>NC_141496.1:55910665-58310665 GCF_009769465.1 Tauraco erythrolophus
GTTCCGTATCAAAGAAAAATAGGTTCTGCCTGAGGAAGCAGGTACTTAAACAGGCTGTCTCACTGCAGTCAAACATCCTGACTTAGGCACTTCTGTAGAAATGTAACATGACATACAGGGAATACTGCCTTTAGACTGCCAATTCGATGGATTAGATTCTATTGATTTTCTGGTGTCATTTTGCTGATAAAATAGTTTACCTGTTGATCTCAGTGCAGTAGTTGCAGATCTGAAAAAGTATGTTTCATTTAGGAAGTATGTTATCTTCCTAAAACAACTGTAATATGATGCTAGAGTAGCACAGAAGTAGGAGACAAGTTCTCTTGGGTATTAGAAGAACTATGTTCTATTCTACAACTTTTAAAAGAGTTGCATATAAGCACATGCAGGTAGAAGTGAACACTGCCAGCACTGGTGGAAGAGAGGAACCCCTAATGTTACTCATTTCTTAAGAACAACTGTTATTGGGTAAATAATTGTATTGAGCATATGGAGCCTTTATATAATACAACCAATCAGGCTATCCCAAATACAATTTGTGCATTTGCTATGAATTGTTCATGCTGAAAATCAGTCAGGAATTCTTGTGGTATACATGAAAATTGAGGTTTCAGTCATGTTATTGGCTAGTTAGGTGAGTGATTTAGCATTTGTATTTGCAAGGACTTAAGGAATGTTGAAGGTGTGTTTTCACATACAATTGTATCTCACTAGATATTTTTATAGCAGGTGAGGACCTGCCCTCAGGGATAGTGATACAGTCATTTTCTATTTTTGATGGTCTTTGAGTGAAATCTTCAAAAATAAAACTGAAAAAGATTCAAATTTTTCCACAAATTTAGTGAGAGAATTATATTCTGCTTTGCAGATCTTTGGAAGCACCACGAAAGGCCTAAAATAGCCTGTGACAACAGATATCTGTAATAAATATTATGCAAAATCCAGGGTACTACCTATGAGAATCCTACATAACTTCCCTCAAGTTCCAGCTCATTATTAATTCAACCATTTGAATGCTAGACAAAAACCAGCATTGTCATGATGTCCTGATGTGAAAGGATCAATGGAGAAAAAAGGGGTGAAGTTTCTTACACAGATAGCTGAAGAAATACAGTAAGACGAACAGATGGAGGGAGCAGCAAAGAAGGAAACCAAAACAACAAACAAACAAACAAACAAGCAAATAAACAAACAAGTACTCTCCCAGAGACAGATTACAGTCCAGGCTTCAAGAGTTCTTCTGAAAACATGTGAAAGAAAAAGGTCTGCAAACAGTTTTTGTCATGTCCTGTGAACAAACAACTCTATGGAGTCACAGGCTCTTTCTTAATTATGGCTACTTGCGATATTTTTGAGTCATACAAAAGGGAAAATGTGCATGATAAGCAAAATTAACATGTGTGATGCAGCAAGCAATAGTTCCTCTAGAGTCTTGGGGTTAACCACAGAGTAATAAGAAAAACAAAGAGTAGTAGTAAAAACAGTGACACAGTTAAGAATTGTACAACAAACAAAATGGTGATCACTGGCATTTCAGGCTTGAACTTGAAAGGTCAAATGTGCAATCACGCGAAAAAACCTTGCATGCAGTAGCTTGCCTAATCTGCTCCTGAGTTACCGTAGCTGAGAGTGAATCAGTCCTGGTGTGTGCAGTTGTCTCCTGACAATTGCATAACTCCCCACCTGCAAATATCAAATTCACATCCTCAGCCTTTTTTGCTGAACATATGTGCCTACATATGCAATGTATTTCTGACTCTTCAAAACATTCAAAGTGCTCAGCCTGTGTTTGATGACTGAAGTTCTTGTCCAGAAAGTGGCAGGAACATGAAACCTGGGCTGCCACCTGCTCTCTTGTGATTATAGGCAACAGCAGAGCACAGAGTCCCACCCCCCCATGCATATGATCAACCCCCAATGCTTTAGCAAGTCTTTCATATAAACAACAAAGGGAGAATGAGTTACAGGGAAAGAGCAAGGGAGATCAAAGACATTTCTAGTCTCTACCATTCCAAGGAATTTGTTATATGGGAACGCAGGGCAACAGGGCAGTTATTGTTGCTAATTGAGAGAATAGATGGATTGGAAATCTCCAGAAACTCAGGTGTTACAAGCAATAGATGTGCAACATAATAAAATCTCTGATGCTACAGAAGATTTCACAAGATTCTTTTGGCTCCCTCTGCTAGTTTATCCACTAGTGTTTGATAGTGTGCAATTGTGATGCCCAGGGGTATTCTGATGAAGTTCTCAGAGTCACCTCTGCAAAGAAAACAAAGATTTATTCTCTAGCAACTCCTTCTTAATGTGGAGTCTCTCTCCATGGCTCCTAATGAAAGTTTCAGTTGAAAACCGAAAAAGCTCAGCTGTTTCAACTTTGTAAAATGATCTCACTAGTTCCTGAAAACCCTTGTGTGTAAATCGAAAAGAGCAAGCAGAGCAGCTGATTTGGATGCGTACCAAACGTATGCACGCACCTGCAGGCACATGCAAAATCTGGGTTTGTGAGCCTGACCAGCCCGTCTGCAAGTTCCTGTTCGCACGGGCGTGTGTGAGTGTTCGCACGCCTCAGCAGACTGTCTCTGCTAGCCTGAGCCTACAACAGAGGTGAGTTAAGGGACCCTCTGCTCAGGCAGCTTTGTAGTCCTCAAGCAGCACATCAGAGCTCCGACACTGGCCTGAACAGGTGGGTGAAAGGGAGGCTGGCGGTGCCTGCTCCAGCAGGGGCTCCACCGAGGTTCACAAGGCAGAGTTTTGTAGGGGAGTGATTTCTACCCCGGGGAACAGGGCTGCGAGCTCTGGAAGGCAGTTGAACCAGGGGTCCTATGACAGATGCCGTGGCTCCGACTACTTTGACGGCATGAAGCTGTTGTGCCTGCGTGTGCTCCGTGCGGTCCAGTCTAACCCTCAGACCCAGAGAACTTAGATGGGGTTTGCTTGTAATTACGAACGAGAAGAAGTCAAGCAGCAGAGACTGTAAATAGAGCAGTCCTGCCAAGGACCCTGGACTGTTTTACAGATCAAGCAAAGGAAGAAGGATGCAGAGATAATTCACAACTCTCTCTCCATAAAGCAGGGCTCAGCTGACCCAAAGGCATAGCTAAAAAAAGATAAATACTAGAATCTGCTTAGCTTTGTCATATTTGTGCCTTGTAATCATTATTTTGAGGTTATGCAAAATAATTGTGTCAAACCCAGAAAAAAAAACCCTTTGGATCTAAGGTTTTACTGTTGCTTTTTTGAAGGAAGTTTCATATGCTGTTTTATTAGAAAATGAAGCTCAGTTCATGGCCATATGATTAAAACAGCCTCTTTCCTCTCCCCTAAAAAAATAAAATCACATGAGCTCACTTCCAAAAGCAATAGTCAAATCCTAGGTATAGGATTTGCTGTAGTATATAAAAACACTTAGCACCATTAACCATTTCCTGGGATAATAAACTCATGCAGCAGCAGAGTGAATAAATGAGTGAAAGGCCTCGAAAGTTTTTTTATTTCTTTTATCCGAAGCTTGCTGTAGAAGTGTATTAGGAACAGTTGCAGGGACAGTTCAGCGATCACAAAACCAGAAGAAACCAGGAGAAGAAGAAGACCAATCAGACACAAAAGAGGGCAGAGAAACATCAAACACACAAAACATCATTTGGCAGTTCCCTGTGAAGGTTTGTCTTCAGGCTATGTGACAGTAGTTATTTTTTATGGCTATTATTGGCCTTGAAACTTTTTCCAAATTCCACAGGGAGGGCAAAGTGTTGCTATTTCCCTGGCTGCAATTTTGAGAATTGTGCAACAGAAGGCTTACACACCCCTTCCCCCAACTTCTGGGATGTCTGTCGTTGCTAACGGCCTGATTCTGTGTGGTGCTGGGTGACCTTCACTCTCATTGAGGCATCGAAGCACTCAGCAACATTCACAATGAGCCTTTTTTTCCCCAAAAGGTATGAAAAAAGTGCTCTGTAAACCAAATAGCTATTAAACTAAAAAGACAGGAGAAGAAAGCAGAGAAAGTGTCATAGCTAAAATACATAGACCTGCTGTAATGCCAAATGCTTTATCTTAGAGGGGCCTTAGCTTAACTTTCATGTCAGGACTGACTCTGAACTGTGCTCAGACAGCTCTTCCCACTGGTGCACAGGCTGCTTCAGAGAAGAAGGAGCCATTCCTTCTCTCCGGCTTCATCTTTTACCACGCTGTGCCATTGTGCGACATCAAGAGGTGCCGATTCCAATAAAGGTCATGTTGTTCATGAGGGGGAAAAAAAAATAAAATAAGAAAAGTGCGCTGTCTGCAAAAACTGCATATTAAGCCCGTGATGTTTAATTTGATTCTGCTGAACTTGGGCTGGCACGGGTAGTCCCAAACTCTGTACAGTGTGGGATTTAATGCCATTAGGAGATAATTAATAACAATCTAATCTCCACCACAACACCTCTGCAAAGAATGAGAGCCAGGGCATAACTGGCTCGAGTGCCAACTCCCTGCGGTGCAGTTCTTGCCAAGGCAACATGTTATAATATGAAAAATGGGTGCTGAAATGCTGATGTCAAGTAAGGAGGTGTAGGAGTACTTCTAGCTGAAATAAAACAAAACCAAAAAAGGCCTTTGAAAAGGCACGTAGCTAGAGGGGAAGATCCCTCACTATCTGTTCAGATCTCCTCTCTCGCTGAAGGAAAGGGCAACCAGGTGCCTGGGCAGCCTCTCAGCCGGCGTAGGAGTAGGTGGGGTTTGGCACTCCAGAAATCTCCGGTGCCGCACTGATTCACGCCTGCTGAGGGTTTGGCATGTCTTTTGAACAGCTGACCAGTATACACAAGCTCCATTTGCAATTTACTGAAGTCTCATGTGTTATGGCATTTCAATAATTAAAAACCTGCCCTTCAGCCAGCTGAATTCCCGAGCTTATCTGTTGAAGTTAGAGCCATAACAAACCTGCGGAGCTGTTCTCAGCAGGCTGGCTAGGCTAAATCTGCTCCCTGTAAACGTAAAGTCGCAGATAGGTCTGTTGTGCAAGTAACAAGGTCACTGGCTGTTCAGCTGCAGGAGCAAACTCGATTAAGACTGGTGATAATCTTTTGAAAGATAGTAATTTATCTCCATTTGAAGAGTATTATCTTTGTTCTACAGCTATCACAGAGAACAAGGTTAACAAATACTCCGTGATGAATTTTTGAAAGCTTTAGTCAGATCTTGCACGTTTAAGCGTTTCCCAACGGCTGTCAAAGGCAAGGAAACAAAGTGTCAAATTTGTACACAGACTCACCTAATGGCCTTTGTCTGAGAAAGTGGTTTATGATTTATACAGTCTCTTCCTTTACTCAAACAATTTCTCTTTTGCTCTGCAGTGAAGGCAATCTTCTAGCATTACTCACGTGGGAGAGATTAGCCCTGAAGACTGATCTTACTGAAAGAAGTTAGGAGATTCAAAATGTACAGAGACGTGATGCAAAACGTATGATAATCAGCCTTTATTACTAATTGCTTGTGGATTGTCAGTTGACTGTGTTTGGATATAAAAGATGTAATTAGAAGTGCATTCTGTATTGAAAGGAATTGCATTTGTAAAATGTTTTCTATGCTCCTTAACTTTCAAGTAAACTGTCACCTTCAATGACATTGCGTAAGTCTGAATAAAAGTGCATATTTTCTATCCTTGAAATAACATTAGCAGCATAAGTAGATAAGAGTAAGAGCTCCAAATCATATGCAAATTCATAGAGCTCCTACCCTGAAGAAACAAGGGACTTAATGGTTCCTGGATCTCGTGAAGAAATAGTATTGGATATTATGCATATCTTTTTTAGAGAATTGATTCTTATAGTCTCTTTCTGGTGGTCTTTCGTTACATACAGGATAACTATCTGGAAAACAGAAAGAACTTCTGTATCTGTTTATGCATAGAAATTATGTATGTGTATAAGTATGCATATGCATATCTGTGTATATATACATACACATTACATATATTTATGCATCCATATCCATCTCTGCAGACATGATGTTTATTTAATCATAGGGCCTTTAATTTTAGGAATATATCAGAATGGAAAAGTAAAACAAATGTATCAAGACTACATGCTTCTTTGCACATATTCATACTGGTGAAATTCCTGTGCAATTGTTCTGTGATCAAATGCTCTCAACAGGTTAGGTCATGCAGTAGATTTTGTCGACTTTAGTGAAAAAGACTTTGAGGCTACTGAGGCATAAAGATACCATTTTAAACACATGTTCGAAACAGAGTTTGCACCTGAAATTTAAACAAGATCCTTGATACCTTAGGGTCACTTGGTCCAAGAAGCTATAACTCTTCTGTTTTTCTCAGGACCTAGCTATCAGGCTGTTGATAACATGTTTAGTGACGGCAATTGACTTCTTGGTAAGCCCTGTTGCCAGCTGTTTCAGCAGCTTTGCAGTTGCCGTTTGGTCTGAGAATTAGCCCTGCTGAAAGTGTGCCAAGTCCACCTTGTACTTTGAGACTGTTTTCCTCTGTCTCCTTTTTGATTGACAGTCCTATTACAGCTATCTTGTGGAATTGCTAGAAAGGATTATGGACATAAGGAAAAATAGTACCTGTGGTACAGGTACACCCATGTATCAAGGATCAAGCCTGTAAAATGAAAGGTACATGCAATAATATCATATTTAATTTACATTCCCAGACAAGTCAAGGATCCATAGATCCATCCAAGAGGAAATGAGAATAATGATGTGTGTGTCCTGTCAAAAATGATGCCAGGGTTGCCCAACCTATAGTTTACAACCTATGTGGTATGGCAAACCAGTTAAGCATGGTTCCTAGGCAAATGCAGCTACCGTCAAATCAGGAGAGGAAAATGGGACTGAGCCAGCCAGGACCACAGCAGGTGATGTGGGACCCTGCCCAGAATTTGTGAATTGCAGAAACGCATACACATGTGGTTTGGTGGATATTCATAGCCAGCCTACAGTAATAGGACACATCAGACCTACCAGGTAGATGGCCAATGACTGTAAAAAGAAACCAACTGCCAAGGCAGGCATAGTGAGGCATTCACCATGCATGCAGAGTAGCTCTAATCTATTAGAAAAATGTCCTAAACAGACAGAGAACAACAAGGAGAGTTTTGGCCAAGTGAAACACTGCAACAGCTTTGCAAATCTGAACCTCATGATAACTCAAGATGAAAAGCATATAATCTAAATGTCAGGACATTAAACAGGCGCACAGTTTATAGTCTGAAGTGCTCATACCCCCATCCACCCTAGACATGGAGTAATACACTCGTGAGTGTCTACAAAGGGAAAGAGAAATTGTTAGACCCTAATTTTCCATTTTCATACTGTCTATTTCTGCTATAGTATTTGGCAGTGAGAATGCAATTCTTTTCAGGTACTTTGGTCCATGCTGTAGTAATGGTTAACAAATGAGACACCAAGAACAAAGAAATGCTACATTAACATTGGGCCTGACCTTATCTCCACCCCATTAGCTCTCCAAAATCTTGTTAACTTGTTGGCTTTTAGTACAAGAAACATCTGAAAATTACAGCAGCCTTAATTATCCCAGGCATTTTAGCCTTCATGCGTAACAGTGCTTTTTTCTTTAAAAGTACTTAAACAAAGATGTGAAGCTGACTTCTAGTGTCAAAAAACACAGATAAGGGAATGAACAACCAATGGGAGATGAGTATTTCCCCACAAGGAGAGATCTCTGGTTCAAAGCTGTGCAAGACTGATAATGATCAAGAGTTACTACCACTAGATGTGGTGGAATATAATGCCAGGGTACTCACCAGACCGGTGCAGAGACAGATCTTCAGCAGCACAAAGCACACACTTTATGATCCCACCTGGCTGTGCCCTTACTGTCTCTACAATCCTGTTCTAAACCAGATCAGTGGCAGCCTGTCCAGTGAAGGAACAGCAGAAGGCTTGAACAAACTCTAAGGACTCTCCATAAACCCAGATGTCCTTTGGCAGTCGTGCAAATGCAGGAGTTTAAGATTGACTCAGCCCCGGCAGGATGATGTTATTGAGCTGATGGTCTAAGCTCACTCAGTGAGGACACATTTAATGATGTGTCTACTCCTGGTGGCCACCTCCCTTGCTCAGTGATTCCAGTTCTAGGAACAGATACTACTGTCAGACCCCCGTTGGATTTGTGATCAGGATGGGCATAATATGTATTCTGGATTTCTGATTGCTGATAAGAAAGATAAACTGAAGGACACGTAGGCACCTGAACAGTGGGGTATGTGCTATTCACATAAACATTTATGCTGGAATTAAAAAGATTGCTATTTGTCAGCACAGTGAAATTCTGGAAGGCCCATGGAAAACTCAAGAGGGAAAAATCACTGTTTTCAAGCAAGTCCTCCATTAATTTATGAAAATGATAACAGGAAAATAGAACTGATGACACAAAAATCATCACATTCCCTCTGGTCTTGTCCCAGAATGTTTAATGTTCCCAGAACATTAAACTCAGTGAATGGCAACCTAGAAACTTTCCCAAATAATTGAGTAATTTAGAGTATGTTTCATGAGATAGAATATACAATAAATAACATCTGCAAAATGAAAACAGATGTATAAATAAGACTCTGTATGGGTGAATTTGAAAACAGGGATGTTTTTGCACACTTGTAAACTCTTGCTCCTTTGCACAACGGTGGCTGGCACATGGCAAGTTATCATCTCCATTGTACTCATTGTATGCTTGTCTTCGGCATTGTGGTTGGTTGACTGCGGCTGACAGGTAAGTCCCCACCCAGTTGCTGACTTATTTATCCCTCAGTTAGCAGGGAGAGAATCAGCAGGCCAAAGTGAGAAAAACTCATGAGTCGAGGAAAAGAAAGTGTAATAAATGATGGCAAGAAAAGAAAAAAAAAACAAACCAAGTAGTGCAAAGGCAATCACTCACCACCTCCAATCAGGAGAGTGATGCCCAGCCAGTCTCCAAGCAGTGACTACTTTGGGGCTCCCCTCTCCCACTCCCACCATCCTCGCCTCAGTTTTATTGCTGAACATAGCTTTACATGTTATAGAAAACCCGTTTAGCTAGTTGGAGTCGACTGTCCAGGCTGTGTCCCCTCCCAACCTCTTGCCCTCTCTCAACCTACTCTCTGGTGCGAACAGTGTGAGAGACGGAGGAGACCTTGACTCTGCAAGCACTGCTCAGCAATGGCCAAAACATTGTTGTTATCAACACTTTTTTTGGTCACAAATCTAAACCACAGCACTACACGAGCTGTGATGAAGAAAGTTAACTCCATTTCAGCCAGACCCAGTACACACATCAACTTACATATTAGTATTGAGAAAACGTAGCTCAGTCAATAACTTGTTCTTCTGAATAGGACTAGCAAGTGGGTGATGATAAAGAAGATGGTGCCTCCAAGTTGTTTCCAGCTACTTCTTGAATAGCAGGCAGTGTTCCAGGACATCGGAGTTTTTCTTGCACTGGTGAGAGAAGTTAGTAGCCCAACAATTAAGACCATTTAAAGTCCTTCAGACTATAAATAGCATATTTTGTGGCAGGACTGTATTCTTAAGTCTGTAAATTCAACAGATTACCTATATTTGTGCTGCAGTTTTTTCTTCTGGGTACTTCAGGACATTCTTGAGGATACATTGTGCGTTACTATATAAGGTCCACAGAAATATTAGGAAAGAGCGGCCTAGATGCTTGACCACACTGAAGTGAGCTGAACCAAATTTCATGCAGTCTCTGAATTATTTTATCTATGGAGGTACTCATACAGGTTTTATCTGCTGTGTGGACTTCTTATGACATATAAGATGTTTCCTCAGTAGTAAAGGGATTTTCCAACAGCATGGAAAATCAGTCAACACTGAATGCTGAAGGAAAGTAGGTTTTCTGAAGTGTTCATTGTTCACACTCACTCACAAAATTGGCATTTTGAGGCATCAAAAGCCAGAAGAGGTCACCTGGGAACAACGAGGTCATCCATTAGTAAAATAATATTCTGTTTGGCTTCCTTTTTTCTTCTTTATCCAACAAAATGGTCCTCTGTACTGTCATCTACTAATTCTGATGTTTATGTTCTTGATTCTATTTGGTCTAGAAGGCTGAAAAGTAAAGCGACCCATTTTGCATATATTTCGTGAAGCTTACAGCATCTGTTATCAGTCTAGTTGTCATTAAACAAGTACGGTAGGAGAAATACGATCATCACTGCCCCAAACTAAAGCCATGCAAGCCCCTTATAAAAACAGTCTATAGCTGGTTCAAGGAATAACACTTTGCAACTCACCCTCTACACAGCCACTGGAACCTGGTTATAGTCCAATAAATAAAACCTCTTAAACACTGTTTGAGAGGCTACACTTTTTTAGCTTAACTAAAACATCTAGAAATAATGGAAAATGAAACTAATCTGTCAGTATTGACAAGAAATATTATCAGCCCTGGCTAAAATCAATTCCTCCTTCACATGTTTTATTTTATCTTATTTACAGGCCTTTCTGTTGCTCTCATCTTCAAATTACCTATGGCCTTCATAGAGACCAATGAGGTTAGCATCAGACAGCACCTGGGAGACCAGAAAGATTAGTGTCTTCATTTTTCAGAGGAGAAAATGGAGTCACACCTTGCAGAAGTGGCTTCTTCCAGATCACAGAGGACACAAGAAGCTGAAAGTAAATTGATCACCATGACAATATGAGTTGAATTTCAGGAGTTCAACTTCTCAGTTCAGCACCTTAATTTTAACATTCTCTTTTTTAGAGGTGGTTGACACATACAGCCGATATAAATTGATTTGACTCAACATACCCAACAGCTAGTAACAGCATTTGAGATCAATGAAGTAAAAAAAAAATCTGCTGATTGAAAAGGAGGAGAAAAAGTGAAAGAAAGCAGTATAAGCTGTATTTCAACATTTTTAAGAATGTAGTGTAGATATGAATATTTATATTCTCCTGTTTAGGCTTCCAAGCTAGAAGTTAGTAGTTCCGCACTGCTCAGCTATGAATTCAGTAGGCTCTTAATCTCTATTCACCTGTTTTCACGCAATCATTACATTATATTTATCATGATGCTTACATGTTCTTTCTCATTTTTGTGATAAATTTAAATCTTAATCATTCTTGGCTACTGTGAACTTTTTTACTGTGAAGTTTTTTAGTGTGGACTGTGCTTTCTTCACATCATGAAAGGAAAATAATAACCTAAAATCTGAAGTGTGTGTATGTAAGGCCTAATCAGTAGCTGTAGTCAGAAAAATTCCTCTGACCTTATAAAATGCTGTGGGTTCAGATGCTGTCTATGAAAAAGAGAGAATTAAAAATGACCAGGATTATTTAGATGAGGAGAAAGACAATTAAAAGATAACTTAGTGTTCACAATTTTGCTTATGACATACAAGCTTCATTCCACCTCACCCAGCAAATACAGTAATCCAGGCAAATTATTCATCAGGAATGAATCAGTGCCATTGTTGGGAGGCAAGATTTTAATGGCCAGTTGGTTTAAAGAAGGAGTGTCTGAAAGGAATTGGTCAACTGCCAGAAGCTGTTTGCAATGACAAATTGCTCACGATGAATTGTTTAGAGAGAAAACACTACTTTTTGTTTATGAAACAAATCTGCATGCCAGTCAGTCGAGCTTGAGCATGAAGGATGTTTGGTGTAAGGTCATGAATGCAACATTGGTTTGCTTTCCTTAATATGTGCTGTTTATTTCTCTTGAAGCCGTTAACTGCTAAATAGCAGTAAAAAGTAGTTAGCAACTCCAGAATTGAGTCCATTATTGTCACAGAGAAAGGCTGCCTGGCAGTCTTTTCATATCCATCTCTTTTCTTCATTACCAATCCTCCTGTATTCAAGGGGTAATCTGAAAATATCTGTGTGCAATGACTTGTGGACATTTTCAGGAATTCTAATGATTGTGCTGGATCGTTTAAATTCAGTAACCTATATTTCACAGCTGCAAAGCCTCTCTGAGTGTTTCATTCAAACCATCTAGCTCCTGTGAAGAAGCAATATGATTGCCAGTGCTCCTTCAGAGCTGCTAAGAAATAAGTATTAAGATTTGCTTGTAATAGTTTTTCTTACAGTACAGTAGTTTAATAAAATACGTGTTGTTCACAGACATTGCAGAGGTTGTTTGCATGCAATAGTCGATAAGTACAGATTAATGGTTTTGCCAGCAAACGTTATTGTAAAAGTACTCAGAAGACAGCAACCAATTTTCTCCACAGAACAGAACACAGTCTATGTCCACTTGCACAACACTGTGTGACATTCTCGTCTTGCCTACACAGAAGCAATTTCCAAGAGCCATGCTGCATCTCTGGTGCATTTATCTTTGTTCTAGTCTAAACATAATGTAAACCTGCCTATTCTTTAAAGACAATACTTTCACATACGGAATAGCCTTTGTGCAAGAAAGTTGCTATGGAAATCCATGATTACATTTTCCTGGCTAAAAATCCTTCCAGATAGCTTTATGTAATTTCAAATTTTGCATTTCATGCAGTAACTACCTACAAGTGTGTTAATATCTGATGGGCAAGGGGGATGTTTTGCAGTAAAATCGTATATCTGCTTTTCAGCAGAGGGGAAAGGTACTTTATGTGGTCAGTGACCAGCCTTTCAACAAACAGAATTCTAAACCAGTGTATAAAACAAACATGGGAAATGCTACGCCAATATACTCAAATGCTTTACACTATATGAAAAGAGGAAGACTATCCATTGCAGTTTTGATGATTTAATGAAACTGTGAGAGCTCTCTCTGCAATTGACTTTACTGAGCATGAAGATAAAGTGCTATAGCTAAGTTGTCCCTCTCCTCACAGCCATGGACAGTGATGTGAGCTGAATACTCTTGTATTTGCCAGGCAGTAGATCTGTTCAAGCATCACAAAAAGTGAAAGATTCAGGCAATAAGTATAATCAATTCAGCACAAAGACAGACCAAATTGGTCAGATATTAATTAGCTGTTATCAGTAAGCAAGCTGCAGAGGTAACTGCTGATCAAGCATTGAGAACTTCAGCAAAGAATCCACTGATATTTTGGCTGAAAAGCGTTCAGTCTGCTGTACTTTGGGACAAAAATTATTAAAATTGTTTCAGACATTTGCCCCTCAAATATTTTCTTGAAATCTATTAGCTCGATATTTAAATTTTTAAATACCAGTATACTGAAAATGGAATGTGTGCGGGACACAAATCAGTAAAATTCACAGGCTGACATGTGCCACCAAGCTTGCAGTTCCTTAATACATGGGTTTGTGCGTCAGTGAGAGCACCAGGACAATGACCAGATCTATTTTTACATTTTACAGTTTTTACGCTTCCGAATCAGTACAGGTGTGATTTGATATTTGCAAAAAAAAAAGCAGTGATATAAAGGCAGATCAGATTTAGGAGGGTGTCACATCTCAGTCTTCACCTCTGCTCAGCTCCTTGCTCCTACTGAAGATTACTACTCAAATGTGTTAGTTCAATTGCTTGCTCAACCATATTTTAAAATATATCTGTCCAGTAAATATATTTTGGTTAAGTGTGGTCATTTCACAGAACCAGCACAAGGCACAGTCACAACAATAGTTCCTCAATACGTTTCAGGGAGTGTAATGGGGTAGGTATGCACTGATCCGGTCTAAAGGTTAATAGACCAAAACCTCAAAACCGACATGTGTTCATTCACATTTTTGCCATGAAACTCTTTGCTGATTTAATTTACACTGCTACCCTAGAGGCAGTGATGGAAGATGTAGACGATCCCCCACAATGAGGCTGTTTCTGAGTCTCTTGCGTCATGGAAAAACATTTGTAATTGAAGAAAACCCTCCAGAAATTCCAGATGATGCTCTAGTTTTGACCACAATGATAATCAGTTTTATGATCCCTTGAAAACAAAACAGATCTCAAAGCTGATATAATTCCCTCTGTCACTGGAGAGTAATTACCTTATTTTTAAAATTGTCTGTTATATTATTCCTGATAAAATGTACATCTTGTTCCGAGTTTGGACTGAAAACTACTTATTTGGTAGTTATCTCTGACTTTTCTGTAATTTTCGTTCAGTTGGAAAGCTCATGGATCATTGAAAAATAGTTGCAACATGAACAAAAGAGACAGGGAGGTTTCTTTAGTGTCTGAACTGAAATATTTCCTGAGAGCTTTAAGATATTTGTCCCTAATTATTCTGAACACACCTACCATGAATAATAGAAAAGAAAAATCATGTGCTCGTTTACAAATGCAAAGTAACTCTACTGCAGTCAGCAAGTCTTTAAGATCATTGTGCACATAACATTTTTTAGGATCAGGACCTTGTTGCAAACACAACTGGCACTGAAAGTCTGAAACGTCATGCAGCTTTACTGTGACACGTTAACAATGTTTATGTGAATAAGAACCACTTCATGCAGAACCCAGTTGTGGCCAAAAATGCTGTTCTATGAAAAGTCATTGTTAATTATTATCATGATCATTACATCTGAAGCAGACTGCAGATAGGAATACCCCTCTTTCTATTTTTTACAATTTCCTTTCCGGCTTTCACAGGCTTTGTTTGTCAGTTTGAAAAAAAAAAAAAAAAAAAAAAAAAAAAATTTGATTCCTTTGTTAGGGAAGGGGCTCTGAGTCCTGCAAGAGTGAACTTTGCTCATGAGTGTGGGCAGGCATTTGGAAAAGACCCCGAATTTTGTAAAACCTACTGCCTTGCCTTGTCAGGAAGTACTGATGAGAATGGCTTTCCATTCCAGTGTGTAGGGATTACTAAGTGAAGTCCTTTTTCTTTCCCTTCCAAGTACATATCTCCTTTCCTGCAACTGAGTAATGGCACAGAAGGAACAGTAAAATAGAAGTCCTTGGTCTATGTAAATATTATTTTTGTGCCTTTTTTAATATTGATTTTCACATACTCAGCTATAAACAGTTTTCTGCAGGCTTTCTAATTTGGTCCATCACAACTTCTCAGCAAGTCAAACAGGTCTCTGTGACTAGGGTAGATAAGCATGACAGAGAAAGGGTGTCTATAAACAGAGGCAGAAAAAAATACAAGTTCACATCTGGGTCAGTGAACAATCGCTGGTGTCTGGGAAACAATGTCAGTGAACAGCAGCACTTAACACTGCTTTAAAAAATAAAGTGCTCCTGGTCTGATCTAATTCTCATTGAAATCAGAAGGAATCTTTATCCTGATTATAATGGGAGCTGGATAGAAATGTAATCCAAATACCAAGCTGATTACCTCCTTAATACATTCCGCATATCTAGCTACTTATTAGAAACATGGAATACTACATAAATCATGATCTGGAAATCAGAGTGCCTTTGGACAAAAACAAGACAAACAAACAAAAAGAAATGGAAAATGAGGAAAACCAGTTAGTCATTGGCAGAGAGATGAGTAAACTTAGTAATACTCTGTTTATGAGCACTTGCAGAAGCATTCTAGAGGTTTATCTGTTCCTACTTTGCATTTAAAAAAAAGGTATACAAATTAAAAATAAAACCTTAACTGTGCACCAACGTTTTTGAACTCAGTATAAAGGGTGATTTTGCATTGGCACATAGCTAAGAGCACTGAACTGGCAAATATTGGTAAACATTTGAAACTTGCTCCTACAAGTCCTTGTTTGCACCTGGTGGGTGTGTACAAGTGCAGGGCTTTGCAGATGCACTACATCTCCTGTTACAGCAAGCTTTGAATATAAGCTCGTTTCCAAGTTCTGCCCCACCTTTCAGGGTAAAAGCAGACTGAAAACACTGAGTTCACAGGACAAGAAATGTAGTAAGTTGACATCACTGTTGGCTGGCAGGGGCTTTTCAAAATTCCTTTGCCAAAAATCTTCAACTACATTTAATACTGGAGAAGAGTCCTGGGAGTGCCTAGAAATGACAATTCAACCTATCTGCAAGTCCAGTTACCAAATAGAAGCAGGGGGAACACCGGTGACAAGGGAAGTGCAGGAATGGAGCTGCCGTTCCCAGACATGGACCATTGACATCCTTCTGTCCACATCCAGCACATTGAGAGCTCCGGAGTGTCACCAGCTCATTTGTAATAGGAAGAATTGTTAGATGTGTAAAAGTCAGCAAGGAGTATTACTCTCCACACAAAAATAGCCCCCTTGTGTTGTCTGTACACATTATTTCCCCTTGACATTTAAAACATGTTCTCTTGAAGGGCACAGCTTCACCCATGGCATGGGCTGTCCTGTTGAGTCTCCCATGAATCGTTTCGACATTCAGCCATTTGGACACACTCCTCATTTGCCCCCAGACTGATGAAAGCCACCTACTGTAGTTGGCTATGCTGTCCTGACCATGCTGCCTTTGGTTTTGTTTTCTTGATGGATCTCAAAGTCACGCCATTAATGAATGAGCTGCGCCTACTGCAGTGATGAGCCACGTGCTTCTGGCAGATGAAGCTTTGCAACACTTACCTCCTTGAAGTATTCGATGTTTTACCCATATTCTTCTATTGTTTCCTGTCATTTTGCTGGTGCGTTGATCATGAAACTAGTTATTGTGTTACTCGTCCTTCTGAAGTTTGATTACTTTGGATGGAAAATAAACAATTCTCACCCCAAAGAACATAACCAGAAATAAATACATTGTGGCTGAAGAAAATGTGATAGAAAGGAATGGAAAAGAGGGATGACTACAGACTGTGAAGGAAAACACAAGGCCTAAAAGAAAGCAGCAGAGGGAACTCAAAAATAGATATTACCTCATACACAGGCTAACAGGTAGACAAATGAAAATACTTATTAGTTTGCTAAGTGCTCAGAGGTTTTAAATCTTGAACTCTAGTTTCTGGGCACTTATTCTGACACTGGTACGTTGTTCGCTAACTCTGTGCTCTCAGTTGTGTTGTCCAGGACTTTTTCTGAAAATTTTAAAATATGTATTGCTATAGAGAATCTTAAGATGACAATTTCTAACGTTACTTGTTAGAACATGGAATTGAAACTAGATAATACTTGAATATTTAACATGTATTTCAGCTATTTAAATTATGTGCTGCCTAGTAGGTTTTCCATTTCTCTCTGTGTTAAATAATATTGATAACATAATTAAGATGCTTAAAACTTTTCATTAAAGCTGCTTGGTGTATTCAAAATGTAATTAAGTCATTGTGAATTTGCAACCTTCATTAGATCTTTTTAAAGAAGTGGAAGAATATTGCTGTATAAACAACATATATTCCATGATAACTGTTTTGTTCTGCTGCTTAATGAAAAGGAGATAAAGCCTCATGGAGATATTTTAATATATCATGTTGCAGCCTGTTTCAGAAATATGTAAAAAAAAAAAGTCATAATTATTTTCCGTATTTCTAATTATATTACAGCTGAAAAATCAAAGTAGTGATACTAATAATTTTTAAGATTAACTGCAAAGCTAAACCAGAATAATGTAAATCAAAAACCAGGCACCACGTTATCGGATTGCTCTGTAGGTACATGTGTATTTGCAAAGGTTATTCTCAATATAGTTAACTGTTCTCTCACCTTAATTTAAATATTTCTCCCCCCTTTCTATTAACCAAGTCTGATTTTCCAAAGTTTTAAGTGTCCAGAAATCTGTAATTTATTAATGTTAATACCACTGATGTGAAATCCTGGCATATTTGACAACAGCTAGGTGTTCCTAGTACTTTCAGAGCAAAAGTTTAATACAACTCAGAGACTTATTGTGGAAAACCCATCTTGCCCCATGCTGAGCTCAGTCAACTGACTGTAATGTCAAGAACGATTTACCTGGCGACAGCTTTGGTAAATCAGGAAGCAGAAGAAAAAGAGAGAGAGAGAGAAAAGGAAGAATACTATGGTGACTCAAAATGTAGAAATGTGGAGCTACATCAGAACTATTTTTGGTTTTTAAATTAATTCTTAAAAAAAGATTAATGCATTAGTCTTGAGTAAAAACTTCCAACAAGAAAAGGTCGCATTCTTCCTGTCCCTCGGAGCTTGCATTTTGCATTTCATGAAGTTAGGAATGCAATAGCCTGATCAGTCTTTCTGTTTTCAGTAAAGATTTCTAATTTTTGTTGTTTTTTTCTTTTTTTCTGTTGAAAAATGAATGATGCAGCTGTCTATCAGTGAATGTTGACATACACCTGAGCTGTTATTTCATCTGGCTAGAAAAGTAGACATTGTTATTTACAGCTAAGCCAGTAATATCGCATGGGAAGAATGAAGTTTTCCAAAGGCCAAAGCAGGGCCACGAGCAGAACCCAGATTCCTGAGTCCCATGTACATGCTAAGTGTAACACTATCAGTTTATAATAGATCTAAATTTAATTATTTTAACTCCAGCTTCTAACACATGCAGAGCCATCAGCACCAGTTCCTGTGGCTCTGTTGCCAGTTATTGTAGCTGACTCTTCAAGAGTTGACCCTTAACTATAAAAATAAAATAAGTGGGCAGAAGTATAGTGATCACCAAATGCTCAGTGCAATTTTTTACTTCGTCTTGTTTCATTTGGAAACAAGACTATTCGTCTTTGAAGGTAAGTGAGCCCTTACAGGCTCTTAGCCTTTGCCTTTCAGATTAATATTCTGACTTCCAAATTAAAAAGTCATTTTTCAACCAGGAAGTGATACCAGCAGGCTAAATGTTTCATGTTGGGATTTCTGTTCTACTAATCTATAGTTTGCCAGTATCATCTCCTCCATGGCTGGCTGTTATTATGCAGCAATATTGAAAAAAAACCACAACAAACACTAAACCACTCAAGGAAACATCTCTGTGGTAGATGGCCACGTTTCTATTATTGTTTGAAACATGCAATCCAAGTTCAAGTGGGGTTTTGCAACCAGATGGAAATCTTAGAGCTAGAAATGAACTCTCTCTAACCCAGGACCTTTCTACCTCTCGGTTTCTCACTCTTTATTTTTCTCTCCACCAAGCCCAAAGCCAGATAACACTTTCCTGCTGTGAATTTTTTAAAGTCACCCAACAGCTCTGGCAAATGAGAGCTGTCATAGTTTTCGGATGAGAAAATCATCTGCAGCTCACACAGATCTATGAGCTGATAGGAGTTAATTGACAGCTTGCAGGATTTGGTCTCCAGGCAGAGTTAGAGGGAATGAGAGCCCTGTGGGTTTCATTTGGGCAGAGATAAAGCAGGTTTTTATTCAGTGCTCATGGAGAGAGCATAATTAACCTTTTAGAAGTTTTAAGAATGATCAAATTGTTATTCATTTTTGCAAATGAGAAAAGAGAGCTTCTTTCTCTGCCAGGAAAATGCCAGTGCAGATTTCAAGGTCACTTGATTTCCTTTGACTGAAAAGACGGAAGTTGGAAAAAAAAATGAAGAGGAAAATATGGAGATTGAGGAATGTCATCATAAAATCATGCATCATTCAGGATGTGAAATGAACAAATGTCCTTTTTTAACATAATATGCTTTAGTTAACATTTACTGCATGTTCATATTAGCCTGCTGGACTCTACAGGTGATGAAGGTTTCTATTGTTATTGTAAATAAGCAACTTGATGCTAGCATCTGTCTTTTATGTTGTTGCTATATTATTTTTTTTTAAATCTATTATTAAAGGAGAAAATGGACCATTATACGAGGTCAGTGACTTGGTTTTCAACATGTGTTATATAATATTTTCAAATGCCATGAATTCCTGGAATGATTATATGAGTACACAACAGTAGAAATAAATATCTGTAAATTAAAAATGAATATGCCTTAAATCCCTTTAAACAAAAATATAAAAAAACAGCTAATAACTGAGAGTCATTATGTCCTGAACACTCTTTGATGGAAAAGCAAAACTCTCAGATTTTTGCTTTGCTTACTAGGCAATAGCTTTTATAAAATACAGACTAATACAGCCATGCTTCAGTTTCCATCTGAGTTTCACACATCTGACACAGGGCACAAGATACCTTGTAAAATCATAATCTCTTTTGTCTCTGTATTATTTGATACTAATTTCTAGGACAATGAGAACAACAGCATATCTCATACACAAGAATAGATCCATACTCTTGTGTTGCGTAGGAGCAATATGGCAGTCAGCAATAAGAAACCATGAACAAGAATATCAATAAACCCATTCTTCCCATCTAAGAAGCTCAACATGAGCCGGCAATGTGAGCTGGCAGCCCAGAAAGCCAACTGTATCCTGGGCTGCATCCAAGGACGCATGGCCAGCAGGTCAAGGGAGGTGATTCTACCCCTCTACTCTGCTCTCATGAGACCCCACCTGGAGTACTGCGTTCAGCTCTGGAGTCCCCAACACAAGAAAGACATGGAGCTACTGCAGCGAGTCCAGAGGAGGGCCACGAAGACGATCCGAGGGCTGGAGCACCTCTGCTATGAAGACAGGATGAAAGAGTTGGGGCTGTTCAGCCTGGAGAAGAGAAGGCTCCAGGGTGATCTTATTGCAGCCTTCCAGTACTTAAAGAGGGCCTACAGGAAAGCTGGAGAGGGACTTTTGACAAGGGCATGTAGTGATAGGACAAGGGGCAATGGATTTAAACTGAAAGAGGGCAGATTTAGATTGGATATAAGGAAAAAATTTTTCACTCTGAGGGTGGTGAGGCCCAGGGCCAGGTTGCCCAGAGAAGCTGTGGATGCCCCATCCCTGGAAGTGTTCAAGACCAGGTTGGATGAGGCTTTGAGCAACCTGGTGTAGTGGAGGGTTTCCCTGCCCATGGCAGGGGGGTTGGAACTAGATGATCTTTGAGGTCCCTTCCAACCCGAACCATTTTATGAATCTATGATTCTAAGATGTAGGTTTTATGATTCTCTCTGAATTCCGGTCTTATAGAACATCCTTTTTCATCCGCCCCTGCATGGTGACTCTCACTATATGCAGATTGACTCCCTTTCTCTTCTTTCCTCCTACTTCTTCTCTCTCTCTCTCTCTCTCTTTCCCCTCACACCCCCTATTCCCAGACTTTTCAAATTTGAGATCCACACAGTATGATAAAAATCATTGCAACATGTCACATCCCCTTTTCTGATCTGGAGGTACTGAGCAACTTTCAACAACTGAAGCTACAGGAGTTTCTCTGCTACAATAAATGTGTAAACTACTGGCTGTGAGTCCTTCCTCACAGGCAGGCTCCTGGCCCCTACACTGTAGCTGATTGCTGTAGGATGTGCTCTCTGCCTCTGTTATTTTTTTTTCCTGAGTGGAGATGTGAGTGCCAAAAACGTGGAAACTTTTGATGCACTCTTTTAACAATAATGCAGTAAATAAGTTTACTGCTTAAAGAAATCAGCTTAGGGAACGAGGGAATCACAGACCTTGCAATGAGACTTTAAAGAGTACTTTCCTTTAGCTCACGAAGATTATCTTATCTTGCTTTGCTTAAAGTAAATCCTTATTACAGTACATGAGGCAAAGATTGTTTTGGCTTCCTAAAATCCACATGTAAGGACAAGGTGTTCTTGGCATGGTTTCTGTTTATGTTACCTGCTCTTTATAATGTGGTTGTTTTGTGTTTTTTTTTTTTTTTTTCCTAAATGCTGTTGTCTTTTTAATTTAAGCAGGCTGGATGGTAAACCAATACCTTTGGTAACTCTCAAAAAAGTACTGAGACTGTGACCATCTTAAGCTACCCTTTTATTCTTAAAACATATTTAAATACGGTAGGATAAATAAGTCATAAACAACCATTCCTCTTTTTTTGTGGCATGGTCATTACTATGCTATTGCCTTTATTAACAAAGAATGTAGAGGGTTAGGCTATGAAAATCTGTTTTTATCAAGTTTCCATAACCCAAAATTCATGGCTCCACTCTTCACCCAAGTGAATGGAAAAGCTCTGCACACTTTACCTTAAAACATCTGTGATTTCCATTCCAGTTAGGCACAACCTCCCTCACAAAAAATAATGCAAATCTTCCTGCTGAGGTACCAGAGCCCCCTGTTAGTAGGTAAAAATTATAATACTCAACCAAGACAAATGTGAGTAGCTTTTCATTTTGCGTACCAGTGGGTCCAGAAGAGGAGAATGCTTCTGATGAGACTTTAGAAGGTTTTCCAGGCAAATCCTTTTATTGCCATGAATTATTCACACTCAGATCATGGGTACCAGTAAATAGGAAGACTTTGCAGTAATAACACTGTCAGACAGTTAAATGTTCAACTATACATTTCAGCCTAAAACTCACACAATTTTGCAAAATGTGTCTGTCATATCAGTTTCAAAAAACTAATAATGAGCTAGCTTATATCTTCAAACTTGCAGCAGGTCTTTTGGTTTTTCATTCTGAAAAACTTACTTAGTTTTTACAATATGAAAATTATAGACATGGTGACATTTAAACCTTTACTTTTCATAGCATTTCACACTTACACCATTTTAAAAGACAGCTATTAACATTTACAAAAATCTTTCAGAAACCAAATGTTCTAACATGCAGAATTCCAATTATACTGTGTAAGAGGGTTATCGACTATTCTTCTACAAGAATACTTTGAAGTGCTTGGTATTAAACCAAGAGCTAAAATGTCAGTTGCACATAGACAATAAATTAAGGTTTATAAAACCATGTAAGATTTATTTAATATTACAATTTTGACCTTTAGACTGCCTTAACCATAGCTTGCTTAAGTCTTCCTCTCTCTTGCCTTCCTTCTTTATCTACCTAATCTTACTTGAATGTTAAACAAAGGTTGTGATGCCAGTTATGCAAAGTAATATAAACCATTCATAGTATTAGTACTTTCCTCCAACTGCTGTAATGCAGTCACATAAACCATTTTTCTTTCTTCAGCCGAGATGTTTTCTGAATTGCTCAGGGAGTTCCATGAGCAGCATTTCCAGGGCTGCCAAGGCACAGCTGTTTAATGTTCAGTTTCTCATTACAAACATCCAAAACTTTCAGTGAAATGCAAAACTAAATATACGAATGCAGGTCACCTCTTGTATCCTACCAACAGATACTGAGAGGAATACAGGTAAAGTCAAAAGAAAGGTGGCAATACCAGGAGGAGAAGAGGAACTCAGTGTTGAAGGAAAGAACAATGTTTGAAGAAGACAAGACTAAGTGAATGCTGTTTTGAAGCACGTTTCAGCTCACAGTAAACAAAATGATAGCCCCGCAAAGGTAGGGGAACCTACAAAAAAGTATTTTTTGCTGGCCTCACACTAAGGAGACTCCCTCTCCCCAGACAAAGGAGCCCATATGTCAGAAGCTAAGCATCTAAACGTTTTTGACGTCTCTCATACCAATGATATTATTGATTAGGAATGACCAGAAAAGTCAGAAAAGCAATTAAAGAAGGAAATAAATGCTGAACAATCTACAAATAATCTTTGCAGCCACCTACCACTGAGAAATCACACACTAAAAGCTATAGCAATGTACACCAGCCAAGACTGAGGAGTGACCAGAGATTGTACATGAAAATTAGAAACTCATCTTAATGATGCTTTTTAATTTGCAGAGCAACATGGATAGTATGAAAGAAAGTTCATACAGAAAACGAGCCAGGCTTTCAGATGTCATGAAGGGGATGGAGGAAGCAAATGTAGAAAACTCCATTGAAGCTCTACTCTAGATAATATTCTGCTATGAGCTGAGCTGTGAGACACAGATGACTGAAAGGGCACACAAAGTGCCAGTGCAGAGTCACCACCTGGGAGCTTTCCCTAGACACTTTTCTTCAGATGTCTCAGCTACAGAGATAAGGTTAAAATGTTGAGAATGGCTGGACAAAGATCAGAAATTAAATTCAACTCCATGTTCATTTCATTTTATCCAGACTGTAGTTTAAAGATCCAAAGAGGTCACGGTTATTTTCTGAAATTTGAAGAAAGTCCTCAGAGATCAAAATGTTCACTATGTCACAGCATGCTTCTTTCTCTGAAGTTGAGAGGTGAGCTGTAGTAAATGGGAACACTGCATTTTCTAACTCCACCCGACAGCAGCTTAACATTTCAGCTTCACCAAAGACTCAACATTGTTTCTGCTAGCTCACCTTGAAAACAAGGATTTCAAAACATCTTGTTTGGGTTTCTTTTAGTTGTCACTGCAGCTAAGCATCAGAATTGTTATGCAGAACAAGATAATGCTGTTACAAGATACAGTATTTTTCCTTCAATGTGGATGGCAAACTCGAAAAATGTTTTGTTTGTTTGTTTGTTTTTGTTCTGATAGCAAGCCTTGTTGAGGGCACACACTACTGATAGAGGTTTTCCTTCCCGGACATCAACACACAACAAAAGACAAATTCTCAGCTGTAATTTGATCTACATGAGGATACTCTACTCAGATAGAGCAATTTTGCAGCCCTGCAAATCACATACCAAATTCTCCTTTTCTAACACTTCCCATCTTCTCAAATTCTTTGTCTCTTTTTTGACCTTCTTTCTTCACTTTTGTGGTTATCCAAGAGAAGGCATTTCTGGGCAGAGCTCAAGCATCACAGGAAAGGGTTATGTTGCCTTCTTCCATAAATCTTTCCTTGGCCCACACAAGTCTCTGTTTTAATTCCCCTGCTGACATTCATTCTGCTTTTCAGCAGGCTCGAGTCTCCAGAAGGGCCCCTTTCCTTTCCTCTCCTCTGCAGATGAATAAATAGCCACCCTGGCAAGACAAGTCTCAAATCACTGCAAAGGTTTAGGAATTTTTCAGGACAACTGATGATTTTTGTATAATGTTGTGTTCAGGCAGCTTTCCCTCATTGTTCTTATCCGTCCCAGTGCCCCAACATAAAACATAAAGCCCTGGTACGCAAGTTTGTCACATTCTGAGGTGCAGCATTCTTGATGTTATGTAAAGGAAAATTAAGAGTCAGATCACGAAAATAATTTGAACAAAATGGGTTTCGTAAATTCCATGAAGAGTAATTTCATTCAGCCTGGCACTAAAATTGGTAGCAATTATTTGCAGGATCGAGGTCCCGGAGAACAGTCATCTCAGAACAATACGGTGAGCAACTTTTCCCAGAACAGTATAGCACCCAGCAGAGAGGCAATATTAGGGAGCCGCAGGAGAGGCAAGAAAGTGAAAAGGTTTATGTTATTGATTGCAGAAAAGAGAAGCCTTCAGTCACATATCAAATCAATCAACCACTCTATTTCAGTTTAGTACATTATTCATTCACTACATTTAGTAGTGCCTTTAATTATTTGCAGTACGATGGGATTTGCAGACTTCTTGAGAATTTCCACAAGATTAAATCTGGAGACCTAACAGTTAAGTCTTTATTATCTTTAGTTTTAAGGTTGTTTTTTTTTTAACGTTTCCTCTCTCTCTCTCTCCCCCCTCCCCCGACCAGTGCTATATGAAGGGGGTGAGGGCACTCAATCAACTTTATTGAGCCACAGCAGTTTCCATACCTCTCAAGTGTCTGGATTTTATTGGAAAGTCCTCCACTTACAGGAATTTGAATTATGGGCTACACGGTGTTTTCATGTTTTGTTCCAACTTTTACTCTGTGGCCACTGAAATTGCAAGCAGATATCCCTAAAGACCTAAGAAATGCAGTCAAATTCCTGTGAGTTAAATTTATTGTGTTGACTCAAATACTGTGCAAATTTTTCGTACCACCTAGAACCAATATTGATTTAAAGAAGAAGGAAAAAAAACAAAGAAAACAACGAACTAATCCATCTAATTTACGTATCCAACATCACCGCTTCCATACCCAGATTATCTTTATTTATATTGGGCTGGTAAAGACTCCACGGTGCATTCTAGAATGGTAGAAATATAAAGCCAAATATATTAGAATCAGGATTTAAATACACTGCAACACTGAATTAGGGAATGATTAATGCTACTGAGAGTTATGGAATAAGAGAACTTGTGGATCTTAGTGTCATTTGACATATGTGGTATTACGTGCATTTTAAAATTTTCTGTCATTTACCCTGGTATACTTTGCTGCACACTGAGCTAAATATGGAAGTGAAAGAAACCGTTTTCATCTGGGACATAATAACTTTCCATTCACTATGTGGCGCTTTGTTGAACATTAAAAGACAGTTCTGTTTCCTGGATGCTAATGAGGATGTTGTTTGATTTAAATGGCACTACAGCCAGAGATCCTTACAGTTACCATATGCTTAAGGCTTTCGTTGTATAATTCCTAAGACTGCAAGTCACCAAAACCAGCCAGTAAAACTCCCTATGTCTTTTCAAGCTGTATTTGAAACACCTATACATTAGTGGTTGGAAAAGTAGGTTGTAAATTGGATTATAATTCAGAAATATAAATTTTTGGCAACATTCGATAGTCAGGATTTTTTTATGGTGGTATAAGGAGGAAGAGGGTAAGTAGAGAGAATGAAGGCAGAATGAAGAAAGCTGCTTCAGCCAAAGGTAATTTATGTAGAGGGAAGCTTCTCTTCATTAGTGTGATATGTAATGAGCAGGACACAGGTAGCTGGTGTTTTTTTTGTTGTTATAGTCCTATTTTCTCATCTTGCACATGTGAATTGCACCTGCTGTGCAGGTGCAATTGAGGTGGTTGTATATATGAATAAAACAAGCACTTGAGTAACTGTGCTCACATTTTGAGCACAGACTTTTGCTTTGTGTCTTTGAATCTCTAGACCACCCACTGTCTCTAAGAACTGCTCCTTCCATCACCTACTTTGATCACATAAGAAGTGAAACTGTGGCACAACAATATGTAACAGTTTGGAGCTAATCTTGGGAACACAGATGAACCCTCTCTTTCTGTAATATCAGGCTCTAGCCCCGGCACACAAAATGAAGAAGGTCGCATTTGAGGAAATTGCAGGGTAAATGCAGTCAGAGCAAATGTAATTGGCCTCCAACCAGTCCTTAGGGCCTCCTGTGAGCCACAACCCGAGTAAACTTTATGTCCAGGCTGCCCTGTGTGACATGATGATGTGACCAGACCTGGACCGCTTTTAGAAGAGATGGCCACCTGCTACATCATGAGGTAAGGAATCACTCCAGAAGTGTCTGAGGAGAACCTGGTGTGAAAGCAGTGAAAAACCAAGTGTGCACTTGTGAGACTGGTGTTGGGAAGACGTGGAGGTGAACTCCAATAGGAAATATAAAGAGGAGGATCTACAGAGGGCATAGGAAACATGGACAATGGGCAGGAAATCCTAGACAGGAAAGAGTCAAGGACATTCAGGAGAAGAAGCAGTGATGCCACCAAGAAGATGGTGAAGGAATGGTGAGGGTAAAGGAATGAGGAAAATATAGATGGTAGACACCATGTATCTAAGCAAGAGGCTCTGAAAGCATCAATATAGAGAAACATGGGAGTAAACGGAGAGGGCGAGAAAACAGTCACAGAATAAAAAAACAAAGGAGGAAGAAATCTTCCTCCGGGGCTTGGGACAGGAGTGGAATAATGCTGTTCTAAACAGCCACTGCATGGGACCACACTCTTGTATGGCTTTCAAATAATAAAAAAGCTTTCATATACAGTCTGTTAATTAAATGGCGAAAAAAAAGTCTGAAAATTAAGGAAAAAAGAACAGTGAAACTTTCACTGGGCAGACACCTGCTATAGCAGCTGAGCTAGGACTAGACTCTCTTATGGTTGTTACAAAGGTTTTCACTGTGCTTAACTTGGAATTATGCCAGGCACTGACCACGCAGCCCCCTGTTCACAGAATAACCAAGGGAATTTTAGTGACTCTGATTGACTGGAAGATCAGGTTTCTCTCCAACACAAATGATATTGTAATAACAGGTATGAAAGAATGATAAAAGCTGAATATCACATTTATTTATTTTTTTATTTCAAGAAACTATGTGGTTTCTTTAAGACTTCTTGTCCTCTGTGTTTATTTTTTTAAAACAGATGTAAAAAAGTGGATGGAAAGTTAACTGCCAGTAATCAGGAATAAAACCACAATGCAATCTCCTGCTTGTCTATCTTCATTCTAACGTAATTTATCTAAAAATGCATCACTTTGTACATATGGGATGCTGGGATGAGTTCATTTGAGTGCTTTTCAAGCCCAATGTAATTGTACTTTTCTCTGCTGTAAAAGGCCAACAGGAAATTGGACACAGTGCACAAACCAGATTTTTTCAAATATTTTTTTTTCTTCTGTGTAACCACCGACTTTCAGGACTGGAAACTGCATAAACAAGATAGAGTGGAGTGAAAATCACTTAACATCAGATTTGTGTATTCTGCTATAGGAGCAGACTTTTCAGCTGATGTTTGTATTTATAGAACTACCACTGGGCCAGACACTTTAGTGAGCTGTAACTGAGAGCAGATTCAAGAGGAACATTAAGTACTTTTTAAAAATTCAACCCAGTAACCAGAATTATTTGATCTTTTATTGGCAGAGTGTGGCTGCTGTAAAAAGAAATGAAATATGGTGACCAGTCAATGCCAAGTAACTGTAGATGAATCCAACCTAAACCGGGTTCAGATAATTCTTGGAGTATGCTCTGCATCGCAATCAACTTCAGATCAAACACATGTGCGTATGCATGCATTCATGAGTTCATGATATTCTGTGTTTTTCCTCTCTATATTTTTTTTTTCTCTTAAAAGGAGCCTTTTAGTTTTTAACAGGCACACTGATATGCTTCTGCTGATAGTCTTTTTCACAAACAGGTTATTTCTAGAGGATTGTTCTGTTTTACATGCAAGGAAATAAATAGTATGCAAATAACACACACATATGCTTCCTTTCTAACTGGAAAAAGATATTTTCTTCTAAACCTGATTTAGTTTGATAAATGTGAGAATATACTGCAACAACATACTTTAGGCTATGCAAAATACTGGACTGGAGCTACATTTAGTCATGGCATGGCAAATCCACTTACCAGTCCCCTGAGACAGCCTGGTGGGCAAGAATAACAGCTCCATTATTCGGAGTTTCATGTCTATCACCCTACTTATTAGCATAGTTTTGAGGTTAAACAATGGTATTAGTTTTCTGTGTGCATCCTCCTACTTATTCATTATCAAATTACTTTTCAATGTTTATTTAAACTGCTATCATCTAGATCAAGTGTACCAAGTCCTAAAAACGTAACTTCCCCAGTAACAAGACAATTTTCAATGAACTGGTTTAGCATCTAACTTTAACTTGGAACTAGAATAACCTTAGAAACAGGTTTTGAAAGTGTTTTTTTTCAAGAATGAAATACTGAACTCAAAGAACTGGGAACAGCAGAAAGTCTTTCAAAGGTTTCAATGGGTTTTGGATCGAGACTAAGGTCTCATTTTTGGAAAGTACTTAGATATGTGAATACATCTATCCCTTTGCAACAAAAGCAGTTAAGGACATAGGCCAGTGGATTTTGTTTCATGATTAGAGGTCAAGTAGACTTACAAGTGCTTTCCTGATCAAATATTCAATATTGACAAAAACATCCAGCACTAAGTACGAAAAAATACAAACAATGAGGCCCGTGTCTAGGCTTTTGTCTCTGCTAGAGTAAAACAAAGAAATATTTTCCCCTGAGTTTACAAGAACAATTTGATTGCAAGCTACTGTTTACTCTCATCACATCTATTCCGATCTTTAACACTTGATAAGATTACTTCAGCGTACTGCTTGCCACGCTTTAGCTCATGATTAACACACCACACTCTTCACCCGCTTAGTGGAACTCAGGATTTTTTCTGTAATGCCTTTAAGGATGATTCTATGTATCCACTCACATGGTCATGTCTAAAACAGTTAAAAAAACCCTACTCACCCAACCAAGAGTTGTTAATCTTATGGATGCATCAGCCCCAGTTTTTATGTAGCAGTAAACTTAAATCTTCCTACTAGCCACTTATTATGTTTGCACAATGTGAGACCTGCTGTAGGTGTGCATACATGCCCAGCTGGGTGGTAGCATTGGATAAACACGGACAGAAAGAAAAGACTGTGATATCAAGTTATGAAATGCAGGCAGTGCACATTTTCTGGATAAATGTCTGTAAGGCACACACATGTCTCTCTAGGGTGTGAATTATTTTGGCCCTTTTTCACAAGCAGCTTACAGCTCCTAGGACTGGTGTCTGAAGGCTGAATGGCAGAAGCTGGAGACAGGAAATTTTCTTTTTCAAGACATCATTGCTCTTTCTTGCTTCTCCATCTCTGTTTTTGCCTATGACCACCAACAAATGGCTTAGGAAAAGTCTGAACTGAGCCAATTTAATTCATTGCTGTGTTCAAACTGAACTACAGCTGAGCAGCATTTGATGGTGTTCCCATGGCTTTTGCGTGAAGCTACAAATAAGGGGAAACTGCAGATCAGAATGAATCTCCTGTCAGCTGTCATTTCTCACTGATACATTTTACTGTAATTATTACTTTTTGAGAACTGGCATACATTGTAAATTACAAGGTTATTTAAGCTCTGAAGATGTACTACATTACTGCTCTGAAGTTTTTGAAGAAATTACTTCTTTTTATATGTTTACACTGAAGCTCAAGTCTGCCAGAGAGAAATGATACTACATTTTAAAGTGATGTGTATGCAATGCATTTCAATTTCTCTCTTTGGCATCTCTGCACATTTTTTTGAAGCTATATATATATATATATAAAGAGGAACTCTTCTAATGTTTTTATAAAACGGATTGCCTGATACTCGGAATATATTATGATGCATCTGTTTAACATGCAGCCTTACCAGAAGTACAAATTTGATATGCTACACTTCTCTAACCTTATGTTTTCAGTACAACACTATGCCTTTTTAGCACTGACTAGGAAATCAGATTGAATATGTCTGGGAATACAGTTTCACATTGTGCATAATCCTGGTTCTGCTACTGAAGAAAATCAATGAGAGTGAAGCATTGATCTCCTTGCAGGGTGCAAATGCAGTTAGCTCTGAAACACACTGCTGGGGATTTTGTTATTCAAGTCATTCAATCGCTCAATGTGTTTGCTAACCAAGTTCTTATCATGCAGCACGTCACTAGCCTAAGCTTAGCTTCAGTTATGTATATAGCGAAAAAAGGTCCCTTTTGGAAGAAGAAAAAGGCTTTACATATGCACAGTTCTACGACGTTTATGTTTGCTCAAGGCTAAACTGAAACGCCTTTTCTTCAATGACATTTCACAATGTCACCAAATATATGGAAGTCTCACAGAAGGATGTGTGAATATGAATCACTCCAGGAAAATATTCTCTTCTCTTATGATGGATTTTATTTTAGTCTGTGCTGGTTAGTCAATTTGTTTTCCTTTTTTTCTTAGAGAAGGAAATTTCATCTAGTATGCCTTGATGTTGCCAAAATATAGATACCTACATAACTACAGGTATGACAAATGTGTGCACATACATACACACACTCCTTAGATAGAGAGATGTACTTAATTTTTTGTTTATATATGGACGATATTTCATTCTCATCAGCAAAAATATTTTCCTAACTTACAGTCTTCCAACTGCAGAAAATAAATCAAATATTTTAAAAGTGATTGCAGATGATTCATTTAGTGCTGTCATAATATAGCGTTTTATTTAATGAAAATTTATATAATTTCCTCTGAAATAAACCTCAGTTAAATAAATTGGTACTGAAAGAAGGAAGAGAACTGATACATTCTGTGGCAAACACTGACTGGTGCTTGACAATAGTCAGGACTCTGACCTGCTGAAGTGCTCTGATGTTATTTACTGCATCTACTCTGAGTTAGGATTTTCCATAGTATTGCCATTATATGTAGCTGAACCAGGTGGTGTTTGTGTTAAGACATAACACTCACAGATCACCTTTGAGCTGCAACTATATAAAGCGGTTTCTCAGAATATTAAAAAGATTAAGACAATTAATTCCGCTTTGAAGCATACAAGAGCAGACAGTAGCTCTAGTAGTAGAAAAGGAATAAAAACTCTGGTTTTATTGTTGCTTGAGTACTCAATATTTAGAAAGATTAAATATTAATTGAAATATTATAGAAAGTACAGCAGATTAAAAGGATGCACTGTGAAGAAGTGTTAACGAAGAGACTAATATATATTATTCTTTATGCATTATGACCACACGTTTGGGATAATTATGGTGAAAAAGTAAACAAAACAGGAGTGTTTCAAATGAAACATTTCCTCTGGCCATTCAGTGTTAAACCAGGAACAGCTGAAGTTCACAAGACAGCAAAGCCTTCTATATTTAAGCAAAGAGCTGCTTTATATCAGAAACAATTACAATAAGTCACCAAAAGCATCATGCAGAACTCAACTGGTGGTGCAACATTCAATACCAATTAAGCAGCAGTATAAAACTAACATCTGAGCTTTTCATTTGTCTGTTATATCAGTGGACTAAATCCACTCACTTTGAAATATGAATACTTTGAGAAATTTTGATATTGCATAGTTAGATACTTTATCACAATGGTGTGTGAACATAACAAATACAATGTCTCTCATGCATATAGCACTGCCTTCAAAGCGTGTACCACAAAATACAAAAAGCTACAGTAGAAATCAATAAAGCACCCTGTCTCAGAGTGAAAAAGAAACTCTTAAAAATCCTTACAAGCAACTAAATTAAATAAATTATATTTTTATGCTCACTGACTTAATTCAAAACTTGACCTCACAAAATGCACAATGACAGGACCTTCTTGAATAGAAGAGTAACAGATAGCCTAAATCCAAACCCAGCTCAACCTCTTTCAGCTGCATGATGTGCAGGCCCATGCCACCACCACTTCGCACTCTTGAACCTCCAGCTGTGACTTCAAGTAACAGGAAAGCTACAAACTAAGATAATCTTCACATGGCAAAATGAAACACTTTATCATCTTTTCATCCTCCCTTGTCTATTACTGCTGGTGACTCAATAATTCATTACTTTTCTTTTCCTTTGGACTTCTAAATTGTGAATTCAATTTCTGCTTTTTTCCCCTGTATTCATGGATACTGTTTGTCGTGGTTTTAGGCTGATCCAGCGACTAAAACTCACACAGTCTCTCCTTCTCCAATAAAGTAGAGAGGAGAGGGAAAAAAAAAAAAACACAAAAGGACTGAGGGTTGAGGCAAGAACAGAGGGAGCACCCACCAACCATGGTCCTGGGCAAAACAGGCAGCGCTTTTCTCAAAGCAAAACAGTTTATTAATGATTACTTAGAAGGACAAAGGGAAATAAAAACCGATTACTTGAGAGGACAGAAAGAAACAAAACCAGATCTTAAAACCGACACCTTCTCCCCCCCCCACCTTCCTTTTCCTCTCGGCTCTACCTCCTCCCCCCAGCAGCACAGGGGGCAGGGACTGGGGGAGTGCAGGTCAGTTCATTCCGTGCTGTTACTGCTGCTTCTTTCTTAAAGGAGAAGGAGTCCTTACACCCTTTTCCCCTGCTCCAATGGATCCCCTACCCACGAGGAAAAATCCACAAACTTCTCCAACGTGAGTCCAGCCCACTGGAAACAATCCTTCCCCACAGATTGCTCCGGTGTGGGCTATACCACAGTCTCGGGTACTTAGGGAGCTGCAGCCACTCGCTCCGGCGTGGGTCGTCACGAAGACTCCAGATGCCTTTCTGCCTTGCCGTGCCCCCAACACGACCATCCTCGGGCTCAGGCATCTTCTCCCCACGGGCTGCGAGTGGGTCGCTGCTCCACCGAGGCCGTCCTGGTTGCAGGGGGGCAGCCTGCTATCTCACCATCAGCCGCAGGGGAAACTCGGCTCTGGCACACCTCCTCCCGCTCCTCACTGACCTGCTGTCGATGCAGCTGTTTCTCTCAGATCTCAGTCCTCTCCAGGTGAACTCAGCCCAGTGGGCACCCTGGGAGTGGGGTGCCCCCGAGTTCCCCAGCTGGCTCCGCCGCCGCCATCCTCCGTGGGCAGCGCCGGCCCGACGCAGGCAGCCGCCCGGCCGGGAGCCAGGGAGCGGGGGCAGTGCCCTCCTCCCTTCTCTGCTCGATCCTGGGCGAAGCACCTTTTCCGGTTCCCTTGTCCTGACTTAAATAGGGCAATTCGCAGAGGCGCCCTATTGGCTCAACCCCGAGGGGGATGGCAGTCTGATCCGGTGGCCAGAACTAAGCCTAACCCGGATCCAAAACCAGGGAGGTCGCAGGGAGCAAAATCCCTCTCCTGCCACCAGAACCACCCCCCCCTCCACATCAAACCATGACACTGTTGCAAGAACTGTTAGGTATCCTGTCACAATGTCTCTAAAATTCATTAATTTTATTTCTAAAGCCAAAACTTGCATGCAGATTCCTACTACCTTTGTTATACTGCATTTCCAGGGAGAAGAATGAATCCTTCATTGTTTGCATTTCACTTAAAATATATTTTAAAAAAATAATAAAGTCTTTAGCTCAGTGTTTCAACTACATGGATCAAAACATATCCCCGCATCAAAACTCTTGATTCTTTTCTTCAAGGACAACTTCCCTTTTACTTACATTTCTGTTACAGTCCTTTTCCATCTTCCCATAAATATCTTTTCTTGCATTTCTACTATTCCTGTTTATATGCCAACACAAAGAAACTACTTCCTGAACTCTGAGATGTGGGCCACAACCATGCTTTTACTTTCCCTTTCTTTTCCCACATAGGCTCCTAGATGAAGCATTTTTCATCCACAGACATGAGAAACAAGTTTGAGACTTTGAGAAATCTATAAAACACTGAAAATAAAGACACATCAAAGTGAGATGAAAATAGATCCGTCCCTAAAACGAGGACCTAAAAAATATACCCCTAAATTTAACCCTAAAAAAAATATCTCAAGCCAACAATCAACTTCCATGGAAATTCTGGCGATACCCAAATATCCTTTTTAATTTAACCCTTATCAGCTCTGCAACTGAAATTCAAGTCAAAGAAAGTGTGTTTATCAGAATTGATTTACTCTTCTGTTTTTCATCTGTAACACTGTCGACTCACTTCAAAATTAAAGAGGACTATGTGCTGGGTTGTTTTATTATTTTATTATTATTATTATAGTCTTTGTTATTATCAATATCATTAATATTATTAACATTATTATTAATATTAATATTAAATATAAAATAAAACCACTGGGAAAAAAATGCTATCTTTACATTCTCAGGATCCTTACAAAAGCTGCTTTAATTATTAATTATGAATTAAATATCTGATGACTCCAGCTTTTTCTTGTATGTGAATCATTTGTAAACTAATCCTGATTTCCACAAAATATCTTTTATGCATCTGTGCTGAATAGTTTATGCAAACAAATATTAGCCCATGGCTTGTTTGCAAACTGCTGACTTAAAATGTTTGTTATTCATGGCAGATGACTTATCAGAGAGTTAACACTTTATTGATTTAGTGCCCTGATAGTTTTTAAATTTTAAGGGAACCACAATAGAGTCTGAACTATATGAGGAGTGGTTTTGGTGGGTAGGAGGAGAGGAAGCATGGATAACAGATAAAATGAAGCAAAGATAAAATTAAATGTACTAAATTAGACTATAGGATCACTATGTTTGAGAATAAAGGTAAATAAACACAGAAAGAGGTTTTTAAAGTAATTTAAAAAAAAAAAAAAAACTATGACATTGTTAATCCATAACCCTGTGTGCTAGAATATACAGTCAATGATATTTCCAGTACAGATTTTCAAGTGAATTTCTCATATCTACTGAAATACTAAAATTCTCTGGGTTTGGAATCAGAAGCTTTTATTACAGAACTGGTGATTATTCAATTCATCACAATGAATGATTAACATAAGTAATTTATACCAGTGAGATGAACATGCTTTATATAAATACAAGAACACAACTTTCCCATACTGTTCTCTTTCAATCCCAGTATTGAGAAACCAATCCACTTTCAGTGGTATCTCATGTACAGAACTACTCACACAAAAGCTTACTCTCTGGACACGTTAATGAAACAAATGTAAATTTTAACTTGCATAACATTATGTTAGACATCTCTGAGAGCATAATTACCTTTTAAAATTATGAAAATACAAGCAAAAACAAATCCAAGGTTTTCTAATTATTTTGTAACATAGAACACATTTTGATGAAAAGTAGAGAAATACAAAACCATTCCTTGACTAGCTCCTGTTTTGTAAAGCAAATGGAACAGAGGTAACACACAAACATTTGCCAATAAGGGAGTGGTGCCCAAACCCAGAGACTGAACACTCACTCACTACCACCTTTGGAAGCACACCGTGTCTCCAGGACCAACCTCTTGCTGTGTCTCATTGAGAGACCTCGAGAAAAAATTAGCAGAGTCAAGGCTTCATAATTTAGACCTTTCCAGTGAGTATACATTAGTTATATTTTCTTCATACCTAAGGAAGTGGTGATAACCTTCAGCGACATCTTCAGCTCCGTCCTTTCATGAGGCCTGGTTGACTATTACCTTGATGAAATACTGTTGTGATTCTGCAAGTTTCTGAGGAGGAATTTTAACATAACACCAATTTTGAGCATCTGTGGCTTGAAGGAGCAGGAACTGGCAAAGAATAGGTCTTCTAGCACTAAAGCCACGGACCAACACTGGATGAGTGCAAACTCCATACTGAGTGTTTGTCTGAAACTATGTCAAAGCATGTAAACTTTTTGTACACTGTTGAATTACTAATTAAACCTGAAATATTTATGACATTGTTTTGTATACAGCACAACAAGTGATTGTTTACATTTCTAATATTGAAAGAAAAAAAATGCAGCATTTCCTTCTGCCAGGTACAACCAGAGCTTTGTGGTGAAGTGCACAGTGCCCTTGCTGGAACTCAGTCAGTGTCAAATACTTAACCTGGACTTGAACCTCATGACTGTGCGGTCACCTGTAGTAGATGCTTAGAGACATAACAGGATTACAGGTCTAAATCTTATGTGTAGGTAGTTTTTGAACCTTCAAGGTGTTCTCGAAACATAAATATGCATCTTTGGATGAACTCTCTGCCACTGCAGCCTTCCTCAGCACAAAGAGATTTGATCTGTGTCTGTGGTTCTTGCTGAGATATGCATTGCATCATTGTCTATTTTCAGCTTGTTACATTAATCAAAATCTATCCCATTTATTAAACTCCTTCCTGCAGCTCAGGCATTTGAAATTCAGAGTGCCAGCAAGCAGCTGCCAGGCACCATGAAGGAAAGAGGTGGGGTAGATTTGAGTAACATACAAATTGAATTTCAAGCGACTGAGCAGCCTCTTTATCTCTTAGTGACACAACCAGTGATTGTAACAGTATTCTTAAAGGAAATGAAACCTAGAGCCATGGTTCAATCATTGGGTAGTTACTACAGCCCTTCCCAGCAGTCCTTCCGGAACTACTGATGAGCGTGACCTTTGCAAAAATGCACAAAGCCTTGATTTCTGCACGGTTAACCTTTACAAGCTGGAACCCTCCTGTGGAACCTAACCACAACAGAGGGATGTTTTGGAATAAAAACCACACACACATATTTTATGAAAGAGCAAATTTCCAAAAGAGAAGGGGGGAAAAAAAAGAATAAAGGGAGGAAGAGAAAATATTTTGGATAGAGGCATTTAACAGTTTTCCAAATAGTTGTTTACTTGCATCTCTGTTTCAATCAGTACTTTCTGCGCTTCTCATATTCCACAGGTAACGGTCAATCCAGAAGCCTAGCACCAACACTGTTTTTCTCAGAAATACTCTCTGTGCTTTAAAAGTCACTAAGCCAAGAAGCTGACAAAACAGAAATTCAGTACAGTCTTAACATCGGATGTTCCACCAAAATCATAATGGGTGTAGATACTGCATCCAGGACGTCAGTGGGCTCCCACCTCTCCATCAGTGTTTCTCCCTTATGCACCACATACCCATGAGACACTCCAGTGTCCAGATCTGTGTGTGAGAATAACCAATAGAAGAGATTTTAGGAGAGCGTAAATTACCATTCTCTCATCCTTGCCCTTCAAAACTTGAGCTCAGCCATGGAGATTATTTTCTTGAGCACTCAAGAACTCACGTTGCCTCAGCCAGCTTCTAGCATTTCTTCAGGGCTGCTTGAGAAATCAAAAGCCCCTAATTTTCATTACCAAAATTTCAATCAATACAAACCAGAATTTTTGTGGCCATTTCAGCTGATGCTACAGCAAAGTAAATGAAGATGCAAGCTGGTGGAATGCTTTGTAAAGATTTCTCGTAGAGAAATCTTGAGGATAGTGATGTTTTATCCCTCTTCCATTATTTTTTTTTTCTTATCCTGGTTATAAGAAACTGATAACTGGTAACTGTTTGGAAAGCTTTATATATGTCTTTGAACAATGTGGGAGGTAAAGTAATATTCTTTTATATTTAGCTGATTTGGTTTCCTGAGTATATGTCTTTGTGGAAACGATCTTTGGGGTAAGATCTTTGGAAAAATGTCTTTTTCAAAACCATGTCCTTACAATGTAAATGGTGCCTTCATAGATTTGTCTGTATACCTTTTAGTTTGGTGTACCTTTAGTTTTTCTCTCTCACATATGCTGTCTCAGTGTCTGTCCTTGTCATGCTGGTAGTACAAAATTGCTACTCTTGTGTTTTTCCTGGTGATTTCAGTCAGGATAAGATATCAACTAAAGCAGTTAACACAGAAAATGGATGAACGATATTTAAACACAGGATGGATTAAAAGACAGGAGAGCGTCACTAAAAGAGCTGGACAAAGAGCTAACTCACAAAAGTATTTTACCTTTAACAGCAAATTAGAAGCTTCATCTTGGCAGGACATATATTAATTGTTGCAATATTTGTTTCCCTGGACAGACTGAAAATATATCGCAGAAAATATATCACAGCTTTTCACAATGCATTCTGTAAAACTACATCTGTAAGATACATGGGTAAGAACAACTTCATTCTAACCTTCAAAGTGAAGCCACATGCTTAGACCTCAGCAGGAAAATGACTTTAATTCATTCTAGATGACCTTTTCATTGAAAAGCAAACCCCTGCCCTCAGGCTATTTAGAAAGTTTAGGTGTACCTCTTTCCTTTTACTACTGAGGCATATATTTATTAATGCTCTCTAGTGTTTTTTTCACACCAACTCCAGTTAGTTTTTAGAAAAATCAAACAACTCCCACCTTCATCCCTACCCTTTTCACTTTTGTAGATCATTAACTACTTCCAGACTCTTGCTTTTGAGATCTGAGTCTAAAAAAAATTTAAATTAAAAAAAAAGAGGAAAAAGATAAGGATCAACAGTATAATTGATACTATTCATCAAACCAGAGGTCATTAAATAGCCAGCCTTCCTATTCTTTAAAACTTGTTTTGGTTGCTTTAAATAGTCAATTTAGAGGAAAAAATCTCCAGTGAAATTGTATTAATTTTACTGCTTTTCATCTCTGCCAATAAGGATTTTGGTACGGATATATGGAGTTAGTACCCAGGGGACAATGTTAATTACCAACAGAGGAAATTATGTTCTGTATGTAGATTGGTGAAAAGTCTTTATTAACTGCTAAGAAATAGTTAATTTGTCATTAGTCAGAACACTGAACCAGAGGCTGCTGCCTATGAACCATTGATTAAAGTTTATGGTAGCAATAACCTCACTGAAAAACATTTGTTACCATACTTAATGAACAGATTTTAAACCATTAATCTTCCTCTGCAGGTTAACCAACCAAATGTGTGTAAGCTGTTTGTAACAACCAATACCACTGATACTAATATTCAGATGTTTTAAACTTCAAACAAGCATCTTAATATACATTCTATAGCGACTTGTGTATTAATAGCACTGAATACGAAAGAAAAGGGCCTCCATTCTGAACAGACACAGCGTGATATTGTAAATAACAAGGTGTAATTTGGCTTTTAACTAGCACATTTCCTTCGGTAGGTCGCATATGCTGTACAGCAGTAGAATGCCACAGCCCCTTTCCACGGAAGTACTGAGAGGCGGGGGAATGCACAGGAGTGCACGAGAGGTCCTTGCAATGGACCAGAGCCAGGGGCAGCACCCACTGTGGCTGTAACTACCAGGGCAGGGCTGTAAGCACTGTGTTGCACATCTTCATGGTGACGAGAAGGTGAACTCGCCCTCTGCCTTACCTGTAATACAAAGACAGACCTGCTCTGCCTGTAAGGCTAGTCTCCGTTTCCGCAGGGAGTAACAGGCAAATGGTATATCAGCCAGTGCAAACACAGAGGATACTAAAACTAAATTGCAGTTTAGTCTGGTGATAATCTCCTAATCAAGCCAAGATCATCTATGTCAAATGCAAACCAATACATCTGTCTTTTAACCTTCTACTGAGGCAGCTACATTCCTTGTTTTTCCCTCACTGCAGATTTCCTGGTGTTCACCGCCACGACAAGCCCAAGGTACAGGGCAAAACGCTTGTGTGAATAATTCCTTTCGGTGGGATTTGTACTTAGTTCCTTACAGTCTTGGAAAAGTCAAACGAAGGATGTACTTACTCTGAAATCAGTGCAGCAACAATTCTCGCAGGAGTACTTCTGGAATATGAGTGCATCCCAGATTACTGCCTATACCCTCTAGAAATGTTTTGATTAGATTAGCGTGTGGCATGTGCTTCATTCTGGATGTCTATAGTCACTGGGCCAGTGCCCAAAGCGAGAAGCAATGCTATTATTAGAAATCTTATTTGAGGGTTACAAACCATTGCAGGATGCTATTTCAGGAGAATCTCCACCATGCTATGACCTATCGCAAACAAAGCTGAAGAACCTACGGTGAACCACTGACTTTTTTTAATGAACCTATTTTAGCTTGACTGAACATGCACAGCAGTAAGTACCTAAAAGCACAACAGTGGCAGAATTGTTAGGCTTGAGGTAAGGAACAGATAGCCTTAGCTGTGTGTAAGCACCTGCCAGCTTCCACTGAACTTAACTAATGCAGCTTTACTATATACAGCACCTCTGGGATCTCAGTAATGAAGTGACCCATCTTTAATAATTCTCCAAATCGCAGTAATACAATAACATTTGTCACCCAATCACTTAAGATAGTTACTCTTGAGTGGCGAAATAATAAAGGAGGAACACGTGGGGTGGTTAGATCAATAGAGATGGTAATGACGCAAACGGTTGCAAACTGCGGGGCTCTATTATCAGCGCAGCAAGTACTTACGACCAAAGGCAGCCGCTCTGAGGAGTTCAATTGCTCTCAGTTATTTCCTTTTCTGATGGCTATTTCATAAGTGTGGGAAATTTCATGTACATGTTAATTCTTCAAATATTCTTGGCCCATTTCCATCCAGTAAACAAGTTTTGCTATTATCTGAGTACTTAACTCAGCCAAGCTCTCAATAATAATTTAATGACTAGATTTCATATTGCTTTGGGAATTCTTGTTAACTGAATGGCTGCACTGAGAGGTTGCAATAAAATATGCTTGTAACTATCTTGGATTTTGGAGCTTTTTCTCTTTTTGAGGTTTGTATTGCTTGTTTTCCCTCACCCATTACTATATTGGGGGGAAAAAAACCCAAAAACACACAAAAGAAGAACAGTTCCTTATACACAACGAGAAATTTCAGCAAACTACTTTTGAGGTGCATGTCATCTAAAAAGGTGATTTTCCTGAAACTAGAATCTTAGAAGAAAATAATGTCTTGGTTTAAAGTGCATATTTCTGCAATCTTCGGAATTTGTCCTGTGGCTCATTAGTGAAATAGTACTTAAGAATATTTGACTTTCAGTAAGGAGCACACACCTGAAAATGATGAATTGTTTTAACCTCAGATAACATGTGGATGATAAGCATGAAAAATCCACTTACAAATTTTGTCTTAGTCTGTGATGATACTCATAGCATGACTTCACAAGGTGCACATGCTGTGCTATTGATGGCTTAAAACGTACAATTTCCTTAGTGTGGGCACTGCCATAGGTAGGAGAGAGAAACTATATGAATATATCATTTCCCTGCATTAGATAAGGAATGAACTGCACAAGCAGATGCACTGTCTTTTGACTGACGTAAGGAGAATCAGACACAAAGACTAATATCAGTGCAACCATATTGGTGAAATGTTACACCACAACTGTGCACCAGCACTGTGCCTTGCTGAGACCTAAACTGTTTAGCTCTTTGTGAGCTTTGATGCTCTCCTTCCTGAAAACCCTTTTATGCTTTCTGTTGACTCCATATGGCACTCTGATGAGCTCACACTTCTTCTTAAGTACTTCTGTATCAGAAAACAAGAGCAAAGCTGAAACAAAGTGAGTCATCTGTTTTAGTCTTTGCTTTCACTGCATGAGATAATGTGGAGGTGTTAATTACAAGACTTCACTGAGTCTTGACTAATAACAGTGTGCAAACAAATGTATGTCAAACTCAGCTACAGAAAGCTTCTACTAATAAGGTAAAACTAGCAATTAGAGCTGACAATGAAGTAATACTTTTCCTTGAATATTCATTTATGAAGTCGTTGCTTGTAGGCTTGCTTCTATTTTTTTCAAGGAAAGGAAATAGGAACTCCTAGTCATTCATTAAAAATGACTTAAATATCATTTGGTGAGTGAGCACACTGGATTAACTCTCCTTTGTACCAATCCACTGATCCTTTGCATCAAAGGCAGAGAAGTAATGTTCTCTGAGATTCCCCAATCTATGACCTTGGCATAATAGGAACAAATTGAATTCCCAGAAGAAGAAAAATGACACTGACCATATAAAATCACTAACCGCATGTCTGAAACACTATTCATTTCATTTAAATTTTACAGTGGAACTCCTTCGGTTACAAGAACAACGAATATGATTAGCACACTAAACTTAGTCCTGTCACTTGGTCTGGGGCTTTTTTTCCCTTCCTTACAAAGTAGTTTTGACATGCTTCTTTAAACACACAAGCTTTGCGTTCCCATGCTGGGTGAATGCATACCAGGAGGAAGCAGGCTGCACATTCAAATCCCTTTATGTGCCTGAATCCTCAAATAAAAACAATTGCAAGTTCAAACTCAGCCATGCTGCCTAATTCCATAACCATGGATTACTTATTCTCCTAAAATAATATAATGATTATTCAAAAATCTATTAAATAAAATACAGATAATTTCAGGGTATTTTTTAATAACATTTCTACTGGAAAATAGAAATTTCCATCCTGGAAAACCATTCACTAGAAAATTTTACATATGTAGCTGACAAATTGAGGGCATTAATTTGCTAAAAAAAGAAAGAAAAGAAAACTATTCTGTTTGGAAAGATCCTTTCTTTGATCACCAATCTGTATTTTCTCCCTATATTATAATAAAAGCCACTTGGAATGTTAACATATGGTGGCTATATACCGCTGCTGATCGTTGCTGAAACTGAGCTGAATATAATGTTGCTCTGCACCATCTTTCTTCATGGTGATATCTGTCTGCATAGTAGTTTGGTTTCATATCATTTGATCTATTTCCAAAAACACTTCTGTTTTTTATATCTATCTAGATATCTGTGGAAATCTGTAGGGATATCTATATCTACATGTACACACCGACGCACATTATCAGTCTCCAGTCCTTTGGCTCAGCTACCGTTTTCCAAACCAAACTCAGGGTTCTTGTTGGCCTACTGCTCTGGGAAGGAGAAGACGAGAGGACTAAGACACTGCATGCTCTCATTTCTGCACCAATAATAACAACAGATGGGAGTGACAAGCATAAGTCTGCAAACACAATGCAGAGACCTGGAGTCCTTTCTATTCTGTGGGTGGCTGAAAAGTGGGAAAGCTAAAATTTTGGTAGCTGAAACCTCTATTTTAATTTAAAACGCGTCTACAGAGAAAAAGATATTGTAAAAAGTCTGTTACTGTCACAGTCAAAACCACACTGATAGGAAAACTTTGACATTGCATTTCTTTATCTGATAATCTAATCAAATATAGTTGAAAATAAAGAGGAATAAAGCTAGTAAATTCAAGATGAGGTTTGCAGATAGAGGTAACAGACTTTGTTAGGCTAATACAGCTAGAAAATCAGTAACTTTTGAATTTTGAAGTACATTTTTGGTTGTGACATTAACCAAAGCTTTAAAAAAATGATAACGTTCTTGAGGTACTGTTCAAAGTGTGTATCATACCATCACACCTTTAACAGATAGCTGGTGAAAGTAGTTTTTTTACGCATTCTTATTTTATTTGTGAGTTTGTGACTACTTACAGGCACTTCAAACACAGAGATTTTATCCGCTTTAGCAATACAAAATCCACCTCTACTGCAAAACAGTTAAAATCAAATAGTTTAAAGAGAACGAAATCAGGAGGAAAACTTCTGCCTTCAGTGAAACAGAAATTTGTAAGAAAGTGTTTCTGTTAATTATTTCTTGCAGCAGGTATTGGCTGTCAAGGTAATGCATTACTACACCATTTGGAAAAAACTACAGTTCTAATTAGATGAGCAAATAAATGTTCATTCCAATTTATTAATATAGCTGCAGGCCTTGTTGCAATTTATCTCTCATTTCTGAGACCAATGCATCGCAGGCTGGAAATCATTGTAGTGAAGTAACTGGCTTTAATAATGGATACAGGCAGTGAATTATTCATGCAGAGGGGGGCAAGCCTTGATGCTTTCCACTCATTCCTTTAATTAACTGTGAGATGCTGACGAGCCCTATAGTGTGTCTGAGCTTTCTGAGTTTATCTCCCCTATAAAGGTGAATTCTCTTGTAGCTGCAAAAATACTCTGTTTATCAACAGCTTAACCCAGAAAATACAATACTGAAAAAGTAACTGCTTAACCGCTGTTAATTTTTTGTATTGCTTTCATGTCAACACCGTTTCTATAACTCAAGTCTTCAATTTCAGCTCCCAAATTAACTCAGCTCTCCCCTGCAAAAGTTATACAGTTCACAAACTCTGGAAAACGTTACCTTATGACTTTGATATTCAATGCTCTTTCTCCACTGAAAGTGATGGATAGGGAATGCACTAGTGAGAAATGTGCTCTATCCAAAGCATGTCCTCAGATTCCGCAAGAGCACAGGGTAACTTTTTGGTGTTTCTTTTTTTTTATCCTAAAGATTGTACCAGGGTAGTGGGCTACTAATTACAGTGGTGGGGAGAAGTTCCTACCCTCTGCGAGAGCCAAGTGATCAGTCGAAGCAAGATCTTTCAAACTCCTGGGTATAAAACTGTAGTTTTGATCCTGTTTCATTCAATAGAACTGTTTCTTTGAGCCCAGTTATATTCACGAATTACAATTTGTTGGATCTGGCTTCAAACCAGGAAAATGTGAAAGGGTATAGTTCAGGAAAACTTTCCTAAGACATACAAAGTAATTGAGCTCTTCCTCTCAGTGTATTGGACTAAACTTTTGTTTTAAACTGTCAGTTTGTAGCTGCTTAAAGTTAATGAGCTACAGAAGACATTTTTAAGCCTGTATTTGGTGTAGCATCAAACAAACATTGCAAACTCATACCAAATGTAAGTGTTGCAATTATTTGTATGGGGGTCTGTTTGCTATTTATGTGGGTTTACCAATGTGCTTTAACAGTTTCCTGTAGGGGATCGATGATTATAGTTTCTTAATGAAAAAAAGAATAGTTAAAAAACAGTCTTCAGAAATTTTTACTCTTTTTTTTTTCCGCTTTGTTTTACAAGTTTCTTAATTACATGCACAGAATAGAGCAGGAGAAATACATTTCAGAGCGACTTTCACTTCAGAGCCACAATTCAATGGGTTTGCTGCAGTCACATTAGTGACATGCTTAGATAATTGATTGTCCCTTATCTGACAGATCTACATTGCTATTAGCTGTTACTAAGCAAGTAAAATATGTAGCGCACATGAACATTTATTGAGCAATTTTTGTATTGCAATGATAGGCTTCCTTTGACTTTCAGCATTTCTGAGCCAAAGAAAGAATCTGAGGGAGGTCTTATCCTACCACTGCTTTGTAGAAATTGAATCACTATTTCTATAAATCAAATACCATGTTAAAAGCTCAGTGAAGTAAACAATGATGTATGTGAATTAGCAGCACAACTTTAGTCAATACAAATCAAAGTGGCTTTATGAAGGTATTGATGTTTTCAGCTCTTGCGAAGGTTGAATACATTTAAGCATTTACCCCTGGAGGGACTGTTGATCCAAATGAATCTATTCACTTTGAAACCAGATCATGATCATGGCAGCAAGCAAGCTTACATATACCAAACCAAACGTGGCACTTATATTAACCCTAGTAACCATTAAGTTCATAGCAATACAAGTGCTATTCTTAATGCAACAAAATGGGGTTGAAAACAAGTACTTGATTGCAGTACACAGGCTGTATTTTAATTCATTTTTCCATTTATTTTTGTAATTTCAGGTAAGGGGAGTGGTGATAGAACGCAATTATAACATTTTCACGTATTCCACACAAAAAGAAGAGAGCTCATTGTGATAACAGATCTTTCTCATTTTCCTTAGCAGATTAAAGTAATGCCTGCTTTTAAAGAGAAATTGTATTTTGTTTTTACGCAGATATTACGCAGGACGTGCCAAATCTACTCCTGATTACTTCTGAACTCTACCAAAGCCTTCCCTGAGTAACACCATTGGTTTCAACAGAATAACTCGACATTGATGCTGATGTGCCAGGTCTAACTGGCCCTGTACTTGCCCTGCGTTGAACATTGTTAACATGGAAGCAGTGTCTGCTGAAGATGGTATTTATTTCTACAGAAATAATGACTGTCTGAAAAATAACACCTGATTTCTGTTTGAATAATATCAGGAAAACGGCCAGGCTTTACAGGATAAGCTGCAGGACAGAGAACCTCGTGATTGTAATCATCTGACGAGTGGGAAATACCGTGGAATGCCTCAGTCAGATAAAGAAAACTACGCCTTTTGGTTCAAATACAAAATACATGCTGTAAGCCTTCACTTGACAATTTAAAACCTCTTTCTCTCTCTACACTGCTCTGAAGAAGTTGCCTGGTACCCATGGGCTTAAAAGGTAACATATTGACATACTTCAGTGTACAAAAGGGCAAACCTCCTTTGAATTCCTTTGCCTTTTCCTCCGAGAAGAGAAAAACTTATAAATATCTGTTCAAACCCATCACGCTTAATAAATGTCATCTTGCCTGAGGGCGTTTGCAAGAGACAAACGTATATTAGAGGAACCTCACAAAACTAAAAACCAAAATCCCTGTGTAGTTGGAAGCAATAGATCTTTTTAAGCACATGCGAAAAAAAAAAAAAAAAGAATTGTAAATTAAAATGTCCTCCACAATGTTTTTTTTTTTTTTGTAGGTCTCTTCTTTTCTAAAGAATAGTGCGGCATTCAAGTGTGGGAATGTTTTTCTTAAACGTGCAAATCACACATTTCGCCTCGCAGGCTGCGGCAGAACCGTAGCGGCGGTGGGGGCGGGGAGGACGAAATCCTGGTCAAGCAGTGTGTTAATGAAACATTTACACAAGCAGTTTATGTGGTAGTAATGAAAAAGGCCTCTTTCATCCCACCCTTTCATTACTTGGCACAATCTTTAAGAGGATTAGTTTTTTTTTTTTTTTTTTAAAAAAAAGCTGGAGGGGCGTGAGGGGGGAGGGGGACAATGTGCTTATCAGTTGATTCTCAGGATCGGTGGTGCTGAGTTCTTAATAGATTGACCCTGGATTTGGGATTACTGCAGCGCAAGCTCTTTCAGGCGTTGCTGCAGAACAGAAAGCAGTTTGTTTTTGCAGCATTCTCACCCTGGGATGAAGAGAGCTATTGACTTTGTGATGAAATGACACGAGGACTCTAAGTTGCTGCGGGCTGATCCCTTCTGTTGCTTCATCTTTCCCTTAAAGAAGAAACTAAGTATTCATAACGATTCCTTTATGGTAGATGATGCAGATTGCATTGAGACACGCACTAATTCCTCAGCTAATATGATTAAAAGCTGCTGACACCGTGAGTTTAGGCACAGCAAGCAGCAGGCTCTCACGAAATCCCCGAGCTGGGATTCACCTCTGCAGGCAATTTACCCTGGAGCAAACCCGTTAATGCGTCTTGTGCAAATGCGGACGTTTTAGTTCTATTTGGACCAGGAATCATTTTGTACCGGAGCAGATTACGCTGGCTGATGTGTGTGCGCTCATCTCCCTCTTCCTAAATCATTCAGTCCTCTGGTTTGTGCTCAGTGCTGCTCTGCCGTGTGGCTCTGTGCTCGCTGACGTGGGCCACCACTGCCTTGACTTCTTGCATCTGGATACTCTAGCATGATTTGGGGGCTCTCCCAAATGCCTCACCCATGCCAGACGTGCTTGCAAATAGACCTATGAAGATGCCTCCAATTCAAACGAGAAAAAACGTGTACTTGTCCCATGTATCTCTTTTGATGATGCAAGGCCACATCTGCAGGCAGCGCAGACTGCTGAGTCCAGCGGACCACTGCCGAGCACCATGAGCATGTCTTGGGCATGCAGCCTGGCCAAAGCAACATGTATCAGGGTTCAGCAGGAAGGTAGCGTGCCAGTGGGCTCGTGCCGTGTAGCACAGCCTGGACAGAGAGACCTGCCCCGGGCTGCCCTGATGGGCGCTGCTGGTCACCTGGTCCTGCCCCTGATTAGTCTGTGTTTGATAAACGCATACATATATTTAACGGTGTTGATTAGATCTCATGGTCTACTGGCCCTAGCACGCGTGCTGGTTTCCCAGCATTATCACTCTGTTTCAAATCTCTGCTTTCCCACTGGCTCAAGGAAATAAACTAATGAGAGAAAAATGAGCAAAACCAGTATACTGACTGTTCAAGAAATTCATTTCCATTCTTACTATAATTTCATTATGCACTGTCATTGAAGACATTTTATTTTCCATCAGGTATGGGGAACAAAGACAGAAGAAGATAATCAGATGTTCATCTTCAATTGTCTGAAGAATACTAGATGACAAGAGAAGAAGTAAATATTTCTGTTAATAATTTCACTCTCAATTGGAAATGGACTGAAATCTAAAAAAAATGTGGGAAACTTTAACAGTACTTTCCTATTGCCAGTTAGGAAATCAAACATTTTGTTTTCTCTCTAACCCTTAATCATATTGTATGAGAACAGTTTTCAACAACAATGAAACAAATTATCATAATGATCTAGTTAAAAACATGATTAAGTAAGTCTTTCACTGAACTTAAAAAACTTGTAATGGACTCCCTGCAACTGGAATCACCAAGTGGGATAAAAGTATTTCATAATTCATTAACTATCTGCCCACTGACCAGAGTTTTAGAAGTGGTTTGGACATTCTTCTGAACTAGGCCCAGAGCATTTTAGTATTAAAATGTGCTCTCTTGCCATTAAATCCTTTTTTTAAAATTTTGGTTTCTATGCTTTTGTTTCTTGACAGAAAGGAAGAAAAGTTAGGGGTTTGGGCGAGAGATTAGGAGAGAGTAAAAAGCACAGAAACATTTCCATCTGACATTTTTTGTGTTCCGTTTCTGATTTTGACCTGGAGATCACTCTTTATTTGGATTTTCAGTCTGAATGGAGATTTTAACTAAGAGCATGCGTCTCACAATCGATAACTGCTCAAGCTAATTTTTTTTCAGCATTGAGGATTTTCCTTTCATTTCACACAAAATCTATATTTAGGAGAATATTATGGTACCATGGTTAAGCATGCAATATTCAGAATGTACAATCTTAGCTCTGTGCCATGAATATTTTTAATTATACTAGACCTTAATTACAAAATGAGTCTTCAGAATTGCTGAACAATTTTTCTACAGTCTGTGTACAACATATGGTAAGATCTCCGCCAATATTTTACTGTCCATTCATTTTAATATGCTAACAATTCTGTGTATTTCACAAAGTCAACTTTCAGATTGCAAGTTCTATCAGCCAATGGTTTGGTATTTTAAGAAGTTTATAAGTTTCTGTGACACCATCGTTCTTGCTACAAACATTCCATAGAGGTGGATCAGGGCAAAACCACAATGTTAATGCAGTAGGAAAATTCCACAGACTACGTGTGGATGTATGTTTATATATATGTGTATGTATACACACACACCTGCACAAGTGCACACATACATACCTGTGACATTCTTAAAACATAGCAAAGACAAAAAATCAAGTTTTACTGGAAATCAGACACAGTTTTGATTAATTCAAAATGAATATTTGTAGACCTTTTTTCCATTTATTCTAGTTTAAATGGTATTTTTAATTATATATAAAGAGTTATTAAAACCCTATTAAAAAAAAAAGTTTTAAGAGATGCAGACTGACAGCAGCTGACAAATCTAATGTCTTGGTGTTCTTCTGGAAATGGGCAGCCCCATCCTCCATACACCTTGTTCTTCCTTTTGCTGGCCAGGTGCATGAGCAAGTTCGGCTAACTAAATTTGCAGAAAACTGACACGGTGGGGGTGAGAGAATATATCATTAGCTAAATTAGCTTACTGGGAGGTCCTGGAGTGGGTATGTGAGAGAGGTTAGGATTAGGCAGCCAGATGCAAGGAAGTGAAAGGAAAGAGGAGTGGGAGGATGAGACCTGCCCGCTGCAATGGGAGTGAGATGCTGGATCAACTCTTCTGTCTCAGTAAGATAGCAGTATTGAAAAAAGTGGATGAAGTGGATGTCTTAAACGCATTTTTACCAAAAGGTGGTTTTTATATAGAATCATAGAATAAAAGAATGGTTTGCGTTGGAAGGGACCTTAAAGATCATATAGTTCCAACCCCCTGCCATGGGCAAAGAAACACTCCACTACGCCAGGTTGCCCAAAGCCTCATCCAGCCTGGCCTTGAACACTGCCAGGGATGGGGCATCCACAGCTTCTCTGGGCAACCTGGCCCAGGGCCTCACCACCCTCAGAGTGAAAAATTTCTTCCTTATATCCAATCTAAATCTGCCCTCTTTCAGTTTAAATCCATTGCCCCTTGTCCTATCACTACATGCCCTTGTCAAAAGTCTCTCTCCAGCTTTCCTGTAGGCCCTCTTTAAGTACTGGAAGGCTGCAATAAGATCACCCCGGAGCCTTCTCTTCTTCAGGTTGAACAGCCCCAACTCTCTCAGCCTGTCTTCATAGCGGAAGTGTTCCAGCCCTCGGATCATCTTCATGGCCCTCCTCTGGACTCGTTCCAGTAGCTCCATGTCCTTCTTATGTTGGGTACTCCGGAGCTGAATGCAGTATTCCAGGTGGGGTCTCATGAGAGCAGAGTAGAGGGGCAGAATCACCTCCCTTGACCTGCCGGCCACGCTCCTTTTGATGCAGTCCAGGATACAGTTGGCTTTCTTGGCTGCCAGTGCACATTGCTGGCTCATGTTGAGCTTCTCATCAACCAGCACTCCCAAGTCCTTTTCCTCAGCGCTGCTTTCAACCCATTCTCCACCCAGCCTGTACTTATGCTTGGGACTACCCTGACCCACGTGCAGGACCTTGCACTTGGCCTTCTTGAACTTCATGAGGTTCTCACAGGCCCATCTCTCCAGCCTGTCAAGGTCCCTCTGGATGGCATCCCTTTCCTCCAGCATGTCCACAACACCACACAGCTTGGTGTTGTCAGCAAACTTGCTGAGGGTGCACTTGATCCCACTCTCCATGTCGCCAACAAAGATATTAAATAGCACTGGCCCCAGTACTGACCCCTGAGGAACACCACTTGTCACTGGCCTCCACTTGGACATTGTACCGTTGACCTCCTTTGAGTGTGACCATCCAGCCAATTCCTTATCCACCGAGTGGTCCATCCATCAATCTATGTCTCTCCCGTTTAGAGACAAGGATGTCGTGTGGGACAGTGGGTCTTTCTGTTAAAATTAGTAATCAGGAAGCTTAATTAGTTTTTACTCACTGGTACACAAACACAGAGTCTGTGTTTCTTTGAGCGTTTCCTACACACAACTTCCAAGCGTGACTTCGTTTAGTGGTATTTATTACATGGTGTCTTAAAACACTGTATCCTTCTGCCTAAAACACTAGTCTTGCAAAAAGTTACGCATTTGATTTGCTTTATGTCCTGTCAGGTTTTGAAACTGTGCAGTCTCCATCCTTGGAGTGTTTCAAACCTTGACTGAGCAAAGCTCTGAGCACCCTGCTCTGACCTCAGAGCTGACCTTGCTGGGAGCATCGCATTGGACCAGAGACCTCCTGAGGTCCTTCCCGACATGAATTATCCTATAATCCTAAATTGTCTCACATGACTTAAACCTAAACAAGTACGCAAACTATTTTTAGTATTGGAACGTGGAAGGTCAGAGGCAGGGGCTTAATATCCTAAAAGGGAATGATGTGTGACCACATAATCTAGCACCATGTGTAAATATTAAAAGGCAATAATAATACTGGAAATATTAGTGCTAGATATGGAAAGAAAGGCAGAAACTGTCAAAATGAAGAGCAGAGTAGAGGGGCAGAATCACCTCCCTCGACCTGCTGGCCATGCTTCTTTGCATGCAGCCCAGGATGCGGCTGGCTTTCTGGTCTGCAGGTGCACATTGCCAGCTCGTGTTGACAAAGTCCATACTAGGTCAGAAAGTAATAATGTGTTTAGTAGGATGTCCTGATTGTATGTGATAAACTGGCTCTGTTTCTGCACACAAGAGCAAAAAGGATCGTTGTGAAATTCTCAACAGACCATAGAAATAAACAGAATCAGTCTACTTTGCTACTTCAAACGCAGACCAGATGAAAGATAGAAATAGCAGAGAGTTCATTCCATGGGCTGGATCTATGCCCACAGAAAGATACAGATATAAATAAACCAAGAAGCTGAAGTTTTCAATTTAAAGTCTAATTGGTCAACTTAGAACAAAATTGAGGAAATTAAAGGCAAAAGTTTTGGAAAACAGATGCTAATCAGTCATTGTCTCAAGAAGAGTTTAAATTAAAAGAGAAACTTGGATTTCAAATTCATTTTGAAAACAGCTCAAAATCCGTTGTACAGCAAACCTCAAACCTTTCTCTGTGCCTCTCATATGGACGCAAAAATCTCTCACACAAGTTTGATATTAAGTCAGTCCGGGTTTACCTCACTAAGGATGCACATAATTCCCTGATTCCTCCCATTCTTTCACAAATCAGAACAGTTGCATTTAACTTAGGAAAAAGGAATGGTGAAAAGGATTTCCCGGTGTTTTCACAGCACAAATAAGGAGTACGTTAACCCGGGAGTGAGGCTGCCTACAGCTAGACTGGATTGAACTAACTTGGATCCTCTGACAAAGATATAGCCATAGACTTGCTATGTGGTATACATATGCCTTTTAAGGGAACAAGACCAATACACTTCTTATTTCTAAGCCCATTTCATCCATCTCCCCAAACTCGAATAGCAGGAGATATAACAGATCAAGACCCTCAACTGCACAACAGCCTTCTACCTGCTACTCACTCTATGCAAAGGTGCAAGTTCACAGCAGTATCTGCCTTAACCAAAGTTTTCTCTCACTGTGCTTAAAAACGGAGAGTATTCAAGAGCCCTCATTCAAAGACAGCTAAGCTTTCGAAAAGAAAAGACTATGAAGTTCCCTTATCATTGTAATTAGTATTTAGAGGCCAAAAAGTTCTTAACCTGGGATCCATTTCACTCTTAGCATTGTAGATACCTCACTTTTGTACTAAGAGTTGTCATGAAAAAGGAGTTGAATAAAAAACTCCAGTGACACCTTTTGTTGTCATATTATTCCTCTTGATCACTTTGGATACATATGTCCAACAGTTAATTCACCATGATGTTAAAAAACTGTGACTAGGACAAAAGAAGGTAAAGACACAGTGGGCATACTGAACGTGAAGACCCTTTTTTTCACATGCTCCTCTCCTCTCCTCTCCTCTCCTCTCCTCTCCTCTCCTCTCCTCTCCTCTCCTCTCCTCTCCTCTCCTCTCCTCTCCTCTCCTCTCCTCTCCTCTCCTCTCCTCTCCTCTCCTCTCCTCTCCTCTCCTCTCCTCTCCTCTCCTCTCCTCTCCTCTCCTCTCCTCTCCTCTCCTCTCCTCTCCTCTCCTCTCCTCTCCTCTCCCTCGTCTCATTTTTTCTTCTTTGTTTTGTGTTTTTTTTTTTTTTTTCTGGAGGCCTAAGTAATTTCTACTCAAAACCTCTCTGCTAACTTTATTTTCCACTCATAAAACTAATATAGAGTAATGTTTTTGTTCTGTGGGCATTCCCATCCTGAAGTATCTTTCTCCTTCCCTTTTGTTCCTGCAATACAATTCTTCATCAGCAATGGATTACAATAGTTTTGTTATGTTTTGGAGTAACACGGAACAAACACAGCTGAATTGATTTGTGTGGACATGGAGAAGATTATTAACCTCTCTGCAGCTTAATTTCCTGATTGGTAAAATGTTTCTACAGAATTACTGTGGGGGTTTTTCAGTTAGCAGTTTCATGATACTTTGAGAATTCCGGATGGTCAAAACTAAACATATATCTTATATAAACAAGTATATATGTATTTGTTTTTATATATATATACACACGTATGTATATAAGTGTATCTCTATCTGTCTATCTGTATGAATGTATGTGTGTATATGTATCGGGAAGAATTTCTTTACAGAAAGAGTTGTGAAGTATTGGAACAGGCTGCCCAGGGAGGTGGTGAAGTCCCCATCTTGGAGGTGTTTAAAAACCCTGTAGATTTGGTGTTGAGCAACATGATTTAGGGACCCTGACAGTGCAGGGTGAATGGTTGGACTCGATGATCTCGAAGGTCTCTTCCAACCAGATGATTCTATGATTCTATGTATACATAGGTATATGTATATGAATACATATACATACATGTCAGAATAGATGTATACATAAATATCACAATTAAATTGTTATTTGATTGTTGATAACTTCTTTTGTCTTAAATGTTGCTCATAATGTATTTTCTCTGCATAGTGTGAATAAGGATTTTTGGTTACTGAAAATCGCCCTTAACTTCTTTTTATCCCTTTTTAACCCTTGCATGCCCCCAGGAACCCACAGTAGAATGATTTGCCTTGTCATGTGTTTCTGCTTACGAATTAGTAAATAGCTTCCCTCTGCTCTCCAAAGCTGCTCTGTTCTAGAGCTTACTGAAACACTAAGTTTTCCCTTCTTGCCGTTGCTAAGACAGTCTTTCTGAACCAGAAGTAGAATAGTTTTGCAGCCACTGATGTGTTCCACATGGCACAGGCCTCTACCTTTCACAACTGTCCTGTTAACAGAACAGTATCTTATGCAAAATTTCGACTTATAATTTCTTAAGAAAACAAATGCATTGAAAACACAAAATAAAATAGTTTAAAAATTAATATTCCAAAGGTTTAACTATTAATGCATTTAGATAGAACTCATTGACAGAAAATATTTTCACTACACATTAAACAGTGTGTCAAAATAAAAGTGAGCTGGAAAAGAAAAAAAGTAGGAAAGATCCATATTCTAGACGTACTGATGTCTTTTTAGAATATGAAACACTGAGTCACCAGAGTTTCAAGTGTTACAGAAATGGCATTACATGTAAGACACGTAGGGAATAAATCACAGCCTTTAACACCTGCTAGTAACGCAGAAATGCTTAAGGATAAGTTCCTTATCCTTTTGACAAATAGAAATTTTTTCTTAGTTACAAGATAGAATTCTGTTTGGGGAAGAAGATAGAGTAAAAATTCCAGTATACCAATGAAAGAACCAGATTATTAAGTACTGCCAATAAGGGAGAGTAAAGCAGCACGTCATGGACAAGTGCTGTAATGATCAGCTTCTGGATACTGTGAAGTTCATTTCAGAGCTAAGTCTTTTTTTTTATAAAACTGATTCCATTTTCTTCAAAATCTCCTAACAACTACACCCCATAGATAAGTGTAAGCCTTTCTATTTGTATTAATTTGATTCATTATGACAATACTGTCACATCACAGTCACAAGCTATAAAGAAATTCCCAGGTACGTGCTACATTTTATACCACCCAGCAAACAAACAATAATGGAAAGAAGAAAAGATGCAAACAGATGAATGATACCACCCCCACATACTTGCTGATTTTCTAGAAAGTGAAAACATTAAGAAGCATGAAAGAGAAACACACAAATTTGTCTCCCACAGAATGAGTAGCTGTTCAAAGACAAATGACAAGACATAAAATAGCATCCATAAAAGCAATGAATCATCTAACTCTACAGGAATTTACTAGCATCGCACAGCTGATAAGTGAATTTGCTGTTGTTGATCATCTAGGGTAATTTCTAACAAAACATCAAACAATTCACAGGTGTGTGAGGATCTCAATGGGTGTTTTCATCTGCTGACAAATACGTGGAGAAATCTCTTGAAGGGCGTTAGAGAAGAATGTGCTAATTTACACCTGCCTCTCTTCTTGTGTAGTGCTCTGTTCTTTGGCCTTTGAAGACTGACATAAAATCCTGAGAAATCAATGGAAAGACTCTCTCATTTCAGTGGGATTTAGAACATATCCTGAAGAAAGTTTTGAGCCTGGTTAAGGTACTTTCAGTTAGAGGAAGACGGAGAGTAGTATTCATTCGACTCTCAGGGCTGTGAATTGGCAATATGAAATTAAGTTGCTATCATCCCCCATGTGTACTACGCAACGCTAAAACGTACACGTAATCTCTCGCAGCTCTTTACGATGTGTTAGAAGAACAATTAAAGCAACAGTTGAAAAGCCAACATTGAGGTATAGATTTCTCCATTGCTTTTCGCTAGCAAAAGAAACAAAGTAAATCTAAGATATGGTATTTATTGTCATGATGGGAGGAGTCCTAGTTGACTGTAGATCCCTTTATTAATTGAATTGTTTGAGCAAGAACAATTTATTGCAAAGGAATGCAAATAGATGAGTGATTGCTGATTGCTTCAGCCATGTCTAAGAGGTAAATATATAGATATCTTTCTTCGTTCAGAAGTAGAACAGATCTCCAGAGGACCTATACCTACACACAGATTGCTGAAAGTGTAACGGTCACACTGACCACCACAACACTGGAATTCCATCTATTTCAGTAATGGTGGATACAAGTTTCCATGACGAAGTCTATTGTTGGCAGGCAATATCCTGCTCCGGATCCTGCTCTTCTCTGACAAAAGTACATGTCCTGAAACTATTATCCATCTTACTGGTGACACCATCGTGACTATCAAAGAAGACACCTACAGTGTCTTAGTCGCACACTGTAAATGCTTGAAGCCTTAGGAAAAAAAAAGGAAAAGCAAGGCAATAGCACTGCGTATATGAAGAAGTCTTAGCAGCCTGACCAACCTGCTGGTTTTCCTCTTTCACATAAGAATTATTAGATGTTTTTTGCTTTAGGGAATTGCTCTCTTTTACACACACTATGTTGCCTTCTTGTCTTTACTTGATGTACCATAATACTTGTCAAAAGCTATGTCTTTCCACAGTGATCTTCTGGAAAGACTAATTCTATATTAAAGGCAGAACTATATGATAGCAGACCTGGTTTCTCTAAGGCCTCAATTTTTCTACTGAGGGTCATTGACCACACATCAACAACTCATGTGCACATGAACACTTCTACAATGCCAATCAGATAAGTTTCCGTGTTTGGAGTGACATTTGAGACAGCCTGACTGGCAAGATTTCCAAAACTGTTATTGAATATTCTAAACTTCACAGAAATTTCTGGAGTTGTCTCTGAGTAACAGAGTAGAAAATTAAATAGAAAAGGCCACCCTGAGTTTTCACAATTAGATGATGTAAGGGGTACAGAACATGTGCAGAAGTAGATGAAGTTCAGTTTACAGATTATCTGTGGTATCTCAAATTTCTGCAACTTGGCAAAAGTAATTCGTAAGATAAAATATGTTACAATATCATCAGATGACAGACTTCCTACTTCATCATCATTATATATATGTGAGATCAGACCAGTTATACTGATTCAAAACTGATGTGAAATTCCACAACTCATTCGGAGCTTAGTGTCAGCACTTGACAAGATTATGTCTCTGAGAATGTTATCATTACAGGGAGCCCATAAAAGCCCATGGAACTCATGACTCCTCTTAGAAAAGTCGACGTGATAAAGGAAACTAATTATTCTCCAGGACTGAATTTCATCCCTCTGTGCAAGAAAGTCATTCAAGGCAAGAAACTCACATTTCTCAAGTCCCAATTAGATCCTTAGAAGAAGGCAGAAGTGGTGCTAAACAGTGTCAAAAAGATGGCACAGAACCACTAAACAGAAGAGGATTTTATTCCCTGTGAACATTACAGCTGGAGAGTGAGGAAGCTGATGTAACGAAACATGTTTTTGTCACAGGAACTTCTATCCTCAGGCTCACCCAAGTGAACTCACATGGGTATGCATGTGTGTACACATGCTTGCAAATAAGAGCCAAAATATCACATAAATTTTGCAAGTCTGAGTTAAACACAAACAGAAGAAAAAGGAAAAAATATATGCCCTGTTTAGAAGTTAGCCCTAATGTGACATAATAAAAGAAGCATAAAAACTGTCAGTGTCTTCTTCTTGCTCTTGACCAGTACTAACCCTTGGGAATTTCAACATAATTTACAATTACTTATCCATGAGAAGAAAGGAATGATACATGAGAACTCCATACTTCAAATACAGTATCTAAATCAATATATGAGAGATTGTAGCTTTACTCTAATCTAATATAATCAGAAGTGTGATTTTTTTTTTCTTTTGATGAAGAATCTTTTAAGGAGAAAAAAAAAGAAAACTCAATGCTGAGAAAGAATCACTGAAGAACAAGTCACTCTCTATGACATTTCATTTCTTAGCAGCTTGAGAGATTAATGCTTTCTTCTGCAGCTTATGCGTTACTATTCCTAGCTATCCAGAAATGAAAAATCATGTACTCAACTCATTCTTTACTGCATAAATGTTATACAAAGAGAATGGAAATTTGCATTTAGGTCTTCTTTTCTGTTAAAATATTACAGACTTGATAAAATTACGGTGAGAAATACCTTAGTGCCAATGCACTTTCATATTCAGGATCACTGAAACAGCTTAATATATTCTAATCACAAGGTGGGAAATGAGAGACTTAAATTATATTTAATTATGTGGGGGCTACACCAATTTGAAAAGTCTTGTCACATCTACATTACGTAGAACATCTAATGATACATCCCAGAATCACTGAGGGCAGAACTGCCCAACTTATAGCTGACAACTGAGGAAGAGCATACTGTTGCCGACAGCTTTTCAAGGTAGCTGAGCATTAGAGACAAAGCTATTACACGGACATTTTAGTGCAGAGAGCTATTCAAACACATGCAGTAAACACTATTGTGTTAGTGGCATACATAACACATCTACACTTTGGTGAGGAATGGCTTGTTGGGTGGATAATATGGTTCAGTTATGTCTCCCCTTGAAATGGAAAACTTCGCCCTGTCAGCGAAATGAGTGAAATTTGAACTTGTCAAAATAAGCTGTTATAGAGGTGAAATTGCTTTTGACTAATTTGTTACTGGAATCAACAATGTAAAGTTGAATTTACTTGATCTGAGTGTTGGAGTCAGGAAGATAAATTGGTTCCATATTCAGTACTGTCAAGAAATACCTGAGTTGTCACAGATCCCACTCTGCAGGGCTCTTCTTTTCTTCTACAATAGCTTTTATACCCATACAAGAAATTCCTGGCATATGTTTTTAGGAAAGCCAACACTTCCATTGATATATTGTTTCAAGACAAAGAAACTCCTCAGTTTTGTATGCTTTTATTTAGCTTTCATACAATGAGCTATTCAGATATTTTACTGAAGATTGGCCAGATCAAACAAGAAATTTAGTTTTAATTAATTTCTAAAGATGGGAGCAGAAACTTGATTGAGAACCTACAAGGAATATGAGTTTTAGCATTGTTTCAGAAGAGAAGCCTCTAAAGAGATGTTTCTCTAGATCTGGAGATTGCAATGTGAAAGAAATACAAAGTTTTTCAGATACAGGTTTAATCACATCCATTTACATAAGAGAGTTTCATCCAGTCATAACCAAACATGGGTTAGAAGAGGGTGTCCATGGGAAGCCTATCCTCCAAGTTTCTCCCGCAGGAAGATTTTACAAGCTTGAAAATGGAAGAAAATAAGATACTAAAGTTATATGGAAGAGTCAATTCCCCTTCAGACTACCACAGCTATGATAACAGCATGGATAGAGTAGGGCCATCTCTTTCTCTCTCCCCCCTCTCCCCTCCAACTTAAAACCCATCCTACTACAAAGATGCTGGAAGATTTGTAGGAGGTTGTTGGTCTTAATGTAATTTTGTATTTCTAGCAATTCAAGACACCCTCCTGCACATTTTTTTTAAACTCTCCAGCTAAATTAAACCTTGAATCACACAGAAAAGAAAGAAATTGTACCAAAAGGGGAAAGGCAGGAAAAATAGTAGAATTCTTCCATCTTAACTTCATTTCATTGCTCCTAGTATCTACCATAAGAATAAATTAGCTGGTTAGTACCAGAAATCTGTTCCTCTTGCGCACTAATTTCTACCCTTGTAATGAAGGGTAGAATGTAATGAAGACAACAGCTGATGCTTACTAGACTGTAATTCCTACTTTTCTCACCAGGGCTGATTGCACAAGTTGAACTTGGCCGGTTCAACTAATGAAGTGCCAAATGTATGTATTGGTCTCAGGGTTTCTGCTTCAGCAGCTGATTTAAATCTGAGTCTGTAAAATTATGTGTGAGTACCTTCTTTCTGAACTATGCACTTTAAAGGGGCAGGTATTGGAATTCTGTATATATACATTTTCCTGGTTCTAATAACTTAAATATTGCAAATGATATAAATTATTTTTTATGATATTCTAAGTTTTGTCATTACCCATCTGTTGCTAACTGGGATTTACTTACCCATATTTTCATTCCTAGATACGCTACTTCTCTTGACATGATAAAAACTGAATTTTAAGTTCAGATTTTCAAAAAGTTAATGTCTAGCCTTGTATTTGATAAAGGTTCTTCACACTCAGAATTCACAGGTTCTGGTAGCTATTATGCTATGCAACAGCATAATATTGAAGAAAACCCATCAAAGTTTTCAACTAATTGTGTTACACTACTGAAGCACTGTGACCAGAAGAGAGGTTATTGTTATATTTCTTGCTCTATCATGTAATGGGTGTCTAAGAGGTTTGTGATAATTTCCTTAATGTTTCATAACTACTAAGAGAGATGAAACCATTCCACAGATTAAGAGCACTTACTAGTTTTCCAGCTATAATTTGTACTATAGGTGGATCAGAAAGAAATAGAAAGAATTTAGGAAGGGGAAAAGAGACATAAGACATTAGAATAAATAGCAAAAATATGAATATTTTATTTCTCTTGGCATATTACTACTAAGGAACAACTGTCTTTTGGGATACAATTTTCCAGTTTCCTTTGGGAAAGTGGTGAATCTCCCAGGAACTTCAATGGCACTTCCTCACAAGATTGCCCGTGATTTTACTAAACATCTGGCCTCTGTGGTATGCAATTATATTGCTCTTTTCTCTTCACGCTGACCTCCAAGTTCAACTGCCTCTGACATGAGCAGCAGGAGAGAGCAAGCAGCTCAGTACCGTGTGAAAAGAAAATCATGAAGCTGGAAGTTGAATGTAAAGTCATTATCGGGGCACATGGAAACACTGGAGGGTGGCTCAGCCTACAACCCAGGAGAAAAACACTGCATGGAGACTGAGCAGTGCCAACTGTGCCGTTTATTCATCAGTCTTATAGTGTACGGATGGGGCAAAATGCCCTCGTAAAGTCTTATTTTCTGAATTCTCTTGTGAAATTACGCTTACACTTAGTAATAGGGCACTGCAAAACAAGGAAGGCAGGGGCTTTGGATTAGGTCAGAGAATATAAGGCTAATTGAAGGCAGGTTGCTCACTGATAGCTTTTACATCTAAAGAATGATGATGGGGAGGAACAGTTTATTTGCTTTGGCTCAAAAATATATGCCAGAGGCCTCATTCTGCCAGGGACATGCAGTCGTTAAGTGTTCTCTGTGATTAGGAGATTAACCCATATAATATAACAGCAGCAAGTATACTTCTATCCAGCAACCCCCTCCCCAAGATAAACTAAGCCCACATCATGTTAATCTTCCTCTGTGGAGGGGGAGCAGGAAACGTAGACCATTACTAAGACTTGCAGCAGAAGGAATGATGCATTTGTTATGCGTAACATCAGGTGCACAGAAAAGACACATCTTTGTAATACTGCCCCAAGGGTGAAAATTGGACAACCAGTGTCATCATTAATCTTGCGTCACTGTCTAAAATGGTACAGTCATTTAGTCCAACAAAGCCCTTCTTAACAGCCAGGATACATATTTGATTTTGATCCAGTGACAAATACCTTTTGATGGCTTTCTGGCAGGCTAGTAACTTGCTGGAGTTAAGTATCTGCAAGAAACCTGAACACAAGAGTCACTACACAGGGCTCCAAGTTTCAGATTCTTTCTGAAAAAGAACAGTAATTTTTTTACGAAGTGCATCTGCATAGAACTGTGTCTGGAATCTACTGTGTAGCACCAATATTTATTCATATTCCTGTAATTCTATTAATAAATGAAGGCTATGCAATCACTGTAGTTTCTTGTATGTAATTCAAATGACATTTAAAAATGTGGTTTATACTAAGTTTTCAGTTCAGTGCTCTATTTCTGTAGCATTGAGAAACCAGATATCAGGTGGGCACTGAAATGTCTCCAGCTTTTGAATAATGAAAACAATATTAAAGAAAGCATAACCTTTTCTCTACTAAATCATCCTTTGAACGTTAGGAATCTGTTCACAGGAGTTAATTAGGTGATGCACATGCCAATGCAAATGTTCTAGCCTTTAATCTTTTAAAAATATTTGGAAAGGGCTTTTTCCTCTCCATATGGAGTTTATTTATGTAGTTCATCACCACAGACCTAGCATGGCCGTTCATTACAACTCTTTGTTTGCTCCTGTTGAAACATGTACTACTTCCAGAAAGAAATCATCATCAATGAAAACAGAGACATAAAATGGGATTAAAATAGGAGTTCTGCAAATATTTCAGACAGTTTCATAAAAGCTCATGTTCCCTTAAATACAGGTCTGTGGAACAGACAGCTCAGGGTAAGGTGGAAAACTGCATCTATTTCATTTGCCTATTTGCTCAACAGTTCGAAAAGGCGTAAGTACTTACCGTGGTAACCCTTGTGTGACATGGAGACTGAGAGAACTTTTTTAAGACACAGATGCTACACATAAGGTATGTGGCTTGTGGATTTGCACACTGCCCTATTCATGAACAGTAAGAATGACACCACCTTACCCTCAGCGAGTTATGTCTTGAAAACCATACTTCTGGAAAAGAACATTATTTATGTTACATATGAATAGTTACAGCTTGTGTGTTTAAGATGTGAATGCCTCTTTTTGGTTGTGCTCCCACTGAAACACATAACATATCCTTACCTCCTTCAATGCTCTGGGAGGGTAATGTTGAACTTAATGACTAGCAATGTGGGATAGCCTTGTGAACATCACAAATGGGACTTTTATTTATTTTCTGCAACGAATGGAGAATGTATAAAGCCACTGGACACGCAGACAGCCTCGTGAATCTACAAAAGTTAAGAAATGGAGTGGTATAACTGGAAACACATGATTAGGTGCTTATGCACACTAAAACTTAGTAGAGGGCTATTTTTTAAAGTAGGTACCTTTTTGAATTAGGAGAAAAAAATTTGACTGAGTATATGTTCATCTTCCTTTTACAGTTGTACATCCACTTGGGTGGCTATGTGGATAAATATATGTAGAACCTAACTTTAACATTGAATCCATTAGTACTGAGTGGAGCTTGGAGTTCCCAAGGAGAGGATTACTCATAAGAAGAGATATTTGTTAACTCTGCATACACTCCCTCTTATCAGACAGTTGTTGATATTTTCTTGCCTACCTTAAGCACCATTTAATTTCCCACACTAGTCCACATAGTCCTTTACTGTAGATTTGCCACCTACGGAAAGCAAACAACCGTTCCTCAGCTGGTCTCACTTCATATGGATCCAAATGAGTATTCCTTCCTAGAAAGCTTCTCAAATGCTGTCATACAGGGACTCTCTCCCAAGGAATCTTCCAGGATGCAGGTGCTGTTCCACATTATTTTGTTCAAGAGAAAGAAGGAAAATACAGCAATCTACTTCCCATCATGGGGACAGGATGGATACACATGGCAGCAGTCTTTAGGTTAGGAAACAGTCACCCAGGGGCTTGAGAGAAATTCTTTTTGATGGAGCCACCACTACTCTCCAGGACCTGTCTGATAGCAGATGCGACTCACTAGAGGCTGCATCATCCTACAGAACCCTAGAAATGAAACACTTTTCAAAATGCAAACAGACATGACAGGACAAGGGTTTGTTGTGAATATGCAGTGTGGTACACATGCAAATAATCAGCAGAGAGTTATTTAAAGCGTACGTTCCTTGGCTTGTGACCATCTGTTTTGCTCAGCATTGGAAGAGGGTCTACTGCTGTGAAAAATGAGAGGATGCCTTGATCCATCAAAAGGGCGCTATTCATAGAAGCTTCCTAAGACAATAACAAATAACAATGATATAACCCTGCAATGTGTCCTGCTACCTAGTTTACCATTTCGTTTCCCCACAAATCATTTGCTGCATTTTGCTTAAACCAGGAAATTACAGAGCACAGCGTGGAGATAAGGCATTTTCCTCTACCATCTCATTATTTCAAGAAGTGCCACATATTACTGATACCTGAGATGTTGGGTAACATTACTGCTAACTTGTTTATATTGCTTTAGCAGTTTTTAACCTCTTTCCTAGGAAATAAACCGTATTAGAATTCAATACATCAGGAAGTTTCCTGGCAATGCTTAGACAAAGAGGATATTTCCTTTAATTATTCTGAGGGGTATCCTAGAAAGGTAGCCCTTCTAACCCTGGTAGGTCTGAACAGCTTCCACCTGGAAAATGAGGCAAAGAATACTAGAGACAGAGAGGGAGCAAGCAAAGAGAGGTGATGTGATGAATGCAAGCTCACCTTTCTGATTTCCTGGGTAGTTTGCTCTGCCAAACAGTGTGGATTACCAGATAAACTACTGTAAACCATTGCCATTTTTCTAATGTAAATGAAACCACTCAGAGTGGGATACCTACAAACTTTCAAAAATACATCACCCTAAATAATTACTCTGCAGAGCCATTTGCACAAGAAAGCAAATAGCTCTTCTATTACCACTCTTCAAGACAGAAGAAAAGCCCAGCCAAGAGTAGCTGAACATGTTTTAGGAAGGGTGTGCATGTGAGAGAAAAATGGGTCAGTAATGAGCAATAGGAGGAGTAAGAGGTGTGAAAGACTTCTAATGTTACAGTGCTGGTGGCTTTGATAAATCGCCACAGAGAACAGGCAAGAGTAAATATCAGAATTAAGAGTCCGTTGTTTCTCCAGGGGCTATGCTAATGACCCCATCCCAGCTCCTGCTGGAATCAAACCTCAAAGCTATTAACTCGTCCAGTTGACTGAAAAAATCCTGCCCCAAAGAATATTTTAATTTTTCATAATGTCTACACGACGCCTAAAAAAACTCAAACAGCCAAGCCTTTATTCTAACATCCATGGAAAGCTCCTATTTAAGTGGCTGTGTGACTGATGCAGTGTATTGGAGCCTCGGGGGAGAAATATCAAGACTAAATACGGATTCATCGGTTTCTAAAATGCAGCCACATTTCCAGGAAAATGTATATATCATACTCTACTAAAAATTATCTTTTCCCCATGTTTTTCATGTACAAGAAATAGATGGCTGCTTTAAGAGATGTAAAGATTAATACTAGTCATAAGAACACATAAACTAAATACTTCTTTAAAAAACACCCTTTAAATCTCATTAGTTCAATCTGACACTGAAAGAGCCCTGATTTAGAAATGATTTACGTTGCACAGATTGTTTGTCCAGATTTAGAGTTCTTTTACGAAATGAAAAATGCGAAGATGAATTTAATATTTCTCAAATGAATAGGCATGAGGCTTGAAATCTTCCTTTGACAGAGGTAACTGCATTTTGTTTCAGTGTTAATAAATTCACTTTTGTAAGAACGTGGGTTTTTTTTTTTCTTAGATTCATTCCTAGTTACTGCCCATCAGTCTCTGTGTAAAGCTATCTCCTCTATCAAAAAGAAGCAACACAACCAGCTAAAGAACAAATATATAGGATTAGTACATTATGAAGAATAAAGAGCAGCTTTCAGCTCTCTGTCATGGATGGTATTTATCACATTTCTCTCTACCCAGCTCCTTACAACACTGAGGAGATAAAGTAGGCTGGATGCATTTTTCCTGTATAGTGTGTTTTACAACAACAATAATTGTAAGAAGACGGAGAGATGATGCATGTATTTTTCTTCTTCTCAGTTTTTATTTTTCTTAGAAAGAAAAAAAAATACTTTACAAAAAAGTGGACTTAGATTTTTCTGTCTGTTATGCTAATGTATTCATAGAAAAAGCTGGTGCTAAGGGCGGTTCTCCAATTAAGACAAATGAGGCACATTGAATTTCTCCCTCAGGGCACAGCAGGGGTGCTGGCAAAATCTACTTTATTCTTTCTGTCAGGGCTGAACTGGAAACAAAAGCATGAAAATTCAACACATCCACTTACAGAATAATAAAGGCTGTAGTTTAAAGCGTGAAGAGTTTTGGCACCCTTCTGGGGCCTTATGCAAATCATTCTTCCTCTCAACTGCTACCAAACCATCGGTCTTGGAAATTAAAGATGTACTTGGTCGGTTAACAGCTGAAAAGAGAAGAGCAGCCTGAAAGTCAATTAGATTTGTATTAAGCAAATAAATCAGGTCTGACTGATATTGGCTAAACTAAAATGCATTATTATGGTCTGACAGTAATTCTAATTTGATTGACAAATGTATGTAGTGTATTATTAAGCTAAATGAAAGATGAGAATAATCCTATTATTTTTTTTTAGAACCACTGTCAAGCAAATAGCTTCTCCCTCCCCCAAAACACCATAAAGACCACCAATGCTGTATTATTATCTACAGTATGGCTAAAAAATCCAGAACTGTGTTTTATGAGATATTAAAATAATTAAGATAGAGTATGACCTTTTGAAAACAATATTTTCATACAGATTTTTTAATGTGTTTTACTAAACACAGAAATGTATGAGGTTAAGGTAATTATTTTTGGGTTTTGTGTCTTACCCTGAAAGTGATGGTGGCGTATACATCATACGTTCGTAAAAATGCTAGCACCTTGCTTGGAGTAGTACTGTTACCAGCCATAGCACCAACTGTAACAAAACCAACAGATTTTAGGGGAAAAAAAAAAAGTTTAGAACCTGTGATGTTAATGATGTTAATAAGAACAATGCAGCTATTAATAAAACATATTTTTTTCCCATTCTTGGAGCAAACCAGCCAAGTACCATCACAATTGACAGAACCTGTACAATTGAGAAAAATGCTCAAATCTGGCCTTATAGGATGGTATATGCAATAGTATGTGAATGTAATTTAGACAGACAACCATGCTTTACATGTATGTGGAACAGGATTTGTAATGTAAATGACTCTATAGGTGGTTCACTGCCTATGCTTGTGTGTCAAAGCCCAGTCTGTATGCTTCTGCCAAGGGTTTCCTTTCAGAAGCAAGTCACGCAAAAACATACTTGTGCAGTTGTAGAAGCCTGACAGTCAGAGCTTTATCATCCTTTCTACCTCCCGAGCATAAATTATTAATGCTGTACATGGTTTGTTTTCCTTGTGAACGGTAAAGATACCGCACTGCACTGATATGGTCAGGAGCCAGGATCCACCTGTCAAAATACGGCACAAAACCTGGACAGATTAGTGTTAACTTTGAGACTATATACTGAGAAGGTATCATGGTAACCAATAAAACAGTGGTGGAGTGCTTTATAAAACTGGCACACCAATAAATGTAGGGTTTTGGCCACTGATCTTGGGCTGAAGTTTTATATATTTGAAGGATATCACAAGATTTTAACAAGGAAACATGTCAAATACCTCCTTGCCTCAAGCTTTTCTGCATTCATAGTTTGTGAAATCCTGTTTTTCGGAGATAACATATGGAAAACAGAAAACCAGTGTGAGTGAGTAAATGGTACAGAGGGAAGAGGAAAAGAATTTTGTAAATGCTTTTTAAACTCCAAATGCAAGGCTAGAGCTGGCAGAATACTTCAAGAAAGTATTCATAAACATATGCTGGAATAAAAATAACGTATCTACTTTGATGGCGTTCAGAGATATTTTTATTTGTTTTCCATAAACATTTGTACAAGTGATTTTTTTTGTTTCATTTTCAAGAATGTTAATTGAAAGCAAAGGGCTGGGCAATAGCCATGCAAATTATTGAAGTAAACTTTTTTTTTTTTCCTGAAGTGAACAGGAAACCTTCTCTAGATTAAAAAAAACTGTGAGAAATGGCTGTTTATTACAAAATTTTTTATAAACTTGCTGTACCTCTGACTCTGCTCAAAATCCTCTTACTCCATCTTTTTCGTCTGATATGCTTTAATACGAGATCTCATTATTGTAGAATAAAATGGTTTATGATTTCAAAGTGCTAAACAAATGTTTGATTCTTTTATTTCACCTTCGAAAAGCCTTCTTACTCGTTAGCCTCAGGATTTTAGAACCAGAGAGCTAGCAGTTAATGCTGATAGGGAGGGAGCTTGGGAGGTGCCCCTGGATCTGCCTCCTCTCCAGGCTGAACCAGCCCTGATGCTCCAGCCTCTTCTCACTGGGCAGGTGTTCAGCCCTGACCATCTCAGTGGCCCTCTGCTTGAAATCCTCCTAAACCACCACATCTCCCTGGTCATTATTGTCTTACTAATTTTTTCTGGGAGTGACATTTTTATGGGAGTTTAAAAAAAAAAAAAAAGTAAATACTTTAACTACTGAGATATTTTCTCTGGATCCACACGAGGATAACATTACGTTAACAAGCGATGTCACCTCACCACCTGTAGTTTGGATACGTTTATACAGAAAGCATGCATACATACTAGTATTCTAGAAATAACTGTCTTCAAGTACTGTCACTGATTTTTAGAAAGGAGGTGATGTTGGCAATTTAGCACTGAGGATGCAGAACAGGGAGGCTGAGTTCCAAGCGATGTAATAAACCTTTAGGGAAAATTGGTTCCTTCCATTATGATCAATACTGGTCTTGAGAATCGAGGTTCCTTAGTATGTATTAATGTACAAGCTGAGAGGGAAGTAAGGGGACTTTTGTTCTCCCCTAAGTGCCAGCTCCTGCCCTTGTGGCTGGTTTGCACCTAACTGGGTAACGTTTGCAGGCTACTCACTCGGAGCAGCCAGAGGAGTCTATTATTTCTCCTTTGTGTCTCATACCTCAAAACCATGTCATGAGCTATTTCTTAAGAATGTTAGACTCACACAGGGATTAGAAAAATGGAATAAAATGTTTGCTCTTTTTTTTTTTTCAGTTGTGACTGACCCTCTCCTGGGAAGGGGAGAGGTCAGCTGTTTGAACCAAGTCTTTAATCTGTAATAAATAGAGGAACAAAACAAAAAGAACCTGAAATTAAAGAGAAGAACTGAAATATCATCGGAATATTGCTCAAAAAAAGTGCAAGACTAAGATTTGCATACTTTTGTGTTTAATGAAAAAATCAGTACCTTTCACATTATTATTAGCTAACTTAAAAAAAAAATAAGTCTTGCACAGCATATTGAGTCACAGTGTAATAATTCTTGGCAAGTCACGGGCTCACAGAAGGACTGTGGTCTGAAGGGACCTCTGGATATCACCCAGTTGAAAACATCTGCTCAAAGCAGGATCAGCTAGATCATGTTGCTTAGGGCTTTGGATATCTCCACAGATGGAGGCTTCACAACTGCTCTGGGCAGCCTGTTATACTGTTTGTTCACTGTCACACTTTTTTTTTTTTTTTAAAAAAAAAAGCTTCACTGGAATTTTCTGCTGTATTTCAGTTTGTGCCCAATGCCTTTTGTGTGTTCACTGGGCACCGCTGAGAAGAGTCTGGCTCCATCTTCACTACCTCCCCCCACCCTCCCCATCCTGATATTTATACACATGGAGGAGATTACCCTCAGTCTTACCTTTCCCAGGCCAAACAATCCCAGCTCTCACAGCCTCTCCTCAAGCATCACATACTCCAAACCCTTAATCAACTTTGCAGCCCTTTGTTGGGCTCACTCTAGTCTATTCATGTGTCTCATACTGGGAAGCCCAGAGCTGGATCCGACACTCCAGGTTTTTCTCAGTAGCAATGAGCAGGGGAGAAGGATCACCTCCCTCGACCTGCTGGCAGCACTCCTCCTAATGCAGCTCAGAAGGTACCACTTGCTGCAGATTTCCAGTTGAGTTAACAGGAGACATACAGAAGTGTTGAAAGCTCCACAACGATCTTTAGTACTGAGCTCTTAAACGCGACATACTAACCTCTTGCATTGCACAAACTCATGGATAGAAAACCAATTTTAACAGAAAGGAGAAAGAAAGCTTCCGCAATCTCAAGGGAATCCACACTGATCATTAGGTCAGTGACGCCTGTGTATCTCACAAGGAATGACTGTCTTTTTTAACCTAACTACAGACAGTGCAGCTCATCCAGGATAGAAAGAGGAGGGAGGGGACTACACGGCACCTACCAGTGCTTGCGCCTAGTCTCACTTGCACCTGGGCCTCATGATCGGAGCTGGAGAAGTTTTCACAGTAGGTCTCGTTTTCTTCTTTTACTGCTCCTTTGACCACTGACGTAGGAAAAGGTATTAAACAGGTCTCCTTCACACTCTATCTATCTGTGTAACGTGCAGACTTCCTCAGCCTTCAAACCTCTCTAGCAGTGAGACTAGAGACTTATCCGGCTTCTCATCCTCTGCTCAAAAGGGGAAATCTCTAACCCCCAACTTCCTTATCACCTTTTTAAAAAAATTCTCACAAATATTAACAAGGAAACAGTCAACAGACACGAATCGATTAAATGGCAGAGAGTTGGCTTTGCTCTTCTATCCACAAGGAGCCATTTCTTCCCATAAATGGCAAAATTATTTTCTAGCACCTCCAGTCCAAACTGATTGTCAGTTCCCAGAAACAGTGTTGAGAGCTATGCTCTTCTTTAAACAGATCCCACTGAAGTCCTGGTGTAGTTAGGTTTCAGATTTCCAGGTTGTAGTTTTCCAGGTCAGCAATGTACATACACAACACGATAAAATGCTTTCAGGACATGAAGGTACAAAGCAATGATCTGAAGCTGTTCTGCTGCTTTTTATGGTGTGTTGGTTTGGTTTTTTTTGTCTAAACTAAAATTTTAGAATTAGGACTGCACAGGTATTGTTTTTACTTCAACACATAGCACCTGATACATATGCTATCTACTTGGATACCAACAAGTCTAATCTATGGTCTGTATTTAATAATGGCCAGTACTAGCAGCGCTTTGATGAACATAAAGAGAAAATGAAGATGAAATTAATCTTATTTGTGACATTTTAGATCTCTCAGTTTTATCAACAACAGGATGTAATAAGTACAACACAGCTACAAAAGATATTGGAAAATTTAGACAATTATTCCTTTTTCCCCAGAAGCACCCCCCTCCTCACTTTCAAACTAGAGGGTGGGTACTATTCTAATGAGATTTCTGGCTGGGGGCTTTAAAACGAATAAGATCAGTTCATTTAGTAAAACAGTAATTAATGTTTAGGGGATTATATCTGCCTTTTGGGTTTTTAAAGGTTTTGAAAGCTAATCTAAAAAATTTGTTTTCTTAAGATAATGTTCTTTAAAAACAATACCCTAGCCTTTTCTGTTTAATAAGCTGAAGACTTGCAATTTAAGGTAAATAATACAATAATATTATAAAGCTCTGGATACCCAATGCGTCTCTTATAATTATATAAATAATGCATGATTATATGATCACTTTTTAATGGCAGCTCCACATCTTACAGCTGTATATTAAAGCCACAGTAGAATTTTCTCTCTCACACACATAGATATCAATAATATTTAATTTTCCTGCTAGGTCTTTATTAAGAGTGTTTTGCATCTGTAGGCATTTCCAAATTAACAACTTCCTACTAACTTCAGATAACTTAAAACATACCTACTAAAATCTTATGGTGGTGATATTATGTGGTTTCGTCTCTTCTTTTCATTTTACATTCTTTTCATATTTATTGTCTTTATTGAACTGTACTTGATGGACATTTAATGTACTTGCATTATCCTCTCACGGCTAGCCTTATCATGTAATGCTTACAAAAAGTACTGGAAAGTCTTTGCTGAAATGATCGGAATTGTGGTGATTTACCAATGTAACTAATTTCAAAAAATAGAAGAGACTCAGTGCTATTTTACAGGAAGATAAATACCTCTTCTGCATGGGGAGATAAGTATCAGGGTGGAACTGAGGCAGGAATCCCAAGGTTTAGTTCTTAGGTGGTGGAGTTCTTGGGAAATACCTTTAGCGAGAAAAGGAAAGAAAATGGGAACTTGTGATGCAAATGTTTCAATATTATAATAATATGACAGACTATAAGTGAATTCTTAATATAATCTCATGGACAGTGTTGCTGAATGCCTGAGCAGTGTTTTTTAAAAATTGTTTATTGATGTTATGGGATTTATAGACCTTAAAACAGTAGACTGCAAAAATAAACGTTCAGGTTTTTGCAGCCCTTTTCATTTTAGCTTTTCACAGAACTTTATGAACACTAATGAACCAGTTTTCAGAACATGCCCCTGAGGTGCATAACACCAAGAAAAATAGGTTTTGGACTGGCTGTACTGGAAAATAATCCAATTATGAAAGAGAACAAATTACTAGCAGTACACCAGAAGAGATGTTCATGCTAACTGTGTCTGTTCCAGGGAGCCTTTGCAGCGTCAGGATATTCTTTTTTCTGCTGTTAACATACTGGAGCTTTTGGCAATGCTAAGTGTGATTTGCCCCAAAGTGAGAGGAGACCACAAATCTAGACCAATTACAGTTTCAGATCAAAGGAAAGGTCTATTTTCTGTTGATGCCTCAAGACATCAGCATGATTTATAAGGCCTGGCTACAGCAGAATGGAGAAAATGAGCAGGGCTGTTTTCCTTGCACAAAGACACTTTTCCTAGAAATCTGAAAAAAAGAAGGAAAAAAAAAAAAAGAGTGTTTGCATTTCTGAGAAGGCTGTAAGCCTTGCCTACTGACTGACTGTTTCCTGACCTCCTCCTCTTTCTTTCTAATTGAGCAATTTGAATGGCTATCACACTGCTATATCATAACCTGGGAAAGTTTTAACTCTGTGAAATTTAGAAAGCTATCTACTCCTACCAAAAATCTTGAAATTTATGAACAATTTATTTGTAGTTCACATTTTCTAGATATGAGAGACATGCTTTTCTTCAAGTATGTACAAGCAAAGGGTAGTTCCAATTCAAAAAATACGTTTAAAAAAAAGGTAGATGCTTTTCAAGTAGGAGGTTTGCTAGACCACATAATATGACCTGCAAAGTACAACCTGAATTTCACCTGAGTCACAGTGAACAGCTTCCCTGAAATCATCCATGACGCCTGGTATTATGAAATACACAGTCTCTCCTCCTGTACCTCACCTTTTCAGGACACTACTGCTCCTTCTATTCAAGAAGAAGAACTCCCTTATATCAAATTGATACAGTCTCAGAAGTGGGTAAGGGGCAGTGATTTCTTTATAAGGTCACTAGCTTAATTAGATAGAACTTTTGCCATGAGTTTCTACCAGCTCCAGGGCACCCTGGAGGTGTTGGGTAAAGAAAAGGCTTTAAATGTGTTGACATTCTGTATTCCTGTAGCCGTCCAACTGTGTGGATGAGAAAACAAATCGCCTGACATGTATCTCAATGGGAAACAGTCACTCAGCTAATAGTTTCTGCGCAGAAATCACAGAGGCTGCTGCCATTGCATTGCCGCATCCCTCTTGCAGCCTGAGGAGGTGAAGATGCCAAACGCAGACTGTACTTCTGTCCATACTTCAATGGATGGAAGTAGAATTTTACGTCCTCTTCATTGCTTCTGGGTCATAAATAACACTCAGTTTGCTTAGACTGCACATCATGGGTATACTTCATCATCTATCCAAGCAATGGCCAAAAAGGCCAATCTGAAACTGGATGTTTCCAGTTCACTTTATATTCTGTATTTTTTCTATTAAACCCAAAATATCTAGGAAGGGCTTTTCCAATCATGTAACATCCTTCCAAGAAAAAAATAAAGCTTCAGATAGCTGATTAACAGGATTCCAAACCTAATCTACAAAGAAGGTAAGGGGGAGGAGGAAAAAAGGAATAAAACAGTGCAGGATGCTTCATTGAAACTATTTCTATGGTTTAGATTTGTAGTGCCGGAACTAAAATGACAGTGGTCAAACATCCTCAGACAGAATGTTTATTCTGAATTACTGGTGTCTGATAGATTCCAACTTAAATTACTTTTGGGTCATTGCAAAATGAAGCATTTATTTTAAAATTGTAGTTATCTCCCTGCACCCCCAGCCCTCCTGACAGTGTGAAACTAGGCTATTCTGCAAAGCAAAAAAATGGTCAGCTCTTACTGTATTTTTTCAGCTGGACATTCTATATGCTTGAGGAATGCGTCTGCACAAATACTGTACTTCTTTTACACTCGGGAAGTGATATTTCAGAACAAGCTCTTGTAAAACAATGCTCCATTTTCTGTGGTTTGGGGAGAAGCCAACACAAAATTTAGATTTCTTCCTTTTTCATATACGAACTCTATAATAAACAAAACTAACTCCATAAAGCAGATTTACAATGCTGCCATTGTGTGGGGTTCAGCACAACTACAAAATATTACGTTGCACAAAATTAATGCTGCTGAAAATATATGTTGCCAGCAGCTTGGATAATTACAAGGAAAGGCAGTTAGTAACGAATTCCTTTTACTCAGGATTCAAATCTCAGGACTGAATGTTGCCCATTATTGCAGTTCAAAGACAACTATCTCTAGAATTGTTCTTTTAATGTTTGCTCGATGGTTTTAGTTGTTCTTTTCTTGTAGGCACACAATTGTTGTCTTGATCTTCGTGATAAAAAGAGCTACACTAGAGCTTTGTAGTGAATCCAGTTGGCTTGGTAATGTGCCCGCAGTCAGAATTCCAAAGTGGGAAGACAAAAGCTTAGAAAATATAAGGCTGAGAGCTGTTTGTTCAGGGCTGTGGGAATCTAACACGGACCTATGAAACCAATGAGCTCTCTCCGTTACATCCACATTCATAAAGTAACTATCCAATTCTACGCTCTTTTGTCTTTTCCCAAACCAGAATTTTAACCACACTTTAAACAAATGTGGCAACTTCTTTGTAGCTCCACTCCTACCAAAATTCCCAGCGTGCTATAATTCTTTCCCTTCATGTTAAAGCTCCATTAACTTAGCCCGTTCAAAGTTGCATTTATTTCCCTAAATAACTATGCGTCAACAGAAAGTGTTTCACTTAATCAGACAAAAGCAAAAGCTGCTTTTAAAACCAAGTGTCAGTTTTCACAGGGTCACAAATTACATTCCAAAGATATTTTATAAGGCTTTCCAAAAATAAAAATTAGAATGCATGTCCGTCATTTATGTCTTAATTGAAAACATGGGATACTAGGCTGTATCTGAGTAATCTGTTGCATCTGTAGATCTCAAAGGACTTTGTAAAATGCTCTGTAAAAGCTGAGGCGCAGAGGCTGAGGCACAGAGATCGTGTTCCAAGTCAGAGACAGAATGAGGAACAAAACACGGGGCTGGCAACAGCAGCTCCACCATATGTCTTGCTATACTGCTACACTGAAATGCAAAACAGGAGCAAAAGAGCTAGCAGAAGGACTGAGAGGCAGGAAGAGCGAGAGAGGCTTGGCTACCTTCTTAGCAGCTGGAGTAGCAACTCGTTGCTGGTGGCCTTCTTTAAGTGCAACAGCAGCTGACTTGAATGACAGAATGACAGCTAGAGCAAATGTGTGGCTGTCATTCCAGATGAATGATATTTGACTGGGGCATTGTGGCAAGATTTACACCTAAGAGAACCTTTGGAAAACATGCAAGAAGCCAATGCTGTGTAAGTCCACTGAGCCAAGATAAACTCAGAGGGGGTCAGCAAAACCAAGAGAACGTTAGTCATATTGTTTCAGAGGAGAAGCTAGCTGCCCTTCTCAAGACGCCCAGAAGATTGACAGGCAAACATGTTCCAGCAAAGGCAAGAGGATACCAGTTCCTCAAGTCACAGGAAAAAGTACTGTGGGACCAAGTCTTACCGGAAACAGGTGTTGCCTGCGGCACACGCATGATGTCTAGCGGTATTTTCATTCTCCCTGCCTTCACTTCCTCCCTGAGTCATAAGACAGGGTGAGGACCTTGAAAATTACCTCTAAGTTATATGGCAAGGCCAGCATCCACTGGTACTTTCGTTCTTTTTCTTTCCTTTTTTGAAACCAAATATAAGTTAACAAATCAATCACAAAGTAATACAGTTGATTAAAAAGACACAGGTGAGATAGGAGAGAGGGGCAATAGTGACACCTCACTCCGCTGATAGACGACAGGATATTTTGCTTCATAACACAGAGCTATCAATAATTACTGTCTGTGTCTTACAACAGCTTTCTGCTTGCAGAGGCACTTTTCTGTTTTAGACCAACTCTTGCCGCAGTGACCTGTGCAGCCACTCAGATATTCAGTCACCTGAAACCTGTTTATGTTGCTCTTCCTATTGTACACTGTCAGTGAGCGGGTGGGAACGGACATCATGGGCACAAACGGGAATAAGATGACAGTCCTCAAAAAAGCTGTACGGTCAGTGCCCTTGCGTTTACACCCTTCAGATTACGATCAGGTTGTATATCAGGCCCAGGGCTTCAGCACCCCGAATTGATTACTGACGTGGTATCAATCGAGCGATAACGAGTTGCAGATTGTCGTCAGGGTCATGTCACTAGCTGAGAAAGGGAACTCGGGACTGACCTTAGTCAAATAACCGAAATGATCAGGTAGAAGCTGTAATCAATACATCTCCTACCTATTCCTTTGGTTTAGTGCAGCATGGAAAGGTGCCCTGCCTTCTTTCTGTGAACCTGATCTCTGGCCATGGGAATAGCTGCCAGTCTGTTAACACATTTCTTCTGTTTTAGTTCACCAGGAGGTAGTCCTAAAAAAAGCTAACGCTCAAGAAACTTTTTATCTTGAGTTAAGTCCTGATTGCCATCAAGATAACAGCTACCACAGCTTTCAAGGAAAGCTGTTTCACTAGCAGTGTGTGAACTTTTCTGTTGGGAATTAAATGGCTGGGTAATCCCACTAAAGAATATGAGGAACAACATTGTCACAGTGAGTAATGCTGGGAGGAGATCTTTGAATCTGACAGGACTTTTCTAATACTGTTCTTCTGTACAGAGTAAACTCTGTACAGAAGAACAGTATATTTGAACTGAAATAGCAAGAAGAATGGCTGAAAGGAGACATCTATTAATTTTGTATTAAACAACTCACCTGGTATCTCACTGGGAGTTGATTGTGATTGAAAATGTTATTTCATGGCTACTCAATGAGCTATATAAAAATCTCTTTAAGGAGTCGACTAAGAAGAAATAGCTTTTACTCTTCAGTTCAAATATCTTGAATCTGATTTATGAGTGATGAGAGATCTTAGTTGCACTCTATCCCTGTTTATTTTGATCATTTTCAGTAGCTTCACTTGTATCATCCAGGCATGCCCAAAATGAAACACCTTGGTATCTTTTTTTACAGTTCTGAAAACCTGGATCAGTGTCTATGTGATTTAAAAAAAGAAAAATATTCTCGATTGGTACTCTGTGGCACTTCAGTTGGTTAAATAGCTTTAAAAATGTGACCAAAAAGCTGTTGGTTCCTACCTATGCAAGAATTCTATTTTCTGTGTTAAAACTAAAATATAGTTTCATGTTCAATGGCTTTTTTGTTGGCCATCCGTCTAACCTTGCCTTTCTAAGCTTTACAAAAGATAGGCCATTTTATTTCTCATTTGAATCAGTCTAACTGCTTTTAGCAAGTGGGCAACATACAAGTCATGTTACACTTCTCTTCTTGCTACTCCATGCCTTCACTACTTACAGGCACTCCTGAAAACATGTCAACAGTTAGAAGCTTCTCATCAGACATGTATTTCACTTTTAACAAACATTTGTGCAATTTCATGATCGTTTTCTACAATATATCTTCCTAAAATTTATGTCTGTTTCCACTTCAACTGATTTCTGCCTGTAAACACTTTTATGAAGTTACTCACAATCATAAACAATTGCCATCCCCCTCCCCCTCAACTGGAGCACAGTCCTATTGCATTGTAGTCAGGGTTGAAGAAGCATTTGGAGTTAATTTGTCAAAAGAACAGATGCCCACAAATGTAATGTTAAAGTGACTATGACATGACACCCCTTGTTACTCTCCAGCTATCTTAATGCAGATGCTTTGTAATGCTCTTGTTTAACTCCTCATAGTTTCTTTGCAGTACTTCTCTGGTGCTGTCGTCCTGTGTTCACAGATACTACTCTGAATAGTGTCTATGAAAAATTCAAGGTGTATGTGCACCCATGAAACTCTCCAGCACTTAGTTTGACATCTTCTGTTTAGAGTTTCTCGCAAATCTTTTGCTTCTGCTTAGGAACGCATGTGATGACGTTATGTCCTCAGTCATCAAGTCCAGCCTGCTATCATTTTAATTACTCCTCTTCCTTGGTTCCTTCCACAAATTTATCAACTTCTTTAAAGTTCTTGCTCCTACCACTTTGTACTGGAAGACTATGTCAGTTAGGCAAACTAACAGTCCTGATAGGTAAGATTATCCATCTTTTGATAATAGATACAATTTTCTAAACACAGAAAGATATTTGTTAATCCGGTAAGAAGTAACTTTAAAATCCCATGCTCAATTTACTTCTTCCTTACTTCCTTTGTGCCTTCAACTATTCCTTCCTCCAGAATTTGGTCTAAAGCTTTACAAGTTCTTCACGTTAATTCTTGTCTTGATCACTGTCCTTCTTAAATACAAGTATTTAATTTGCATTTGATGTGCTAACCATCCCTCAAGTTCGTCAATTAATTTAAAAAACACTTAGTAATGGACCTGCAGCTTCCTAGGCAGGATCTCTTCAGACTCAGTGTGGAGAGTATTTAGCCCATTTATCTTGAGAACTATACAGGTCAAGATGTACTCCAATCTCATAGCTGTGAGATTTATTTTCATGCGATGAAGCAAAACATCTTGTTCAACTCAAATATTTTTCAGGAAGCTGTTTTCTTCAAAAAATTATTTCTGTTTTAATTAACATCAGGTATGCATGTTTTGATTTTTTCATAATCAAACTGAAGAATTGATTATTCAGTAAGATTTTATTTGAATCAGATAAATTCAAAGTCTGATTCTTATTTATCAGTGCAAAATAAATAAAATTATCTTCATAATTCACTGCCCAATTTATGATATATGACTATGAGTGTACATAGCTACATAATATAAAATTATTTTTATAAACATGATTTTTTGGTTAAAACTGTTTTAAAGCAGTCTTTGACAGAGAAAACTTACACTTGTCTACCACTCCTTACCTTAATTGACCCTAGAAATCTTAAACTGCCAAGGACCTCTCTGTTTCTATAAAGATAAATGACTAAAAAAGAAAATCTAGTTCTTACCATTCCCTTGTTTCCTTACAAGATTTTGTTACTAAAAGGAGGACTGATACCTGAGATGACATTTTCTCTGTCCCTAGCTGAGATTACTGAGAACGGTGACGCTTGGAGTGCTGCAGACTGAGCTCATCAGTCCTCTGGGATTCATATCCTATTACCTCACTGGAGTCAAATACTGTTTAGAAATCAGTTCAGGTGACTTATTATATAAGCATAATATATATAATATATCTAAAACCCATATTTAATGTTTTTTCCCCTGAAGATCTCTGACAGTTCTCTTTCACAATACTACGTCTGTACCTTTTGTGCTTTGATGATTACATCCCTGTGTAATCCATTTCATCTAAAGCATCTAACATCCAAACCGTGAACAAGGAACACAAGAGTAGAATGCCATGAATATTACACAGGAAGAGAAGGCAAAATCTAGACTAAAGACTCCCCTTACTGATCAAGCTCGTAGCTCCCGATAGCATACATTTTCTGCAGAGTACCCTGGTCAAACTGCTCTGCTTGAAAGTATGTTCAGTGTACTCTCAGTGAATGTTTTGAACACATTACTTCAAATTATGTGACAGAGAGAAGTATAGAGTGCATCTAAAACCAACAACAAACAAATGTAACAAAGACAGTATCACAAATACAATGCATAGGGCATTTTCATGTTTATGTTCTTAAAAGCTTTTAAGACACTGTGTTTAGTTAACAGACCATTTCAGATGTTAACAACCAACTTACTTGAAGGTGTTTATAATATATAAGTATATAAAGATTAAGAGCTCTGTGCTTCGTTTTCTGAGTAGCAAGATGTGAAATAATTCAAGCAGGAAAATTCTGGGGTGAGAGAATCAGTTGCATTGCAGCTGAAATAATGTTCTGCCTTTAGAGAGAAAAATATAATTCACTCTCTTTGTACTGAGCCATTGTGTTGTACTATTCCAGAAAATACATGTATGCATACTTATTAACATTTTCTAATTCAAATTTTTAATTGAATAGAAGCTACTCCTCTGACTGCATCTGTTTCTGTCAAACACACAGATACTTCTCTTTATAATGCCCTTCCTCCACCAGAGATCCCTGAGCTAATTCATGACACTTGACATTAATCACATGCACAGATCAACAAAGACTTTGCTTTCATATAAAAACTAATTTGGAACATATTTCTAAATTACTGCTTGTTATTGCAGTCAATTTAATTAGCTAGTTAATGACAATATCTGTTCATAATCCAAGTAGTCAAAAATACCAAGTTCAGTAATTAGACCATATAATTCCTTAACAACTCAATTTTATAATGGAAAAGTGCTGTGCTTTAAGTCAATTTGCTTCTAATACTCTCCTATATTCAAAATTAGAAATTCCTTAGTGTATTCTTTTGACATTCAAAGCTTGAGAGAGAATATTTGGGTTAGAAAGCTCAGCTCCCCTCTGTATTCCACATTAAATTGCATGTAAGTTATATCGCATCTCCTATTATTTCAGAAGACCTTACAGAGTGTATCTTATTTATCCAAATACTGGGCTGAAGAATCTACTTTAAAACAATTGCAAAAATTTAATCTTTGTTAGACAACTATAATGATAAAATAATTACAGACCACTGTAGCAAGTAACATTTGACTTTATTATCAACACATGGAACATTATTTCAACTGATGTGAAAAAAAAAGCACAGTTTAGCATTTAAGACTGTTTTAAAAAATCCCCCACAAACCTAACAAAGACAGTACCACAAATCCAAACTGACACTTATAGTAACCCATAGCAATGAAAAAAATCCTGTCAAAAAAGCATTAGAATAAGCTAATTTCATTTCTCCCAGCTGCCTGCCTTTCAATTCTTTATCCCTGCTATCAGGTTTGAATAAATTTCATCTCTCACACTACAAGTAATGAGGAGGCAATGACTTATGAAGCAAAGAGACCAAGTTGAGACAGAATTAGAATACAATTTTAATGAGACAGAGCTGAGAAAGTGGAAGTGTTACTCTTTTGACAGACTTGGCAAAATACCCAACATTATTTCAAATGCTCTTTCCTCTCTATAGAGAAACTGTCATTTTTTTAAAAAATGGGAATACTCAGGAGAATACTTCTAGGGGTATATTGTTAATGTGATTTAAGTGAAGAACTAGTTATTAAAGAATTTGCTTTATAGAAGGCCAAATAGGACTTAAAGTACACTAGAAGTCACACTGGATGACAGACAAACAGAGGAACCTGATGCTCTGCTGGTTCCCTTCTAGAGAATCAGTCTCTTAAAGTCTTTTTGTGACCAACTGAATAAAAGTACATCATCCTTCAGGCGCCTAGAGAAGGAGTACTCGTAGTTACACTCACAAGCCTTCGGATGTAATAAGCTTTCCTAGTTCTGATGACTCTGTGTCTGCGACACCACTCCCACACCAACAATTTCAAAACAGAAGGAGGCCTCAAGAAATTTAAAGAAAGGCATGCAAGCTTACAAAGAGTTACTTCATGAAGCTAGCAGAAATTCATCCCAAGGTCTAGCCACAAGAGTGGTTGCATTTAATATAAGAATGGATTCTGGTACTCAGGAAAAATGACAGGAGACAATGAAGCAAAGAGTGGATCTGAACTGGGAGGGGAAGGGGTTGGGCAGGGAGCGGATTTAAACACATGACAAAAGAAAATGAAAGACTTGAACAACAGGTTTTTACTAACTTTGCCTAAGTCTTATAAACATATCCTTTGTGCCCTCCCTTCAAGTGGTATTTAAAAAAACATCTCCCAAATGGATCTGTTAATGGAACAAGTTGAAAGAATATTAACTAGAATATACAAGTAGTACTTTATTTCCTAAATATCCCTACCTAAAATCTGCAGTTCTCACATCTACCTGCTTCATACTTCTTTCTTACACTCAGCTGCAAAACAAGTTTAGAACACAGGTTAAGCTTGCGTGCTTCAGGGCTCTAAGGCTCTGTTTATACTGCCTTTTCCTGACAAACCTGAGATCATCCTGGTTACACTCCAAGCTAGCTGGAGGCAAGCCAGCTCTGATCCAAAAGTTGTGTAACTGCTTTAGTGCCTCTTAGTAGGGCTTATTAGCTTGGGCTCAGTGCCATGCTAATGTGGTTACACAGCTTCTAGTCTGGACGAAGTTCAGGTCTAGTTGGCTTGGAGTGAGTTCTCGTTTGCCTGCCTTTGGCTGTGCAGACATAGCCCAACAAAACCACCCTTTGTTACTTTTTAGCACACAAAATCAGCTCATTCTCACTTAAAAAATGATAAGAATGAAAATATTTTAAAAAGTATATTAAAATCCCTATGTAAAGTTAGTGAAACAAATCAGCAAGTCAGACTATGTAAAAAGGTGCATAGAAAGGGGTTACAGGAAAAAAAAATCCATTCCCAATCTTGAGTTTCACACAAATACAAATAATAACATCTAGCATCATTAATCAAAGGAGGGCATATAGTTTTTCCAACACTAAAATTAAGAATTTTACAGCCTCAAGCAAAACATGATTCAGTATTTCTGATAACCAGTTAGTTCATGCACTTCCTACACAAGATTTACAGTGTTAGAAGACCAAGATGTATATGCTGTTGTGTGAAGCAAAAGTTCTAGAGTAGAACTGTACAAACTCAAGCCTTTTCCTTTTCGGACTCTTCTTTCAAAATGGTATTACTTCCTCTCATTTATATTTATTCATCTGAAACCAGTCTGACTGTTCAAATGGGTAAGTATTGACAGATACGCTGTTGAGGTTGAAGAATTTTTATTTAATGGTTGCATAGATTGTTAAATGCCAGATTTATACAAGTAAGGCTATAGCAGTCATCTGCTTCCTTAGCCTTATAGGAAAGCTTTTGACTGGGTTGAGTGCGTATTCTTGAAAAGGTAGCACATTGTATGGGGACAGACAGTAATTTTCTTTTACAAGGATACTCTATTGAAGCCAAGCTAAAGATGTCACTTTTTCAATTTTTCTTTGAAACCTCCTTCCTAGATGAATTTGCTGACTTCATGATCTCAGCTACTTGGAGCAAAGTTGCTTTGTGTTTTCAGTACTTGCTCTAAATACAGAGACTGGGGTACTAATTCTTCAGATCTCAGAATCTTAAAGAAAGCTGCATTTATTTTTGCTGAAGAAAACTAAGGAGATTACTGTAACTAGACAGGGTGAGAAAGAAATATACTGCATACTAAAACAGTGGAGAATTGGTTCACAGAGATATTTATCTTTGCTACAGTCATTTTCACGCTTAGCAAATTATACCCCCAGATACTGATTGCACAACTGCGTTGGTGGTAGGCAGGCTACTGTATGGTATGATTGGAAGGTACTGTTAACCAGCCTTGGAGAAGGGAGGCTACATCTCACCTGGTAGATTAGGGAAGACCTTTAAGTGATCATTATGCAGATGCACTCTTGCAAACTGCTCACTCCAGAGAAGATAAACATGTTTTACTTCAGCTGCCAGTAATCCCTATAGCCAGAAGGTCAATTAGATGAGCCCTGAAAAGATGATCATCATCTATTGCTGTACCTAGAGCCCAGTTCCCTTCTCCAGGAGACCTTGGTTCTGCCTTGAATGAAATCAACACTGCAGATTGTCTAATCTGGATTAAGGAAAGTCTGAGGGAGACACGAGCTAACACAACTGCAACACTATAGACATCAGGTGTTCCGATGGGCAGCCCACTGAAATCAGTGATGAAGTATGTCTTACTGCACCCAGGAAACCACATTAAAAGCCAAAAACAATGGCATACTTGTTCCGTATATTCTCATGATTTGTTTGACTTTATCCTGCCATGATGTTCTTACGTTGCAAGAGGCAGCAGTTCTGTCTGCCCAGCAGACCCAGTGTGGTCCGATGTCTGACGTGACACAGAAACAGTAAGGCATGTATTGGGCCCAGGCCTTCTTAAGGCAAAACACTTCCTTAGTTTTAGCTGCAGGAATATGGAACAGTCACGAATAAATAACTGTCCTGGTTTCAGATGGGACAGAGTTAATTCTTTTTACAGCTAGAAGAGCTCTGTGTTTCGGTTTTAGTTGGACTCATAATGAGAAGAATGTTGACAGCGCATCCATGTCAGTTGGCACTGAGGTCTCCAGGACTTTTCAGCTGCCGTGTTCTTGCCAGTGTGCAGGAGCACAACAGGATAAGGGGGACCATGGCTGGGACAGAGGGTCCACAACTCCCTTTATGATTTGAATTTAGACTTGGGATTGAGGGCTAAATGAAGTATTCTATATCACGCAATGCCATGTCCTGTATGAAAGTGAGGGTCAGCCAAAAAGAAGGACCTTTGCTCTTCTGGGACTCTCACTCTTGGACTCTTAGAGTGCTCTCTCTTTCTCTTGCTCTATTTTCAGGCCTCTCGCTCATCAGGGATTGCGGTGTCAGGATTTATCTGTTTTGGGACTGTTAGTCCAGGATGGGACAGGTCTTGGTCACCGAGTGGTGAGCAATTACACTGTGCATCTCTTGTTTGTATATGTTATTATCATTATACATATGTATATACTAATATATTATTGGTAGTAGTATTAAATTGTTCTTATCTCAACCCATGGGTCTCTTTCCCTTTTCCTCTTTAATTCTCTTCCCCGCAACCTGGGGGTGGCGGAGGGTGAGTGAGCACCTGTGTGGTGTTTAGTTGCTGCCAGCCTAAACCACAATGATAACTGAATAATAAAAAGGTAAATAAGGTAGGGAAAAAATGAACCAAACTCATTTTCTAGGAAGTCTTCTGTCTTTGGGACCTAGAGATTAGATGCTTCTGACTCATTTTGTTTATTAACCCTGAGACAACTAGATTATATGTCCATGTCTTCAAACCATTTTGAAGTTTGTATTAACTCCTCAGCCTCCTTTCAAGCACACAGCAATATGTGCTGTCACAAGGCATTCCTGGTAAAAACCTACTGAAGCAGTCAACCCACAGGGAGCGTTAGCCAGGAAACTGCAGGCAGTGATCCTCCAGATCTATTCATCAGGTCATTGCTGTGAGGTGGTTATAGCCACAGACTTCTACTCACAGCCTTCTAGGGTACCTCCTGATGATTCTGCCAGGGAGCTGAGACTCTGTGTACAGAACGTATGCTAATAGCTTGACCAAGACACAGGATTCCCATGTAAATAGGAGATGCCTCCCAAAAGATTCAGAGAAATTATGTTTCAATTAATTTGAAAAGACAATGTAATGTTTAGAATATAATTTTTTTTAAAAAACAACCAAACACCCTCCTCTGTTACAAAGGGAAAAAAAAAGCCCCTTCAAAAAAAGCAGTTAAATTTAGCTGCTATTTCTGTAGTATTTGGTTTTCTATTAATAATTATTCAATCTCTGACACTTCTTAACCAAGTTAATACAGCTAATAAGATCCTATCATCACTGGAAAAACGGTTTGATGAGAATTTCTGTCCTACAGTATCAGAGGGCATGTCCACGTGTCTGCAGCTTTCAGTACATCATAAAATGCAACATTTTAAAAATGTCATATCATCTTTTTTCTTGTTCAATCTTTCTTTGACCTTCCTAAGGGTCTTGGAGCTGTGATTCATATCCATCCCATATCCAAAGCTGAAATATACTGAATTTGCATGGAAGAACTATGAGAGTCTGGGAGGGAACAAAAAAAGGTTTTACACAAAATAAAAGCAATATAGTGTCTGATGGGACAGCTCACAAAGTATTTTCTCCTCTTGCTCAGCAGAGCTGTTTGTTGCTTCCAAATAGATCTCCACAGCCTGCTGTTTTTCTTCATTCTATACAAATACAATTCAATCACATATAATTGCATGAAGAGATGTTTAAGAACAATGAGAAAATTAGAAATACAAGCAATTTTCATTGTATTACTGTATTTTTTTTTTTATTAATCCATTAAAAAGAAAAATAAACAAGCACTGCCTGCTTCCCACATCTCTGCAGGAAAACCAATTATCGATTGGCTCAATGTTCATGAAGGGAGGGCATAACAACAGCAAAGTAATCCTGCATGTGCTAAGCAAAGTTTTAACTAAAAACTAACAGCAGTAGAGCACTGGATCACTGCTAAGCAAGAAAATGCCAAGAAAATGTAAAGCAAAGTTTCTTTTCTTTCCTTCTTTGCCCTCCCCCACGGCTTCTGCTTTTCCTTTAGTGATTGCTTCCTGTCCATTTTTCCAGTGTGTAAAACATCTGTGATTTGCTGCTAGCAGTCTCTATTTATATTGTGAACCACACAGCAGGTGCCATTAAAAAAAAAAAAAAAAGAAAAAAGAAAAAAAAAGCAAGCAACAACCCATGAGTGTTATCCCATGACCCTGGAGGGTCATTTTACTTGTTATTGCACAATGCGTGTGGGAAGGCTTCCTATGAAAAGGCTGGGCATAGCCAGCAAGAAAGATACGACGACTTTCTTTTATCACAGGAAAATGCAGGTTTACAAAACACTTATCTCCCTGAAACAAAAATCTTTACAAAGAATTGATTATGGTGAATCTAGAAACAGGCCATATTCAACAACTGCACAATATAGTGCGTATTTTCAAGTAGGGGTTGCAAGATGTGAAATCTTTTCCATAGTTGTCATGTGAGCACAAACCAATTTGCATGACTTTCGTGATTAACATCAGTACAGCTGTCAAAGCATGGTATTTCCCAGCCAAAATGAAAATGAAACTATTTCATTCTGAGTAAACATATCTGTTTACCACAAGAATTCTTAATGCAGTTTATATTTAACACTCCTTCACAAAAAAAGATTGTACTTCAATATCATATAAATATCCTGTTCTTCAAACGTCATTTTAGGAATTCAGTTAAGAGAATTCGTTAGATCTGCTTGTAGTTCACCAATCCCTACCAGCCTTATTTCTTTTTCTGAGTCATATTTATCAGGTTCATTGAATAAAAAGCCTGAAGGAACTTCCTCAAACTGGATATTTATTTAGATCTTTCAAGACTGCCCTTTTCCCTTCCCCCCGTACTGTTTCCACCACAGCTCATAGTGAAAACTAGAGCTGTGAAGCATGAAAGATTATGTCCTGATACAAGACAGTACTGGAGTTTTAACCTTCAGTGCTAATAAGATGGGCCCTAATTGTCCTCCCAACTGTCTGCAACAAAGCTAATTTCAGAGTGCCAAAGATAACCCCTGTAGATGACCTAATTAAATTCTCAGGAAAGCTATTATTTTTAAGATAAGGTGTTTCAGCTATTGGCTATTTAAAAACTGAAGTTTAAAATGCCTGGAAACGAGGCATGTGCATTTCCTACTCAGTCAGAATTTTCCATTCGTGTCAGCCTTGGGTATGGAATTAGAAAAAGTGGACCTTTTGTCTTAATTTAGTATGATTCATCACAAACCTGTATATCAATCAAAATATTTGTTCCATACAAACATATCAAGTTGTTTAAATACAGACAGTGTATTTTTTTCTGTAAGAATTAAATACATAACTGAACGCACAGGGTGAATTATGCTTAAAATAAAACTAGAGAAATTAAAGATGGGAGCTGTCTCCCTTCAGGTCAAGTAATTGTGAAATTACGCATATCAGTTCATTACTATATTGAAAGCATTCCCAGACTGACCAAATTTCACTATGGCGATGGTCCATCTTACCCTGACTAATGTTGGCTAGAGTGCTGCATTTAAGCCTTTGTAAAGTGTGTGCTGGTGTGCTTCACCTAATGTTGAACTAATATTTGGAACTAATATTTGGAAAATTTGCAAACTGAATTGTCTTAGAGAAAAACAATTTTTTTACAATGAACATCTGGCTGTTAAGATAAGGAAAGGAGCCGTTCCCCAGACAAGGTAGGATTACTCCGAAGAGGTGAAGAAGAAAGAGAGAAGTCCAAGGACAGCTCTGAACAGCTTTCGGCTATTGGGCCAGTGTGCCTACTGTTAGATCAGTCACTGACAGTGGCATGTCTCCTTTGTCGTAAAGGAAACCCACACTGACATCTTAACTTGCTAAACTAGCCGTGGTTATAATTTCATGCATGGGAAAGAAGGAGTGGAGAAATTAAGAGAACATAAAAAATTAAAGAGAAGAAAAAATGTCCTATGAGCACACCAAACCACTTAAACAGCAAGTTTTCTGTAAATATTGTACATTCCACTCACTTTGGGCGTTGCTGGAAATGGGCTCCATCTGGCAGGTTTTCTATGTTTGAAGGAAAAATGCAGGGTTCCTCAAACTCATTACTAAATGGGTTTCAGATTTTTCACACTCAGATGGATGTTTTCTTTTCAATATATTCTTTACAATTCCAAGAGCCCCCAGTGTCTTTGTTTTCTCCTGATCCTAAAATAAGGACTCGTAAGAATGAATACTGATATCCTATATAAAAAGAGGGTGAACATTTCTCTTTTATGAGCACTTCTAACATATTCCAAGTGACTTTAAAATGTGCACATTTTAAAAGCAAATATGCTAATAAGCACTTTACTGTAGATTGTACATGTAAATCAGAAAGTGCTTCACGAAACTCCTTTAACTCACTGCATAAGAGGAAAGCGAATGAACGCTTTTGCAGGAGTGCTGAGATCCTAGTTCAACAAGGCTAATAGAAATTAAAGACTCAATCATCTTAGAGAATCACATGTCTTGCAGGAACAGACTAACACAGCAAGTAGTACCACAGAGATCCTCTCTAGCTTAGAAGAGATAGACTTGTCAGGTTTCCTCTGCACACACTGGCCTTTGCAATCCCTTTTTCCATAATCAAAACAATGGCTTGCAAAAGGCACTGGTTCACAAGCCGTCCTTAAACTTCGGCTCCGCTTGCTGCTAGTTGCGCTCCTCGTGCTTCACTAACAGCTGTTTTTTCCCCTCTAAGAAGAGGAGTTGTTGCAAAAATTCTAGCAGTGTTCCCAGGTTTGCACTCACACTGCAGTCCTTTACGCAAGCTAGTGGGAATTTTGATTGACAATTTCTAACTGCATCAACTAATACACTAAAGAGTAAATACATAACAAAAGAAAAAGCAAGAGTTTTCAGTTTTGTCTTTGATAACTGAAATATAATTAGTGAAAACAAAGGTGAGAGTATTCAGATCTTTTAGCATTCCTTCTGTAGCGCAGTTCAATTATACAGTTCTGCGATGTTTGGGTATCCACAAACTCTCTTCACAGCCTTCAATTCCCACAACATCTTCCAAGAAGTGATTAAAAAACATTCTGAAAAGTGAAGCTAACGAAACCATAAACCGAGGCACAAAAAAGTCTTCCTTTACTGAATTCGTTAAACTCACATCAACCTGACAAGCAGAGGTCACTGAAGTTCAAACCCCAAATGTTCACATCACAGAGGAGATTGGGACATTATTAATATTTTTGTATAGAGGAACTCCTGATTGAAGCAGTCTCTCTCAATGATGAAATGAAAGGGTATTCCACTGTGTACTGTGAAATATATTATATATCTTCCACATAGTTGGTTGGGGATCAACTGCCAGCTTCTTCACGGTGTGAGCTCTTGATTGAAGCGCCAGCTGTGTTCAAGGGATTGAAAGAGACCTTGAAAATGGCAAAGCAAGACCCAGCATTCAGAGCTGACAAAACAAAACTGACAAGAGAGGCAATAGCTATTCTTTCTGAGTGCTCATCATAGGAAATGTCATTGAAAAGAAAGAAGAAAGAAAGAGAAAAGGGGGTGGGAGAAATCAAACAGAGGTTTTAGTATGACTTGAATATGCTTTTCTGTTTTCTCACGCACTTTTTTTTTTTAAGAAAAAAGAAATGTAACTTAAAGCTTGAAGAAAAATTAGAATGCAGGATATGGATGAGAAGAAGCTTCTCTCTGTCAAAAACATTCAGGAAGATTCTGGTTTGCTGCTTGTGTGAATTAGAATTAACTGAAGCCATGGAGTTGTGTTGGTGTAAGTCAGGTGTAAAGTAGAAGAAAAAAATACCAGACTTATTGCTTTATAAAACTCACAGAAGTATCATGTTTGTAAAGGACCTCTGCATCCTTGTAATTCCTACTGGAACAAGACAATCGTAGTCCCATTTTAAATATAACTCTTTACTTCTTAAAGTATGTCTGAGTTACTTATAACTCCTGGGAACTTAAAGTGATATTTTTGGAGCACAGGAAGCTTTTAAGGTCAGTCTCCATCTGTTATGTAAAGACACACATAAAGTAAAATAGATGCTCACTTTCCATTTTACAAATGTATGCTATGCTTTCAACTTGCAAGATTTTTAACATTTTTTTTCCCTGTAACTTTTCGTCTGTGCAAGCCTGTTCTTTGGCAGCCAAAGTGTTGAAATGTCAATTGGTATCCTCCCGAGACTTCATTTCCACTGTCTGACACTGCCAACATCATCATGTGGTTCAGGGTTTATCTTTCCTGCTGTGACTGAGCTGGAAAATCTAAATCAGCCCTGCACAAAAGGTTGAGCAGAGGCCAGCCATAATCAGATAGAAACTATATATTTTTTGACCAAAAGATAGGAGGAAGGGTGAAGGGAATCACTTAAAAAAAGCTGTATAGACAGCTAATGTCTCAGACTGGCTGCGTTCAGCATTCTGTTTAATAAGCAGCTTAGCAGGAAAATGAAAGAGAGAAAAAAGTGCTAATAGAAAGGCAGTGGTAAAGTCTTGCCCAGCCAGAAGCACACAGATTTTCGGGGGGAAAAAGATGCACAAGAGAAAGATGCAGAAGAATTAGAGAGGATACTTCAACTGATTTTGTGTGTGACTCAGTGTCATCACTTATCAGCCCATATGGCCTAGTGAATAGGTCACTAGACTTGGAGCTGGGGAAATTTATGCTTTATCTCTAGTTCTGCCACTGACCTAATCAACACTGGAGCGAGATTTTTCACCCTCGGGACCACCTCGTATCTGTTTAGTTTGCAACCTCTTTGGAAAATAAGCATTTTGTTTACAGTCGTTTAGCATTTTACCCACCACTTTAAGAACAGAGTTTCTAGGAAGGCTCACTCCTAATACAAACAATTTAATAATTATAACACATTTCGAACACAGATTAATAGTTCCATTCTGATACTAGTGTGACATTTTTCTGTGTTTGGTTTACAGGCCAACACCTTTTACAGCATGTTTGTTCAGCAAAAGATAGAGTGCTAATCTACAGGGACTAGAAATGGCTTTGTCATTTTCTAGATGACAGCTCTTATTTTCCATTGCTTTCTGGTGGAGGAATTACCACGAATCTTCCATCTTTCTCAGCAAGACACTTGCTTATCTAGCAGTTGGAAATGCTTTTGTTTAAAATTCCTCTCGTGTAACTCTGCCACGGTTAGAAGAAAGGTTGTTTAGTTTACAAAACAAGATCACGTTGCACGCTCTCTGATATATCTGTTGCTAAAAACAGTCAGAAAACAGTGGAGGAGCAAAATCCAGTTATTAGGCATAAGACTTTTTTTTTTTTTTAGATAAAGAAAAGCAATCACTTTTGCTAATGGTTAAGGAAGTCTTCTACTTTTTTATTTGGAAGGGAGTATAAACGTGTCAATATTTGAAAAGAATACATGAAGATCTGAAGCTTAGGCAAATTCTGGAGTTGGCGTGACTATTTGGACTCAAGTGGAAGCAAAACCTAATCCACATTAGATGCTTCAATTATCAAGTAAAGACAGCCTAATAAAATTGTGCAAGCATATGCAAAGGTAGACTTGGATAGAATACTGGTTAGAAAGAACAATTGTAAAGATCACCTTTGTGCCTGTCTTATCCTGGAGTCATTCTGTGCAGCAAAAAATTAATTTACAGTGGATGTGAGCGATTTTAGCATGTCACTAACCTTTCCCATTTCATTCTTTTGAGCTTAGGTGATAACTGATAAGGATCCTGAAAAAAAGCCCCAAATTGTCCTAGTCGGTTTGATCTTTTTGTGATGTATGCTGTTTTTAGGAAGTATGGTCTTGAATAATCCATTGTGACAACTCCTACTCAGTCACTCAGTACATGTTCTTCAGATAACGTTACCCTAGGATGACATTTACTGTAAACTGTGGCTTGTCAATAAATCAACACAATCACTGATTTGAGAGCAAACATTGTGGACAATGAGGAAGGCGGAATTGACTGACAGAGCGATGGGTGAAAACTAGAAATTCCCAGCCTTATTTTCTTTTGTAGTGAAAGATGGCAGTAAAATGGGCTGAAATAGTTAGAGCTGTATTTGTGCCTAAAGTAGAACAACAGTAATTTATGATGGGCAGAGGCATTCCTGAGGCAAAATTAGAGCTAGCTAAAAGGTTCATAGTTCATTACTTCATTCCCCAAATAAATCAAAGGTAAAAAGGATGAAGTCAGTCCAGAGCATTTACATTTTTTAGATCTATTTTTTTGTTTTTAAAAAAAAAGCTTTCCTACTGAACAATAAGAACTACAAACTCCCTTTATTGTCAGAGAAATGTAATTTACAGCACATAACTATAACTCATCTTTAAGGGAGCAATCTTTGTTTTATTTATATAGGAATCATAAGTAGATTTCAAGGAGAGCGAGTTTTCTTTCAGTCTCGTAGAAAGGGTAGTCGTTTGGATTCTGCATATTTACATACACACACAAAATCACACCTAGTTCTTGGGAAGGCAGTGACGGTCTTTGCTTCTACCTACAGAACTTGCTTGGGAAACAGCACAGCTATTTCCAAGGGCTTCTCCTTAGTGGAGATCACAGCTTGGCCCAGATTAAATCTGCTGGTGAAACTTTCTTCAGAAAATGGCAAGTGCCAAAAACTGATTCCAGAAGCTCACTGGTTCAGCAAATCTATCTCTGTGCAGCGTCTTCAGATCTAGGAAAGATTTCATGGTTACAAGAGACTTTCTACAACAAGGTGGGGTTAACAGTTAGATTTGAGGTATATTCTGAGTCTGTCCCATTTAGCTTTTGCCCGGTTTTGAGAAGAGACATGGTTAGGCATCTTGCACATAGCCAACTGGATCTACAGCACAAGGATGTGCATATCTTGTTACCTGAAAAAAAAAAAAAAAAAGGAAAAATATTTGTAACCATGAGAAATGAAAATGAATTCTGACTTTTTTGTAAGCCATAGTCCTTGTTTTACTGAGTCTTACTGGAAAGCTTTAGCTGCTCACCACATTGCCCCAGTTACATCTTTGACCCTTGTTAATCTTTCTGAGCACCATTTTTTTTTCAGGCTTTCCCTTGAAATCTACTATTTATCTTCCCTTTGGTGTATTTCTGTCTGCAGTGCGTAGTATTTTACTTTAACAGTGTGATTAAACAGCTTTTTCAAAGCAAAGTATTGTTTAGTTTGAACATAAGGAACAAACGGTACATTAACACAATCCGCAAGCCTTTTTGTAGACCTCTACAACCACTAACTGCTCAGCATGAACAGGAACAAGGGAAAATTTAGCTATTCAGTCAGATTTCCAAGCAGGGTAAATTTGCAAGGGCTTTCCATGTATCTGAATAGCTCTCCACTTATCTAATAGGATGTTCAGTCTCCAGATGGCGATTTTTTTTCTTTCGCTCTTTTCAGTTTGCTCTGGGCTGTCCTTCACCTCACCAATCAACAGATCTGTTCCCTGTGTGACTGCAGACAATCTGCCTGGCTATTTCAGTCACAACAAAGCATTCGCAGCCCAACCAGTATTTCCACCATCACAAACCTGCAGCTCTTTTAGAGATAGTTACCCAGCACCTGTAGTAGTTTAAGAACACCATTCTTTTTAAGCCTGCTTCTTTTTTTTTTTCTCAGAAATTTGGTTATGTCCATAGATAAAGAACAAAAGTGAATTTTTAAAAAAGACCTTCGCAGCACTGACAGTTGCTGTTTGTTTCTTAATTGCTAACACGGTTACCTCAAAACAGATCCATCAGCTCTTACTCAGCTGTTACATAGCAGCAGCAACTCATTTTCAGACCAGAAGGGCTTTCCTTCCTTGGACACTCTGACTGTTCGTGTGTCAGGACAAGCTTTTCATATGTATATCTGTTCTCTTATGAAGAAGTTCTGGAGACACTCCAGGTCATCACCTGCAGAGTGACAAGGTGCCATCACACCTCTCTCCTAGTTATGCCAGAACTGCTGATTGACATTAATTGCTTCACCTGTAACCCCTCTGAGCACATCCCCTCTCCTTTGCAAAAGGCAGAATTTGTTACTGAAATGTTCTCCCCAGCTTTATAGACTTTTAACCTGTGTTCCTCAATGGCAGTTTATCATGAGTGGTGGAAGAACCCTTCCATATAGATTGGCCCTAGGAGAAAAGAATAATGAAGGAAATGGGGTTTTCTGCCTCAACTGAAAGTCTCAGTTCAACTGCAAGTCAGAAGTTTTGTACTGTTTAGGAATAGGATTAAGATTAAGATCTGCCAGTTACCGTGTTTGAGCTTGTGTGCTTCTGTTGGTTTTCTCTGTTCTGAAATTGATAGTAGTGTCATATTTCACAAACACAGATCACATCTGTGAGAAAAACAGTCTTTTTAGAAAGTGTCTACTCAGCCATGACAGCAGTTTGATACTATGCACTATAGCAGTATGCACCTGGACTCTCCTGAGAAAATAGTTTCACAAGAGACCGTCTGCTGGAATTTGTAGATTTTACAGATTCCGAAAGCCACTCTTAAATTTATTTGCAAATACACGTTGATTCAAATTGATCTCATTTGAATCACACTCTCTACAGTTGAAAAACACAGGAAAATCTGTATTTTTGATTTAGAAGTACCTAACATCAGCTTGAATTTTTTTGTTTTATAGGGGCATGCTTTTGCAGTTAGCGTCTATTTAATGCAAATTCACTTTTAGTAAGCTACTTTAGCATAGGCCAGCTCTAGGCAAAAAAGAAAGGATGTCTAGAGCAGTTTTTCTGTGTGACTCTTTATTTTCTTTCTTTCTTTCCCCCCTCCCTGGGCCCAGTTTTCAGTATCATTGAAATGGAAAACAGAAGGGAGAAGGGGTGGAGAGGTTTCATACCAGTTTAGGTAGTCAGACCCTGTAGGCAATCCTGACAATTCCCCCTTCATCCTTATTGAAGGTGAATTCTCCTTCACAATTGCTCTCTTAATAAGTCCCAGCTGGTTTTAATGACAGGATTTATAGGGTGTTTCTACACTGTTGCGAATTGCATCCAGCAGACTCCTGCAGCAATTGTATGCTGCATCATAAGATCATTTTCATCAGAGGCATGAGTGTTGGGATATTATATAACAGGGGCCATCTTTTTCAAACTTCAAAAGAATTCTTATAAACTATGAGGGCCTTCTTCTCCTCCCACTCTCACCTTTTTTCTTGTGAGACAATTTCATAAATATTTATAGCTAAAGGGCATGGAAGTTACCTACCATTGCCCATCTGAGTTAGAGCAGCTTCCCCTCCCCTCTCAATTACCAGGAATTTGGCAGTCTTCCAGGTTTCCTCTATAATTGTTTTAATAGACAGAAGAACATTCGAATTTGTACTTTGCATGTGCAAAGAATATGTAACTACTGTCTAAAAGGGTGACAAAATCAGGCAGTGTATTTGTTAGGAGTACAAGACCACAAAGGGAATTAGACCCAATTCTGTCCTTATTGAGCATAATATTGACACATCAGTTTAGAGTCCATTCAGCTGGGGAAGACAAGTGATGATTAAAAACATACCTATTATCCTTGTATCAGGTCAACAGTCAAGGTCCAACGCCTTCCACACAGGCGTTACTGTCATTGTAAGGAATCCAGCTGGTTTAAGGTGAAAAATGCAGCTGATCATTCTTTTAAGCGGTCATCTTCAGCTCTGCATGTAAAACGAATGATAAAAGGCAGCAGATCATACATTTATTTGAAACATATCTGATGCTAAGTCAACTGGTAGTGTACATCCTCCATTATGCTACTGTATCTTTAAGGCTACAGTAAATCACAAGCATATATACATCATACAGGAGTGGATGTTTCAGATTATAGGAAATGTGGTAAAAGAAATACTTTCAGTGAGACAGGATCAAAATTGAAATTTACTGGGAGTACTAGAGTGAGGTGTCCGTAGGATAGAGTCACCATTCAGCAATGGAAGTGCAATACAAAGATCGGAAAAAAATTAATTCCATATTACCCCATTATTTTTTTTGTTTGAGTTTTTTTTTTTCAGATTAAGAATAATAACTTTATTTTTTATTTTTCATGAATGTACTTGTAGCTCATCTTGTTGAATGTTTTTGCCAACTTGTGTTGATACACTATTTAAACAAAAACCAAAACCAACACAGTCCAAAATAACTAATGCAAATGCATATGTGAGTTCTCTGTAATGCCTGAGAGAATAGCTGATATAAACTGCAGATACTTTAGAACACTGATGGGAAATGGAAGATAAGAAAAGTCTGAATCCTGCTAGGCTTTACTACAACAGAAAATGAGATTCCTTCTTGGGATTTTTAAGGATTTCTTAGTGGAAGTGTACCTGATAAGGGTTTCTGAAAGAAGAGAAGCATCAATAATATAGGCAAATATTAGAGCATGCATGGCATAGTAACAATTGCCAATAACTTTTCTTCTGCACAAACATTTTTGTGTATGTGTCTTCTGAAACTCATGTAACAACCATTCTGTAAGCAGTTTTATGTACATGAACTAATTCAGATCTATTTCTGCAAATGGTAAACAGTAAGGGAAATAAACAATTAAGTTCAACAGCTACAGAAATAAATGAACACAGCAGAATAAAAATGAGCCTAAAGGAGAATATTGTTCTGTTTTCACATCTCACGGGTGAAATTCTGTATGCCGTTTTGGTGTGCTGTTTGCCTCAAAAGATGCTTAAGGAGCCAATAACAAACTGCAGCATTTGGATACTTAATACATGCATGCCCAGGACTATGGAAACTTAATTCTGAATGTAATGCTACTTTACAAGCACATTATATTAGTTCTTCCAATGGTGTAGCATCAGTAGAAATTTATGTAGTAACAAAGTCATGCAAGTCTCCTGACTTGAACAAAGCTGGATTGTACAGTTCTTTTATTTCCTCATTTTCTTGAATGAAACAAGAATTTGTAGACATTCTTCGCTTCAATTACAGTGAATTTGGTAGTTTTTCAGATGTATTCCTTTGAGCAGAACAGATAAATGACTAGTATAGCATGGATTTTAAGAGGCAATATATTCTCTATGCTGTGGCAAAGGGCTCGTGGTGATAACAAGCCTCTCATCACAAAGTCTACCTCATGCCTTAACATGCCCCCAACCTACTTGTCCTTTTGATGTTGCAGAGGTTACCTGCTGAGAAATCAGATTAAAAGATTCAAGAGTCATCTTACAAGTAAAGTGGAATTCCAGTTTTCATTTACATCTGGGCAACAACACCGAGTACCCAGCTACATCTCCCCAGGGAATGCAGAGCAACCCAGATATCATCACAGTTGTAAGCCCTCACTGGAGAGCTCTTTGCCATCAGCCAGACCTTTAGCCTGAAGAATAAGAAACGTATTTATGAGAAAAAAATATTTCCAAACTGAGGATAGAGGGGAAGAAGGTGATGTTTCCCTTCTTCAGATGATCTCCCTGATGACTGATTCTTTGCTCCATCAATGGAAGAAGAGGAACGGTGCATCTATAGGGCTTATGCCCTAATATACACCTTTCAACTCTCTCTGTCAGAGGTGCTCCATGCTATTCTCTCACACTGAATCAGTGGGGGGCACCTTTTAATGCTATTTGCTTCTGTGAAGCTTCCCACAAGTCACCACACACAATTACTCTAGTAATTCAAAGGCAACGACCATCTTTCCTAAAGCACTGTGGAATGTAAGTAGATGCACCCTCTCTGTGAAAAAGTCTTACCAATGATTAATTATTTAAGTACATTATCAATTATTTAAAATATCTTACATATTAAGCTTGAATTTAGAATTTCAAAATAACTCAGTATAAATAGCAAGCCATAAATGGATAAAATCTTTCTCAAACCTTGTTTGATTGTGTGATTACTGCTTGCTAGAAATACACATATGAAGCACAAGCACCATACCTGCTTGCAAAATTACAACTGGGTGTCACTTGCAAAGATGATGTTACATCCTTTTATTTCTTGCAAATTAGTTTTTACTAGTTTGTAAATGAGACATCTTCTGAAGAAAAGATAATAATTATGGCTGGACTTTTAGAATCACAGGACAATTGATCTTGGGAGGGACCTCTGAAGATCATTTGGTCCAATGTCCCTGCTAAAGCAGGGCCGCCTAGAGCCAGTTGCCCAGGACCACGTCCAGATGGCTTTCAAATATCTCTAAGGATAAACACCCCACAATTTCTCTTGGTAACCTGCTCCTGTACTTGGTTACTTTCAGACTGAAAAAGTATTTCCTGATGTTCAGAGGAAACCTCTTGTGTTGCAGTTTGTGCCTGTTGCCTCTCATCTTGAAACCATGCACCACCGAAAAGAGCCTGGTTCCGTTATCCTTCCATAGAAACACAGAATGGTTTAAGTTGGAAGGGACCTCCAATGATCACCTAGTCCAACCCTTCTGCAATGAGCAGGGACATCTTCAACTAGATCAGGTTGCTCAGAACCTCATCCAACCAACCCTGAATGTTTCCAGGGATGGGGCATCCACAACCTTTTTGGGCAACCTGTTCCAGTGTTTCACCACTCTCATTGTAAAAAATTTCTTCCTTATATCTAGTCTGAATCTACCCTCTTTTAGGTGAAAACCGTTACCCCTTGTCCTCTCTCTACAGACTCTATTAAAAAGTCTGTCCCTATCATTCTTATAACCCCCCTTTATGTATTGAAAGGCTGCAATAAGGTGTCCCCAGAGATTTCTCCAAACTAAACAATTTCAACCCTCTCAGCCTGTCTTCATAGCAGAGGTGCTCCAGCCCTCTGATCATCTTTGTGGCCCTCCTCTGGACCTGCTCCAAAAGCTCCATGTCTTTCTTGTACTGAGGTCACCAGAGCTGAACGCAGTACTCCAGGTGGGGTCCCACAAGAGCAGAGTAGAGGGGCAGAATCACCTCTTGGACCTGCTGGCCATGCTTCTTTGGATGCAGCCCAGGATACGGTTGGCTTTCTGGGCTGTGAGCACACATTGCCAGCTCATGTCGATCTTTTCATACACCAGTGCCTTCTCTGCAGGGCTGGTCTCAATCCCTTCATCCCCCAGCCTGTATTGATACCTGGAGTTGCCCTAGCCCAAGTGCAAGATCTTGCATTTGATCTTGTGGAATCTCATGAGGTTTACATGGACCTGCTTCTTGAGTTTGTCCAGGTCCCTCTGAATGGCATCCCATCCCTCAGGTGTGTCAACTGCAGCCCTCAGCTTGGTGTCATCTGCAAATTTGCTAAGGGTGTACTTGATCCCACTGTCTATGTCATTGATGAAGATATTAAACTGTACTGGTCCCAATATCAACCCCTGAGTGACACCACTCACAACTGATCTCCATCTGGACATTGATCCTTTCACTACTGCTCTCTGGATGCAACAATCCAGTCAATTCCTTCTCCACCAAATAGATCATTCATCAAATCCATATCTCTCTAATTTAGAGAGAAGGATGTTGTCGGGGGCTGTGTCAAAGGCCTTGCAGAAGTCTAGATAAATAGACATCGGTAGCTCTTACTTTGTTCACTGATGTAGTCACTCCATCACAGAAGGACATGAGGTTAGTCAGGCAAAACTTGCCCTTGGTGAAGCCATTCTGGATGCTCAAATCACCTGTCTGTCTCCATGTGCCCTTCCATAGCTTTTAGGAGGATCTGTTTCAGGATTTCCTCAGGCACAGAGATGAGATTTTCAAGCTGGTACTTCTCAGGGTCCTTCTTTCTACCCTTTTTAAAAATTAGTGCAATGTTTCCCTTTTTCCAAGGGACTTCAGCTGACTGCCATGACTTCTCAAATATCGCGGAGAGTGTCTTGGCAACTACATCAGCCAATTCCCTCAGGAATTTTTGATGCATCTCATCAGATCCCATTGATTTATGTATGTTTATCTTCCTCAGGTGGTCTCGGACCTGATCTTCTCTTAAAGTGAGAAGTACCTTGCTCCCTCAATCCCTGTCCCGAGGTCCATCCACTCAAGAGGTGTGGGAAGAGAGGTTGCCAATGAAGGCTGAGACAAAAATCCTGTTGAGTACATCAACCTTCTCTGTGTCTGTTGTCACCATTACGTCCTCCCTTCAGGTATTTATACACATTAATGAGAATCCCCTGAGCCTCTCTTCTCTAGGCTAAACAGTCCCGGCTCTCTCAGCCTTTTCACATGTAAGAGATGCTCCAGTCCCTTCATCATCTCTGTGGCCCTTCATTTGACTTTTTCCAGTATGTCCGTGGCTCTCTTGTACTGGGGAGCCCAGGAGTGGACCAGATCATTAATGAAGATGTCAAACAGAACTAAACCCAGTATTGACCTCTGAGATATACCACTAGGCACTGGCCTTCAACTAGACTTTGTGCCACTAATCTGGGCCAAGCCATTCAGGCTGTTTTCAGTTCACTTCACTTCCTTCTCATTCAGCCCATGTATCGACAGTTTCTCTATGAGAATCTTATGGGAGACAGTGTTGAAAGCCTCACTGAAACGAGGTTAACAATATCCACTGTTCACCCCTCATCTACCAAGCCAGTCATTTCATCACAGAAGTTTACTGAGTCGGTCAAGCATGACTTCCCCTTGGTGAAGACGTGCTTACCACACCTGATGATTTTCTTGTCCTTAATGTGCCTGGAAATGGTTTCCAGGATCAGCTGCTCCATCGCTTTCCAAGGGATTGAGGAAGGCTGACTGGCCTGTGGTTCCTTAGGTCTTATTTGTTGCCTTTCTTGAACACAGGAATGACGTCTGCTTTCCTACAGTCTTCAGACACTTCCCCCAGTCACCATGACTGATCAAATATTTTCCAGAATGGCCTTGCAGTGACATCTGCCAGCTCCCTCAGCACTTGTGGGTGTGTCCTATCAGGGCCTGTGGGCTAATGTGTGTCCAATTCACTTAAGCATTCCCTGACCTTGTCCTCTTCCACCAAGGGTACATCTTCCGCGCTCCAGACTTTCCCAGGTACCAGGGGCCTGAAAGTCATGAAGACCAGTCTTGCTAGTAAAGACTGAGGTGACGAGGGTGTTCAGTACCTGACACTTTTCACTGTTGTGTGTCACCAGGTCCCCTTTCTCATTCAGCAGTGGGCCCACATTTTCCCCAGCTCTTCTTTTGTTGCCTATGTACTTACAGAAGACTTTGGTGTTGTTTTTGACACCACTGGCAAGATTCAACTTCAGCTGACCTTTGGCTTTCCTAATCTTTTTCTTGCACGCTCAGATCATGTCTCTGTATTCCTCTCAGGTTACCTGTCTCTGTTTACATCTTCTGTAGGCTTCTTTTCTGTGTTTTTGAGTTTTGCCAGGAGCTCCTTGTTCATCCATGCAGGCCTTCTGGTATTTTTGCCTAATTTCCTGCTCATTGGGATAGACGGGTTGGAGGAGGTGATCTTTGAATATTAACCAGCTTTCTTGGGCCCCTCTTCCCTTTAGGGTCTTATCCCATGGGGTTTGACCATGCAGATCTTTGAAGAGGTCCAAGTTTGCTCTCCTGAAGTCCAGTGTTGTGATCTTGCTTTTTGCCCTATTCCCTCTTCTGAGGATCTTGAACTCTGGCATCTCACTGTCATTGCCTTTGACTTTCCCAATCCCAATGAGTCCTTCCCTGTTGGTGTGTATGAAATTCAGCAGAGCACCTTTCCTCCTTGACTTGTTTATCACTTGAGTCAAGACATTGTTGTCAATGTACTCCAGAACCTCCTGGATTACTTATGCCCTTGCTGTGTTGCTCCTCCAGCAGGTGTTGGGGTGTTTGAGGTCTCCCATGTGTGCTAGGGCCTGTGAATGTGTCCCTTTCCCCATCACAAGCTTCAGCAGTCTCTCCAGTAGCTCCAGCTGTTATTGCACACAGAGGTACCATGGACTCAATCACTTCAAAATTGTCTGATTTTGTCCTTCAGGCCAAGTTCATGTTCCTCATGCTGTGGGAAGCGAGGGAAAATTTCATTCCAGTAAAGAATAGTTGTTGTCATTACGAACTGAGAAACTGAGTAGTGAATAATCTTCCCTGCTGTGCTAATGCCAGACTGATAGGCAACTGAATGAGAAGCAGCAGAAACTGAATTCTTCTGGAAAGAAATATGCAGTGGAAGATGAAATAGAGACAAATGTATTTGCTGCCTAATGCATCCGTCAGGATTTCCACCTCACACACATGGACATGCGGCAGACAGAAATGAAGACAAGTCTACACTGCATTAGGAAGCACTGCTAACAGAGACCAAGCCAGTAACACAACGTGGCAGTGTGGGGAACAACCTGAGCTGTGTGGGCCTTTGTAAGAGGAGTTGACACTAAACTTTTCCCAAGAAACCTTTCTACTTTCTCTAATCTCAGCTTGGTGATTTCTCAGATGATAATAAAGATTTAGTGACTTGCTGAATATCATATCATATACTATACAGAGCCAAGAAAGGGACTCAAAATAGGACTCTGAGGTCCCATGTTAGTGAGTTAACTGCAACAGGTCTTCACATATTCTCTCATACTTATTTAAAAAGGATTTCTTAGAGCTGTTAAGGATAATGATTTTCTTCACATGCACTGTCCAAAAGTAGGTAAATTATCAGCAATTGGCTAAAAACATGTCAGGAATACAGCATTTACAAAAAAGCACTTTTCCCTCAACAGCAGTATTACAACAGTCTAGAAATATCTTGCTCCATGTTCTTTTATCGCCTCCACATTATAATACACCACCCCTACCCCATCCCCACCCCAACTAAAAGAATGGCTGAAATATTATAGCAATCAATGATGTGGAATGCATATTGAGAGTTTCCTCCAATGGAGAGTTCATCAGAAGTAGAACAGTTTTTCAGAGAGAGAGGAAAAGCAGAAAACAAGAGAAGATACTCAAGTCTAGCCAACTTCTGAGACTAAGCAAATATTATTTAATCATCTGATTCCTCCCTGTTTATTAACTTTTTCTCCTGCAAGAATCTGACTCAGAACACAGCTGCCTTCCTACCTCACCGATTCATCAGAAGTCTGGGTCCACTGTGAACCCAAATGCTGGTTTCTGTGTTTGTTTACTTTTGTGATCTGTTTGCTTCAGCTCTGATGTACCCTCTTTTAGCTGTCAGAAGTAAAGTCTTCTAGGTGCATTAGCCACAGATGTAGGCAGTAGAAAATTAATCATTTCAGAAGGTTTAAGTAGTAGCAAGCAGAGAAGCAGGCAACTGAAAATGAACAGCTAAACAATAGGGAGATGGTATTCTATTTGATTTGTTTAAACTTAGATAGTAGGGAAGGAACAGCAAAGTCTGAGGGAGGAAAACACTTCTATTTTTCCCTTGTAAATCATATGCCTGCCTATGAAACATCAGAGAATTTATGTGCAGATTGATAAACATTTATACACCACATATTTCGTAAGGCTAAATAACATCAGCAAGGTGCAGCACCGCGGGAGTGTGTCAATGTCAGGAATCATGGTCTTTGCAGCGTATCAGAGCATTTAATAAAGAATGTAAAAGCTACGTTAGTGCACCTTTTCACTGTTCCCCTTCGGTGTGAAATGTTTTTGTTGTGTGTATGGCAAGCTGTGGCCTCACAAGCTTTTTAATAGCGGTTGCAATCTGTTCTTGAGCTTTCTTTGTATTTCATGTTCTTTGCAAAACAGAAACTCCACAAAACATGTTTTGCAGAATGAATTGTACTCTACTTTTTCTTACTTTTTCATTTTTAACTGAAAATAGAAACTGGATAAAAATGGAACTCAAATATGAGAGTTCACATAAAGCAGAACCCAGGTTTTAACTAACATATGAGGCAAAGCAATCTTCATCTCCGCTGTGTAGTTCAGATGTTTTATTGTTCCCCTCTTAGAAGGGAATAAATTTATTTTCATTTGGCTCTCCTGACCAGGTTATTTGATCCTTTTCATTTCCATCCAGTCTACTGTAATGTTCAAGGTCTCAACTCAGGATTCTCATGACATTTGATCATATGGTTTTGATGGATGGACCACTCTGTGGATAAGGAATTGGCTGGATGGTTGCACTCAAAGAGTTGTGGTCAACGGTTCAATGTCCACGTGGAGGCCAGTGATGAGTGGTGCTCCTCAGGGGTCGGTACTGGGACCAGTGCTGTTTAACATCTTTGTTGGAGACATGGACAGTGGGATTGAGTGCACCCTCAGCAAATTTGCAGATGACACCAAGCTGTGTGGTGTTGTGGACACGCTGGAGGGAAGGGATGCCATCCAGAGGGACCTTGACAAGCTGGAGAGGTGGGCCTGTGAGAACCTCATGAAGTTCAAGAAGGCCAAGTGCAAGGTCCTGCACGTGCGTCGGGGCAATCCCATGCACAAGTACAGGCTGGGCAGAGAATGGATTGAGAGCAGCCCTGAGGAAAAAGACTTGGGAGTGCTGGTGGATGAGAAGCTCAACATGAGCCGGCAATGTGCGCTGGCAGCCGAGAAAGCCAACCATATCCTGGGCTGTATCAAAAAGAGCGTGGTCAGCAGGTCGAGGGAGGTGATTCTGCCCCTCTACTCAGCTCTCGTGAGACCCCATCTGGAATACTGTGTTCAGCTCTGGAGTCCCCAACACAAGAAGGACATGGAGCTACTGGAACGAGTCCAGAGGAAGGCCACAAAGATGATCAGAGGGCTGGAGCACCTCTGCTATGAAGACGGGCTGAGAGAGTTGGGGCTGTTCAGCCTGGAGAAGAGAAGGCTCCGGGGTGATCTTATAGCAGCTTTCCAGTACTTAAAGGGGGCCTACAGGAAAGCTGGAGAGGGACTTTTTCCAAGGGCATGTAGTGATAGGACAAGGGGCAATGGATTTAAACTGAAAGAGGGCAGATATAGGTTAGATATAAGAAAGAAATTCTTTACATTGAGGGTGGTGAGGTACTGGAACAGGTTGCCCAGAGAAGTTGTGGATGCCCCATCCCTGGCAGTGTTCAAGGCCAGGTTGGATGAGGCTTTGGGCAACCTGGTGTAGTGGAGGATTTCCCTGCCCATGGCAGGGGGGTTGGAACTAGATGATCTTTGAGGTCCCTTCCAACCCTAACCATTCTATGGTTCTATGATTCTATGATTCTATATCATGTCCCTTCTGCAACTGGCTCAAAGGATTGTTCTCTTGAAGACGAAGGAGATCTGACAGAGAAATGGGAGTTGGAAGGGAACTGTACCCCACTGCCTCCTTTGAACAATTTCTGTCGCCCTGCATCCTCAAGGACCTAGAATGACAGCTTTGCTTAGCAGTAAACCTCCTTTCCCTCTCACAAGACAACCTGAAGAGTCCCACATGAGGGATGATGGAAGTCAACCAACTTTTTGCTCTCTAGATTAGTGGCCAAACATCTCATGGTGTTCAAGCAAACATATCCATACTTCTTATCTTCATGCTCTTTACCTACTTGCCACATACATAAAGGAATACACAACTTGAGATATAGACATGCATTTAACTAGGAAAAAGCCAACATTTTAGATATCATATAACCCTAATAAAATAGCATTAGTAACACTATATGAATAATTTCTAATATATTGAGTCAATTATTATTAATTTAATTAGAGTTTTCAAACAAAACATTTGCCATAAGTTTAACTGACTGCAACTCAGTTACTTGGGTGAATAATTCTTAAGCTAAGGGTTTTGAATACATACCCATGCACACTCTCATATCCTCCTAGTTGTAATTTCAGAAACCTTACTCTCCCAACATCAAACAAGGGTTAAGTACCACGTTATTTAAACAAGACGGAGGCATTTGATCATGACTGAGTATGGAAAGTGGAGGAGAAGGAATGCTGGAAGGGAATGCAACTGCTATCATCAGGGCATGGGAGAGAACAGCACATAAATCTATGTCAATAAAAATATTGCTATCATAATATAATTCATCTCTCTGAACTTTTCTGTTTTTCACCTTAGAGAACAAGTACATCTAGGGATGTTATTTCACCCTTTTTATTACACATTTGAGAAAGTAGCCAAGACTAGTTAGACTTAATTACACCCATTAAGGCACTTGAGATGTCAAGCTTGACTAACTAATTCATAAGTGGGTTGAAAGAAAATTTCTTGTAACTAGGCTTTTGCTTTTGTTTTTTAAAGTTTGTTCAAGGTCATGGAATGGTCAGGATTTAAAGGTACAAGAAATGATGCTAGGATACCCTCTTTTTTTCTTAAGCTTGACTAGTTTGTAGGCATTTGATGACTTGTTGCTGTAGTTAAGCAATCATATATTTTCACAAGCAAATATGCCAAGTTATTTTCAATACATCATTTTTTTAAACAAAGAAATAAGCATCTTCCCTTCAACAAATCCTTAAGATAAGAACCTCAGCCAGTTCCTTCTTGCCTAGGAGCAGAAAAATCAGGAGAGCACCACCCACGGTTGGCACATCTCGGATTCAAGTCAAAAAGTTGCTTCCATGACCCTCCACAAACTTCCTGCTTGAAAGGAAGCAAATTTTAACAACGTAATAGGTTAATTCTACTGAATAAAAACCATAATGAATAGCTTAAAAAAAAAAAGATGTGAAATTTCTGGTGGTCACTCTGAGCCTTAATAGCATAAATCTCGAAACGTGGAACTTGCACTGACTTTAATAATTGTTGAAGCATCTGTACCAATAGGTAGTTGAAATTAGGCACAGACACATTCACTTAATTTGATTACATCGAGTAATATTGGAAAGAAATGAACACATTTTTTGTCTTCCTGTGGGAGCTGTTGTCTGGTTTTGTGCTTAGTGTAACAAAAAAATCATTCAGTAATGAACTTTTCGTGCAAGTTGGTTGATAACTTGGCAATGATGTGAGAAACGTGGCAAAGGGGAAGAAGGAGACAAATTTATCAAATTGCTGCTGTTGTTCTCATTGATGAACCTGAGGTTACAGCATGATATGCAAGCCAGCTTTATACAGGAGAGAGAAATTGAACAGAAATCATGGCAAGTGACAAGCACTGTTTTTGTGAAAAACACATTCTTATCTAAGAAATCTCTGTTGGTTGCAATATGCAAGATACTAGGATGTCAAAAATTCTGCTGTTACCCATTTCGTGCTCTTGTAAATCGCAAAGGCACAAAGGTTAAATTAATTGTGAAATAGAAGGAATAAGCCTGATTTTCTCCCTGCCAGGTAGGGAGGCGTAAAGGAGGCCCTCTCCTTTTGGCCAATCACCACAATATAATGTATACTACATGGCAGAAGCTGGCATGTCTGCAATCCCTAGCTAGTGTTCTAAAATTGATAAAACATTATACAAATTGATTAAAAAATGTAAATGCATGAGAGAGAGCAATCACAAGGTGACAGGGGGAGGGGTGGGAGGACTAAGACAGGCCATATGTTCCTCTCCTCTTCCTTCATTTGCTGCTCTCATACGGAGAATTCCCTGTCTGACAGATGGAGAGAAGTGTGCTTTATGCAAGGTGCAGGTGGGTTTCTCTAGGAAAGCTTAAGAGCTACAGAACAAAGCAGAGCAACTATAAGTTCTCTGTATAAAAATCTATGACCTTTATCAGATACATTACAGAAGACTTCCAGAGAACTACAGAATAAAATGAAACAATAAAAATAAAATATCACTAAGCGTTACTAATAAAGTCACATTATCATGGCAATTTCTTATTTTATTTTTAATAAGAAATTGTTGCTAGGAAGAGAACACTCAGTAGTTCAAGAGGCTGGAAGGAAATAACTTCAGGTCTGTTTTTTAACAATAGTGTTTTGGCTGTTCAAAATTTCTCTCTCTCCAGATAGCTACAGATTTATCATTTAACATTATTTGCATGAATGTGTGGAGTTGATAGATTTAGATACCATGGACGGATGGCAGGTTTTTCTTTACCGTAAATCCTGTCCCACATCAGGCAGCCGGAGAGAAGCATTTTGATAGATAACACAAACTGAAGCTTTTTGATAGATAACACACTCATTAATCACCATCCTCTAAGTGCCATAAGAAGAATTTAAAATGTGCCACGTTCGGCACCTGTGGAAATTTCTTGCTTCCAAATCACAGCATTTATTACTCTGTGTTTTTTGTATAGCCTGAGTAGCCATTTCAGTATGAAAAAATGACCAGTGGGGGTTAAATTTAGTAAGACCAAATCAGGATGAGCTTCACAGTGCTATCATTAATGCTCTCTTCCTCTTCCCAGAGAACACTGGCAGACTTCCAGTTTATTAAAACAACAATCAAAGGCAGATCTCTCTGTATACACGATGAGTCAAGGATGGATCATTTACTCAAACAGAGCTGTTCGCCGAGGTAAAAAAGCAAAAACGCATTTAAAGGGAAACAGTTCGTGAATATTATGCAAAAAAATGCTCCACAATTGCGTCTCATACGAAAGCATTCCAACCATTATTAAATAAAAACAGAATACTAGGTTGTTTTTCTGAAAGGTCTAAGCACAAGATCAGTAATTAAAGTACGTGTAAAAGATTAGTTGATAATTATTTGCACAAAGGAGTGTTAGCATTTTTAAGCCTATTTATTTAACTAAATGTGAAAGAAAATTTGTTGCCTGATTGGCATATATTCTGATTTAAAGAAAAGCTTATTAATACATATCTACGTCTATTTACATGGAAAAATATAAGTATAGGGAGATCGTGTGTAAAATGACAGAAACATGACAGACATACATTTTTATTAAAAATAAGGATTGGAATTTTGGGTTTCTAGCTTGTGAAATAACTTCTTTGAGATGACAGGTTGCAAGTTCATCTGAGAAGTCTTTTGGTTCACATCGTGCTTCAGCAAAGATGGGGGAAGGGGAAGAAAGAATGAAAGCAGCAGACACAGGGCACAGAATAGAAAAAAAGCAAAGAAAAATGGAGTTCAGAGTAAACCGAGTGGAAAACTAAATACACTGAAGGTGAAATCCTGACCCTATTGAAGTCACTGGGCACTGTGCCACTGGCTCCAAGGAAGCCAAGATTCCATCCACAGAATGTTAAAACAAAAATAAAAAAAAAAAAAGGCAGGAGCAGAGAACAGAATTTAAAGATACCTATGCAGTGTATCGTATGTAGGTCACCTGTTGGTGGACAATCTCATTTGGGAGGGAGAGCTGTTTTCCTCTTTTCTATATATACCCTAAGCTTCTTCAGTTAGAAAACGAAACACATTTGTATTTTTTAATTTTTCACTGAAATACTGTAAATACTAAATAAATAGAGAAGTACTGAAAAAAACCCCAAGCATCATTTCAAGGGGGAAGGGTGTGCAGGGTGTTTAGAAATTTAGTTTAGCCACCTCTAAGTAGGTAAGAACTCCAAAGCCCAGCCTCTAGGACATTCACACATCCCTAATAAAAGCCTTTCCTGTTCTTGTAACACTTACGATCACATCTCAAACAATAATTTTAGAGGTTAAAGAGGATTGCTGTGCATCCAAATGGCAGCTGAAGATGTAAGGCACGCAGGCTTCATACTTGAAGACGCCTCTCAGCTAGCGGAGCCTCGGGGAGAAGCGTCTGTAAAACCTGCTTTGTTTGCAGGCTGCGTTCAGTAAATCCGAATCTTTGATAGCGACACAATCGTATTGAATGGTGGCTGTGAGTGAATGCTTGTTGAACTTTTAAGATATGATTCAGCACAGCACTATGAGAACAGAGCACAATAACATTAAACACCAGATGGTATTTCAAAGCCCATCAGATACACAGATTCCTTTTTCTTCTGTACAAAAGATCGGCCAGGCCTCATGTCTGAAAAAAAGCCCATTAAGATAAATGGAGTTGATTTGGTTTTGTCTTGCTAGAGCTATTATAAGAAAGTCATCTGAACGGGTCAAATTACAAACTACTCTAGATCAAAGGAGGACAATTGCAGTAGCGGGTCAAATTGATCCAAGCTATGTCAACGGGATCAGCATGAAACCCTAAACTGCAGTGCAAAAACTCCTTAGCATGGTGCTTGACAATAATTTACGGAAGTAGTACCTCTTTTGCACTGGAAGTTAGAGGCGTTAACTGGACAGATTCACCAGAAATCTCTTCTGCAGCTGCCCAAGAGGGAGAGATTTATGAAAGCAGTGTCAGGACCCCAGGCTCAACGGGGACAAGCATCTCTGCATCCCAAAACCCCCACTGTCAGGGCAGGTGAGGTGAGAGGTGGTACAGCACTATCAACCTCAGAGTTACATACGCTTAGGCAGCTGAGAGCCTGGCTGTGATTTTGTGCCATGCCAGAGAGGACTTTTAGATTTTCAGTTGTGTTCAACCAGGGAGAAGTTCCCCTGAGGTGCGATGAATTGCCCCCCTGATTTATTTGGTCTGTTGACAGCATGGAATTTGTTGACTTGTCAGTGATCCGTTTGTGCAGCACAGCTTGTGTGAGCAACTGATATCAGACAATGCCAGTGTTGCAGGCTGAGGGCTGCGTGTGGGTATGTGTGCGTGAACATCATTGTACCTTAGGTAGCATCATATAGATCGTAAAGACAGGCTTTCAGAGCAAGAGCTGTAGTAAAAAAATCAGAAATGTTTCTGAGGGACAGTAAAGGAGAGGAGGGGCCAAAGAAGGGAAAGTTCTCTTGAATTAGCCAATTATTTGACCAAATATACAAATGGTAACTTGCCTGCCCCCTCCCCTCCCTGCTGCTGATGGCAAAGCAACAAACAGCAGCATCCTCCACTGGTTGACAAAGACTGCTACTTACAAGGCAGGATACATGAAAAAACCTGGCACTGCGTTGCCAAAAGGAGTAGCCCTCTGAGCTTCATCACAGATGTCCAAGTGTCCCCTGCTGCCTTTCTTACACATCAGCAACAAACAGTGCTAGTACGTCAAGCAAATGACTGACACATGTACGTTTTCTTGAGAGTCCAGTTGGGCGTCTTGTTTGCAACTGTGTTACTGGTTGTTGAGTCTAGAGAGGCTGTTCACGGAGGAAGCAGTCACTAAGGACCATGTAAATACCCTACAAATTGCTGTTTGCCTTTTTTGTCCATTCAACACAGGTCCTATAAAATTGTAGCATGCTTCCTTCTGGCAACAGCTGAGTCACTGAATTAGTCGTCTCCTCCTCTGATCGTTATGCTGCTTAATTCTGTCACGTCGAAGCCCTTTTTAGGATGCAGGAGGATGCCTGCTTTCTTATGTTTAATTCTAGCAGAGACTTCAAGCACCAGAAGTTTGCTGGGAGTGCCAGTGGCCCAGTTTGATGGGAATAAGCAGCTTTTAGTAAGCGATGCATATTTGCTCTCAGCTGCAAACATTCGGGTTTGCTCAGGGGCTGGGTGCAGTGAAATGCTATGGCCGTTCAAACAGACGAGGGTGTCAAAACCCCCGATTATTCCTAACACTTGAACACATCACACAGGAGCAATCAAACTGACAAGGGGAAAAAAGCTCTCCTCAGTCCAGATTTACACTGTGTTCCCATTCATAGACAAATCAGCAAACATTTCAAATGCCTTGACTGAGTAATGAATGGGTTCTGGGTTAGTTACTGTGCTGACAGCAGGTTTTAAATTCTATTGAGTCAGGCAAGGGGGAAGGTGAATAGGGTAGAATTACAGGAAAGGATTAATGAGGGGTTTCTTGCTGAACATACTGTTGCAGTGTTCTCTCAGTCACTATACCAAGCAGACACTGATTTTTTGCCTTAAGGACTGTACTTTTATAACCTAAAATATGCCTCCTTAAACAAATCCACATCAGGCAATGTGTCAACACTTCATTGGTTTCAATAGAATTAGTTTCCTAAACGCTCTTTTCTGAGGCAATTTTTGTACTTGAAAATGCATTACAAGGAACATTTACTACAACTACAGTACAATGATGTATAATACGACAAACACAGTTTTAATCAGTGCAAGCTGTAACAACAAATATACTACACATATGGTTTCTCTTTCTTTCATTTCTTTTTGCTCCTCTGCAGTCGTGGTAAAAATCCGTACATTCGTCTTTTTACAACCATTAGTTGCTACTATTAGATTTAAATATTATCTTGAAGAGGACTAAAAAGTACACTGCAGAAGATGCAGTAATGATTTTCGGATGATGACAGATGCCTGTTTATTAACGTTGTGTTCCTGTTGCTCATCATATGTGCTAAAGCGTGCCAAGTAATAAAATCATTTTCCTAGAAAAGAGAATACGCACGCATCCTCCACTATATGTTGTGTGTGAAATCAAATGTCAGTGCTGTTTGCCAGGCTTAGTTGGGTCACATTCACTGAAGAGTCTTAGAGAGTGCCAAGGGCTGTCAAGATGTCACATCACTGGCTCTGGAGCATCCCATAGCTCAGTCAGCTGCTAAAATTATGTTAGTATGGAGACAGTGATCTGAAGGACCAAGGGAAAAATCCTTTTTTCTTTGCCTGTGCATTTCTGTTGGCCTTGTTTCAAAATGTCATTTTTTAGAGGATTCTTCCACCCCTCTGCCAAACAGCATTCAGTAGATTAGGATACCTACAGCAAATTGCTTAACTTTCAGCCCTTGGTTTCTTTCAGGGCTTTTTACTTCTCTTGTGTGTTTTACTCTTGTTCTTGAACGCCTATCTTCTGGCATTTTAAATGATGCTGCCTAGGAGTCTGAACCACACTTCATCAAGGGCTGTCAGTTCCAGAGATATCCTCAGTTGAGGCAATACAAATTATGAGAAAAAAAGTCTCATTTCCACTATTATCACCCATAGGCTACAGGTAAATTCCCTCTCATATCCTAAAAATACACACGCACCTAAAAATTCCTTTCACGCCCAGGAAGAGTTTCATTCCATCACCACAGGTGCAGGTGCCATGGTGTTGCTCTAAGTAAAATGTACAGAATGATAACATTTAGTTTGATTAATGAAAGTGTACCTTTGGTCTAAGCGTATAAAGTAAAATACAAAAGAACTCTCCCTAAAGTGAATTATGTCAAAACCGTTCATCGTTGTGGTCAAAATTCACAAGACTAAACTGAACACTTGAAAAGACATATCATTTTAGTTTTTTATTACTTTCACAAGCAATGGAGAAGCTTAAACACGTTTTTCATTCTTTTCTCTAGATTGTCATGGTAGCAGCATTTAGAAAGATCTCGAAATGTGATACTTGCCCATTGGCTGCCTATTTTTTTTTTTTCCCAAGTCTTCTACAGAGAAAGAGCAGAAAGAGGAAGAAGAAAAACAGATGAGCACAAAACCACACACCTGAATTTGAAGTACATCTATTCTCCACCACTCCAGAGAGTCCCCAGCTCTATAGACGTGCAGAGCTATTGACTGATTAGGCACCATGAGACTCTTACCAGGGCATGTTATTCATACTGGCCTGGTTCTGCTGCTAAAGAAGACAATGATGATTCCCACTTTGGTTTCTAATCAAAGTACAAATTGGCCTCTCTCAATTTCAAATTCTTACCCACACTGCTGAAACACCAGCAGAAAAAACTCTTTGCATGTGCACAAGAAAGACTGCTACATACTTCTACTTGGCCTCCTAAGGGTGGGAATCTGTGATAACAGAGAATATTTATGCTGTAGCTATCAAGAACTAGGTTTGCCCTCTCTGTGAGGTAGAAAGGTGTTTTGAATACAGGAGCTCCGAAACTGAAAACTGAGCATTTCATAAAGAAAGTAGGTACAGAAATATTTAACTGCATCAAAGCAGATGTGCAATGTCAGATTTAAGGTCTGCCTGGGTCCAGCCCACTGTTCTGTGCCTGACAGCCTCTAAAGCCGACAAGACTGGAAAAATGAGAGCAACAGGCATGTTCCCTGTGGCATTTTCACTCATTATCAGCAGCTGGGGGCTCAAGGGCTTATTCAGAGCTGGTTTGTGCAGCCTAATATTTACAAGCCCTAGAAAAATTTTTTCTTTCATGATTTCATCTGATGACTTTTGAAGCCATTTGAGCGAAAGTGGGAAGACAGTAGGTTTGTAAACAGTAGCCTGAGAGGAAAAAGTAAAATCTGAGTATAAACAGGCTACAATAAACCACAAGTTCCTGAAAAAAGGAGAGTTTTCAATCTGCTGCTAAGGATGGCAGAAAAAAAGCACTTTAGGATGGTGACTTATAAGTTTAATAAAAGGACATGTATAACAGAATCAAATGACTCAAATGCTTCTTTTTATCCCTACAGGTACAGGTCTAAGGAATTTCTATTAAAAACTCCTCACTTTTATTAATTTAAAATGGGAGTCCGTCAGGCACTGAAGTCCGTCCTGTTTCAGTTTTCTAGGTATGCAACAGGAGAATGTGTACGTGTACTTGCCATTCTTACTGGAAAAGCTAGCTGAGTAATACAGGCTGACGAATGTGAACTTCAGTGTCTCCCAGGGCCTTAACAGAATTTGCACCCATTTATCTGAGCAAAAAAATTGGCTCAGTAGAAATAATACCTCCAAAAACTCCTAATACAGATAACTAACTTAATCAATAAAATATAAGGTTCATTAGCTTCAGTGAGGACTTAAATGTCAGATATAACCAGCCCAGCAGGGGTGATGAAATTTCATATGAGAGGAAAATGTTCTGCATGAATAATCTAGAAAAATTTCCACATGTCTTCAATACTAGTGTTTTAAATATGAAATCAAGACTGTTGGTGGAGGACACAATTGAAAAAGACCCTAAAAACCCCAGTAAGTTTGGGGAGTGTAAGTTCAATTTAAAAGTACACCTTTATACTTTTCCAGAAAAGTCTAACTCTTAGGACCCAAGGATTATGGCAATTGCACATTATCTAAAATTAATATTTATGCCAACCAAAAGAATACAAAAATCACACAGTTGTATATTGTATTAAATGGTCTACTATAATAGAGATTTAAATGATCTAATATATAAAGATCTTGCAATATGATATTGCAAGATCTTTAGTTTTCCCAAACCATAAGGCTTGTATTGCTTCACAGCACACCGTACCATGTATCTTGTTACATTACTCAATATCCACTTTTACTGTTATGTTTTCCGTATGTTTACACAATCTCACAGTTAAGGCTATGTGAATACATTTTTGTTTGGGTTGAACCAGGGGAAGAAAAGTAAAACACTGCAAGAATCACTTGAACTAGCATTGAACCTGACAGGAAAGGTTTTACTGCATAAGGTAACAGAAGAGATATGGTTTCTTCAGTTTCCTTGTTTAAATTTTAATCTAAATTTAAAAATAAATGAAAGATTTGAACTTTCCCATTAAACATCAGAGTTTTACAAAAGAATTTGGCTACTTGTTTCAATTGGCTACAGAACTTGTAGAAGGAGGCAAAAAGTATATACCTTACATGAGAAAAATGGGTTTATTTAACATATTTTAAAGAAAATGTGATACTTGCATAAATTTCAATACTGTAGTATAAACATGCTATTAATTTAATGTATCTTATTTTGAATTTAGTTTGATTATATTAAACTATTTTTCACATAAAAATAACTTCCCTGTTACATACAAGAGATTACAGTCGTCCAAGGAGATTAAAAACTCACTTGATTTTGGTGATAAATAGGAACAAAAACAAAGTAGAATTTGCTGTGTGTGAAGAGTTACTCTAGTTTTTCGAGTCAGTTTCCAGCAATAGTTTTATAGAGTACTCATTATATTATTTCAATAGTATACATTCTTTGTCAGGAAAAAAACAATCAATATCAACATTAGAATGGAAAGTCCTCAGACATTCAGACATTATTTCCTTATGAGTTGCCAGAGATGTACAGATGTACAATATTTAAATAAACTGCATGAGGATTGGCAAGATTTATCTGAGTACCCAGGACAAAGATTATGACAGCTGAGATTAAAGTTAGCTACAACTCAACAGACCGCTGCGAGTAGTACCACCTGTGCATGCTGGAACATGGTACTATGGCTTATTGGATATAGGAATTGAAACAACAATGTTATTTTATATCTATAGAGCCAGACTGATTCGTTTCATATAAAAGATAACAATTTGGCAAATGCTAAAACCAGAATTATAGCATTTTTGAAAAGAGTCTGCAGACACCCTGAGTAGCCCCTGTTTAACAATTGCAGTTTCTTGCTCTTTAGAATAGCCATATCATTGGATTATTATCAGAATAAACACACACAGGCAGCTTCCCTATTGCTGTTGATATTGCAAACACAAAAGCTCTTCCTCTGAGAGACGGGATAAAGAGACATATCTTGCATTTTCTCTCAGAATTAATATTGAAGCTGGGAAAGCTCCCCGCTCTAGAAGAAATCATGCATTATGGACCATCTATACATGAAAGTAAGAATGCTCACCTCTTTAAGCTCAGCAACTCACTTACATAATTATTCCATAAAATTGTTTCTGTGTTCTTGGTGTTACTAAAAAGGTGTGTTGTTTTGCTCTATTGTAAACAAACAAAAAAAAGATAAAAATGAATTGTTGGCATAACTTCAACATGTTCTCAACTTTCTTGAACTCCCAAGAAGAGGACACTGGCTGTGTACTGGTTTTTAAATCCAGAAAGATTGTTCATTCTTTTCTGTCTGCATCTTACATGCATCTCAGGAGAAATATTATGAATCTATTCTAATTTAAATAGGATTCAAAGCCTTTGAAGAGTGCCAAATTGATAGCACTTTGGATTGGAACACCATGTTTACAGAACAGGTTATAATTATCTCTGCATAGATGGCAGACCCTGGGGCAGCTTTTCACTTGACATCCAGAGCTGTGATTCTGGCACAGGTGGTAAGGAAGTGAAAGTTTTTTATCTCAGTCTTGACTACCCACATGAGAATGCGTATTTATTGTGAACTTAATCTTTAGCCTTTTTGCAAGGTGTACCCAAGAAGCAGGAGCTGGAAGCCATTTGTGGTGATGTCTCTTTTGCATAAGGTGAACATTATTATAATGAAAATGAGTTATGAATATCATATTTCAAAACAACTGTTCATCTGGTGCTGGTACAGATCTGCTCAAATCTTTCTCTGTCTTTTATTGCATTGCTACTGAGACTACATGATATGTGCAGATAGCACTTTATATTCATGCGCTTCAGATTCAAAAAGTAGAGAGACTTGGGAAATACAAAAGTATACCTAATTTGAAAGTGGCAAATAGCTTGCACCGGAAAACAGTAAAATATTCTAGAGTCCATGGGAAAGGGCGTAATTCCTATCATGTTTGAAAAGGGCACCAGGATTTGAAAAGAGAGAGACATTCAGGGAGCTCTGTGTAACGAACTGTTCGCAGCAGAGCCTGCTCCTTAGGGAAACTGTACAGATGGCCTCTGCAATAGCACTAGGAGGTCAGCAAGGTCCAAACTGTTACATGGATATCATAAAATTACACAGAAAACACATTTCAGCTTTGAACAAGGACTTGAATGTCAGTAATCTCAATCCAATTGTTCATTGTTCTATTTGAGCTGGAAGAATTTCAAGATAAGCACACAAATTGCTTTCCTACATGCAGGTTATAATACCTGATACTTACATTTTCTTGAACTCTGTTATTAAAATCATCCAGATGTTCTTGAACACAGCTGGCTTTTCACTAGCTCATCACTCCACTAGGATGTGCCAGTAATTTAATCTGATGTAACACAAAAGCCTGACTATTTTTAGTGACGTTATGCCTGACTCCAAAGATCCAGAGGCTAGCATTAACAGAGTAGAGTTCATACAGCAGTTCTTTATCCCTGCAATACACACAAGGATGAAAAGTCTACTACACTCATATATTGCCAGAATTTATCTTAGATTTCTACAGTGTGTGGCATGGTTTCTGAATACATCCCTTTTTTCATTTCAATAAACTCATGTACTCTGTCATTACAAAATGTAACACAGCTTGGACTAAATCTCGTACGTTCTGTTTTGCAGAAAAAAAATAGATATTTTTCTGCAACAATACAAATAAGAACTTGAAAATTTTGTAGGCTATGTGTGCTGACGACATCAAAATAATCTTCAAGTAGAGGTCATGTTCTGTACAACTCTTGACTTCACAGGAGTTTCACACGGCAAAAATTGATGCTTTATATCTCCCACAGGCTGCAAATTTTAGGACACTGGATATACACCAACCATAGCATTGCTTGGCAACCAAAAATTATCTAGGGGGAGTCATTAAGGATATTATTAAGGTCATGAAAGTCATTAACGGTAGCTGAGCAGTGAAGTTCCATTTTCAGTTTCGTTTTCTAGCACCTTTCCTCTCAAATTTACACAGTCTCGATCCAGATTAGGTTATTCTAAGACATTAAAAAAATTCATTCTGTATGTCCCTCTACACTGTGTCCTTCTATATTCAGCTGTGTAAGCTGTTGTATTAAAAAGATTATCTGCAATTATGGAAGCATACTTTCTGTTAACTACAAGCAGAAGGTTGAATATAGGTTGATTTGCTGGTAGTTGGCAATATTTGCACCCTTTTTGGTGTTAGATTTAGAGGTAGATGAGAAACGTTTCTCATGCAACGCTTGAAATTTAAGTTTTTCTCTTCCGTGCTGGGATAAACCGCAGGCATTTCAAAACAGTGTGCATGTGTCTGTCAGAGAGAGGAGGGGGGGAAGGGAGGAAACCTGTGTGTGATGTATCTGTCTCCAAAGAGCAAACAGATTGAGAGTTTATATATTTACCAAGGTATAAAATATTCAGGGTCAGATCCTTTGCCTAACTCTAGCACCAAGAAACAGCTGGTTTCGAATGAGTATCTCTTTATGTTGCCTAGTGGAGCTATTCCTCTTTGGATAAGGAAGTATGTATCCACTGGGCCAGGGAGACATCAGCTGCTTAGCACAGAGGTTAAGAATCTCTCATGGGACACCGCAGCTTTTGGTCCCAAGACTGTCTGCTTATCTGGGCAGATAGTTCTGAAAAACGAGTGGAAGAGGAGCAAGAGTTGAGTAGAAAACACGGCTGTTGCCCTAGCTGCTTCCAAAGCTTTTGCAACTTCACTTTTTAAACTAGGCTCTTGAATATTTACGCCACTACAATTTAATCCATCCTGGACTTTATCTTGAAGTTCATCCTAGCATCGCTCCCTTCACCTTCAGACAGCCACAGAACACTCAGGAGCATGTGGCAGTCATCTAGACACCAGCCCTCGGGCAGTATGGCAGATACTAAACCAGCAACTTTCAGGTAGAGTTTGCAGGCGAACTGATAAGCGTCATTGTCTCCAGTGCAGTGGTTTGTGTCAAGTGCGATCAAAACTTTTTCTCTCTGAAAAGCAGGTACTGGCCAAAATTTCTCACTCCAGATCCTACCTCTTTTCAACACCCAGTTTCAGACCCTCAAGAACTACCCTGCTATGAAACTGCAAATAGCTATGGGTAAAAGTGTACTTAATTTTGAAATCCATTTTTATGTCAAAAAGTAAGTGAAAGTAGTGGAAAAGGAGTCTAAGATAGGCTGCCAGTCATTCCTCTCATTCCTCAAAAATACTTGCCATCAGCTGAAAATTCTTCCTTACTTTCACAAAGAAGACTGAATTCAGAATTTCGCCTTTACCCAGTGAACACGGTACTACCCACAAGAAAATCTGATTTAAAAAGAAAGTCTGTGAGTTTTTTAGATTAAGAGTCTCTATAAGTCCCTTAGATTTCTTACTTCTATTGGTTATACATGAAGATGCTCAAATACTCAATAATGCACAGTAATGTAAAACTCTAACACAGACCTTAATACAGACAGCAATTCTGACTTATGTATGATGTGGGAAGTAGTTGTAGTTCCTACAGGATGGATTATTATTATTATTATTATTATTGGAAAAAACAATCATTTAATGCAACGTTTTTCTTCTTTTCAGTGTTTTGTTTTGTTTTAAGAGAACTTCATGGATTTCATCAAGAATATGGATCTCTTCTTCAATTCCCTATCAAAAGCATGGCATTTTTATTTTATCTGATCAAGAATTTGAATTATGCAGAAATTTCACAGTAGAAACCTGATACATCCTCCTTGTTTTCTTATTTAGCTAAACTAAATTTTTTTTTTCTAAACAGCTATCACAAAATAATAAATTACAATTTTGCAGCTATTCAAGCTAGCCAATTTTTATGCAAGTGCAGTAATGGATCACAAGGTTAGCTGTGAATTGTGATCCCTTGTGCAGTTTCTTAAATGAGGGGCAATGCCAACTCAGCTTTGCTTAGCTCATTTACTCTGCATCTCAACTTGTAAATTAATCATTGCTGGCAACATCAATTTGGTTGTAATTAATCAGACAGGGAGGAGCAAAGAAATTGCACTGAAGTGAGTCATATTAACAACGTTATCTGATTGCTCTCGGTGTAATTTACTAGGATCCTGATGTGTGCATTCAAGGCTTCTGGCTGGTACTTTGGCACAGAAGGAAATTTGTAAATTGCTGTGTAGGATAGGTAGAATAATGGGTAGCCCAACTAGCCATATATGTAGATTTCTAATGAGCCCTGCTTTGATGCATTACTTTTGAGCTCATAATTGCGCAGGCTCTCAGTCCTTCAGTGCTCAAATTGCCAATGAAGGAAAGGGACCTCCAGTGATCCTCTGTCACATAATAAATAACAGAGGAGTCCATTTCCAGGCAAGCCAAGAAGAATTCCACACTGGTGAAATGCTGCTGCAGTCAAAGATAAAATACAGAAGAAAAGACTGTAATGAATTTAAAGCAAAAGTTAACTGGAGAAAATAAAAATGGAAAACAACTAGCTAAACAGGTTTTCAGTATAGATAAGGACTTCTTTTTTCCCCAAAAACGCAAACTAAAAGATCAGATGTTGATGGTCTTAGGAGGCAATAGATAATTTAGTTCTACAATTTCAAAGGAATTCCTCTGTTAATGAGATGCTTGAGATCTTGAAGCACTTGAAGTGTCTTTACATATCCTTTAATCTCAAAACAGCTTAATGATAGACATAATTTTATTTTTAAAACGATTAAGCTATGGCGTAATTTCCGTCTGAGATCTGCATCTCTATCCAGAGAGGAAGCAGGAAAACATTGTGGCAGATAATCTTAAACAATAAAACAAAAAGCTGAAAGCCAAGGCCTAGAAGCAAAACAATGCCTGTTTTGTGTGTTTACATACATGTAATGCAACTGTATGTACATTCAAGCTGGATAGCTGGTTACAGGCACATGCAGTCTAAACTTGAAACTTGAGGTTGTACTTTACCAGTGGTGTCAAAGTTTTATAGACATATACCTGACTGTACATATATCAATTACTACCTGGAATGAACATGCAAAAGGAAGACTATTATTTCACACAGCATTGTACTTTAAAGCTCTGAATATATTGAAATCAGTTCTCCTACTTTAATGATCCCAGTGTTCAAAAGATATAGTTTCCATTAACTCAGCTTTCTCGTGGCAGAGCTTCAATGTTAGCAAATGAGAAAGGTCAGAGATAAGGTAGATTAGTTTCATGTCTGAGTGCAGCCCAACTTTTCCAGGAATACAGATGACCCACATAAACCTTGCATCTCATAGTAAACGTATTTCAACTAGGGCAATAACTATAGGAGGCCAATTAGCCAGTTACAGAAGGCTGTGCAGCAGGTTACTGGAAGAAACTATTTAATTTCTTTTGTTTTAACTGGAACAGCAGTAGGAAAACAGGTTTTTCCTATTCTGAGAGCACTGAGCTGACTGAAAAAGGGAAAACTCAGGTAATAGGGAGAATAAAACAAATGACCACTGACATCCTACATTTTAGTTATTCCCCCCGCAACCTTACCTGGATAGCGGTGTCAGCCCTCCCAACACCTCCACTCTCCTGATGAGAAGGAAGGATGTGGGAACAGAGGGGTCTCCTGCCAGTCCAGGAGCCTCTCCCCTGCAGCGTGTGCCCGGGCAATGCATGAACAGGAGGTGAGCACACGACAGAATGCTCCACCAGCCTCCAGCAATCTATGGCTCATGGACCTTCCAAGCTAGCAGTTATATTGTGATGTTTAAACTAGAGGTATTTAACTTACAAGTGGTCCTGCAGAAGCACAGCTGAAACATAATTAATATGGCTTTTCTTTCCAAATGTCTGAAAAATAATTACCCATAATTGGTATTCAATGCTAACTGAGTTCACTGCAAGCTGTCTAATGAAGTTCAAGGATAGCAAACATTTCCTGTGCTCTTTGAGAAGATTCTTACCTTCATATTATGCAAAGCTGCTCTGGTTTGAGCCCATAAGACTAGTAGGAGGCACTCTTAATCTCCCTGGTTTGGTTGTCAAAAAGTACAATAGAGGCAATATTACTTGCAGCTTACTCGCAATTTACCTGAAATTGAAGGGTAAGAGAGTTTTTATCCTACTTGGAAGGCCTGGAGCAATAGATCAGCAGTCTTGTTATGTACAACTTCTAAATCAGGCAGCAAATAGACTTAAACCAGTAGGAATAAAGAACTTCTACAGAACACTCCAATTGTCACAAGAATACTGAATTGTTTTTCTTTGGAAAGGGGAAGACTTGGTGTTAATTGTAGGTAAACCAGTGGTCATTAGTCTCAGCTTATGTTACACACTGGAGCAGCAACCACAAAAATGGCAGATATCCTAGTAGGTAAACATTTAAATCTGAATAATGAGGTCGGCATTTCCACATGCTGTAATTAAATATGTACTGCCATGTCGCATTCACTGTCCATACTCTAAAAATGGAGTTTAAATGTTAGAAAGAACTTGAAAAAAGCATAATTAAAGTCTGGTATTTTAAAAACAGGTCTTATCTTGAGACATTTAACTAGGTTAGCCATTTTTTTTGTCCAGAAGAAGCAGTAATAGTGAGCTTATTATTGTGTATGTACATGTAAAGAGCAGGAGTTACAAGGTTTAAAGAGCAGGAGGCCACAGTTGTGACCTGCATGGGGGGACAGATGAAAACTATTGCAGCTGGCTCTGAAACCTATTTAAGCAACAGTGGAAAAAAAGAGAACACTTTAAAACTGCGTGCCAAAGTGTATCAAATCAGAACAGCACGTGATGTCCTGGTCAGACATATTGGAGAGAATCATTGGCAGTTGGTGGCAGCTGGAGATGTGTTCTTGGGGTGGCTCTCATTCTGGAAGTGGGTAGGTTTATCACTGAAGGTCCTGCAGCCATGGATGACCTGTACTGGAGAAGTGACAACAGGGAACAGAGCTGTAGACATGGTTATGCATGGAGTGGTGGAAAGCGATGAAGCATCAGCCAGTAGAAAGAAATGATTGGGTGCAGAACAAGGGAAAGCCATTGGGCAGAGCATCTCAGCCTCCTACACCCACCCCGACCTCATCGAGTGAACTCTGATGGACTGAGGACAACTCATAGAAAGCACACAAGAAGTTGAAGCTGCGGAGAGGGAAGAATAGATGTTTAAGTGCTTGTATAATTGTTTGTGGGTGTTTTTTTTTTTTCCCTCTCAACATTCAAATCAATGATCAGGAGTTTATGTTTACTGGCAACGGGTCAAGTACACTTCCCCAACTCAAGACTGTTTTGCTTGTGATAACGTATCAAAAAGGAAAAGTGATATCTGATTATAAATAGCTCTAACCTTAAGAAGGCATAATGAAATCCCATGGCTGGAAGATGTATGCTAGTCAAAATCAGGTTGGAAAAAGGTAGAGTAGCACAGACTGTAAATAATCAGGACACTAAGCAGAAACATGCAAAATTTTGAAACCAAGATCAGAGAGAAAGAAATCACAGGTTTGATTCAAAATGCTCCATGCTTCTAGCCTTTGTAACACAGTACATATCTGCCTAGATCATGATAGCAGTCCCTTGCAGGCTTTTAGATCATAAAGTATCATCCCCTATATCTGAGGGTAGAAAGAGTGTAAACAGCAATAAGGAACAGTTAAGCACTATACAAAATAGTGTCTTAACAGTAAAAGCTTAAGAAATAGCTGTTTCCTGTTCTCCTGGTTTTCGTACCTGTGCCCGTGCTGTAATTCTTTGTCTAGAAAATATTTTGCTGATACAGCCATTTGTGGAGCCAGATCACAAACTAGAGAATTTAAGCAATCTGTGTAAAAAATAAAACTCTAAAAAACAAATACCAAAATCAGTGTATGGATAAGTATTCCCCAAATAGTTCTTAGAAACTTTCATACACCTCCTTAACTCAGAACAAAGACTTGTCAAAGAGAACATCACAATCCTTGATCATTTTTGTGACCATGTTGTAACAAACCCTGCTTGTATTAATTCTTGAATAAAGTTTTTGCAAGTGTCAAAGCAGCTTAGGAACCAAAATATGATGTTCAAAAGAGAGTTTCGGCAAGGTGCAGCACCTTCTGTAGCACTGAGATGAGAAGATATAAGACACTGAAGTACTTTCAAGCATTTTCATAGAAAGTGTCTTTCAAAAGCAGGTTGGAGGAGGCCTTGAACTCTTCAAATTCTTAAAAACTAGTACCTTCAAATTTTTTGAGGGAATTATTTTATTATTTTTGAGGGAAGTTTTGCAACCACAAAAGACTAAGCTTTGCTTATTCCCTGTAGTAATCCTGGTTTGAAACCCTACCTAATTTTCAATTTGTGTTCTGTAAGTTGCCTAGAAACTTAAAGAAGAACATGAAGATTTTAATAAACGAGCTTTGGTTAGCGTGTGGTTTCACTTGAGAAACTTGAGTATGATTTAAGCCAACTAAACACAGATGCTAGCATTAGATGAAATCATCTCATAACTATGTTTGCAATTGCATTGAAATTACAGGCCAAAGAGTACAAAAAATTCTTGACTGAAGCGGGTGCCTGTGTATAGGACTATGGTTCAAAAATATCCCAGTATCCAGGATTATTGCTGATCAGCTCCACAGAGAAGATGTTTTTACACAACTCAGTATGCTAGATATTATACTTGTAATATTTGAAAATTTCCTAAATTCTAAGGACATAACTAATAGAAGCTTATTTGACATTTAATATTTCTTATGATTTTAGATTGTGAATATTCTGCATATCTATAGAGTTTATAGTCTTGAAAAAACAAAAAATATAAAGCTATCAATTCTCACCTTTGACCAAGTATCTCAAAATTGAGCACTGCTAACGCTATGCAGCCCTGACTTTAAGCCACCAGCTGTTCCACAAAACCTGGAATGTGATGGCATCATTATAGGCATCATATGTTCTCCAGGAGGAGCTTTGTAACTACATAAACTGATAAGGTGTATTTCTGTGCTTTAAGTTCCTTTCCAGATCATCTCAAAAATTGCCACATATCCAAAAAAGGTTTCCTAAGAAAAAAAAAATCTCAAATCCATACCAGTTTGATAGGACCTAACATTTATTAAAAGTGCGTGAGCTTAATAAAAAAAAGTTCTGCTAACAGAACATTAAGGTCAAAATGCAATAAAAAAGTGCAATAACAAGAGATACTAATAGGACCCACATGTAAGAAAAGACTCTCATCATTTTCAAATGGAATTTGCTTCAACTGAAGTCAAATTCTGTTTTCCAAAATCAGCAAGAATTTTCAGAAGAATACATGCCATGAAAAAGTTGTAACTAAACGATGTATTCTGTGCTACAAATGAAGGGATAGTTAAGTTTATAGGAAGAATTGCATCATAGAAAAAAATTCTTGAAGACACAACATTAAATTGTAAGGTGAATTCTTATGCTTGTGATGTGTTGGAATCTGTCAGGAAATGCAACATGAGGCAGGAGCTTGCTGTCTGTTATACTGCTACATTGATATTATTTGATGTATTCATATAATTTTGGTGTTTCTGCTGGCTGCCCATGGGGCTGGGAAAACGTTTATGCTTTTGATGCATTCAAAGGAGAGAAACACGATGGGAGAGTTTGTTTCCTCTGATGCTATTGTGATTGGCTGTAATAAGAGATAGTGTGTGATGGGGCTCCTACTAACATTGTAATTTCTCAGTTTCCAGTTCGTCATGTTTTGCCACTCTGCAGACCGAAGAAGTAAAACCTAACACCTCGGGGGAGGTACTGGAGAAAGACGAGGCAGCTCAACCAACAAGGGTGGTAACTAGCGCCACCAAGAAAAAGAGGCGCGTGGTGGTAGTGGGTGACTCCCTCCTAAAAGGTACGGAGGCACCCATCTGCCGACCCGATGCGCTGTCTCGGGAGGTATGCTGTCTCCCGGGTGCTCGTATCAGGGATGTTACCAAGAGATTACCTAGCCTCATACGGCCCACAGACTATTACCCACTACTGGTGTTTCATGTGGGTACCAATGATACAGCTGTCAGCAATCTGAAAAACATCAAAAGGGACTTTAGGGCCCTGGGTGCAGCAGTCAAGGACTCTGGGGCACAGATAGTGTTCTCATCAGTGCTTCCAGTCGAGGGGCAGGGACCTGCAAGGGCCAAACGTATCTGGCAGGTTAACTCATGGCTCAGGGACTGGTGCTACAGCCAGGGCTTTGGGTATTTTGACCATGGGGTAAATTTTGAGAAGCCTGGGTTGCTAGGGGCAGATGGCGTGCACCTAACCGAGAAAGGGAAGAAGGTCCTTGGACAAAGGCTTGCCAGACTTGTGCATAGAGCTTTAAACTAGTATTGCTGGGGGAGAGGGAGCACAGTTCAGCCTACTGCTGTCAGCATGGCGCCAGTGCCAGCACCGAGGGTCCAGAGGCTGAGGAAGGATCACAGGTATGTTCAAATGAACTTATGCTGCCACCCAAGAGAACCCCTGTCACTCCAGCCAGCGAGTCGGCTTTGTCGGGAGCCCAGCTAAAGTGTATGTACACCAACGCACGCAGCATGGGAAATAAACAGGATGAACTAGATATGCGTGTACATGAGCAGGGCTACGACCTTATTGGCATCACGGAGACGTGGTGGGACGACTCCTATGACTGGAGTGTCAACATGGAGGGGTATAAGCTTTTTCGAAAGGACAGGAAGGGGAGACGAGGAGGGGGTGTTGCTCTCTACGTTAGCAACCGGCTGGAGTGCGTGGAGCTTCACCTGGAGTCGGAGGAGGAGCTGACAGAGAGCTTATGGGTTAAGATTAGAGGACGGGGACGGATAGGGGATGTTACGGTAGGAGTCTGTTACAGGCCACCTGGCCAGGAGGACAGAGCAGATGAGGCGCTTTATAGCCAGATAGGAGCAGCCTCGCGGTCACAAGCCCTGGTCCTCATGGGGGACTTCAACCACCCTGACATCTGTTGGAGAGACAATACGGCAGGGCACGGGCAGTCCAAGAGGTTCCTGGAATGCGTGGATGACAACTTCCTCCTGCAGGTGATAGAGGAGCCGACAAGGAGGGGTGCCATGCTTGACCTTGTGCTCACCAACAGGGAGGGACTGGTGGGCGATGTGAAACTTAAGGATAGCCTTGGCTGCAGTGACCACGACACAGTGGAGTTCAAGATCCATGGGGCAGCAAGGAAACCATTCAGCAAGCTCTGTACCCTAGACTTCAAGAAGGCGGACTTCGGCCTCTTGAAGCACCTGATGGGCAAAGTGCCATGGGAGGTGGCCCTGGAGGGACGAGGGGCCCAGGAAAGTTGGTCCACATTCAAGGAGCACCTTCTCCAAGCTCAGCAGAGGTGCATCCCGACGAAGAACAAGTCGGGCAAAAAGACCAGGAGGCCGGCGTGGATGAGCAAGGAGCTCCTGGACCAACTGAAAATGAAGAGGTTAGCCTACAGAGGGTGGAAGCGGAGACAGATAGCCTGGGAGGAATACAGAGAAGCTGTACGAGTGACCAGGGATCAGGTGAGGAAGGCTAAAGCCCTGAAGGAATTGAATTTGGCAAGGGATATAAAAAGCAACAAGAAATGCTTCTATAGGTATGTAGGGGACAAAAGGAAGTCCAAAGATAATGTAGGCCCCCTCCGGAAGGATACTGGTGCTCTGGTTACCCGGGACATAGAGAAGGCTGAGGTACTCAATGAATTTTTTGCCTCAGTCTTCAATGGTAAAGCCTCTTGTCTTACCACCCAAGCTGTGGAAAGAACTAGCAGGGACTGTGAGGATGAACCACTGCCCACTGTACTTGAAGACCAGGTTCGAGAACATCTGAGGAACTTGAAGGTGCACAAGTCCATGGGACCTGATGAGATCCATCCGCGGGTCCTGAAGGAACTGGCGGATGAAGTTGCCAAGCCACTGGCTATTGTATTCGAGAAGTCGTGGCGGTCTGGCGAGGTCCCCGATGACTGGAAGAGAGGGAACATAACCCCCATTTTTAAAAAGGGGAACAAGGAGGACCCGGGCAACTACAGGCCGGTCAGCCTCACCTCTGTGCCTGGCAAGGTCATGGAGCAGATTCTCCTGGGAACCATGCTAAGGCACCTGGAGAGCAAGGAGGTGGTGGGTGACAGCCAACATGGCTCCACCAAAGGCAGATCGTGCCTGACCAACTTGGTGGCCTTTTACGATGGGGTGACAGCATCGGTGGACAAGGGTCGACCAACGGATGTCCAGGATCTACCTGGACTTGTGCAAAGCTTTTGACACTGTCCCGCACGACATTCTTCTCTCTAAATTAGAGAGTCATGGGTTTGATGGATGGACCACTCGGTGGATAAGGAATTGGCTCAATGGCCGCACTCAGAGAGTAGTGGTCAACGGCTCAATGTCCAAGTGGAGACCGGTCACAAGTGGCGTCCCTCAGGGGTCCGTGTTGGGCCCGGCCCTCTTCAACATCTTTGTCGGTGACGTGGACAGTGGCATGGAGTGCACCCTCAGCAAGTTCGCCGATGACACCAAGCTGTGTGGTGCCGTCGACACGCTGGAAGGGAGGGATGCCATCCAGAGGGACCTTGACAGGCTGGAGAGGTGGGCCCGTACCAACCTCATGAAGTTTAACCAGGCCAAATGCAAGGTCCTACATCTGGGTCGTGGCAATCCCAGGCATAAATACAGACTGGGTGGTGATTGGATCGAGAGCAGCCCTGAGGAGAAGGACTTGGGAGTACTGGTGGACGAGAAGCTCAATATGAGCCGGCAATGTGCTCTTGCGGCCCAGAAGGCCAACCGCGTCCTGGGCTGCATCAAGAGGAGCGTGGCCAGCAGGTCGAGGGAGGTGATTCTCCCCCTCTACTCTGCCCTCGTGAGACCTCACTTGGAGTACTGCGTCCAGTTCTGGAGTCCCCAACATAAGAAGGACATGGACCAGTTGGAGAGGGTCCAGAGGAGGGCCACGAAGATGATAAGAGGGCTGGAGCACCTTTCCTATGAGGACAGGCTGAAAGAGTTGGGGCTGTTCAGCCTGGAGAAGAGGAGGCTCCGGGGTGACCTTATAGCGGTCTTCCAGTACCTCAAGGGGGCCTACATGAAAGATGGGGAGAGGCTGTTCAGGATGGCCAGTTATGATAGGACAAGGGGTAATGGTTTTAAAATAGAGGGAGGTAGGTTCAGGTTGGATATTAGGAAAAAATTTTTTACCATGAGAGTGGTAGAACACTGGAACAGGTTGCCCAGAGAGGTGGTGGATGCTCCATCCCTGGAGACGTTCAAGGCCAGGTTGGACAAGGCCCTGAGCAACCTGATCTAGTAGGAGATATCCCTGTTCCTTGCAGGGGGGTTGGACTAGATGACCTTTGAAGGTCCCTTCCAGCCCTAACCATTCTATGATTCTATGATTCTATGATTCTATGTTTTTCCTCATGTGCAGGGCTGAAATAATTGCCAGGTTTGGATTCAGGAGTTATACTTACAGTCTTAATTTTATTATGGATGGTAGTTATATGGTTTGTGGCCACAGATGTGTCACAGCACATCAAAGGTTTCTGTGGATCCTTCGGGATTTATTGCCAAACTTATTTTATGGGTGTCTGTGACGACAAGATACTGAACTCAGTGGCTGAGATGGTATCTGTGGCATCAGCTTCGTGCTCTGACAGATCCAAATGAAATAACATGATTTCACAAGATGTTGCCATTTACTGTTTGACATTTTGTAAACTGAAGGCACAAACCTGCAGCCACAGCCATAAGTATGTGGCTGTACATCTATCATACAGAAAACACACAACTCGATTTCTGAAGGCTAACAAAAAATATACTGGTTGACTTCCAATTTTTGAAAAAAAAAAAGAATAAAGAGATCACATTATTCTAAATAACTTGATGTAATTCTCAAGCATACAAAACTACAACAATGGAGCAAGCTGCACACAGGACATTGAGATGTTCATACTACAATTTTTTTTTTTTTTAATTTTTAAGGAAAGCATGTGCTCTTGATTCTAGCAGAGAGAATCAATGTTATAAATATTCCCAAGGAGCAGTGATCCCAGGTAGTACTGATACGTACTTCACTGTTAAAGAAAAGTTAGAATTTGTTGGAGCACTATTAGGGATATGGAGCATTAGTTCATGGATACGTGCTATACATTTGTTGGATGACTACAGCATGCCAGAGCAATCCAGTGCTCTTCCACTGATGGAGCTGGAATAGAAACAGTTAAAGTGACTCTCTTGGCAATTTTCATTTTTGAGACAAGTATTAAAATTGAAATAGTACAACTATAAATCATAATTCCAATCTTTAGTGAACAAATGGGGAGAGTATCATGTTCTGGAGGGTAAAGGAAGTCCTACACTCATAAATCATCTACTGAATATTTTGCTTTTAAGCTACAGAATTAGCCAAAACGTGACACTACACACATGCCCATTACATCACAGGAAGCTAACTGTTCTAAAAATACACCTTTTTGTAAAGGCATTCAAAAGGTGGTGATGCGGTACCACACTTGCAGTTTTAAAATAAAGGAAGTCACAGGCATGCAAGTCAATTGGTTATCCTGAGGTGGAGAAAGGAGGATTATGGCAGTTCAAAGTTTACATGAGAAGCAGATCCCTTAGCTGCAACTGAGCAGGGATTGTAAGGATGAAGGCTCCTTTAAAGAGGCATGAAATGGATTTTTTCATTTATAAGCCTAATTTGGCCTGTCCTTCTCTTATGGATTGAAAGACATTTTTATTTTGAGTTTCACTCACTTGTGAAGAAAATTTAGTCAGGCTTTCTACAAGTCTGTGTTTCTAAAGACCAGATGGTATTGGTCTGAACATAAGGTAGATGGCAGAATTAAGGCAGAAAGAATATCACAGTGGGGGAAAAAAAACAACAAATAATCCTTTATGAATTGCATAGCCTCTTATTATTGCTGATATTTTTTACACTTGAAAATCTGTATTTTTCAGCCTAGCTGCAAACACTGTATAAAGTGAAACCTTCTTGTGTCAACTATTTTTCTCTTGCATTCTGCAAACTAGTGATACTTGGTTTTCACAATGATTTAGTGTTATCTTAAGAAGCAGCTATTACTCGTACTGCTGAGCCTTGCCACATATCTCTGAAATCCTCTCTCTAAATTTAACATGAACGTAAGAAGTACAGCAGGTACGAGAGTCAAAGAGCTATTCAAGTTATTTTTCATTGCCGAGGATATTTTGAGGATGGCAGCCTTTTTCATACGCTTAATTAAATATATGTGAATGTTGACACTCTTTCAAAGGAATTGTATGAACTAAAATAAGCATCTCATATCATTTAAAGACCCTAAATAATGTATCAGATCATACTAACATACCCTACTCCTCATTAAAAATAGTGCCTGGATTTGAAAGTAAGTGTTAAAATGAACAAGATTGCTCCTAGAGTAGGACCTCTCTCAACAGAAAGAATTAGTTAATTGCAAATGGGTTTCTAGTATTTAATCTTTGAAAATTCCTAGTATTTCATGAGCTGCTTATCATTCCAGAAGAGGTTAAGATTCTTGATAAAAAATATAAAATAATGTTTATAATAGGTACACGCAGTTCTAGGTTAGCTCATCTAGTCTAATTTTCTGAATACCACAGATTTTCCTTTGTTATAACTGATGTGTGACTCCATAATGAGTCAAGTCACGATAGACTAAATTATTTACATTTTCTGGGATCTACATGACTGTTGACTGCAGACAGAGAAAAAAGGAAAAATAGTGCCATTGATGCCCCTAAATTAAGAGGCTGCGTAGGTACCACCTATGCAGGGTATTTCAACACAGATAAGACCTACAAAATTAGGTCCTATCATTAATGTTCTGGAATCACTTTTCTCCCAGTCAAAAAATGTGGCCAGTTTAATGCTCAATACACGAACAAGTCAGAACAACTATGTTCTGCTTTCTCCACTAGCATCACTTCCTCCAACATCTTTCCTTCAGGAGGGCAGGAAAACACAGAAAATTCTGACAGACAACTTCTGGCCAACCACATAGTAGCGAGAAAAAATAAGAAGTGTTCCTGATCATTTGGTTAGTTGCCTTAAAAAATTCACTTTTTACTTAGTGCAGGGCAGGAAGTTCCCTGATGTTGAGACGAGCACAGTTAAGACCCATGAAAGAATATTTTCAAGGCAAAGATTTTCAAGACATTCAAAGACACCAAAATGGGAAAGAGTTGCTAGCGCTGACTAGCTTAGATATTTACACATGATTTAAAGAATTTCTCTTGTAAGCAGTGTAAAATTAACATCTAGATCATTCCAGATGAAACTCAGACTCCCAGCTTCCTGATAGTAACTTTTCCCCTGATAAACTCTGAGTGCTAAACCCCAGTATATTAAAATTGCCTACTTCCAACCGCTGGAACTTGTTACACTTTTGTCACTCAGATGGAGAAATTTGTCCCTTCTGTGTGAGGTCTCTGAACTGGATAGAACAAATAAGTCACATTTCTCTTCAAAGTATTGAACATCCTCATGCGAGGCTAGTTATTGAGATAGTAGGTCCTCTTCAAGCTCTTTAACTTCCTTTATATTCTGAAAGTTGGTCTTAGTCTTCTTGATCACAGTATTGCATATTATCTCCAGCTTCCCTAAAGCCCTGCCAGCATCACAGTTTTCCAGTGAGTTTCCTACCCCACAGTCATACATTAGAATTATCCTCACACTCATCAGCTGTACTACAACTTCTGAGTTGGTCTGTAACTGTTTACATAGGTGATTCAGGTCAGTTTTCTAAAAAAAATCCTCCCTTTTTATTATTTATTGCTAGTTCAATCCTTATCCCATCTGAAAATTGTTGCAGGAAAGACATGGTTATCAGCATTCAGTTTTGTTCATAAAAATATTGTTGGATCAAGCATTAGTCTCCCAGCAGAAGCAGTTCTTTTGATTGATATCTCTCTGTTAACAACTATATTTTCAGTGCTGGCAGCAACAGATTAAAACTTCATTTAAAATTTACTTCCCTTGTCAGTTGCTTTAAGCTTGGGAAAACTGGCCCTGCTGAAGATCCAAAAATACTCCGTAGTGGCTGGTGATGTTTTCTTGTCATAAAGTACATGCTGTAGGGTCATGATCAAGATATCTAAGCAGTTGCTAGTTTTAAGTTCACAAATTCACAAGCAGAATGAGAGCCAAATTGAGTTACCTTCTGTTAGTAGCAAGACATTCTGGATAAATAAGTTAATTTATATTTCTTTGAGAAAATAAATGAAATTTTGTTACTGGATGTTTGCAGAATTTAACAAAATGACACACACGCAAAAATCACCACTATATTTTTTCCTTAGGGTAACTACAAACTGATGCTTTAGAACATCCTCCTCTGACCTCCATCTCTTTTTTTTTTTTTTTTTTTGAGTGTTGTGGCAGATGGTTATCGGTATCCTACTCTAGTCTGCACTGTGATTCTGAATTGCTGATGATTAACAAGTGTCTGATGTCTAATATCCTCATTGTATCACCCAAATTATAATAAGTGATTTTAATGTTTTACTCACATACCACATTTTAGCAACTTTCAGTAATAACAGCTCTCTTACCTTTCCTTTCACACATGAATATCACCAAGCTCTCCTTTACTGCTTAGAGAGACAATATGAAATATTGACAATATTCTTAAATAATACAAATGTAACCCTAGTTACAAGTGAAAATAACAATGCAACACAACATAAATCTTTATGATTAGGCAAAAATATTTAAATAAGCCAATTGATGTTCTTATGCCAAGACAACGTGTCTGTTTGCTGTTCAGTAAAAACGACTGTGAGATTTCACTCTCTGCTTAAATATAATGTCTGAATTCATCTTCATGTGGAAAAGGTTTGTCCATTAAAGGAACTGCAGTAAATGACATTTAATTTAGAAAATCTGGCCTCATTGTGTTTATTTATTTATTGTTCCTGTTTATATATAAGCATATATACAAAAGGTAACTGTATGTGTGCATACATACATTTGTTACACCAAGCTAGATCTTTTCTGGCAAAAATAAAGACATACTTTGCTTGGCGCTGAAAATGTTATCGAGATACACCTACCTTAGGTATTTCTCTTCGGAAAAGAAATGAAAGATCTTCACGTGCCTTGTATGCACTGATGGTTGTGATGAGAGTCTGGAATCTGAGAGACCTGTGTAAATGCTCTCTGGAGCCAACATCCTTATCTGACAGAGAAGTAGACAGATTATGACCTGTCTTCAACAGAAGACTTACATTTTAGTAAAAAGAAGCATTGACTCATATATTTCTGCTGATGTGTTTTAATTTTTTAAAATTAGCACAGGATGAGGTAAAAAAAAAACGCTAGAAATTTTCGAAGGCTGCCTTGAGTAGTGCCACCTCTTGCCCTCTCTCCCCAGGGAGGTGCACTTTGTACTCACCCACGCAGGAGTTGTCCTCATGGGCAGACAAGTGCCACCAGTGCCCTAAGCACCACCACCCATCCCCAGTCTGGACTCCAGGTGACTGCATCCATGGTGCCGCCTACCTTGGCTCCTGCACTCACCCTGCCTGGTCCCAGTCCCTGGTGATCCTTGACTTCACAGCTCTGCTGCTCTACCTTCACTCTTGCCTGTAGAGCTCAGATGCTGGTGCATCTTTATGAAGTTTTCTCACCTGTGTTTACTTTGGATCCAAGAAAATAAAACATTCCCCCTAAAAAGCCTACAGCCAACCAGGGGGGCAATGGAGGACAGGATTAAAATAGTTCTTGGCCTCTTTTGACAGCAGAGAAAGATAATGTGTAGACAGACCTTGTTACAGAGTCAGAGAATATCAGATGGCAGACTATGACCACATATATTCTGCTCAGTAATAAGGATGACTACAGTGCCTCAAATGTTTTTTCTTATTAAAGAACCGGACTACAGTAGCACATTTCAGTTTGTTTTGTTTTTCTAGTTGAATTTAACATGCATAGCTTGCTGCGTGATGTCAGTGACTAGCTTTTTGTAGTCACTCTTCACCAATTCAGAAGAAATCTGTTGGACACAGGCTGAAAATTTTCACAGCCCTTGCATAAAAGATAGTTTGCCTACTACTTTGTGTGTCCAACAGCTAGAAAACCTCTAAAGAAGTCAACATGTCAAAGGTGACGGTGAGCTCACTTTTCTTTTCATACTTCTCAAACACCCAGTGAAGTAACAAATACTCATTCCTAGCCACTTGTTTCCTCCCTCCCCTCTCCTCATGCCTCACAAATCCTTTCTGACACATAATTTCCAAGAAAAGTTGTAATACAGCATTATGTGACATCTTACACACTGTTGCCAATGTTATCAGAAGTAATACATGAAATGATGGATGCCATTGAGTAAAAAGTAATATTTGAATGCTAAACTGCCAGTTCCCACTCGAGGTAGGAGGTATATCTGGACTATAACGGTAGTGCACTAGGATCACCAAAAAAGTGGCATTCTTTTGCAAAGATACTTGAAAACCTTTGCGGTGTAACAACACTTTGAGGTGTAACCACAAATCTGTGTCACAGAATCTCAGAGGGAGACTAACTGACACGACCAAAACACCTCAGGCAAAGCAAGTTGTACATTCCTTGTCATGGAAGAATTTTTATGTCAACTATAAGGTAAAATTCCAAACCTTGGGACTTTCAGAATAAAAATACGGACTTAAATATTTGCAATTTTATCTGAACAGTATTTTTTTCCAGGCATTTTCAAACCATGCCATCTAGAACATATTAAAGACTAACATTATGAATTAGTTCTCAAAATGAAGTTTTGAGATTGAAAACTCAGCTTGATTTGAGTTTCAAATATAGAGAAGTGGAATCTAAACCCAGTAAAATTCAGTGTTTCTGTGATTACAGAAAACTTACTCTTGTCTAAATATTGTGGGTGCTCAAAAGAAAACAAACCACATTTAAGAGTGATCATGGAAACCTATCTTTGGCTAAGAAATGGTTGTTAATTCATCTTAAGACTAATGAGAATATTTGAATTATGAACCCTAAATATAGGGTTGATAATGGAAATGCTGACAGACAGTTGGCTGTACTGGCAGGCAGAGTTCCACTAATGCAGCAAATACAGGGGAAAAGAAACTGTTTTGGAAAAAAGACTCCTCAGAAGTCAGCAAATACAAGGGAGAGCAGAACATTACTTTACATCAAACTGTTGATTTCTGATTGGCAGTCAGTCTGTAAATAAATTGTATACAGAGATAGTTAAAGAAAAGAATCATCATGATAGTTTTATCGTTCTGTTTTACATAATAAGGGAGAAGAAAAATATGACAATAGTTTTTATAGAATGGATTTACAGCCTGTTCTAGATAACTGCCATAACTGAACAATTACAATGAATACCCTCTCCCTAGGCATATAAACAAGACTTATCTTACTTTTAAAATATTTATTTTCTTCTTTGCAATGTAACTTCCTGCGCTGCTACAATCACACAATTGCACATTGCTCAAGTCCGCATTCAGCTGCTAGCCCGGAGAACAACTTTCAGGAATACTGCCACATTGATTAGACAGATTAGGGAAGCAGTGTTATGAAGAGATCATAATCTTTCACTGATTCAGTTGCTGAGCTGTGGCCAAGCACATCATACTAATCATTTACCATCTACAGCAAAGGAGAGAAACGAAACATTATAACATTTAGTCAGTCTGAAAAGATAGAAAACCAGTCTCCAAACAGCAATGCTGAACTCAGCTGTCAGTAAAAATAGGTTCTTGGCTACGTCTTGCTCTCATTTTGGTTAACCACAAAACTCCATGCTTTACATTGGGATCATGCTTTTAAGACTGAGATGGGCAGGTATGAAAATTTTACAATGTCCATTGTAACAGCTGTAAACTAATCACACTTATGCAGGTGAAGTTCATAAACCTTTAGGTGCTCTTCAGAGTGAAAGGCTCAGAAACCTAAGGTGATCAAGAGTAATCACCGTGGATTTACAATGGGAAAATCATGTCTGACCAACCTGATAGACTTCCACAATGAAATGGCTAGTATAGTGGATGAGGGTTACAGTGGATATTGTTTATCATGACTTCATCAAGTCTTTTGACACTGTCTCCCATCATGCTCTCATCGACAAAATGATGAAGTACAGGCTAAATAAGCAGGCAGTGAGGTGGATAGCAAACTAGCTGAACTGCTGGGCTCAAAGATCTGCAATAAATGGCATGAAGTCTGACTGTAGACCAGTCCCTGGGGTGTACCCTCAGGCCCAGTATTAGGCCAGCACTGTTTAACCTCGTTGTTAATGAGTCAGCAGACAGGACAGAGTGCACCCTCAGCAAGTTCGTGAAAGATGTAAAAGCGAGAGGACTGATTAAGATGGTTACAGTGCTGTTCAGAAGGACCTCACAAAGACGGAAAAAGGCACCCACAGAAACATCATGAATTTCAACAAAAAGGGAATTGTAAAGTCATGAACCTTTGAGGGAATAACCCCAGGCACTGGTTCACACCGATGATCAACTGGCTGAAAAGCAACTTGGCAGAAGAAGACGTGGGTGTCCTGGTGGACATCAAATTGAACCTGACCCAGCAATGTCCATTTGTCACAAACATGGGCAAATAACCTGCTGGGCTTCATTAGGAAGAGTGTTTTCAGCAGGAGGAAGGAGGTGACACTTCCCCTCCATGCAGCACTGGGTTAAAGACACATCTGGGTGCTTGGTACAGTTCTGGGCTCCCCAGTGTGGAGATACATGAACGTATTGGATCATGTCCAGCAAGGGCCACAAAGACAGTTAGAGGCTTGGAGTATCTGTCATATCAAGAGATACAGCCCTGAGCAACCTGCTGTAGCTGACTCTGCTCTGAGTGGAGAGATTGACTAGATGGTCTATGGAGGTGCCTTCCAAACTCATACGCTCTGTGATTCTCTGAGAAGAGACATTCTGAATCTGTTTGCTGGAATGTTTATGTGAGCATCTCGGGAAAACAGAAATCCCTCATATGTCAGATTCCGTGCTATAGTAAGTCCAAAAGAAATGCCCCAGATTGTTTGTGGTCCCTCAGCGACTGGGTGTGGTCTTAATGAATAATGACAAAAACGTAAATTACAATTTCTTGATGTATATCTTTTCTAGCAATATGCTGTTTTTCAGTGTATATAGTTCCATACCTGTTTAAACTCAAGATACAATGAACAGTCACAGAAAACAAAAAATATTTAATGTCATTGCTCTGCTAATGCCCTGGGAACCACTCATTCCACCCACATTCTATCAAGATACCATTACGGGAAGAATAAGCAAGGTAGTATCATTTTGTGACTCTTCAAGCAATGTATGTGATCACTACAAAACCACTTTTCTGAAATACCCTGAATCACCACCTAATACATCCATTTATCTGATTCCATATTATAGTAACATTTGAGAAGCAGTGTTTTGAACAGTTATAAAATAAGTCCTGAAACAATTCAAAATTTTGTCTAAAGAAGCTCTTTTCTTCACTGATTTTTGGCTACGAGCTTTCTTGCTGTAGCACCAGGAACTATTAAAACACCCTGCAACATCCATTCCAGCCTGGCACAGCTGCTCAGTTTAAATATCAGCATCCAGAATGCAAGTATATAACAAGTATATATACATCTCAAGTACTGTTTATAGACTTTGAAGAGATATCATTGATTACTACACTGTCGAGTTCACTTTGGTGGCTGTTTCACAGACTGAATATTCACATGTTCTTTCTGACCTGATTTGGAGTTCCCAGCACGTGCTACCAACATCCATCCTTGTTTTCGTGATCCTTTCTTTTTTAGGCTGTTTGGCAGTTATTTATACACTTGGATGTGAATTTAGAGATGCTGTTGGATCGAGACTCACTGACTGAGGATAGTCTAGTCACACAGATTTTCTGTCATACAGTCCCCTTGCTTTTGCAGTAGCATTTTCACATTCTTTATTAGGTTTTAAAGTTCTTCTTGGGCTGGAGCTATATTTCAGATTCAATTTCATACTCATTTTATGATCACTGAAAGAGGAGTTGGCTGTTTATCTCAGAAATCATTCAAAGAGAGTATATTTTCTTTTTATTTACCTTAGTGAACAGGTACAAAGTTGCTAGTTTTCTAGAAGTAGTTGAAAGTCTGTGGTTTTGTTTGCATGGTCTTTACCTTCTTCCATTTTACTTAGACGCTGTAATACGCTGCGGGTTTCATGCAAAATTACAGATAATGTGGTGTAAATTTGCTCTATATCAAGGAATATACTGAGTTTATCGCGAGTGCCAGACTTCCAGAATATCTTTACTCACTCTTCTCTTAGACTCTTTCAAAGGCAAGCCCATAATTAAACTTTAAGTGTATTTAAATTCAGTATTCATTATATTATACTTATAAAATATAATAGTAGCATTAATTTTGGAGAGTTCTAAATGCAAATTTTTTTTTCATGCTCATTTTTCTTTTAAAATAGTAATAGATTACTGTAATAGGACTATTTATGTGCATGAAGCCAAGCATGTGTGTCAGCGTTTGCATGATTAGATTCTTTGTGTACAAAAGGGCCAGTGAAATTAGAGTAGCTGGCCTTCCCAATCTTCAAGACTGGGAGAAACACAACAAATGGAAATTCATTTCTTCGCCAGGGTCTAATATAAGTTAGCACCTGTCCTTAACATGCTAAACTGAACAAACCTGGGAAACAATCATCGAACACTGGAGGTCTTTTCTGCATTCCTTGGAAAGAAGTGTTAAATTAATCACACAATATTTAAAATATCAGAAAATTTATAACAGTACAGACAGTGAGAAGGGGTAAAGAATATAGGAGGCTGTGCAGAAAACCCTTAGCGGCTTGGGTCTGGATATTGTGGGTAATTATTATTAGGTATTATTCACAGTGATCCTGAAAAGCAGAATCATCTCTCACTAATAAAGGCAGTACACACTGCTTTTGAGGACAGACTACAGAGTCTGACAGAAAACTCTTTGCTTCTCAGCTGTCTCCATTGTACATTCTAGTTAAAAATAATGAGACTGTTGCTGAATATTTTATGAGTATTTACATGCAAAAAATGATAAAAAGAAATGAGAATAGAAAGAATAGAATGCAGCACTTTGTTCTGTAGTTTATAAATTAGTCACATACATTTTGTTGTAGTTTTGTTTGAATTATACAGTGCACTTCTAGTTTTGTTCCCAAAGTCTGTTTATTTCAGAAAATAGTCAAAATCAACCACAAACAATTGCTCAGCCTTTTGCTGTGGAGATTATTTTCTGTATGACTGGAATACTCTTAGGGCCAAGTTTAGCTTTTCAAGTGTGCAACAATGAGAACTGAAATGCCCTTAGCCTTCAGTCAGTCCCCCGTGATTCACAGAATTGGTACTTGAGTATTATACAATTTGGCGAAAAGGTTCTGAAACCTGGAGAAATCCTACCACCATGCAGCTAAATTGCAGACACAGACAATGCAATTCACAAGGCTACTTCACTTAAAATGTTCATGAACTGAGTGAGCCTCCTTATTGTCTATTAAGTAAAGCACTAGATAAAGACCATTTGGATGGATCCTGTGTCTCTGAATTCAGAGTCCTCCAAACTTTTCAGGAACACAGCTATTCCACAACTGTTAAATTCTTCTCAGAGTCGAGCTGTCTACTTTGTAGCTCACCTACACCTAACCTCTTTAATTCCTTGTGCTCTTTTTCAAGAGACTACCAACAAACCTTCCAACTGTACAATACTCATGGTGGAGACAGCAAGTAAACCCATGATCCCGTCTCAGTAGATGTCACTGATTTTGGCTCAAATTGTGTTATTAGAAGTAGAATAAACTACAGTTACAATCACTCACAATGAAAATTTGCAGTTGGTAACAAATAAAGAAAATGCTCAGTGGTGGAAAATAGAAATTAATAGAGCCATGGATAGGTTCACATATTAAATAATTGAAATACATTTTCGACCTACAGAGGATGAGTTTTTCTCTGCCATGAGTCTGGTTGGTGAATAGGTTTTAAGCATCTGGGAACACAGACATGCAAAATCTGGAACACATATTTTGCAACAACAGCAAATCCAGGAGTGTAATCAAAGTAGAGCTCACACCAAAAATAACTTCAAACTGGCTACAACTGACTACATGCCTTCTTTCACTTTGAAATCAATTCTGCTTTAACTCACATGCTCAAATTCTTAGCTTTTACTTCTCGGTAAATGCTTTGAGAATACGCTCATGTACCATAATCCCTTTAAACTTCTTGAGTTCCTTGCTAGTCCTTTAAAGACCTCATGGAAAGGATTGTTTAGCAAAGCCAAATCTGAGATGTGATCTTTGCTGTTCTAGAGATTCCTAGAACTGATCTCTGGCAACAGCTATGGAAATATGCGCAGGCTTGAAACATGGCCTCACTTTGAAGCTTATGTCATTTTCCTGCTCATGGAAATGGTCAGTGGTTTTGTGTCTGCTGTCTGTATTTTCTCTCCTACCGGTGCTCACCTCCTTCCAGTTTAAGATATTTCCTTAAGCAGGGGATCAGGCTTTACAGCAGATGCATCCAATGTGCCTCCTTTTCCACTGAGAAGTTGTCATTCTCATTGCTGATACAACACACTGTGGGAGCCTGTGAGAAATAACTTGTATTTGCAGTTGCTTTACATAATTCACAGTACTTTTTTGGTAGCAGAAGAGTGTTAAGAGGGACATTTACACTGACTGACTTTAGGCACTCAGTTTAGGGTGCTAATCTCCATGGACTCCTTGCAAAGCCAGCAGCAGGACGGAGGGATTCCTCCAGAGAGTAACTCCGAGCACCTGACGTAAACTCATGGTTCAAGCCACTCTCAAAATAACTTATTTCTCTCTCTTCATTAGCAATGTGGAAAGTCAGTGCAAATCACAGAATCCCAGAATCCCAGAATGTTAGGGATTGGAAGGGACCTCAAAGGATCATCTAGTCCAATCCCCCTGCCGCAGCAGGACCACCTAGATCAGATCGCACAAGAATGCGTCCAGGCGGGTTTTGAACATCTCCAGAGAAGGAGACTCCACAACCTCTCTGGGCAGCCTGTTCCAGTGTTCTGTTACCCTTACTGGGAAGAAGTTCTTCCTCATGTTTCTTCCTCAATCCTTTCTGACACAGGACCTGGAGTTAAAACCCCAGTCAGCGATGTGAAAGCTGTTGTTAGTGATGCGCTAGTCTGTATACAGAACAGAGTCGTACAATATAGTAAGTGCTGGATTGGGAGGTACATTTCTAGCAGTTTTAACAGAACATTAAGTAAATACAACATCTACCTGTAAAAAGAAATGAGATAGTCGATAAGCCATCAAACTACACAAATTATGTCATATATATAAACGATTTTATTAGAAAGGACCTTAAAAGACCTTCTTGAGTAGTCATAAGTAGAGTCAGCTACAAGCTTTGGCAAGTATGTCAGTGGAGAGATCAAATATAGATAGCGGGAAGGACCAGTGATATCTGGAGTAGCTATAGCTGTATCGGAGGTAGAGATGTAGTCTGCATTCTATATAATGAAATGCCGAGATAGTGTGAAGTGCAGAATTATGGCTACATCTGGAAAAGGTTTAGTGACCCATGTCTCTACCCCACAAAGAGAGGGAAGACAAATGTTTGGAAAACGCTAAGGGGGACAGACGAGTAGATATAACTCCTTTGGCATCTCCAAGCCCATTTACTACCAAAAAGATAGAGGGACAGTCTTTACACTCTCAGATTCCTGTTGGCTCCTTTTAGCCCTGGAAGCTGTGCTACTGCTGTTCAAATTCAGCTGTGTCACTGCAAGCAACAAAGAACAAATTCCTCTGTCTGAATCTGTGTCCTGGTTTTGTAAAGGAGTAAGACCTGGAAACGCAGGCAAAGGAAAACTGAGAGATTTCTGGGCGTACACCCAAAAGGTGATGTAAGGATGATTGGGAGCTCAGGACTCCTGATCACAATGACGTCTAGGTTCAGCCTGTAAGAGCCTAATGGCACATTTAACAGGACAGCCGCTATGCTGGGGCCTTAACTGTAACACATACATGTCACTCATGAGCCAGTCAGACACAGAACTTTTAATCCATCTTGTTTTCTTTTCCCCTGTGCAGCCCTGTTTACAATAGTTTGTTGCATTTTCGTCTTCTGACGACTAATTATACATTTCAGACTCTGTTATTATTTGGATCTGTCCTGTACTCTCATTCCCTGTAGTCTTTGAAAAAAAGCATCATCCTAAAACTTGGATGGTTCACTTTTCCTCAACTTTATGTTTCCATTTTGTCTGCACATATATATATATAAAAATATAAACATAAATATCTATAAAACCACACACATATATTTGGTAATGACACACATGCTTCCCTAACTAGAAGTTTTAAAAAATGGACCTAGTTATTCTGGAAGAAAAACACGTGCATGTAAATTATCATTTGTAACTCAAATACTGCCTGGGAATCAAGGTGTTTGAAGAAATGTTAGAGTTGTTGTCAATTTTTATGTACCTCTGGGAAGCACTACCAAATATACCAGAACACAGAGAAGGAGACATTTGAAAGAAGGAAGTGTAAGGATTTCTGTGTATATTCTTCCTTTGCACAGTTTTCTATTTTTTTTTGGCAAATTCTTGAAACCACCAAGAAGATCTGAGTAAGCAGCCAAACTTCTTGATGCTTTTTCTAACTAAAACAAAGCTCCAAACCTTTTGAGATTTAACCAACACTAATTATGTCATATCTTGTTTTGTAATCTCTTAGTCTCTTATGTAAACACACTGCATCTACCGTCATCCAGCCTTCCTTAAGCTGCCTCAGCTTTAGTCTGTACTTTTCTTTTATGAAGTCTTAGTTGGTCTAATGACTGACTTTTGATTACTTCCATATTGTTCTGAATTGGCTTAATGTCCCTAAAGACTTTTCCCAGTTTGTGCATCACTTTATCTTTGTTTCTTTTGTCTCTTGCTACTTGCGTATAAAAACTGATGAGGTTTTCAATTGTATTTAAATCCTGCAGATTCAATGGAGTCCTCAAAACTGATTGTTTCCATTTTCTGATAATTAGCTTAGCATTGCAATTGCATATTCTCTTTAGGGAATCTGTCTTGAATTAGGTCCTTATGATGAAAGTTAGGTAAAGTAGTCTGCATAGAGTAGCAAAACCACAACATTAAGAGAACAGTCTGTGGGGAAAAAACCATTTCCCTCTCTCCTGATCTGGACAGAATCGTTGTTTTCTTAGGCAACACGCTTCACGACAGAAAAAAAGAGGACTCAAAGACTGAAACTTTCTTGTTTGTTTATTTTGATTTTTTTTTGTTTCCACTAGACCCTATGGGCAGTAGTGGATGCGATTTTAATAGGTAGAGTTTTGGAAGACCTTTTTTTTCTTTATGCACACTGGTGTTCCTGAAAGAAGTCCATCTTTGCACCATTCCTGCTAGCAAGGGCGAAAATATTACTCCCTTTCTTTAGTTTACTGTTCCAAGGTTCTCCCGTTGCTCATCTCTGTATATTTTTTTTGCATTTCTTGAGTTCTGGTATTGCTCGTTTTTCAAAGACAGGTCAGTTCTAAGGCTACATTAGTGTTACAGAAATATTTGTTTTACACTCATCTGATTTATGAGGAGACAAGAGAGCTGAATATCCAGGAATACATGATGATAATTCTGAACAGTAAAAGAAAAGAAGGAAACCGCATATGAAAACAACAATAAATGAGGGAGTGATGAGCTATGCTCACGTCACACAGAAGTTTCAGGGTTTTATTGTGTTCAAATATATATACTCTATCAATGACAGCAGGCTACATAAGGAGAGACCATAGTGTTCACAAAAAATTCCATATAAGAAAAATGCTAGAAATAAGAAATAAAAATTCAATGTCCCTGCTTCTTTCCCTCCTTCTCACACAGAAATGCTAAGAAATGGATTAATTTTAAACAAATAATTGTTCCCATATTTTGTGTTTATTCTTTGAGTGGAAATTCATCAAATACTTATAAAAAAACCACCCTAATTTAATTTATTGAATTTCAAGTACATTGTTGAAGAGGTTGATCTGAGTGACATACACATCTATCCTTGATAACTAAGTCTCCTAGCTTTCAAAATATTTTGCTTCCACTATTTTAGTAAAGCCCTGTTTCAACAGCACCCAGATATATGTCCCTTACTCTGAGTACTAAGCTCAAGCTCTGGAAAGGACAGGATTTTCTTTTCTTTCTATATGATTGTCTTTAGCTCCTTGGCCTTCTGTAGGATTCAGTCCTTATCCTTTAAGTGTATCAGTCAATCAATAGCTATTTGGGATAGTACAGCATTTGCCTCTGTCTTTGAATTGTAATCCGCTGAGCACATTGAAAAACCCTTATGTTCTCCAGGGCATTCAACTGCAGGATTTCTGGCAGCCTTCACTCCAGCAGCAATAAAGATTCTTCCTCTTCTTACTTTCTAAGTAATGTGACTCTCAAGTTTGGACCCAATTTCATTTGCAACAGGATTATTAAGTGGTGTGCATAGCTTAGTAATAGAGTTGCTCAGTTTTTTTCCCCTTCTTTGAGAGGCTGGTAACAGTTTCTTCCCACGCTACACAACAAACGAGCCCATGACTGCACTGCCAATATGGCTATGCAGAGGTTCTTGGATTTCAGCTTTTTGGGCCAGGTCATTAACTATCTTTTGTCAAAAATCTTCAGATACTACTACCTGGCCCAAATAATCTTTTCCACTTCAGTAAGACGATGGTATGAACTAGTGTTTTTATACCATGGTGACCAATAATAAAGCTGAATTTGCAGACTCTTGTTTCACATAAAGTTGAAATACGTCTGTTGCAATATAAGTAGTTTAAGAAAGTGTATTAAGATGAGATATCTGAAATTCCCGTAAAACCTTTATTTCTAATTGGGTTTGGTCTGTGAGTTGTTCATTAGTAAGATGAGAATGGTCTTCTACTAAGAGCAGCTGAGGTTTTTACTTTGTATGCATTCCCTGTGCAAAGCTTTTGTCTAAGGACTCAAAATAAATACTAAATGAATCTGTGAAATACATGTGATGCCCATAAAAATGAAATGCTGGCACTACTTAGTTAAGTGGTTTTGTAGTCTTCTGGAATACGGAGTCTGTAAGGAAATCCTTACCATTTGATTGTCACTCTGGAGGACTCCTTCCCAAAGCAAGGAAACTAATCTTTGTTCTTGGGGGACCAATAGAAATGTTTATATCTTTTACCAAACTCCTTTCTCTGTTCAGCACCAATGAAACTCCAAAACCAGCTACCTCTTTCCCAGGCACAATCACCAGCTCCTGGATACCCTAGACACTTTGTACTTAGTGCCTGTGAAGAATATGCCTTGAACTTGCCCAGTTTTATACGTTGCTCATTAAAATCATCATATTCAACAAGAACTGTGAGTAAATCTGAAATCAGTTGGGTTTCACCACATTTGGACCTTTGCTATTGCAAGTGTGGGCAGCTCTAGTACAGACTGACATTAGTCTCCATTACATACTATAACACTATGCAAAATGGAAAAAAGAAACCTATGTATTTTAAAGAAAGGGGCTATTTTTGCACTCTAACAGAGGTAAGGGAATAATGGAAAACCTAAGATTTTATTTGAGTTATCAAATATTTACCTAGTCCTGCAACATAAGTTATGGGATAAAGAATATTTTTCTGAACTAGTTTCCATGACATCTCTACTCATTATTTTCTTGAGATTTATTAGAGTATCATGTAAAGCTCTAGAGGGAAAGTATGCTAATTTACATCCATGGGAGAATTAACATAATGTTAAAGGCATCAATTAGTCAATCGTTAAAACACTGATTTGAAAAGGCTTTGGTATGGAAGACCCTCATAGGATTTTCATGGCACCAAGAAGTCATGAATTCTGAGGATAAAATAACTATAGCTTATTTAGAGATACTGTGCCTTATATTTTCCACATATGGCCTTATTAATGTAACCTTTGGACCTGAACTATGTGAACTCTTTTCACTGAAATGCAAAACCATGCAAGGCACAGTAGGCTTTAGGATTTCAGTGCGAACTGAAACATTAGAGCATTCAGAAATCTTCAAGGCTGGGCCAACACTACCTTGCCCCCAGCCTCCTTAAAATAAATTTTCAAATAAACTTTTACCTGGTCAAGTCATAGTTCCTTAAGTGGAAGCAATATGAACATGGTAGAGATTACACTACTGGCGTTTAACCCTACTCAGGGCTGACTGTGTGAGCAGGACATTAAAGGCCAGCACGAGACTCATGTGTGCTGTCACTCTTACTGCTAAGACTGATGGTTCAACAGTGTGCCACTGTGAGAGACATCCAGGAGAAGCATTGCCCAAAGCAACACAACGATAGCTTGGATTGTCAGATGAGAGTAATTTCTCATCAAAGTGTGGGAGAGGCTCCTTCTCTCACTTTCTTTGGAAGAAAACTCCCATCTCTCACTGCATTTGCCCAAAAGACACATGCTGCTTGTCTCCCTTTTCACATCAGTTCGATATTCAGTGAGTAGAAAAGCAAGGGAAGAGTTTACCACCCACACTCTCATCATGGCATAAAATCTTGTCTCCAGTCTGCCACATACCCCACCGTTCCTCTTCCCTCTTGTAGTGTTGAATATCTGCCATACAGCATTGTGCTAAACTCAACTGAGTTTTGGGAGAAAACATAATAAAGATGTGTGTTTCATTAAAAAAAAGAATTTAATGCCAAATTTTCAGAAGCGCAAAGTAGCTGGGTGGTCCCAATATTTTATGAAAGGAGACTTGGTGGGGAGTTGAAGATAAAAGCTCCTATTAATTTTATTATCACATTTACACAGCAGATTTTTACCCTACAACTGCCAGCCTGGAAATTATCATGCCATGACAACTTTTTCAGACTTATTATTGTCTAAGGGTTTGTCGTGGATTAGGCTGACCCTCCCACACAGCCGGTCACTCACCCTCCCCCACCCCAGGAATGAGGGAGAGAATTAAAGGATAAACGGGAAACCCGTGGGTTGAGATAAGAAAAATTTAATACAGATGATTTAATACACAGTGTAGATGCTCACCACCCCCTCGTATGCGAAGCCCGTCTCGTCCCGAAACTGCAAATCCCAGACGAACGCGAGGCCCCAAAATAGAGAGGGGCAGAGAGAGAGAGAGAGAGGTAGTACTCCGAGAGTGGGAGTACTGGGAGAGAGAGGAAAAAAAAGGCAATAGAGCAAAATTGCAGCAAGCGCAAAAGAGCAAAAGCGACGGAAGAGCCAAAGCGCAAAAGCCCTTCTGTCCGGCTGCCCCTCACTTTTATACTGGGCATGACGCTGCATGATATGGAATACTAATTGGCCAGTTTGGCCCTCAATCTTAAGTTCCACCACAAATCACAAGGGGAATCGTGTCCCCCTTGTCCCAACTATGCTCCCCCCTTATCCCGCCGTGCTTCTGCACTCCGGCCAGAACATGGCACACTGAAAAGTCCTTGGAGTTTCACGTCCAACCACAAACATCAGCTTGCTATCAGCATTCTTCTCAGAGCGAGCCTCTGAGTAAAACCAAAACACGGAGCTCTTCTAGCTGTTAAAAAGAAGAGCTAACTCTGTCCCAGCTAAAACTAGGACAGGGTTAAACATGGATATGAATCATGACAAGAGAATCATTGGAAAATTTTTAAATGTGACTTGTTTCTCCCCTAAAACATACGGCATTCTGAAAGGTACACCTCTTCCCTCCTCCCTTCCCCAGTCCTTCAGCAGGAAAACTCCTCGCATTAAAGCTGTCTGACAAAGATGCTTTCAAATACACTCTGATGAATTTACATGAATGCACAAAGATCGTGTGTATCTAAAAGCAGAAGTGACTCCTGTAATAAGTCTGGCTGCTTAAAATTTGTGAGCTATTTTCATGGAGACAAAATTACCACAAGCACACAGTAGCTAATTTCCTAAACGCAATAATGTGCTTATTTGCCATAATGGCCACAGGCACTGCATCAGTCCACATTAAAGACTAAGAGGTTAATCATTTTGAGTTTAAAAGAAGAAAAACCTGACTGGCTTGCTTTTGAGTTACAGGACTGTAAAATGCATTTTTTGTGGCTTTATAACTTTTAAACAGACACATTTGTATTTATGTATTTATTTATTAAATCTTTTCCTGCCTGAGACCACATATGTTCAGTATGTGTAATTTTATAGGTCAGTTATGAACTTCTATAAAGACGTGTGAAATGAAAATATTGACAGCTGAGTTTGCTGGCACAATTACGACATTCTTCAAAGTAAAGGTCAAAACACTGAAAATCATGGATATTCCACAGCTCCAAAAATAAACAAAAACTTCCGAACAAATGTTAGAATTTTCCTGGAGGTTTTAGTATTTCTTTCGCTCAACCACTTTTAAATCATGTCATTTCCCTTGCCAGACAGGCAAATGGTCTCCTTTGCTTGTCTTCCTTTCCACCATTTTTCCGAAATACACAGAAAAGACAAAATTGAGAAATAAACAAAAAATCCGCTGTTGAGAGGAAAGCTGGAAGACACAGGTGTGACAGGTGTGTGATTTTAGGAAAGTAAAGGGCAGAGCCCATTTGATGAGTTTTCTCCAGGACTGGCAGGGAAATGAGCACAACCAGGAGGTATGAGCCGGCCAAGATAGAAATCAGAAGACTACAGAACAAGTAGAAGAAACTACCCTCAACAGCACAAGGCCAATGGAAAAAGTTGCAATAACGTAAGCTAGGTTAGTGCCTCACCCTCTAACACTCTTAGCTTTGTCTTTTAGCTTGAGGAAAAAACCCAATCACCAGCATACAGCCTGGGTGAAGACAAGGGCAGTGTGAGAAAAGGATCACAAAACCTTTCCTTGTCACCACCTACCTGCTGGGAAATGGAGACTTCAACAACAAAACTTTTCTGTTTATGGCGCAGAACACATTTAATGTGCAGAAAACCTTACAGAGTCGTTCTGCTTCTTGCTTACGAAACGGAGGTCAGCACTCTCAGCAGACATGTCTTTAAGCAGCAGGACAGCAACAGGGATGTCATCGGGGTGTAGGGTGGGGAAGGCACCAGTTTGAAGGGTTAGTCAGAAACTTTCTGTCAGTATTTATGGCTCTGTTGAACTATCACTTGAAACAAAATCCCAACCCAAATGAAGTCTGTGGGATGTTTGGCTTTCAAGGGTAGCAGGTCAACAGACCAAACAAACTTTAATGTGGACCATGATCAGTTCAAGAATGTTTTCTTAGAAAAACATGGGATGAGATTCATCGACCCGGGAAATTCCTCCTAGTTGCATGCTCAGCATGGCCAGAATTTCATCCCTGGCTCCTGGCCACCCCCATGTCAGCATTTGTATTTTTTAAATTAAAATTGTTCAGGGCACAGTCAGATGTGCTGTGGCTACAGCTTAATTTGATTAAGAGGTCGCTGTCCTCATCTGCTCACCTCCTCCTTTGTCTCGCTCCTGCTCCCTCAGCGATGCCAGCACAACTGTATAAGCAGTGACATCTTTACCAGTTTCTGTGAAAAAAAGTGTTACGATAAAACAAAAAGCCTAAAATGTATGCAAGTTAGCACAGGTTAGTCTCAGCAGTTACAAATGCAGTAAAGCCACAAAATCTGAACCAGCTGAGAATGTGCAAATGGAGTCACTCATCTGCTAACTCAACCAGCTGCAGCACAACCAGTATGTCTGGCTATGCCTTTTCACCAAGGGTCTAACCTGATTTAACTAGGAGCACAGTTTTCAAGTGATATAGTAAATTCAGAGATACTGTGTGGTGGTTCTGGCTTTGTTTTAGCGTAAGTCATTTGAGAAATGAGATTTAAAGTGGACTCAAATAAGCCTGAACAACAGCTTGTGTGGTTTTGAGTGGTGAAACAGAGTGCTTAGTGTATGCTGTTCTGTCAATGATGCGATGCATGAGTGCATAACCCACACAAGAGAGCAAGAGGTACCTCGTAATTAATTTAAGCATGAGAGAACTCAATGATTCAGGTGGTCATTTCTATTTCAGTCACCCAGTATGTTAATATGTGAAGCACATCTCATGCAACACCAAGATCCAAGTCTGAAAAGTATTCCTGGACTTGATGATAAGAAGACATTTCAGAACATTAACAAGGCCTTGAAATTTCTCTTTTGTTGCATAAGTAACAAGTCCTAAACAAGGATCTAGTTGGTGTCACTCTGCTTTTTTTCACTCTGACAGCAGAATTTCACACAGAGCTTGAAGTGTAGTAAAACATTTTACTAGGTAAATCAACAAGCAGAGCCATTAGTCTAAGCTGGGGGAAATAAAAGCTAGGACTCTTGTATTAGGATAGCCTTAGCTGCTTGCAAAATTGTTGAAGACAGCAGTTATCAGGAAATTATCAGTACCTGGGAAACCAAAATCATCATGGACAACAATGCCTAAGGAGCTATTCATCATTTAAGTACCACCTGTGCGTATAGTCTAGACATTGCTGTAACACCTAGCACAGCTTCTTTGGCTTTAGTCAGAGCGAATGATTAATTCTTGCTAAGCTGTCTAAAGGATCTCATGGTCTTGCATGAAGTTACAGGAGGTGCCAATATAGCTGGAAAAGAAGGAAAATATAATTGTAAAAGCCCTTATAGAATAGTTCAAAAATTTTCAGTAGTTGGGGAAAAATGCTTGGCTGACAGAGCTGAAAATCAAAACCCTCTGTTTAGCCATACAGCAGATAAAACATTACCAACCGTGATGCAAGGTCCACTTTGCCCATTCAGCATCACTCTGACCTAATGAACTAGACAAAATGATTGAAAATTCTAGAGACTGCTGCAGGAAGGGCCCTGACTCCCAAATAGCACTCAGCCTTGGCGTCAGCTTGGATCTTGGGCTCTTTATGAGCACTCCCAAGAACAATGCCAAATGGCTATGGGTTCTGGTTTTGGAAGGAGACAGCTAACTCGTTACACGCAAGCTACAGAGGGACAGCTGTTGTATGGAAATGACTTTTAGTTAACAGGCGTAGTTGACAGACTGCAACAACTGGCAAATTATTTCATAGGTCTGACTGAGAGAGAATCTGAGGACAGTCGATGAAAGACAAAAGGGAACAGCAGGTGGATTTTCATTCAGATTAATCCTTTCATGAGGCAGATCCTTAACTGCCCTCCAATAACTTGTTAAGGCATACACCACAAGCTGATCCTATTTGACTTCAAGACAACTTTAAAAAATAAAAGAAGTAGAGATACTCTGATAGAACACTGTAAAAGCCTTAAGTGAATGCTGTGCATGAGAGGGATAGTATCTCCTACTCTGAAAGATAGTATTTGCACCTCCAAATGTTTACAAATATAATTATCTAGGGTAGTGGAGGACCATTTTCAAAACTGAAGGTGGCTTTTCGAGGTTGGGCTTCCTACTATGGGTAATAAATACGAGAAAAACAAATACCTTCTTTCCACATTCTGTGTTTCATCCTTTTTCCCTTTCCTTTCAAAAGTATGTAGAAAGGTGTAACAGATCACCAGCTTTTGACACTCTCCCTTTAAGACTTTACAATCTAGAACGTGAAGAGAGAAAAAGATTCCAGTCACTCTGAGATTGACCATAGATGAGAAAATTTGAAAAAATAAAGTACACCATCTTTGAAGTTCAAGATTCCATTGCAGGACTACTGGTCTTCAGTAGAGGGTTGCTTCTGGTAGCTGTGACCGTGCTGGGATTGGATTATACTGGCATTAACTCTTACAGAACAGACATTAATTCCCAAAATAATAAGTATATCACTTGCGGATATGCTTGAAGACGCGACATTGAGAAATAAAGGCAAATGAAAGAAGTTAGGAGGAATACACTTGAATGAAAGGAAAAAAACCTGTTCTAACTTTGTGGACGACATGCATTACAGTCCATAAGGATGTGTTAGTCAATGTAAACCCCAACAAAAGAAAAATCCCTACCTCCTTCTCATTAAGCAAACCCTGCAACTCACAATCCATCACGGAAATTTCAGTCAGATCCATCAGCTTCGGTAAATGCCACCAAATCCTTCTTGATGATGTCTGAAGGGACAAAGAGGAAACAGACAAGCTAAATATCTGCAGGAAACAGAGCAAATGAAAGGAAGTTGAAAAAAATTCATTTACCTGTACTGCCAAATAGGAACAGATGGTGAGATCCAAGGGGAGATAAACATTAAAGACTGGAAACCAAGCAATTCTTCCTGCCAGCTTTCAAAGATCCAGTACAGCTGAAAAATCTAAGAACCATATAACAGCAATGTTAAACAACAATAAACAAGATTATAGGGCAGGTAAAATGGATTGAACATGCTGAGCAGAGGGAGTTGAACGCTTTTGTCAACAAGCCCATGAAGGGTTCTTGAAGTCAGATTGCAAGGAGTCGCCAAGCAGAAAAAAATTAAGGGAAAGGATAAAGAGAAAAGGTAAATCGTGTGGTAAAGCGTATGAAGCAAACCCAGTCTTGTGTTGAGATATTGAGCAATCTCAGCAAGAGTTTCAAGAAGCTGAATGGAAAAATAGGGTCATTTTGAATTTCAAGGCAGTGGATAACTTTAGAAGAAGTCTAAATTTTTTTAAAAATAAGCTCTCTAATACAGATCTACAAACAATAAAACACAAAGAAAAGTTGTTTGACTGCAATACTTGACTCTACATAACATTTTTCAGGCCCTTTATGCATAAACGTTGGCTTCCTGCTACTAAATTCTTCTGGTTTACAGAGTACAGATGTAATAAAGGAAAGGTCCAAATTTTTCAAGGTCCTTGCACAGCTGCCATTTTGCTCAAAAAGCAGGATTTGTGTATCAGAGCTCTCCCTCTAAAAGCTCATCTGATAGCCTGAAGAGCTGCCCTGGAAAGCTCCAAGGGTATTAAGACAAGATTGCACATACAGTTGGAAACTTGGCTTGGCACTGAACAGCTGTAGCTACTGCTTTTTTCCCCTCCTTTTCAGTTGCATTGCAAGCCAAAGCATTTAAGACTCCAATACTGGGGCAGAGTCCAATCATACCAAACAGAAGGGAGGTCTCAGATCCAATCTGAAAGGCCTGGGTCAACCGCACCAGTGAACAATGCCACTCAAACCAGGACTGCACATCAGCAGACCCTCTGTGCAGGACAGCACTAGAGCATCATCTGCACACGACATCCACAGTACAAACAACAGAAAAGGAAAACAGGCATGTTTTCACAAGGTTGCCTTATTAAGTTTAATCTCAACACATAAATCTCATATTTGAGCTACACCTGCTTTAACTTTGCTAGATTACTAGCATGCTTTAGCCAACAGTTGGACAACACATACATTTTACCTCAGCATGAAAGAGCCTTGTAACTAATCAAATTGAACTGGAATAGTTGAGACATTTAGAGGCTAAGAGAACAGATAGGAGTGAGATGTAAATGTAGTGTGGTTCCATAAGTCCTTACATTTCCTTGGCAAATCAAGTTAAACAGTTACAATCAGAGACATGCTTCTAGTCTAGCCATTAGAGTGAGTATCAGCTATATCTTGCAAGTCTTAAATATTTGTAATAGGAAAACAGATCCACGAGAAACAGAATAAAAAAAAAAAATTTGTCCTAGATTCTCTCATTCCCAAATGAGATTCTCTTATCCACGTTAATTAGGCAGATGGCCAAACCAGCCAAATGTCATCTCCTGAATCTAGCATGTGTCCCTTTTTCCAAGTTCCTGACCCTCCTTTTCAAACATCCAGCTCTGCTCAGGGATCAGGAAGTGCTCAGGGGCAATCTCAGTGTCCTCTTGACACAGATAAATTTTCTTTATGACCAGCGAGATCCCCGCTATAGATGGCAAATAAAGGATTTCAGATTGTCTCTGTACCATTGCAGTGCCATGGTAAATTGATCAAGTGGAGCACATGGCAATTCTTGGGTTGTTGTGCCCAGGTAATCTTTTTCCTTTGTGCTACAGCACCTGGAAACCCCTCCTATTCTGATGCCCATTTGTTTTGTGCTGTCCTCCCTTGCCTTATGAATGGTTTTAGGGTGAGCTATGACATTGTTGTCTCAGCTAAGAGATTCTGGCAGAAGCTAATATGCCTCGGTCAGAGAATAAATAAGCTCCCCAATCCCTCCCTGCACTGCAATAAAATAGCTGGGAATTTAACACCTCTGTGAAACAAGCATGCTCCAGGGTCCATAGTAATATTAAACGTTTATTTAACAATACTCCCTTATGTTTCTAATGAAAATAAATTTACTAAGCAATCAAAAATCAACACCAATCTTTGCCAAAATATAAGGAAAGAAAAATTTGGATGGAGTCCCTGGGATAGTGTTACAGACATTTCTTTTCTAAATATCCCTCTCTCCTCCTTAATCAGCTTCTTGGCAATTTTCAGGAGATGATGCACTCTCCACTCAGTTATGAAGACTCTAGACCGACGCATAAGAACCCACAAGTGAAATGATGGAGGATGACCTGATATCCTGCCTTTTGCCTTCTCCCAAGGCATGATTTTCCCAGTGTGCTGAGGGCAATCTACCCTAAAATGCTGTTCTTTGGCAGAATGGAAAGGGTAACCTTGAGGCAGGAGACCTGAAGTTACACTTGCTATCGGGGAGTGTAACTTTCCATTTGCAAGCAAACTCAAAAAGATCTATAACACAAAACCCCTCTGGAATATTCCGGTTAAAACCGATTGGTAGGAGTTGACTGAGAAAACTGATAAAGACAGAAAGTATTCTCTTCTCCAAAGCATTTTGCTCTAACATTTATGACATATATGCTGTGTTAAAGGCTCATCGTAATTGCATACAGGCTACTCTTTCATTGTCACTGGAGACTTCTCCCCCATCACCCTGCAAAGTGGAAGAGAACAATGTCACCCTTTGGGATTCCCCCTTTGGAAACTCTTCTGGAAAGCTTGCAAAAAGCCAAATTACCTACCCCATTTAGTAACCCATTTCTTCTGGGTACCTTTAGTCTCCTCTGTTCCATTTTTATCCTGCTTTTATAGTGGACTGATCAGCCAGAGATGAGCAGAAAACATCACTACTAAGGAAGAATGAAAACAATCTATACAGAAATCGACAAAGGTGATTTAATTATTCTGAATATGCCAAAAATGTAGAAGAAAGTGAAGACGGGGAATTCTGACCTTATGGAATGCCAGATTTTAAACAGTGTTTAGACAACAGCATTGTATATAAGCACTGGATTGGCTCTTAATACTAACAAGACATCAGCGTTCAGATCACTAGTTCTGTGCCTTCCAACTCTCCCTGAAATCTGCCTATCCACTGCTTTTTATGCCTAGATAACCTTAAAAGCGCAGCTCCAACTGCCCTGTGCAGACAGGGTGAAGAACAGCATCAGTATTGATGGAAGTTGTTTGTTTGTTTTAATTTATCCACGTAAGGAAACTATCTATCATGGCCACCGCAGGCGATGGAAGGAACCACGCGCAAACAAGAAGGCAGTCCCACGCAGGCCTCCTCGGAACGTTAGCCCCACACGTGCGCATACACCGTGCGCACACACCGTGCGCACACACTGACCCCCCAGCTTTTTTACATAAGCCTGTTTGCATGGCAGAAAACAGCAAGGAAGCTGTAAGCATCGGGTAAAGCAAGTCTTTTTGGCATACAAAGAAAAACCTTTGCTGAGAAAAGACTCCGGCGTCGCATTCGCCACTGCCTCCCTCCCCTTCCTCGCGTGTTGGTTCCTCAGCCTCTGCTTTCCATTATGTTAAAACTCCCGATCTGTAAATGGCCTGGGGGAGGTATGTGCTAGCATTTCCTTCTTCTCGAGATTCAGAATCACAAATTAATCTGCAGGAAACAATTGCCTGAGCAATTTAGAAATGGTGTGGGCAAGAGTCCACACATTTCCCTTACAGTAGCAAAGAGGAAAAAAGGGAGGGAGAGAAAGCGAGAGAATAGCGGGCTGCTATTGTGGTACTCCCTGCCACACTGTATTGATAGTGTTCATTTTAGCTTCTTAGCAAGATTAAGCACGGTAATTGAAAATGTTCATAGCATTACAGTACTAATGCAACTGCATTGTAGTTCTACACTTGGTTCCAACGCGATGAAATTATCAGCTATTTAACAACCTTTTGGTGCTATTCTGACCACAGTACTTTAATCCAAACCATAATGCAAATGCAATGCCTGCCACACTTTTTTCTCCGTTGAGCGATGAATGGAATGTTATACTGACTTCTACAAAACACTACCTCATGGGGCAAATATCTAACTCTCCCATTTTGGAATTATGAAGGCATCTAAAAAAATAAATATATTTTTAAATCTGGCACCTGTTGAAAATTTTGTCTCATAAACTTGAGAGTCAAACTTTCATTGTCAAATGAAAGATAGTTACGCTGGAAAGAAAACATTTTCTGTCAGCACAGTCTAAGCAAAAATACTCTTGATGTTTCCCACACCACATCTTTGTGCAGGTTTATTTATTTTTGTTGTGTACTGTGTGGGCAGTATAATTTGATGTAGTGAGAAAACTAACAATTTTATGCTAAAGCAGATTTCTCAGAAAAACACAGTCAGTTTAGAAGGCTAATCCATTGCAACAGAAACCTCCAAAAGGAAATGTAGTAGCAGACAGAATGCATAACAGTTGCAACTTCACTCAATCCAGTGTATAAATGGAGAAAATAATGAAGATATAAAGCCAAAAAGAATTTAACAACTCACCCGTCTGGCCCCTTCAGCAATGAGGGGCAGATATTCAAAGGGAATTCAGAGGCTATTTTCCTTGTTTTCCACAGTGTTTTTGAGACTCAGAAGTAAGCAGCTGGGTTCTCACAACCCTGGTGCCTAGAAATTCTTGTTGAAGTTTCAAGGCACTTAGTTTCAGCACTTTTCAAAGCTTATATTCAACTCCTGAAGCATATACAGAAAAAGCTTTTTTTCTTTTTAAAAAGAACCCACGCACAGCATCGGCACCAAACTCGTCCATTGCCTCTGAGACTCTGTAAGACTAATAAATAAAATTAATCTTGTATTCTACTAAATCATTAGATATCTCTTTGTTTAATATTCATGGGAAAAACTCAAGCGGTAAGAATTACATGGCACCAAAGGCAATGTGTTTATTCAGGGATTTATGCACAAGCAAAAATGATTGAGGAAAGAAAAAGCAGACGTATAAGGTCCTAGGATAAGCACCTAGGAAAACAACAATTAAGGTTTCTGGAACAAATCTTTGGCTTCATCTGCAATGCTATTTTTGTTCAAGTAACAGTGAGGTTTCGAAATGAATCCCTTGAGCTTCCCTACTTACCATGCTTTGCTTTGGTCCTCACAGTGGTTTTGGTGTACTTGAACTACATTCCTCTCTGAGGAAGCTGAGCCAGAAGTTCCACTCCAGGTGCAAACCTAATGATGTCCAGCCTGTCACAGGAACACAGACATCTGAGTTAAAGATTGGTGCTTTGGACAAATTTGAGCCACGTGTGATGAGAATACTTGGTTTGAGGAAACGGACTCAATTTAGTCTGCCTAAAAGCCACAAACCACATAGGGAACAAGTATTAGGAACTTAGCATCAGCTACATGAATCTATTGTTCCACTCCAGTCGCATCAAATTACTATTCACGTAGACATAGCCTCTATCCTTCAAAATATACCTCCTCCAATTCATGCCTGTCACCTCTAGCCAGAGTTAACCAAGAGGCTTCTGTGTGGATGGACTTCTTCCTAGCCTTATATTGCAGTTTTCATCTGTAAAGTTGACCTTTTGCTTGGATGGACAGTTTTCCTTTTTATATCTGATGTGTACACCAGGGAATGCAATCAGGAGATTTCTATTGATTGCTCTCAAGCAATTTAGTTCTGGTCATGGTTGTACTGGATTTGCAATTATACTGAGGAGAGGTATTATTGACTCTGCCTAGTAATTATCAGGCTGACATCAGATTCTGCTATAGCTGAAACTAACTTACATCTCTCTGACCAAGTTACCATAATGAGATGCTGTTATTTTTTTCCCCTAAGCAAAAGCAAGCTTGTCATTTTGTCTTCTAAGCAACACACAGACGAAAATTTAACACCATATTCCTTTAAGGAGAGTTATGTGTACTTACAGCAGAGAACGCATTTAACCTTAATTAGAAAAGGTTTGACGATCTGGGATATTCTCTAAGTGCTAGTGTATTTGTAGAAAAGCCATACCAAAGCATGTGCAAGCTCAAGGAAGTTAGATCAGCTGTTATTTGAAGAAATATTATAGCATTAGCTGGACTTCTCTGGAGGCTTATTCTGCATTTTTTGAGCCATTGTTATCAGCTAAAATGCTTTGAGTATCACACTGGAACCCTTGCCTCCTGAGCCCAGTGATAAAAATGAGAAAGAGTGTCACTATTGGGACTTCAGACATATACATGGCCCCCTTTCTCGCACAAGCTTCAGGAAAAACACATTGTAGCCTGGAACAACTTTTTTTTTATGGTCATGCTAGGACTTTAAAGTTCACGCTGACATGTGTAACGCACATACACGCTTTGCCAAAAGTAAACCAAAGCAAATTAAACCTTCAGCTACAATTTCTGCGTCATTCACCGTACTCCTCCATAGAAGCAATGAAAACCAGAAGCCGAGGCTGCGCATGGCTTTTCCAGTTTGCTTATTACTGTTTGCTTTGCAGTTAGAGACACGATACTTCTGAGAAAGAATAGCTGGTATATCGAGAAGTAATCTCTATTTCTAAGTCACTGCCCTGTTTGCACCTTGTCATGTAAAACATCTGAGTGACTTACCTGCTGTCTTAGACAACCAACTTCTGACTAGGCTAGAGCACAGGCAGATACAGCAGAAGAGTTCAGAAGCGGACAAGGACTTGGAGGAAAGGTGCCATGTGATAGAAAACAGCAGACCTGATCCCTCTGAAACTCCAAGACAGCAAACACCGCTGCGGAGATGAAAGGGCCTGGCAACCTCAAACACACAAATGGACATATCAACTACTCAAGAAAGCTCTGGCTGCTTCAGTTTCCCCCCAGCCCCATTCTGTCAGCTGGGGTGTGTTAGTGTACAAACACCTCCTAGCACTTTGTAAAAAAGGCAGCAGCATCTACACCTTGCAGGCAAGTGCCAAGCTGTTTCGTTCGCTCACTCTTGTGGTCAAGCTGTAGGGATTTCTCAAATGATGCAGAGATATTTGGTCTGTCAACAAACAGAACAGGTGGATCCTTCTGGTGCCAGCCCTGGCTGTGGAACGAGTTGTGAATGCCTCCCTGGAGCACAGGAAACAAGTGATGGGGACAAAGGAGGTCCTGCAGAGAGCAGCCCAAGAAGCAGCCAAGCTCCAAAGCAAAATTTGGCAGGCATGTTTGTTGTTATTTAAGTTAACTACAAAAGAAACCCCAGGGAAGGGTGAAATCTGGAGCAGGTCCAGCATGCGCATGTGCTGTGCTACGAGCAGGGTAAGAATGACATTTTCCAAATGCATAACGTATAGGTATGCGTACACAAGAGCACACACACACGCACACACACACGCATGGATAACTACTCACTGCAGTTTCCTAGAGCCAGAAAACAGCTTATGTCTTGTCCCCTTATTTGGTGCTGCCTGTGACACAAGCACTGTTGATGAGAACATCCGTGCTGTGCATTGCGTTTTGTGGAGAATAGTGATTTTGTTGCTAATTTGGCTTATGGTGCTTAGCACTTCTTGTGGTGATAAGGTTTGTGTATTCCTACCCCCCATCGCCCCCCCCAGCTGTCTCTCCACTGGAATGGGAACGACCAGACTTGGAGCTTCTCAGATTGCCTCGTTTTGAGCGTACACTCCCACAGACACCCATCATCCGCACAGAAGGCACACTGATGTTTTTCACTACTCCCTAGAAATGCCAAAAAGTTAAGGCTGTGTGCATAATCCTCAAACCACGCTTTTTCTTTCTTCCTCTGTGGTCATCTTTGTGAGTACGCACAGAAAAGCTGAGAAGTCTGTCATCTCCTTGGGGTAACATTTTCCAAAGCCTTTAAAATAGCTTTCAGAAATAGCTTGGACAAGAACGAATCTAGCTCTCATCACAAGTCAATGGCTGCGTTCATACTAGCAATTTTCTTACAGTAGCTGAACCGAAACACTGAGGCAAAACAATTGTAGCCGAGCTCTTCGCACGCCCTTTATGATGGGGTGCCGTGAGGAGTGGGGGGGATAATTCAGATTGCAATACTTGCGTGAATTACTCAAGCCAGTTCTGCTTAAAGCTGCTAATGCAGGCATACGCTTCAAGATTTTTATAATCTACACACTTCAGTTGCATTAGAATCCAAGGACAATTTATAAGCGCCTGTTTGAATTGTGGAAAAATAGATGAAGTGACTGCTTCTTGTAATACACAACTGGCTGCTGCAGTAATCATGGCAGATATTAAGCAGAATGGGGCATAAAAATTCTCAATATTTTTAGCGAGCAGCAGCAGAATGTTTCAACCTACTGTTCCAGGAAAGCAGTAAAACCGTAAAAGGTTGCATCATTTAGACTTGAGGGACCAAAGATGACCACCAACCTAGTTTTTCTCGTAATTGCAACGTAATGAATAAAATTAACATCTTGTATCGTGTCTATATTATTGTTTCTCAAGCAGCACAGTGTAATCTAGAATTTTTGGGATTTTTTAAAACTCAAAATACATAGGTACCGCACATTGCAATACTATGTCTTTCAGATTCTCTGCCTGAGCAAAGTTCTTGAAATTCATTTATGCTACTTCCAGAATTTAACATGATTAAAACTAATTTTACTATCATTGTTAAATGTACTGAGCTCACACTAAGAGAGATTTTTCCAAGGCTCATAACCTAGCCAAATCAAATCTATTTTTTCTCTGGAACACACAAAGCACATGTCTGCCCATTATGATCTCTTTCACTGCCAGGTTTTAACTTTCAGCCTCCAGCTGTTTTGGCTAGGGAGCTGCTTGACATAAAATAAACAAACAAATAAATGCAAGATTAAGATACTGAGCAAAGTGTACTCTCTGTGTTCTCCTCTGGTTTCCGAACAGCTTTTCCACAGACTTTCTCCTCAGGAAATACTGCTTTTAATGCAGAGGGTAACCCTCTGAAATGCATAGCACCCATTTGTCATACCTGAGCAATTAAAAGCATTAGGCTAGTTTTATCCTAGTCTACATCAATGACAAGAGAATGTCTTTATGCACTTTATGAAGTACTGCAGAGATGTTATTGCACGATTTTACTCACTGTTGGTCAAAAATGTAAATTAAATATTCCTGTCTTTTTTGCTCTAGTGTCCCAGGAAATCAGCTATGGAACAATTCAACACAAAAGCAAAGCATTTCACAAAGACAGGAAATTGGGAGCAGTATAGATAATTCTCTATAGTATAGTATATAGAATTCTCTATACTGCTCCCAGACAGCTGGGAGCAGTATAGAGAATTGGCTTCCTGACAACCTCTTTCTCTTCCTTCCCAATGTAGTGACAAAGTAAGGGTGGTGAATGGAAAGGAGACTAACTGGAAGATCATAAAACCAGAGCAGGTCAGAGGCTGCTGTCACTGGCAAAACTCAAGGAAGGGACAAACTCATAGTTGCAAAGGAAATTGGTCCTAAACTGCTTTCAAAACTAGGAGCTGGCCAAATCATGAAGTATAGCTGGGAAGGGATGTCCAGATTCTATTAGGTGATTATATGTGTCCTGAATGCCCTAAATAGTTTTTTCAGACGACCCTTGTCTCTATAGGTGGGATTTTCAGTAAACACAGACTTAAGACTCAGAACTTGCTGATAGAAATTCACACCCAAATTCTCTCCACTTCTTATCAGACTAACAATACAAGAAGCAGAATCTCAAACGCCAAAGCCAGGAGTCAAATTGTTTGCCCTCAGTTATGTGTGTATTTAATAGCAAAGGAGGTCCCCATTATGTAGCCAGGATTTTCTTCTGGAAGTTTCAGTAATTTTTACTGCTTGACCAGTAAATCAAATTCTGTTCTGAGCTATGCCAGTGTATCTCCATTGCAGCTTTGCTGCGTGCCTGGCAAGCTACAAAGGCTTACATAAAATTCAGATTGGAATTTGAATGCAAGGATTTGGACACATGAGAAAAAAGAAAAAGAAAATTAAATCTGCTCTCTGAAGTAATTTAACTTGGTTATGCAGACATACATATGCTTAAATCTCCCCACAAAATTGTTGCATGAACTCATTTAATTGGCTGTCTGGCAGTCACCTATCAGTCACAGTAATCTGATTTTCAAGCTTATCGAATGCTTAACCCTTTGAAAGAATTTCTTGTTTTGTGACCTAAATACATGTGTATAGTAGAGACAAAATGCTTAAAGCAGCTTGGCAGGAGTCTGAATTAGTGGTTTTCTGTCCTGCTAAATTAGGCTTCTAGTAGATTTTTAGATACAGTATTTGCAAAAGAAGAATACCGTCCCAACCCCTCTGATCATCTCCTAGGAAACAGTTTAGGGGGAGGGAGGGGGAACCAGACAAAAGGAAATCTGAAAAACGTCCAATTTGTGTTCACATACACATGTGCATTCTTGTCTAGTTACATACAAACGCGTGTACTTTGGCAAGAGACAGGAGAGATTTGTGGGTTTAGTTACCATAAACGTTTCTAAAATCAACCACTGAGTTAAGTTGTGTTTAGTTCTCACACGGGGAACCGAGAGGCCAAAAGTAGGCTGAACCCAAAATGTTTCTCTTGTCATAAAAGCTCAACTAGACAGAAAGCTGGGAACATAGCGGTTGACAAAGATAGAGCAGAGAGCTCCATGGCTTATCCTTAATTAGGTGTTGGCACTGGCTCTTGTCAAACAAGGGGAAAGAGTGTATGCTGAAGCACACTGACACACACAGACAGCACCAGTCGCGGTTGGAGAGAATACAAAGTGCATTCAAGCTGGCATTGAAAGGGATTTAGATAAGTACTTGAGGTAACAAAAATCGAAAAAAAGAGGATGATAGCAATGGAAGCTTTAGATGAATTGCGACGGAGTGCACCTTTATTACAGCTTATCAGTCTCCAGACAGCAACAAACCAGCCTTCCTAGTGCATTTCTCTTCTTGGTCTCCTGGATTAAAGGTCAAAGTAACTCAAATTTATATGTTCTGTCTCTCTCGCTGCTCGCACACATTCAGCACGCATCTTTGTGAATTGGTGTACCAAGGATGAAAGCTTCAGCTCCTTGAATATAACAAAGGCCTTTTCCTTTGTCAAAGAGGCTCCGTTTTCCCCCTCAAACAATTATCGTCTGGAAGAGGTTGCAAACAATGTGATATTAAAAGGTCACAACAGTACTACTGGAATAAATACACATCTGGCAACGCGCCAGTCCTAATCCTTCTAGTCTAGAATCGCCGTTCTATTTTACAATCATTTGACATATTCAAATAGCTAATATGTGGGTTTATTAATAATACATATAGGCAGTATCCTAACGTACACAAAAGCTGTGTGTTTTCACAATGTGTGTAAGCACTTCAAGCAATAAGCTGTGCACATTTAGCTACCAGATGGTAGTTCTTATCACAGATAAAAGCACATATATGTTACTATAACTACACCCTCAAAAAGAAAATTATAAGAAAAAATACTCTCCACATCACAGCTTACATTATCCATCTACTTAGGCAGAAAACAGCATATGTTTTACTGTTAGGGAAATGCAGTACTTGAGAGAAAAATATGGTTGCAGAGGGGGAAAAAGGTAGAAACCTTGGTTGACAGATTTAATATGGATGTTCAATGAAAGGTTTGTTCGGTGTAATAGCAATAGAGCGCACGTGTTGCGATTGATGCATTTCATCTCTGAACCGCACACAACATGCAGCAGAAGATGTGTCCATCCTAATTGTCCGTCCATTTCTATTTTTTTTAGCACCACATGAGCTTCATAGGAGGTCTAAAAGTAAATATTTTAGGGAAATATTTTTCATTGGGATATCATAACATTTTGGTAAAAGAAACAAAGGGAAAGACGTATATTTGATTTACTAAAAGCCATAGGAACATTACATTAAATTGTCCTTATGACCCAATCAACATCCGTTCAGAAGGTTATTAGGAGTTCACGACTTTGTTTTCTGTGTTTTCTACTTCTTTTGTCTCACGTTTTCCATTAAGAAAAAAACAAACACCAAAACCTCTCCAAAAATCTAAAAAACCTAGAGTTAAGAGGTTTCCAATTTCCACAGAAAGATTCACCTCCTGCTAGAACACCGCATAAACATCTGCGGATGAGCAACCTTAAACGTATTTTGGTCCAAAGCAAATTCAAGCCATGCTCGCCCCCCTCTGCCTCCAGCCTCCCCCAGCCCCCTGCCTCCGGTTCGCAAGGGCAGAGGGCAGCTTCAGCGCCGCAGCCGCTCCCGGCTGCGGGGGCTCCGCAGCCGCCGCCAGCCCGGCGTGCTTGGCGGGCAGCCAAGCAATCTCCGTTTCCCAATGAAGCCCTGATTCCATCTGCTCCAGCAGCGCAATATATTCCACTTCAGGTCAAAAGCAGGGAGCCAGTAGTATTAACATTACACTAATCTGTAAAGACATTTTCACTAGGCTAGATAGGCTAATGTTACACAGAGCTTTTAAAGGCTGCAGGGATGAGGAACAGCAGTAATTGTCAGGGGAAGATACCGTATGCAGAATACAGCCCAAGATGACAATAGATAGAGCATTGTCAGAACTGAATAAAACAAGCGCTTGCTGGGGAGATTAGAATTTGAATATGGATAGAAGCTCACAACCAATTTCATCTTTCGGGCACTTAAAAATAATCGCGACAATGTTTTCCCTTAATTGAAAGGAGAATCCTTCCATGTTGCGTTCGGGAAAAAAATGGAATATGGAAATAGGTCAATCTCAGCACTATCTTCTGTAAGAGATAAAACTCGAGTATTTCAAAGCAACTAAGGTTGTTCTTTGAAAAGGAAGCAGACGTGTCTTTTGTTTCTGGAAATCAATATATGCTACACATTTTGCAGATACAGTGGAATTGTGATCAAGTACTTCTGAAAATCACATTGTTATATTTTCATTATTACAAGTGCTCAAGAAAACACTACCTCAATACAATAAAAGTAGGTTAACGCACACAATTGAAATTCACTATTTGCAACTGGGAAAAAAAACAATAAACAAACCAAAAAAAACCAACCCGCAACACATTTTTCAGTTTCTCCCTAACACATTTCTAAGAAAGTAGTTCAAGATTCATGCCTTTAGGCACATCAGAAACCATTAAGAAGTACATTTCTGGAAATCATAATGTATAAAAATTCAATTTGGGCTGCTAGAGATTTTCTTTTGAGCTCTAAGGAAAAAAATATTTGGCTAGAAGTGAACCATCTGCAAATCCACACAATTAAGTATATGACTATGGTTTAATATACTTCAAACCATGTGGCACTGACATGAAAGATAACTTAAATAATAGAACAATAGAGATTCAGTAGATGAAAATACATTATTCTTTAATTAAAAAAAAATAATTGCTAAAAATCCATCACAGTAGCGTAACGTTTGTCATATGAAAGTACAGGCTTCATTTGTATTTTGCCAGTTATTAATTTCCACCCATCTTACTCCTCCATCTGCATCTTAATGAGCAGATGTTAAACGGTGACTTCTTTAGCAGACCCGATTATCATCTCAGAAGTTCACCGATGGTTACCGTTGTACAAACAGGATTTTGTCCTCGTTTGTGAAACCAAGGTCTGCACTTCCTGCAGTCTTGTTTTTAGTTACACGTAGCACACACGACACTGACGCGTGCGCACACGCGATACCTGGGCACACGCGTGGGTCCTCGTGAAAATTTGCATTCCAGCCAGAGGAATGGTGGTCTGGAAGATTTTCATCTGGAGGACAAGGTCTGCAGCAAGCTCAGATGAAGCGCGCTGACTTCCACCCCCTCACCTCATCCTTTCCGAGCCCTTGGCATGCTAATTGCTGCGCCCAGCGCCTGCCCCTTGACAAGCAGCCCGCTCAATCCGGAGGATAACAAATGCCGTCTGATGGTGGCTGGGCCCGGCCGTGCCACATGCTCCAGCAGCTACCGCGCTCCGCTCCTCTGATTAAACAGGCAGCCGGAAAGAGCTTACAGAGCTATAATTGCCTCCGTTATGAAACATCTTCACCTGTTATCCGAAGCTAAGCTGAATCACAGCAGAAATTATTAACAGTGGCTGTTTTCATGCCAGCTTAATTTGAGCTGATGCTGCTGTTCACTTAGCACAGATGAATAGGTGTGTAGGACGAGACTTTAAACAGAGATGACACCCCGATGAATATTTGTGAGCAACTGTACTGCGGGGAGCTGGGTTGAAGAACAACAGGCAATTGTTAAAAGCAAGCGGATGGGGGTGAGAGGAGGAGAAAGGAACCGCTGCCATCAGTGTCTGCGCTGACAATAATTTTCCAGCCTGATGTCAGCTTTTAACAGCTAAATCATTTTTTTCAATTAGTTTCCACAAACGTTGGCAAACACAAGCTGACTTTTTGTGCATGCACAATGGTGTGAGAAAACGACTCTGCATCAAACGTGGCCAGAAATGTGCTACTCTGCCAAACAGGCATTAAATTTTAATAGTCTGCTTTCATTTTCACTGCAGTGTGCTTCAAGACGATTATAAATTACAGCATTCTGCTTACTTTTGACTAAATAAGGCATGTTTTAGCATTTGATTTAGAAGTAATGTGTGCTTGACATACGAAACAAATCTTGCAGATGTAATTTATCACATAGTGCTCTATGTTTCAATAGAAATTGCTGCACTACCTAGTCACTACTTTGATGAGTGGTTATGACTTAGATGTGGCATTTAGATAAATACGTTATTGGAGTCAGAATAAGGCCAGGATTTACCTGCGACCTTCAAAACCGAGGGGGCACTCCTCGTGTTTGACTTCCAGAACCATTAATCAAATACCTCATCAAGGCTTAGAGGGAGAGGGCCCAGAGTACGGAGCCTTTGTAAATTAACTTTACTGAGGAACCTCCACAGGTTGCAGGTGAACAGTCCTTGACCTTCCCACTCTGTGCTCCCACCTCAGCATATGTGCTTCGCATACCCTCGATTAGCCCAAGTGCAGCGGGAAGGAGCTGCAGAGACTGCTGAACACGCTGGCTGCAAAGCCCAAAGCAGATCCAAATGGAAGAAAGATTTCCTGCCAGCACGGGCAAGATACAAGAGGCCCAAGCATGGTGACGGATTTTGGCACTAGAAATGTGCTCGACTTTTTGTACAAGGTATGACCGGTGCTCGAATTATTTACATGTGAATGTGTCACTTTGGCCCCTAACTGTCACTAGTGATCCATTGTCTCCTGCCTGCAGGAAGAGGAAATTACAGTGTAAGAGCAGAATTCTTATCAGTGAGACATCAGAGATAGTAAGTCCAGGCTCGGTAGCCAATGCCAATGCATTTGGGTCATTTTCTACTATCTCTAACTTCTATCTGCCTAATGAAACAGGTCAAGATGTCTCTTATGGTCAATCTTTAGGCAAACAGGAACAGGAGGAATAAAAAAGCCTATTTATGGATATGGGAATGAACAGCAGATCCAAAGATGTGCAAAGTTGATGGAAAGGCTGAAATTTTGGTAGCCGTAGCTTTAGTATTCCTGTGAGGAGCCATCTCTGCTTCTGACCACTTTCCCTCTTAAATATGTACCTTTCCAGAGCACTTAACTCTGTTGGTACTGTGGTTTTAATGGAACATAGACTCATTTGAGATCCTAAAATGTGACGCTGTGTTTACAGTCAAACTGCTGATTAGTTGCACTGGCAAGATCTAACATTACAGATAGAGCTGTGAGGCTTAATTAGTTTGTAAAGCTTTCGAACCTTTGGATGAAAATGCTTTGGAAATGCTAAATGAGTCATGTTCAGATTGTACAAACCAAGAAAGCAGACTTAGAGACTCCTACTATATATTCTGTCAAGCAACATCAGCTACAAACAGGTTTCATTTTTAATGGTTTTAATAAAAGGGATGTGTTGTTTTAGAAAATTGGATACATCCATCTGTTGCACACAAATGAAATCTGAGCAAAACTGTGAGACTTGCATTTTCCACAGTGTTTCAGAAAGAAGAGGGTCACAACTTTTCAGCTCAGAACATACAGTATTGATTAGGGGGGTGGGAGAAGAAACATTAAAAACGCAATGTAGCTTTTACAAAAAACGAATGGAAAAAATACAGTACTTCAGGTCGAAAGCTGTCCCTCTAAGGTAAAGGCAAATGGAACATCTTCAGTGGGAAAGAGGAAAGGTTCACATGGAACCACATGAGAGTTTTTCTTTTTTTCTCTCTCAAGTTCTCCAACTTTTAGAAACAGTGCAGTGCAATGCATTTTCTCCTTTGTAGCTTAACAGCTGGGAGCAAGAGCAGTAGGAAAGAAACATTAGAAAATGGAAGCTACAAATGTTTCATGCTTTGCCTGTTCTGAGAGCTTCTGTAGGTTCCCCCTTATTACCTGCTATTCAAGGCCCTGTTTCTGGGCACTGGAGTGGTAGAGGGAAGTGGACAGGAGGAAGAGAAGCAGACAGGCGGAAGGGAACCAGACAGGCTTCCCTTTCAGAGTGGACAGAAATAGCATCTGTACATTTCTTTCTCTGCATCTCCATCCCAGAAATTTTCCCTATTTATTCTGCTCTCTAAATAGATCTTGCAGCAACCTGCCATTTGGAAAGTCTCATTCAGTAGGCTCCGTACTTTTCAGTGTGCTCCGGCATGTGGACCAAAAGCCACAAAACGAAGAGATGTGATCTTGAAAGCAGCCAGCACCACAGGAGAGTGAAGGAGCTCCTCTGTTTGATACTTTTGCAATATAAGAGTCCATGCTAGAAGGTCATGTACAAGCACTGAATGATGCCTAGAACAGTGAAATCCTTTTTGATAAGGGTCTTATCATTTCTTCATGTTATTGGGGGATTGTTCTTCTAGCGGATAGCTGTAGCTGTGACCAGTGAATATTTTAAGTGTACAAATTTCTCTTAAGCATTCTACCTTCCTCTGGAGAGAAAAACAAGCAAAAGACACTAAAACATCTGTTTGAAATGTAGTTTTGCCAACAGGAGAAGGCTTCAAGGAACGGGACTGAGGAGTAAGAAGTTTGTCTGAAACTGTAGATCCGAGTTTTAGAAGGACTCACAAATAGGCACTTCGGAAAAGCCCTGAGTTGCATTCTACATTTTAATTCAGATCAGAAAAAACAACGGGAAGCAATTAAAGGTATTGAAATTATAGAACAGATAGCTGAGCAAGATATGTTGCAGGAAATCACCTTCTAAAAAGGAAAATCCATCCCTCTCATCTAACAGATTTCTCTGAGAATAGCAATAATGTAGTTGCTATAGATATGACTTACTTGGACTTTGACAAAATACCTTATATGAGACTTGAGAAATTCAAACGTTAAAGACCAAAGGGTTAAAATACTGCCAGGAATCAGAAATCAGCTAACAGACAAAAAAAAGGAGAAAAAAAAAAAAAAGAGAAAAAGAGAGACTAAGGGTCAGTTTTCATTATGACAGGTTTGCAATGGGATTCTTCATGTTCCTGTACTGGGATAAGATTGTACTTTTTATTAAAGTTCTGGGGAAAAGGGTGGGAAAAAATTTGCAGACAGCACAATTATTTTGATTAGTCATCACTAGAGAAGGTTAAGAAGGTCCAAAGGGACCTTACAAAACTAAACGAATAGGCAGCAGGGCTACTTACACGTGAAGTTGACAAATGCAAGATAATGCCGATAGGAGGGAGTAATTAGAAGTAATCAGACTAAATTAATTATAAACATCTGGGCACCTCAGCAAACACCACAAAGCAGAACTCCATGCAATGGAGCCATTGAGAAAGCCAGCAACATTTTAACACCTCTAAGGGCTTTTCCTGGAAGGCATGGACTGATAGGGGCAAATTAACGAACCGACAGCTCATACCTGCCCACAAAGTCCAGCCAAGTTTCACAGCTTAAGGGTATGAGAAGGCCGTCTTTCTCCTCCCTCCTCTCCAACTGCCTCCCAGGCCTTCATTCATTAGGGGGAAGCTATTTCCAGAATCTAAACAAATATCATTTGTAATTTAACACCTAAAAAAAGAGGTCCGAGGAGCCGCGCAGGATTCCAACAAGTGCAATTAATGTCAAGTCGAGTACAAAGCGGTGTTGCCCTCCCGCTGCCCTCTCCACCTGCCGCCCGTCTGGCGCTGCCCCCCCGCCGCTCCGCCCACCTGCCGGCTGTCTGGGACCGCTCCCCAGCTGCTGTGCCCACCTGCTTGCCCGCCTCCGCAGGGGCGTCCCGGGATGCCGCACTCCCTCCGAGCCCCGACGGCCGCCGATGGAGCCGGCACGGTGGCACAGCGGCGCACGGGAGAGCTGTCCGGGGCAGAGGGGAGGTGGAGGGGCTGCAGGTGGCGATGAGAGGGTCTGTCTGTCCGGCAGCAGCAGCAGCGAGGTCGGTTAGGCAATGGGAGGTCTGAGGCAGCTGAGGAGCTGCTGCTCCGTCCCCAGCACTGGAAGGCTGGTTCAGTCCAACTGTTCCATCAAATTTCTCGTTCCCGATCCTTGCACTTCACGGGAAGGGAAAGGAGAGGCCCCTGCCATAGGCAAATGTGCTGATGAGGATTTCCTACATCTAGGCATCGCCATCGTTATCTGGCTTCCAGTACAGAAGTCAGAAATCTGAAAGTACACTTAAAAACCAATGTTAGTGCTTCAGTAGATTACTTTACAATGATCTGCTTCCACTATGGATCAAAGTGATCTGCTACGCTGCATGGTTCATTTCTCTGCCGTCAAGAGAAGGGAAGGATGATATCTCTTTTTCTTTCACATTTCATGTTCTGCATTATATCAGTGAAGGCGAACAGCATGACCTGACCACATATAAAGAAGTCATGTCAATAATAATGGTTAAGGGATTTCTACTGAGATGTCTCTATATTTATATATATGTATGCACACGCTGCGTTTTACATAATTTGACTTGCAATTTTTATTTAAAAATAAATTCTCCTTCGAATTTACAGCCAAATGTGGATAGTAGCTTGATTTAGCGTCCTTGACCACAATATCAGCATATGGGAGTCCCTTGGAATAACCATCATTCATAATATAAACACAGCATCAAAGAGTCTGTGGGCATAAAAAAGAAAAATATTTTGCTTTCAGTGAACATCTGTCCTCGAGGGTGCAAGGTCTCCCAATTGTTGTCACTTTTACTGGAAATAAAGATAACCACACCATCTCTTTCTACATGCTATGTGCTTTCACGTATATTTCTTGTCGCCTTATAACCTGAATATGCAATATTTTCAGTAGGGCAATAGTGTTCTCATTCGTTTGACCTGAATCTCAGCTGGGAATAAACTCCTCGGTTAGTTAAAAAAAATCCAGCATGGAAATGAAAAGTATTTTCTGGATAAAGCACTTTCTGTCAGTCAGTATGAACAACACGAGTTAGAAGAAAGTTTTGCTGCATCCCTCGCATTTTAAACCATTGGAATCACAGCAGCTAAAAGTAAACAGTAAAAAAATCTCAAATGGTACTCTTGCAGATACAGAGACCTTTGTAATCTCCAGCATACCCTGTCTATTCTAGGCCTAAAACTACTCTAAAACTGGAATATACCATGCAATGCCACGTTACTTAGCTGTGCTTCTCTGTCTGTACTTCATAATCTCTGCTAATTTCTGATTTACTTCCAGATGACACCTACAAGAAACTGTTCCATTATGTCTAATTTAGGCACAGAAAACAGAGACAGATGAACTTGTTAGTTTGCCATCCAGGTTGCTTCTTTTTAACCACAGTTGGGACTCTGGTTTGAAAATAACACTTGAAAAACAAAAGACTTTAAAAAAACAGAACAGAAATAGAGAGTGGTTTAGGGTCAAAGATGGATAAATATCCACTCTGTTCACTGTGAGGAAACTGGAAGCTCAGTCACAGGTGGACCCTTAACTGTCAATAGCATTTTTAATATTGTGTCCAATAAGTCTTCTTTAAAAAGGTCCAGATCATGTTCCCAAAGAGTTTTAGTTTTCTTAGAGTAGACAGAAGCTAAAAAGCTGTTGCAAGCCTCTTGTTCTGTCCTGATATTTAACATTACGTGGGTTATTCAAACTAGTAGCTCTCATGTTTACGTATGGGAGGGTTACAGGTGCTCCTTATCCTCCTAATGCTGAAATTTCTTCACCCTGAGCACACACTGAAAAATTTAAATGTTAGTGCAAGCTTTTGGTGCTGGAAGAGACAGTTTTTCTTTGTGAAGGAGAGAAGGAAGAGTAGGAAACCATTTAATTGACTTGGCTCTGAGAGCATTAATTGATTTACTTTAAAAAAAAAAATGTCTTGACATCAGAAAATATAAATATCTTACAAATCACGTATAACTCACTTTTTAGACCTTCTTGCAAGACAGGGCTTTTCCTAGAGTGTTATGAAACATTTTGTACCCGGATATTGAACATGGCCACATGCTAACAAGGAGGAAAAGCTTTAGGAAACGTTCCCTGTTTTTTTTTGTTTCCTGAGTTCATGGTACAGATAGAAACACTTACACCTCCTGAACAATTTTTCACAAGTCCTAATGGACCAGTAGATATTAACAGGAAAGTATTACAGACAAAGCGTTACAGTTTGAGGAGCTTTCTGTAATGCTAAGAGATGAACTATACTTTCTACTATATGAACTAACTTTTAAAGAAAGGCTTGGAAGAGGCATATTTGTTTAAAGAGAAGCAGGTAGCCTTCCAACTAACAGTCTTTTTCCTCCTATAGAGCTTGTGAGGGTGGAACCTCCTGGATCTGGACACTGCTGTTAGCCTTCTCCCAAGTACCCAGCATCAGTGGGAGAAAGGCAAAGTCCCTGGGCAAGAAAACGTCCTCCCATGCACTCTTCTCTAGGCACTCCTTCATCTTCCTGGCTGCTGCAGCTTGCTGCTTAGCTGCTGACCTCCAAATGTGACGTGTTCCCATTCACAGTGTCAAGGACGTCCAAGGTATACCCAGGCACAGTGGCTCCGTGAACCATGCTGGCCTTCCTTGTCCTCTACGCAGTAGATTTTCCAGTTAACACTAGGACAGGGGAAAGTCACGCACCCTGGTGCTGCCAGGTTAGTGGCTCTGAAATGGTGTTTTTTTTTAATGTATGTCAAACTACAGCCTTTTTTCCAAATCGGGAATGTGCGGGACTGATGTTTTTGACATGAATGCTTGGGATCCAAAGCTTGCAGCAAAACACACAGTTTCTACAGCTTTCTACTGTCCTACTTTGCTAAATGACCTACTGAACTTAAGGGAGGTTTTTCCTAATCCACCAATCGCAGCTGGCTCCCTTTCCCCTCCTCCAACTGTTCAGTCATTTTACTGACTTGAAGTTATGGGAGGAAAATAAAATGTCAATAAATGAAGGTCTTGGCATTCATTCTGTGTGTTATTTGCTAGCAGCACTAAAAGGGGAAAAAATGGAACTAGGCTAGGCAGTCTAGAGGGAAACTGTGGAAATGACTTGTAACTAAGAGGATGTGACCCTCTGCATAATTCATAATCATTAGTCTAAGTGACAGTTCTGCAGTATGTGCAGTAGTGCTCTCCAATACGACAGGTCTGAGCCCAAATGGCCCACTCAGCAGCAGTCTGTTTGTGATCAGATTTCCCTGAAAGACAACTCTGAAAGCTGCATTTGCACTGTGTGTGTGTACATGCGTGTCTTTTTTTTTTTTTTGAAGTAAAGATGCTGGCTCAGCTTCATCATGTGTGCAGTTTAAGGGTTGCTCAAGTGATTCTTTAAAACCGCATAAAGGCAATTCTGCTGTGCCTTGGAGACAGCATTGCTGTAATGTTCTGTGCATACATCTGCATGATTTCTCAAAGCTAATTCAAATTTAATGCATTGGTAATTCCTTTTCTGCAGAAGTCACCCAGCAGTAATCTGAAGGTTACAGAATGATCTTCCAGATCAAATAATACTTCTAAAATAGTATAAACCGGGAGGCAAGATTATGATGGGTAGAATTAGACTTTCAATGAGTCACTCCACCCTCTTTACAATCCTAAACATAGCAACCTGGTGTCAAAAGTAATTTTAGAAAGTGCAGCTAAAAGAAAGGTATAGTGTTTAAATCAGCTACCATAGAGTTTGCAGCACAGTGTTGTCAGAGGGACATTATAACAGAGGCTTGAATCAGTGGAAACTTTAAGAGGCGGGGGCATTTATGTGTTTGGATGTGCATAGAATTAAGGCATTTGGTTATTTATGTAATTTAAACAAAATATGAAGACTATAAAAACTGTTTATGGAAAATGTAAATTATTCACAGTTAAATTTTGACGTAAATTGAGCTTAACGAAATGAATGAAAAAAATTACACTCCTCTTGGGGTTTAGACATCACAGTACTAATGGGCCGTTAGTTTCCATTTCATTCAGGCAGGCACTTAGTATAAAATGTTACCATGTTGGACTAGACTGAAGCAGCAAGTTAAATGGGTTTACTTGACAATGACCAGTTCTAAAGAGAACAAATCTTGTTCCATTTTGGACAGCCACATTGCAATTTAGTCCTCCTTAACCTCATATTTGACCACAACAACAAGCAACTGTAGGGATATAATTAGATTCCTTGAACCCTATGGCTTTTTCCTACACTGTAGCTGGATCAGTACAAACATGTTGCACTCAGCCCCTGTGGCTTAGTTCTAAGATACAGCTGGCAAGCGGGAAATAAAACCAAAAAGCGAGTAGTCATGAGAAGTACATACTTGAAGACATAGAATCTAGCTGGTTTTGATTTGGCCTGTGGTCCATTCTCTGATTTATTTTAAGCAATATTTATTTAGAGTTAAATCTAGAAGATATTTCACAATGCCCTCCTTCATCTTCATGACATATCATGACGATTGGTGTAGCCCAGTGTCTTCACTGTCCCCTGTGTATTTCCACAAGAGAGAGAAGTTGTATCTTTCCATTGCCTCTGTCGTTTGCTTATTGTCACTTACACAAGCCGGTCTGTGGTGTATGCAGACAAGAGACTTTGGTCGTCTTGGACTACTGTGAAGAACATTTAAGAGGTCAGTCTCTGTCTTTAGAAAAATATTATGCAGCCTATACAAAAGGTACCTGCGTTTTTAAGGGAGGCAAATTCCAGCTCACTTCTTCTAGATTAACACTGGTTGTGGAAAAAGAAAGGACTTTTTCAGATGAAAAAATTAAAGAAAATATGGGTCTAATCAAGATCCAATACTGCCCTGGGGTGTTTTATAAGTTTCTGAAAAGCATATTTCACTGTAGTCTCTACCTCCACGGCTCAGAATAAACACATCTACAGATGCGTTAAAATGCGCTCACACTAACTGAGAATAACACAACTAAAAATCCCTCCTGTTCAGTCACTGAAAGAACTAGTGTTTCCAGGAAGTGGCCTTTTTTTGGCAGCATCGATAATGGTTGCCAGAAAAAACACCACATCTATTTCCACATAAAAATAATAATAACAACAAAAAAAAGGTTTCCAGTAACTCGTACTTAATCCTGCTTAGAAAAGGAAAAAACCTTCTCCCTGATTTTTAGATAGCCTATAAAAATAAAGAGGAATATAAAGTCAAGAAACCAACATTCCTGCCTTCCATTTGCAAGTCACTTTTAAAAATGGACATAGTTTGCATGACAAGTGTTTGATATTAATTATTTGCCAAGCTCCATATTGTGTGTGGGTTTTTTATAAAAAAAGATATTTTATTGTATGAATTGTGAATGTCAACAATGACTTATTACCTCGAACAAGTTTAAAAGGAAGGCTAATATGATTTCTTATAGCAAAGCCCCTATGACAGCTGCTCCGCAGAGTCAATTACACTGCTGTGTGCTCTCAAGCAGACTTATTTTTCATAGTCAGAGTGAATGAGGAACAAGGTGAACAAACATCTCCGTAGTGATTGAGGGCTGACTTTCTTTGGTTTGCAGCACTTGGAATAAAGGAATCTTGCCTAATGAACTGAAACCATTTATCACTGAGCAACGCAGGGCAAGCATTACTGCCCTGTCACCCTCAGAAGAGTTAGCACAGAAAACATAACCTGCAGTGTCCACCAGGAGTTTTTTGACTCCATCAAAACAACAAAACAATGACTGGAAAATCATTCTTTATGGAAAAAAAACCCAACAAAACCAAACAATTCCACTTCATGCTGGATCCTGATCTGTTCTCTTTTGACACACCCTTGTGCAAAATGAAGGTCAAAATTAAAAGCACTCCAACCTGTCTTCCAAGCAGAGTTCACTAATATCTGTGCTCGGTAGATGCAAAACAAGAAGTGTGAGGTCAAAAAAAACCCAAAAACCCCAAACCAAACAACAAACTGCCACCCAGAGATCTAAAAAAGTAGCTGAATATCCCCAAAGGGTAAGTGCTAGAGAACTGCAAGTTAAGTTTTAACACTGTGAACTACAGTTTACGTATTGGTGGCTGTTTATCAAATGAACAATCATGGTATTGTAGTTCAGGTAAAATCCAGTGTTTGCAAAAATATTTTCAGATGGTCTGAAGGTTGTATACAAAAAGGACCTGTGGATGTTAAGGAAGCAGTCCCTTCCCTGATGTTTGATTTCGCTCTTTGCAAATTTTTATGCCGAATGTGATAGTTTGCATTAGTAATATTAACTGCTTAGGTCTACAGAATTTCAATTGCCAGAGTTTTCTAGTCTGATACATGTTGCACTGGTCAGATATACTGTTATATGATTAATGTCCTGGTGATTCACTTAATTCATTAAAAATTCTAACATTTTGAAGATCAAATCAGGGCTACTATGAGCCATCTATCTGTGTTCTTAAAATTCTCCAATCTGTTAGTCAAACTGTATTTTGACTCATCTGTTCTTTGGATGATCAATGTCTGTTTAGATCGTCTCTTAAGAAAGAACATAATTTAGTCATTTCATCTAGGCAGAAACAGAAAGAAGAAAAGAAATGAAGCAAGTGTTTTCTTGATGCATATGGAAAATGATTCTGAAATAAGAAGTTAGGTGCATGCATGTTTAAATACATACTTAGTTTACTCTATTTAGAGAGGATAGAGACGATAGCATTGTGTAAGGTTTCATAAACTTGGGAGACTTACACTGCAAGACAAGCCAGGCATATATTGTACAAATGATCACAAATAAAATACCTGTTATATCTTCTATTACTCCATGTCATTGCATGCACTCAAAGCAATTACAGAAGCAGAGTTTTGGAAATATATGACGACATTAACAAAATTATCTCTGGTATCATTTTTCAGTTCTCAGCTTTAGAGCCAGAATCTTGTAGCATCAGGGTGTCTCCCTGTGAAACAAATACAGAATAAAAATAACTGTAAGCAATGTGTTTCCAAATTCATCAATATCAAGTTGAAAGCATTTTTAAACAGTGTATTAAAAAATGGTCCCTAACTATGCAGTAACTAGAAAGATGGCAACCTAGCTTGTTAATGGCAAGGAACACCTGCTATTATCTTTAATTATGTGATGTTAGACTAATTCTTCACTGGTCTTGAATTGAATCTTACACTATCTGTGTGTACCAGATCCATGTATTTCCTTTGGACAATTCTATATTTGTGTTCAGTGAAGGAGAGATGTGCTTTTCTATAAAAGGTAATTAATTGTCTGTGTTAGGTGGTGCAATCAGGGGTTCAGGGCTGAGCTGGCGTACACCTGTGAGGGAGCTCCTTCCCGGATGATGCATTACCTGGCTGAACAGAGAGCTCTGGCTAGAGCTCAAGAAGAAAAAAGAAAGACTATGACCTATGGAAGAAGGGGCTAGTTACTCATGAAAACTACAAGGATTCTGTGAGACGATGCAGGGAGAAAATTAGAAAGGTAAAAGCCCAACTGGAGCTTAATCTGGCAACTAATATAAAAGACAATAAGAAAAGTTTCTATAAATACCTTAACAGTAAAAGGAGGGTTAGGGAGAATCTCCACCTCTTGCTAAATGCAATGGGAGAAATAGTGACTGGGGCTGAAGAAAAGGCTGAGGTACTCAATGCCTTCTTTGCTTCAGTCTTTAATGGTCAGACTAACTCACCGGGTGATATGTCTTTAGAACCAAATGGTGGAGATGGAGAGATTTATCAAGGTTTCTTTCAAGAGGAAATGATAAGCGAACTGCTGCACAGCTTAAATGTGCAGAAGTGTATGGGGCCAGATGAGATCCACCCAAGAGTTCTGAGGGAGCTGGCGGAAGTGCTCACCAAGCCACTTTCCATCATTCACCAACAATCCTGGCTAACAGGAGAGGTACCAGCTGACTGGAGGTTGGCAAACGTGATGCCAATCTGCAAGATAGGTAAGAGGGAAGTCCCAGGGAACTACAGGCCTGACAATGCAGGGTGAATGGTTGAACTTGATGATCTTGAGGATCTCTTCCAACCAAATGATTCTATGATTCTATAGAGGGTGCTGATGAATCCTCCACACTTAAGCAAACGCAAGTCTTGCTTTCTTTCCCTGACTTGACTTGACTCAGTATTTACTACTACTGCATAGTTACAGTGGCTTTCTGAAACATGGCCTGTCTGGGGTACCTAACCTGCTTTCCCTATATCTGGCACTGCATCCTCAGCTTAAATCAGGCTGAAAATTGTTTTCTCTCAGGTGGGTACCTGATAAGTGTGAGAAAGTAAGGAGTTTGGAATTGGCTTTGAGTACATTACTCATTTTAATCACACTCTTGCTAATGGTTTTCGTCTCAGAGTGCATATGAAAAAAACCCCAGGCTGTAATCTCATCACCGACCCACTGTCTTTGTTTCTACATTACTCAGGCCAAGTTACTGCAAAAAGACATCATTGCTCTGAAAATCCCCACTGTTCCCCAAATGTATCAGAATCTATTTGTAGTACATGAGCCTCATCTCACACATCTGTACAATTAATTTAGTAAGATTTTCTAATGCTAAATAATTGGGCACTGAAAGCTTACCGAGCTCGTCAGATGAAGAGAGCTGAATAAATGCACGTATTTGCAAACACTTATCTCGCTGATAAAAAAAGTGTCCACTGTAAGTAAAAACACTTAAGATGTGGATTAGGTTAACATTTCAATTTAAGACCCTGCAGAAACTCATATCAAGAAAAACCTAATAAAACCTTCGGTAATATCTTCCAATGCCTTTACACTTGGCTACAAAATGCGATATTGCAGAGATCACGCACAGCATTGTAAATAAATAGATCTCTTTAAGTGTCTAATTGTCAAGTACACTCTAAAAAAATCCAAACTAAAAGAAGATGACAAATACAATAAGACTTCCTCTGATTAAGCACGGTAACAGTATTTGTATCTTTTCTACCAAGAGAGAAAAGATTAATTTCCCTTCACGTACCCCAGTTTACAAGCAGTTTAGTGGTCTCTGCTTAACGAAACAAATTAATGACTACTCTGGATCTTGTGAACATCTAAAAGCAACTAAGAAAATTAATACCAGCAGCAGTGTGTGCCTGTATGTATGCACACACATGCAGCTTGATGGTCTTTGCAGTAGCCAGCAATGGCTCAGGAATCGAGTGCACCAAATGGATAATATTACTGAAAGAGAGCAGCAAGAGCAGAGCTGAGGGAGAAGTAATCTGCCATATTGCATGAGAAAATTACATTATTATCCAAAAGTAGATTGGTTTACTTGCCCAGTACTCACAAACTCTATCCCTTGATAATCATCTTCACACTCAGCTGCACTTCATAGCTTGTTTACCATGTTGCACTGATGTTTACTCCCTAAGTTTATTTGATGTTGGCCATTTGAAAACATTATCATTTAAATTAGTTCCTGTAACTAATGAGCATATGTTTCATGTGTGTTCCACAGGAGCAAGGAAATGAAAATGTTTTGGGTTAACATCTTCTTTTTTGATCAAGTTTAAGCATCTTGGAAAATAGAGAACAAAGATTTATTCTGATATAAGATAATATAGTAAGAATTCAAAGGAACATATTATGTTATAGGGATTTTAAAGCCTGTTTAGATGTCATAAGCTCATGACTTTTCCAACAGAGCTAAACCTGATAGATATGAGGGCTCTAAGAAAAACTAATTGCTTAATAGGTAGCTAGGTAGAAGAAATTCCGAGTGGCAGCATACTTACTAGCTCATAGTCCATGCTGTCCTGTCTGGACTATAAATGCTGAAGCACTGAAGAACCAAAGGAAAAAAAAAAGTGCAATAAAACAAGGAAAAGGGATAACAAAACCACAATAACACTACATTTTAGGGACAGTTAGTAGTGGCTCTCCAAAACTTTACCTGTTCTACCTCTGAAGGTCAAGGGGAGGGGGTTTTGGTGGTGCTCTGATATTTTAGATACCAGAGTTTGTCTCAAGAAATATGTTTTCTAGGCACAGTGTGTATACACGATAGGTTGGGGAATGGTCTACACAGATCTAGTTTGGAATAGACTGGGCGGAAGCCCTCAGGCTCTGCAGCTGCCTTATGGCCTCACCTTGTCTAAAGATGAGCTGTAGACTATAGTTTGGTAGAATAATACTATTCATACAGTTTTGAGAAATCTAACTAAAAATACTAGCATTTGCCAGCTTACTAAATTTTATAAAAGTTAATGGAGATATTTTATGGCTGGGGACTGCCATCAAAACTCTGGCATGAGAGGTTTCCATGCATATCCTACTTGAGTTACTGAGTTCTACACTCAGAAGACATGAGGTTTTACGCCATTTTTTAGTGGCAAAATCTCATAGTCATTTGTTCTTGTTTTATATGCAGGCAATAAACTTGAAAACTCTCTTTTTAATCAAGCAAATATTCAAAAATGTAGAAATTAAAATTCTCCTAATTCGCTACTTACTCAGAAACTCACAATAGCTCTTAGTCACACAAAAGCCCCTGATTACCATTTCAGATTATGCTCTCTGCTTTTTCCTTCAATTCTGGTTTGCTTTTTTATTTTTTTTTTAATATATTTTAATTAGAGATCTTTTAATCCTGACCATTTGTATTTCTTCAGACTTTTGAAGTACATTTATGGTACAGGATCATTCCACAGTGTTTCACAGAACTATTTCTGTATTACTGAATAGAAAGTGCAAGTGGTTCCTAATACCCAGTTTCTTGTGTAAAAAGTAAAACCTTGGCCATGATAAGCCAAGTGGGGAGCTGTAAAAAAATGTAAATTTTACTTTTAGTAATTGAGCCTAATAATTGGAGTCCCGTAGTTGGTCCCATAGTTTGAGACCGGTCCCATAATTTGAGACCGGTCCCATAATTTGAGACCAGTCCCAAACTAACAGCCACTGTGGAATAATTTTCTTCTCTGATGTGAAGTTTGGCTGCAGTCATATGTCTGCAGATGACTAACATAAGCAAGTACCCATTGTCTGGGTGCTTGGAAAATCATTTTGGCTTAGGACAGAGAAATTTAATGCGAGAAGAAACAGAGGTAAATTTTTCTGTGAGAGCAAGCATTAACCTCGTGAGTTATTGGGGAAAAAAGTAACATAGCACTTCATAGTTATGACGGAAGGGTTATCTATATTTTATGTTTTCCTCCACTAAGTTTCTAAACGAAATTTCATCTTCAATACTTCCTCAAGCTGCCAAAAATATTGTCTTCCTCTTTCTGTGGGATAATTTTTGTTAATGTCTATAATAAATTCAGAACTAAAAAAAAGTCCATCAAATAATTTCTTTTGTGGTTTGCCGTTAATTTCATGGATATTATTGGGTTTTCATGAGAGGGAAAATTAAGGCTGCTGTTTCAGTTTGAACTAATTCTTTGTCTCTTTGCTGGGATGGAACCTATAGCTTCCTGTAAAACTGTGAAAGCATTAAACTAGAGAAAGTCCCTGAAAAAGACAACTTTGCACAAGAAGAACCAGAAATTCAGTAGGAGATGAAGCAAGCAGAACTGTCTCAAATGGTCTCAAGGAAGAGCTATTCCTCACATCTGATCGTTATTCTGCTTTTTTATGAAGCATCTCAGCTTCTCTTCATACCAGCTCTGCACAAGGATTTAGCAGTAATTAAAAATTCCCCCACCCACAGTGAATTTTAGACTCCATGTAGTGTTAGGCAACTGAGGCAGGGCAGAGCATCCTCACACAGGTCCTGCCAATAGCTCCCTACGGGCACACCGACTGCCCTTGGCATGCTTGCTGACCCTGCGCTGTGGACAGCCAGGAATCCCTGACCAATTTCCACCACTGATGAACTGCCATGCTGCTACATACCAAGCAGTTGTCAGGTGGAAAGATTATCATGGGACAATGAATCTCTGTGAGCAAATGAGATTCAGAAACTGCTGCCCTCTGACATGCGCTAGTGCAAGCGAAAAAAGGCACACACAAAAACCAGTAGTACTGCTCTCTACAAATAAAACTTGTAATACAAAACGTTTAATTTGGCTGAGTGTATCTTAATCCATTTCTAATACCACAAACAATATTCTCATAGTCGATTATGGAGACAAACAGTTCTTTAATCAATTTAATAAACATAATCTTATTAAAGCAACTCTTGAGTCAACCATAGACCATGTCCTCAATTAACCTGAGTTATAAAATACTCTGCTAAATGAACTGACATCAAAGCAGCTGCTGAATTCAAAGATAAGCTCCACTGTTTGGATGGGGGAAGAAAGGAGAGAAAACACATTTTCTGACAGATGCAGTTTACCTGTTTTAGGTTTGCTTTGAATAGTAATAAGCAACAATATTAGCCACAGATATCTGCAGGAGTAAAAGGCATCCTCGAAAAAAAACACCAGAACACATGATTTCGAATTACTTCAGAGCTAATTACTTTAACACCCCCCCCCCCCCCCCCCCCCCGCCCCCGCAGCAAGTAGTTTAGTTTATGGTACTCACAAATGTCTCAAGACACAGATGTTGTCCAAGACTCACTAATCCTTTTGCAGGGAACTTCAGATTCTTGAACCACAGCCCTACTGGTCCTGTTTATTTTCCATCAAAGCCCTGCCCAAGGGGACAGATTTACAGATAGAGTGACAGAGAATACGAAAGGATGTCTTACTATGCTAAATAATTACTCAATCCATACTGACTTGTTTTGAATCTTTCTAATGAAATTCAATGTTAATTTGGTTGCTTTGCAACATCAGAGGTTTCTGCTGGGATGTAGACAGGGAACAATGCAAAACTTGTGAACATCTGCACGTCTCCTCCCTGCTGCCCACCTGGCTGATAGCAGAGGAGACTGTAATGGAGTCTCCCACAGTATTGCAATTCCTTCTTTTCTTCCTGAAATAGCTTAAAATGAAAGGAGATAGGAATTCCAGTGGAGAAAAAGAATGTGGACTGCCATGCGGAGTTCCGTTCTAGCTGTGCCACAGTATCTAAGCTGAGAACAACCCTGGTAACTGAGAACAGATTTGAGAAAGCACAAATACCCAGAGGCATAAGTTATCTGTATTCAAGAACTCTAAGCATTCTATCAACAAAAGCAATTAAAAACTTCTTAACAAGCTATTTCCACCCTCCCTTCCTCCAAGCCCCAATCTGATCTTTAAATTTGGGTATATAATTTATTAGTATTTATCAACTTACTTATATATTATAAACTCACTTATTTGTAAACAAACAAATGCTCAAATTGTAGTCACAAAACCAGCTTAAATGTCTGTTCACCTACATACTAGTTTGCAGTTGTAAAACAAGCCCAGGGCTGGAGTGGTAAGGGGCAACACGTGCAGGCAGTTGCAGCTCCCTGGTCAACCCATGCCTCATTAGACCCTTACAAATGTGTAAACATTTCATCACATAACAGCAGCTTCTATATAGTGCTACTTATCTGTACATCTCAAAAAAAGCAATAAAAGAGAACTTGAACATTATATCCGTTTCTATATGGAGAAACAGAGCTGAAAAATGATTTCCCTATGATTTTGTTTTGGGCCAGTGGTAAAACTTAGAAGATAAAACAGGTCTCCACAATACTAGGCCATCATCTACTTCAGAGGAAAACACCGACCTAGGAATTAAGAGGCAAGTGAGTTCACAACTGTGACATGAGCACAATTAATATTACGTATTATTTTCACGATTTCCATGTAAACATTTTTTCCTACTCCTCATTAATTTTTTAGCTGTTTTTCACAACAGCTAATTTCTAATTGTTGTTTTGAAATAAAAAGGCCTAGAAAGTTTATTCTCAAGGTGAGCATTGATTTTATTTAAAAAAAATTAAACATCGGGAAATTGTTAAAATTTTATCTGTTATAGCAGGAGACTGTAATTTTGCTCTTATTACATCTACAGAGAGAGTTAGATTTAGAGACAGGAAATCAAACATAAACCTAAGATTTCTTTATTTCTGCAAGCCAGTTCACTAAATGCTTTAAAAAAAACACAAAAAAAAACCAAAACAAAAGACAAACCAAACCCAAAAGAGGAGTGAGAATATTACAATTACAGTATCATGGAGGGAAACAATAAACACATTAAACTATGAAGGCATGATCATTACCAAGGCTTAAAGAGGAGATCAGGGTCTAAGTCAGGCATTTCTAACAAGAACATCAGCAAGGTTCATTAACTACCCTTACAGCTTTCTGAATATGGTAATTTACATAAAAATGGATTTAGTGACACCAATTGCTTATTACTGTCGGTTTGTGTTTAGGTTCATAAAGTATCATTGTAAATAAATACATTATCAATATATTTTCAAAGGAATATTCTAATGGATGAGGATAAAGACTCGCACTGTTGTTCGGTATTATGCAGTTATATCTATGCACAGACACAAAACAGTGCCCCAAGACAGGCACTGCACGTTCATTTATCTTCGTGTGGATTGTGCTCTCTCTTAGACCTCCTCATCTTATTTCGTGCCAGAATTTTTAGCCTCTGTTATTCTTTCCTGCACACTTACTAAATTTTGTGATTTATCTTCTCCATATTACTTCTTACTAGGAGTTTTTGTCTACAGAGTGTGTACTGGTTTAACTTCATGATATTTTAACTCAATTTAACATTTTTAACTTAATAACATTTTCAAGTTACAACAACGTCAAGTAAACCATAAAAGCTATGTAGTGATTCTAATTCAACTTTTGAAGTAGGCGTAGGCCAGTTGAATTTAAGCACGTTCAAACTCTTTAAACAAGTCACTAACAGAAAGGTAGAAGTATTCCACAAAATGGCTTTGATAGGCAAAGGAAGTCTCTTGGCCTACTCTGCTTCTTCGGAAGATGCAGTTAGTCCAAAGGAGCCATTGCATTAACAGAGTTCTTGGGTTTCTGATTCCAAGATGAACCAAGTAAATCCATGCAGGCTAAATGTTTAGCAGGCAAAATAACATTTTAATAAATTAACTGATGCGGAGGGGGAAAGGTTTTTGGACGAACAAGGTCTTCAGTCACAAATGGGAGCAATCTACCTTTCAGTGTAAGAAGAGACTGGAAGTAAAGATTAGTATTATTAACTTAAGTGCAGAAAATCAGTACGATTGAAAGTATACCTGTGCTGCTGAGGGGGATGCTAACAATGGGAAGTTTATTAGTCCCTTTGAGACTCAGAGCAAAACATTTTGTCACTGCTTGTAGGAAGGTGAAAAGTTAAACTCAGGTTGCTGTATGGCAAACTAATGTGCAATCAAACAAATATTTCTATTGATACCATGATTAATGTGTATAAAAGAAACCTTAGAGGTAAAATTAACAATGTTATTAGTTATTTCCAAAGTCTTCTTTAATGATTTTAAACTGAAAGAGGGTACATTTAGATTAGATCTAAGGAAGAAATTCTTCATTATGAGGATGGTGAGGCACTAGAACAAGTTGCCCAGAGAAGTTGTGGATGCCGCCTCCCTGGAAGTGTTCAAGGCCAGGTTGGAGGGGTCTTTGAGCAACCTGGTGTAGTGGAAGTTGTCCCTGCCCATGGCAGGGGGGTTGTAACTAGATGATCTTTGAGATCCATTCCAACCCAAACCATTCTATGATTCCCTAATTCTATGATTCTTTGCAGGGCTGGTTTAAAGAAAGCCAAAGATAAGAGCATTTTTCTATGGTCCTGCACATGGGTTGGGACAATCCCAAGCACAAGTACAAGCTGGGTAGAAATTGGATTGAGAACAGCCCTGAGGAAAAGGACTTGGGCGTGTTGGTTGATGAGAAGCTCAACATGAACTGGCAATGTGCGCTTGCAGCGCACTGTATTCTGGGCTGCATCAAAAGAAGTGCGGCCAGCAGGTCAAGGGAGGTGATTCTTCCCCTCTACTCTACTCTTGTGAGACCCCACCTGGAGTACTGCATTCAGCTCTGGAGTGCCTAACACAAGAAGGACATGGAGCTGTTGGAGCAAGTCCAGAGGAGGGCCACGAAGATGACCCAAGGGCTGGAGCACCTCTCCTATGAAGACAGGCTGAGACAGTTGGAGTTGTTCAGCCTGGAGAAGAGAAGGCTTCGGGGTGATCTTATTGCAGCTTTCCAGTACTTAAAGGGGGCCTACAGGAAAGCTGGAGAGGGACTTTTTGCAAGGATGTGTAGTGATAGGACAAGGGGCAACGGATTTAAACTGAAAGAGGACAGATTTCAATTAGATATAAGGAAGAAATTTTTTACATTGAGGGTGGTGAGGCACTGGACCAGGTTGCCCAGAGAAGCTGTAGATGCCTCATCCTTGGTAGTGTTCAAGGCCAGGTTGGATGAGGCTTTGAGCAACCTGGTGTAGTGGAGGGTTTCCCTGCCCATGGCAGGGGTCTTGGAACTAGATGATCTTTGAGGTCTCTTCCAACCCTAACCATTCTATGATTTTATGATTCTATATTATTATAATTATATATATATTCATATAGTATTGTTATAATTAGTACATTATTATTATTATTGTTATTACTATTATTATTATTAAAAATTATTATTATTAAATTGCTCTTATCTCAACCCATGAGTCTCCATCTCTTCTTTCCTTTAATTCTCTTCCCTGTTTTCCAGGGGTGAGGGAGAGCTAGCGAGCAGCTGTGTGGCATTTAGTTGCCAGCTGGGCTAAACCACAAGAAAAAGCTAACTTCTCTTTCTCTTTTTTCACTCTGAAGAGAAAACGTTTAAGTATTACACTTCATTTTCTCATTCCTTCTGCTGTCTTCTCTGTGCTGTTATCTCTTTGGAAATGTCCTCTCTTCCTCAGAGTGTCTATTTTTTCTGCATTGCTTCCTGCAAGCTCTACCATCTTTTATTAAAATATTAATTTCTCTTTCCTTTCAGCTCTCAGTTTCTGACTCAGATTCTATTCTGTTTAGTCCTTTAATTCTGGTCCTACTTCAGTTCTGTAAATAATAATTCCAACACATGTTTTACTAAGAATAATTATAACACTCCAGACAAGTTAAACAGTGCCATGTCTCCTGAGTATAAGACAAGGTTTGGATCCCCAGAACCGTAAGGCTCAAGAGGAAATCTAGTTAGATATAAATAATTTTTGAGACAGCAGTATCCTGCTGTTCCAGATCTGTGTGGCTCTGGATGATATCAGTTATCCCAGACATATATCACTACAGAGGATGAAGTTGGACACCTCCTAGAAATAGTTAAGAATGAAATAATTCTAGAGGCAGACAACTCTCTTCGTCCTATGTCTGAAATATTTTATAAAGAAAGGACCACCACTATTTTTTCCATAACCTCTACATGAACTTATGGTCTACAAGTGCTTACTGAAAGGAAAACCTGTGGAAGGCAAACTGAGGTGCTGATTTTGTCGTTTATACTAAAGTTACTTAATTTTAACCATAGATTGATTTGCCACAGAGCTGAAATATTGTCTTTTTTGGAAAACATACCCACACTATTAGCAACATAATATCATTTGGTACTTGGAAAGCGTCCAAAACCAGCATATTACAGAAAATAGAAAATTCTCTCATTGCCTGAAAAATCCTAGAAAAAGCAGAAGTTGAATTTAAAAAAATGTATATATTTTTATATATACATATTTTATAATTTATATATGTATATGAATTGCCTATTTGCACAATCTGTTTTGGCTATACAAGGTTGAAAGTGGCATTTATTACAATAGGGTTGCATGTAGCCATTTCCAGTAACACCCAATTGGGTTAGTGATATACAAACAGAAAAAAAAGATTATTCTTGCTTTGAAGAGCTGATGTTTTAACCATGTTTAAACTAAGGTATACTACTTTAAAAATAGAGATGCTGGGCTATTTGATCTTGCAAACATAAAGCAAGAAGCCAAACAGAGTAATGATCAGCAGAGACAGATGTCAGTGTACCAGAAAAAACTTTTCTTCTTTAATGAGTTCCAGCGATTCAAATGTTATGGTTAAAAGCACAAAAAACACCCCCAAAATAATCACCATCCTCAAAGTCTGAAAAAAACTGCAAAGACCCTACTCCAAACAAGTTGCTTAACACATAGTTTTGTGTTAATGGTTCCAATAAACACACTTAGAGGAGAAGGCGGGGAAGACTTTCGAAACACAAGCATGCATTAGGTGAAAAGCTGAGCACTGTATGAATTAAAGAGGGTTAGGAAGGTAAAGATGGCGCTTTATGTCATTTTCATCTATTTGTCATTTCCAAAAATACCCCACAGACATAGTTCCATGCTAAAAGTCTTTCTTGACTGTTTATTTTTCTTTTCATTTATATATAGTTTCTGTCAAGATCTAGCAGAATGCAATAACAGGCTTGCCATCTTCAATCCCAACTTTCTTTCTATGTCCTTGTAAAATTTTGAGAGACACGGCACATAGTAGCATATCCTCTATTTTATTGTAGACTGAGGTCAATTCGGATAGGAAAGTCAGAATGTGAGGCTAAATGGTTTTTTTTAGGGCTTGAATATTGCTAATAAAATTGGAATTCCGGCAACCCTATATTACAAAGCTATTCTTGATAACTGCAATGGGATCAGAATTTGACCAGTACTCCTTGGAAACTCCACTCTTTTGAGATATTTCCTATATAGATTATTTTGAATTTTTTGGAGATTAATTAAATGATCACATATGTTTAATATATTAATATGTTTATTTATGCAAGTATAATGTACCCGTAATGTAACATAGAATGAAGTCTACCGTCCTACAGATAGTGGGGAAAAAGAATTTCAGAAAGGCGAAGTACTCTACTGAGACACGCAAGTCCTACTGGAATTTAGTTTTAGAAGATGTAACTGTCAGTATATTCTCCATCACCAAGAAGAAAACTTCCAATGAGCCAGAACGAAAATGTGCATCTCATATTGCAAGGAAGCACCATTTTCAGCAACCTCTGCCTAAATCTAGCTACTTAAAATTTGGAATATGAAACCACACATTTGTTTAGTCATTTGTAAAGGAAAATTGCACTAAGACACTATGATTCTAAGTAAACAGTATTGTTTAAAAAAATAAAGTAAATTACAAAAAATTACATATGCCATTTAGCAGCCAGAACATAAATAACTGCAACAATTTTTCCCCATTCCACATGGTTAAGCAGTAGTAGTAAAAAGTATTTCATTTGCAAATATTACTGTAAACACACATGGTCAATTTCATATTCCTTCCAAATTGTTTACTTAAAATATGTTAATGGCAGTGCAACACAAATCCTTTAGTAGATGCTTTATGGTTAAATAATGAGACAGTATTTATTATATTGTTTGCTTATGAAAGCACTGCATGCTTTCATGCCAAAGCTTTCACAGTCATTTGGGATCTGCTAATATTCCCATTTTCTGAAAAGCAGTTCACCAACCTAAGATCCCCACAGAAGGTACTCTAAAATCACATGTAAATCCAGAATAAACTCCCGTTATACCCAGCATGCCAATACTTAATTCTTTTTGCTACATTTTTCAAAAAACTATTGAACTATTTTTGGACAAGTATCTTAAGAAAGGAGCATTTATGAAATTTTTCTAGTTCTCTATTTGAATTTAACTCTCAGCTTACATCATCCAATGAACTCTTTGTACATCAGAAACCCTGGGTAGATCAGAACCTAAATTTAAAATAAAGACTCTTAACAAGAAGTCTTTTGACTATATGCCTTCAATAACATGCCAAAAATGGAGTACAAATCTACGTATTCTTTTTTCCTCTCAAGACAACTGGAATTCAGTCATTGACTTCACCAGTTCAAACAGAGGCCCACAGACATGAAAGTCACTCAGTCATGAGATGTTCTGCTTTTCAAACAAGACATAAATGGAACTACAAGTTAAACAACTCAGTTCATGCATGAATTAGGTGGGAAAATTCACTGTGAAAATAGGTCCCCAGATTAGGGTTTTTAATGTCTAATCTCTTAAAGATGAATTCTGAAGAAGAACAAGAATTTAGCATCTTAGATGATAATTGTCATGTTGTGTCTGAGAAGCTATCGGTAGATATTTATTACAATGACAGGCTTGGTTGTTATTTAGTACTTATTAGTGGTGCATCTGAAGTTGTATTGGAAAAAACATTTAGACATATTAGATTTGCTCTCTACCTACACTTGGAAGAGATCTTTTTGACACTTTTTAACACCATAAACTTTCAAAGATCTAGCCCAAGATGCTTTTTTCCACTCTTGCATTTTGTGCAGAGTCTGAACATGGTCATTCTTGATAAGCACAGATATTAGACTACTGCTGTACCCCTGATAAGAATTACCTTAAGAAAACAGTTGAGGAAGGGAGATGTCTCTGCCCACTGCTCTGAGCACTCTGGAAGAGAGGTGAAACAGTCATCACATGCATTAGATCTGTACGCAGTCCCTTTTAATTCAACAGCATTGTGTTTAAGCACTTTCATTACAGATATCAAAATGTGTTATCCTTTGAAGAAGCTTCCAGAATAAGGCTAATTTTGAGAGCTAGATACCAGACCCTGGATGCTCAGCTATTTTAAGGGCAGCAAATTTTTTATTTGCATGAAACGACACCAAGAAACAATCTTGTTGCAAGTGATTGAAAGTAACTAAACTTAAAAACAAATCTCGTACTTCACAGCTCTGTCCAACTTCCACTTATTAGCTTAATCATGTTTATTTTATGCAAGCGCACTGGCATGACAATAACAGCATACCTGTACTATAGGTTAAAAACATAGAGATCGTCTCCAATGGCGGCTGCAACAAAAGAGTTAACTCTGCGTGGATGTCAATCATCATCAGTCAGTCAATCATGCAACTAATTCCTTCAGGGGTCACAGTTGCAACAAGGACAGCAGTTGACAGGAGAGCTGACAGACTGAGAATCCTACCACCTAGGTAACAGTTTATGCATACCAAGTCACTCCTTACACAAACAGATGGCATAGTCCATTCAGCACAGGGTAAGCCCTGGGGCATTTCTGACATTTTAACCAAAACCGTCCTTTGAGGAACAGGGAGAAAAAAAGTGTCTCCATTTTTGTACTGCCATTGCGTACAATTTACTGCAGCAAACTGATTTTGTCTTCCTCTCTTTCTTCCCTCCCTCCACCACAAGTGTCTTTTGCCAACAACAAAACGGGAAGAAAATGAATGCAACTGATTTTTAAATTTTTTTTTCTTTTAATTGACATACCAATTTACGGAACTATACATACAAGTGGCCTGCATCCTGTCCCTTTTTTAGATGAGATAATTGTCTTTCCCCTGCTATAATGTATTTGCTATTGCTTTGAATACAATTCCTATGTAGACAGACTCTCAACTGCTTTCATAAGAATGAAAATTTCTGCTTAAGAGTCTGTCTTATTATAAGGTGAGCCTGAAAGATGCTAGCATGATTTCTTAATAGAACCAGATAGCTCCAGAATATTTTCCTTCACTTTCTGAGAAAAAAACCACAACAAACCAACAGTGATCTGCTGCTAAATCAATAAGATTTAGAAAGGGATACTAATTGCAGAAACTTTGAAAAATAAATAGCAACAAACCCTTTGAAGACCCTAGTGCAAAAGCAAGAGGTGCATATAACAGAGGGAAAAAAATGGTCATGTATACATTTAGGAACTCATCAACAGAAGATGATAGCCATCATTACCTGGATCACTGAATTCAATTTTTTCCTTCCCTGCTAACTCGTATGCAAGCTAGGTGAAATAAACATTTGGTGTAAAATACCACAAAACACTTTCCAACAGTCCAGTAACTCTTCAACAACTGGCCTGATGCCCAAATCCACAAACTAAAGGAGTACAGGAAAGAAGAAGGAGAGCTTAAAGGGCATCACCACTGTCCTAAGCCCTGTAGTGGCCAGGCTGCTCTCCTAGGAACAGGAGCACATGGCTCACAAACCAGTCAGAGGTAGTTCACAGATTATCAACACTCCCTAGAAGTTTCAGACACAGAAAAATCCTTTCCAGATTTGAATCTATCCATTTTTCCAATTTTGAGTATAGAAGGAAAATAGTTGTTTTTGGTTTTGTTTTTGTTTTTTGAATGAAAGCTACTACCCACCCTAAAGTGGTCTGTCTCAGATATTTCAGAGAAAAGTGTAAAAATCTGCAGAAGCCTATTAGGGAAGTCTTTAGGGAGGAAGAAGTCCTACTCTCCTTCTGCAGTTGACCATTAGAAGCTCCAAAACAAAGGAATAACATAAAGATAGTGCCAAAAATGCAGTCAACAAGCAAAGGTTAAGTTCCTTTTTTTTTTTTTTTTTTTACACCATTAGCTTGATTTCAAGACTATTTCAAAATGCTTTTGTTGGCTGCAGATACAGTGATTTCAGAAATAGCTCAAATCATTCATTAGCTTCATATTGTGCCACTATTGAAGAAAAATGCTTTAAATTGACTTGGATTGCTCCTTGTATTTTCAGCACAGCCATCAGATTAATTATAGCTGTGTTTTTTTTTTTTTTCCCATTCTTTTTTTCCTGCTAGTTACCAGCTAGAGATAAAAGGTCATATTGCATTCATGGGCTTGCTGCCTTCAGAGAGCTATAGACAAATTTTACACCAGTTCCAGCCAATAGGACTGCAATGTAATGTGAGCTAAAGTCAATTGTATGATCCAGTTACTGGCTTAGTTCTCTGATATTGTAATCCTGTCACCTTAAAATGAGGTTTTTATAGCAGCCTGCAAATCAAACTGTGACCTTCAAATTGTTACACCTTCTATTGAAGTTATGTATATGAGTCGGATGAAGAGTTAACAAATGCTAAATGAAGTGTAGGTAGTAGACATAAACATGAGACAAGTATAAGATGCAGTTAAAAGTCATCTGTATCATAAGTGGCATAATAGTCTGCATGAGATGAGCGATGATTCGTACATGGAATGATAATATCAAACGTTAATGTTCAGAAAGATTTAAATGCTTTACTTCTAATCATTTGAACTCAAAGGACTCAAACAGTGAAAAGAAATTCTCAACAAAACAGAAAAAAAACATGAAAATTCCAAAGTGAAATGACACATCAGAGATGAGATGCAAATTATGAACTATAGTTGATACCAAAAATGAAAAACTTGACACATTGAACTATAGTATCAATTTTCATCAGGAAGCTTTTACGTACAGTAAATAGCATACAAAGCGTGGGAATTTTCTCCGGGAAATTCAGAGAAGAGGATCCCACACAAAAAGATTTTTGATTGATGGGATTTTTTTTTCCTATCGTATAATTTTGTTCTGATTTGGATCCAAACCAGACATTTTTTAAAATTTGCCATGAACCGGAAACTCTCCGAACCCTGCAGCTGTGAAGTCAAATTGATGATCTCATCAGTTTCACTGCTTGTACCCGCACAAATTGACAAAAAGGCAAAAAGGTTGAATTTACTGAGCAGCTGCAAGAGGTTCCCATGGATAGTTTCACTAACAGATTGCCTCAGATCAGGAACACAATATTTTTCAGTTTTGTTGCCACAGAGTGGACCCTCCAGGTCACTGCCCCAGAGCCAGTGATATGACAATTAACAGATAAATGAGCAACAGAGTCCCTTCAGCTGCTTAAAAAAAAAAAAAAATCTTTCAAGCTTTCAGCACTCAAAGTAGAGAAATAGAATTGAGAAAATTACTGTCTATTTCAAGACAGAGATCAAATCTCCAAATAAAGATGCTCTTCATCATTACTTCCAGTCCTGCCTCCTTGGAGGATGATTGGCCAATCTCATCTCTGAAATAGCACAAAGAACTGCTGATGACTATATATGAAATATTGTTCTGCCTTTCCAAAAATATTTCAAAGAGAATTCCTTCCCTAAAGAAATGTTCTGAGAAATTATTTAAGCATGTCCCTAGTTTAAGGCACATCCTTAATGATTCTTCCAAGGATAATCTGGTTTTCCTACTAGGCTCACATCTGCATTGGTGATGCATCCAGGTGACACCTTTAAGAAGGAGGAGAAATCTTTTTCCAGACATATATTTCACTGATATACTGTATATCTTACACAAACCACAAAAACTCATTGTTGTTTTTTTTTTCTATGCAGACTTTTACATTCCCTTTCTCATTTCTTTCTACCACCTTCTCCCCTTTTCACTTCTAAAGAGGCTTTTTCCTGCTGGGATACCTGGAGCACACCCTCTTGGAGCGGGGTGTGAGGGTACATGTGTGGGGAGCATGTGTGTGTATTTACGCTTACTTCATGCTTACCTTTGCCAAGGCGTATTGGTCTAGAACAGACTTAGTTTTAGCTGCTCCTTGATACGCTTGTTATATATATTGTGCCCCAGGATTATAAAAGAGGAATGCTCAAATATCCATCAACAAGTACTGTAACAGTTGTCACACAAGTAAAGTAAGTGTCTTGGCAGAAAACAGAAACTAGTAGTAAACCAAAAGAGCTGTGCAATCACAGATTTTTGGTTTTGATCTGTTTTACAAAAAGAATTAATTCCTCAAGTCTCTAACTCAGGCTTATGGATTAACCCTTAATGGGCTCTGGAAGAGCTCCAGTGCAATACTGGAGAGATATACCAGTTTCCATTAAGGAGAAAACTGTTTCATATCCAACTGCTTGTTAGCCAGTTGCTAATCTGCTATCCACATTTCTGAACAAAACAAAAAATTCACAGTGCAAAAGCAAAAAAGGAATAACAATGCAGATCTCTTAGCAATGTCTGACTACATTTACCAAATGCAGCGTATGCTGAAGAGGTAAGAGTTAGTCTTGAAGTTGTCTGAGAAAATATTTGAGAAAAGATTCTCCCCTTACCTAGCTTGCAGTGAATCTTGCTTAGTGTTTGGAAGCCTACTTATTCAAGACAACAGGCTAAACTGAAATATTTTCTAAAGTGCTGCTGCTAAGAAATGACTTTCGTTCAAAATTGCAGGTACACAAAAAGTAACAACCTTGTAAATTAACCTAACAGAAAAAAAAAAAAAAGGTTTCCTTTCAAATTTTCGAAGTTTTCAAAATGACTTCACCTTTACAAATTTTAGGGAGGGGGAAGGGAGCAGAGGAAGCAGAGAAAAAGCTATACAGTGAGGTCTGTAGTAAATTCATATCCAACACTAAACATAAGAAGAGATGGCAGCTAAGCTACTACAAAATAGAAGTGCAGAAACTTTCGTAACTACAAGAACTATGTTTGCTTTCCAGAATAGGATGAGAAATCAAGCAAAAAGAAAGAAGAAAAGAGAATAGAAAAAACAACTTCTTCTGGATTCATTTTGATATACTAACCTTGCCAATAAAAATGCTTAAACCTCAGTTACAACTCCCTGGGGAATGGCAGCTATTATCCCCTATTGAGTTGGTGCTTACCATACAGATCCTGAACAATTCATACAGAAAAATAAACCATAACATTCCTGTTTATTATTACTTTAGCTGAGAGGTGCTGACATTAAACAGTTCTGCACTGCTGCTATAAATCAGCATGCTGTGGATGTTCTCAGCATGGGACTGGGGCTCCCTGGTAACAGCTCTCATCAAGGCAACCAGCTGTCAGAATTCTTCAAATTAAACTGTTATTACTGTAGTATTCATTAGTCAGTTACTGACTATTAAGATATTTTTATATCTGAGCCATTGACATTGCATATTGCTTTTTAATATGCAAGTTACATATAAACATGATTAAGTGGTTCGTGTGGGGTTGACGGCTTCTATTATAGCTTGATCACCCCTTTGTAGGGACTACAGTGTTGAAGATAACATCCTGGTCTGTACTAAAATTAATTTTCCATTTAAAAGTCTTGTATTTCTGCTGTGATTGATAGGCTTTTTCCTTAAGCACCAGCATTCATGTTGCAGAGGTATAACACAATACAAAAGGGATGTGTAATAGCTTGTTTTGACCACGATACACAGTGATAAAAGTTGGTGATTTTAATTGCATTTCTGTCCATGCTAGACTTCCGGTCATTTTGTTTAGGTAAGAATCATGTAATCGTGGTTGCAAGAAAGATGAGATTCAAAAGGTTTTAATACCTGTTTTAGTTGTTTACTTATTTGCTGTGGCAATATATCTCATTTAAATCATAGAATCATAGAATGGTTTGGGTTGGAAGGGACCTCAAAGATCATCCAGTTCCAACCCCCCTGCCATGGGCAGGGAAACCCTCCACTACACCAGGTTGCCCAAAGCCTCGTCCAACCCGGCCTTGAACACTTCCAGGGATGGGGCAGCCACAACTTCTCTGGGCAACATGTTCCAGTGCCTCACTACCCTCTGAGTGAAAAATTTCTTCCTTATATCTAACATTTCAGCAAATTTTTTTTTTTTTTCCTGAAATATTGATTAAAAATTACTAACGTTTCCAACACACAAACATCTTTTCCTCTCAGAAATGTCTCTTACTTCCAAGTAAAGATGCGCAATTTTAAGGTTTCCTGCCTTTCTCTGCACCCATGTGTTTGAGGAGTACTTTTTATAATGGTAATCATGCTTGCATCTCAGACATTCCTTTGTTTTCTGCATTCTTAGGATAAATGTCCTTTAGCTAAAATGCTGTTTCGATCCTGTTTCAAACTGTGTTACCCATTTCCTGCTATGTGGACATTTGTGTTTCCTGTTGATACAGCTAGAGATCATAGAAAAAGTGTCCTACTATGGGTTGTGCAACAGTGTAAATAACAACAGAAACTCAGTCAGCATCTTATCTGCTGGATGTACATAACCCATGTAGCTCCATGAACCGCTTCACATGTCTGTGGAAATAAATGCACTCTGTGGTTGATTCAGGGCATCCAGAAAAGCCACCTTCCTCCTCTCCACTGTTAACTGCAATCATATACCAAAGCTTCAGAACAAGCAAAACAACAAGGGGATGTTGTGGTCATTTTTTCTCTAGTGGAAATCTACAGAGTAGTTTTACTGATGTTAAGAGAATTACTAAGATCAGAAGACAAAAAATAGTCCTGGAAATTCTTGCAGTGAAAGCAGCTCAGAGAAAATATCTTTTCAGCATGCCATAAAGTGGAAGGTTGCATACCATTCTTGGATTACTTGAAAGAACTCCATTTACCTCTGTGGTGATGAAAGCCTTTCAGTTTATAAGACAATAAAGATTTTTGTGCCTTAATTATGCTTATATAGGAGATTAGCCATAGACCTAGTCAATGAGAAGAGATTCTTATCTCCTCCTTCCTCCTCCATTTTGACAGTGGAACACTAGAAGTAGTTAGAACATAGAAGATTAGGAAAATATCCCAGAGAAAGAAAAAGTCAAGATACTCTATATATATCAAAACGCCCACATGAGTAAAGTTATGACACTTAACAGTTGTATAAAGGAGTTCCCTATTCTATAAAGAGTTTAGCTTTCTGAGCATCTCTGAAAGTGGGTTAAGAAGAGTGGTGCTTAAATCATTATTGCGGCAGAGTCATGAAGGTTTTCTCCTGTAGTTATGATGGTGTATGGAGGTCCGGATTGGCTTGCTGCCATCCCTTCTTACCTTACTCAGGCACTTTTATAGCTAGCTACCCAGTTATCTAATTCAGATTTCCATTTGTAGTAGCTTCACATAAAACTAGAGCTATGTAATTATACCTAAATCCATTGTGCACAGGCATTGGCAATCTTTTTTTAAAAAAATATTGCTCCTGTAAATTTTACACAGGCCTTACAAACTTGCCAATTTTCAGTTATAGAATCATAGAATGGTTAGGGTTGGAATGGACCTCAAAGATCATCTAGTTCCAACCCCCCTGCCATGGACAGGGAAACCCTCCACTACACCAGGTCGCTCAAAGCCTCATCCGACCTGGCCTTGAACACTTCCAGGCATGGGGCATCTACAACTTCTCTGGGTTGTTTCTAAACACTGTAAAAATGACCTTGAATTTCTTTCGAAGGCTTCTATTACTACACTTCAGTTTCATCAGCACATCAAGTAGGGTATAAAAATACTTTTTAGACCATTTACGAGAGATAGAGATCTGAAGCCTCAGACTGGAAGGAAAAAATCTAACATTCAGAGTAAAAAGATGTATCCAGCTAGTTTGGACTCAGAATAGAAGTTTACCCCACTGGGAGCAAGTGTACTGCCAGCAAGCCACACATGCATGATGAATGAGACAGTAAAAATGTGCTTATGGAAGTGTGATGACAGTTCTGTGTCCATAAGACATCCATCCCCAAGGTACACTTGTGCATCTGTTATATATTTTGATATTGTTTCCTCTTCAGCTTCAAGTTATTTAAGAAGGTGAGAATCTATGCCCAAAAGGCCATAAAGAAAGAAAATTTAGCAAAGGCCATAAGGCGACAACATGAGAGACTAGAAAGATTTATCATCAGCAGGAGCAGAGGATATTGTAAATACCCTAGAAGACTCCACAGCGGACGAAGGCAGCTCTGTCATTCGCTCTCCCATTACATCAAGGGTGAATTATGTTTTCTTTCTTACTGTGCACCCCCTCCAACTCAGCGCCCAGTCTGCTCTTCTCACAAAGCAGAGCCTTCTGATTTTCAGAAGTGCAGTAGCATCCTCTCAAATACTCAGTTTTCTTTTTCTTTCTCACTATTTCCAAGACCTGCAAAAAGTAAATAGATACTAAGTTTTCTGCGAGAACCATGAAGTCTGTATTTCCTCGGCTACAACAGGCAGGTGCAAATGGGAGTAGAAGGGCAAGACAAAACACAAGGGAAATTCCCCCGACAATCAAACCACAAAGGAAAGTTTCAGTACCCTGCATGTTATTATGCAGTCCTCGATGGTTATGTAAACTCCTAAATTTTACTGACAAAGCTTGAGCCTAAAGGGTTACAGCATCCAATGCTCTGTTACTCTTAGGTCAGCATAATCTGCTCCTTGCATATAGATGAGTGAGTCTTTAGCCCAGTGCCTGGGTTTTCTGTTTTCTGTTTTCTGTTTTCTGCTTTGAAGATAGTGAATACCCAAAGCACAACAACCAGGACCATGCTATAATGTTTATCTGAAGCAACTGGAAAAAAGCCCTGGTCTCCAGAGCTTAAGCAGGAAGTGCTACAAGAAATGAAAATTTAGATCAAATGATACAGATGAAAGGAGTTCAAAAAGACAGAGCACATGACAACAACACGAGCGTCCCCACAAAATGACACTCTGGATACATGGAATGTTTGCAACGTAAAGAATGGGAAGTTCAGTATACATCGTTAACCAGGAGACATGCTTTGAAGCTGTGTAGTACACCATAAACAATGCTAAAGAGCCTCCTGCTATGAAGCCGATTTGCATATAGGGCGGTTCAGAAGCACATATTTACAGAAACTCAAAAGGCTTGACATATCACTACCTCAAACCAGATGCTAGTTCTAGGTACAGCTGAACTCATGTATATGATAGGTAGCTGCCCAAGGACAAGGAATTGAGGTATCTGCAGGTGACCCAGATATGACAGTTTTTTTCCGCTTAGTTTTTCCTTGCTTCAGAAGTACACGTAGCAAAGATTCTGTGGCTTGACTGGATCGTGCTTTTGCTAAGAAAGTTGCACCAGCTTGATCAGGACTATAAATGCTGTCAGTGATATACAAGATAATTGTACTGTGCTAAAGAGTCAGACTCATTAGGTCAGTGTATAAACGAGTCAACTGTTGTTCAGACTTCTTTATGCTCGATAAAAGCAGCAGTGGCAAAATAATCTCTTTCTCTATAGCCTAGAAGGAAAAACTATTTAGGACCAATATTCAAATATCTAATTTTATGGGAGATGAAAACAGAAGAAAAAAGTGGGTGCATTATGGCAGCTTTTGTGCTAGGTACAAGCTCCAATGTGTTTGCAAAATGCCGATGCTGATTTAAGACAACTTATGTGTTGTAGCTGCCGAAGGAACACCTAAAACTTTTCCACACATTCATTTGCAGATATGGGAAATTAAAATCAAATATCCACCATTCTCATCACAGCTGCTTTAATATCTTAATGCATACCACATTGCCAGTCAATAGGAAAAGAAACTGACCACTCTATTATGCCACATTCACTCTCTCCTCCTTACATTTTGCAGGGTTTCTCCTCTCCTGGAAAGCAAGCCACAATACACTATTGTGGTGCAGAAGCTGAAAATATAAACATCAGCCTTTCCTTCACCAGGTAAGAGAAGGCAGAAGAAAACACTCAGTCCTGCTAAATGGGAGATACAGAGCAAAGCATGATTCAACCAGCAAAAGGATTGGACTGATGTGATGTTTGTAGGAGCAACTGCAGGAAGAACTCTCTTATTAGTGTTAAAAAAGCTCCTTTTGGCATGTGCTTTCTAATGATTTTCTTACTGACCTAAAGTATTCTTCAGAACTGAACAGAATGTGGCCCATGGTAAAAATCAGGCATTTTCAGGGAAACTATATACTCAGTCAACACAAGTGTGAAACTATTGCATGTATTTAAACCAACTTCAACATTATTCCTGACATAAGTGTCTGATATTCACCACTGTGACAGGAAGATACGGTTTTAGGGCAGTAGGATTTTATGTGCAGGTGTTACATATTCATTTCACAGCAAGTAAAAATTTACAAAAGCTATCTGTGTCAAAAATACTAGCAGATAGTACAGTCACTGAATTCAGTGCTTGCTCACAATTTATATCTAAAACGCTTCAAGTACAGATATTAATTCTGAAAAATATGGCCTAACTATTGTAACAAGGCCCACAAGAAAACCATCTTTCAATTTCTATAAGCTATGAAACACACAGATGGCAATAGCCTTCAGGAAACTAAATAACAGTTTTGCAATAATGAAGTGTTAGAGCAGGTCGTGTTGAGAAAAAACATGCTTTAGATAAGTCAGGACCAGTTTCTCTAGTGGCTGCTGGAACCTGTAATCCAGATGTCTGAAGTTACAGAGCCTCAGAGGGCTACCTAGCTTGAAAAGAATAAATGGGATTACTACAAGAAGTGAGCAACTGGTCTTTAAAAAACAAAATATTTTTATCTTCACAAAATAAAAAAAAAAGCATATCACATCACAAGCTTTGTCTGAAATGCAAAGTTCAGAGAAAGGAAAAGTCTTTACTTCTTTTAAGCCTACAAGAAGTATAATGGAGATATGGAGATACAAGGGCAATGTAGGACGACTGTGGTTGATTGCCTGAATGGAAGAGTATAGTGTGAAGCTTGGTCCATTTTTTTTCTTCCAACTACAGTCTTCCAACCAGGGTCTTCTGGAGAAGGCAGCCAGTAGGAACTGAACTAACTGTAACCACATTGCTAAGCTAGCTACAAAACATGACCTTTATGTCTGAACACAGCGTTATGCCTGTGTTCTCTCTGCAAAAATCAGAAAAACAACAAGAAATTATTCTTCCTAAAGAAGTGAGGAAATAGTCTCAGTCTTGGATATTAGTAAGATCAAGCAAAATGTATTTATGATGTAGCTTGGGTTCCAGTATTTGAAGTGTTTTAGTATGGCATACATCTACTTCATCTCACGTATACATCCAAGAAAACTTCAAAATATTTTACTTAAGCTAAACAAGACAGAGTTTTGCGGTTTTACTACGTCAGCAAATTCTCTCTCTCAAGAGTTAGAAAAGTTTTTCTCTCACTTTCCTTACAGTACCTTTCTAGACCAACTCAGCAAGCATCAACAGCCATGTTAGCAACAAAAAATTATACATAAGGAGCACTTTCTTATTGACAGATGTCTATTCTACAGTCATGTTGAGAAAAGTAATGGTCAGGGAAACTCAGTTTTGCTATATTTTTAACCTTTGTGTAAGGGAAGATTTGGTGTATCCCAGTCTCACATTACGTTGAGTCAAAAGCGACTCTTTGTGATGGAATAGTTTACTGGGAAAAGATGACTTGTGCTGGATAAATTATTGACTGAGAGTTCTCAAAACATGAAGTTGCTGTCGCATCTGCAGCTTACTTCTGATGTCACATCTTTTTCTTGGTATGCTCAGCAAAATAGCATGGATTTTCTAAATTTATGCTTTCTCATAGCGGTCAACATTCTGAGTGAATCATATTTCTGATGATCAAAACGGTTAAAGTTTCAAATGAAAAAACCTGAAATATTTGATGAGAAAGTGATGAAATCAGTATTTTATTTCAAGGAATTGAGTTGCTCATTCCCGCACTACAAAGATTTCCTTAATTTTAGGTACTCATTTTAATGACACTGTTAAGAAAAATGCAGAAAACAAGACTGTGGCATATTTTTTGACATGAAGCTATTTAATGCTTTAAAAAGTTTTAGTTTAGTTTGAAAAAGTAATTTAGAAAGAAATTGATGACAATGGTTGGCTTAGTTAATAACTATGTGGAAAAGATAATACATTCAAACAGTGTTGCTTTTTTAGAGGTATTTTAAACAGCAGTGGCAACATGCTGATCTCACTGAAATCAAACCACATTCCCTAGAGAATGTCCCAAAGTTAGGATTTCATCTAGACTTCTAACACTTCGCAAGGTTAAGGACCTATTCTTTACTGTTCCTCACTTGGGATGTGTGACTACTCAGCTTCAGAGAAACAGTTTGTCTGCTTAAGGACATCCATATATGCTTCTTGTCTGTTTGCTTGTTTAAATGCAGACATTCTCGGATGACTGCTTAGGACTATCTACTAAGCTCACAGTAAGTGAAATCTAGTTGAAGCCAAACAATTCCCAATTGAATCAGTTTAACCCAAAGCCATTTGTTCAGTTCTGGCTGACACAGGGTAACAGTCTTTCTTCCTCATGTAGTGTTTGAGAAAAGGAGGTGGGGTGAGAGGAAGAGAAGAATAAAGTCACAACCTTGTGAGCGTGCTCAAAGTGTGAATGTACAATACTGTTTTCATCAAACGGCTTATATTTAAAATATAAGGCAGTAACCACAGGGAAAGGAAAAGCCCTGTATAATCTCTGTGCTGTTTCCATGAAGATTGACTGTGACTTAAAATAGCTTGAGGTTATTAACACTGTAAATCTTTCTGAAAGAGATTTCAGTTGCATTCAGAAAAATCAGCATATCAAGGATCTGACATAAATTACAGACTTCCAGGCTGTGTTAGAATAATTAAATCATTTATTATAGCCAAAGTTATAAGACTGACCTTACAAGCCACCCCTCCCTGCCCACCCCTGCCCCTCAAGAAAATCTCTAAGTGATTCGTAAGTCCATCTAGCCCTCTAGTCTGGAAAACTGTTTTTTCTCCTGAAATATTTTTAAGTTAGTGGAACATTTTTAATCAGTGTATAGGAGTGGATCATTCCTGTGTGGAGAATTCTATGGATGAATCCAAATTAATCTATACTATTTTTAATAATTGGAAAACCATTGTGACTTATTACTGTAAAATCACCTCTTATTTTTGCTGATGCCCTTAACCTAACCATACTTAAGAGTGAAATTAACTTTGCATCCATGCGTCCACTATCTACGTTGTTGCTCATGTATGAGAAATAAGCTCCTCAGAGGAGTCATGGTTAGAGGCATGAATTAGACCCAAATGTTTTTAATGAATACCACACTTTGACATGTTGAGTATACCAACAATGTACAGCTGAAAAAAGGCTGGAAGCTCTGCTATAAATTATTTCTCTTGCAGTATATTCACAATAAACACTCTTACCTTAATGAAAAAATAACTAGATGTTGCGCCAGAGCCTGTGAAATTAGAAGGGTGTAAAAATTCCTTCAGACAGGAGATCCTAAGACTCAAATACATATTATACTTCCTCTGTATGATGCTTGGGATATTCATGCACAGCACTTTTGCAGCTTACCCCCTGGAAAAAGGTGACAGGGCTGTTGGGGAGGAGACATCCAAAGATATTATGATATACTTAAGAGATATGAATAGAAAAATAAAGGTGTATTTCACTGCAGGTTTTTACACCTCACAACTGCTTCAAACTGAACTAGACTAACTCAAACGTACACTATCTAAGCATAATTTTTTTAAAAACCAACTCTTTATGTACCATAACAGTTACGTAATTCATGTGAAAAAGGATTTGAGGTTTATAACTCAAAGCCTTACAAAATATGTAAAATGTCATTGTAGCAGTACTGAAACATCAGTTGGACTAATAAAATCAATATGCTTACACATTCCATTTTATTTACTAGTAAATAATAAATAGAACATCTATCCAGGGACGCCCTTATAGCAGTTTCTAAAGGAGAAGAAACTTTCATTTTAAAGCTGAGTTAGTAGAAACTTGAAATATAATTTAATGATTGGCTGAAATGGTGCACAAAGTGCAACAAGTATTCCACAGCAATAAGTTACAATGCACTTGAAAAAATACTGGTTAAAGTCACACTGAAGCTTGATATTTCACTGCACTCTTCAGAATTTACAGATATACCTAATTTTTGATAGATGCAGTATCCTTATTTCCTATTTTAAAGCTTTCACGAAGGAGAAGACAAACTTGGAATGAAATCAGTATAGGGAAACGCACACGAGGAGAGGTCATGCTGGGTCAACTCGTGTGCAGAAAAATGTTGACACAAAGAGAGGTTTGTAAAATTCCAAGTAGAAACAGCATTTAGTAAAATACCACTTCTTAATCCCATGTAAGTCTTCTCCACATCACTGGGGAGGTAAAAAGAATACAATAACGTTACAGATAAGAGCGAATTTTACACACTTCCACACACTGTAATTATGGTATTTTGAAAGGTGTGACCTGACTTTACAAGCTGAGTACTGAGGAGTCATCAGCTATGTAAACACTAGCCTTAACCTTTTGCTTGGACTCCCACAGCTGTTTTTTCTTGTCTTTTAATTACTTGCTTATTTCTGTTCTTTGATATTTTTAAACACAAAGCAGATATAAGGTTTAAACTGCAGATCTTGTATTAAATAATTAATACTAATATTTTGGGCCTCTGCAAAACTTCTCAGTTCTCTGAACTGCCTGTGAATTAATTTTATTTTCCACCATGCGACAGTTAACTGTGAAATCTATCACACAGTAAAAATCTGGAAAATGTAGATGAAAAACAATGAGGGACTTGATGTGTAACAGAAGTAATCACTGTGAATTATCGGAGTCGATAATGCTTCAAAAATCAATAAGAGAAAAATGTTACTCTTTTTAAGTGTCATATTACAACAATGTTTTCCTGAAAACTGTTGTCTGCATCCAATTTAGGAAGGCATCTGCTCATGTTTGCTTAAAACAAAAGGGTGGTTGACTTAATGAATTATTTACAGGCGTGCAATATGGCAACAGTATCATTATGAACTCTCTTCTAAGATCTCCTCTGGCTACTCCTGGCAGGGTGTCAATTTACTTGTTTTTATGGTAGGTGCATGAAATTATGGCACTGTTCTGAAATGAGATTCCTCTATTCTACTTGCTAAATGTTAGCAAAATGAATAAAAAAGTGTGTTGTCACTACATCTCTGACAAAATGTTTCTTTCTTAATAACAGAAGAGTGTTCACAAACATAGTTTTAAACTAAAATTTTTGAAGTAAACATGCACAGATTTACCACAAATAAGTAGTCCTAAAACTACCAAGTTTTAGAAAGTATTCTTGGTAGTAACAAGAGCTTGTCTACAGGTTTAAGAGGAGTCTTTTAAATAGAAAGATATTTTTTTCAGGAACTTTCCTTATTCTGAAGCAGCATATTAAGAAACTAACTGGCAATCACACCAGCTTTACCAAATTACAGAAGTCACAGGAAAAAAACTATGTGCTCACAAGGATTCAGAAGTACAAGGACTTTTTCTGAGTAGCAATGGATACAATTTTAAAATCGCTTGGGCTAGTGAAGCGTCAAGACCTCAGATCTGCAAGGTTTAGAGAAGCCACTCCACTACCATTCCAACAAATAAGGCAGGGAAAAAAGGGCTTAATGAAAATATCCCACACTTGCATGAACCCACTGAGCAGTTACTAATAGATCACTGTAAGAACTGAAGAGAAAAATCAAGTGGGGATTCCCCAAAGCTCTGCTCCCAATCTCATACTATTTCAGTCACTAATGACCTACATAATGGAGTATGGCATAATTAGTACATTTGAAGATGACACCAGGCTAAAAGCAGTTGCAAGTGCTGGAGGGCAACTTTTGAATGCAAAATGATCTTGACAAACTGGATAAATAGCCAGGGGAGAAAAAAAAAAAAAGAAAGAAAAAAGAGAAAGATTACAGAATATTATTCTTGTCCTTTGGTAGGAACAATCAGTCACTCAAATGTGGGACAGGAAAAAACTGTTTAGTGGCGGTACTGCACAAAAGGATCTGTAGGTTATGGTTAATCATAAGGAGAACATGAATCCACAGTGTTCTGTAACTGCAAAGAGGACACAAATTATCAGGATGCACAAACTCAGTATGATTATAGACAAGTGAAGTAACACCTCTGGTCAGGGCTGCTGCTGTCTTAGTTCTGTTTCCCTCACTCTAGGAAAGACATTTTTCTAACCTATCTCCAACTGGTCTGTAAAAGAAGCCTAAAATCCATGGCTCACTAAGACTGAACTAACAGTACTACTTTATCTGGAAGAACAACAGACAAAGAAAGAAAGCCCAAATCTTCAAACCGTTGCATATTGAAGTAGTTTTCGTGCACATGAATAATGTACTTTAAAATCAATATTCCATCTATTCAGTTAATTTCAACAATTTCTTTGGTAATTCCTGATTTACCAGTTATCAGATTAGAAGTAAGCATGCATTACAACACAGGTACAATCAAGCTTCTTAGGCACTCATCTGAGGAGATAACAGGCTAATGCTAAAACCTAGTGCTTATATTGTACCTAGTACATAGAAATGTAACGCTATCAAAAAGTTGCTTGGTCCTTTGATGACAAAGATGTTTGCTTAGAACTTCTAATACAATGATATGACCCAGGAGACACTGCATCATCTCTGCTTAACAGCTGCTTTACAGGAAGATCCTTTAAATGGAAAAAAAAAATGAAAAGAAGAAAAAAAAAGAAAGAAAAAAGAAAAAAGAAAAATGAAAAGAACTAAAAAAAAGAAAAAAGAAAAAAGAAAAAAGAAAAAAGAAAAAGAAGAAAAAAGAAAAGAGAAAAAAGAAAAAAGGAAAAAGAAAAAAGAAAAAAGAAAAAAGAAGGGAGGAAAAAAAATTGAGGAAGCCTCATCTCTTTCATAAGCCTAGAGAGAGTGGAAGCCATGTTGTTTTCAAGTGCACCTGTTTGTAATCGGATTAATAAACACTGTGGTTTTACAAATTACCTTTGTGTGTTCAGCTGGGGTGATAAATTGATGTTCCATATTAACACAGACCTCATTCATCTCATTTGTGTTCAATGTCACTTGTTTTCTGACTCAAGGAGTATGCTTGTTTCTCTTCGGTTTAAGTCTTCTGGGAACTATAGTATTTCCAAAACACGTCTAAAGTCACATGGAAAAGATTTCAGGGACACTCTCAACTCATGGTATAATTGTTTAATCTGGGCAGGTTCTGGGTGACATTGTGTTCTCTGTGCTGAGGTCTTTTGTCTGCAGGGAGACAAGGACAGGAGAGCTAGTACTTGTATGTGTCTGGCATCCGGAATAAACCACTTTCTCTGCATTTATTACACCCTAGTTATGTACTGTGAGAGAAACTGCAACTGCGCTTTTCCTTTAGGGGACAAAAACCTGTCAACTTGACAAGTCTATGGTCAGTTTGAATAACATATGAGTAAATGGGTATTTTTCAGAGCTGTGAGAGGCCTTTAACTCTTTTACGGGAGGCAGAGCTGAGAAATTAAAGTGGAATATCCCAAAACACAGGAAGAGGCAGCTGGTTAGCTCTTCTTACAGACTCTAAGGAATGAGCTTTAATGTTTATGTGCAGGGCTAATGCTAGGAAGCTCTTTATTCTGTTATCTTGAAAAAATAATTTCCTCTGAAATCCTCTTAAAGGAATCTTCTCTTACCCGATTCGAAAGGAAGACATTCCGCCCCTACTATTTGCAACTTAAAAATTAATCAAATGCAGGTTTTAATTGTGCTATATAGTATGTTTACCACTGCAGTATTTCCATTATGTTCAAAAAAACTATTTCAACATAAACAGGCCAGAGGTTTTTTAGCTTCACAGAGTAAGGATGAGGCCAACTCTGTTGTTTAGGCGTATTTCAGCACAAAGCAGGAAGGAGTCCAAGACACTTATAAACATAGCATGTAATTTTAATTAATTTTCTGGCTCATAAAGATGTGTTCCCATTTAGCACGGCTGATAGTGTCAGTTTGTGACACGGGTAGGTAGATTGTAGGTTGGACTCAATTTATTAAGTGGTAGTGTAACTCATGCAGCCTTCAGCAGTTCCAGACTTTCTCCTTAGCTACAGACAGTGTAATCAGTCTTCCCCTTACGACTGCACTAAAATTGGTGTTTGAAAAATGCATTGTATTTATGAAGAGAGAGGAAGAGGGAATAAAGAGAACTGTTTAAGAATAACAAATTAAATTATCTTTATAGTTAGAGTACAGCCCGGCACTTCCTGTGCTGTTGCAGTCTTAAAGACATCCTTTGATCTATCTTCAGCGGGGAATTGTGCTTTTCTAACAGTTTGCTTGTCTGTGCTGCCAGGGTCCCAGAATGACCATCAGGCATAGGCAATGTGAACATCTTGGGGTATCTGAGAGGGGTAAGCACAGAGGTATGTGACAGGACATTAACTACTTAGTAGGTTGATATCATTGCCTTTCCAGGGTCCTGCAAGACTTTGCAGACTCAGAGATGTAACTGCCTGCCTATGATGGCTGTAGTCCCTTTGCATTCTTAGCAGCCGTACTTCAGCAGTGTTTCTAGACAACGCTTCTGCTGCCGTTACGTATCTGCTTACATATGTATGGCAGTATATCAGAGAACAAGCCTTGGACTCTTTCGGACTATTTGGTCAAGGCTATGCTATTTGTTGATCAATATGTTTTCATAACTTGGCCATCTTAAACAGGCAAAATGAATACATCCAGCTTTTATATAAGGCTGGATATAATGCATCCGGTGGCTCTGAACAGTCTCCTGTACTTTTTCACTTCACAGCACAACGTTTGGCTTTAAGTCGTTTTTTTCTCCCCCCCTCTCCCAGCCCCCGTTTTGAAATTTCCACTGGAAAAAAAAGCGTGTGTTATTTTGAAGAAGCTGAATGGCCTGAAGCTTATGTTAGAAGCTTATGTTAGAAGGAAACATTAAAATATCAAATTCAGTGTTTTCTTAAGTAAACTTAAATCTCTCCTGCTGCTGTTTCAGGCAGTTACTGCTGCGAGATGTGAGTGCAACACTAGTGCAATGGCATCAGAGAGCACGGGAGTTTTTGGGAGATGAAGACCCCTCCTCACCACTGCCACTGCCCTCAGCCCTGGTACGGGCAGCCGTCTTGAGTCAGGGAATTTCACTTAAGCTACGGTTGAACAAACTTATTCTGGACATTTATTCAGGTGTTGAGGGAAAACCAGATGTCCTGGCATGTGTGCCCCTTGTCGCTTCTATTGGTACACATCACGAGGGAGCCTGTCCTGCCTCGTACCAGGAGACAAAAAAACCCACCATGCCCGAATGCCTGATTTAGTCCTCCAGCAACCATGTTCTCTGTTTTCCACCTGCATTGTGTTTCCTGGGTAGCCTCATAATGGAGGCTAAGGGCCTCCAGCTTGCAAAACAACTTCCCAGGCAAATAAATGAAAAAAACCCGTGCTTCCCTATCTCACACAGGTATTTAGAAAATGAATGCATCCATGGGGATCTCTAACATAAGCACGGATTGGTACAGGTAGGACAACCGAGTGGTGCTGCGCATCATAGAATCATAGAATCATAGGATCATAGAATGGTTAGGGCTGGAAGGGACCTTCAAAGGTCATCTAGTCCAACCCACCTGCAAGGAACAGGGATATCTCCAACTAGATCAGGTTGCTCAGGGCCTCATCCAACCTGGCCTTGAACGTCTCCAGGGATGGAGCATCCACCACCTCTCTGGGCAACCTGTTCCAGTGTCCTACAACTCTCACGGTAAAAAACTTTTTCCTAATATCCAATCTGAATCTACCTCCCTCTATTTTAAAACCATTACCCCTTGTCCTATCACAACAGGCCCTCCTGAACAGCCTCTCCCCATCTTTCCTGTAGGCCCCCTTGAGGTACTGGAAGACCGCTCTAAGGTCACCCCGGAGCCTCCTCTTCTCCAGGCTGAACAGCCCCAACTCTTTCAGCCTGTCCTCATAGGAAAGGTGCTCCAGCCCTCTTATCATCTTTGTGGCCCTCCTCTGGACCCTCTCCAACTGGTCCATGTCCTTCTTATGTTGGGGGCTCCAGAACTGGACGCAGTACTCCAGGTGAGGTCTCACGAGGGCAGAGTAGAGGGGGAAGGAGGAGATCCTGCAGGAGGAGGCAAGGATCCTCTGCATGTTAATCCCTTGCACAAACCCTAAAACTGGCATAAACCCTGAGGGTGCATTCCTCATTTGCAAACTGAAATCAGTCTCAACAAATGCTGTCAAATTTCTTTCTGCCGTTAATCATGCCATTAGCTGTTTCTCAGAAGTCTTCAGGAAAGTGCATTGGAGAGGCTGCTATACCCCCGAGCTGACTTTTGTCAGAGTATCCATCTTTATGTCTTTATTTAGACATGATGTGGATAAAATTGCTAACAGCAGCTAATGATTGGGCTGTTATTTTATTTTTGTTAAGTTTATAAGCTCAGACACTGCAGATACAGCCAGGTCCCAAAGATGCAGAAATACATGAGAGTATATTATCATCAACAAAAAAATGGCAAGGGAAATGATTATGTCATGGATGTGAGGAAAGTAAGTAATTAAATAAAACACGAGAAAATTGCGAAATAAAGTTTTTTATGCTTTACATATACTTCTGCACAGGACTATATGATAACTTAAAAAATTGTTAAATTATACATCTATAGATGCTAATGCCCCTCAGTTGACCTGGTAATTGCCTGTAGATGTCATTTACGGAGTGGGTGTTGTGAGGTCAGTTGAAGAGGAAGTGAAGTTCAGAGTATTTGTGTGAGACAGGTGAAACTAGAGAAAACATGAAGCTGGTTGTGGCACATGATTGAGAATGAACAATTGTAATGGAAGAGTGCAATAAAAGGGGTGGTAGGAAATAAGGGATGATAAGTAATCAGAGAGGAAGTAGAAACTCAAGAGTGCAGGTAGGAGAAGTTATAACAATTAGTGGAAAAATGTCTGACATCACCTAGGAAATTTCTGTGAAGAAAGCGTTACATGCCAAATATACTGTCAACTAAGTGTCACAAAAATTTTAAAAAGTTGTCTACCTCCTGAATTAATCACAAATCACTTATGTGTTTGATCTCAGTTTCTAAATCTGTAAGAATGATTTAATTAAGACTGATCTCAGAAATAGCATGATACTATTTCTGTTCCTTGGTTGAATATTTGTCAGAACATATCTTCTGAAATACTCATAAAGAAATCATTTTCACAAAGCTTTCTAGACTGAAATTAGCTTTCTGCAAATATTTTACCAGAAGTATCTACTATACAAGTATATGCATAGTCTGCTTGCAAAGGAGGTCAGGTCTCTATCATGCCTTTTTGAAATGCAGGTACAAGAATACTCAAATAATAGATCAGTTCTTGTAATTTTGAAAATCTGAAATAGTCACAGAAATAATAAATCATTTCAGTATTAAAAGCCCATAGATTTTACCAGGATACCTTCTCTGCCGTTGTTTTAATGTGAACTATTATTTCCTCTGTTCTCTATGATTCCAGACCATGATAAAAGCAAAAAGGAAATGAAAGATGAGGCTGATAGATGAGGCCATGGGTCTTCAAAGGTTGTTTTTTAGGAAAGAAGGAAGCTCAATTTATGGACAAAACTGTACAATGCCAGAAATGTTTTGGCACCATAATTATTTTATAGTCACTATTATATTTCTGAAATGTCTTATAATCCCTTTTTTTGTCTTAGGTCATTATATGTTATAACATATAACCTATGAAATAAACTATGAAATAAAAATGAATTCAATGCACATTGTCCTATTTTGATGTTTGAAAAGACATAAATGAGAAGGAGAAAGGGCTCAAGAAAGGGATTGCTGCTGCTGACAAAATCTTCCATATTATTATTCTCAGTGATCACTGAATGTAAATGCATCTGCAACTTTAAATGCAGCTGGAGCTTTTAAATAATAAGTACTGTCCAGACATCAGTGCAGCAGATATCATATAGGTTGTTATGATTTTACTATTTTCCTAATTAACATTATAGGAATAATAGAGAAGGCTGAGTTACTCAATGACTTTTTTGCCTCAGTTTTCACTGATAGAGAAGGGACATAGAGAAGGCTGAGTTACTCAATGAATTTTTTGCCTCAGTTTTCACTGATAAAGCCTCTTGTCTTACTGCCCAAGCTGTGGAAAGAACTAGCAGGGACTGTGAGGATGAACCACTGCCCACTGTACTTGAAGAGCAGGTTCGAGAACATCTGAGGAACTTGAAGGTGCACAAGTCCATGGGACCTGATGAGATCCATCCGCGGGTCCTGAAGGAACTGGCGGATGAAGTTGCCAAGCCACTGGCCATTGTATTTGAGAAGTCGTGGCAGTCTGGCGAGGTGCCCGATGACTGGAAGAGAGGGAACATTACCCCCATATTTAAAAAGGGGAACAAGGAGGACCCGGGCAACTACAGGCCGGTCAGCCTCACCTCTGTGCCTGGCAAGGTCATGGAGCAGATTCTCCTGGGAACCATGCTAAGGCACATGGAGAGCAAGGAGGTGGTGGGTGACAGCCAACATGGCTTCACCAAAGGCAGATCATGCCTGACCAACTTCGTGGCCTTTTATGATGGGATGACAGCATCGGTGGACAAGGATCGACCAACGGATATCATCTACCTGGACTTGTGCAAAGCTTTTGACGCTGTCCTGCACGAGATTCTTCTCTCTAAACTAGAGAGGCATGGGTTTGATGGATGGACCACTCGGTGGATAAGGAATTGGCTCAATGGCCGCACTCAGAGAGTAGTGGTCAACGGCTCGATGTCCAAGTGGAGACCGGTCACGAGTGGCGTCCCTCAGGGGTCCGTGTTGGGCCTGGCCCTCTTCAACATCTTTGTCGGTGACGTGGACAGTGGCATGGAGTGCACCCTCAGCAAGTTCGCCGATGATACCAAGCTGTGTGGTGCTGTTGACACGCTGGAAGGGAGGGATGCCATCTAGAGGGACCTCGACAGGCTGGAGAGGTGGGCCCGTGCCAACCTCATGAAGTTCAACCAGGCCAAATGCAAGGTCCTACATCTGGGTCGTGGCAATCCCAGGCACAAATACAGACTGGGTGGTGAATGGATCGAGAGCAGCCCTGAGGAGAAGGACTTGGGAGTACTGCTGGACGAGAAGCTCAATATGAGCTGTCAATGTGCTCTTGCGGCCCAGAAGGCCAACCGCGTCCTGGGCTGCATCAAGAGGAGCGTGGCCAGCAGGTCGAGAGAGGTGATTCTTCCCCTCTACTCTGCCCTCGTGAGACCTCACCTGGAGTACTACGTCCAGTTCTGGAGCCCCCAACATAAGAAGGACATGGACCAGTTGGAGAGGGTCCAGAGGAGGGCCACAAAGATGATAAGAGGGCTGGAGCACCTTTCCTATGAGGACAGGCTGAAAGAGTTGGGGCTGTTCAGCCTGGAGAAGAGGAGGCTCCGGGGTGACCTTATAGTGGTCTTCCAGTACCTCAAGGGGGCCTACAGGAAAGGTGGGGAGAAGCTGTTCAGGAGGGCCTGTTGTGATAGGACAAGGGGTAATGGTTTTAAAATAGAGGGAGGTAGATTCAGATTGGATATTAGGAAAAAATTTTTTACCATGAGAGTTGTAGAACACTGGAACAAGTTGCCCAGAGAGGTGGTGGATGCTCCATCCCTGGAGATGTTCAAGGCCAGGTTGGATGAGGCCCTGAGCAACCTGATCTAGTTGGAGATACCCCTGTTCCTTGCAGGGGGGTTGGACTAGATGACCTTTGAAGGTCCCTTCCAGCCCTAACCATTCTATGATTCTATGATTCTATGATAGTTTTGTCAGATTCCAAGATCCTGTTTCACATACTTATTTTCCAAACATACCTTTTAATAAGGCTACTCACAGAATCAGATAGTATTCACGTAGTACATGAGATTCATCTTCCTGTACTAAAGTAAATATGCCACAGGAATACTTTATATAGTACACAGTAATTAGAAAAGTCCATTGCAGAACAATGTACATATGCATTCTGCTCTTACTGTGGTGAAGGTCATATCAAGAGAGAGAATTAACTGTTTAGACATTCTCAGGAGTTGACAAATTAAAAAGAATTCCTCAAAATTGTTAAATTATATTTAATCTGTGACAATATTCAAAACACAGAAGCTTCTGCCACTGAGCAAATATACTGTACATACTAACCTGGTGTCAAGGAAGGGAGCTATACTGCCTGGGGTCCTGCTAAGAATGTGTTACATTAATTAGCCCTGTAGCCAAAATACCACACAGTGCTGTTGCAAGTTAATCTTGGGATAAATAGAAATGTGGCCTGTGTAAATGGCACTATTTAAAAAAGTGCTTTTGCCATGTTGAATATATTGTTTTTCAGGGAAATAGAGTGGTCAGATGTGACATCAGGGTTATTATCCCCTCTCAGGAACAGCTAACTTCACAGTGAGAAAAATTCTTTGCAATGATACAGTAGAAACATTATTCCTCATGGTTTGCAGCCAGGCTGCTCATGTGAAATATATTTTGAATATAGAAAAGGATATAAAGCTTATTCCTAAGAATGCTAAAGTGTTAATATTAATCAAATATTTCATTTAAATGTCAAAAATCATTAATGTCAAGTTGAAATGGTCTATTGAGGTAAAGAAACACTAGTGATAGTGATTGACTTAGATACCTGTTTTCTGTCCTTTTATGAAATGCTGGTACTCTCAAAGGAATCATTGTAGCAAATGGTGTAAGAAAAATCAATATGTCCAAATCAGAAGTAAGGCTGATACCCAGAGACTGATGAAATATCTTTATATCAATAACTTCACACGATAGCTTCCAATAAATACAGGTTTATTCTGATGAACTCATCAGGAAATATCAAGGCTTTAGCTAGGCTTCAATGGTCAAGTACAGGATAGACAACGGTGTATCATCATAAAAATTATAGTCTGTACTCTCTTCAAAAAAGGTTTGCATCAGCCCACAGATATTAGTACAACTAAACAGAAGAGCATGACCTTGAAATTGGGGCTATGAAGGAAGGGAGAGAATGATGAAAAGAATGTCTGTCTTACCAGAGAGTAGGAATAAAGTCTTGCTCTCAAGATGTAAAAATATGAATTTTTAACATCCTACTCCATCCTGCCTGATAATATGGAACAGAAAAACACCTTTCCATTTCTTCCAGGAAGAAAAGATATGTTCTTTCTAAATTTCAGGTCAACAGTTCATAAAAATTCACAGTGGACCAGACATTGTGACACAGAAAATAGTCATGTCTGTCTATAGTGAGGTTTGTTAGAACATGCTCCATCGTATCTCTCAATTTTGGAGAACCAAAAGACAGCAATAGTAAAGTTTTGAGGATTCTGTTCAGTGGAAGGATTCCACTACACTCTATTTCATATGGTCCTTCTTATACAAATTACAGCTGAGGTCAGTTACTTCATCGACAATTTTTTCATGTTTTGAAGATCAGAAAAGTCAATTAGGATAACTCAGTCTGAGTCTGCTAGTAAAATCTACTATGAACTTTTTGATTTTTCCGTGAGGTGGTGAAGGATTTTTATCTTGGCAATTTTGTGGTAAATTAAGAGTAACATATAGATGTAAAAAAAAAATAAAAAAAAATTCCTTAAAAAGCTTGCACTATTCTGGAATGGTCAGACAGCTTTTGCTCCTTCAAGATTTCCGGGCCAGTTTTGCTGACTTAAGAGATTCAAATACTTCAAGAAAAATATGGTTACATTTATTTTAACTTCAACCAATCTCACCTGCTACCAAGTGAGTTGTGTTTCTCTCTCAAAATAATCAAAGTAGATATTATGATCTTTTTGCTTTTTTCCTAAACTGCAGAACTATGAATCTTCCTTTTAGCACAGCAGTTGTGTTTTCATGTTTTCTGATATTTCCTGCACTGCCCCACAAACCTGCTGTAAGAAGGAAGAGAAAAACCAACAGCTTGTTTTGATATTTCTCCTTCAGATAACTTTGGAGATATTAAAAAGCTCTCTGGGCATGGTCCTGGGCAACCTGTTCCAGCTGGCTCTACTTGAGCAGAGGAGTTGGACCAAACGTCCATGACAGGGTCCTTCCACCTTCAACTGTTGTGTAATTCTGTTACTTCGGAGCATGGAGCACTTGATGGAATACCTGTATGGTAAAGACCATACAACTACTGTGTACAAAAGAGCCCACGTAGAGAAGACACATCAGCAAAATGCTGTCACTTCCATTAGGACAGATGTATGAGAAGCTGTGTGATAATACAACAAATTAAACATGAGTGGAACAGAACTACTTTAAACAAGTTGTGTAATGTCTATCAACCAGAGTAGTATTTTTCTTTTTTTTTTTTGGTGTTTTTTTTGTTTGTTTGGTTGGTGTGGTTTGGTTTTAGATTTTGTTTTGCTTTGTTTTGTTTTTTGTTTGCTTTTTTAAGAGATGTTTTGTGTATCTCTTCCATTATGTGATAGAAGGCTGCTGCATTATTACAAACTGCCGTTAAGGATGATAGGAGAAATACATAACCCAGAGAGAGGTGTGGGGGTAGAGGCAAGATATTTCAGTGATAATGAGTTCCATAATGTTGCAGCTTTTATCTGCCCTCTTCAACTTCCAGTTTCTCCTTAAAAGGCTACATATATTAGCTTTCTCTTTATCATTTTTTTTCTCATTTTTTTATGTGGAATTTGACAAAGCATTATGATGTTCATGATTATTAAATAAATAAATCAATAAAAATTGCCCTCAATAAATCAGTTTTTTTTTTTTTAGAAAGGAATTAAGACCTTTTTCAGTTCACAATATCATAACGCATATCATACCTTTATACGGCAGTGTCTAATCACAAAGAAAAATGCTGATTGTTTTGTATTTCTGATTTCACTGCAGTTTCTCATGTCATTGGCATGCCCCACTTAAGACAGCAATTTGAGACAGAAGGTACATGTTCATCCGCTCTTCCTCTAGCAAGCAAAATTGGTAAATGCTACAGTATTAATAAATGTATTTGTGCTTCAATTTCTTCTCTTCATGGCACTAGGAATTTTGAACATCAAAAAAATAATTGCGTTGTTCCTTCAGATTAGGTCTGTGTCTTTGAAATACACTGTGTTAGAATGTTAATTGAGTTTGACATAAGCATGGATATAAAATGCATCATGCCACTCAACTTACCAGCAGTGAAACTGATTACCAATTATAATCATTCTCTGCATGGTGACAGCATACCAAGATGGAGATGTTGAATATTTCAGTTCGCAATATTATCTGGGTTGTTTAAAGTACTGACTACGTGTCCTGAAACCAATAGAGGTAATTGGTATGCATGTAAGAGCTGGCAGGCTGAGCACATCACTTATTTATAGAGTCTTTTGATGTAACTCTGTGGAAAAAAAATGTTAATAAAACATGGTTCAAAGGAAAATTTACACTCTCCATTATAATATGACATAAAGTACAAATTATTGTACCTAAATAACTGTTTTCTAGTGAATGGTGTTCCTTTTCCATTTTATTGAACTAGTCCACTGAAAGCTAACAAAAGGGGGGAGGGAAACACAAAGAACAGGAAGGCTATTAACTCTTCATTTTGTGATGCAGCTCTCTGGAAATTAAGATACATATATGAGACAGAGAGTGGAAAATCACTGGTTATGTCATTGCTTTCATAACCTTCTTATTTGCTCCACAAATTGGTTTATGGTCCTCTTAGGGCACGTTCATCAACAAACTGAATGTCACAATTGATGTGGACCAGAAAACAGGATACAGGAAGTAACATGGTGACCTTATTTGAAAGGCAGCAAGCCAGTTCAATTAGCCTTCCCATAAGTCCTTCTATGCAGGAAGGACACCAGCAATCCTAACTTCTCTTCAAACAGGAAGACACCCATAAAATCTTCAGATAATATTTACTGAATGCTTTGTTTTTGTCAGAACTGGTTGTAAGCCTTATGCGACCTATGCGGAATCACAGAATCACAGAATCACAGAATGTTAGGGATTGGAAGGGACCTCAAAGGATCATCTAGTCCAATCCCCCTGCCGGAGCAGGACCACCTAGATCAGATCACACAAGAACATGTCCAGGCGGGTTTTGAACATCTCCAGAGAAGGAGACTCCACAACCTCTCTGAGCAGCCTGTTCCAGTGTTCTGTCACCCTTACTGGGAAAAAGTTCTTCCTCATCTTTAAGCGAAATCTCCTGTGTCCAGCTTATATCTATTTCCCCTTGTCCTATCATTGGATGCCACTGAGAAGAGCCTGGCTCCATCCTCATGACAGTCACCCTTTACATATTTATAAACATTAATGAGGTCTCCCCTCAGTCTCCTCCAAGCTAAAGAGACCCAGCTCCCTCAGCCTTTCCTCATAAGGGAGATGCTCCACTCCCTTAATCATCTTTGTGGCCCTGCGCTGGACTCTCGCAAGCAGTTCCTTGTCCTTCTTGAACTGAGGGGCCCAGAACTGTACACAATGTTCCAGATGCGGCTTCACCAGGGCAGAGTAGAGGGGGAGGAGAACCTCTCTCAACCTACTAACCACACCCCTTCTAATACAGCCCAGGATGCCATTGGCCTTCTTGGCCACAAGGGCACATTGCTGACTCGTGGTCATCCTGCTGTCCACCAGGACCCCCAGGTCCCTTTCCTCTGTGCTGCTCCTCAACAGCTCAGTCCCCAGTCAAACTTTGTATTGGAGGCAAGAAAAACACTGAGCTTCTGGTCATGAGATAAGAAGTGAAAAGAGACTCAATATTAGCAAATGCTGGTGAAAAGCAGTTTCATTAGACTCAGAATTTATTTTCTATGGAGTAAGGGAAATCTTTAAAATTGGAGACAAGGGAAAAAAAGGGTGATTAGAGTTTCCAGGCTATCTCATGGGGGTAAAATATTAGTATACTATATAATATTTACAGAGAAATCCCACTTAATCTTGTCATTAATGACTGAGTTCTTATGTTCATGCCCTAGTGGTGGCAAATTAAAGTTGACTAAGCACGGACCGTTGTCATTTCCATAAAGCTGACCATCTGCATTTCCTGCCGTTAAATGCTTCACTCTGTGACCTCAGTGCTCTGGGCATGTATTTTTAAGGAACTATTAGCATTTCATGTAAGCCTGATAGCAAATTAGTGATGCCTTTTGGACTTTAATTTTTGCCCTGTGATGCCTGTTCTTCATGGCGATGAAAACTCTGCACAAGTCCAGAGATTAGTCAGTAATGTCTCCCAAAAGCCCCTTAGCACCTCACTGATCTTGCCTTACAGAGGCAGATGCCAGTAAAAATAATTAAAAGCTAAACAATGAATGAGTTCCTAATAGTGAGTTCCACACCCAGGTAGTCTCATTAATGTAATTTAAAGCTTTCAGTTTTATGTGTCATGGAAGGCTACATCTGTCCATCAAATACACTTGGTCTTGTGGCTTATCTGTAGAGCTGCAAATATGAAGATCTTTCTGATTTCATTTTGGCTCTGTGGAATACCTGGGATCACTTTTCAACTCCGCTTAAGAATTAAAAGGGTTGAAATGAAATGCTTATTTACAAGCACATCCTCTTGAGACCATAATTTCGCTGAAACAGTATTTAATTACTTATAACATATTTGCATGATTAGAGCATGAAGAGAAATATGGCAGTCAAATGTGGGTAAGGCCAAATTCCCTGCAAGTTGACTGCTATTAAGATTTTAAATCTTGAAGAAAATACCATGGATTTAGGTGGGCAGGAGAAAATTAATTCTACTAAATAATATATGTTGCTACCGGGCTAACCAAGTTAATGTTTTATTCATAAACCACAAAATATAGTGCTTCAATATAGAGCATGATTTCCCTGGCACCAAAGTCCTCAATAGATGTCAAGACATGGGAGAAAGGAAGAACACAAGATTGCGGATACGCCTTCCTCCCAAGAAGCTTTTTGAAGCTGTATTGTGGGATCAAGTGAAGCCTAAGCACACTGCCAATAAAGAAATTCACATAACATGGGGAGTTAGGGCCACCATAAGGAAGCTTATGGCATCCTTCAGACAAGTGAGTAATCAGCCTGTTTGCACCTAAACTACATCTGTATAGCCTGTCTTGGAAGGGAAAGGTCTACTCAGTTGACTTCACCATTCAACATTTTCCCAAGGCTCTTGTAAAAGATGAGTCTACAAGAGATGATCATTGATCAATCAACAGGACCTAGGTGTGTATACCAGCAGCTACTGCAGGAGTTAGTTATAGATGGGTGGCTTTGTCCAGTGGTGGAACATTGAAGCTAGGTCATTGCTTACTTCTGTGTCTGTAATCGAGACACTCAAAACTTGTAGGTTATACCACTGTTTTATAATTAACTGAAGTGAAATAATCTTTACACTCAGAGGCAAAACTCCTATTGATCTCTATGAGGAAAGAAATGAGACACTCTGTTAGTACCTGTAGTCATACTCATTTGGTGTAGGTAATACAACTCATTAGTACTTATTAGTAACAGGTACAGCCAGTACCTGTGAAATAAAGCTCACAGACTTTTAATGTACTGTTGTGTAAAAATTACTGTTCCAGTTTTAAGTTATTTTCTAATACTCTTCAATCAACATGAAGACTTACTTTTCATAGCATCAGCGGGGGTGAGATCATGCCCTATTCGCTCTTAGTGAGTTCATTCAGACAACCTTTTTCCCCCGGACTAGATGTCTATTTGTCTTTTAGACTCTAACTCAAGTCCATTGCAGTGTTTTCACCACTACCTGCTCAAAGTGTACTCTTAACGTCCACAGAGTTTACTGCCAGCAACCTGATACTCCAAGCCAGCTAGCAGCACGTGTGCTCTGGTGTCAAAGCAGTGTCATTTTATGATGAAGCGTTGGGGTCTCAGCAGCCGGATGTTAGGTCTGGAACAGCACCTGCAGACTTTGTGTGGCCCAGAGCTGCTGCCCATCACAGCCAGCTCTGGGTGCAGAGGCAGAGCAGTCAACCTCCTCCTGAGATCTAGAACGAGTCAAGTCCAGTGCAGCCTTTCATGGGCGCCAAGTTTCAAGGCTAGAACTATTCCTTGCATATCATCAAGGATGCAGCTGTCAGGAGGGGAAAATTACATTGATTTACCCTCAGAGAATGCTAAACTAATTCAGGAAATGCACACAAAGGACATGAGAAACAAACATCAATTAGAAGAAGAAACATGAAAAATATCTTTCAGTGTCTGCCCTGCCCTTTATTATTATTCCAAGTGCATTCAACCAATCATCCTCTCAGTCTGCTTCATTATTAGCAAATTGTAAAATAAATACTGAGTATTTTTATCTTCCCATTAGCAATGCTGACTCTCACTTCCTTGGAAGGAAGATTTCCATGACTGGCGCAAAGGGAAATATCCTGCAGTGGTCTGCTCATTCACAAAAATGTCTGAGAAAGAACGTAAAGCATAATATGGCCCCTTTTAATTTGTAGAAAAAGAAAGATGTTAATGAAACAACAGCAGCATCTTTATTAGGACATTAAGATTTGAGCTGAATATCGAAAAAAACCACAACAAACTAGTGAAGAGCCATGGGAGTGAAGAAAAGAGAAAGAAAATACAAACAGAAAGAGGTGCTTTTGTTTAAGGTTCAAAGTGTGATGACTACAGCTATTAACATATTAATACTGAATAGCATTATGGTTTCAGAGGCTGCATATTATGTCGGAAAGAAAATGATTTCTCAATATCTATTTTGCTCCCATGTCTAGGTGATACAGAATTCACATAAAGTATCAAGAAATCAGAGATTATGTCTACAAAGCTCCTGAAGAGACAAGTGACTGTGAGCAGGACGTGCTCCTCATCTCACTGCAGGCTCTGCACGCAGGTGCTGCGCAGCCTGCACGAAAAGGACCAGTGCTTGAGGACTGTTGGCAGGGTGGCACTTGCAGGCTTGCTGCCTATGTGGGCAGGAAATTTACTTTATTCCCTTTCACGTGAACTTCTAATGCCCCGGAAAACACAATGCTGACAAAGTGGGAAAGCTGAAGAAATTTCTCTGTGTATAAATGTATCTAATTAGTGGACACAGGCCACTCTACACCCCATATCCAGTTGGGTCCTTCTACTTCAAGTGCTTTTTCTTCACAGAGGATTGAGAAAGGAGAGCCTCTGTGTCAGAGAAAGAGGGAAGCAAACGCAAAAGTGAATGAATGCACTATTTTCAGAACTTTATTCACCTCTTGAGTGATCATGCTCAGACTAGCAACTAGTTCCTCTTGGATGACAGCTCCCTGTATGGACTCTTTACCTTTGATGTCCTAACTGACAAAAAGCTTCGTAAGAAAAGCCCTCTGGTAGTCATCCTCTTCTGACAGATCAGTTCATTTTTCTATTGTACGATGGATTACATTTACCTTAAAAACCAGCGTAGATAGATTTCTGAGTATGCTTTTAGGTTTTGGTGTTGCTGTGGTAATGTCTTCTCTTTTGGTTACACAGATCTGTGTTTGCTTGCATAAAGGTTGTTTTGCCACTAAGATGTAATAACAAAACAGGCAAAACAACAAAACAGGCAATCTGCACCCCTGAGTAAGCAATTTAACCACAGATAAGAAAATGATGGATTCCAGTCTATCTCATTCCATAAACTCAAAATAAAAATAATAATGAAGTGATCTGTAATAAAAAAGAAACAAATTACGAGTATTACACTATTGATTTTGAAGGACTGTAATTTTAGAGAGGTGCTTTCAATTCTGTCAGCATTATAGATCCTGAAAATGAATGGAGTCTGTTTCAGGAACACTGCCTTCCAAAAAACCACCTCTCATTATTTGCAATGTTTTGAATAAAAACTAAGGTAACACAAATGTTTAAACAGATGGCTCAATGATATGCCTTTTTTCTTTACTAATCATAGTTATTAAAGCAACCACTTTATTTTTTATTGTGTTTTAAATAGGCACAGAGACTTTGAGTCTGATAATGACCTTTGTACATCATGCTGCAAATTGATTTTGATGACCTTTCACTCTCAGATAATTAGGCTTCATGCACATTCATCTTGTTCTCACTGCACTGAGACTGCCTACTGCACTGGGCCCTTCAAATTCCCCCCGTTTCAGCATGTTGTCTCTTGCTCTCTATCACTGATTTGCTGCTGTTGGAGAACTTAATGCTTTTTGTGTAAAAATTGAAATTGCAATTTAACTTCCCCTTAAATGTTGACACTTGTGCAATGCCAGATTTGGGGTGAAAATGGCAATGATAGTTTTTTCCCTGTTCATAATGGAAGGTCCAAAAAACCTAGTTGTCAAATAGTCTTCTACTCATTGCTGTGCCTACCTCAGCTTTATTTTCTCCTCAAAACTAAATCTAATTTGGATGGTTTGGTGGTTCAGCTTCACTGTGGAGCTCAGTGCTCCACAAACTTCACATACACAACATCAAAATTACTAGAGAAAATACTGTGATATCCTAGGATAGGCTGATTTCCAGCAGGAAAAAAGCCCCAGATGTAATGACTGAAGGACAAGAATGCAGCATACAGACAGAACACATGAGTGTATCTGTCTCAAATGGCATGTTTTCCCTTGGGCATCAGCTGCTCTAAAAGTAAATGCCTTATAGAGAAGTGCACCTGTTACACCAAGATATACACTATATCTTCAACACATTCTGTGAATGATCAGAAACTTTCTGAATGTGAACTGGTAAAAATCACATACTTAAAAAACAGACATCCTGAAAGGTGGAATATATTAAGTCTTTCAGCAGAAAATGATAAAGGAATCAAAAGCCTCATAGCAGGCTGTAGGCAATTACTTAATCCTAAATACATTATTCTAAGCAGGATTCTTTCTGTCTTTTGACAATAAAAGTTGGTCCTATGTTTCATGTCCAATAAACTTATAGAGGTAACAGACATAATAGGATAAGATCTGTTTCCAGATTAATAGAAAACAGCAAGTCAATCCTGCATCACTAAGAGACTGTATGGACAAATCACCCAAAGAATACATATTGCTTCTTCGTATGTTTGTGTTATAGACTTGAATATAGGACGAGAGTCTGCAGTACCAGAGGTCTGCAACCAAAGATAAAGGCAAAGCCTTTTAATCCAACCTGTGACAAGCAAGTTGGTATACATGTGTGAATGAAGACAACAAAAAGAGAAAAGTAAGCAAACAATTAAGGAATACTGTTGTTTTGTAAAACAGTAGAGAGTTTCAGAAAGACAGAATTGTTTCTATTGATGTGCCCTGATGTCAACCCAGGCAAGTCCTATTAACTTCAGCCTAACAAGATGAGAAGATCTGTGTATTTCTATAAGGAAAAAGAAACAAGAGCAGGATATGAAAGTGTCAGATGCTAAGAGCAATCTTAAAAACAGCCGAGCTTAACAGAACATTCACACTGAGATGTTTTTATTATTAATGTTATTATTATATTTGTCGGCAAAGGCAAACTCCAAGAGAGGAAAAAGTCTGGAACATAGCCAGAATGTGTTTACTATCTTATAGGCAGGATGTAAAAGAGCTTTCTATGTTTCTTACTGCATAAGATCCACAAGGGCAAGGACTTTATGTTCTTCTTTGTTCTGTACAGCTCTCAGCACAATGTCAGTTCTTAATAAATAATAAATAAAATAATGACTTGGAGAACATATAAAAAGATGAGTGGGGAGGACATACTAAATTATTCATAAATGTTCCCAACAATGTCACTTTCCAATTAAAGTGTCATTCTATCATCTGTGTGGGTGAGACAACAACCTTCATCTCAAACAAATGTGACAGCACTAAGAGCAAAAGGATTTTGTCATATATTAGTATGTAGGCTGTGATAAAACATTTAGAACAAGTTTCCAGGAGTAGACTTTTTCTCTAATTGTCTTGCCTGTACTACTGATATTCCAGACTTTTTTTTCTTTAGTATTATTTGTATGAAATATATGGACTACAATTTGACAAAGATTTTATTTAACATTTTGAATAAAAGCTCATAAACCATTTAATAGTTCTTTTTGAGCAAGTCGTGAAACTTCCCAACCAGTTCCCCTCTACTGCAAATCTACTGACCTTGGTTTTAAGGAACAACTTCTGTCCTGTCTTGGTCAATCAGGAGCAGTGTGGATCCTCATGTCAAGTTATGCAGACTAGTTTATGTCCATGCTGTTCAAGGCTGGCTATATTCGTGCTACATATTAGATGAAGTAAAGCAGGAGTTATCTCACCAACCTCTGCACTATACAGTGCAGACCTCCCTAAAGCCGCTGGCATGGGTCTCCTGCCTCAGACGTGACCATTAATATCAGTGCTTCTGATATTAATGCTCTTCAGTGCTTTCCTTGAGTCCTACAAAGACAGTGAGAAATAGGATAAGAAGGTAGAAAGCAGGTGAAACATGTATCTGTTCTTCCAACCCTGAGGAAATTGTTCAGAGCTGTACTTTATTGTACGCTCTTCTCCAGTGGTTCTATTCTGAGTCATGCAGCATTTACTGCAGTTCTCATAATTACAGCACTGGGAGACATGAAGCAGTATTACAATAAACAGAGAGATTCATTGCAATAAATAACAAGCTTCCAGCTATCATAGCTGCAAATTTTGAAACTCTAAACTCTGTAGGACCTAAATACCTACAGCTTGGAATGCATATCGTTAAATCTCATGATTCCTAAACACATCTCCTTATCAACACAAAGACAAGATGTAGCCTGGGCTGCCAGTATTTAGGGAAGATTTCCAAGGCTGGATGACTGTGGGCAAAACTATGTTTATTTTTTCCCCACCTTGGTTCAGAGATTTGGACTATGGTATGAAATTTCCTAACAGTAATGCTGTGCTCATCTGAATGTACTCCTTGCCATTACAAAGATATCTCATCTATATAGAGCTGATTAGTTCATTATATAGACAAGTAAATATAGGTCTACATAGACAAGTGATGAAATATCACTAATATTAGTTTGCTTTAATTGATACTAGGCATAAAACAACTGTTCGCAAATCTCAAGGACCTAGTTTTTTATTTATTCTACAGCTGAAACTAATGATGGAATTTGGGCATGTGGCAGAGGAATATAAAATGTCATGGAGAGTACCAGTATGCAGAACATTTCCTGGGTACTCTTTTTTATTTACAACTGAGCTGATGCACAAAACTTTTGAGCTGGCTTCTTAAAGCATACTGCACAGTCATTTCATTCACTTTCCTGTCAACAAGCTTTGGTTTGATAAATTAAAAGAGAAAAATGCTGGGTAAAGCGCTGCTGACCTCCATGATTCATTTTGCAGCAATTTTCTCAAGGCTGCCTCGAGAACGACCTGCTATCTTCCTTGTCTTCTTATCATTTTCCCATCTGGAAAAGTCTGAGCCATGTGGTACACCGGGCAGTAAGTGGTATGAGACCACTGCATTCAAAGGCCATTAACAATCATAACTCTTAAAATCAAGATCCTCCTGCGGACAAGGTTAATAGTAGTCTATAGAATAGGTAGAGAGGTCAGTAGTTAACTTTTACTAGAATAAATAAATATCAAATGAATTGTTTGATTTTCTTTGTTACCTCAGACATAAAACAAGAATTGCAGTTTTTAGAGGCTGCTACTGAAGGTTACTGTTGAAAACATGGATCTTTAAACACTTTGTACCTTAATGGCCAGTGAAAGACATCCTTTGTTCATATATCTTTTGGATTACATTATCAATATTTTTCCCCTAAAACTGAAATACAGCTGCATTTTCAAATAGCCTGGTAAGTTTGATTAATTTAGCAATTATATTGGTAGTCTAGCCCAAGGTTTTGAAATGCAAAAATTTAGAGAACTAATTTTCCATAGATAGGGATAAATCTAAGACACTAATTGCTAATAACTTCAACTCTATGTCAGTCATGAAGTGCCATAAATGAAAAATATAAATCCATACAGGAATTAAAAATAGTATCAAGTTTCAAAGTCTGAATTTCCTAATTAGTCTTTGTTCCCAAAATGAAATTCAGAAAAGTTCTGTGAAGAGAATAGTCCATGCTAAGTTTAGAGAAAGTAGGGTAAAAAGTTGTCACTATAGACAAAAACCTACAATGGCAGATCATCTAGAAAAGTAAGAAACAAACAAAAGAACTAACTTCTATAAAAGAGAGATATTATTCAACATCTAAGAGGGTATTGATAATAATTAGAGTGAATCAATAAAACAAGGACAAAGAGTTTCTCTTAATGGTAAAAAAATATCCTTTATATTACTGAGTGATAATGACTGTTCTTATTTGCAAGATTAGTAAAACCACTGATTATATTTCCAGTGGTACATTAGATACATCTATATGTGGACGTGTGTTCATGCTTACAAACACACACACACACACACACACATACACACACACACACACGTTCTTCAGATGAATGGCAAGTGTCAGTGCTAAAATGAACGAAGTCCACCTAATAGCCCACACATTGGGGTGAGCTAAGCAGGTAGGTGTATTTGAAAAATTCCTTTTTCGTTCACATGAAACGCTTAGAATTTCAGTATTTCAAATCCTTCAAATGGGTGACACTTCATTGCTTTGAAAATTCTTTGCCTCATAAATGAAGGAGAAGTTTAAAAAGTATATTTTGCTTCAATCTCTATCTATTTGTAATGTTCATATTTGTCATTGCATTCTACTCTTCTGTACCTATAGATCTCACTTAGGGAATCTGGAGTAGTGAATTCTGCCAGTGTATGAGAGGAAAAAGTTTAGCATACTCCTGCTAAATCCTTCATAAATTTTAGGTCCTTTTTTGAGGCTCCTTTCCCCCCTCCCCTTCCCCCTGAAGTCCTGAATGGCTCAGTGAATTGCTAAGGGTTTATGGAGCCTTTCACTCTGGGTCACTGGTTTGATTCAAGTCTAAGTCAGCAGTGAACCAAAAGTCATTATCATCTGAGGATGCGTTTGTGCTCTTTTAAAATGAGTTGGTGACTTGATCCAGTTTCCTTTGAGGCAAGACTGATAAGGACCTTCACAACTGACAATCTCTTGGTGCAGTCTTAGCCAAGAAGACTGAATTTCTGACACACGGACCAATCCCTCCAAGTCAGAGAGGGGGGGATGCTCAAGCTCCATTAAAAGTGTCTGTCAACTACTTTTCTTGAGTAGAAAGGATATTCATGAAGAGAATACATAAAAAAAAAAAAAGAATTGATGTGACTGTATAGTCAAGATGTCATTTAGGAAACTTTATGAGAAAGGGAGAATGTTATCTTACCTTCTCACTCTGATTGTTCTCTGGGAATGAATTAATCCCATTTAGTAAAGAAACAAACAAACAAAAATTATTAAATCACAAGAAATTGATAGGAATGTGAAAGAAATGTTGGCCTTGACATCACCTGTAGGGCTGTCTCTGCTTTGATGAGCAGCTTTACAAGCTGCTTTAATAAGTGAGTGCTCATGTTGACAGTGTCCTCTGTGAAATGATGAGCAATTTCTGATTTAATTTTTTTAAGCTGATAATGAAACTCCACCTGTAAACAAAAAGACATTGATTAAGTGATGGGGTTGCCTTTCTATTGGTGGTCCTTCTTAAATGAGGCTTTTCTCAATATTTATATAACTCCCATCTACATGGTGTCAGAATGTCTGGTTGATTACTAGTCCTGATCCCTTTTCCCCTATCAACACTCTTTGCTCTTTCCTCATAATAGCAATATATCTAAAAATGCTGTCTACTTCAGTCTAATTCCATTTCAGCACACTTTAGTTGACAAAGTCCTCTAATTTACTAAATCAGGAAAACTCAGATTTACCAAATTAAAAAAGTCACATTCTTATGAATTAGTACCCTTTCCCTGGCCTTGGTGGAACACATTCATGTTATTTCCCTAAAACATCATGTCGTTGGTAGCTTACTAATTTCTTTCTCAAGTTTTCCATTCTACTGAAATATTTTGTTCAGTACTCATGCAAAATATACTATACGTGCAAAATATAGATTGTTTTTTGCATATAGGATTCTGTAAATTGCAAAATTAACTTCTGCTGTTAATTAACCACCAATTGCTGGTCTTGGAATCTGAATACCTACAGCTTAAGATGATTGACTGATGCTTCAGTGCTCCAGCTCATTGACTGAAACAGCAAAATTCTATGACTGCTGTAGTTCAGAATCAATCTGAAGCCTCTTATTCTGCAAAACGCCTATACACATAAGTAGTTTTATACGTATGGGTAATTCTATTGCGTTCAGAAAAACCTCTCATCACTGAGTCTGAGTTTGATATTTAAATGATTTTTTAACTCTGGATTTTTTAGTTCTGGTCACTGAACTGTGAATTTAAATAACTCATTGGATATGATGGGAAAAGCATGTTGTCCATGCTACTGTTGATATTTGCATACAAATATCTGCTACTAAATCTAGACCCTGTAAAGATCAGCCTATTTAAAATACCTACATTTCATGCTAAAGTGTGTGTTTACTTTAAAAAAAAAAAAAGAATGAAATGAATCATTTGTGTTGTAAGATTTACATATGGTATGCTCTAATTGGATAACTGACAGGAGATGCTGCGATAAGATATTATTTTATCAAATGTATTTTTAAATGTTTCTTCCGGTGCATCAATCTGAGCATGCTGCTAAAAGGCAGGGAGAGCAAGAGGGAGAGAGGGGGCTCATGTGTAGAATTAATTTTGCCCTCTGGAGAAATCCCCATGACTGCACACAGTTCAAAACCCATTATGGTTGTTCCACAACCAAACATTTGATGCTCTGATCAGTGTCAAGAGTGGAGGTAGGGAAGAGCCACAAAATGAGGCTGAAAAGCCTTGATGGTGCCAGCTGCTCTCTAACCTTGACTCAGCGGTGTGAGAACAAAAAAAAAAAAAAAAAGAAAATAGAGAAAGCAACAGAAAGGAAGCAAGTAACCAAGCAAAAATGAAAGTAAGAAAATAGGACAGACCTGAAAATATTACTCCCTCCAGGTAACACCTTTCTTCTTTCAGCTGCTGAAGTCTTATTTATTCTCTATTAATAAATCAAAATATCACAGCAGTCTTGTAGATACCAGCTATGGGCTCCCCAAGGGAAAGTTAAAATATTTTTAACTCCTTGAAGCAATAAAAATATTGCCTTCTAATTATTAAAGTATTTATTAATATTTGTGTTTTTATAAGAAAAAAAGACATGGTAAAATCTGTCTCTTCCTGCAAGCTTTTTGGAGTGGTGGTGTTCAGTCATAGGAGACTTCACAGAAACAGAAAGAATAATAAATCGAAGACTTTCTAGAAAAGAGCAGTATCAGCATGTATTGGTCATGAATCAGAGAGATTTATTGTTCTTAACACAAACATTTGGGAAGCAGACACAGAAGTCTGGAAAATATTATGCAATGACTAATATTAACATAAAAAAGAAATTTCCCACTAAAACATGCTGTGGCTAATGATTTAAAATACTACTTACTATTTAAGTGCTGCTGTCGCTTGAATCATATATTTTAAAACCAAAGACGTTTACTGGTGGATAGTTCTCCTTTTGGAAGCTCTCATTAAATACTTCATGTTAAACACTGGTGTCAAAGGTTAAGAAAACACCACATGAACTGCGTAAACTATGTATTCAAGTAGTCCTCTTTAAATTATTAATTTATGTTCATGTTGATAACAGCTAGATCTTTCTAGATCTTTGATTTCCGCTTTGGTAAAAATACTACAGACTAACAAAGTTAGGCAGAGCCAAATGAAGTTTAATGGAGAATAAAAAATTTTGAATACCCATAAAATGAGAGAGGCAAAAATGCACATACTATTAGATTCAAAAGATAAAGTGACCTCTCAGCTGTATCACAACATGAGATGTATAATTTTGACTGCTCATTATTAATTTTCCCTTGCTTTTTGTATAGTATGGTATCTCCATCTTACAAATTTAGAGAAAAGGAACACGATTATACATTCATTGGGACTCGGTAAAAGAGTGTGATATAAAATGAAAGTTAACTGGAATCTTTGTTGCAATATACAACTGAACTAAAGTGCAATATTTCTGTATTGCTTGCATTAGTTAAATTCATCATCTATCTGTTTTATTTCATCTTTCTTTGCCTCTTCATTGTGAGATTTGACTGAAATGGAAGTACCAAGAAACTGAGCTGTTCTCACCTTCTTTAAACATGACTCTTTTGTCATGGAAATTTAAATAAGTTTTAAAGATTTCAAAAATTTGGAGGTTTATTTCAAACCAAATCTGCTTGCAACTTAAGTGCTTCTGGTAATGACAAAGAAAGTAATTCAGCAGCTGGTCTGGCATCTCTTAGTCAAGGTTATGCAAGCTGGATGCCAATCCACAGAAAAAAGTTATCGAACTTACAATAAAATTTACACTACATGTGGATATGGACCCCTGGAGCCTCCCTTTAACCACTCTCAAGCTCAGCACTGATTAGTAGTGATGTTTCTGGGGCTGCGTACACACTTACAAATGTGACCTGTCTTAACCTGGCAGAGGACCCAAGCCACTTGCACAATGCCTTTGTGAGATCTCTTTCATAGGAGATGGGAGGAATTCAAGTCTTGGCCAGAATATAATGTTCTCTAGCTAGCCCTGCTTGGCAAACTATTTCTCAAGCAACTGTTTCAACAGTAATTCCAAATTTAAAACAGACCTCGTAATAGACAGGAGGAACTGATAACAAATTCATTGTCCTGAAATTCGACAGGGTATTTGACGTCGTAGCATTTAAGTAGGTCATTTTTCCAGAACAAGAGATTCAGGGAAGCTGGGTTCAGCCTTGTGGTTCACATTCAGTGGATTGCTTTTAACTAAGTTGTAGCCTCTCATCTTGAACTGACATTACATATCACTCATCACTATGTGTCAGAAGTTATATCAGTATCTGTAGCAGCTGTTGCATCTTCTGGATGAAAAGTCTCAATGTTTACCTTTAAAATGTCAATCCTTCTGCACTCTCAGTGTTCACAGACCTGTTCATCAGTTTGTTCTCAGCTGCCCTGGAGACGTGTTCAGAATAAATGAAGCAAGTAGGACAATTTAAATACAAGGGAGAAGCTGTAGTCAAAGTCATTTGCTGGTTTCACTTCACAGGCCGGTTCTCAAAGGGATCCTTCCTTCAGTGATAGCGTTTGTCTGTGATTTAACTTTTATATCTTGTGTGGAAGGGACTGACATAATTTTGATAACAGACCTTCTCTGCTGACATTTAAAGATGGCAGAATTTCTCCACTTAGGTGGCTGCAAAGAGGCAGGAGACCAAAGCGGTGGCATGGCTGTTGCAGTTGATACTCTATCCCATGGTAACAGCTGTATTCAGACAGCACTATGCACGATCCACGGTGCAAATTAGGAAGTCATTCTAACCATCAGTGAAGGCCATCTAGATGCCAGACTGCCATCTCTAGCCAGGAAAGACGCAGCGAAGAAATGGTTAGGCTGTGGTGCTCCATGGCCTGCAGAATATTTCTGGGTGAGCCTGAGACAATCAGCTTTCCTACTACCTCAAACGCCACTGAAACAGTTTCCTTCGAATAAAGCCAGCATGCTTTTCTGATGTTTTGCCCTCAGAATCTATTGCATGCTTCTGAATCTGAAAACCTAGCAGTTTGGATGCACTATTGAATAAATTACAGGCTGACCTGTCCTACTTCTGGCTATTGCCACAATGTTTGCGACCTGATCACGAAAAGGTGCAGCAGATAATCATCACAATCCTTAGCTTCAGTGGATTAACTACTTGTTAGTGATTTGGAAACCATCGTCATTCTCTGGTAAAAATTCTTATGTCTGATTTATGTTATTCCTAGAAAATACATAAAACATTTGTTTACTTTGGTGACATAGCTAGCAGAGCAAATACTGTATTTTTTTTAAAAAAAAAAGTTGCTAGGCCTCCTTATTTGCTGAAGTACTAAATACATCATGAGAACACAGTAACAGTGACTTCATTGCATATCCACACAGAGATCCATTGCATCTGAGTTTCTAAAACTGTATGGATATTTGAAGGGAACCCATGAATGCAGAACATTCTGTCTCTGCTCTATAGCCTCTCTGCTACGGCAGCCATGTTTCAGGGCTCCCAGAGGGACTGAAATGTATAGGGGACTGATAATAAGAAGTGGAAAGTTTTTGCTACAAATCACTTCTGGTATTAACTGTATGTTGTCCATGCCTGGTGTAAGGGGCTTCTAGGAGCTCTCGGCATGTAGTAACATAACACACATACTCACTCACTCACTCACTCACTCACTCACTCACTCTATCTCTGTCTATTTGCCTGTCTTCCTATCTATCTATTTATCTATCTACCTGCTACATGTACAGAGGAAAGAGAAAGACCTTAGAAGCTGTACTCTACCTTAGCAATTAGTACCCTACTTCACAGCTGGACAAGGCAAATAAATACTGAGTGGTGGAGGCTGTCTGCCATGGCAACTGTAAACACAGTCCCTCCCATCTGGAGCAGAAACTTTTGGCACAGGAAGCCTCTGTTTCCACTGTGTCCTTTGTGCCTCTCCTCTTGCTGAGCGGGAGCGCAGCCTCTGACACAGCCAATCCAGCACCTACCGAAAGCACAGCGTTCACTAAAAAACAGGAACGAAGAAACCTTTTCCTTTGTTCTACAATCCATGCTCTGTCTTTCTTCTGCACTGTTCATACATACGCACCACCACATAAAAAACCACATCTAGAACAAATTCCTTTCTGTTGTTCATATGTGTAAGCATGGGCTTAATCATCCAAAAAAATGAGCAGGTGGGACACAGCCGGGATGTCAGTTGTTAAAATCACACGATTTTTATTCACTGGTTCCATTGACCCTTTGCTTGGCACATTTTTGCAAAGTCCTTGTGCCTTTGTGGCTACATTGTTGTGAGATTTTAGATCTGCTTAGAAGTGGAATACTCACAGGTGAAAAGCAGACTGTTCTCTGTCTGCCTCTTTATCACAGCCAGATCAGGAAACGATGATGAACTTCTACGCTTGCACGTGCTCTTCCATCAGAGCTGGAGTCATCAGGGAACAGTTGCACATTGTAAATGTTTTCCATCAGTAGGCACCTATGACTATAATCATTCATCCTAAACCACGGATTTATGATAAGGCATTATAATGCAAACTGTGACTGAAATTTGATTTTGCTGTTGCAGAAAGGGAAAAATGGATTTTCTAAGGCAGGCTGATAATTAAACTCGGGAGCACTGGCAGAACAGCTGAATGTAATGGATAAGTAGTTGCTATCCTGCAATTATATATTAGAGTATTAGTGATCTCAGAAATGGTTTGCTGTTCCATCAATGAATCCATCTGGATCATTGAATTAAAAAAAAAATCTAATTTCATTATGAGTCTTGGGGGCTATTGTATGATGTCTGCTTTTGGCTCTGTGTTAACAGCCTACCTAATTTTCCTCACTCTCTAAAATGAGATGAGGTTTCAAAGGAGCAGCATTTCAACATTTACATAGGCACACATAATATGCTTCAAAGCATGTGACGTAACCTCGCTCCACAGAGGAGTGCAGTGGTGCCCAATACACAATATGTCACTATAAAAGTGCATTTAAAAAATAACATACTTGAAAAAAAGAACAGCTGTGCTGCTCCAGAGTCATTGATAAGACATGTTTATGGGCATTTCACTGGCACAAAGGTATTTTTGTTCAACTGAAAAAAAAAAGTTAACTTAATTAACAGTGGAATCCTCTTGGGAAAGCAAAAAATCCTGTAATAGATTTTGAAAGAGAATTTTCACCTTTCACAATCCAAAGCACATGTCTAGAGATAGGAGCTACACAAATTATAAATGTATCTAGACAATAATTATGTAAACATATTTAGTATGTGTGTTATTAACGTCCTTTTCGTGAACAGACATGCATCGAAAAACGACGATTCAGAAACTGAAGAAAACATCCATTTGCCAGTATCAAAATACCAGGAAGGGACTTTTTGGTTTTAAACAGTTGAAAGAAAGAGAGGAAAAAAATCCACAAAAACTAGCCCTAATTTTATACACCCTGACATTTTAGCAAGCTAGGACTGAGACTCTTTTGTAGTAGATTCCTAATTTGTTCATTTTACACTGTCTGAGTAACTAGATCAAAAAGCAGTGTCAAATGCCCAAAGCAGTGTTTGTCAGCAGTTCTTTTTTATTTCAAAGCATCTGAATAGAGGAAGGCTAGTACTGTATTTCCAAACAGACATAAGAAGGCTCTTGTTGGCAGCCCCTTGCTGCAGAATGAATACGCACCATGAGTGTAGACCATTTGTCTGCTGATTACAGCAGACCCCGGGGGAGCTGATGTTAGCTCTCATTTTCACCTCTCTTTCTCTCACAGTGTCGGCTTGCTGTGGCAGTCCTACCTCCCCTCCTCCTCCTTGCCTTCGTTCCTCACAGCTTTGAGTCGATTTGACTTGGCAGTGGTATATTTAAGACGGTTTTCCAAATTAAAATCAGACTAGGATGTTTGAAATGTGTTGACTTGCCTTGAAGGTTAACACAGAGAAGAGAGGGGGAAAAAAAAAAAAAAAGCCATTCTCATTTGGAATTCAGCACTGATCATAATGAATGTACTTGGTATTCATGTGAATCTCACATGTATTTTCATAAGAGTGCTACTGTAATTTAACACTGGTACTAAAAACACTGGGGGGAGAGGGGCACTTAAAATAAAATGTCATGGAATAAAAAAAAGGATATACACTGTGTCTCTGCAGCAACTCCACAGTTTGCCTGTTGTTTTAATACTTGATTTATAAGCTTTTTCTCCCATCCCTCACTCATTTCCATAGCATTTTCTTGGAGAAAAGATGAGAAATATTCTTTTACTGTGCTAAATATGTAGCTTTATGATTCAGTGCTCCCAGGGGCAGTGGTGATGTATGTGCTATCAAATTACATGGATTTTACACACCTATTTTCTCTGATATCCAATAAGAAATGTGTACTTACTGCAGTAACCTTGCATTACTCATGCTACATTTTGGAGAGAGAGAGAGCATGCTACACCAAACACATTCAGTAGCCTGCTGTCTCATTTTTTTTTCCTTACAGTATTTTAAAGGGGAAAATATGTGTTATGCTCCAGCCAATAATTTTCTGAGATTTCTAATTCATTTTTAGAATAGGGTAAATGGCCGTATCTCTGTGACAGTGAACTTCAGAGCAACATACAACTACATCAGTTGAGAATTGTTTCTTCTGATGTAAATTTGGCCGTTCGTCCATTATTTTCTCTTTGTGCATACTCTGAATGCGCTTGGCAGTTTTCTTCTTTTTCATTAGATTGTTGTTGCTGGAGCAACGCAGTGAACAACAGCTTTTAAGATTTAATTGTGGAAAAATCTATGTATATTCCCATGCTGCTCGTATAATCATTCTAGATTCAAAGCATGTTTCCCTCTGCCAGAGATTTACATACTTACTACTTCACTCATTGTCGTGGGTTAGGTTGAACCACCCCCCACACACAGCCGGTCACTCCCCCTCCCCCACCCCCAGGAATGAGGGAGAGAATTAAAGGATAAACGGGAAACCCGTGGGTTGAGATAAGAATGATTTAATACAGATGATTTAATACAGTGTAGGTGCTCACCACCCCCTCGTATGCGAAGCCCGTCTCGTCCCAAAGCTGCAATCCCGGACGAATGCGAGGCCCTGAAATAGAGAGGGGCAGAGAGAGAGAGAGAGAGAGAGAGAGGAAAAAGAAAGAAAAACAACAGAGCAACAGCACAGCAAGCGCAAAAGAGCCAAAGCGCAAAAAAGCCAAAGCGCAAAAGCCCTTCTTCCCGGCTGACCCTCGCTTTTATACTGGGCATGACGCTGCATGATATGGAATACTAATTGGCCAGTTTGGCCCTCAATCTTAAGTTCCACCACAAATCACAAGGGGAATCGTGTCCCCCTTGTCCCACTGTGTTCCTGCACTCCGGCACACTGAAAAGTCCTTGGAGTTTCAGTTCCAACCACAAACATCGGCTTGCTATCAACATTCTTCTCAGAGTGAGCCTCTGAGTAAAACCAAAACACGGAGCTCTTCTGGCTGTTAAAAACTCTGTCCCAGCTAAAACTAGGACACTCATCTAAATCTTTATCAGAGAACACTATTTTCAAGCCCTAAAATCAGGAATTGGTTCCTGCTTCTCAGGGGAAAAAATTAGTTACAGAGAGTGAGCAAAGTTGAGACTGGATATGTGGATAAGAGGCAGTAAGGAAGAGTGGGATGTGAACAAGTTTCTCTGTTGTTAAGCAGAACCTCAACTTTCAGCCCTTCCAAGATTTCATGTTTCCAATGAAAGATCTTTAAAATGACACCCTGTCTGCCCACTTCAATTACCCTAGAAATATATGCAGAGAGCCTGATATCATGTAAGACATATGGGATCCATTCACCCTTACAGGGAAGCAGTTCTTGTAAAGGAACTCCCTAACTCCTTCTCTACTCAGAGAAAAGATACTGGACATCTTGGCAGCTCTCTGATGGAGTATCTGTCCTTTTCGGTTAAGGAGTCTGGAACTCTAGCTGGTCACAGCAGATCTCTATCTGGAGTCTTCCAGAAATGTGTAGTTGCACTGTTTTTTACAGGATTCTCATTAGGAAGACTGCATCAGTAAGGATCTATGTAGTACTTGGATGCATGAGATAGGACTGAATTCTACGCTAGTGACAGAAATAGAGAAAATACTTTAAATTGTTGATTATTTCATTGCTCATAAATATAGGCATGAGAGGATATGAAGCATTATATTATGAGATACATTCTGCTCTTCATAACTCATGATGGGTTTGGCCATTTACATTGGATGGAGGAACACTCAGGGAAATTATCTTTGTTATGACACTTGACCCGCTATGTATCTGCATGCATTTTACATACAAAAGTAAATGTTTCAGATAATTTCCTTTTTTTTATCTTTATGTGGAAATCTGTTATAAAATATAACATAATTACAACCAAACTGGTTGTGGTGACCTGGGGAACAGGTCTTGATTTAGAAAAAATATTTTTTTCAGCATGATTTTACAAGCCCCAGCTGCGTTTTAGCAGCCACTGAAATTAAAGGCAAGTCGATCTATTTCTTCTAGTAACTTAACAAATGGGAGTGAGGTAAGGTGAAATAGTTGAAAATGAAATAGACCTCCACATCATGAAAGAGGGATACTGCAAAATGTTACTCTTTCTGTAGTTCCCTTTGACTGAGAGCAAACTGAATTTACAAGACTAAGGTGATGACAGTTTTGTGCAAAGCCTGGCTTCACATATTTCTTGTTCAGAATGGAAGGTTCGATTATCACTGTTGTAGTCATACAGGAGCTTAAGTGAGCAGAAATCACATTATACATGAAAAAATACAGGACTCCTGATAAAGGCCTGCTTACCCTATACTGAAGTCTTACAAATATCTGTGATCTGAATATATATTTTTACCATATCTGCTATTACTTTATCTATGTAGACTTTGGAATTGAATTACTTTTCTGCTGCGACTATTGCGGTAAGATATGGAATATTCCTTTGCAGACTGTATTATAGTAGTTCTTTAATATATACATAGAGATATGTCATGAAAAGCATGTCAGCTGAAGCTTTAACAATACAATAGACATGACAAGAATTAATTGCTCACTTATAGGCTATTTTTTTTTCATTTTTACCCACACTGAGGCTATAATCTTACTGACATTTCTCCTGAGCTGTTACCACTGAAAATAGTACCCCCCCTTTCTTTGTCGTCCACACCCTTTTGTCAGGTAATTTTCAACACAGCACTTTCTCGGCTGAGCTTTTTCGTAGTGGTATGTGATGAACAAGACAATTTTTTTAGGTAGGAAAAAGTGACTAGGCAAGTGCTGAACCTGGCACTGCCATTGAGAGAAATGACCCTGGAAAAACAATTGAAGAACACAGAATCACAGTGACTCAGTTTACGTTCTTCTTTCAGACAACAGTAAATGGTAATGAATGGCCTCCTTACATTCAAAGTGATATCAGAACACTTTGTCTTTCCTTGCCTTTGCTGTGGAAAACGTCCTTGCACTTGTTCACTTACTATATTACATCTGATTGATGATAGTTTTCAGCTGATGACTGTTATCTTGTTAAAACATGCTAACGATCACTTGATACAAAGTTATATGATCAAAAGCGCTACTTTACTCCACATTACTACTGTAAGATAGTCTGAAAATGTCCTTTCAGATGCAGGAAGATGTAGAAGACAACATCGATTTAGTTACTCAGAATTAAATAACTTCTAAAAGAAAAGAGGAAAATACTAAGATACAGAAGAAGACATCAAAAAATGTTGTGTTGAACTGGAAATTTTCAATCTTGGTAGGATATATTTTAGATTTAATGAAATTGGGAGGAGAAAAGAGAAAGCAACTTAAAAGTAAATCAATCAGAAAATCATTTGCTAATTAAAGTGATTGAAAAAAGGTTACTTGACCCTACAGATATATATTAATATGCTTAACTTTTTATTTATGATCAGGGATCTGATTAGGAATATGCTTAGATTTGGACTGGAAGATGAATTATGTAGGAGCGTAACACAGTTATGAGAAGAGAATGACACATTTCATGGTACTAATGAAAGATTTTAGTTCTTTTATCCACTTTCCTTGTATTTTCATATAGATCTGCTCTTTAGTAGTATAACTGGGCCTTGAAGGCTCAATTTGGCAAAAATATAAATACCTGCTCAGCTTTAGGATTTCCAGCTGTCTTTTGATATCATCAGATCTGTCTTATTTCAAAACAGGCATGTGTTTTAACATGTTTGTGGATCAGAGCCTTAGTAAGAAGTAGCAGTTTTTCTACCAGTGTAGCCTTATTAAATTTTAAAGATTAAATTAGCAGTTTTAACCAGGTGCCCGTTCTATTCTCCAGAACAGAGTTGTTGCAATGTGACATGACACCTTGAGCTCTGGTGTCTTGGCATTCATTACAAAGCAATGATACCCCACGGTAAGCAGCACTGTGTTAAAATATATACTTTAAAAAGGCAACATCAGACTGCCAGATCAGTGTCAGTATCCTTAGTTTAAGAAGCTTTAAACCACTTCATTGATAAAGAAAATGCAATGTGTATTATTTCATTGGTTTATAGAGAATAATTCTAATTTTCAAGTCCTTAGCCAACCTTTTCCTGAATATCCTGCTTGCTAGACATGTAAATCCAGCTGAAAACTCCCCATAAGACAGGTCTTCGTGTGGTATCTATTATTCCTTAGTTTTGACCAAAGGAAAAACTACCTTACCACAAAATGGGTACAGTTTTCAGTATAAATATGTATAAACTATAGAGACAAATAAATAATAAATGCAATTTTAAGATTGCATAAATCCTCTTGTTTCAATCTGTCAGATACAAAAATTGAAAGAATGCTTTCCACAAACTGAATTTGCATCTATAAATCTCTGAAGTGTTTACAGCACACAACTCACAAGTTAAGTTGGATGAGTCAGAAAAGATGGCAGATAAATTAAGGAAGATGGAGTTGTAACTACAAGGGAACTGCTAGAAATTTCATTTTCAAGAGAAAAATATTTAACAAAAATTATTAACCAGATGTATTTAATAGCAAATTCCAACTCCACCAACATTCAGAAGTACTAACAATTCCAGGTGGCTTTGGAATGATCTATTTGAACCAATCCTTACTGTAGGCCTTAAGCTATTACCAGAATACAGACAAATAACAGCATAAATGTAAATCATAATTTGTTGATTCATGTCTACTTTTATTATACTACTTAAAATTATTTCAGTCTATACACAAGAGTGAAGATTATTAGTCTGCATAAATATAACACTTTCTGAAAAAAAAAGATGTTCTTGGTGCATTCAGTTTCCAGTCCAGAATATTTGGACTTGCAGAAGAGACTGAGCCTTGAACAAAGGCTTTGACATGGCTCTTGAATTTCCAGGAGAGAGATCTGCAAGAGCAGGTTCTGAAACCCTGTAATATTTACTATCTAGTTTAATGATCCGAAAGTCTGTGCTGAATCAGAGGTAGAAATGTTAAAGTAATTACCCTGGAAAGTCAATTTAATGAATGCCCAATATGTGAAAGCATTATTTCTGTAATCTTTTCTATTGCCCAATTTATCATTTTTATTGTTCATTTACCTATGTTATATAGTTCTGGTATGAATTATATTCTCTAATATTCGTTTTTCTTCAATATGACTTGTTAGATAGCTAGTGAAAAGAACCTCTTTAAAGAGAGACCTTTGTACTTGAGAAAACTTTGAAATATAATATCTCTAAACATAAATCCACTTCCGTCTCATGTTTATTTTGAAAAATTCTTGTGCTTCTTACTATAATTATTGGAAATATTTGTTTGAACAAGGACTTTAATATCCACTATTTCAACTTTCCATTTGGTTTGAAAGCATGGCAATATTACTGAATTTGTGGCTTCCAGTATGCAGCGTCAGGCCTTGATTCTGCAAAAAATTATATACATCCATAAATTTATTCACACCAGTAATTCCTCAACTGCTTCACTGAAACACATCATGAGGTTTGTGATAATGCACACAAACAGGATTGCTGACAACACGTAGTCCTAGTACAACAAGTTCTTATGATATAAATGTAGTATTTTTTTCCCAAATTCAAGGGTAAAACAAATTAGCTGGTGGAGAAAATAAACCTCATTGAGAATATAGGAAATAACAAAGAAAAATCATGTCTCAGTATCCTATGACTCAGAAATTGCATTTGGAAGAAGATTGTTGAAAGAACCTGTAGGAAGCTTGAATGTTTGGGGAGGGCTATATAACTTCTGAGTTTACATTTTTCTGTGATAATGTTCTCTCTAGTATTTATAAAAAAGCTCCCCCTTAGAAACCTTGAACTGAAATAATGAATTTTATGGCAGGCACCACAGTAAAGAAGAACATACTTCTGCACCTTTGCGTTTCAAGAGTGTAAACTCAGCCTGAAATGGATTGATGAGTAGATGCCAAGAGCTAAGTAGGCAAGGTGAAACTTTTAAGAAGACAGTGTTGGAAAATAAAACAAAGTGAAATGGAATATTAATTGAACAACAACTAGAAGAAAATGGGAAGAAAAAAAATTAAGATGATGAATACTTTGACTGCCACAGGTTTCCTTTGCTCCCATGAAGTGGCCAAAGCATGGTCACACACTGGCTTTACAGCTAGTAAAAAGGCCTTACAGTAACCGGCATTACCTCTACCTCCCAGAAGGAAATCAGGGCATACTTATAACTATTCTGTATCTAGGAGGACCCTCCACATCCACAAGAAAAGAAGGGAGATTAATCGGCACCCAATCAGAGAATTAGAGACTGTCTGGCACATCCTTAAGATGGAGAGAGGTTAGGTCTTCTTCCTATAAGACTTAATACTTAAGGCCGGGTTGAGGGCAGCAGTAGTGATTGTGGGTTCTGAGGCTGTGCCAGGAGGAATGATTTAATCCAACAAATTGCGTACAAGGCACTTTATGAGATGGAGAAGAGCAATTTTGTGTGGATGTGCACATTTGCTGACTTTGGCATTTCTTGGCAAGATTCATTTCCTTGAACTCAAACCCAGCCCAATATTAGCTTTACAAAAGTACATCCTTGTGAGTGAAAAACTTGGTGTAAAAAACCACCAAGACCAATTTCTCCCTGTTGTCGCTGCTATGGTATGCTTCAGGTCTCGGTTGTCTGCTTCATCTCTATAGCACCCTTATTCAGCTCACATGCAAAAGAAAGCCAAATTTAAACCTTGAAAACATTGATCTTGCCAGTAAATATTCTACTGGGAACAAAAATTCACAATCCAGAAACATGAAGGGTTCATTCACACGCGCATGGGACAAATAAAGGCTTAACAGGAATTGGTTTACAATCCTTGTGGACTCCTGTAGAGCTAATAAGTCAAGAAATGCCACTTGAATGGAATCATATGATAATCACATGATTATATTTTTTGATACATTGCATAGTGCTTAAGTATAAAAATAAAAATGCATTTAGAGCTTAGGCTGTCCTTTATTGTATCAAATTAAATCGGATTTAATGCCTAGTTGTGTGTCATGCAGATCAGATCCATTTGTACAAGACTGTACAGTGTGCAGCTGGTTCAAATGAATGAATAGCTTTCTCATTACTTCACCCTATTCTGCTGTCTCTTTTCCTGTCCTTTGTAATGTAATGGAGGACAGCTGTGGCAGTGAAGTGAATATTAACTAACCTCAGCGCCTCAGCAGATTGTGACTTTAATCTCTGCAAATACCACTAAAATAAAAATTTAATTACAGTCAGTGTAGCTCTGTTAATGCCTGAAAAATATTTAACAATTAGTGGTCGGCTTAATTAAGCAAACTGCCTTTCACAAAGCAACCTGAAAAGTTTTTCCCCGTGTTTTATCCCTCAGACTAATTAGTCTGATGTAAGCTTACAGCACTTCATTTACTGTTACTGAGTCTGCTGTGTTACTGATCCAGTTTCTGGAGCTTAACAGTCTTTAATGGAGGAGAAGTTGTTGAAAGGAGAAATGAAGATTCACTGAGCATTACTACCGCTTAAAAACAAAAAATGCTTTCTAGTAAGCCAGCAAGTTTCATTAGTTATTTATTCATATGCAGTTACGTAGTTAAAGATGTCTTACCTATGATCGTATTATTTATATGGGTTCTGTATGTGTTGAATAACACATAAATTAGAGTACAGCCGTGTCTATCAGAGAACAATGCCTTGCACATCCAGGCCACAAAAAGATGATTATATCTAAGTTTAGTCAAAAGACTCGGTCCTGCCTGGCCTGGTTTAAGTATTTGTTTTGAAAATATCTTATAAAAAGTGAGAACTACAATGTAAAAGGTGGCTCACAGCTGACTTTGACAATTAAGTCTTGTTATTTTAATTAACATGACATTACTTTGATCTTACTTGTGTTGCTATGGTACAAGATCCATTGCTCTTGTTTATCTGGATTTTACTAAAGTTGCATTCCTGAATACCTATAATTACAGATGGACTCTGTTTGCTTTCCGAAAATACAAGCGTTGCAAGAAACTCCTGCAAAGTGTGGTTTGAATTATAACATTGCCATCCGGTATCCTAGAAAAAATGTTATTCAACAGCTGAAAGAGCAAGATACATTACTTCAGTGTTTGCAATACTGATTTGATGGCACATTTCTCCATACGGTACTGGCTAGCATAGATTCATTTAACAGTGGTGGTAAATATTTGCCTGAGGAGAGTTAACTATATACATTTTCAACTTTTCAAGATAAAGTCTTGCAGTTCTTTACCTCTACAGCTAATGAGTACAAAATTAATACATATATTTATGAAGTGTATAAATATGTTTTGCAGGACTGAATATAACCTCTGTAACAAGAAAGGGTGAATTCTCTCAACGAGGACAACTGTCTACACAGAAAACAAATTTTTACATCTTTTTTGTCCTTCAGAAATTCATGCAACTTCAGGCAACACATGGAAATTCAAACAGTAAGTTTGAATCCACTACCAAATCTTTTGAAAAATTTTATCAGGTACATAAGTATATCACACTCAAACTACTTAGAAAAGTAGAGAATATAGGATTACTGTTTAACTAGCTGGATAGTAAGTGAAACGTGTTCAAGAAATGAGATTGCTTTAATCCAAATGTATAAAACTGAAATACAAAACTGATTAAGACTATTTTAAATCAGAATGTTTTATCCCTTTCACATGCCTGTCTCTCATTGAGATTTACAGGAACATGGTCTAGCTGTCTGCTTTCAACAAAGGATAGATATTATGTAGTATTGCTGAATTATTTGTTTCAATCAAATACCTGTATTTTGCTCCATACATATAGGGTTGTTGTCTTTGTTTTTTTTTTTTTTTCATTTTAAAGCTGTTGATTTAGTAAAAGCTCTCTTTTGTGCCAAAGACAAAAGAAATAAGAATTTAATCAATGAGAAACAGAATGTCTGAAAGAAAATGATGCACAGTTTAGTACAATTCAACATAATTGGCAACCTTTGCTTCTGGGCTCGTGGTTGATTGAGGATGGAGATTAAATTACCATTCATAATACTGGAGAGGTGGTCCATTCAAGTCATGGCTTAAATACTGAATGTTGACTGAAAAATGTAGAGAAGCAGCTGTCAACTGTATAAATCCTTTTCTGAGAGTAATTTAACTTTTTATGAAGGAGAAAAATAAAAAGCTACATTGCAAAGCTGAAAGAGGTGTAAATTTCTTTCAGCTGTCATTAAAAAATGTGTTTTCAAATGCTTTGTGTGACCATTTAGATGAACTTCAAATGCGTCTGCCTACATCATCAAGTAAAATAACTATCTTTCTGTGAAGGTACACCTGTTAAGCAAATGTTCTTTCCCCATCAAATTCCATTTTTCCAATATGTTTGCTCATTGAAGAATACATAACAATTCTCCTTAATGACACAAATAATCCACTTATAATGGTCTATTATACATCTTTTTTCCAAAAGCAATTATGCTTTTTTTTTTTGGTCAAATGTTGAAGAATTTCATAATGATATAATATACTTAAATGGTCTTTGAATTTTACTGGGCAAGAGAAAGACATGTTAAAAAAAAAAGAAAAATATGATCAAGTTTTATTCACTTCAGATCCACTGCCAAAACTTTTACAAGAGCTACCTTCCACTGTTTTCATGAAAAGATCATGTTATAAACCCTAGGATTTTGTTCTACTAGGAAACGCACTTGTAAACCTCAGGATTGGATCTTAGAAGGAAGCTAATGAACTAGGATTTTTTTCCTGCTTTTTCCTCTCTTGAGCTGTAATTACTATAAAGGTATGAAAATGTTGAAGATGAGGACAAAAAAGCTTGGTCGAGTCTGTGTGTGCATGTATTTACATGTGTAAGTGTTTAAAGGTGAAATCCTCTTCTTGAATTTAAAGGGAAACATATGTGTATGTCTGAAGAAAAATGGTTGTCTCTTCCTTACACTCACTGGCATATTTATACAAAGTTTATGGCCAGAAGCACAACTACTGTAAGTTAGCATGACTCTACAAACTCATTATGTTAAAAGATAAAGCAGAGAATCTCTGTCACATTAATGTGACGGAGTACTGTTATTTAGATGACAGTAAATGGCTCCTTCCTGACCTCCATGGAAAGGGGAGCACCCAGCAAAATTTGGAAAGTAGAAGGGCTTCATTGGGATTATACAAGGATGTCTTGGGATCTGTTTGGATGAAGCTATTTAAGGCTCACTGTGGATGCAGTTACTTTGATATCCAGGATGTGCCTTTGATCCCTTGTCAAATTTTCAGACTTGTAATGCTCCAGTTTCTTTTGGGATGGTTGTGTATATGTTCACAGGTTGTATAACTGCTGCTCTAATTTATTTTAACCCCCAACCCTGCTTGCAATGTTATTTCCTAAACAAGGAAAAGAGAGCCAGCTATTTGAGTCTAAATAAAACCAAGTCAATCAATCTCCCTCTGTAACATCTCCCTTCTGCTATCTTGCACTTCTTCCCCAGCTGGACAAGTTCTGTAGCTGTAGATAAACTTGCAGGTGGCAGTCTAGTAAAAACTATGCCAGAATACAACAAGAGTTTTCCACTTCTTTATCTTTTTAATTAATAGTCAGCTCCAAATCGCACATTCCAACAGGTATGATTTCTCCCACAACATTACAGTAAGATCTTAAACAGACCTGAAATAATACAGCACGTTGATAAAAATTAGTTATTCTGCGTCTGAGTCTGAGGTGAATTTTTTTACAGCAAACATGTAACCCGCTGGATTTAGTTCTCCTTTTACATGATCCTCCTACTCTTGTTTGTGTGGCATTTGACAGTTGGCCAAGTGAGTCTTTGGCTCATATATATGTATACTAACACAAGTGCTTTTAAAAAAAATCCTGGATCTTTGCAAGCTGATAAATATATCTGAATAATATTAATGAATAGTATTTTGAAATCTCAATAAAACCAGCTGCAAAGATCAACGATAGATGTAATTTTAATGCATGATTAGCACAAAAAAAGAGACCAAAGGAAGCCACAAAGTGTTGCAAAAGTAAAAAAGCTGGCAGTCCTCAATGGTCTTACAGAAAGGTAGGCTGAAATAATATGTATTTACACATTCACTTTGCATCTTAGAATTAAATCTGTCCAATCATGCACTCTCAAAATGTAATAGAAGGTTTTGATGACTTTTGCAAAACATTAGGTAGTAATTAGGAAAGTCTCCAAACCTACTTTGCAAATTAATAGGTCTAGGAAACTCATATTGGATTTGGCTTGTATTTACTTGCTGTGATCACTTTTTGTGAATATATCAGGCTTTTGCAAACAGTACAAATCGGTTTAATATATAGCAGAATGAGTTTAATGCTACAATAGTGTCATAAATCAGAAGCATTAGAGTGGGCCTTACTGAAAGCTACAGCTTTTTCCACCACTCTTTGTATTTACAAGCAGAGTAAAAATCACATTTTTTACCCAAGTCTGGCATGTTTGAAAAAGTCATTGTTCAGGAATGTTTTCCTTGTTTCCTAGTGACACTGTTGCTAGTCAAAACTAAACTATTTCTCTTGTGCTGCATAACTGAATCATTATGCGTAATTTCTTGCTCATTTTTTTCTGTCATTCAAGAGAGCTCTGTATAATAAATGGGATACCAATAAAATGCTTATATTAGCTGACATCATACTTCTGACTTCTATGACAAAAATTCCCTTTACCCTTTACTAAGAAAATAAGGAGTAGACATTGGGTGCTGGAGCACCTTTCCTATGAGGACAGGCTGAAAGAGTTGGGGCTGTTCAGCCTGGAGAAGAGGAGGCTCCGGGGTGACCTTATAGCGGTCTTCCAGTACCTCAAGGGGGCCTACAGGAAAGATGGGGAGAGGCTGTTCAGGAGGGCCAGTTATGATAGGACAAGGGGTAACGGTTTTAAAATAGAGGGAGGTAGGTTCAGGTTGGATATTAGGAAAAAATTTTTTACCATGAGAGTGGTAGAACACTGGAACAGGTTGCCCAGAGAGGTGGTGGATGCTCCATCCCTGGAGACGTTCAAGGCCAGGTTGGACAAGGCCCTGAGCAACCTGATCTAGTTGGAGATATCCCTGTTCCTTGCAGGGGGGTTGGACTAGATGACCTTTGAAGGTCCCTTCCAGCCCTAACCATTCTATGATTCTATGATTCTATGATTTTATTATACAGAGATTGTACTTACTTGTGGCACTGAGTGTCCTTAAAAAATGTAGACTATGTATTAAGTTATGGAACAAATAATAACATGATTCTTGTGGAAAATCTTTTGAAGTTAATTCCCTGATAGCATCTGAAAATAGTGGAAATGTTGTTGGTAAAATTATTACACTGATGCTTAGAAGATGTCATGTCCCATTATTATCAAAATTTTCAGGGGTTATAATGTGGTGTCTTTTAAATGATCTTGGGATCAAAAGGTAAATTTTAAACACAAGCCTTTAGTCTCAGCCAAATTTAACTTGAATGGGTTTAGGAGGGTGCAGCATCCTAGGAGGTGTTTCTGCAAGAGGGAAGCTCAGGAAGGGAAATTAAAGAAAGTTATAAGGGAATTAAAGCCTGCTACAGCTGATTCTGCTTCACATGGTATCAGAAAGGGCTCAAAAACATACATCACACACATGATGGTATGAAAAAGGATGGAATGAATAGTCCTGACGAGGCCTACTCAAATTTCTGCTTGAATGAGAACTGCACATTTCTTTAAAATGATGATTTGTTATATTCCATTGATTTCTAAGTTTTTTCAATTCTTTTCCAAGTAGAGGTACAGAAAGGTGAATAAGATTATTCCAATGCCATTTCTGATACTGTGGGCAAACTAGAATCTTACGAAGTCTATTTTCACAAATCAACAAAACTCCCAGTGTACTTTCCAGTGTAATTTCCAGACAATTATTGTGTAAATGAAATATCTAAACTTATAGATTTCATGTGTTTGGCGTTTTGACAAATTTAAGATTATTGAAAAACAATAATTCATGAGTCAAAGAAATAACCCCCAGTATCATTCTAGTTTTCCCTCTTGTCAGTTGATCATATGTAAAAGCAGCTTATATTGATTGTATTTGGTAATGCTATTTTTCACAGTTACAAATTGTTCAATGTTAGTTCTTTCAATACTAGAGTGAGAGCATAAACTCTACAAGCAAAGCCAAACTGTATCAGTATTAAACTCAACTTGGAGGTGGTTGTATTGATATATTTCATTTTTTGTTAGTATGGAAGTGAATAAAAAATATAATGTGCTGGAACATAAACATAGAGCTCACATAACCTCTGTGCACTCATGATGAAATGTGTAACTACACTTTGCATTAAAGATGCTGTAGTTTTTAGTTTTGGTTCAAAAACTGTATTCACATCATCCAAATGAAGCATTATATCAGAGAGACATATGTTGCTATGGTTTAGACTACTGCATCTTGGATGTGATCAGTCTATTTGCATAACTCCCACTAAATGTGCTTGTGTCATGGAACAGTTATGTGGGAAATAGCTGCCTTGAATGTGGGAGACAAACCCTTCTGTTCCCAAACCACAGGGACTAAGGCAGGAACAGAGGGACAAGAAAGAACAAGATGCAAAGACATGTCCTTTGCATTTGCACTTCATGGCTCCTGGATGTGGAAAATGAGGCATTAATAATGTAAAGGGGCAGAAGACACTTTAATAAACCAAGGCCTCAGAAGTTTCGGTCTCTGGACAGTATAGTCTGGTATCTTTCCTCCACAAATCTCCCAGACCTACACCTTTCTGGGCTCAGGCTTTGGACGCATTTATGTGAGTTACATCCTTTTGACAAATATCTTTAGCATATTGACATTGGCAGGTTCCAATGAACGAGACATTATATCAAACCAAGAGACTGACACTGAGAGTGGGTAGCAGAGTCTATGTGATCCCAAGGCACAGACACAAGCATCTGCAAACAAGGTCAAAGAAAATAAAGGAATACTTTTATGTCAATGCTGAGAGCATCATCCAGGAAGATGGACATCTGAACTCTGCAAATGTCAAGTTGTATGAATCACTAGGATGCATGCATGACTAGGGAGTGATTTGAATGCTGTGCAGCTCTTTCCTACATTTCAAAAAAACTCAGCAGCAGAGGTAACTAACATATGAAAGTCACTGTGAATATTTCTAAGTAAAAAAAAAAGTCATGAGGAATTTGCATTTGGATCACAAAGAGCACAAATTCACTTAGTGAGCATTTCATGTGGGGAGAACCCTATTTTCTTGTATGCTATTCTAATTGACTTTTGTCAAGATGTTTTGTCAGGTTTTGCATTGACTGTACAGTGTTAAGGTACAACCGACTGCTGGATGTGGAAATACAGTGCTGGAAGTGTGCTTCGTGAAATGTTTCAGGCAGCTGGCATCACAGACTAGTACAGACTAACTAGATATTGGGTCCAGTGGTCTGCAGACACCTTCCTGAAGTGCCTGGAGAATGTGCATCTTGCTTGCTCCTCACATGCAAAGGCTTTTTTTAGCACGATATTTAGATCATCAACAACAACAAATTAAAAACTACAAGAGATCAACACCAAGAATAACCAGAATATGCCTGGCAAAGAAATGAGAAAAAATAATATCATTTTCCTAGGTCTCTAGAATAACCAAGAGACCACTAGACAGATTTCCCATGTGGGGCAGAAAGTAAGTGAAGCGTTGTGCTTTAAACAAAGCCAGAGAAATCCGGACGGGCCCAACCAATTCAATTTGAGAGAAGGTTCTTCCTTGTCTTGAAATCTTGCTCAAACACTCTTAGGAATACCAATACTATCTCTGTCCAAGATCAATTTCCAATGCAAAAAAAGGAAAAAACCTCCTGGGAAAAAACTGAATCAGGAAATGTGGGGTAGGTAGGGAGGGAAGAGAGGAAGAGAAAGAGAAAAAGAAAATAAGGAGAGAGTTCCTTTTTTGCTGCCATGAGGAACCAGAAAAATCTATAGAGTAAACAAGTCTCAAAGACAATAATCTGTGATTAAGTTTCTTTTCAAACTGCTGTAGGTATGCCAGCAAATCTGTCCATTCAGCGGAAAATAAGTGCCCAAATATCGTCAGAGTGATTTAGCTGCTCTCTAGTACCCTGTGGGCTTCTAGCTGTTGTATGCAAAGGGTGAGGATCCCCTCGGTTACATATGTCAGTCTCATGTGGATTCTCTCAATAATGTAGAACATCTGAAATGGTTTTAGGTACTTAGGTTGAGGATCTCATTTTCCAGGTACCACGAGACAACTCAAAGATCACTGTTATTGTGGCATAGATTCCCTTCCATGCAACATTCCAAGTCTGTCTTGAAACTGTTATGGTTCCACTTTCCTGTGTGGAAGGAAAGTAGCCATCTGATGACTAGAAGTATTTTCATTTCTAGTTTAAACATAGTCACGGCAAATTCGTAACTGCCTACTTTGCACTTGTGCTATCTTCTCATTTAAACATTTGGATATCCCAAAAATATACAGAATGAATGTATGCTGTTCCCCATCTCTAGTCTCTGGTTTTGTAAGTTACGCACAACAATCTGTTTGTAATCCCTCATCCTCAACAGATTCAAAGCTTTCCCAATATTTTATATCTTTGCACTTCTTCTAGTTTAAATCTTTTGAATACCAGTGACCAGATCTGTACACAATGGTACAGTGAGACTTTACTTTGTAGACTAGTACTGATACGTAGCTGTGTCTGCTTAAAACACCTCACCTCCTGCACAAATTTTTTTCACTGTTTCGTCAACATAGCAGCTTTTAGCCATTTCATGACCAGCATGCTTATACTTCGTCATCACTGCAATTGATAAGCCCCTCAGTAATATTTAAAAATCTTGTTATCAGTGCCTGAGTGCGTGACTTTGTAATTTGTGCTCTGAAATTTCATTCCCTATTCTATTCCTTGTCTACAAGGTCATCCTGTACTTCCTGTGTGATGATATTTTCCTCATTAATAGTAGCACTTGTTTACCACGTGCCTACACTATTCACCCTGAGATTTCCAGACAGTTCGTTTTTTTTTTAAGTTCAATATCTATTGAGGAATTCTGTTTGAGAGGCAGAGCAGAGAGCCTGATACAAGTACTTCTCCCTGGCTACCTGAGCAAGGAAGATGTGACCCCATGCAAGGTCTGCCCCCATACTGGCGGTGGAAGGGCAGGAACCTCCAATTCTCCTGCTAATCTAGGAGTGAGAAGCAGATGTAAAATATTATGTTTATATCTGAAGAAGGAGCAGAGACTGAATGGGTCTAAACTTAGGGACTTTTTTTGTGGTGAGCACAGTTCACACTAGTGTGAGTAGGCAGGGACCCTTTCAACCCAACTTCTGTTTCTGGGTTTCAGAGTAGGGCACAAATGGAATGGGAGGTTCTGCAGCACCTGAAGGGACACCATGAGCAAGGAAGTGTGAATGGCAGCTGGGCAGAGCTGAAAGTCATTAAACATTCTCTGCACAGGTCCACAGCATCTGGAGAGTAAGGTTATCATGCAAACAGACTCAGACTCAGTCCTATCCCTTTTATAGATCCTACACTTCTTTGTTTCACTGCCAGGAATGTGGCAGTCAACATACATTGTCCATATATTTCACCTACACCTGTCTACTAGTTAGTCTAAAATCACCATACAAAGCAGAATATTTAGAATATTCAAAAAAAAAACCCAAACCCTAGCCACCAGGCTGATAATTCTCCCATAAGTATATGCTGTTACAGTTTCTTTTAGTTTCTTCCTCCCTCATCATTTCTATATTAATGACCATCATCTCCCTCTTACATGATGATTTACTATAGGACACTGTGAGAAACACTTTGCTTAAATTAAGATAGATTAGGTCCACTGCATTAACCTTGTCAAAGAAATCAGTTATCTTACATAAAAAAAATAGTCTCACATACTCTACCTTTGATAAAACTACACTGCATTTTATTATTTTACTTTGCCTGTATGCCCTTAATTATGTTTTTCTACAAAAATCTGTTTAAGACTTTACACAGTACAGAATAAAAACTTCTGCATTAGAAAGATCGTCTTTGTTCCTCCCCACATACCGCTTTCATCCCCTTGGTTAAAAAACAGATACTGTTCTGCAGTTGCCCACTTCTAGCTTTCACCAGTATATAAATTTCTTGGTAAAGCAAAACAGAACTTCTGCAATTTTTACTACTACTTTCAATCTTTATTAATACTTCCAATATTTTACAACGACTTTCCCCTCTTCCCCAACGCGTTTTCATGGAGCAGTATAAGTTGGGCCTGCATGTTAGATGTTGCAAAACCCTTATTTCCCCTTTTCTGTCCTAATTCACACTAGGAAATCCATCATTCAGCATTTGGAAGTGCCCATTGCTTATTGAGAAGAAGCCAGAACTATAGGAGATTCTCTTACCCAGAGTAAATCACCAGAAATAGGACAGGATCTGGCAAAATGTATCTGCCAGATTTTCACAATAATAAAGCCGAAACTTTTGCAAGATTGAGCTTTCAGTGAGGCTCACACACCTAGAAACAGCAATAGCTATCGTTACAGCACTGGTTACACATTTAGCAGGTACAAAATTTCTGTCTAGAACCACCTCTTTCAGACATCTGTAACATGCTACTTTTTGACCTGTTACTTACCTCATAAATGTAATGGGAAAACATGGGCCAATTTTACTGAAAGGCTATTATACTTAGTGCACAGTTGCAACATAACATAATTATTAATATTTATATGTGCCAGACCAATTCCCCGTTGTGAATCAGTAGTCAGTAGTTAATATGAAAAGAGGACTTACATATATTCCTGAATAGTACTTATAATGTATAATTTAGAATCAAGTGAAAAATTCCTTCAACATTTTCTCTAGCAGAAAGGATATATACAGATAAAATATGATCATATAGATCTTTCAAACTGTCGTGGTTTTAGGCTGATCCAGCAACTAAAACTCACACAGTCTCTCCTTCTCCAGTAAAGTAGAGAGGAGAGAAAAAAAAAACAAAGGGACTGAGGGTTGAGACAAGAACAGAGGGAGCACCCACTAACCATGGTCCTGGGCAAAACAGGCAGAGCTTTTCTCAAAGCAAAACAGTTTATTAATGATTACTTAGAAGGACAAAGGGAAACAAAAACCAATTACTTGAGAGGACAGAAAGAAACAAAACCAGATCTTAAAACCGACACCTTCCCCCCCCCCTTTCCTTTTCCTCCCGGCTCTACCTCCTCCCCCCAGCAGTACAGGGGGCAGGGACTGGGGGAGTGCAGGTCAGTTCATTCCGTGCTGTTACTGCTGCTTCTTTCTTAAAGGAGAAGGAGTCCTTACACCCTTTTCCCCTGCTCCAATGGATCCCCTACCCACGAGGAAAAATCCACAAACTTCTCCAGCGTGAGTCCAGCCCACTGGAGACAATCCTCCCCACAGATTGCTCCGGTGTGGGCTTTACCACAGTCTCGGGTACTTAGGGAGCTGTAGCCACTCGCTCCGGCGTGGGTCGTCACTCAGACTCCAGATGCCTCTCCGCCTTGTCGTGCACCCCAACATGACCATCCTCAGGCTCAGGCATCTTCTCCCCACGGGCTGCGAGTGGGTCTCTGCTCCACCGAGGCCGTCCTGGTTGCAGGGGGGCCGCCTGCTATCTCACCATCAGCCGCAGGGGAAACTCGGCTCCGGCACACCTCCTCCCGCTCCATCCTCACTGACCTGCTGTCGATGCAGCTGTTTCTCTCAGATCTCAGTCCTCTCCAGGTGAACTCAGCCCAGTGGGCACCCCGGGAGTGGGGTGCCCCCGAGTTCCCCAGCTGGCTCCGCCGCCGCCATTCTCCGTGGGCGGCACCGGCCCGACGCAGGCAGCTGCCCGGCCGGGAGCCAGGGAGCGGGGGCAGTGCCCTCCTCCCTTCTCTGCTCGATCCTGGGTGAAGCACCTTTTCCGGTTCCTTTGTCCTGACTTAAATAGGGCAATTCGTAGAGGCGCCCTATTGGCTCAATCCCGAGGGGGATGGCAGTCTGATCTGGTGGCCAGAACTAAGCCTAACCCGGTTCCAAAACCGGGGAGGTCGCAGGGAGCAAAACCCCTCTCCTGCCACCAGAATCACCCCCCCCTCCACATCAAACCATGACACAAACAAAAGATCTACTATCAGTAAAAAGGTTTTAAAAGTGTGCTTATAGATCTTTATTCTCTACATTATTTCTAATCTACATTGGTAACAAGAAATTATTGCACTTGAAAAGAATCATAATCCGTATGTAAGATGCAATATTCGGGAAATCAAGATAACATATTTGGCTGTTTTTTCCAACCAAAGTCACAAAATACAATGTTTAAGAAACATAAATATCTGAAAATAACTTTTATAGAGGATTTTTTTTTCCATCAACACTTCTAGCAAACATACAAATGAATTGTATATCGCTCTTTTCTTCCATCATTCTGAAAATGCTATCAGGGTATTTAGAAGCTCCTCAAGGTTCATCTGTACGTTGCAGGTCAGTCTTAAAACAGTGAGACAAATTCCTAACATATCCCCATATACAGTGTTATTTTCACTTGCTTAAAAAATGCAATTAAAAAATGGAGTGAGACTGCAGACCCCTAACATGGCTGGTCTCTAACAGCAGTGAGTCAAAAGTGCTTAGATCCTTTATTTCTCACAATATGCCAAATCGTATTTGGCTGTGCTTTCTGTAGTTGTGGACCAGGAATTCTTCAAAAACCTGAAGAACTGCACGTTATATGCCCATAACTGGCTTGCTTATATAAGAGAAAGTATTATTACTGCTCCCTGTCACTCATGAAGTCCAAAGTGGAAGACTCAAACAGGGGAATGTTGCAAAGAGCAAATGGTGGATTCTCTTTTCCCTTCCCTTCCCTTCCCTTCCCTTCCCTTCCCTTCCCTTCCCTTCCCTTCCCTTCCCTTCCCTTCCCTTCCTTCCCTTCCCTTCCCTTCCCTTCCCTTCCCTTCCCTTCCCTTCCCTTCCCTTCCCTTCCCTTCCCTTCCCTTCCCTTCCCTTCCCTTCCCTTCCCTTCCCTTCCCTTCCCTTCCCTTCCCTTCCCTTCCCTTCCCTTCCCTTCCCTTCCCTTCCCTTCCCTTCCCTTCCCTTCCCTTCCCTTCCCTTCCCTTCCCTTCCCTTCCCTTCCCCTCCCTTCCCTTCCCTTCCCTTCCCTTCCCTTCCCTTCCCTTCCCTTCCCCTTCCCTTCCCTTCCCTTTTTCTCTGCCATGCAAACTGAGTCAAAAAACAAAACAAAGAGAATTAAAGATAATAGAAGTGGTATATACATAAAAAGCCAGGATCAGGACAGGATTGCAGGGCCATGTATGGAATGTAGGTATGGAATTATCCATTTAACACGCATGCACAGTGACCATGGCTGAGACTGGGCTAAGCAACCTGCATAGATGGCTGGTTCCTGTGGGCACTAGTGTTACTGTCGTTACCAGAGCAGGCACAAAAGCATGCTTGTCCCTATGCTGTCGTCGGTGATGAGCACCTGGATGTACAGGTACATACAGCTGTGTGGGTACATGTTAATTACATGTTAATTACATGTGGGTACATGTTAATTACAAAACCAACAAATCAAATTTAACTGTGGTTCCTACTACCTGGAAATTGTATTTAGAATTGATTGGGAGTATCAAGAATTCAAAATGCTGATAGCTGCAATCAATGCTCAGTCAGGTTTCTGATCATTTATTGGAAGGCTGCTGAGAAGACTTGAGTTTCCAATATCCAAGACTCTGGGGCAGCCCCATTGAAGCCAGTATCACTAGCTTTTGTGTCTTGGAGTACCCCACTTCAGAGGAGGAACCAGCAAGTTGTGGGCTTACAGGAACTGAGACTTCAGGCACACGGCTCATGTAGGTACATGAGGCCACGCATAACAGAGCTGCAAGACTTTCTGGCACTGCACAGCCTAATGCTGCTCACATCAGAGTGAGTCTAACCTGAACACAGACAGATTTGATCAGCACTCACTGGAGTCTCCCAAAGCTTTGGGCTTTTTGAAAACTCACAAACAAGTGTTTGAGAACACATCCTCTTTGTACTTGCCAGTTTTGGTTTTAAGTTGTCCTGCAGAACTAAATGATTGCTTAAAAAGAGAACGTTACTGAGATGAGCTGATTTAGAAGCCAAGATAAAAAAGGATATAAAGGGGAATTTCAGCCGGGATCATTCTGCTGGCCTGAGCAGCATAACTAACAACGATAAAAAAATATGTATCAGTGCTTCCCCTCAGTGCAGGGGTCTGGAAGGAGCATCAGCTGGTCTGCAGCCAAGAAAACAACAAACAATTACCACAGCCTGGGGAAGTCTTTAGCGAACATCAATTATTGCAGCCCTATCCTCTGCCTGTTGCTTATCTTTTTATACTCCCAGTCAAAAGATGAATTGCAGTCTGTTGCTGTGGGAGTGTGATGGTACTGCTGAAGTAGCTTATGACTGACTTAGTGTTGTGCAGGGCTTTAAGAAAGGACATCACTGGCTGTGTTGCTCCACTAACTTCGGTGGGCTGGGGCTCAGATCAATGCACTGTAAGAAGCGTTAAGGCATAACTTGCTAGGAAGCATCCAAGACTAAGAACCATTTCTTTCAGCTCATTTTAAGGAAGTCAGTTTTTTGATGTATTACTTATTTCTTGATGTATTTACAGAATGCAGATATCTGTTGCAAAGAAGGCTATGAATGCAAATATACGACTTAATAGACTTAGACATAATTTCTAAAATCCTTCCTAGGAGATAAATACAGTATGTACTGATTGAGACAGAAAACAAGAGAAGCTTTTCCACAAGGCCTGACTACAGAAGAGCACAACAGCTGTAAAAAGTCTTTAACACAGCTTTCCCATCAACAATGTCACACTTCAGAAAAGTAGGGAGGAACAAAACCAAACCTTGCAAGGGCTAAGAAATGTTAATCTCACTTAGCATTAAAAGTGTCATGAACAGCATGGAGCAAGCAATATTTGTTCAGAGCAATTAGCAGGATCAGGACTGGTGAAATCTCAGAAACACATTAGCTTGTAAAGTTTAAAGGACTAGAAATAATGACTATCACTGATATTGCAGGTCTTGCTGCTGTGGAATAAGGGGGAAAAGGCAGGGAAAGCTGAGTTCTCAAAAAGTTCAGACTATTTAGCTGCCCAAAGTACACAGTACTCTGAAATTGTGCTTATTGGGGATTTACCTACCACTGCCCTCAATGACTATGGAGGATAAGGGAATACAATTGTTAAGTTTTCTAAATTAAAAAAAAAAAAGATAAATGAACATAGTTTTACCCTCTAATGAAACACAGAAGACGTGATATGACCAAAACAGATAAAATAGAAAGTATTTGTTAATTATTCACCCTTTGAATGCTTGAATATCTCCTCCTCTTTCTAGTGATTTATTCTTCTCTAAATACTCTTTCTGCATTGGTAAGGAATTTGGCCATGTGCCAAGAATGTGTTAAGGTTCCTTAGATGGGTGTGGCTTCTAGATTTGGCTATGAAAATTTTGTTCATTTCCTCATTTCAGAGGAACCAAGCAAACATTGCCTGATTGTTCAAAGAATTTAATTATTTAATTATGTAGTTATTTGAGAAGTGCTTTCCCTGAAAAGCAAACAGTTCTTTTGCTGCTTTTTTGGAATCTATTTGTTAAAGATCTTTATGGTAGAGAAATTTAATGGTAAAGAGGACTGATGTATTTAGGAAGCATTGTCCACTGTAGATACAGAAATGTCATTGGTGATGGACAGATCTAGTCATACATGTCAACCTTTAGAATATGTAACAGATAAAAAATGCAAATGTTTTAATCAGCAATTCTAATATTACTGTCAAAAGATTGCTAAAATAAATGTGTTTTCTTTAGAATACTACCACAAAACCTAGTAACACTCAGATTATGCAGTTCTGCCAATGCTAATCCATCTGTGGTGAAAATCTGAGAAAGAAATCATGTCTTCTCTCTCTAGCTGCATCCTGAAGTCCATCTCCTCGGTTTATCACTGAGCTTCTTCTGAGGTCAGAATTTAGGGTCTTCTTTACAATATTTCGCAAACACAAGTCCCTCAATGTAATTTTTTCCATCTAAAACTGCCTTTAATTAAGTCAAAGATGACCCACAGACATAAAATATATGAACAAAAGTAGAAAACACTGTGCTAACTTAGAAATCTCTCCCCTAAGATCTTACTAACCCAGGGTTAGTAGTGGGATGGTATCTGAATTAAACAAAATGATCCCCCCTCCCACGCTCTCTGTAAAAAGTGCCTAGCAATCAGCCTGTCACACTTTATATTCCTGTCAAGCTCTAGGATTTATGTTTGCCAATATAAGCCATTTTAATTTAGCAGAAAAACTTGGGTTTTCTCAGGTTTCTCAAGGGGAAACAAAACCAAAGCTTTTCTGTAAATGTAAAATTATTACTTTATTCATGTCAATGGCTCTAAAGTAGTGAGATTAATACCATTAAAACTATTTCAAGCATTCATAGATAATTCATAATTAATATTTCCCTTGACTGTTTCTAAGTGATTTGCCTTGTGCTTTCTGCAGACATTTTAGTAACACAGAACAAATGTCCTGCAGTCACATGTGATGAAACAGTGCAGCTCAAACAGCTATTACTGAATAGTTAAGAAGAGACTTTTCAAATGAGTAGTAGTAAGTTTTACGCAAAACGTGTTTCTAAGAATTTAATGTGGTCGACAAACATTACAATATAACTGATTGTTCAGGTTTTAAATACCATAATAATAGACACAAACATTAATAATTTCAGTTAAGAGTTAGTAAGAAATTTATATCCAAACCCAAGATTTTTCTGAACATCTTATTAATTCAAATACAGTGGAATTTCTTAAAAGTTTGTAAGCAAATTCAGTAATGTCCAAAGAAACGTGACATGGAAAACTATCTCTTAGGGGAGAGAGGCAAGAACTGTAAGAACATCAAGATGTTGAATGAACAGAAATGTCCGTCCACAGGTTGTTTAAGAACAGCTGTTGGGCCAGAAGAAGATAATCTGGGCTATTCTAAAGGATCAGTCTTTGGACTGGTTTCATCTGACTGTTCTGTTAATAATACTGGCATAATGTTCCGAGCAATATATTCCAAACTGGAGCACATGCCTCATAAAAGGATCAAATTAGGAAGTATTTGTCATTGCACAGTAGGTTCATTAACAAACCGGCTTACTGTAAGGACTGATTATCTGAAGAAAAAGGATACAAAAGTCAAGGTCATGCACTTGGAGGTAACAAGAATTACTGCGACAAGCTGTAGGCTCATCAGTTTTAAGCATAAAAAGAAACAAAGAGCTGTAAGTATTTGCTTGAACAGAGAATGACTACAAGCTACTAATATAAACTGTCTGTGAAACAAAACAAATTAAAACCAAAGGTATTTCAAAACATACTCTTGCGAAGGAAATATTAATTTGTAAAGCAATGATGAGACCTTATCTGGAAGACAATTATGAACTCATATTCTCAGAAGATAATTTCTGACTAAATTAATTCAGTCTCCTAGTATAGCCTCAAAACGAATGTTTTCTGGGTGGACAATAAAAATGTACTGTCTATCTAACACAAGAATGCTAAAAAGCAGTTGGCTTCTTCAGCCTAGGAAACGAAGGCTGTGTTCTGTAAATACACTAAATACAATACACATCAAAAACCACCGAGGGAAAAGAACTGTTTAAGCTAAACCAGGCATAAATTGACTATGCGTAGTTTAGGAAATTATATGATGGCAACCCTGCAGAAATGGGGCTCCAGAGGAGCACTCCCAAACATGTAGTAAGCATAAAAACAAACAAAAGAGCTAACTTAAAGTGATGGTTGATGGACTTATGAAAGGCATTATCCAGCATGGTTTCCAGCAGTATCAGGATGATATTCAACATTCAGGAGCTCCCAGCACAGTGACATAAATTTCCTAGGTTTTTTTCTTTCATGTACTTTTGTGTTAAACATAGAAGACATATTCAAGTCCACATTATTTTTTCCAATTTACCTTGCAAAGTAGGTATTTGTAAAGCAGATATTTGCACTAAGATAATCAAATCTGCACGTCTTCGTGAAGAGGCTGCATGTAGGACTGCGTAGTACTTCAAACTGTAAGTTACTTTTGCCCTATTTTATGAGCTTAATGTTTCATTTTTTTGTTGCTGTGTTCATTTTATATCAAAGTAAATATGGACACCACTGCCTTTGAGAACTACAACAGTCTGGTCTTTCATTATTTCTAATTAGGGAGTTTCTTTACTTTCATGCCTGCCCATAACTTGTATTACTGTTAATGGGAATTCTGTTTGTGCACTGATCTGAGAACAGACCCCTCAGATATCATGTAAATAGCTTTACAGTTGACTGGTCGTTGCTGACCCGCTGAGCAAACTGATATGCTCATGCACTACTTATCAGAAGTTGTAGCTAGACTGGAGAAAATATTTTAAGAGTTCTGAAGGTCAGGGTAAGGGGAAATAAATCATTTGTGTTAGGATAAAGACACCACAAAGGCGTTAGTTCAGTTCATCCCAGCGTAATGATCACACGTAGCCCTCCCAAAGATATTTGAGTTGCACCACAGGTCTCCCAGTCTAGGTAACATAGAAAGTGGGATTCACTCCCAAATAGAATTTAGCTGTCTGCTTTAGACTAGTTAACCTGGCTCCATCCATAACCAAGGAGGGAATAGATCTCCTCTTTGAAACGTCTGTCTCTTTTTCCAGTAACTGGATGACCAGTACGGGATGTCTTTCTTTTGATGACTAAAATTACGAGCTGAATCACACCGAAAGCGTGAGACACTTTTGGGGGAATCCTTCAGTTACCATCTAGGTCTCTCTTTGGTAGAATGCGTCTTACAAAGTGTCAAGAAGTCCCATTATCCTTTTTTTCTGATTTAAATGATAAAAAAATGCATATAAAATTCCATTTCTGATTAAAAAGATAATTTCTGAACTATCAGATGTTGGTTAGAAGACAGTTGATTAATGGGGGAATATAATATCTAAACCGGAAAGGACAATTTTAAGAAACTGTTGCTATTCTAAAAGCAGCTGGTTTACATAGTATTAGCATAATTATTTATAGCTGTGGTACCAGAAATCAGTAATTACTATGGAAATAATCTAGATTTCTCTGCAGTAACCTCACATGATTTCCTGGTAATAAACTACTAGGTTTCTTTTTCCAGGCAGAGTGGAAGCAGTCCCATAGCAGTAAATACTGTTCCTTTCTATTAGTGTTATTATTTTGCTATTTTGCAGATAGGGCTCTGCAGCAAACTGAGCAGCAGTTGTGTGAATGCTGTTTTTAAAAACGGCAACAACAGACCTCTAAGCTTGTGATCTGACTGCCCTATAAGCCTGCTCATCATCACAAGCCTGAATGCACACAGAAGGCTTATAGTGAAATGTGAGCCCATGAAATACATGGAGGAAAACAAACTTTGCTGACCTAGAATGTGGGACATACAATCTATCCCATACACAGTTGTTAAAATTACAAAAAGGACCAATGCTAAACCTCTGATGTGTCCAGGATACTGGAGCTGAATTTTCAATTTTATCCTTTGTCTGCGTTAAAAGTAATAAATACACAATTAAAAAAGGAACAATGGATTAACAGAGAGGGGGAAAGGTTGCACAGTAATTTGTTTTCCTTCCTGAAAGGCGTAACTACTTGCATATATGATATACAAATTAATTCTTTTTTCATTCTAATGTGATGGGTCCTATTGTTTTGTGATTCATTTTCTTCTCATACCTTTCCTTTTTGACTATGAGAAAACCAAAACCAGACAGCTTCATTAAATGAGACTGTTGCAATAAAAGCTCAAGTACTCTAAGCCATGGTAAGAGACCCAAAATAAACAAAGCGATCACATGAAAACAGCCCCAATGGGAGTTGAACTGACATCGGAGCTCTAAATAAAATGAAGATAAAAACATACTTGTGATACAAAGATGTCTATCTTCAAAAAAATTGGCTGTGAAGATGAACTTTGCAGTGCAGAGTGGCCTCTAATTATAATTACTTTTCTTCCCCTCTCTGAATTTGAATGCTTGAATGTTCACACTGAGAGGAACCTGGGACGTATGTCTACTTGCAAATATATACAACATATAAGTGTTGTTACGATTTTATCTCCTGAGTGCGATCCAGCAGGATTTAATTCCATGTGTATGTGAGTCCCTGTCTCTTTCCTGTTCTCTTTCTTTTGGTTACACAAAGAAACGAACCTCAGTGAACTTAGTCACCAGGTGGCTTTTGTTTTACTTAGGAGCAACAGCTACAGAGCCTTATTTGGTTTGGGTTTTTTCCACGCTGGACTTTTTAGCACACATCAAACACGGGAAGAATAAAACAGCATATTTAATTTCTCTCTCAGTATGGAAGGGATGTGCAAAGATCCAGCATGCTTCTAACTAGACAGTAACAGTTACATTACAAAACATATTTACAACACTTGAAAAATCTGAAAAAGAGAGCCCTCCAGCTGAAATATAATCTTTTTGCCGGTTCTTTTGGTACATAATTGTCAATATGGTAGTGGGAAGAAACAGTATTATACAACCGGGATCCATTTACAACAGGCAACAAAATAATGCATGTTTACAAAAGATTCTAGTAGAGCTTGTTTTTGGAGAAAAGAATACTGTTCCACTGCCACCAAAACAGAGTGGTGTGTACAGTTAGTAAATCTTTTCTTAGCTGCAAAATTAGTGTCAAATTGCTAAGGCCATAAACTACGTCAGCATAAGTCACTCTCATTAATTTGATGGGTGAAGGTAGGATTTTCAAACAGCAGGCTTCTCATTCTGGTTTTTATTTTAATCAGCTAAATAATGAGATGGGGGTAGAGTTGCTTAACCAGGCCAAGGGAAGAAGAAAGCAGAATCATCTTAAAACACCAATCCTGGATTTAATAGCCTACAACAAAACACTAAGCAGGTCAGCTTCATGGATCAGCAATTCCTAAAAGCCCTGTCTACTTCTCAACAGCTTATCGGCGGCCAGTGTGTAAGATCTCCCAATGAGATCTGATTTACAGCACTAAAGGGTTTTGCTGCAAAAATGAAGGGCAAGAATGGTACACTGTTTTCTCTACATTCTGTCTGTGCACACATATATTTAAAAACCCCAAAGCCTCAGAAACTAATTCGGCCCTCACGATAAGGATCTCTTAACATTTTTCATTGACATAAACAGGTCATAATGCCTGGAAAAGCTTACGTAGAACTCAGCAGCAATCTGGTTTGTTTTTTCTGGGTCAAAGTCAGAGTTTATCTTGTTAAGCTATCTAATTGAACACAGCCCATGTGATACAACAGGACTAAGTGCATTAAATGAGGAGGCAGTGGGAAGGGGAGTGCATGTATTTCTGTGACGGTGCTGGGAGGGCACAGCTTCCTGGAAGTACCTAAATTATCTTTGAAATAGCTATCTTTGTGACTGGAGAAAAAAGGTATCCAACTACTATAGTACATTTTGTGTACACACACACATACACACAGGCACGCACACGCTGTCCAAAGCTAGTTCAGTATGTTGTGATTGTCAGGTGGTATTTCACCTTAAGCAAAACGAACATGTCCTGATCTCTGTTTGCCTAGGGTAAATCTGAAATAATTTTGTCGTTGCCAGATGAACAATGGCAGATTTACACTGAGGAAACCAAGATCAAAATCAGACTCTGAATGTCAAGCAAGTTAAAGCCCCAAAGAGCATGATTTAAACCACAGTTGCACAAACCAGGCCCTATGCAGATCTCAGTAAAGTGAATTATATATAATAACACTTACAGTTTCCTAGTACTATTAGATTTGCCTTTTTACATAAATGCTTAAGTTATGATAAAAAACAGAGCTGTGTCAGTTCTTTTCAGTCTCAGCACATTTGCTATTAGCATAAGAAATGCTGCTTATGGCAGAGGCAGCCGTGCTTGAAATTTCTGAATTAATGGATTTGATTTCCTCTTGAGACAAACCATCAGCCTTGCAGTAATGGAAATAGATATAGTTGGTAAAACAAATAAAAAGCTGGCATGCAGATAAAATGGGTTTCAGTTTAAAATAGTAATGTTGTAATTGAAGTGAACAATTACAGGGTTGCTCCTAGGCACAAAAGAAATACCACGAAAATGAAGTAATGTTTTTGTTAAGTATAGTCATTTCATGAAAATGTAGACCTGCAGATGTCATTGTCTGGGAAAAGGATAACTATAGTTGTTCTCCTTTGCTGAGATCCTCTGATAACATTTTGCTAATTTTAATAATAGTTACTAATATTAAACCTAAATTTCACGTGGTGGGAGGGGAAAGAGAGAGGGATAGCAAAAGCTTTACAATGAGTACTAAGCCAAAAGGGCTTGCCTGCCTTTTGAGGGATTTTGGTTACCCAGGGTAGGAAGCCAGCAGTAAGAACATTTGGAGAGTGGGGGGAGGGAGTAATTTTCTGTTGGCAGAAGAAAGGTCTCTTGTCCGCATCCTTTGTTGAGGCTATGACATTGAAAGCCCGGGCGGGAAGGGGGGAATGCTGGCCATGCCGGGTAATCACCAACGGAGAGCCACGAGGTGGGAGCACTGGAGAGGAACACGCTCAGCATCAGATCTCTTTACCAACGACATTTTCTCTAACTGGGTCGCGCTTCTGACTGGCTTTCAGCTATATACACCACTGGGGAGAAGCAGGGACTTTCAGCGTATGAGAGTCTTTCATGTTAACGTGTAAAAGTAAAAGTAATGAAGCACACCGAACGCCACCAATGTAAGTGTCACCTCAAATCTAAGAGTGCATTCATTTACTCCACCGCAACAAAATGCTCTGATATGCCCTATATTTCCTCTTCGTACATTTGACAGAAAATGTTCTCGTCGCCATTCTTTGTGGAGATCTATTAATTAACAGATCACGATTAGCGACTTGACAGTCGGCAAAGGACACAGCTCTTCTTGCAACCGGTAAGCCACAGGGTGCTGCCTGGCACGGCAAACGCTGTCCACTCATTACATTTCTATAACCAAGAGTTTGCATTTACGCTGTTGTGTTGCAACGACGCAAGACATGGCTGATGGCTCCACAGCCGTGCCACTGATACACCATTAAGTTTCACTGCTGTACCACTTTTGTGGTTCCAGGAGCAAGTTTTTCGGCATTTTTGGTCTCCTTCCCTATTGGTGGGGATAACTGTGGCAAGGTGTAAGGTGTTGGTGGGCAAGTGCCATCCGGGCTGCAGCCCATGCGCCCAGGGTCTGGTGGGAAGCCTTCTGCAGGTCTGGGTCAATCATCGAGGGCTGCAGCTGCAGCTTCTCCAGGAGCCTTTCGTGAGGAGACTTTAAATGTCACGGTTTGTTTTCATTTGTTATTTAATTATGTCAGCTTTCAGTGGCCTGCGTGGTATTTCCCACACCCAGGAGAAGCTCCTACATATAAATGAATTTTCTACTGTAACTACTGTATCAGGCATGTCTGCTCGGCAAGATGTAATAGCAGCTTATTTGCATATGTCACTCTAAAGTGCTCACACTGAAATTTAACTGCTTTCTTCACACTCTGGCACTTACATAAATACACCCACACACTTCAGGTGGATTTCTGAATCGTCAGGTGTTTCTCTTCCATTAAGAGACATTTTTTTGAAACAAATTAACTCCAAATGCATCATGGTTTAAATGTGTTTATTACACTATTTGGTGTTTAAAAAGCTCTTCTGAAATGTTTTAAACAAGATGATGTGCACCCGTGGAATTCAATATGCACTTAATCTGTGGAGGAAATAAATGTCTGACATAAAGACTTAAATCTTTATTTTCCTCCCTTGACATGGCGGTTGGTGACGCATAAATGTACTTTCTTTTTTTTTTCCTTTTGACAGAGTAATAAAAATCTCATTATCTCTGAATAGGCAGCAATTTCGTTATCTAATCTTTTTACCAAAAGGTTAGTTAATTAATCAGAAACAAATCCTGATTATTATTTCAATAGAATTAGAAAGACAAATCACCAGAGTACGGCTAAATAGGGCAGGCCTGTGGTTTAACCTGCCTCATTTACATCCAAGTACAATGATTGTCAGGAGCTCGCAGTGAGCAAACAGCCCGAGAACATAAGCCAGCAGATGGTTTTCTCTCCTCGCTAGCCTTTCCTCTCCTCTAATGCCTCTGATCCCATTACCTCACTGAATCCGTTACCAGGGTAACTGTTAAATTGCTGTGAAAGGCATGGCAATAAAGTAACCTGTCACACTGGCAATAAAAGCAGCAGAATTTTCCTGTTCACTGAACTTTTCAGCTCATCAATACTCACTTTATGGAGAAATTCGCCAATACACACAGGTCAGCTTCAGGAATTGTTCCGTGAGGCTTTTGAAAAGCAAATCAAAGTTCATGTAAACATGGGAAAGGTATAATTAAAGACTGGATTCAGAAATGCACACAGAGCTAATGCTTTGCTATTTACTATAGAAGGTTAGTACGAGATTAGAGGTATTCAGGTTGCTCCTTTTTTTTTTTTTTTTTTTTTTTTTAAGCATGCGCTATAAATAACCTTTACTGCAGGCAGGAAGGTGATTAATCCAAAATAATTTTAATTGTGTTTAAAACCATAACCTCCGTTGCATCAGGCTGCTTACCTTTAGCAGCTGCACTCTGACCTATTTGCTAAAGTGGTTTTGTTATCACAGAATAATCTGATGTCAGGAGGATTCATTTAGGAATGTTTTCCAGCATTTGTCTACATTCCATTGTTTTTCAGATTTTTGAAGAGAGTTTGATATCTTTAACAGGTTTTTGCAATATGTGACAGTTTGCATTAATAAAACCTTATTGAATGTGATCCTTGAGAGAAAATAATCATACAGTCACTGTGGCAGTTCTGCCATCTGAAAACGCTTTTCCCGGTTTTGTAATGTAACATACCCTACTGCAATTTTGATCCAAAGAAAGAAGAGTAAGATTTCTTTCCCCCCCCGGCCTTTTTCCTAGAAATACATAGTAACAGGGTTTTCCATAGGGCAAATGCAGTTTGCCACTGATCAGTGCTGAATTGAAAAAACGCTCCTGACTTAAATTAGGCACACGAGAAACTGTAAGAACATGAACGAAAAAGAGAGCGCATATCTAATCCTTGTTATTAGCCATTTGCAGACTCTACACTTTCAGCTCCATTTGGTAATGCCATTAATTATACAGCGGTAACCTTGGAATATATTGGAGTTTGCTTGTTGAGATAACTTCTCTTTCAGTTTCCTTTTTTTTTTAAACTTGCAAACGCTTACAGCTTGTTATGAAAAATTGAGAGCGTTTCTTTAACTGAAAGCAAGAGTGAACTACACTGCCTATTCCAGCTGCAGGCCATAAGAGAAACATCTTTAAATAGGAGCCACGTTATATAGTCCTGAGACTAAGAATTTAAAGTAAGGTTTGCTGCAGATAAATCTGTGCGTACACTGTCATAAACTTTTAGATAAACATATTCAAGACAATACTCTTTGTCAGACTGCTGTGGTAGGGGCTGATTTTACCCTTATGAATGAAGCCACATTTACTGCTTTCCAAAAACTTCTCAGAACTCTACAAGCTGTTTGGGGAGAAAAGGACTGAAAGACTACGTCCTGTTAGATATTTCCACTGAGTCAGTGACCTTTTCTACAATGTCGGATTTTGGTTCCTTGCACAGGTCAAGGTTCTTCCAAATGCTGGAAATCATCAGGGGAAGTTTGCATGAAGAACTGAAGAACTTACAGTCTTCAGCAGAGATACATTTAATAACCTGCATAAAATAAAACCTAGGATTAAATTGAACCATTTCTGACATTCAGGAAACTCTAAATATCCCTATTATGCGGTGCACATAGCAGCTTCGGTTATGTTTAAAAGTGGAAATGTGTCTTCAGACAAGCCAAAATTCTTGCTCTTTCCTGGTGACTGTAGAGGAAGCAATGTTCCGGTGAGACCTGCAGATCATTTTGCAGGTGTAAGAAGTCCCGTTAAGATACCCTGGGCAGAGTCTTCACTCTATACTCTTTTACGTTTAAGTAGAGCAAATGTCAGGAAGGGTGATATGCACTCAGTTTCAATGAAAGAATTGAGTTTATAATAGCTGTCATTGTTTTAATTTAAAATTTACTTTAAACTGTGTGCATACTGGATTGTTCACGATTACACTTTGGCAGAATGCAAACGTAAATGAGTTGTCAACATGGATAAATTCCTTCCTTTGAAAATGCATATGAATATTCATGAGTAACATTTGTTAGCTCATTTTCCCAGCTCTGGTTCAAATGCAGGGAGTGGGGTTTCTGTGCTCTGTGTGAGTCTGTATGGAGAAGCCTTACTGCTGCATAGATTCTGGTGTAAAGCAGTACAGTCTTCAGATGACAGCTTTCTACTCCAATTTGATTTCCCCATCCTTGTAGTTGCACCTACATAGTAAAAAAACATCAAGAGTTCACACCAGGCGGGATTACAGCTGTCTCCGTTTATATTGGCACATTTTGGGTTTGCCTCACTGAAAACTGTGAGGTTACGTCATCAGAAAGAAAAAGCAGCATCAGGAGAGAATCAGAGCTGCTGCCTTTGAGAGAGAAATAAAGAGGAGTAATTGTGTCCACCAGATGCTGTGTCCTTACTGTCCTCCTCCGTAGCATGTTGTGACTAGACCGGCTATACGGTGCATGGCCCTTTTCCGATGGCGTTGGATCCACCCTTGCGCAGCGGAGTGTGGCGCAGCCTGGGCACCACGCACACCCCACGTGTGGCTCCACGCTCAGTCCTTGTGGGCTTCACACAGCCATGGATCACGCCTTATCGCCTTTCGGCTGTGAAAACACCACAGGCTTAGGTCTGATGGGTGAAAAAGTGAGAAAAAAGAGCATAGAAACAAATTTAAAACATATTGAACCACTATTGCATTGCATACTTTGTAGTGGGTCAAACTTGACTGAGAACCAGACCCAGGGAGAAAAAGAAATCCCAACACTGCTGCAGATTTCAGTGGAGTTATATTGATTTGCCTCAGTCAAGTACACAAACCTCAGCTATTCATCTTGATGGACTGAAAGAACTGGGAAGGACATCTGTCTCACAGGGTTACTATATAGCTTATTTGATCTTGCCTATACGTATGATTGATCCTCCTAGCTTATATTTTATGCATCTCTTATCCTATGACAGTGGAATGGTGTAAAAGTACATCTTCCTTTGTTTTCTTTTTTACCATCTCACACCATGCTCACTGTATTGTGCTTGTTTCATTTACAAATTAAAAATTTACGGCTTTCATAACCAGCATGGGCAATTATATATGAACATGAATCCAATCACTTACTCTGAAATAAAGATTTATGATGCAAGCAGTTTTTGTAGTCCTTCATGTTGCCAGAGACTGATGTGGGCATGGGAGGGGGGGACAACAGAAAACTCACATCAACCCTGCATTTTTGATGTCGCTGCTGTTTTGTGCTGTGACTTCATGCTCCCTGAAGAAACAAGATGCATCAAGTGGTGCCTGAAACACATCCTCTTCAAACATTGGGAATGATTATTTCAGCAAGTTTTAGCTTTCAGCAGCAACATATGTAGTGGCAGCTGTGCAGTAGTGCTTTGAGACCACTGGTACTTTGGAACCCAGTTAAGAAAACTGTGACTCGCATGTAAAGAGCAGGAAAAAAGAATTTTTCCTTATTCAAAATTCTGCTGAGACTTGAGAAGCTTAAAGGACTAACAAAGCAGTTTACTTCATCCACTTGGATCCAATGATCTGCCCTTCAAAAATTTTAATAGATTTTTTGAAACATGTGTGAAAAAAAATGACCAGTAAAAATCTTCCACCATTTTATCTGACTGGTTTGCATCAAAGTTTCACACCAAAAAAGCATAAGTGTCTTTGATCTTCGGCTAACCTTTTTTCCTCTCCAGCTCTTCCATTCACAATTATCTGTATTATTTTGCTGTCTATATGCTATCAACAGAAAACTCATGGTCACAGCCTGAAGATCAAAGATGAAATTTAATCTTCAGATTGTGCTGCTCATGCTCATAAACCACTCAAGCGCCACTCCTGCTCTCTGTGACAGCGGCAGAATCCTTGATTCAATTATAGGTTACAGTCAATGAGGATCACGCTTTAATCTGTGTACAAACAAAAGGATAAAACAGAAACATGTACCCATTCTAAGGATGATACTTTATTATAGTGCGACATCAGGCAAGCATTGCAATAATAAAGGCTCATTTCGGAAAATGGATGAGATTAAATTGTCTGCTAGGTTATGCCTGCCTGTTATGTACAGACTGGCACATGTACTGCTCTGCTTCTCTGTCATTTGTCTGGCTCACAAAGACTCTGATCCACTACGCGTTGTGTGATCACACAAATTTCAGTGAGTCTGAAGGATTCCCAGCATTATTCAGGATTAGAACATTATTCTAAACATGATAGGATTTTTCAAATACTGCTCGCATACGAGGTACTATTCAGGGGAGTAATTCCATTGAAATACCCAACATTTTTGCGCAAGTGTTAGCATGTTTGCATATCAGGATGTCTGGAAACAGTTTCCATGTTTGCCAGTGCCTTGTTAACGTTCAGTGTTAAGTGTTTCTTCAAAGGTCAATTTAAAAGAAAGGTAACTTTGCAGATAGCTGTTTGGTCCACGGAGATGGTAGCCTTCCATCACATCTGAGTATGACTCCTTTATGAATCATGCTGGCATTCCCCAGGCTCTGTTATTATTATTCCAGTTTAGGAAAACACTTAAACACATGCTTAATTTCAAGACACATGTTTCAAATATCATGGGATTTTGGCATTTGCTTAAGTACTTTCAAAATGGATTAACTGAATGGTGAGGGAGGGACAGCAGCAGAAATAAAGACTGTTTCTGGGAGTAACAACAACTCTGCCCTGGATAAATTCTGCGTCTTTAACCCACCCATCTCGCTCCCTCCTCCTTCCTGCTTTCCACCCCTCCAGGTGCAGTGGTCTGAGCACTGCAGGAGCATCTGGCTGATGGCAGGCACAGGCAGAAGGAGCAGGCAGGGATCTCTCTGTGCCTCCTCCCATTCCCACTTGCTTTGGTCCTCTTCTGCTCCTGCCCCCTCCACTACTGACTGCAGCATCTTGGCCTGTTACACAGGAGGGATTTGCCTGTCAAAAGAGCTTGGCTCATTTGGCTGCACCAGCAAAAAGTGTATTTGCATTGCTGTTGTCTTTTTCTTTCTCTCTCTTTTTTTTTTTTTTTTTTTTTTTTTTTAATACACAGGTTCATTGTATCAAGTAATGCAAAATAGCTTGTCACAACTGTGTTGCATAATGAAAATTAGAACAACCTCTTTTGGGAAGGAGAGCAAAGTGTCTTGACACCGTGAGAGCAAATATAGCTCATTCAATGCTCATATCGTCTATAAACCACCAGTAACCCATTTGTCAACTACCGGAATCATTTTAACACACCTCAATAGAAAACTGTATTACTTCGATATATAATGTGATTAAGGTTCTAAGCTTGTACTTTATTAAATCTCTGTGGCTACTTCTTGTCATTTCCTTTGAATAGCAGTTATAAAAAATATGTAAATTTAAACAGATTAATTTAAAATATACTGGAATGAGTTATCAGAGAAGAAATAGGGAATATCTTCTGAATAATGATGTTTTACTCACGAACAAGGGCCTTTCACAAGCTGCTCTTCCAAAGAAGTTCCTACAGTTCTCTCACATTACAGACGTTTTACACATCAGGGGAAGGCTGAATGGAAGTGTATGTGAAAAAAACAAGCAGTCTGCTTCCCACTGGTATAGTCAGAGCAGGTTTTGAGAGCTTCCTTACAGTGGGCACCATTTAAAAGCCAGCGTTTGTCAACAGGTACTGCACAGTTACTGCAGTATTTTCCAGCAAAGCTCTGGTGCTTCAGACACAGCTCAGTGACAGCTCTTGGCAAATGCTGACTTTTAAGTGGCAACTAGTATAATTGCGGCATTCATGAAAGTGAGAGACGAAGAGCTCTGGCTGAAAAGGAGCCAGGTATCATATCGCGTAGGCCAGTGCCATGCCTGCTTTCCCACACCGCGCTGCCAACGCTGCTCGATCCCGAGCAGCAGGATGCCTGCTATCCTAGCCCTGCGACGCTCCGGACCGGGAGCTGTCAATTTTAATGTTTTTTCAAATTCACAGTGAGTTTTACAATGAGGTGGTTTTGAAAGGGCAAGGATGAGAGGTCACCAAGTGTGTTTCCATGCTTAACGTAAAAGTGGAACTCATCTAATTCACTCTTGTTGTTCTGCACATGTGTTTCTCTGGTCCAATGGAGACCGAGAAATCAGAAGGCTCACAAAGATGGCATGAATCTGGGTGGATAGAAGTCAGGTTATGCATGCCATGAAGCAACTTGCTTTACAATAGCATTTATTTGTCAGATGCATTCTGTTCTTAAGAGCAGGATTTAATTCACTTTATGAGCTAAAATTCACATGTGAGCTAAAATTCATATAAAGGAGGCATTTTGTCACGAGCTGAAATTTTACACTGGCATTCGTAAAAAATAGTTGCATTGAAAAAAGTCTTATTTAATTTGCAAAGACAGGCTCTGGATGCCAGATTTAATGTTATCCATGCGTTAATGGTATCCTTGTGTGTTCATCATCTGCTGTGAACATTTCCACAGTCCGCAAGAAAAAAACTCTTGTTTGTTAACAAAGAGTATCCTCTGTGCTAAGGCGCTTTAGTTAAAACCACATAGACCAGCTGAATTTCGGCACTTGTTCTTTCACCATGCTGTGAATGTAGCATGATACAGTTTGTCGTCATACTAGTGTTCAATATGTGAGTAGTTGTTCATCTGAATAGTTTCATTGAAATCAATGGGCCTAACTCACATGAGTAAAGTCTTACAAGGCTGGAATATATTTATATTCATATTGAAGCCATGACTTCCTTTTTCACTACTACTTAGTTTGCGTTATTAATCTGCTGCCATCGTCCCTCAGTTTCATTGAGGCATATCCAAAGCAGGGAAATGAAGCACTTTCTATAATTTTGGGGACTTCAAACAGTCACTTAAATGCAAATAGTGCAAGTCTGCTGAACCGAAGACAATTATCTGAGGAGCAAACTCATTGTTTCATCTCTAAGTCATTATTTCTGTGGCAGCAGAGAAAATGAAAACTAAAATATTTATGACTCCTAATACCACGCATTTCAGTGTACTCCTCCTTGCCTTACTGCATGTTACACCTTCCCACATTTAGCAAGGCAAACCTGCGTAAGAAAAGCAGTGCTTACTCAGGATTGCTGGTATATGCGTTTATGGATAACTAGCACAAGTTTCCTTTCTGCACAGATTGTATTGTTCATTCACATTTGGCTGCCTCAGTGGCATGGAGTGCACCCTCAGCAAGTTCGCCGATGACACCAAGCTGTGTGGTGCCGTCGACACGCTGGAAGGGAGGGATGCCATCCAGAGGGACCTCGACAGGCTGGAGAGGTGGGCCCGTACCAACCTCATGAAGTTTAACCAGGCCAAGTGCAAGGTCCTATACCTGGGTTGTGGCAATCCCAGGCACAAATACAGACTGGGCGGAGAATGGATCGAGAGCAGCCCTGAGGAGAAGGACTTGGGAGTACTGGTGGACGAGAAGCTCAATATGAGCCGGCAATGTGCTCTTGCGGCCCAGAAGGCCAACCGCGTCCTGGGCTGCATCAAGAGGAGCGTGGCCAGCAGGTCAAGGGAGGTGATTCTCCCCCTCTACTCTGCCCTCGTGAGACCTCACTTGGAGTACTGCATCCAGTTCTGGAGTCCCCAACATAAGAAGGACATGGACCAGTTGGAGAGGGTCCAGAGGAGGGCCACGAAGATGATAAGAGGGCTGGAGCACCTTTCCTATGAGGACAGGCTGAAAGAGTTGGGGCTGTTCAGCCTGGAGAAGAGGAGGCTCCGGGGTGACCTTATAGTGGTCTTCCAGTACCTCAAGGGGGCCTACAAGAAAGATGGGGAGAGGCTGTTCAGGAGGGCCAGTTGTGATAGGACAAGGGGTAATGGTTTTAAAATAGAGGGAGGTAGATTCAGGCTGGATATTAGGAAAATATTTTTTACCATGAGAGTTGTAGAACACTGGAACAGGTTGCCCAGAGAGGTGGTGGATGCTCCATCCCTGGAGATGTTCAAGGCCAGGTTGGATGAGGCCCTGAGCAACCTGATCTAGTTGGAGATGTCCCTGTTCCTTGCAGGGGGGTTGGACTAGATGACCTTTGAAGGTCCCTTCCAGCCCTAACGATTCTATGATTCTATGATTCTATGGGGAAGGGGCAGGACTGTGTTCTAAATGCTCACTTTTTCCTGTGATTTATCCAAGGCGCTGCCTGAAGTAAAATTTGCCTTATGGATCTATGTTCAACAGATAGGTATGAACATGTAACACACGCTAACCGCTTTTGTCTGTGTCCAGTATGTATTGCCTGTGCTTGAGGGCACACACTATGATGAAAGTTGGAGTCACAATCTTTGGACGTATGCCGTCATCAGACCCTTAAGTTCATTTATGTGAACGTAATACAGCGACATACAGCCAACAGGGCATTCCCCTAGCGTGAAGCCAACCCCGGCATTGTCAAAAGGCACCATGACAGCTGGTGTGCCACCACCTCTGAGACCGTTATCAGTAAAGGAGGAAATATGGCCACCATTCAGTCCAATTAACCTAAGCATCATCTTTTGAAAACTTTGGCTCTGGTACTCGTTTTCCTCAGAGCAAAAAGAAAATTGTTAGAGTCGTCTTTTTTCTGCACAATATCAGTACTGAAGATTGAGATTTCTGGATAGAATAGCAGCAAAATGATGGAAGACAATTTTGTCTTAGATTTGTGTTGTCTACTTGTCCTGGTTAATTCTATCTTCATCTCCTTTCTTGCAAAAAAAAAAAAAAAGGAGGAAAAATAAAAGAGACAAGCCAATAAAAATAAGAGAGAAATAGATGACATAAACAAAATAGGACAAGATGTAGAAGTAGTGATACCCAGATTCTTTTTCAGACGAGGTTATGAAGAACAGGACTGATTAGGTAAACATATACACACAGTTATTTTGTTGTTACTTTCAGTTCTATAATCATATTTTAACTTTATGATTAAATTTTATAATGTTATTATTATTCAAATTTGTGAATTTGAGAGAAAAAATCACCCCACAGCTCTCTGCCAAATATAAATGAAGTGTCTATTGCAGCAGAGCCTGCAACCAATTATGCCAATTTACTAGGCTACAAGACCAAAATTAGGCAAAAAAGGAGGACAGATAAAAAATAATCGGTCTAAAAATCACTGGAAAAAAACCCAGAGTATAAACGAGGAGGAGAAGGAATTTAGTACTTAGAGATTTTATAGATGCTTTTAAGGTCTGCTTAAAATGGTTACTCTGACAGCATGTCTGAAAAAATTATATACTGTGTTTCTGCTATTTTGTTGACAAAGTACTAAAGTTAATCCCATAGTACCTGAATTTGATCTCTGTGGAAAGTTCCAAGAACAAAGATTCTGTTCAGCAGGCCTATATCTCCCCCCATATTTTGCTGCCCTGGGAAAATAATAATAATAAAAAAGCTCCTTGTAGCTGCAATACAGCAATCATGCTGGGTCATGAAACTAATTATGTTTTCTGATGGTGGAAATTCTCCATTTCTGTGTGAAGGGGCACTGCTGCATGATAGATGAATGTTGGAAAGGCAGTACATTGTGCTCTTTCATCTCTGTCACTGCATATTTATTCTGACTCTGCTCCTAAATTATTCATTTTCTTTAAGCAATCAATATTAATAATCTGATTTGCTCCTTGGCATTTTTAGTCACACTTCTGTTTAACTGACTGTAAATAAAGGTCACTTGGAGGCTTCCTGCTGCTGTTCTGAAGGTCCTTGCCTAATTAATTCCCAACATTTTTTTTCCCTATGACTCTGATTAGCAGTTGCAATCAAGTTCAGCAATTAGCTGCCTCCTTGCACAGTGATTTGCTCACTCCACCTCCCTGTATAAAGCTACATTTGGTCGCCACTTACAAAGGTATGAGGAGGAATTTAGATTCATTTGGTTTGTGTTCCCTGACCATGCAGAACAGATTAGATTTGTCACTGCTTGCACATAACCTTTGCCCATCTACATCATACTTACTCATCATCCCTGATACCCCCAACAGACGTTTAGCATAGACATAATAAACAGCCTCACCAATAACCCACTTGTGATACACCTAATCTCAGGCTCTTGTATCAACAAACAGCTACAGTTCATCAAACCGTTCTTGGTTATTTAAGAGATCCTATGGTTTACTTTACATCAAATTACTTTTAAGAAGGGGTCTACTTCACATTTAGTGGATTCATTTTAGTCTTCTTGGGGCCTAGGGACAAGGCCCAGATCTAAACACCTTTGCACATCTGATTCCAGTTCACAAGAAGACAGAGATCCTACCTGTGCCAGAGCTTGAAAAATAATAATCTTGGTGAACCTTTTTTTGTCTTTAATTCCCAGAACCATGGAAAAGTTGTTGGAAATTTCAGTACTGTCTTTATTATTAAGAAAGAACCCAGTCAGGAGGGATGTCTCATTTGTAGTTGAAAGCGCAAAGAAGAGACAGTATCTGCGGGAGATGAGTGAGGACACCTGACACGATCAATGTGATCAAACAAGTGAACCTTTATTTGCATACACTCAGCGTGCTTTATAGCTTTCTAAACAAGACTTGGCAATCTATGATTGGTTACAATACAAACAATAGCCCACCCCTGAGTATGATTGGTTGCATCCCGGAAGCAACGTCATCATGGTGTCGAATTCCCTTTCTGCATCCAGGCACGTGCTCCCAGGAAAGGCTGGATTGTTCACATGTCTCAGGTATCCTTCCACACATCCCCCTTCTTGTTTTTGAACAATCCAGACTTGTTTTACAACCCGTTCAATCATTTTCGTGAGCAAGTTTAACAGACAAATTATTAAGCATACAAGCAACCCCCACACCTGCAATATACCAAACAGCAAGAAACATAGCAATTTTACTGCCCTTTGGAATAAAAACAGGTGGAGTTAACGTATATACCATGACCTTAATAATCCCTGTGTAGTCTGCATCAATAACTCCTGGTAATACAAAAATACCTTGACGTGATGTAGATGAGTGACCAATTAATAAGGCTGATAACCCTTCACCTAATGGTCCTTTTACATTTGTATCTATTACTACTACTTTGTCAGATACGAGCGTTGAATCTACTGTGGTTTCCACATCCACTCCGGCACTTCCTGTGGTGGCGGCACGGAGGGAACAAATTCCTGGCTTGATACTGGTGTTGCTCCCTGATTTACTATCATTGCGCGCGGGGCTGGCGCACTCGGTTTCCAGTTTCCCTGCTTCCGGCACTCATTGGTATTATGATTATCACTTTTGCAATTTTTGCACCATTTCTTGCTACTATATTGCTGCTGTTGTTGTGGCTGTTAACATTGAGTTCTGTAATGGCCTGATTTCCCACAATTAAAGCATTTCTTTTGCTTAGCTCCTCCCCCTTTTTGTTCTAATAGAGGACGAACAGCGCTATATACCGCAGCAGCAACTAAAGATGCAGGACTGGTGGTGCGTTCCATAACTTCTAACATATCTGCCACTTGGGCATCTCTAGGCAATGTGCTCAAGACCCTTTTTGCTTTATCATTAGCATTCTCAAAGGCAAACATTTTAAAGACTTGTTCCTTCATTGTCTCATCCAAATCAGGATGACTTCGAACAGCCTGATGTAAACGATCAATAAAGGAAGGAAAACTTTCCTGGGGGCCTTGTTTAGTATTTGCAAAAGAATATACTTTTCCCGGTTCTCTAATTGAAATCATTGCTTGATAAGCTAATTGTTGTGACAACTGCAATACTTCTCCCAGAAACCCTTGCTGTAATGCCGTATTTGGAAAAGGACCTTGACCCATCAGCATTTGTGCTTGAACGCCATATAGAGGATCTCCCTGCTGCCGAGGTCGTGCAGCTTCACGTTCACATAGTTGTTGCCAGGCCCTGGAAAACAAAAGCTGCTGAGAAGGGGACAAAAGGATATTAGCAACTTGTTGAGAATCATGTGGTATCAGCACATCTGCTGTGAAAATAAATTGCAACAGTTGTTGAGTATAACTGGATTGAAGCCCATATTGCGATACCGCAGAACGCGCCTTTTCTAAAATTTTCCAGTCAAAAGGTTCCCATTTTCTATTTCCCCCATGGTCTGTGATAATGGGAAAGGCAGACGGTAGAAAATTTCCTTCGATTAAGGCTTCACGAATAACTCCCTTCCATCTTCTGCTTCTTTCTTCTTCATCCGGTGGCGCAAAGGGGTGGTGGAGCAGTTGGCACTGGCGGTGATAACGACGTAGCAAAAGGATTAGGTGTATTATGGAGATTTTTCCTCTCGTTGGCATCTGTCGTTTTTAATTCCGATAATTTGTCCATAACTTGCTGCAAGACTTCTTCAGATAGTTCCTTTTTCTGTTGTTCTCCCAAAGAAATCGGTGCAGACAAAGGTTCCTCCACTGGGTGGAGCTCTCGGCGGGGTGGTGGGAGGTCAGGGTAGAGGCGGGACTTAGGCCGGCAGGACCCTCCGCCTGTTCCCCCGCCCCTTTGTAGTTCTTCCGCCTTCTCTTCCGACTCCCCTTTTTCTGCCCACGTGCTGCCGCCATCTTGGCGCATGCTGTCGCCATTTTGGCTGCCGCCATTTCGGCGCGGTTCTAAGCACGTGGTCCCTGAATTCGCAGTTTCTACTTTGATAGGCACAGAAATTCGCGTAAAAAAGATAGAGACGATGATCATGAGAGTGAAGAGGAGGAGGAGAGCATGGTGTCCGAGGAGGAAGAGGAGGAGGAGATAATGGAGGAGGAAGAGGACGACGACGACTCTGACTACCCCGAAGAGATGGAGGAAGAAGACGATGCCAGTTATTGTACTGAGAGCAGCTTCAGGAGCCACAGCACGTACAGCAGTAGCGACTTTCATGCTATGTAACGCTTCTTTAATTGACTTCCACAGGGTAGCATATTTATTCGCCTCCTTTGCACTCGCTCCCCCCGAACTGATATCATCCCATAGCTCTCTGCCTATGGCTTCCCACGTAGCGAGTTCAAAAACGACTCCTACTGAGGTGATTAATTCTTTGTTCCATGCCCACATTAACAGCCCTTTAAGAGACGAGGATTCATATTTAAGTCCTCTTACAGAGAGCATGTGTTGGAGCAGATTTAGGACAGCCTCTTGTTGCTTATCCAACCTCATCTGTCTCCCCGACCACTCACCTCTTCTAGGCGAGATTCCAGCGTCGATCCAGCGACTAAACAGGTGCACCTTTTTCCACTTAGTGACTGGGCAGGTCACTGCTCATTCCGCCGGGGCAGCGGATCATTCGGTCGGCCTTCCACCCTCTTCCTCGCCAAGTCTTGCAACTTTGCTGTGAGGATTCTGAGGGTCCCTGTTCGGGCGCCAATTGCGGGAGATGAGTGAGGACACCTGACACGATCAATGTGATCAAACAAGTGAACCTTTATTTGCATACACTCAGCGTGCTTTATAGCTTTCTACACGAGACTTGGCAATCTATGATTGGTTACAATACAAACAATAGCCCACCCCTGAGTATGATTGGTTGCATCCCGGAAACAACGTCATCATGGTGTTGAATTCCCTTTCTGCACCCAGGCACGTGCTCCCAGGAAAGGCTGGATTGTTCACATGTCTCAGGTATCCTTCCACAAGTATCCTCCAGGTATTCTTCAGCAAGTATATATTTGAAAAGCAAGGAACAAGAGATAAAGAATTACAGCAAACATTACAGAAATATTATGAGCACTTTTTACAGGTCTCCTCAGTTAGTCTCAGTATTCTCCATTCGTATTATTGCATTCTGAGTAACAATTTTGAGTAATACTAGTTAATGCAGTATTTCTGAAAAAAAAAGTTTCAGGCTCGTTTATAAATTCATTGATTTGAATGCTTCTAATTTGAACAGTGATCCCATATGGATGACTAATTCAGACAGAACTCTATCCATTGTCTGAGCAGAAAACTAAGACGAGTGCACACGAGAACTCCTTTAGCTGAAGTCTGTTTCAATGCATTCACAGTTGCTCAGTGAATCTACAGGTAGATTTAAAAAAGGTGATAGATCTGTACCTGTGAGAAAGTCTGTCATGTCAGTACTTGTATCCACAATGCTTTCTGTTATTATTATTTTGTGCATCCCAGTCCTTGACAAGTAAGTGAACAGTAGGAGTGACAAACACCACCAGAGCGGAATTAATATCTCTGAATACACATCTAAGTCATAACCAGACTCTAAAGGAAGAAAATGATAAGTCTAAATTCCCACATATTTGGCATAAGGATTTAAACTGTCACCTACCCTTCACAACTAACTACAAAAATAACTTCATATTTCATTTCTGCCTTGGAGTTCTTGGAGGAGTTTTGTATCGGTGGGCTTAAGTGCCCTGAAAAAGACATGGATCAGCATTTATCCTAGTTACTCTATACTTACAATATACTGAGCATATAAAAGCAGTTCATTAAGACACAGCCCATTTCTACCGCTAGCACCTACAGAGCCCCTCTTCTGACAGGCGCAAACCAAAGCATGCATGCCCCGAACAAGCAAATTTTCTCTTTCCTTTGTGTTCTGGCAAGTATGTTCATTTAATCTCACAGGGGATCTGACAGCTTTCCCCAGCTCCTAAAGCAATTCTTTAGCACTCGCTGAAAAGTGCTGTAAGCGAAAGGCAGCAAAGCTGACTGGTGTTTGCATGCAGAGACAGGCAACCGGGGCACTCAGCACAGTCAGCCTTCTTGCACAAAATCAAGGTTAGAAGCAGCAGTTAAGTCACTCTTGGACTGATCACTTAATGAACATAAATACGCAAAATAGGCCGTTTGTTGCCATGATGACATCGTTGTGAATTATATAAAACATCCGGTGCTTTAAAATATAGGCACGTACACACAGTGAAGCGCTTGTATCTGCAGAGGTTAGGACTGTAAAACTCGCACATTCAAAACACATCATTCATTTCTAGGGTGGCAATTTTCCATGTTTGGTCTCATCGCAAAAGTGAGCATCTTGGAACAGTTTTTTAAAAATTCCTTTCATCTATTTGAGATTTATGACAATGAAACACATTATTCTCATGACGAGGAAAAAAAAAAAAAAAGATTTTCCCCAGGAAATAAATTCTGAAATCTGTTAATGAGAAGTATGTGCCTAAGGAAATATGAAAGGAACCCAATGCTATTGTTACAGAGTCATGAATGTTTGAAGACCCTCTCTAGTGAATTACTCTTCAGTCAAAAATGTATGTGATGTACATGACTTTCCTTCATCAACTCTTTCCTGTAGTTGTTCTGAAGTTACATGTGCAGAGAACATGATAACTAGTTCTTACTTGTTTAGTGTCTGTTGCATGAGATCACATATCATTACTGTTTTCTCTGTAGGACATAAAATATCCATCAGATTTGGAGCAAAGCACTCACGGTAGAAAAACATGCTGTCTGTGTAACCTTGGAAAAAAGATTTAGCTCCTCACATTTATGCAATAGCGTTTATAATTACTCATTGGGGAGGTATTATTTATGAAAGCCTTCCTGAATGTAATGCCTTGCAAACATGTAAAGGATTAAATAGATATTTGTTGCTTTGTGCTTGGAGGAACAAAGCAAGCTGTACGGGGAGAATGTTTTTCCTCCTGGCCCAGGTTTTGCTTCCTTCCTTTGAGCCCCGTGTGCACAGCGGTGGCTGAGGCTCAGGAAGCGGAGGAAAAGCAGAAGTGATGTGTGGTCTGGAAGACACTGTCTGCACCATATCCTTTCTTTATAAACATAGCAGTTATTCAGGAGGATGGCTCACTGCAATGACACTTGATACCTGTACTGTCTGTTGGGAGCTCACATCCCATCGAGACATGGATCAACCCTTACATTAATTCTCCATGTGACCTGAGAACAGTTTTGTACCTTTTATTGCGAATTTTTCCACAATGTATTCCACAGCAGAACTTTATCTCTATCCCCTGATACTGCATGCATTTTATGGAACATATTGGTGCAAGAGCAGCAATTTACCTGCATTTGCTAAACATTTGTCCTTTCTGTTAAATCCTTGAAGCAGTTGACTGCTGTCCTCTACAGAAGCAATGGCTGTTCTGTAATACTTTGTGTATTAGTCATGTTCAGAATGAGAGGCCTTAAATATTGCATTTGAACATGCTATATGGGAGGTGGTGTCTCCCAGAACACTGATTTCATCTAATGATAGTGAATAGCAATCACACGGTTGCTTAACTGAAACACCATTGCCATGAATTTATCTAGCTGTGAATACTTTAATGATAATTAAGCCGGTGCTTTTAACATGGATGATCTTCTAATAAATAAGTTGCTAGTGAAGATGAAGAAGAACGTGTGTGTGTGTGCTGATCAAGGGCTATGGAGTTCATGGGCTGCCCTGATACATACCTTGAAAATGAAATTAAGAAGCTGTACTTACATTATTTACAAATTGTAAAGCTTTGAAGTCCGTGTATGACTTGTAACTTATTCTGACTTTCTCCCTCTCTTGTACCACTTTTTTCCTGTAAAAAAACTTCAAGAAATTAAGGAGAAAAAGAAACTACGTTAATGCAACATTAAGTTTATATGGTAAACTACTAAAATGTCAAAAAATGCCAAAGTTAAGGATGAACGCACACTGTGTGTGTGGATTATAATAGTCTTCAGTTACACGATCACACTGAACCATGTAAGTTATATGCCAGGCAAATAGATTATGAAAGTCATCTGAATGAGTTTTCTTCTTGCTCTGGGGTATGAATAATATCTGATTAAAGATACAAGGAAAATAAAGTTACTTGCACACTAACAAAAAAATAGAGGAAACTTGACCTCTCAAGGCATTCCCCAGAGAACACAAATGATTGTGACCTAATATATTTGCTTCTGTCTGTTGCTACTGATGAAGTAATGATAGTTCTGAGGGAAGCAGAGTTCCATAATTTCTTGCATCCTTCTCCTTCCTGTACAAGAAATCTTCAGGGTATGCATTCATTTAGTATCTGTGATCTCTCCCCCTCCACCTTGTAATGGAGAAGTAGTCTAAACTGCACTGGAAATCTGATTAGCTGCGAATTTGGAAAAGTCTCTTTCTGAGGAGAAGTCTAGTAAGAGTACCTAATGGGTTCTTATCCTTTCTTACAAAATCCTGAAAGCTTTGTTATATCTTAATGAGGAACAAGAATGGATTCTCCTTTCAATTTTACAGATGGCGTTGTGATTTATAGTCACTGTACAATGCGGATGAAGGGTTCAAAGCACTCATCTCGTAACAGCAGATGACACAGGAGATATCTCTTTGGGTTTATTAACTGGCAAGAAAGAGACATCTTAAGTCTGCACAGTCTAAAATATTTGAAGGATAGTCCACACAAAATCTCACTATTTCCCCATCTCTCTGACATTTGAATCAGATGGAGCAATGCTCTGTCTTCAGCTGATATTGTATATCATCAGATACTCAACGACAGCATGAAAATCAACACCATGTAATAGTTTTGATAGTGTAAATGCAGAAAAAAAAATCTGACCTTGTGTATCTAATTTACTTGAACTGAAAAAAAAATGAAGAAAATGTGAGAAGAAAAGAGTTTGGGAATGGCAGGAATATTGACTCTTGTTAAAGGTAACAGGGATGCAAACTTGCAATTAAAATATTCCTTTATTTTTCTTGTATATGCATGGATCAAGAAAAATGCATTATAATATTCTATCAAAGAATCTTGTGGAACTGTTACAGTGCAACTGCGATAAAACACATGATTCTGAGTACAGTTAAAACCTCCGTAGGTAGTGTTACAGAACCAGAACACTCTAACAATTTGTGTGAAATATTAGTGCAAAAGTTACAGGAATATAGTTTCTCCTGGAGAACACAGGTAGCTAGTTCTGTTTGTAACAGCTTCAATGACTATACTAAGATCTATCTGAGTCATTGACTTTGGAATAAATGCAGGAAATACATGTTTACAGAATCACAGAATTTTACAGAATTACAGAATAGTTGGGGCTGGAAGGGACCTCTGGAGGTCACCTGGTCCACCCCGCGTGCTCAAGTGGGTCACTGTCGTGGGTTAGGCCGCTCCAGCAACTAAATCCTACACAGTCCCTCTCTCACCCTTCTCCAGCCCCAGGGATGAGGGAGAGTATCAAAGAGGAAAAAGAAAAGAGACTCGAGCGTTGAGATGAGAACAATTTACTACTACTGCTACCAATATATATATATACAGATATGTACAAGGATAAACATATGCAGACGAGTGATGTACAACTCCTTGACTCCTTGGTCAACACTCCTTGACCAACGCCTGTCTCGTTCCAAAGCTGCAATCCCGAAACAGATAAAACTCGATACCGCGATCCCGGATGAACGGGAGGCCCCGAGACAGAGACCAAGCGAGAGAGAAAACACTCTGAGAGCCCGAAAGTGAAAGTCCCAGAAGGTCAAAAGCCCTTCTTTCCGGCTAACCCTCACTTTTATATTGAGCATGACGCTGCGTGATATGGAATACTAATTGGCCAGTTTGGCCCTCAATCTTAAGTTCAAGGAGAGTCGTGGACCCCTTGTCCCGGCTATGCTCCCCCCTTATCCTGTTGTGCTCCTCCACACTGGCAAGAACATGGCGAGCTGAAAAGTCCTTGAGACCTCAGTGCCAACTACAAACATCAGTGCGCTGTCAGCGTTCTTCTCGGAGCAAGTCTCAGACTAAAACCAAAACACGGAGCTCTTCTAGCTGCTAAAAAGAAGAGATAACTGTTCCAGCTAAAACCAGGACAGTCACCTAGAACCAGTTGCCCAGGACCATGTTCAGACAGCTGTTGAATATCTCTGACGATGGAGATTCCACCACTTCTCTGGGAGACCTGTTCCTGTGCTCAGCCACTTCCACAGTGAAGAAGAGTTTCCTGATGTTCAGATGGGGTCTCCTGGGTTTCACTGTGTGCCCATTGCCTCTTGTCTTGCCACTGGTCACAACTGAAAAAAGCCTGGCACTGTCTTGTTTGTATCTTCCCTTCAGGCACTGATATAGATTGATGAGATCCCCCTGAACCTTCTTTTCTCCAGGCTGAATGGTCCCAGCTCTATCAGCCTTCCTTCACAGGAGAGATGTTCCAGTCCCTTCATCATCTTTGCAGCCCTTTGCTGGACAATCTCCAGTATGTCCGTGTCTGTCTTGTATTGGGGAGCCCAGTATTGGACACAAGACTCCAGGTGTGGCCTCACTAGTGCTGAGTAGAGGGGAAGGATCACCTCCCTCTACCTGCTGGCAACACTACTTCTAATGCAGCAAGGACACTGTTAGTTTTCTTTGCAGCAAGGGCACATCGCTGGCTGATGTTCAACTTGGTGTCCACCAGAACTCCCAGGTCCTTTTCTGCCAAGCTGCTTTCCAGCTGGGTGGCCCTCAGCATGTACTGGTGCCAGGCGTTGTTCCTCCCAAGGTACAGGTCTCTACATGTCACCTTGTTGAACTTAATGAGGTTTGCAACAGCCCCTTTATCCAGCCGGTTGAGGCTGCTTGGATGGCAGCACGGCCCTGCAGTGTATCAGCCCCTCCTCTGAGTTTTGTGTCACTCATTTTTATTCTTGTTCAGTAGGAAAAAGTTTGTCTCAGTCGAATCTTCAAATAGATAAAGTGCAACATGTTTTTTTCATATGAACTCTTCAGGAGCTGTGTAGCACTGGAGGCATCCTGATGTCCATTAGTGGAAACCCACAAATTCTTCCCTCCTAGGGGGTATGTACACAGCCATTTGAACCCAGCCCTACCCAACTTCAGGTAGCATTAGGTCCTAAAGCATTTTAGTCGCTCAAAAGTACACCACAATTCTCAGAGGAGGTATGATTAACATTCAGATTACACCATCAGTGACACAGGGTCAGGTGTAGACAGTTGTAGGAAATACCTGTAATGCAAGCAGCTCCTTGCTTTAATATTAAAGGTACAGATGAGAGACGGAAAACTCTGCTGAGGATCTGTTTTGCTCTTTCCATCTCACTGCTGTCAGCTCTTACCTCTGCTTGGTATGTTAAACATGCTGGCAGCTGGGATTACCCTGACCCAGCTCTCCCTCCCTAGTGTTTTCATGAGACACATGTTTATCAGACCCTGGCAGGCTCCTGTGTCTCAGGAATGAGAGGACAAGGAATAATCTCTGAAACCTCATGGCAGAGTAAGGCAAATGCAACAAACAACTGCCAAGAGGAAGGACTCTCCTGACCTTTAAATACATTGATTAAAAAGAAATGCCTACCTTAGAAGTGAGCCAGAAAGAACCAATCACGATTGAGCCCAGAAGAAAAGGTATTTGAGTTGAATGTCCAACACAAGAGAGATCATCCACATACATGATAAAAACATTACGAGGAATATTAGGAGGAAAGCTTAAGAAGGCTAAAAGTTCTGTAGCCAGGACATATTCACACATGGAAAAGTTTCTATGTTTTACATTAATGTTGTTAGATTGTCTTGATTTCTGATTGCAGCTTTACAGCTCCAGGAAATGCATATGCCACAATATATTGCAGCTCCTGCTCAGTCTCAATTACTTTGTTCTGTTTGTCAATATCCAAATAAATCAAACTTCAGTGACAGACTCTAAGAAGGAAACATCAACCTGAAGAGTATGAAGAAAAATTGCATAGCTACAAAAGTAGATAATCTGTGAATGACAAATTAACCCCCAAACACTTCATACTTTATCCTCACTAGCAAGAATGAAATTGTTCCCTAACTGCAGTATTTAATCTATTCTTTGCGTGCTAATTTTACAAGAGATCATAAAAATTATGTGACAAAGCTTTTCACTTTAAAGTTTTTACAGCTGTATCCCATCTTATACACACATACGGTTATCTCTAAATCTTTGATAATCCATTTGCAAAAGAAATTAATATCCATTATTTTGAAAACATTCATTCAAAGACTCATATGGGTGTTTTGTTTAAAGCTTTTTTAATTAGTTGACAAATGTTTTCCTTCTTTCCTCAATAGATGATATTAAGATGGCTAGCATGAAAATTGACCATTTTAATCCAACCATGACAGCTGTTTAATAAGCAGCTACAGAGGAAGTTTTCCCAATGACTGGCCACATAGATTGCTTGTAGAGCCAGAACCTCCCTCAAGACCATCACTTTTGGTGAAAGCCTGTTTGGTCTTCAACAGAAAGAATCATAGCCCTTCTTTTTTTTCCCAAGTATTTTAAACATGATAAACAAGGATTTTCACTTGATTCTTATACTTGACCAAGCATTTCTTGCTTTTATGTCTGTGAAAGTAACAAATTTAATGTTTCATGAAGGTTTGAATCAAGTTTTGACATCCGACATCTCTGAAGATACAGATACTGATAACTGCCAACCATCTAGGAGACCGATGATTTTTGGCCATTAAAGCTCCCTTGGTAGCTAATGCACCTTATCAAGAATTTTTATAAGTATTTTCCACTTTGTGATGTAGGTAGCTTAGTTTAGCATGTGAGGTTTAGAGACATAAATGGCAAAGTACTTTTTTTTTCCACTCCTGTGAAGGAAACAACATTTTAAAAGTAGATGAGGTGTGAAGTACTGTTCCAGTGCTCTGCACCCACTCTTGGCTTTCATATACATAGGCAGTTTGGATTGTGTGAAAATATATAAACCCCATTGTGCAAAGTGAGAACTACTGCAAGTGCTTTTTAACTTAAATGTTTAAGTTGAAGCATTTGACATCTGATAAACGTAATCTGTATACAAAAGGAAAAATACTCAGGGAAGTTCAAACTTCAAAGTTCCTGAAAAAAACAGAAAGGGTGGGCAGTCCAACCAGCTTAACCAGTACAGTCCATTTTTGTATTTCAGAGACATATGTAGAAAGTGTAGAAAGTAGGAAGAGAAGTTAAAATCTCCCCCAAGTTGTTTCTTTTTCATGATTTCAACTTTTAGAATGGTTGATCTTTGTTATGGGGTGGAAAACCTTTTATATTCAGTTTTGTCTTCTCTTGCTAAGCAGGTGATAACAGTACTGATTCCTTCAGTGGCCTCCATGCAGGCTGTCCTGTGTCCTCCAGTCCACTCACAGCTCCTAATTTTCACCTTCCATCCATCCCACTTACCTTAATTTCTATCCTTATGATAACAAGTGGTCAACTAACATTGTTGCCTTCACGCTCTTCATCTTTCCTGATAAATGACAGCAGCCATTCTCTTGACTGTTCCTTAGGCTCTTGTCTGATTCTCTTTGCTCTTCTCACAGGGGATCTGGTTCAAAGCCTAATGAAGCTCAGGGAAAATCATTAATGACATTAATAGTTGTAGAAGATGACAAAGGCTTGTGCTATGTCTTTTGTCTCCATGATTTTTTGTCTCTCTTAACCTGTAACTCTCCATTTGAATGTAGACCCCTCGACTCAAACTTACATGTTTTTCAAAACATTTAAAATGAATTTTTCTTATTCAGCTTTTTTTTACTTCCTGTGCTCTCTATTCACGCTTTGCTTTTACTTGTTTTCATTTCACTGACAGTATGGATACTCTTAAATCTGGTTCTTAAACTCTTACAATTTATTAAAAAATTATGTCATTCTCACTATCCTTTTTCTCTCACTCTGACCTTCTTTATATCCCAAGGGTGGATCTAGTCTATACCTAAAAGCCAGTGATGGTCTCATTATCCTTCTTACCATGCCTCTCCCATCTATATTTCTGCTTATCAACATTTTACTCTCCACATTCAATTTACACATCTTAATTTTGCCTTCATAATGGAGATGCCTTGATTTGAAACAGCTTATGATTTTTCTGTGTGTCCTTTGTCTCCTTCTGTCATTCCCTTTGTATTTCATTGTCTGTTCAGCATCTAATTCCTCTCTGACTCAGGCAAGTTTACATGCCCCAGCTTTCTTTTCTTCTTCAAATCATTCAACAAAATATTTTTCTCTTAAATCTTCAATTTCCAATAGGGTTTTTTAATATTGTAAAGACAGATTAATTAAAAAAAACAACAGGTACAGGCCATGGAACAACAAACCACAAGTATCACTTCGTCATGTAAAAGTTTTCCTTTTCATGGCTCCCTTCCCTCTTTCGTTTTTACATGTGTCACTAACTAATGTAACAATTATTCACTTTTGCAATGCATCTACTTATACACTCTGTGCACAGTCCCTTTCTCCCAGTCGTTCATTTTATACTTCACATATAAAACACAGATCAATTAACTGGCACGGTTCTCCATCTAGTTTGTAGACTATATCGATTTCCATCCATGTTGCTCATTTTGTGAGAATAAAATGAATAATCCTTGACAGATTTTCTAGTAGGTAAATCTCAGCTGCCCCAATTTACACACTAACATATTCTGTGGATTTAAAGGACAGTGCTCCAACAGGATTAGAATTGACTTGTTTTTAGGGACAGTACAGCTGTGTCAATTTGCGTGAGTAGGGGGCACAATTAAAGGAAAGGTCATTTGAACAGATTGCCCCTGTTCTCCAGTGTTCCTTCTGACTTCTGAAAACAGCCCCTGGGGAGAGGACCAAGCTTTGGGGCAGGGACAACAGGCTTGTAGGGGGAATCTGAGCAAGGGAGCTTGGAGTGGGGAAGAACTAAAGAGTACAGGAAAGACCAAAAAGCCATTTTCATCACCACCTCTCAGGGTAAATGGCCCTTTCCAAAGGTACAATCTAAAGCGAAAAGAAAAAAATATCTAGATATTACTTTCTACAAGAGTGTTTTACAGAGTTTGATACACATCTATATCCAAGAAACCTGTATTTCTTAGTAACACTGTATGTTTTATAAGTCTTTTTCTAGTCTGTACAAACCTTTTTGAGATTGTATTATATATTGCCCTCCAGAAAGGATCTTCTTTCAATTTCCCAGCCTTTGAATAACATCCTTGCCACAAGTTTACTACCAAGAGAAATGCTCCTGTCCAATTCTCACAGTTTCTAAGTTTGTAGACTCTCTGGAATGTATAATAGTAAAAACTCTTCACAGCTTGTTTTCATCTCATGAAAAAAAATTAATAAAATTAAAATCTACTACTTTTCAGTGAAATAATTTTAGTTATCATTCTCTTTATGAAATTGCAGTTAGCTAGACTTACATTTAGGATGTTGGATTCTAATTCTCAATCTCTTTTTAAGTTTTGTTTCTACAAAGGAAAGGGGATAAAATAGAGGAGTGATCTATATATGACACATTTTGATAAAATTTGTATCTACGTAAATACATATACACAGATAGATATTTATAAAATCAATCAGAAGCACACAACTATTTTAAAACTATTCTTAACTGTGGAAAAACTGGTAGTAATTCTCTCCACTTATTAAAATACAGGGAGTGATATATATTATTTTCACTAGTAAGTCTGTGAGTAAACAGCAATTTAACCCTGTTTCCCTAATTTATCCTCTTCTGTAGCTCAGTCTGAAGCAATTCACATGAAGAATGGCCATTTATACACACCTCAGTTTCAATTTGGAGAAAAAATAGCTACACAGACTTCAATTTAGCTATAGCCAGACTTTTTCTTTAGATCCATTAATGTGTCTCAGATTATTATATTTAAAACCCCACTAGTGGTAAACCTTCTGCCTATCCAACAGGCTAGACAGTGCTTGTGTTTGGAAAAAAAAAGCTGGTTTTAATGCAGACAAGTCATTAACATAGAAAAAGGGAGACCTGGTCTTCAATTGTGCCCGTTATGGGGTCTCATAGCAAATTCTCAGGCTTGCTAAAATAAACCAACAGATTACAACAGCATTTGATGTCAGAGGGACTACACTGGCTATTCAAGTTCACAAAGCCTGCAAAAATGTAGGAAGATGCTCCCATACCAGCAGAACAGGGAGACCAGCTCCCTGCCTCTGCCCCAGGACAGCCGAACCTCATGGGGAGAACCCACCTGCAAATGAAGACAGGGGGAGAACCCACCTGCAAATGAAGACAGAGGGAGATCAGAGGAGGCCATGGGCTTCACATGTGACAAACAGAAGCAGGCAATAGCTCTATCAAAAGGGAAGAAAGAAGGAAAATTATGGAAGACAGAGGCCATGAAGACTAGAAGACTTTCAGTGAGCTATTGGAATAGGGTCAGAGGTGCTGCTGTGGATTTGCTCAAATGCCTGGTCACTTGGATAAGCGCCTGAACCATTTGGATAACCCTCAAACCTTTGACTACTAATCTGAGTGGCCTCTGTTACTTTAGTCCCCTGCCTATGTCTGTGCTCTAGAGAACAAGGCTTGGCAGGGGATGAACTGACAGCAGAGTAGGCTAGCTCTGGCCTTCTCATTAACACACCCTACGCTTTGGCATCGCACAGCATTCCTACAGTGCGAGTTTTGGGAAAAGACACTTTGTGCTACTCTCCAGATGGGATTCAGGGAATGAAAAAAACACGTGAAAAACCACACAGAAATAAACATAGCAGGAAAAAATAAAAGGAAAGAAAAAGTGAATGAGGGAATTTGTTTGGGTTGAGAAATCCTCTTCCTCCTGCTTCTTCATCTGAGTTTGTTGTTCATAATTATACCTGTTACAAAAAGAATGAGACAAAAAGAGGTCTCTGAAAACATGTGCTTGTTCAAAAAGCCAAAATTTGTGGGTTTAGACCGAACACAATAGACAGGAAACACAACTAGTGCATTTAACAAGTGAAAGAGACCTGAAGTTTACAGAGCTTAACAATTTTATCAATGGGGATTTTGGTAAAATAGTGTATGGAATAATAAGTTTTACTTTTCAGGACTAGTAGATGTAATTAATTGGACACTAAGTTCGACTGTCACAGGGCCAGACTGGGATCCTTCACCTGTGTCTGTCTGTCAGCGTAGTCTTTATTTTCGTATGCTCCAAGTTCATCTCGTGAGAATAAAACCTGTGCCACGTGCAAGACAGTAATTACTGTCTTTCAGTTTGTCGAAGCACCCTAACAACTGCTCTTAGGCAGCTAGACAGGACCGTCAGGAATTTCTGTAGGATGCTTGGCACAGTTCTTCACTCAAGAGGTAGAACAAGTTTTTTTTTTTTTACCCAGTGTGAAACAAAACACACGTCTATTCTCTTTTTCCTTTTACTTCACAGCCCTGTGCCTAGGCTTCAGCCCGTGCACCCCAATGTCCACTGCTGTACCATGTAGCTGCCATCAAGCTAAAGAATTTGCCTATTATAATATTACTTTGTTACCAAAAGACACTCTCACCTTTGGTCTACCTTTTGGGTTGCATGACCGCGTGCTGACCCTTGCCATGGCTCTGTGGTAAAGGCATAACTAACTACACCATGCGGCAATTGTGCTGGTCAGATAAACAACTACCATACGGAACAGCAAAAATCGCATCAATGTAAGAAGGGAAAGGTCAGCACAGAATTGTGAAAAACTTTGGAGGAGCTAAAAGAAGATGTACCAAGATATTTTTTTTTTTTTAATTGGGACTGGCTGGCTTGAGCACTCATTTTAACTTATGTGACTGACGTTTTAAAGAGAAGAAAACTGGGTGAGGTTTGTAATTATAAGTTTATGTGCAGTCAGGCTAGCAAATGAATGACAAAAATTCATGATGACATGAAATGACAAAATACAATATTTAGACAAACAGCTGAGAGGAGACTAGCATTGCAACTCTGTTTGCTAGGTTCATTATGACATTATGGCTTTTTGGAACAGAATTTTTCACATATATCTTGCTTTTTTTTTTCCACAAATGAAAAGCAGAGATCTAAGAGGTTTGCGTAATTCTTATAAATTGTTTTTATTGTGGCAACACGACAGGGCTGAGACAGCTTAACTGTAAAAATGGAATCTTCAGAGGGCAGGATGTGATGGTCACTGTTATAGGAAGAGCTCATAATAAAATCTTTCAAATGGTTTTGCTTGGCTGTGGGATGTGTGACTTTCTATTTCTTCTTCTTTCTGGAAGTGTAGGACTCTCTTCTACATACTGAGATAAAAACTTGAAATGATCCCGTAACCTAGTTACAGGCAACATATTTAAAATATTGCAAAGATATGAAAAATGCAAAATCTCACTGTATTTCAAAATGTACAGTTTAACTCCATGTCCTCTTGTTGAAGTCTTTTTCTAGAAAGCATTTTGTCTCATTTCAGAATGCAATAAGCCAAAACACTCTTGCATGCTGTGTAGCAATCAGAATTGTACTGTAAAATGTGACAGTCAGTTTAAGGGTCATTTAATGAACTTAATTCTTTTCAAATACGTGCGAAGGTATGCACACATGTATATTGATACATACACACGCATATCTATTACATATTTTATATATATACAAAGAGCATATGCCTTCTCTTTTCAACCCCCAATGACTCAGTACATGATTAGACACAATAAAAACCTTGCCTTATCAAACTGATGTGTTTGAGAAGACTGTCAGTGATAGCTGTGCAGAGATATATCCCCTACAAAAGCATGCAATTCTCCCAAGTTTGCTCTCATAAAAGATTTATTTCTACCATAAACCATCACCTGTCTCTTGGTCCTCTGACATTACAATGCTGTCACATTCGGCACAGTGGGGTGGCTGGTGTTTTTTCTTTTTCACAAATATGAAGATTGACAGGCGGTTGACAGTGCTAAAGAACAAGATATGACCGAATATATAACATTTGTATCAGCTGAATAGCTACAGCAAACAAAGCAATAAACTCCCTCCTTTATTCACCTGTGAAAAAACTCAGATGGAGAATGAGCCAAATAAATGGGGTATACGTAAAAAGAATTGTCCTGACTGTGAACAGGCATCTTATCTCACAATCATTCTTAATTGTTATTTTAATTTAGTACTTCTCTCCTTCAGCTGTTTTCTTGTATTTTGATCCCCATTCTATTTTGCTCACTTGCATTGTATGTCAGAACAAAGGTAGTATTTGTACTGCCTTCTCAGCGTCTGACTCTGGTTGTGAATCACTGGCTTGTCGGTACCTGTCTCCATTAACTGTAGAAGAAATTTAGATACCTTATTTGATCCACTCAATTGTACCGAAGCAGGACACCCAAAGTGGAATGGACATTTTAAATACGCCCCAAAGTGTCCTCTGCTCTGAAAGGTGTCCTGAGGCATTGTTGGCTGGTGTCCTTATTTACTGAATTTTGACGATATTCATTGTGAAGGAGAATATTAATGATGGAGTATTTATACAGATGCCTTCTTATCGTGACCTTCTATATCCTTAACAATCCTGGCAATCTACTCTCCAGAGGTTTGCATAACCTAGTAAGTACAGATGGATTTCCTTTACAACTGAGGGTCAAAGGTAAAAGAGCATGTTCTCAGATGTGTCACTACATGAATTAAAATGTAGTAATGAATTTGTGGTGTACTTTGTGACTTTATGTTAGACCTTGACCTTAATATCACATTTAACTGAGCACAATCATAGGTCACAAATTAGAAAGGTTTAAGCAATCTTCTGCTCTATCAAGGGAACCCGATTTAATCAGATCTGATTTAATATGCTGCTCAGAGTTTAGGGAGCACTAGACTAATATTACTAAGAAAGAAACTGTCACCATAGTTACATCTGTGCTGCAAAAGCACAAAAAGGCTTTGGGGTGCAATTCTAGCATTTTACAGAAGCTTACAGTCAAGCATTAGCGTTTTTTAATATTTTTTTTCTCTTTTTTTTTTTTTTTTAAAAATGGCTCTCTGAAACTCTTCTAATACCAACTGTTTACAACATGATAATTACAAAGACATATCATTGCAGTAATGTGTTTCATCACTACTGAGAGAATACTCGTGGAGAGGCAAACTTTCATGATCAAAAAGCACACAAAAGAGTAGGAGTTAACACGTCATGCAGAGCCAGCAGCTCAAAACCTGGCTATGGAAGGGACTGTAGAGGGACTCTAGGTATCTGAGAGTGGAAGTAGAGGTGCAGAGTGGCTTCATGTCCCTGAAAGTGGCAGCATGGAATAAGCACTAACGTTTAATTGTACAGATCCCAATCCTGTTCCTTTATAAAGCAGAGTAGGAAAGAGAGAAAATGTGGATAAAAGATGTCAGCAGCAGGGACATGATTTATGTTCAGCCCTGCTTTTTTCAGGTGCACTATGACAGCTGCAGATGTATTCATAATTATTCAGCTGAAACTACTGGTACATAAATATGCACCATCCACATAAGCTATCTCTCATCCGAGACAAAGTCTGCCCAAATACAAGACTGTACAGAAAATAAAATACTCTAAAACTGTAAGCGTACACTTCACACTGTGCATAGGAATAGAAAAGTTGACTCAACAGGGATTCATATTAAATTAACAAGAGTAATCAATTTCTGATTTATCTGTCCTTACATATGCATATAGATTTAACATGAAAGATATACAGTTCAGACACAATCTGAACACATCTGGTTATAGAATCATAGAATGGTTTGAGTTTCAAGGAACTTTAGAGATCATCCAGTTACAATTCCCCTGCCATTGGCAGGGACACCTGTCACTAGAACATACTGCTTAAAGCCTCATCCAGCCTGGCCTTGAACATTTCCAGGGATGGGGCATCCACAACTTCTCTGAGCAACCTGGTCCAGGGTCTCACCAACTTCACAGCGAAGAATGTCTTCCTAAAACGTAGTAGAAATCTACCCTCTGTCAGTTTAAAGACATTACTCCTTGTCCTATCACTACACGCCCTTGCAAAAAGTCCCTCTCCAACTTTCTTGTAAACCCCCTTCAGGTATTGGAAGGCTTCTAGAAGATCTTCCTGGAGCCTTCTCTTCTGCAGGCTAAACAACCCCAATTCTCTCAGCCTGTGTGCATAAGAGAGGTGCTCCAGCCCTCAGATCCTGTTCATGGTTCTCCTCTGGACCTTTTCCAACAAGTCCACGTCTTTCTTATGTTGGAGGCCCCAGAGACGAGTGCGGTGCTCTGGGTGGAGTTTTGAAATTGCAGAGTAGAAGGTCAGAATCACCTTCCTCGACCTGCTGGCCATGCTTCCTTGAAGGGAGCCCAGGATATGGGCTGAAAACGCACATTGCTGACTCATGTTGAGATTCGCATCATCCAACAACCCTCAGATCCTTCTCCTCAGGACTGCTCTCAATTCATTCTCCACCCAGACTGTATTTGTGCTTGGGATTGCCCCGATCCACGTGTGGGACTTTGCACTTGGCCTTGTTGAAATTCATGAGGTTCTCACAGGCCCACCTCTCCAGCCTGTCAAGGTCCCTCTGGATGGTATCTCTTCCCTCCAGCATGTCAACCACATCACACAGCTTGGAGTTGTCAGCAAACTTGCTGAGGGTGCACTCGATCCCACTGTCCATGTCGCCAACAATAATGTTAAACAGCGCCTGACCCAATAATGACCCATGAGAAACATCACTCGTCACTGGCCTCCACTTGGACATTGATCCTTTGACTGCAACTCTGAGTGCAACCATCCAGTCAATTCCTTATCCACCGAGTGATCCATCTGTCAAATCCATGTCTCTCCAATTTAGGGACAAAGATTTGTGAGGGACAGTGTCAAATGCTTTGCACAAGTTCAGGTAGATGACTTCAATTGTTCTCTTATTCACCAAGGCTGTAACTCCATCGTAGAAGGCCACCAAATTTGTCAGCCATGATTTGCCCTTAATGAAGCCACATAGACTGTCACCAATGAACTCCTCATTTTCCATGTGCCTTAGCATAGTTTCCAGGAGGATCTGCTCTATGATCTTGCCGTGCACAGAGGTGAGACTCACTGGCTTCTAGTTCCCCAGGTCTTCTTTTTTTCCCTTTTTAAAGATGGGGGCTATTTTTCCCCCTTTCCAGTTGGTGGGAACTTCACCAACTACCATGACTTCTCAAATATGACAGGTAGTTGTGAACTGTCACGCACTGAAGATATCTTCTCGCAACGAGCCACAACCCAAGGGTCATTGCAATCACCACGTATCTCACTCAGAAGGTCTTTTCCAGAGAGCCTCTAATCGCTGCTCTCTAAGGGCTCCTACCTCTCCAGTACCCAGGAGGCAAATGCCCCCCTCCCAGGAGGCAGTGCCCCACCTTTAACCATCCATGGGTCCCGTGGTTTCTGGCTGACCAATGTGACTCACTGCACCTGTTTTAACAAGCCACAGGTGTCTTCTATTTAACCCATACAGCAGCCAGAAGACTTCCCCGACAGGTAGTGGCTTAGCAACTTCATCCACCAGTTCTCTCAGGACCCACAGATGCATCTTCATCCGGTTCCATGGACTTGTGCGCCTTCAGGTTCCTTACATGATCTCAAACCTGATCTTCTCCTACAATGGGCAGTTTTTCACTTTGCTGGTCCCTGCCTTTGCCTTCTGCAACTTGGGTAGTGCAGCTGGAGCTCTTGCCAGTGAAGAGTGAGGCAAAGAAGTCATAGAGTACCTCACGCTTCTCCATATCCTGGGTAACTAGCTCTCCCATTTCCTTCCGGAGAGGACTCACATTTCCCTAGTCCTCTTTTTATCACTGACATACCTACAGAAGTTTGGGGTTTTTTTCATTGCTCTTGGTGTCCCTGGCCAGATTTGATTCCATTAGGGCTTTAGCTTTCCTGACATGATCTTTAGCTGCTCATACAATTTCTCTGTATTCCTCCCAGGCTACCTGACTTTGCTTCCACGCTCTGTAAGCTTGCCTTTTGTGCTTGAGTTTTTCCAGGAGCTCCTTGTTCATCCATGCAGGCCTCCTGGTGTTTCTTCCTCTTTGTTGGGATCCATCAGCTACTTTATGAGATAGTGTAAGAAGAATATATTTAGTTCCCTCTTACTTCTACTCCAAATGTTTGCTGATCAAACATTGTCTATATTTTTTGTTTAAAATGTATCAGGTTTACTGTATCAAATTACAATACCTGAAGGTGTCAGGTGAAAATAAACTGATTATTATCTACCATTGTAATCCTGAGTTCATTTCCAGTAATTTTAATCTTAACCTATTCCCAGGAAACACCATGTTTACTTTTCTTTCTGTTTTAAGCAAGACGATTAACAGTGAATCATCCCAGTATGGTAAAAATGAGTTTGTAGTGCTATAAAACTTCCGCAGGTATTAGTGGTGCTTTTAAATAAAACTGCAACACATTCTGCCTTAAAATTATGTTGACAATAGAAGTTATGGCCCTTAACTTGGAAGGCCAGTGCAGATAAATCCATCAGAAAGTGAGAGGAAGTTGTGTTTATAATTCTTGCTTACATAAAGATCTTGTTTAAGCTTGTTTAAGATCTTCAAATCTATATATTTGATCTATTCTAGATGCTAGAACGGTGATTTAATAGCAAGGAAGAAATTTGATTAAAAAAGAGAAATCAAACTTTAGAGAACTAGAGATTTGAGAACATTTTAGAAGAGCCATTTGGAAATTCCAGAAATCAGATTGTGGTACTACAGAATAACCCTACTCATCTGCAGAATCAGATTACATCTAGAAAACATTTGAATTTAAAAAGCCAGGCAAACATTTTGCAAATTAAATACTGCAGTTCATCAGATCAAAACTCTGGGATAAATCATGTGCCCTACCACACATGACCCTTGGCTCCATATCACTATAGAAGTAATTTGTCAATTTTAATGCTAATGTTGAAATAGTTGAAAAACGAACATGGAAACCCATTTTCTCTAATGGAAATAAACTTGATATGTCAACAAATAACATATCATGTGATTTACAAAGGAGGTCTTCCAACAATTTAGCTTGAGTCAATACCATTGGAATAAGTCTGCAATTAGTAGGAGCTAACGTAAATTCTATTGAATGACAACGTGAATCTGTTCAGTACAGAAAAATAACAGCTGCCTATTTTTCATGCTTTTTTTTTTATTTATTTTGTCACACCTAACCATAACTCTTGCCATTTGTGCATGAAGGAAGAAAAAGAAATCAATAGCCGTACATCGGGAGTTTCATCTCAGTAAAGTAACTGCACAACGTTTTAACAAAAAAGAGTAATGAACTTAAGTTTCCCTCAATCTGCTTGAATCTGCTCCAAAATTTAGAGATATCTGACAGTAAATCAAGACAGCTGAGAGATTTAAGACAAAACTAGTAAATGAGGTGGAGAATCATGAGTTACAAGCAGAGAGAGTCTTCTCCCTTGATTTCCTTTAATTTTATTCATTGCCTTTGAGAGTAATGCAGTGAAGTCCTGAATGTTTGCAAAACCTCTCAAGCAGCTGTTTTCCTGACAATAATGAAATTCAATGAGAACATGATCTAGAAAGTCACAGTTTAGTACTTCTGAAATATGAATCATCAAATGATGTGCAGTGAATGATTGGGACAAAATTAAGAACGCTCAGCTGTCCTTTAAAAGGCGTTCATTTGCATATAAAACCCTAGCAATAGTACATGTAAATATTAGCAAAATTAACAAATGATAACAAAACCTATCGTGTCAATGAATGAGAAGTTACATCTGAGTAAGGAGCATAATTTGTGTATGTTATGTCATTTCCCTCAGAAAGCAGGGGGTCTACAAGAAGGTGCAGCCTTCTTTCTAGAACCGTTGTGAACTGTCTACATTAGCCAAAATTCATATGGTTGAAAAATGCAAACTGCTTTCCAGTCTGTATTACTGAGATTTATCTGTAACTTATTTTAGTCTTCTTTTCCCAGTCTTTATCTATCAATTCATAAAAAGCAATCAGCTGGGTCAACAGGCCACACAAATGGATTGGCATATTTTCAAAAGCAAAGAGCTTTTGAGAGGAGGGAAGTAAGAAAAGTTGCAAAATATTTTATACTGTCCTTTATTCTCACAGCTACAAATTGCATTTCAAACTGGTATTCAGTGCCTGAATTACTGCTGATTTTGAAAGGAATAACAAAGCCAGATATGTCAGTGCCAAATGATTTCTTGCCAGTGCTTTTCTTTCTTCCCAACATCTCATTTGTCCTCCCAGCTAAGTGTACTTCCCAATGTCTACCTTTCTAATCCTGCATTTTCCAAGAGTCTCATCCAGTTGCCAAAAAGAGATCTTAAAATCTTTTCATTGAAAATATAAAAAATGGTTGACAATACAAAAAAGTGAATGGTAACCTCCAGACTGCATAAAACAGAGATAACATCGTGAAGATCCAGTCTTCCTCACCTCTGCAGAGTTTTCCTCTCTTTCTCTTACGTGGCTATCTGCTTTGTCTCTGTTAGTGCTGAAGGACAGGCACTGTTCCCGTGCTACCTGAAACAGTGGACACAATAATAAATGAATAACAGACTACACATTTATCCCTTTGTCACACTGTATTGAGTTTACATGGCAAGGTTTTGGTAGCAGAGGAAGGGGGTCTGCAAGGCTGGCCTCTGTAAGAAGACATCAGGAGCTTCCCCCATGTCTGACAGAGCCAATGCCGCCAGCTCTGAGACAGACCCGCGCTGGCCAAGGCAGAGCACATCAGAGACAGTGATAACGCTTCTGTGACAACATGGTTAAGAAGGGGGAAAAAACCCTGTGCAGCAGCTGTGAGAGAGGGGTGAGAAAATGTCAGAGAAACAGCCCTGCCGACACCAAGGTCAGTGAATGAAGAGGAGGAGGAGGTGCTCCAGGCGCTGAAGCAGAGATTCCCCTGCAGCCCATGGAGAAGACCATGGTGGAACAAATATCCACCCTGTAGCACGTGGGAGCAGGTTTTCTGGCAGGACCTGTGACCCATCGGGGACCCACACTGAAGCAATCTGTTTCTGAAGGACTCCATCCTATGGTGAATCCCAAGCTGGAGCAGGGAAAGAGTGTGAGGAGATAGGACCAGCAGAGAGGAAGTGTTATGAACTGCCTGCAACCCCCACTCCTCATTCCTCTGCTTCACTTTGTGTGAGGAGGTACAAGAGTCAGGAGTGAAGGTGAGCCTAGCAAGAAGGGAGGGTTGGCGGAGAAGGTGTTTTAAATTTTGTTTTCTTTCTTAATATTCTACTCTGTTATTAACTGAAAATAAATTAAGTCTGAAAATAAAATAAGTCGAGTCTGTTATTCCTTTGGCAGTAATCGGTGAGTGATTTCGCTGTCCTTATCTTGACTTGCAAGCTTTGTCATCACATTTACTCCTCCTGTCCTGCTGAGGAGGGCTTGGTGGGCACCCAGTGGCCAGCCAAGGTCGACACACCACACACACATAGGCTTAACATCCACCAACTGGGATACTTGGGATCTAAGCTATCCAAAGACTTCCAAAATTTTTTCACTGCCTTTTCTCTCATTCAAAATAAACTTGAAGTATCTGTACTCTTCAGAAATCACTACCAAGAAAATGAGTCAGAGTCTGACCATCTTCTCCTTAACAGTGTCAGCACCTTGCCCTCCAGAAGTAGAAAATTTCTCTGCCATCTTTCTCTTGACCAGCAAGGTCCTGCACACAGCTAAAAAATGACCCATGTTTTAGGCCCATCTGATGTTCCTCAGTGTCTAACAGCTAAGCCTAAAATTACATTACATTACTGTTTGGATGTCTGTGCCCAAGATTTACCAGATAACAAGTTCAACATCTACTAGATTATTATCTTTTTTTTATTTTTCAAAATTTAATTTTAGACATTAGCCATTCATACGTTGCTTCTTACATAATTTTAGTGGAAGCTAGGACAGTCTTCTCAAAGTAGCCTCTGCCAGCAGTACTAGCTCTGCGTACCCCCTCGCTACAGCATGCACCATGCAGTACTGGAGAAATGATCTTTAGAAAAACAAATGAGTAAAATATGTATTTAAAAATGTTCATATCAGCTGTCCTTTCAAATTCACATGAATGGTCAACCAGCACAACTGGAGAGGCAACAAAGGTGCACACCAGTGATGTGTGGCAGGAGCAAGAAGGAGAGTCAGTGGAGTAAGATAGACTCAAGTCTCTCCTGCCACTGAAGATTGCATCTGACAAAACTGCAGCATCAAAGATAAAGAGGAGGCTCCTAAAAATATATGTTTAAAGGGAAAGAGAAAGCAATAAAAAAAGGTTTAGGAATAGCCGTACTAAAATCCAAAGGCACAAAAAATACAGAGGATAACAAAAATATCCATTTTAGAAAACAAGCAGATAAAAACTCCTCTTGTACCAACAGGAACTGGATTCTGATGCCAACAGAAATCAAGGGAAACTCCACTGAAATCAGTATATATGGCTATTGCAACTGTGGCTATTGCCCAGATTGCCCAGCTGGATTGAATTGATTGATTTCCTAATTAAGGTTTGGACTCTGCCTACAAAAGGTGGGCCATTTCCTCCTGGCTGTGGGAGATGCAATGGTATCCTTGGAGCTGCAGCTTAAGCTGGTGAGCAACAACTGGTGACCCTGATGTGATATGTCTGAGAGACTCTGAGGACCATGATGCCAGAGTCCTTTGGTAAAGAAGGTAAAGCCACAAGCCCAAAGGAGGGAAGCGTGCTGGAGTTGGAATGAATGGACTGGGTCTCTGCTCACCATAAAGCCTTCACTTTCCTTTAAAAACAAAAACTGGTAAAACAAAAAGGGGGAATTATGGCTATTGCAACTGTGGCTATTGCCCAGATTGCCTAGCTGGGTTGAATTGATTGATTTCATAATTAAGGTTTAGGCCCTGCCTACAAAAGGTGGGCCATTTCCTCCTGGCTGTGAGAGATGCAATGACATCCTTGGAGTTGCGGCCTAGGCTGGTGAGCAACAAGTATAATCCTGAAATCATTATTATTAGGTTGGTGCAAACACAATCAGATTCCAGCCAGCTTCACAGAAGCTCATAAAATCCAGGTCAGTTTACAACAATAAGCATGGTTACTTGTGATGGAAATATACCAGTGTCCTCCAGAAAATACAAATATATACATGCATCTACAAAAAGAGGAATTCCACATTAACTATTAGCACCAGAAAGAGGCACAATAATTAAGGTATTAAAATGTTCTTTTCAATTTCTAGCTATCATCTCTCCCCTTCCAGAGAAATCATGTATGTTTTCAATTCTGTGATGAGATTAGCACACTAAAAATATTTGCAATGCCTCCTTTGCCCTCGGTGACCTTGTGAGTGTGCTTGACACGATGAATATACTGAAATTTATTAAGATTCAGAATACTTACTTCAATGTTTCTATGGCTGAGATGATTTTTCTATTAAGTGGTCTCTGTAATAATTTACTAGCATTTTGAGCTAAACAAGTACATTGATTTCTGAAGCAGCTGCACAATTCCTGACACTTAAGATCTTAGATATTTTACATCACAACCACGTCGTGCTTGAGAGGAAACATCTTGTTAAACTTCATGGTGGTCCAAATAACTTTTTTTCTTGTGTATTAGCATTAATTTTAAGCTCCCTTCCACTAATCTAAAATATAGCATCAAAAAGAATGGATCACGATGTTAGGATTGTTAAATCATTTGGTTTGGCTTGGCTTGGCTTGATGTTAAATGTATTGGCATAGGATTCAGGGCAGGTACATTTAAAACCCATAAATACAATTAATAGATAAGACATAGAATTATAATACTAACTATACCACAAATTATAAACATGCCCATTTGAAAATTCACTGCAGACACCTCCATCTTTAGCATCAAAATTCTAAGCTAAACAAATACATTCTGACAAATTCTATGGGTTGCTGACCTGGTGGCTTGTGTAAATCTTGGAGTGATTTGCTTTCATATTGAAACACCTGGTTTCAAGTTGTAGCATGAATGTTTTGCACAGTGTAACTCAAAAACTGCAAACCACAAGAAATCATGACTAATATGCAGCACATAAGTGACAAAAACAAAACAGTAGTATAAATCTAATGTGGTAAATCAGGACCAGATGTAACACATAATAAATCAATCAAAACTGCCAAAAAATTACTAAATATAGTGAATTTAATTAAAGACTCTGCTGTGTCTCCAGACAATTCAAGCAAAACCTTTAGCTTAGGCCTCCTGCTTTATTTTACCCTCTTTTTTTAAGCCATACCTCAGTCTGCTTTTCTTTTCTCATTCAAGCAAAATCTGTGAAAGTGACATAAAGAAGACAGAGCAACCACTATGGAAGAGGGTGCTGTGTCCCAGTCATACCTAGGAGGTGGAAAACACTGATTCTGAAAAGTAGAACATGAATTCAGACTAGCAGACATCCCCTGGAGATAATCAGCAAAACCTGTCTGTTGAGTATTATACGTATTTATGGTTTTCCTCATCAGTCTCCATTTACTGTTCAGAAGGCACGCTCCACGCCTGAACCACATTGCCTGCTCTTGCTGGTGCAAATCTGTCAGTCCCAAGCAGGAGTGATGTGCAGCCCAGCTCAGCAGCATGGCTTCAGCGAAACCCCTGAACATGGACACAACAGAGCTGAATGAGGAGAGCTTTTGCTGAATTAGCACCTGTCGTTCACAAATCCATGGGCATGTGCCCTCAGAAAAACATGGTAGCACACAGTGTGCCTCCTCTTTGAGCAGGCACACTCAGTTTGGGGCCGTGCACATGGTTAATGGCTCTGCAGTGTGGTCAATGACATCCAGCGAAAAGCAAGTCCGTGTGCCTCCATGGAGCTGCTGTGCTGAATCGCCTTCACCTCCAGCTCTGGCTAGCTCGTCGCAGTGCGTAGAGCACCTCCAGAAGCACGTGTTCGCAGAAGGGAAGAATGGTGCATTCCTTTCCACTAACAAAATGTGAAAATGTCTCCACTTTATAGATTCATCCACCTGAAAGGGCAGCCGAGATTTCAGACTGTCTCCTAGGAAAAGTTGACGGAAAATAAGTTAATTTCCGTTTGTAAAGCTCAAATCTGGCTTCCAGACAGACACCACAATAATAAACCACTATGGGATATTTCGCTAAAAAAAATACCATGTTATCTATCCAAAAAATGATTTCTGATCCCATGAGTAGCATTCCATGTACTAGTTACCACTGTGTACACTTGACTACAAGTTAAGAAGATGATGCTTCTTGCATTAAGCATTTTTGCCTTGAGTTATTGACACATTTTAAATTATTCTGCTTTATGTCCATCCTTAATAGAACAGAAATCTGTTACAAAAGATCTTTATTAACTGACTGCCTCAGGTGCTGTGCAGAGATTCATGATTTAGCAGCTCGTCCAAACAGACAGGCATATAGCTTGTTTAATAGGCTTGTTCAACCCTTTGGCATCTGTGAGGTATAAGTGGATTATGGAGGTTTGTTTGTCTGGCTATCTTTTTACACAGCTTTCCAAATAATTGTCATAAATATCCCTACTTCCTTACCCCAATTAATGAAATGTAGTAATTACCTCGTCTACCACTTCTATTGATTAAACAGTTGCTTAGGAAACACATAACCATTGCCACCCAACGCTACGTGCTGTGGTTCTGGTTTCACAAAGACAATTGAGATATCTGAAAGAAAAACAAACAAAAAAACCCCTCATTTAAGTCACACAAGAATTTCTTTTGTCACTGCTAATGATTTTTCTTTCTGTCATGAGTTTTCTGAAGACAGGTTTAATGGGAAACATATGGATTCATTATTGCTGAAAATCAACCTCACTTCAGACAATCATTTATTTGCTTTTTAGAAAAATCTATTTATGCAGAAAAATTGCACTCTGGGAGTTTTAATAGCCATCTTGCAATCCTTGTAATGGTAAACTGGATCCTGCAGTAAAAGCAGTCAACACAGCAGTGTTTCAGGAGCAGGATGAATGGAAATTACTCACACAAGAAGGATTGGAAGTTATCAGACCTGTTTTTTTTTTTTTTCTGTTCGTAAGCTAAGCAAAACCAAAGTGCTATTGAGTAGACTAAACATTTTCATTTATAATAGGAAACACTTGAAAGAATAATAGTTTCTCCATGCAAAAAACAAATGTATGATAACAGTGCAAGGTTTGTGAAAAACAAAAAAAAATGTCCTGTGAAAAGCTATTGAAATATTAAATATTTATGCTTTCAAAGCTTCATCTATTTCACATCCCCTTAACTATTTTAGCATGATTTTATGAATATTTGATGCTAGAAAAACATTCTTTTTGTGATCCTGTTGAAATATTCAGCATAAAGAAAAAATGTCATTTACACCAGATGATTAACGTCCAAGATTCCTAAATCAACAAGCCCAGAGACCAGGGAATGTGGGTAAAAGTGCGTTGCAGTCTAGAGTCTGAAATGGGGTGGTTGTGTCCTTGAGAACACTGGAGAAGCCCAATAAGGATGCTGGTTGCATTACATTTACAAACAAGAGGAGGCACGTGTTGTGGCACTCTGTGGGGGAAGATGTATGTGCAGCGTGATTCAGCGTCACAGTGGCAGTGGTGCAAGGGAGTGGATGTGGTAGTTGAGCTGAACAAAAATGAACAATAGCAAAACAAATAACCCTTTGTAAGAAGGCAGGAGGAGCCCAAATCAGACAAACCGAGTGGAATTAGAGCTCTGAGTGAAACATGCTTGTTTAAAAATACCATTCCTCTCCAGAGATGGGCATTGCCTCCCTTCTCACACTGCTATAGCGTTTACCTGGCTTGCTGGAAAGCAGAGTGTGCTACATGCAGCAGTTGACACCAGCAGGCAACACCAAAGGCCCCTAATTATTTCATTATTTATGAAATGCTTGCTGGGTGCAGTCAGTGGCTTCATGATGAAAAAGCTCCAACAATGAGGCCCTGTCAGATTTTTGGCAGAGACGCATCCAAACACATAAAAACACGTTTAAACAGTATCGTTTATGCATAATTCTTTCTTGGCATCTGTCCTCAGTTACCACGATTTGCAGCCAGAAAACACTTACTTCTACTTTTTTTCACTCCAAAATAATCTGGCCAAAAGCATATCTAATTCCCCTCCTCCCCCAGAAGAGAAACAGCCTTGTGAAGGGCTGGGTTGTACATGTGTTGGAGATATCAAGGTTTCCATGTACCACACAGCTGCACCGGCTCGAGCAGCCCTGCTGGCTGCCAGGTGCCTGGAGCCACAGCCCCTCAGTGCCCACAAGCCTCGCGGGCGGCCAGGTCTCATCTTCTCGACTAGACCCAGCCTCCACTCTGCTCTGGCCACTGATCCACTCCTTCTGCAGCAAATCCAGTAAAGCACATGCAGAATGGAGAGCCGTCGCTATGCCAAGAGACAGAGTCACTGCAGACCAGGGGGAGCACAGTGCAGAGCCATGAGCACTTTGTGAAGGTGCGTTTCAGAGCTGATTTACGGCTGGAAAGCCCTCTTGGTGCAAATAGTTCATAAAGCATATGACCTAAGTACTTGCCCACAGGGCCACAATAACATTTATGTAGCATAAATTAATGTGTTTCAACCACTAATTCAATCTGGCTAGCTGATTCCTCTGGTTTTGGCAGAGTGTGACCTCTGCAACAAAGTACAGTGCTTGTGGTGATGACTCACAGTTCTGGCTGCGTTGTTTTAGAGTCACATACATCCCATACACCCCTATGAACAAAGAGTCCTATTCGTTGAGCAGCCGTAAAAATATACCTCTAGAATATGTTTGGATCAGTGCTAATTGAAATTTCCTTTTTATAGGAGCCTGATCAAAACCGGCTGTGGGAGTCAAGCAGGAACAGATTTATATATTACGTTAGAAACCTGACAAATTCAGAGAGAAGCAGCTGAGTGAATGCCTATATCGGCTGGAGAGACACATATAACACACGATGGCTTTAGACTTCCCCAGAGGAAAATCTTTCACTGGAGGTGCCGGTTTTGCAAACATTTTTCTTTTCTGATTCCCTCTTCATTCAAAGGCTATATTTAAGTATTGTCCCAAATTCTGACAGTCTTTAGGAGCATTTTTAATGATGTCGCAATCAGAGAACAAAAACGTGAAGCAGATCTCTGACAACAACATCATTTTCTGTGCCTCTCTCCAGCAAATATGATCAGTAACATGCCTACCTATAGCAAATGGGCTGTGAGAGGTAGCTGGCCAAATATATATGATGGAGGGAAAAAGCAAGTGAGTAGCAGTTCCCTGATGTGTAACTTCTCCAGCTATCAAGATCACCTGGTATTGGACTGTCAGTTCTATTCATATAGTGAAGTCTTACTGAATTCTTAACACTGAATCCCTTTTCTTTCACCTACTACTGGCCAGATGGCTGTCTCTTACCCTTTCAGATTCAGTTGTGCCTACAGCAACTGCTCATGGAGATCCACATATTCATAATCTTCATTGTTGATTGCTGCAGTTCATTATGCCTATGAATAAAGCCATATGCTTTGGAAAAATTCCAGGTGCACCAAGCCATAGCAACCTGTCTGCTTAGCATCCTATCGTTACGAATACCTGAGCTTCTCTGTCTGCAGACAAGCTCCACCTTAGAAACCAAATCCAGTTCCAGATTCTCCTTATGACTTTCAAAGTCACCCCTGTGGTCTGCTGTCATGGCCCAAACCCCAACTTGTCCAAAGAGAATGGGGGGCAAGAGACTCAGCTCATGTAGCTTTATTACTAATATGCTCCTTGTGATCTTTATAAAAACCCCAAAACTATATAGTATACATTGTGAGACTATCAGAGAGGTAATAGTTCCTATAACTTAAATGTTTTAATTTGTACAAACACATGAAAATGTGAAAATGCAAATGATTTTGTGAGAAGAGAGGAATCAAATGAAAGAAGAGTTCAGTCACTCTATTGTGAAAATTTTACGTATCCTACTGTCATCTTTTTCAAAAGATCAGTCAGTGACACCCAACCCCATGCTCAGCATGCATTTGCAGGGCTGAGCAAAAGCACAGTAATTTTTGGTTCAGGTAAAAAGACGGTTTTATCAGGAAACAACAAAAAAAAAGGTGTTCCCAAAATATGCTGCAATGATTCCATTGCATTAGCAATCCCAGAAACCTCAGGTATAACCAGACCAAGGAGGACTCTCAATATCTTCTCTAAAGGCAATGACCTAAGCTGTTGGATTATTTACAGCAATGAAGAAAGAATCTAAATAAATCCTTGAGTGACAGCTAGAACAAGACCATGGCAGGCAAGGTGTGCAGATAATGATTGCTTTTCTGATTAGAAAAGCTGAATACTCTTCTGGCTGCCTAAAATCTTCCTCAGGTGAGAAACAGTATAGGATGTGTATTTTGACATGTCCTGTTTGAGTTATACTTCCAATGTTGTAATCAAGATCATAACCTCCTATTCCACCAAAATGAACCAGACTTGCCCTATGTTGATTTAAGTATATCAGAGGAGTTGAAAAAAACTGCTCAGCTGAACGGTCTAAAGTAAAGCAGTTCTGAAGAAGAAAATCTCCTTGGTTGCTTGCAACACAACTTAGTTCTAAGTTCAATAGTGCATAGTGGCAGGGGCCTATTTCCCATGAAACTTCACTCCAAGGCTGGTAGCACCTTCTAAGAGGTTTTGGAGAATATTCTATCCTATTTGTGTTTATCCCATGACCCTCTCAAGAGGGCCAGGGAGAAATCAGCCAAGGAGTAGTCAGCTTCTCTAAGGATAGAGAGCACCTGTCTTATGAATTTTGGTCTTGCTCTTTATTTCTCCCCAGTTTACATTGTGCTAGATGAAAATTTCTCTTAAGAGGAATCTCAGTGCTATAGGCAGAAACTGCACACAGACTGGCTCTTTTCTGTAGGGTTTACCTTTGAAAGAGTTGAAAACAACTAATGAACCAGACAATTAAAAGCAAAATTAATTTATCTAAATTAGCTTTATCTCAGTGAATTCCTAACATATCCATTCACTTATTAACACAAGCACAAACAAATAAGCTGCTAACAAATAAACTAATCAAACTACTTTTGCCACATCCTCAAAAAGAAACAGAGGTGAAGAAAATAGTACTTCAAAACAGTTGTCATTATAGTAATATTGATTATGACCAAGGAACTGTACATTTTGTCACTGTGATTGAAGAGAAGATGGTATGTATTATATTTCCATTTATGGGACAATAGACTTTTTATGACCATTATGTGTTTTTATTCCCTTGGGGCAAGTCTGTGCACGTAACCTAGCTGTTGATAGAAGACTGTCCAGTGAAAAATCGCTTTAGTAAATACTGTGAAAGATCCTTAGGCAAAGTATGGGATTTCCACCACTTGCACTTCCTGATGCTATACAAACACAGTTTGTTGTCGGGGAAGTTTCCCGGCTGCTACATGAGAAGCACCTGTGCCTCATCAAGACAGGTGCTGAGTCACGTTGGTTGGCCGGAGACCACGTGACCTATGGGAAGTTTAAAGGTGGGGCACTCCCAAGAGGGAGTGGGGCATTTCCCTCCTGGAGTTTGGAGAGGTAGGAGCCCTCGGGAGAAGCGTGAATTGGAGCTCTCTGTTGGATTAAGGTAGCAGTGAGTTTAGAAGAGCCTTCTGATTGTAGAATACCTTGTGGTCGCAACAGTCGGTTGGTTGCGACCCATCGGAAGAAGACACAGGCAGTCCGCGACATCTGGTGACCCCGACGTGATTCGTCGAAACGCGAACTGCCTGGACCGCAGGGTGAGCTGCGGTGGAGATAAAACCCAGTGAAGCTCGAGAGCAGCAGGAGAGCTGTGAATTGATCTGTTTCAACCTAGACGCCTGAAACAAGGTGAGCTGCTGGGAGCTAAAATGGGCCAGAATTTTGTCAAGGAGAATCAGACCTTCACCTTTCTCAAATCTGCAGGGATGGCTGCGGGGCTCAACATAGGTAATGGAGACCTATATAGTTTACTTAACTGGGCAGCGGGGCACGAAGATCTATTCAGCCTTACCTGCACCTTTAACCTAGAACTTTGGAAAAAGCTGGGGGATAAGTTGCTCTATGAAGCCGTGGTTAATCAAAGAGGCCGGACCGACCTTCTGCGTACATGGGAGGCCCTAGATAATATAATTCAAAAGGGGTCAGCAGAAGAGGAGGAAGAGGAGGAAGAGGAATTTACAGATTATGTATCCGCAAGCGAAGGATACGAAGGGGGCAACGAACTGTCTGAGGGAAACAGTGTGGACAATGAACTAGACGTGTCCTCACTGTTCACAGAGGTCAACAAAGTGGCGGGGACTATGCAGGAACTTTGCCCCACCCTCCAGGAGATACTGGAGCGTCCCCCACCCTTTGCCCCAGCAACCCCCCCTTCCTCCTCAGGAGGTATTGAGCCTACAGCTCCGCCGTTTGATTTAATAACCCCACCCCTGGCAAATTCATATCCGGCGACATACATGGCACAAGTACGAGCAATGCAGCCGTTATTAGTACGACAGGCCATGACAATGCTGCAAGGTATATCCCAGCAGTTAGCAACCGTAGTGAACATGTTGCAGCAGGCCATGACCCCCCCTGCAGTGAAAGAAATTTCAGGAGAAACCCCTAAAGCAAGCGACAGTTCAGCTGGAAAATTTCCACCGGTTTCTCCACCAATGAAAAAGTCGCCAAAATCCGCCCCGCCGGCCCCTCTAGAGACGTGCTCATCCCCCGCTCCACAGTTAGAAATGACAGAAATTACCCCGCCTGCCATGACAGCCCATCGTGATCCAGTACTTTTCTGGAACGAAGTTAAGAAAGAGGCAATAGAGGCCGGGGACTGGAACTTGATACAAGCTTTGGGGTTACCAGTTAGTAATAAAAAACTATCGGTAATGAAAATGGAAGGAGAGCCGAGTGCGTTTCCCGTAGAACTGGCCCTCCCGGGTGCCAACCAGCCCAATAAACATTTGGGCTGGTCATGGAAAGTGATCCAGGACATGCAGAAAGCGGTAGCGCGATACGGACCAAACTCACTGGCGGTAACACAACTATTACGATTATTAAACTTAGAAATTTTGGTGCCGTACGATTTTCAACATCTAGCCCAGGTCATGTTCCAACCGGTGCAGCGCTCCGTTTTCACAAATGTTTGGAGACAATTGGCCGACCAGCAGGCATTACAGAATATTCAATTACCCCAAAGCGACCCATGCTATGCTATAGGTACCGATGTATTGATGGGAACGGGTCAAGTATTTAGTAACCCGGCAATACAGGCTCAATGGCATCCCCAGATCCTCGAACAGGTTAAACAAATAGGGATGCAGGCACTATTACGTACAGCAGAAATGGCTGAGCCTAAAGCAAAATATTCAACAATTAAACAGGGGGCCAACGAACCTTTTCTACGGTTCGTTGAGAGATTGCAGGGGGCAATAGAAAAGCAGATATTTGACAGTAGACTACGGGCACTGTTGACAAAACAGCTGGCAAAGGACAATGCCAACCCTGATTGTCGGAGAGTCATTGAAGTATTGCCGGGGGACCCCTCTCTAGAAGAAATGGTGATTGCATGTGCCAAAGTCGGGCCCGTAGAAAGCGAGATGACCACATTGGCCACTGCTCTAACTAAACAAAGATGTTATATTTGTGGGAGAATAGGTCATCTCGCCAAAAACTGCAAATCAAACGGCCGGCCGGGAAACAGCAGAAAGAGAAAGCGTGTACAGACGTCTTATGGCCCAGGCAAGCCCTTTGCGGGAACGCTGCAACAACCGCAGACCAGTCCGGAAAAGACCGCAGAGGGAATGCTAAAGCAGCCAGAGCAGCCAGGGTGGATGTATCCATCGTCGTCAGAACAATGGATATATCCACCGCCAACGTGGTATGATAAAAAAATATGAGAACGACTTCCCCATGACCCGGTCCCAAGGTGTTTAACAAACGGCGACGGAAAATGGAACTGAAACGTTGGAAACCCCTAAAGGCTGCGAGGCAATTTTTTTTTTTAAAGAAAAGGGGGAATTGTCGGGGAAGTTTCCCGGCTGCTACATGAGAAGCACCTGTGCCTCATCAAGACAGGTGCTGAGTCACGTTGGTTGGCCGGAGACCACGTGACCTATGGGAAGTTTAAAGGTGGGGCACTCCCAAGAGGGAGTGGGGCATTTCCCTCCTGGAGTTTGGAGAGGTAGGAGCCCTCGGGAGAAGCGTGAATTGGAGCTCTCTGTTGGATTAAGGTAGCAGTGAGTTTAGAAGAGCCTTCTGATTGTAGAATACCTTGTGGTCGCAACAGTCGGTTGGTTGCGACCCATCGGAAGAAGACACAGGCAGTCCGCGACAGTTTGTGTTTTAGAGCGTTTACTGTTGTGATCCTAGTAGAAGAATTGTTTTCAGTTTGCTGAGGCTACTGTAATTATTTAGGCAATCAAAGCTTTGTGGCTTCTAGATATGTTGGCTACAATACACTTGCATGAGGAAATGCCCCTGGAGAGATTAGGGAGCCATCATTTGAACAAAATGAGGTTCCTTAATAGTTATTGTTTTATGCCAGGATTTAAAAAATAGTCTCAATATCTTATTTCTTTCTGGTTGCAGTTCTGCAGACAGAGGTAGTATCATTTTGTGGATGAATTCTGATGTTTTCACTTACACTATCAGGAGTAATATCATCCAGCCCAAGTAAGAGTTTCTTGTATTCCTAATTCTTTACTCAAGGTCTGTCACTGTTTTGCATTTACTCGTTCTTAAGCCTAAGTTACAATGACATGTTGTGGTCCAGTCACATCCACTGGAAATTATGACTTCTACCATTTACAAGATTTTACCAAACAGCACACAAGCTCAAAGGCTTTCAAATACAGTCCAAAGTTGTCTCTGTTTCTCATACAATATCTTGAATAGAAAGGAGTAGCAAAGGTAATTGATGGCACGTTTCATAACTTCTACTATTTTCCCATAAAGAAACATATCTATGGATTTTTAGTTGATTTATTATACTCATTAACACTGAATTTCTTTAGGGAATATTAAATGTATTTTTTTGAATGCAGAGGCAGACATTCTTAGAAAGAAACCAAGAAATGATCAAATTGCAGGTGTAATAGTGTATTATTAAGGAGGCTGCAAATTTCACGATATCCATAATTAGTTCCATGTAAATATTGCATAAGTGAGGCACAATGTAGTTCTTGTTTCAAAGTAAACATGTCCTCAGGCAGGAGGATGAATGTTAAATTGTTATGGTTACAGTGGCTATACATTTCTAACACCAGAGATAGCTACTCCTAAGCGAAGCAGTCGCTATGACAGACTAAAATAAGACACATTGCATCCCTTAAAGACACGAATTTTAAAACATGTGATAAGAGCGTCTCAAATTTTAGAAGCCTTACCTTATGCCATTAAGAAATGCATAAACTAAGTTGGTTTGTAAAGCTTTTAAAAATCTTTGCACATCAATTTAACGGCGTGTCAGTTTTGAAAGAGAAAAATGTCAGACTGATTTGATAAGGAAGATATCAGAAGCACATTTATTGAGAAATGTATAAAGAATTATTTTATTTTATTTATTTTGCTTTATGCTACGAGGGAAGAGGTAGAAGCAGGGTAGAGAGAACTTGTGTAAACTGTAAATTAAATTGATTTTGTCGTATAATTCACTGATATGCTCACGTAAAATACATATATGTTGAAAGGGGGGATTTTGTGCACTTAATGTACTTATTTGCCACTGCTTTTTATCCAGCTAGAGCTTTTCTAGTTTCATAACCCTAACATGTCAGCCTCTGAGGTAAAAACACGAAGGGAGAATCAAAATGCAGTCCTTCAAGTTTCAGTGAAGAAAATGGAGGAAAATTCATTATAAAGGATCACCACTTCTTACATCCTACATTGCTCCCATATAATGCAGAGGGGTAGGTTCTCATTTAGGAAATAATAGATCTTTCTACTCATAAAATAAGTTGCCTGCAACCTTGGGAACAAGAACGGTTAAAAAAAAAAAAAAAAAGAACAAAAATCAAAAACAGTGTCTGGAACAGACTGAAGCCTGGAGATCACTACTTTTTAAAGGATTTCCAGCAGAATATTAAATTAATGAACCTGAAATGCCCAAGGTAGGTAATCAAAGGTATAATCCCAAAGCGTATGCTGCCCAGAACTACTTCCAGACCTGGTGAACCAAAGAAAACTTGCACAGGTCCCCTTTCAGAGTCTGACCTTGCATTTTGCCGTTTGGCCAGAGGGCTAGGTAGACTATCAGCAAATAACTTTGGAGTGCCAAAGCTCTCGTAGTGATTTTGGGTTTGTGGGGTAAGTCTGAGCAATGTACTGTTATTCTCACAGGCATCTCACACTGAGATGTAGTACACACCTCAGAAGCTCGGTGGTGCCAAAAGGCATCCCAGACTCATCGCTTACACTCAGGTGATGCTAGAGAGAAATATTCCTCCCTGGCATAGGTGAGTTATGGGAATTTTTGATCCCTTACATTCCCCCTCAAGTAGTTTGATAACAACTGGTAGATTTGTTGGACAAATATACATGAGATCTACTCATTTGTATCCACTTTAGTAGTTTAGCAGATTACATGCTAACAGTACTGGAAGGTGAGAGTGCCACTTTTTCCTTTTTTTCTTTTGCAATACTGAAAAACAGCTGAACCAGGCTGACAAAAGCAAAGGATAAATGTTGCATTTTAAACATGTCAGTGAAAAGGCATCGGAAGCACTACCTCTCACAGAGCATACACACCTCTATTTTTTTCAAAAATGCAGCAATTTTACCTGTCAATTTCCTTCCCTACCCATTTCACTAAAAGCAGATCTAAAGGTACCTTTACAGAGGCAGATGGCACTTGAAAGCAAATCTGCCAGAACGAAGAGCCTGACTGGACAAACAAGCCATGACCAAAACATCATAAGCCAACCGTGTCAAGTAAACAGAACTACCAGCACAGACATGTCAACTCAGTGTGGACTCAGCAGAACATCACTGTTACTCTTTTTGTACAACCTCTGCCTCTGCCTGAACATCCAGGGGATAGAGTAAGGAAATTTAGGGAGGATTTGGAGATGTGAAATCTCTGGAGAACTCCATCTGCACAGAGCAGCAACTGTTTTTCCTTCATGCTTGTGTTTCATTCCTGTCTCCAGCCCCACCACCCAACCAGACCGCCTGCCATAATTTTGAAAAACCATTCCGTGATACAAATAGCTCTGAAAATGGACTTTTAGTAACATAAAAACCAATCATGCTAAGACAGCATAGTTTATAGATATTGTCCCTTACAGTAACCTCGGGAAATTAATTATTCTCATGTGGTATTGAAAGATGAAGTTTTCATCCCCACAATACCACATTTAAAAAGAAATTCCTTCCCACTCCAAAATAATTTAAATTATGTTTAACTTCAACTCTGTGACCTTTTCAGTGTTCTCACCTCATTCTTTAATTAACAGAAATGCTTTAAATTTTAACCTTATTAGTGACCGAGAAAAACAAAGACTCTCAGCAACGTTATTGCCACTGTATCTACTGAGATCTCCAAATTCCTTTTCTGCCAACTCATTGGTGAGGGCTAGAAGCACCCACTTTTCTGCTAGAAGAGCACATCACATGCTTACGTTTGTGTCCATGGGAAGGCCTGCAACCAGCCAGGTTCCTGGCACTGCCTGTCAGTCAAAGTCTCCATACCTAAGCTCCAGCATCTCCATCTCCCTCCAGAGCAAGATTCAACTGCAAGCATCAGACCTCACAGAAAGGACATCTCAGGCTGCTTACATCTCTTTGCTTCTGCAGGGGCTCAGGGAGAGGGCTGTCACCTGGGACAATGTTTTCTAATCACAGGTTTTCCTGACTTATAGCAGGGACTTGGGTACACAACTGCCCGGGAGATGCTCCATGCCTTCAAGCTGTTGGCTTAATGTGATGTATTGCCGGAGTTTTCTCTAATCACAAACAATAAATGCTGCACAAGATGATTGTGTTTCCTCAAGGTTCTTCGTGTCTTTCTGTGAATGTCAGCAGAGAGAGCAAGGGAGCTGCACATCAACTTTTTGCAGATGTGACTGTGTTCAGGATGGAAAAATCTAAATCAACAAACATTAACAACACACATTCAAATTAGAAGGTAAAATCTATTTTCAGATTAATATGAAAGAACTGACAGATTCTTATACATAATTTGAAAGTTATTATTTTAAACCTCTCATTTAAATTATTTTTTAAGATTCATCTGTTTATATCTCAACTTTCTGATTATCAACAAGCAGGGAAAATGTTTCTGTTTTCTCCAATGCTCTTTCTACTAGAAGACCCTTCTTTGAGGGAAAGATTTCTGCCATTTTTGTGACATAATTTATTTCTCATAAATTCCTTTTATCTGCTGTATTTCCCAAATCTGTTTGAAGTTCAGACAGCTCTATACAGATGAAATCACTGGTATGTATTTAAAAAAAAAAAACACCTTTGAAATATAATCAATATTTTCTACATGATTCAACAAGGGAGTCTCTAAAGAGGAAATACAATTCCTCTGTGTTCTCCTGAATTATACTTCTATATGCCTTTGTGACCAATTCTAAAGTTTGCACCTTTGACTTTGGGCAACTGAAATAATATGGCCCACGTTGCTCAATCAATCTTCTTCATGAAATGTAAACAGTACACCTACTTTAGAAAAAAGATGCCTTTATAGAAGATATCCAGGCTTCTGGAAACATTTAGGTCATTTTGGATGTTTCTGGAGGTTTGCTATAGGTCTTTACTATCCATTCTAACATAACATTACCTTATTATCATAGTGAATGTTATACCTATTTAATGTAGCTTATCCTGTATTGCAGCATGTTGTGAAGTTTCACATACAAATTGTTAACAACATTTCCCTTTGCATTGTAAACAGAAAATGTTTTTTCATTTTTTTCTTGTATTTATTTGTCTTAAATCAGGTCATTATTAAAAGCCTTTTCAAACAGGAGGCAGTTATTTGAAGGTAGTTAAAGGTAACCATTTCTTAGGACACAGTTGTTCTTCAGCAGTGCCTGTGGTAAAGCTGCCAGGCACTTTATGGCAGCAGGACTTAGCTACTTAGCTGTGACAAGCCAAAGAAACTCCAGAGAAAGGGTGCTCTGTGCTTACACGAATAGACAGTGCTGAATATGGCCTCTTGTGTTTAAATAATGGCATTATTGTCACAGCCAGAGGAAAGCCTTCACAGCTGTCGTTTCTAAGCACGCAGAACTACAGGTTGTTGCCTACGTGCACTGTGTAAAAATTCTTCAAAAAACAAATAAATTCATTCATGACAAACGGCTTGGAGCTCACCTCTCTCTATCACACTCCTTCCAGCAAAGGATAAGAGCCATGCATTCCTACAAAACAAGTGAAGAGTGAACATGGTGGGTTAGGTGACAGGGAAGCAGGGGATGTGTTGCTTTCCTCAGTATATGGTGCTCCAAGAGAAGATGTGTAATTTATAGCAGAGATAATCACAGAAGCACTGTGATTTCCTACTGGCTGGCCAAACCAATTCAAGCCAAATGATCCTTCAAATCCCATTGTAAATCTCTTCCTCACACAAGTTCTCGGAAGAAACATCGATCCACGTGGTCTTCCTTCACTCAGGGAGCCTGCTCCTTTGCTTTCAATGTCGAGCTCCCTGACCCTCTCTCAAGGTGATCATCCTTGTCCCAAGCTGCACATGCTGACTCCTTGCTTGATGTCTTGTTGGCCTTTGCCAGCATCAGTACTCTTCCCCAGCTTCTGCCATGTTTTCCTTTAGATGCATAATTGCAACGGGTATGACTGTAATAGAGCTTTTTTGGGTTTTCTGACTTTTTGAAAAGCAATATGTATTCCTGAAGTGTTGCATTCCTTTATTTGGGCAAGGAAACAAAACCTAAGTGTTGGGCTGCAAGAACAAATTGAGAAAATGCAGCAACCAAGTTTTCTTGTGTGTTAAATCAGACGTCTTACACTGGAAATGTTTTTCCTCATAAGCATGCTCTGATTAGAGAAAGCAGTTTGTTCTCATGCACTGAGAATGTTGCTGAAATTCAAGAATTCATGAGTTAATGATAACCTCAAGCTTGCCCTACTGCCTGGAAGAAATCATAACACCGCTCTGCATTTCCATGTCCCTTGCTAAAGTGTTGGGATAAGATTCTCACCATTTAAAGCTAAGTTTGTGGTACTGTCTGTCCACTAACATAAGCAACCATACTATTTTTCCAGATATATAAATCAAGCCTGCTAAAAATTACTGGAGGAGGCATTTTAATAACAAGGTAAAATGGTAACATTAATACACTCAAGCATGAATGGAAGAAGTTACCTCACATCCTCCTTACCTTTGGGACATGCTGTGTGGAGTTACTGAGAGGCCTTTCCATTCATTTTTGCTTCTTAAAGTATCCAGATATGACACCTATTTCACACTGGAGTTTATTGCCATGAGAAAAAAATCTATTTGGAAAAATATGAAAGAGAAATGTGCAAATATTTGGTTTATTAGGTTAAAGCTGGTATAACGGGATGAGTTGTGTTGGTCTCATTAACAAAGAGAACTTTCTTTCTCCAACCCAGCTGGAATAATAAAGGCAATTGTGGAACAGTGTAAATGAAACTGAGCTATTTCATGTGGATATTATTTCTATTTTTTATGCTTATCAGTCACACAGGAATAATATTTCCCTGAAAAATAAAAAAAAAACCAACAACAACAGCGAAAAACACAACTTCCCCCCAAAACCAACAAAAACCCCACAAACAACCCAAGCAAAAGAAACTCTTGCATGTCATCTGTAGTCCTGACAAAAATGTCACTAAGGCTAAATGCTGCAGCTCAAGAGAAAAGGCATGAGTAAAGAAATTTTTTATGTTTACATGTTGGAAGCATTTATAGCTTTTTTCTTTTGTCATTGAAAACCAAGGATACGAAAGATACTATGTACTTGTTGCATTTTTCCTGAAAGTAATGTAGGTAACTATAATTAGTGAGCTTTTGCTCACTATAAATGAAACACCATTTCAAATGAGTGTTGTTCAAATCAAATACAAAGTATGACAATGCTGAACTGTTTCAACACATTCACATCCTATCACAGGGAAAAGCAGTTTCCAGAAATATGCCATACAAAAATTTCCCTTTACTTTGAAAGGGTCAGATAGTCTTCTACAGGTGAGACATTGAATTCTTCTTTTGCTTCTAAAGGGTGCAGTTTCAAAGGCATGAAGCAACATAGAACATTTGATATCTGTTAAAAGATTAATGTGATTACAGTATGAACCAAAATAAAGAGAAACATAGATTTGTGTGTGGTTGTAAATTTGGAATTCAGCCAGTTTGATTAAAAGGTTCTTTAAAGTTCATAAGCTTACACATCCTTTCAGATGAGTTAGGGATGATTTATAATCCTGTATCAGAAATCTTCTTAATATTTTAATGCAAAACATGGTAGATGATGTTATTGCTTTGCATAAATTGAAAACAGACAGATATTTTTTGACAAAGACAAATAAGTTTTGTCTCTTTTCAGCTAAAAATTTACAAAAATTGTTTATTAAAAAATTGAGTCTCTGTTCTCTTCTTTATAATTTCTGTATGCAATTATTATCTTGTAAATGGTCCATAAAATATGCTGTGTGTTTGATATATAAAATCACAGGTGTTTTGGTTATTTTTTTTGGACATATTATTTGCACAGGTGATTTCATCTTCCTGACTGAATGAACATGATTCTTAAAACTATATTTGTACTTTACGTACTCATTGCTTTGAAATCAAAACTTTCCTTCAGTAATATTTGTTAGTTTTTATTTTATGTCTCAGTATTTTATTTAAAATACTTTCTAGAGATTTTTATACTTAAAAAAAAATAAAAAGTACATGGAATGAATTTCTGGAAAAATTCAAAGGGACACAGGTTTGTTTAAAAGTGCCCCCCATAACTTAGAGATGTAACTATAATTTCATGTGAAACAAAACCAAAGAAAATATTTATATGAATTTTTAGAGAGCAAAAGTACTATATTTCTTCTACTTCTGTATTAGATGACATCCAAATTATTTAAAAGGTTGTTTCTAACATTAATCCAACAAGTCTAGGTGTCAGCTATTGACTCTTGCATTTTTTTCAACATTTCCTAGTTTCATCTAGGCCAGAGATGTCATTAGAATAGCTTTGGATATGATAATATTGCTAACACTACTGGATAAAAACAAGCTTGAAAGTATGAAAACATATAAAGAAAGTATATACAGCAACGAAAGTTCATAAAAGGATAAACAATTTCTCACATAAACAATATTATGATAATATAGCTATGCAAATAGAGAAAGAAAATAAAATGTGTTCTGTATATGAGGATGAATGTGATATTATGATCAGAGAAAGTAAGTTATTAAAGTGCATATCAAGTATTGGTGGTTTTCCTAGTTAAAATATATTTTCTAGATATGTGATAAGCCAATCACAAAGAAGTCCTTTAAAAACTACTTTATTCTATTAAATAAGATGGGCAACACCTTTAAGATGTCTTTTTTCTGTTTTTTTAAGTAAAGAAACAAATATCTGCACAGAAGGACTGACACAAACAGTGTAAAGAGTTTAAAAATCAAGAGTCCCTTTGCACTGAGCAATATTTATTAATACGATGTGTTTATTGATGGTGCTGAATAAAAAAGAATCATCTCTGAACTCAGTTTCCCCAAAGGTCAAGGTTTTAGTTTATCTCCATTAGAAAATTATGGTTCTGACATTTGGTTCAAACCAAAAAACGTTGTTCTTATACTTCTGGGACTATTCACAGTGAAGGCTTTTGTTTCAGTCCATTTCTAATATTTATGTAGCCTACATTGTAAACATGCCAAACTCTTAGGAAAAGTAGACCTCTTTACTCTGTGCAACTTAATCTTTTCAGAGAAGTAGAAAGGCATATCCAAATTCCTTTAAACAGTTAGTTAGTAGAACACTGACTTTAGAATTTGTGTAGTTCTACTTTATATTGAATTGACATTAAAAAAAGAATTATTTTCATTCTTGAAGGTGTTAGCTTATAACATTTGAAGTTGCTACTTTATAAAATCACTTTTTATAATTCATTTTACTATAGCCATGTGTGTTTTTTCCTACATTTCTAACCTAGTTTTCAAAAAAAATAATAGCTTTATGTAATTTGTGGTAACAAACACTGTTAGTCTATAAAAAGGTCTTTGATAAATAAAAATACAGAAAGATAATTATGAATTCTGTTAAGATTTAAGTCGGAAAATTAGAGAGCAATAGAATTTGAACATTAGGTTTTTTAAACTTTAATCTTTGGGACCTATTTAAAGGCTTACTAGTGCCTGCTCAAAATCCCACAGAATTTGCAAAGGGAAGGCCAAGAAAATGCATACTTATGAACATACATTTTTGAAGACAAAAACTACTTTCAGATCTTGAAGAAGATACTGCAATAACACAGCTTAGGACTATCTAATGGATTCAGATGTAAACAAGATCCAGCAAAATGAAGAAAGGAGTAGGAGTAGTGACGTATTAGATCAGAAATGTAGAAACACTCAATGTTAGAAATGAAAGACATGATCGAAGCAAAACATCAAGTCTTTCAGGTTCAAGGCAAACCCCAAGATCAAACAACCAAAACAGCATGCTGCAGCTGAAGACAGTTCCAATTACACCAGAGCAGAGACACACACATATGCATCAGAGATACCTCACCAGGGGACACTGACCCCATTCAGACCTCCCCATCATGCTCACCTCACAGCCAGAAGTAGCTTTGGACCTGGTGTGATTCAGGACCCTGCCAGGGAGACCTTCTTGCTCATATGACACCACCAAACTGGGACCTCTGATATCTGGCACTGAGACTTAACGTAGATTTCATCAAGCCTGTCCTCCAAAATAGTGGGAGGCTGGCTGCCATGAGACCTGGGAGGGACCAGCCCTGATTTCGGATACTATTTCCAACCTTTGTTAAGAATCAGATCCTGCAGTCCTCTGTTGTAGTTCTTAAGGTCTGTCTTTGGAGAAAGGAGTGGATTAATGAAATTAATATAGTGTGTTTTACATTAATGGGCTGCATTGGAGAGATAAGAAAATACCATAGCATAAAGATTTTCTGTGGACATGGGATTTGCAGTGAAGGAGAGGCACATTTTTCTACAGCACAAATGGGTAAAAGAGAAAAAAATGCAATTAATTTTGTAAATATGCTTAATACTAAATCTGAACAGTAATTTTGTGTAAAAAAGAGTCACTTCATTAGGAGCTAGAAGATGTTGACAGATTTTTTTTTTACTTGATCATGCAGGAATATTTAAATAGTATTATAGATTATATATAATATATTTTGAAACAAAAAAACCCCTTCCAAATTACATACCGATACATCTTAATAGAATTCTAAAAACCATCATAGTACTGGAACAGTGAAATTCCACTAGGCAAAATGCAAATACCAAATTGAAATAGAGCAAAATCTTAACAGTTTGTTTCCAGTTGACTGAAACCTCAACTGGAGAGTGTTAGCACACATGTCAAATAAACAAATACTAGCTGACAGGATTTTAGAGTAAACCTGCTCCATAATGATCACTGTCTCACCACACAGCAAGAATGAAATAATTTATTGCATTAACTTTCCGTCAGAATATGTAAAGGATCAAATCTCTTCTATTTTTTTTCAAACAAAGTTTACTTTCAATTTAAAATTATTTTTACATTACTGCTTTTCTTACAGCAGTGCACCACCTTATTTGCTTAGCATGCAATTAATACAAGGAAAACATTTTACTAACGACACTATCTTCCTTGTTCTTTGATATATTACTTCCTGTAGCTTAAACCTAACTAATTTAGATATTTCTCCTTAAACAGGTCTAATGCAGTTGTACATTTGAAAGTGGACTGAACAGTCACAGCAGAGCTTGGTTCATATTTAGATAAATTTGGTGCTAACACTTATTTTTCAATACTGAAGTCAAGAACATTGTCTCAAGTTTAAGAACTGCGTGGCTAAATTTAGAGTGCGTGTATCAAGATTCAGGATTTTTACTTGAGCATTGAAGATTTTGATCAAATCAATTGTTTATTACCAAGAATCATAACCATCATGAGAAAATTTCTGTTTGTGAAAAGGTAGCTAACAGAACTTGATGGGAATGTGCTCCAGTATTAAATTTTTGAGATTAATCTGAAATCTTACCAATCTTAACTAGGGGCTCAGTATTGTACATTTTGAGTAAGACAAAGGTAATGCATATGGATTCTGATATATGCATTTTGTAGAGAGAACTGAACTGGGATGTTGTTACTAAACAATAACATTTATCTGTGTAATGATCTTCTAAAAGTATAGAGATTCATATACTCACTTCTATTTAAAATAAAATGGAAAATTATTAAAGATTATAATAAAGCATAATTGAATAAATCAAGTAAGAATACTTAGCAGATTTCGTTTTGCCTACACTTGTTTACATGAATATACACATATACATACGTGCCTACAGACACAAAATATGGTAGTTGAGGAGACTCCTACAGATAGATCAGTTTTGCATTGATGAGCCAAATTAACAGCATTATTGTCTATATTTGCAGCAGCAAATTTATTATTAAATCCTTAATTCAATAATATCATCTAATTTACTCCCTAAGAGGGAAGCTGCGGTTAATGAAACTAAAAATAGGAATCAAGGTAGGCCATAATTACATGTATGCCCCAACAAATTCTTTCTTATGCAGTAAGTTATCCCATCAACTCAGTTTATGGCATTTCCAAATCGACAGGTTATTCTGCTTGGTGTTTGGGGGAAGGCACTTCCCAAACAGAGAAGGTTCTCTACAGCTTTGTTTCAAATTGGGGGCTGGGCTAGTTTCAGGTACCTAAACATCACTACACTTTTACCTGCTGAGGTCAGTTCTGTATTGTCTGTTGATACCTAAAATACCTCAGAAGCTTCATCTGACTAGAACTGCTTGGTGGAACAGAAAAACAAGGTTATTATAATTTCCGTTACAATGGAAGTTTTGTACTCAGGGAGTGACAAAGGAACCAAAGGAAGTGAAACAAAACCAGGAGAATTATAGAATCATAGAATCATAGAACAGTTAAAGTTGGAAGGCACCTCAAAGATCATCTGGTTCCAAACCCCCTGCCATGGGCAGGGAAACCCTCCACTACACCAGGTTGCTCAAAGCCTCATCCAACCTGGCCTTGAACACTGCCAGGGACAGGGTATCCTGTCCTGACAGGGACAGGTATTTCCCTGGGAAACCTGGCCCAGTGCCTCACCACCCTCAGAGTGAAGAATTTCTTCCTTAAATCTCATCTAAATCTGCCCTCTTTCAGTTTAAATCCATTGCCCCTTGTCCTATCACTACATGCCCTTGTCAAAAGCCCCTCTCCAGCGTTTCCGTAGGCCCCCTTTAAGTACTGGAAGGCTGCAATAAGATCACCCCGGAGCCTTCTCTTCTCCAGGCTGAACAGCCCCACCTCTCTCAGCCTGTCTTCATAGGAGAGGTGTTCCAGCCCTCGGATCATCTTTGTGGCCCTCCTCTGGACTCGATCCAGCAGCTCCATGTCCTTCTTACACTGGGGACTCCAGAGCTGAACACAGTATTCCAGGTGGGGTGTCATGAGAGCTGAGTAGAGGGGCAGAATCACCTCCCTCAACCTGCTGGCCATGCTTCTTTGGATGCAGCCCAGGATATGGTTGGCTTTCTGGGCTGCCAGCGCACATTGCTGGCTCATGTTGAGCTTCTTATCCACCAGCAGTCCCAAGTCCTTTTCCTCAGGGCTGTTCTAAATCCATTCTCTGCCCAGCCTGTACTTGTGCTTGGGATTGCCCCGACCCACGTGCAGGACCTTGCTCTGAGCCTTGTTGAATTTCATGAGGTTCTCACAGGCCCACCTCTCAAGCCTGTTGAGATCCCTCTGGATGGCATCCCTTCCCTCCAGCTTGTCCACAACACACACAACTTGGTGTTGTCAGCAAACCTGCTGAGGGTGCACTCAATCCTACTGTCCATGTTACCAACAAAGATGTTAAATAGCACTGGCCCCAGTAATGACCCCTGAGGAACACCACTTGTCACAGGCCTCCACGTGGACATTGAACCGTTGACCACAACTCTTTGAGTGCAACCATCCAGCCAATTCCTTATCCATCGAGTGGTCCATCCATCAAAACCATGTCTTTCCAGTTTAGAGACAAAGATGTCGTGTGGGACAGCATGAAATGCTTTGGATAAGTCCAGGTAGACGATGTCAGTTGCTCTTCCCCTATCCATCAATGCCATAACCTCATCATAGAAGGCCACCAAATTAGTCAGGCAGGATTTGCCCTTAGTGAAGCCATGTTGGCTGTCACCAATCACCTCCTTATTTTCTATGTGCCTTAGCATAGTCGCCAGGAGGATCTGCTCCATGATCTTGCCTGGCACAGAGGTGAGACTGACTGGCCTATAGTTCCCTGGGTCTTCTTTTTTTCCCTTTTTAAAGATGGGGGCTATGTTTCCCCTTCTCCAGTCAGAGGGAACTTTGCCAGATTGCCACGACTTCTGAAATATGATGGATAGTGGCTTAGCAACTTCATCTGCCAGCTCCCTCAGGACCTGTGTATGCACCTCGTCTGGTCCCATGGACTTGTCTACCTTCAGGTTCTTTAGATGGTCTCGAACCTGATCTTCTCCTACAGTGGGTGGTTCTTCATTCTCCCAGTCCCTGCCTTTGCCTTCTGTGGCTTGGGCTATGCAGCTGGAGCACATGCCAGTGAAGACTGACTCAAAGAAGTCATTGAGAACCTCAGCCTTCTCCATATCCTGGGTAGCCAGGTCCCCTGTTTCCTTCTGGAGAGGGCAGACATTTTCCCTAGATCTCTTTTTATCACTGACATATCTATAGAATTTTTCTTGTTGCCCTTGATGTCCCTGGCCAGATTTAAATCTATCAGGGCTTTAGCTTTCCTAACCTGATCTCTGGTTGCTCGGACAATCACTCTGTATTCTTCCCAGGCCACCTGTCCTTGTTTCCACTCTCTATAGGCCTTCTTTTTGTGCCCGAGCTGGTCCCGGAGCTCCTTGTTCATCCATGCAGGCCTCCTGGTGTTCCTACCTGACTTGCTCTTTGTTGGGATGCACCACTTCTGAGCTTGGAGGAGGTCATCCTTAAATATTAACCAGCTTTCTTGTGCCCCTCTTCCCTCCAGGGCTTCATCCCATTGTACTCTAGCGAGGAGATCCCTGAAGAGGCCGAAATCTGCTCTCCTGAAATCCAGGGTAGTGAGCCTGTTGTGCACCCTCCTTGCTGCCCTAAGAATCTTGAATTCCACCATTTCATGATCACTGCATCCAAGGCTGTCCTTAAGCGTCACGTTCCCCACCAGCCCTTCCTTGTTGGTGAGAACAAGGTCCAGCAAAGCACCTCTCCTAGTTAGTTCCTCTACCATTCGGAAAAGGAAGTTATCATCCATGCATTCCAGGAACCTTATCTTAAATGTAAGTGTAAAAAGTATTGACTCTTGTTTTATACAAAAAAATCTTCCAGTGACTGGGAAGGAAATCGATGAAGCTGAAAAGCAATGGAAAATCTGAGTAAATCTGTTATCTTCCAAGATGTCAGAAGCAGTGACTTGGGATGTGCACATATCATATAGCACTTCCTCAAAAGGTGGAGGGTAGAAGACGAGTACAGGATGCAGTAAGTTTTAAGAAACATTTCACATGTCAAGTAAATTTAACCTCTACATTAAGCCCTCCACATTTTCTCTGAAATATTACAGAAGGTATACAGGTCCCATTTTTAAAAAGGGGAAGAAGGAAGTCTCGGAATAGAGGCCAGTCAGTCTCACCTCTGTGCCTGGCAAGTTCATGGAGCAAATCCTCTTGGAAAATATGCTAAGGCACACAAGTACAAAGGTTAAATTGTGCCTGACAAATTTGTTGGCCTTCTACAAGGGGGTTACAACATTGGCAGATAAGAGAAGTGCTACTGACATCATCTACTTGGACTTGTGCAAAGCATTTGACGCTGTCCCGTGCAACATCTTTGTCTCTAAATTGGAGAGACATGGATTTGACAGATGGATCACTCAATGGATAAGGAATTGTCTGGATGGTCACACTCAAAAGATTCATAGTCAGCAGCTTGATGCTCAAGTAGAGACCGGTGATGAGTGGCATTCCTCAGGGGTCAGTATTGGGGCCGGTGCTGTGCTGAAGCCAGTGAGTCTCACCTCTGTGCACGGCAAGATCATAGAGCAGATCCTCCTGGAAACTATGCTAAGGCACATGGAAAATGAGGAGTTCATTGGTGACAGTCTATGTGGCTTCATTAAGGGCAAATCATGGCTGACAAATTTGGTGGCCTTCTACGATGGAGTTACAGCCTTGGTGAATAAGAGAACAATTGAAGTCATCTACCTGAACTTGTGCAAAGCATTTGACGCTGTCCCTCACAAATCTTTGTCCCTAAATTGGAGAGACATGGATTTGACAGATGGATCACTCGGTGGATAAGGAATTGACTGGATTGTTGCACTCAAATTGTTGCAGTCAAAGGATCAATGTCCAAGTGGAGGCCAGTGACGAGTGATGTTTCTCATGGGTCATTATTGGGTCAGGCGCTGTTTAGCATTATTGTTGGCGACATGGACAGTGGGATCGAGTGCACCCTCAGCAAGTTTGCTGACAACACCAAGTTGTGTGTGTTGTGGACAAGCTGGAGGGAAGGGATGCCATCCAGAGGGATCTCAACAGGCTTGAGAGGTGGGCCTGTGAGAACCTCACGAAGTCCAACAAGGCCAAGTGCAAGGTCCTGCATGTGGGTCGGGGCAATCCCAAGCACAAGTACAGGCTGGGTGGAGAATGGATTGAGAGCAGCCCTGAGGAGAAGTATTTGGTGGTGTTGGTTGATGAGAACCTCAACATGAGCCGGCAATGTGCGCTGGCAGCCCAGAAAGCCAACTGTATCCTGGGCTACAGGAAGTGTGGCCAGCATGTTAAGGGAGGTGATTCTGCCCCTCTACTCAGCTCTCATGACACCCCACCTGGAATACTGTGTTCAGCTCTGGAGTCCCCAGCATAAGAAGGACATGGAGCTGCTGGAGCGAGTCCAGAGGAGGGCCACGAAGATGATCCGAGGGCTGGAACACCTCTCCTATGAAGACAGGCTGAGAGAGGTGGGGCTGTTCAGCCTGGAGAAGAGAAGGCTCCGGGGTGATCTTATTGCAGCCTTCCAGTGCTTAAAGAGGGCCTACAATAAAGCTGGAGAGGGACTTTTCACAAGGGTGTGTAGTGAAAGAACAAGGGGTAATGTCTTTAAACTTAAAGAATTTAGATGAGATTTAAGGAAGAAATTCTTCACTCTGAGGGTGGACCAGGTTTCCCAGAGAAGCAGTGGCTGCCCCATCTGTGGAAGTGTTCAAGGCCAGGCTAGATGAGGCTTTGAGCAACCTGGTGTAGTGGAAGGTTTCCCTGCCCATGGCAGGGGGATTGTAATTAGACGATCTTTAAGGTCCCTTCCAACCATTCTATGGTATGATTCTATGAATATTCAAGGACAGTGATTAAGTGAAAATCTGTTTCTTCAAATACAAACATAATATAAGAAAACCAGGAAAAACATCTACAAGATCACCTAGCCATTGAATGAAATTAATCCATATCAGTAAAAACTCTTTTTGCAAGAATGGAAAAGTGGTATCATTCAACTGAGTGGAAACAACAGAGAGTGCAACACCAGAAAGCAGGTCAGCTAAGTATCATGGTCAGACTTAGACCAAGATTGATGAATGATGTGTAGGATAAATCAGAACATGATGCTCTAAAAAAAAAAAAAAGTTAATTCCGAGGTAAAAGCCAAGACTTAAAGTAAATATAATCTCAAGACAGTGTAAAGCCTACTCTCAAAAAATACCATTGTTCAGTAAATCCTCAGTGCTAATAGGCTGAAAATCAGGTCCAACTTGAGGAGATGGAAAACTGGCTGTTACAGTCAGTTTTTAAAATCCTGGTCTAAACCTTTTCCTGTTTTTCTGAGACTTTGATCTGAAACGTTTCCAAACACTGAAATAAAAATAAGAAATTTAGCTACTTTACACATGAAGTGATCTAGCACAAACAATGGAATCTCTTGATGAGGTTCGACTATATCCACTGGAATGTCATAGCAGAGGCACTTGCAGTTTCTATTTTTCAAGACAGCACTGACTTCTTCATTTAAGGTTCTCTGAAGCACATTACAGTCAATTTCTATTATACCTAACTAGAGCTGACCACTGTAGCACTAAAGATACCCACATACTCTAGTCACAGGGGTCTTTGCATGTAAGGACAATCTTCAAGCAATCAGAAGTTTAACAGAACTGATGCCTGAATTTCTATAGTATATTGAAGATCATAGGTGTTCTTTGAGGAGATACAATTCATATGTCACCCATCTTTGCCAATTTTACTTGTAAATTGCGGTAGCCAATTCAGAGTGCCAACCACCTCCCCTTCCCAAGGGAAACCGTATCTGTAAAAAGGCAGAAGAGCTTTTGTTTCCTGTGCTATTTCATAAAACATAACAATAATATTATAAAATGAAATGAAGCCACTTGAGCAGAGGTGATAGAAAAGCAAAATGAAAACCTAGTTCTGCTTGAATAAAACTTAGGCCTGGAAGATCAGTTTGCAGACATAAGTAGACATAAATGAAAACTACCAAAAACAGCATAAGCATGCTAGTACAACTTTTTGCAGGGACTGGTGAGAGAATTACTTTTTCTTATACAATAAGCCAATTGATGCAAACATTGGTGTGGGATCATATCACGGGAACCCATCACAGGAACCACTCTGCCTTCGTGAGACCTCACCTGGAGTACTGCGTCCAGTTCTGGAGCCCCCAACATAAGAAGGACATGGACCAGTTGGAGAGGGTCCAGAGGAGGGCCACAAAGATGATAAGAGGGCTGGAGCACCTTTCCTATGAGGACAGGCTGAAAGAGTTGGGGCTGTTCAGCCTGGAGAAGAGGAGGCTCCGGGGTGACCTTATAGCGGTCTTCCAGTACCTCAAGGGGGCCTACAGGAAAGATGGGGAGAGGCTGTTCAGGAGGGCCAGTTATGATAGGACAAGGGGTAATGGTTTTAAAATAGAGGGAGGTAGATTCAGATTGGATATTAGGAAAAAATTTTTTACCATGAGAGTTGTAGAACACTGGAACAGGTTACCCAGAGAGGTGGTGGATGCTCCATCCCTGGAGACGTTCAAGGCCAGGTTGGACGAGGCCCTGGCAACCTGATCTAGTTGGAGATATCCCTGTTCCTTGCAGGGGGTTTGGACTAGATGACCTTTGAAGGTCCCTTCCAGCCCTAACCATTCTATGATTCTATGATTCTATCATGTTTCATGGACTTCTTTTGCTATGCTGGTGATACCCTACAATGTTAAACACACAGGTAGTGCAAAATCCTAATAAGGTATCCTAACACCTATATATAAAAGATAACCTAATACTTATTTCCTACAATCCTAGTAAAGTGTCAAAACTCAGTAGAGTCCATCTATACTGGCATCTTGCATGAGAAAATGTGCAATGCTCCTAATAAGGTGTAAAACGATCTTGGAACACAGTTGCATTCAGTGCTGAACTTAATCTGATCATGTTAAGCTGCAGCTTTCCCAACAAAAAATACTTTTATGTGCATTATTACATTATCTATGCACCATAGTTTATAAGAATAAAATGGGGAAAAAAAGAGTCACAATCCCAGGCTGTATAGCCTCTTAAATTCAAATCAGAAAAGAAAATCAAAATTAGCAGCAGACTTTACCACACGCCAGCTGATGACTTCAAGCTTGAAAGAGTTTAGGAAAATTACCAGCAGTAGCCAGCTTAAACCCTCTAGCAAAAATTTAATACACCACCTCCTCCCTCCAAATTGCACAAAATCTCTTGTTTCAAAAGCAAATAGCTATGATACAGCATTTGTTTGTTAACAGAGAACAAGCTTAAACTACAGCACATGCTATAAAATTAACAAATAAGGACAATTATCAATAGATTCCTCATACGTTAGGCGAACTTACTCCATTATGAATTGCAGAAGTCTTAAATGTTCAATTAGCAATGAGTAACTCTCTAATGATTATGATATCATACCGTAAACTAGCTAATGGATCCTAATGAGTGAAAAAGTTCATGGAGATATATACATATTAAGAAAATCAATGGAGACTGTGGCACCTAAATGAGTTTTGGAGTACTGCTTTGCAGAAACGTGGTACTATTAGGAGGAAATCACATTTTTTAAATAGTTCATGAGGGTTTATTTAGCCAGCTACCTGCTTTATGAATGTTCTGGTCCTGCAGGGCTTCCCTGGGTGAAGTGGACACGGTGGCACCGAAGAGGAGGCGACGAGCAGCTGTGTAAGTTGGAAGCATGCAGGGTGATGACCATGGTCACCTCGCAGAGGCCTGATGGTGGGAGGCTGCTCCCTTCCCTTGGCCCTCATCCAACGCTCTGGAACAGGGCACAGGTTTTCTCCTCCCTAGGGTGCTTGATGACATTTAACAAACCAAATCATGAAACTTGCAACAAGGTCGAGCTGGTTAGGTCCAGAAGCTGTCACACATTCACCGCTGTGTCCATAGGAGAAAAAGTGGATTGCTATAGGACCTAATTAGCAGCAGTAGTCACATTAAAAAGGTTGTGTGATGACTGGTCATAACATCATTACCCACTTTAAATAGAAGAAGCACTTCTAAATGGGAATAATTCAACATTCCCAGGGGTTCATTTAATTGCAGCTCAGCACAGGCGGTGTGGACAGGATGCTTGAAGAGTGATACCAAGCGTTAGGCAGCCTCACTTATTACTGTCCTACTCTTGAAAAAGTCTCCAGCATTTTGTTCAATGGGACTTGCCAACCCTGTGTTACACTGCTGCCTCTAAGCATTGTTTGAAACAAAAAATGTCATCACTTTGTCACGTAGATAAACTCAGGATGGCAGAGGCAGTGTATGCTTGAAATGCTCAAGAGTTTTCATCCTTTGCATCAGAGGAACTCCTAGAAATATACACATATCTTATTCCCCCCTCTTACACATCTATTCAAGTTTGTTTGTTGTGTTATGGTCACTATCACCCATTCTCCAAAAGTCACAGCTCTCAAAAACAGTATATTTAGAACTAGGCCTTTGAAAATATTATGACAAAATTTCTCTCTGAACCCAGCGTAATTTTAATCAAGCAGTACTCTAAGTATTAAAGAAAGGCAAACAGATGCTCACTGTCTATCTTAAGGTCTAAGAAAATGCTGAACCTATTGATAGATGTAGTAACAAATCCAGCTTTAAATAAGTGGAACATCCCAAATAATCGTGTTAAACTTCTTGTTTATTCTGGTAGGCAATAATAGGATTTAAACATAGAGTGCTGCTGAAACTGTAAAACACACTTCAGTGCCAGGGGAAGAAAATGTCATTACTACTCAAGGCAAATCAAGGGAGATTATTTAATTAGGATTACTTCATCTTTTAAGCAAATAAAAGAATCTGAGTCCGTTTCTTTCTGCCTTATTTCTTTCTGCCTCCTACCATCAATTCTTTGAATAATTTTGATCAAAATTGGGGTTTAAATTCACATCATATGCTTTCTCAACACCTACCTTAAGCTTATTAACTATTTCTAAGCTTCTAAACAAAAGAGGGGGCAATCATTTGTGACCATATCTTCCAGAAATAGGTTCCTTGTTAGCGTTTTATCTTGCTTTCTCTTCTTTCCTGTCTTCTCTATGGTCAATTATCTTGTTTTCTGCCCTGTTATTTCTTTTTCTAACCACAGCATTTTACAACCTTGCTCTCAAGGCTATATTCCACACTGTTAAAATCTTATTATATCTTTACACTGCAGATACAGAAGCCCTTCAGAGTAGGTGCTGTGTCTTAGACATTGCAGTAAATTCAGCGCCTACTACTTTGCACCTTTTTTCCTGTAAATGCTTTCTCTTAAAATGGCAGTAATCTTCATAGGTTTTTTATTCTATAACATCTTATGTCCAGCACAATTACTAATTATTATGCTGGTGTAGGTAAAGTATTTATAACAATATCACATATATTTTATTAGGGCTAAAGCTACTTATTTATTAATGATTACCAGAAAATACTCACTGGACCTTCAAAGGAATACTATCTCAATACATAGACATAGGATTCCTGTAAGTCTTTTCATTTCTGCCTCATTGTAATTATTTATTTTCCTTGTATTCTTTTGCTTTCATGCTTAAGTTCTGATCAATTCTAAATAGTTGCTTTTATAATACACTTTACTCTCCTCTTCTTCTCCACAAAGGAAAGCAAATAATCCCAGAGGCCAAAATTTCTTTTCATGTTTTCTACATCACAAAATCAAAAAGACCACTGCTTTGGTATGTATGAACATCTCTGTTGTACATCTGGGTTAAAGAACACAGGACAGAATTTGGGTTGGGAAAAAAAGGTCTCAGTTTTCTGCAGTATTATTGAAACATTTGGTATGATTTTACCCAAAGGTTACTTTTTCATAAGCAATGACAGCACAGTCACAACCACCAGTTAGTATCATTATTTCCAGGTTCAGGAAATCATGAACACACTGAAGCTTATCCTCTTTAGTAATATGCAGTGCTATGTACCTGGCATCCAAGAACCACCTGAAAGGGAATAAAGTCAACACGCTTATGTAAACAGATTTTTGTAAAGTAAAATAGAAAAGCAGGGATGAAAGTACTCTAATACATTAGAAGAATTTAATACTGTGGAAGTAAAAAACCCAACAATAAATGTTTGGTTCAAGCCCAGAGCTTTTATTGATTAATTTTTTCCCCATTGATGTAGAGTGGGGGTCCATGCTTTAAAAATATTTTAGGACTAATTGCAAATAAAAATAATAATTTACAGAATTACCGTGTTATGATTAAAAATAAATTTTTGCAACATTTATTTTGAACTGGCATATAGTAACATAATTGAAGTTAGTATGGCAAAGATGTGGGTTTTGTGGCTATCTGGTACACAATAATGCATCCTGGGTCTACTTTGTAAATGATTGGTGACGGCTTTTATGGCCAAGATAAAAAATATTGCCCATATTTATATGGGCAAAATTCTTGTTCACTCAGAATAAGTCTTCTTGAGCAATACCTCTCAACAAATGAACAGGTAGCCTGTACTGCCAGGATTGGCAGGCAGAAGACATGCTTATTGTTCTTTATAAACACAGAGTGAGCAAGAATGGTTATGTGATTTAATCTTTCTGCTACTACTACACATACCCACTCAGAAAAAAAAACACTATTTAATATCTGTTTAGGTGGAGCCGACACACTGTTTCTAGGTTATGCCTATGTCATCTAGTTTGTCAGGCCTTGGCTGGGCACAAGACTACAGCAGTGCTTAAGCAAAAAATTATGAAAGATCATAACTTCCTGAGTAATCTCTACAGTGAGAACCTCACCTCCAGGGTGGATGTTGAGAGCACCTGTAGTCACAGAGAGACCCTCTGGGACTTGAGCTAGGCCAGTGATTTCTGACTGGCATTCAAAATGAAAGAACGAAAGTTCAGGATGACAACAGTAGCTCCCAGAACTAATTTCACATACAAGGAGACAGTAGGAATCTGTTCAAGAAGTCAAGGCTATCTTCTTGAACACAAATAACAGGAGCAGATGCATGTATCTTGGTTTTGGCTTTGAATATATTTGGTTCTGATATACTATTTCAGGAGCCTTGCCAGTGTCCCAAGGATGCTTGAAGAGCATGTTGTTTCTAGGTAACACCTTTTCTGTCAGCCTGTGCCACTTTGTCCTCTTCTTTTCAACAGCACCCCAAACAAGAGAGGAGTGCAGATTCCTCTGGGACAGGTTCTCCTCCTCCCTCCAAAGAGCAGGGGCAAAGGATGATTGATTCTTGCATTGTTTGTGCTAGCATTTCCCTGAGATTCAGGGCATTCTTACTTTTATGCCACAGTATGGGGCATCAACAAATGGTAAACTATCAGAGTATATATAAAAGAAAACACTGATTTCAATATCTAGAATATAATCTAAAATTTTGCTGAAAATGCTAGCAGGGAAAAACCCACTTTTAAAGTAAGCTTTCAAATGGAGATGAATCTTATAAAAGAACATCAGAGAGCAGTGATAGCTGCTTGCTCCTCACTCATCCATGTGAAAGTATTGTTTAATTATGGATCAAGTTCAACCTTTAGCTCCTTGACCAGTGTCGACAATTCTTTCCATTTTCTTCTGTGGGATCATGCTGAGCACAGATAAAATTTTATATTATTCTCTGCCTATATTCTCCAGAGAACATCAAAAACTAGAGAAGGAAGGAAGAGAGAAAAAAAACCCACAACCCTTGGAGCACTTTGAATTAAGAAAAAAGATAGAACACCAAGAGCTGGGTCTAAAACAATAAAGCACAACTCTCTCCAGGTAAGAGATCTGAGAAATATAGACAATGCCCATTTTTCTTAGGCACCTAGATTAAAAAATATGTAATTCTTTGGTGAAAATATATAAAATAGAACTCTTGTAATTCTAATGCTCTTATTGTTAACCTAAAATAGTCTGTGTCTGAATAGACAATTTTTTTACTTTTATTTTTCTTTTTCTTTATACAGACAGTGTAACCTAAAGGGCAGTTTACTCTCTTGTTTACCATTGCTTATGTCTATTGTGTGGTGTATTTAGCCCTAAAAGTGTTATTCCACACAAGAAAGCAACTTATCCCATACAAGGCATTAGGAACATTGTTACTCCTTGAAGCGTTGATGGAACCGGGAAATCAAGCAGAGTTTGCAATGTAAGACCATTTTTTTAAAACAAAATTTCTACATGCCTCACCAGCCATTGTCTGTGGTTTCAGAGCACTGCATTTATTGACAATTCAAGAAATCAATGGCTTTCAATATGGTATATCAGGATTGCTCCTGGACGAAACATCTTCTGGATAAAGACAATGCAAGAATTAAAACTGATACTTAACTCTGAACTGCATTGATTGCCTTTACCTTACCTTCAGTGTTCATGTCCTCTGTGCAAGTGTGGTTCAGCATGAGTTCACCAGATGTGTTGATCTCCTGTGAGATAAACTATTTTTAACAATGCTTTCTCCCAAACATACCTTTAAGTACTACAAGTGCAAGAAAAGAACAAATTAGGAACAGTTTCTGCATCTTAACCACAAGTAAGTAGTACATTTTTATAGACTTACTTGAGCTGTAGACTGTAAGGTATGATTAAGACTGTCAACTTGGCCTTAACAAGTGACAGCAGTATACTGAGCGCAACTGAGTAAATGCTGAGTGCAGGTCACTAAAGCTGCCAAGCAGATGTATCCAGCTGTACTTCTTGATGAGTTCATGTATCTCTCTCCTGGAAATCATTGGTGAGAAATGAAACCAAACAGCAACACGAACTGATCAAACACTAGTCTCTACCTACACAGGACAATAGGAACTGTGTCTTTCTTATTGCATCTATGTGTTATTCTACATATCTCTGTTGGTCCCGTGTGGTTGTATTAGGTTAAAAGCTCCTGAAAATTTAAAAGAAAACATGACCAAAATTCCCAGCATCAGTGCAGCATCCACTATCCAGTGTACACATTCACGATAAAATACTCATTAGTAAAACAAGTATTCTTAATTACGGTGATTACTGCAGTGTAACACAGTCAGTCTATGCTGAAAATCCTGAGGAAAGGTTTGCTGAAGGACCAATTTTTTTTTAACCTGTGTTGACATAATGCTATATTAAAAAGAAGCTCAGAAATCTATTCTAAACAGCAGCAGCCTCTACCTTCATCTGTAGCTTATGTTTGTCAAGACACAGAGTGAATGTGACAGATATCATCGGAGCCTGAGAGCAGAAACAAGTGCTTGAAGACCTGCATTCAGTTTCAAAAAGTGAAATTCCAGAAATGTCCTTCATAGGCCGTATATTTTTTTGTTAATACCACATCATACACTTTGCAAATCACTCTGGCAGAGAAAAGGTTTTGCTTCACTGCAGGAGAAGAGCTATATTATGTTTTGTTGTCAACAACAGCAATAACAGTTCCTCAAGTTTTTTTTCTCTTCTATTATCACATTAACATATGTGACTACACCAGCCTAGTAAACATCAGCCTGATAGAGGTAAATCCAGCAGCAAAATTTTCACTGTAACTTGTAAATCACTTCTGTAACATCCTTATTTTGGGGCATCTCTGCCCCGTGTAGTTACAGTCCACTTTCTCTACCTACCTGCCACCAGATGTAGATCAGTTGCTGTGAAATGTATATACCTTAGATTATTGACAGATAGGTCAGGTATTATTTCCTATGCAAAACTCAATCACCTCAGCTGAAGCACATTAATAGAGCTAGTTCTTAGCAGAAGCTTAAGAGCCTGAATAAATGTTACAACTTTCTCTGTAGAGGTGTACTTACTCTTCTCGTAACATTTCACAGACAGCAGCCTGTTCAATCTTTTTTGCCCTCCTGACACGCATCCAGTTGCTAAATTGATTGTTATTTAGGGTATGTCTATTCTGCAATCCATAAGTGTGACTGCTGATGAGACAGACATATTTAACTTAACTCTTAGAGGAAAGAAAAGTGACAAATGTGACATCAATCTTTAAAGGTGCTTCAAGGGTAATCCTGAAAACCACATACTTGAAAGTCAAACTTGAGGCCATTAAAATTCATTTCCAGAGAGATGAAACAAAAAAGAATTAATGGTCACTAGGATCAATATGACATACTGGGAAATAATCAACATTGCTTTTGTAGCTGGAAGTCATAGCTAGTAGAGCCACTAGGTTTTCTGAAGAAATAAGCTAGCACATGCGGGTAAGCATGAGCTAGCTGACAGCATGTATTTGAACTTTCAGAAAAACTTTCAGCCTTGCTCCTCATCAAAGTCTGGTTCCAAAGGTGTTACAAGCCAGGAGAGAAGACTGGGCCAAGAAATAACAATGTATTAAAAATAGAGAAAAAAAATGTAGAAAGAAATGGTAATTTTTATCAAAGGGGAGGATACCACAAGATTGTTACTGAGATCTTTGCATCTTCCATATTTAGGAATAGCTAGGAAAAAAAGACAATTTTGTAGGTGATAAAACTTGCAGGCAACATCAGAGGCATGAAATGGATTCCACACAAAATTAAAAAATGTGCTAGGATACTTTATCTTGAAAATAATATGACTGAAAGGATACAGCTGCAGTTAATAAAATTACAAATAGGGAATTATTCCAGTGAAATTATCAAGGAGCAGGTTTAACAACCATCCAAACAGCAATACATTTACTTCTAAGCTTTCCAATGAATGCACTCAAGTTTTGTCCATAAAACTAAGGCTCTTTTGTGCAGATTCAGCCAAAATTGTAGATAAATGTTCCTTAGGTGAGGAAGCAGGAAAGAAAATCTAGGATTTTATTCACCTGGTTAGACAGAAGAAAGAAGGAAGCTGCAATTACCGTGAGGAGAGCTGCGAGATCTCTGCGATCTCCCCCAACAAGCAGCGGTGATACTGCAGGAGGAACCCTGGCAAAGAGCACTTGTGGGACGGGCTGCGTCAGCACTCCTCCCAGGTACTTAGCTCTGCATCCTGCCCTGTGCTACTAAAGAGCAGGGATAGAGATGCGCTTTGGGGGACTGCCGGCTAGCTGGGCTGAGACACATTTGGCATTGTTGATTTATCCAAATAATGTTTCCAGCATCAGATTCCACAGCTTGGCTTCTACCAGCTGAATTAAAAAAGTGAATCAGGCCTATTATATCCCTCCAATAAGACTGGAAAAAGAGTAAGAAAGAGGATTAAATATCCAGTAATACCGTGGAGAAATATAAACTCAGGGATGGGGGAGCTTGTTGCAGCTCGTGGAAACATTTTGTATTAATATGTGGCCTTAACGCCTTTTTTTGTATTTCAGAAACGTGAAGGAACTGAGTCACCCTCTTGTTGAACAGTATCTACAGAAAATAACAAAATACAAATGTTTCTCTATACACTACACATGGGCCATCTGTAAGTCATATCAAGTTTTTCCCTTCCTTAATATTGCGGACTCTACTAAGAAGGACTAAGAGCTCAATCTTTCCCTTTTGGCTTTCCTTAGAGCAAGCCAGCTGCCTCACAGAGCTAGCAGCAGGGTTTATTTTTCCTGGCGTGGATGCAAACCTCTAGTTATTAATATGGGAGTGAGCTCTGCTAGCTGACAATTTAAGATAAAGTAAATTGGAAGTGACATAAAGGAGCGTGTGGGTGTTAATGTGCGTCACCGAGGTTCTTTTCTGACATCCTGAAAGGTCTCGTCTGTATGGCCGACACTAGCAACCTTTACCAGTGACCCTGTGCTATTAAAGGGTAGGCACTCTCATTGATTTGTAAAAGTGACAGATGCAGCATGTGGTTGTAAATTAGCCATGTGAAGTCAGTCTCCAGAGATTTCCAAGCATGTTTTTTCCTTTGCAATGATTTGTGTTCTTCCATTTGCCAAGCTGCACAAAGTGAAGCACTTAGCTCTTTTTCACCAGTCATCTTGTTGTACTTCACTTTTTTTCTGAGTTTTTTTTTTTTTTTCCTTCTCCCACTCTCCCTAAGCCATTGTGATTCATAGGACTAAACTCCTGCTTATTTTTTCTTAAGATGCTTTTTTTTTTTTCTCATAATAGTATTTCTGAAGAAGGTTAGCAAAGTCATATCAGGATAAGCCGAAATCTCAATCCTTAAGCCCTAGGTTTTGTTTACAAACATGTATATACATATGCATGCATAAATACATTCATTAATTTTGTGTATAATAGAATGTCCGTTATGGTGAAGACTTAAGGGAAGGCTTTGTTAGCAATTGAATTACAGCTGCTGCTCACATACACTGCAGATACAGACTGCGTGAGCTTCCAAGTGTCTTCATATCTTACACAGAAATCCAGCTATGACAGAATTGTACAACTTCAGACAAAGCCAAGTCATCTTAAACAGCAACAATTGAATAATGCAAAGGATGATAACAGGAAATAAATGTTATTTTCTAGACTCAATAGTGTGATTTGCTTCTGCCTTCTAACAGGTATCTATAGTGGTTGCATGAAATTAAGACTCATGAGTAACCTGGAACCACCACATGGTCCATCCCCACCGGGCAGGCATCAGTTAGAGCACACGATCTGCCTTCTCTGTTTAATCTGCTTAAGAATTTATTTCCATGGAAATTCAATCATACCTTTGTAATGTTGATCTTAGATACATCCTTGCATTGCAATTTATGTGCTACAATAAATCAGAATTCTGTTTATGTGAAGATTAGCAAGATAACCAACATTCTAATAATTAAATTTAAGGCTTCTAAACGCTTAACACAAAAAGTAGCTATGTGCCACTGCCGCAAAATCAAACCCTAAGCAAAACAAAAACATGTCAAGACAGATTTTTCCCTAGACTAAACGTCACCAGCTGTAAAAAGCACCATGACAAAATGTGCAGGTTAAAAGATCACGACCCCGTAAAACTACTATTCTAGCTCCTTATCCTAAATCACTTCCAATTATGTATGGTAAGTTCTCTCCATTTTGAAGTAGAAAATACTTCTGAGAACTTCAAGCTGGGCATTCAGAATGCATCCAGAGGTGAAAGTTCAGAGTTTTAGCTGCTAAGCCACAAAATCTCTATCCTCTCCTTTATTGTCTTTCCTTTTGAAGTTATTTGCAACAGTTATTTCTAGTGAGTATTCACTCCATGGGGAGGGCTTGTGCAGCAGCCGTGATAGACTCTCTGACACCGTCTTCCAGGCTCTTTAGATTTCTACCAGTTCGTAACACTGCCATTCTTCTTTCCAGCTTTAGCCTAATGTATATAAGCACCCTTTTACGACAGTGGAGTTTGAGGCTGAGAAGTTGGTCCCCAAAGGTAGTTTTGGTGGGAGGGGAAAAAAACACCTATTAAAATCACTTTTTTTTTTTCTGTGCAACCACCATGTGATCACTATTAAATCTTAATGCACTGAGATCCCTCTAATGCGTGTCCAGATCACCTCGATGTTATCGCATGTGACTCCATCACAGATGGAGCAAGCTCATTTCCTGAGAGAAAGAGGAACGATTGCAGAAATGACAGGAGTCTTTAGTGTTAAAATTTAGTACCAAGCTACACTACCATAATCTTCGCAGTAGAAACCACTGTCTCATCAAGCTGCCAGATCTCAGGTCACAGTGTTAATGATTTATGTGTTCAGAACTGCTGTTTGGGGTGGTTTTGGAAGACTGGGTTAACACTGTAAGGGGCTGGAAAGAGTTTAAGGTTTTTCTGTGTTTCTTTTTTTTCTTTCCTAGTAGCCTTTAAATGTTTTATAATTGTTCATTTTAAACCTATTTCCTGATCAATCACTCTCAAGCTACTCATTCCCACCCTTTAAGTAAAGTCCAAAATTGACTGTTACTATGGAAACTGCTACAGATATAACAGCTGCAATTCACAAGAAAGAGAAAGACGAGGAAAATGGATCAAGAAGTGTCACTTGCATTATGCAAAATTTCATAGCTATGTATGAATTGCATGCTGTGAATAAGGTCCTTTGTGAACCCAAAAAGTTAGAGAGGTCACCCTAGCATCAGAGGAAATGATTCCTAAGTCAGTAAATGAATTGCTTTCAGAATTCCTATGTGAAAAAAGAACTATTTATAATCTCTCCTTCTAAAATCCATCTGTCTTTTCATACAAGAAAAATGTATTTCTTTTTTCTCTTTTAAGTGTCCTTAGCTTGTAACCTGATTTTGAGCCTTTTTTTTTTTGTTGGAAAGTGGTACTCAACAGAGAAGTTAATCCTAGATTTCTTTAGGCCTTAAGCTGCTTTAAGCACAACAGACATGCCAGCAGTGTTTGTTACAAAGTTGTCAGTTATGTCTTTTATTTGCATATTTGAAGGTATTTTCCCCTACTCTCTTGAACACATCTGTGTATTCAGCAAAAGAAAACAGGGCTATGAAAACTCAAAAGAATAGAAATACTGTAGTAAACAAAAGCTGTGCAAGCATGTACCCAGCCTGTTTCTCTTATCAGCTACAGTATTTTTACATCCCCATAAATTCCACTAACTGCAGGCAGGTTTCTGCAGACGTGGCCTGGAGAGCCTTAGAGAGGGGAGGGAGGATCGTGCCTTTTGTCTAGTGCTCAGCTGCCATCAATTATTTAGGAGCAAAATTATGTGACATTTTTCTTTCAATTATGCTGTTTAACAAGGCTTGGGAGTTAATACTGACCAGAAGATGTTTTATCGGAGAGATGCTGTAAAATACTCTGCTCTCTGTAGAACGGATCTCCCTGGGCTCTCAATTAATGACTGCAGCCATGCAGCCACACTAAACTGACTAATCTCACTTGACTGGAGCTGAAAGCACCTCTGTGTTTTTTAAAAGATTTTTTTCCTGTTCTCTAAGTATATTGAGAAGAGCTGTTTGTGCGGGACACACAGTAATAAAAATTTGTCAAACCTGTCAGAAGGCTTGGCTCCTAAATACAATTCTTCAAAGGGAGAAGCGTGTAAAAAGCAGAAGGCATGCTGCTTTATTATTACTGTGGGGACTGTGTGATCTTGTGCCTGACAAAGATCTGTTTAAGATGTATGAGTGGTGCTGTGAGTCTGTATCCAACACCATCCTTATTGTTTTTCATCCAGCGGTTTAGCCTTCAGCTTGGAAACCCACTCTTGCCTTTTGCCCTTGACTTCACAGTTCTGCACAAGTGACTAAGTACATTCCCAAGCTGTGCATTTTACACACTCTGAAGAGTAAGCAACCATTTAAATATTATGACATCCATTGAGGCGTGAATCAGATGTAAAGAGGAAATGCTTAACAAGTATACTTTTAACAAAGTCTTATTTCCACATGAAGCTCTGCCTGGCATCACAGCTTCTGGAAATCTGTAATGACTCACTCACTGGTTAACTAGGTGCAAAGGCAAATATAGTTTCTGGATTTGACAACCAACCACCTGCCCCCTTTACCGCTCCATTATTTGACATATGCTAACCTGATCATAAATAGTGGGGCTCCTTTGAGAAATAAGATCGTTCCTTCTCTTCAAAACTTATTTATTCCTTTTGTGTCCAACTTGTTTTCTTTTCACATGTGCAAACAACATCTCTATACTTACCTGACTGGTTTTGCCATCTTTTTTTCACCCTCCAGGTGTAGCAAATCGTGTAGTGTCAGAGTTGCAAAGCTGTCCACTTGGATGTCACTGCCTATTGTTCAATTCTGTTCTGCCACAAATTTCAGATCAGTACTGAAGAATCAATTCTGACAGCAGCCAACCTAGTATTTCTTGATGTTCTGTTAAACAGAGAGGCTAGAATTTCAAGGAAGCCTTAGAATCTGTGAAGAAAATATGTCTGCAACTCTGTTTAAACCATTTATCTTTTGGAGATATAGTTCAGCCAATTCAAAAAGACTCCAGAAAATCTCTAATCTCTATTAGTTTTTTTCTGTTCTTTCATCACTTAAGCAGTCCTTAACAGTCAGAGTGATAGCTTTAAAATGCTGCTTTACCTTTGAGCCATGATACTTTACACATATTTGTTAAATCCCAGATTAAATCGAGGAAATTGAGCAACCAGAGGGATTAATGTAATTCAGCAAAACCAGAGAAAGTTTATTCCATACAAATTTGGTATCCTCTCATGATACTGATTCAAAGTTATTTAGCGCATGAACTACAACATAAGGAACAGAAATTGCAGCAAGTGCTATTTGCTCTAATGGACTGATTCATACAGCATTTGGAGTTTCCAAAATTAGCAATTTGTGCAGAATTGTTTGTTCTGATAGTTCGTCACGGACTGCATCCCACTTCCTGCCCTTCAACCAGAGAGGCACTTCTGAGCATGCAAAACTGTTGAATTCCTGTAGTCACTTAGAGCTGGCTGTTGCTGCAGACCACAGAGTTGAGCTCTGCAACCATGTCCTGTAGAGACGCAGCACAGAGCTTGCAGCTAAGGGAGGAGGCAGGCAGGAGGACAGCTTTCAGCCACGTTTTTGCTGGTCCAGGGACTGGAGAGGTCCTCGATGCATCTACGATAACTCTAGGAGCATGTCTGACTTCCAACAGACTAGACATACCATGGTCCGCTCTGCTGCCTTTGTAGTCCAGAAAGCGAGGTTTTAGGATCCTTTCATGTTATTCTGACCTTTTTATCCTTAAGAAAAAGGGCCAATGTGGAATGAGGATTTTGACTCAGGAATTGTGGCATCCCTCCCCTACCTGATCCAAAGTAAAAATTCTCATCTCACAAACAGGAGTAGGGAATCGGCTCTTTTAGGACTTATATCTAGAAAGCAAAATCCTCAGAAATGAAAGTCAGGCTCTATTTCCTCTTTCTCAACTGAAATCACAGCACATCCCTATCTTTCTCCAACCTGAGGAATTTATCAGCAGCTTGCACTGTGGCAGATGATTTATCAGCAGATAAGGCTCTGTGAAATCATCTTACTCCCTTCACAAATATGTCATACATTAAGACTCCCTTGAAGTATCAAGAACACTATTTTCTTTCTTTTAAGAAAGAATGATTTAAATTTTTTCGGTCCTATAGCAAATTAGAAATACATAGGAGAATTTCAACAGCCAGCTGGTCTAGATAATGATCTTTTCTTCACTTTTACTGATATTTTCCTTCAAAAGACAAATATAAAATGTGACCACAATTCCTCTTAAGTGTCTGATCAGAACTGCAGAGCATGACATTTCACATAGAAGTGGCTTTTCAAATATTTGTATGATTCAATATGAAAAATTTCCGTTATCCCAGAGGTATTTTATGGAAGAGTGAAATCTCATGCGTATGAAGTCACCAAAAATGGAATGGAAATTTTTCCCCCAGTAAATTTTCCACATAAAAATATCCCCTCTCTTTTAAAGGCCTCTATTAAAAGCAAAATGTAATAAAGACAGAAATAAACCCATGTGTAATAGTCATAGTTTAGGCATTTAGCATACCTTATATTTATGAATTGTTGAGCTATTTTATTTTGTAATAAATGGTGAATAATTGATTTATCTCCATGCTTCCAGTAATTTGTTCCACATTCTGTGTACTTGCTATTTTATTTCCTTTTCAAAGAAAAGCCAGCAAGGAATTGATTGACATACTTTGGCTATGGCTATGCCATAGAATTATCTAGGATGGATTTCAGAGACCACACACTTTTTTGTTTTGAAAGGCTGTGTTTCTATTTGAAAAATAACATCCATTGCTGTACATGTCTTTTTTCATTAAGACCATTCATTTCTGTATCATTACCATTCATGGATGAAAAGCACTCTACGGCACCTGCAAAATTTGCTTGTCTTCACCTATAAAACAAGAAATACTTATGTTGTCTCACATGGTGTGATAGCCAGGAAAAATGGAGGTTTGTACAGTGAGCCCAGCTGAGTTAGATATCCATATCCATCCTATGAAATACACCTGAAAATGGCAAACAATAGCTACTTATTTTAATGCTGCTGGCTTTAGGATGGCCTTACTGCTTACTAATCTCCTCTTAACGTCCTTCGTACCAAGGATAAACTGCAAATGTTGTTGAAAGTTGTTACTGAAATGATAACACTATTAAAACCACCCAAATACTTCCTGTGTATACAAAGTAAATATGAGTTACAAGGCTCATATACATATCCAGTAAACGGAATACATAACTCATCAGAAATAATCGCAAAAGAAGTTTAGAGTATCCAGGCAAAATGGAATCCGAAACTAAGAGAAATGCTTTGATTTTCAGTCAAATACCAAGACTTCTTTGGTCATCCTCTAGACTTTTCTCAGTAAATTAAACTCCATAAATAAGAATAAATTTTTTTTAAAAAATTAATAGGCCATATATATGGCCTTTCTTATGTGATTAGTATGCCAAGTAGAGCGAGCAGAATGCAATTCTACTGGGAAACATAATAATATATGACATGACCCAAACTAAAGAGCATAAGTGGGAAACAACAGATTGGAGAAATCTGATGGGATTACTGAGTAATGAATACGGTTTGTGGAAGAGAAACAGAACAACTGTAGGAATAACATATGAAGCCCTAATGAAAGAATTCAAAGTCAGCAGCAAAGGTTGAAGTGTATCTCACCTCTAATATCACCTGATGCCTTACTTAGTGTCATAAGAAGTACAAGTTTTCTAAAGATAATAACTCAGAGACTCTCCAGATCTTTATAAAGGCAACTTCCCATGAAAACAGCTGGTCATGTGACACACACTCCAGCAAATAACTATCTTCAAAAGAAATAAAATAAAGATTTGGAGGGCATGGTTTTTAAAGGCAATAATCTGGCTCTTTCAATCACAAGGCAAATTGTTACTACATCTGGTTTAGATTCAAGTATTGTCTTCAATAAGTTACAGCTTTGGTTTAAAATTTGAGATAATGTAACTGTTGAAAGCTGCCTTGAATGAGTGGAATGTTTAGAGGAACCAATAATGACATAAATTCAAAATTCCTTTGAAGAAATATTCTATGTTTTTCTTGCTTCAAAAGAAGTGCATAGTATTAGTATATATGACTTCCTGATGTTAAAAGTTAGTAATTTAACAGAAATGTGCATTTTTTTCTTTTATTGACCAGAAACTTAATTTATTATTGGAAGTCTATCTCCAAAATAAAGCTAGTGTCAGAACCTTAGCAGAGACTGTTTTGAAACACTTCTTAACTATCAAACCACTAAACGTTAATCTATTTAATTATTGCTTCACACACAAAATTTAAATTGAATTCCAGGTAAGAATTACCATTCATTTATAATGAAGGAAATCTAATAGGAGAATCTGGGAATTATGGGCATCATGTTTTTTTAAAAAAATGAAAATCATTTACCATAGATGCCCCTGTATGACTGGAAGAACTCACAGCCACAGAATTGTAACTACATAGTTCCCATACAGATGCAAAAAAAATACCTCTCCCTGCTTGCGTGCAATGTTATGAAGCCTATTAACCAGTACTTGTCAGGCATCATGATTCAAGAGAGATAGCAAAAAGGATGCATGTGTGTTGTGTTATTGTGGGCTGAGAACAGATTACAGTATTTAGATAGCTTTTATGTCTGGTCACATGCTGGTGACTCTGTATACCGATACCAGGTTTAGGATGTCGTAGAGGTGCTCTGCTGGACTAAGGGAGAAATGTCTACAGATGAAAAGCTGTTCCTGTAAGTGTAATTATAATGAAAGTGATGATAATCTTCACTTAGGCTCAATCCACCCTTTACAGAAAATATAGGGTTAGTGTCAGAAGTTTTATATTTCAATTAAGAAGGGAATGGACAGATTTGGTATAAAATGTGGATTTCCTCTCTTTAGCAGTATGACGCAAGAGGACCCTGTCTGGCAGCTCTGATATTTTTCATCACTGCGTTCACAGAGGTTTGGCACCTTGAGCATGTGTAAAATGCTGGGCACACCAGAGAAGGGACACAGCCTCCTGGATCAAAGCTGGCAGGGCAGTGCACACCAGCCTACCCTGTGCTGCTGATGCTGGTGGCGGGAGCACACATAGCGGGGATGACCCAGAGCCTTTCAGGAAGGCTCCAGTGAACTCCAAGTCACGTCTGTTTTGAGCATCCTTTGAACACAATCTTTTTCACATTTTCACTGCATAGTACTAAGATCCAGCATTTTTCAACATCACAAAACAGACCCAGGAACTGAATGTAGCCAGCAAGACCCAAATCATTGTGTATGAATTCCTGACTGAAGAAGGACCTTTGCTATAAATACCTGAAGAGGAGAGAAGCAACATGCCTCTCTGTAAGGCAAGACGTGATCTCTGAAAATCACAGAATCACAGAATGGTTGAGGCTGGCACGGACCTCTGGATGTCATCTAATCCAACCTCCCTGCTCAAACAGGACCACCTAGAGCTGGTTGCCCTGGACCGTGCCCAGACAGCTTTTGCATATCTTCAAGATGTAAGACTCCACAATTTCTCTGGGCAACCTGGACTGGTGCCCAGTCACCCTCACAGTGAAAGAATGCTTCCTGATGTTCAGGAGGAAGAAATCTCCTTGTCAGACTCCACTACTCTCTGACCAGGTTCTTTTAGATATTCTTTATATGGAATGTGTAATATTTTATATCAGATTTCCCTATTTGAAGATACTTGATGTCACATGGGATTTCTAATTTAGCAGAGTGATACAAAATATATTACATAACACAATATAAATGTAAGTTATACTTAGCAAATGCACGTAACAAAGACATAAGCAGTTTAATCACCATGACAATGTGTTTCTTGTTACCAATTTCTCTAATATTCCCACCATCGTGACACTCAGCATCCCTTACTGCCAAGACAGCATCTCTGGATTGAAGCCATCTCAAGTCTGTTGCATTCTGTGAAATTCTTTCATTAGTTTATCAGTTTTATACTGTATGTCAGGCTGAACCACTTATTCACTCCCCTCATGCTGGCCTGTCTAACTCAGGGAGACATTCACACTCTTTGGATGAACTGAGAGAGAAACATTTCCACCAGCAGTTGATCACCTCTCAGCCATTTTTAGCTGTTTAAAACAAAGGCCACCCTCAGATCCTCTCGGTGTTGAGATCAAGTCAGCTTCTTAGCAACTCCTGTGGTCAATCCCAGCCTTCATTCTTCCCTGAGCTTCACAGGCACATCTTCCTGGCCCATCTACTCTGAATCATAGAATAGTTAGGGTTGGAAGGGACCTTAAAGATCATCTAGAATCTTCTTCCACGGTAGTGGTTTGTTGGTCAGTCATAGTGGCAATACTCTGGGAGTGAGCAGATGAGTGAGGGTATCCCTGTGACCATCTCTGCACTGTGGACACCTGCTCTTTCCTCAGGAGACCTTGGTACTATGTGTGACATAGGACACTCTGATGTGTGGAGTAAGTGGGAATGCTGGTGTTAGTAAATCATAGAAACATAGAATGGTTTGAGTTGGAACGGACCTTAAAGATCATCTAGTTCCAACCCCCCTGCCATGGGCAGGGACATACTCCACTACACCAGGTTACTCAAAGCCTCATCCAACCTGGCCTTGAACACTTCCAGGGATAAGGCACCCACGACTTCTCTGGGCAACCTGTTCCAGTGCCTCACCACCCTCATAGTGAAGCTTAATTTATTTCTTGTTTGGTTTTGTGTGTGGTTTTTTTTCCAATATAAACTACAAATAAACAGAAGTTCTACTAGTTCTTCCCCACACCCCAGGGGATAGTCTTGCTCACCCTGGGGTTCATCTGCCTTGCGTTGAAGCCCACGGGATGAGAAAACTGAAGTAAAGTACAATCTGTCTGTAGGAGACCACATTACAAGGTCAGAAGTTTTCAACACCTGGCTCAGTAAAAACAATTTCTCCATCTCCAGCTTAGCATTTTTAACAGTAACGATTTTGTTGGGTAGGTTTCGGTAAGAAGTGTGCTTCCACCTCCGAACTTCACTTGAACTCATGTTCCTACCCTGGTTTGCTTATATATGACTTTATGCAATCTGGGAAAACTCTCAAATTAAATGAAAGATCTGGGATTTCCTAGAATCTGAGCTTGATTGTTGCAAGAAATCATGCAATTGTTTGTCCATCAGTTGCTCCTGCTTTGGTGAAATATAAACTCAATCTGCAATTCAACTGTGGAAACAGGACAGGACAACTGGAAAGTGTTTCTTACTGAGATAGTTTATTCCCCGATGTCTGACACTCTACTGCGCGGATATGTAGTCTGTCTACTTGATCTAGTCTGATGGGTGGTGGGGTCCCAGCTGGGTGCCTGCACAGGCAGGGTTTGGGCTGCAGGTGCAAGCCGGGCAGTGAGGGGCGGCTGGATTTGGGTGTGTGGTGGCCCCAGCATGACCAGAGTAGAGGCTGCTGCTACCATGGGTGAACATGGGAAATCAGGGCTGCCAGAGAGGAGGCAGGGCAGCCCTGGGGGCCTGCAGAGCTGCTGTGCCTGGTTGCAGGGGTGGTGAGACAGGAAGCTCCAGCCCTGGTGTGCAAGGTGTTCAGTTGTTTATGGGAGGTACGCCGTGGCTTGGTGCAGGAGCAGGTGCAGGAGAAGCAGGCTGCTGGAGGCCAGACAGGACCTGGCTGCAGTGTGGTGGTAAAAGGGAGGGGGTGCGAGGCTTGACAGATGTGGCTACCCCTCTAGGCTGCACATCTGGGCTTCTTATGGCACGGTTTTCCTTCAAAGTCAGGCCCCATGAAAATGCAGCTGTTGCTCTCCTCTTGCGGCCAACTCTTTGCTTGCACCTCTTGAGCAGGTGAAGATCATCTCTCTTGAGGCTGAGGTTAGTGGAAAAGTAACTAAATGTCGTGGTTTAGGCCCATCCGGCAACTAAACTACTCACAGCCCCTCACTCACCCTGCCCCACCCCCTGGGGATGAGGAAAGGAATTAAAGAAGAAAAAGAAAAGAGACGCGTGGGTTGAGATAAGAACAATTTACTACTACTGCTACCAATATATATATGTACGGATATGTACAAGGATAAATATATACAAACGAGTGATGTACGGTGTAATTGCTCACCACCCCTTGACCAAGGCCCGTCTCATCCTGAACTAATGATCCCCAAAACAGATAAATCCCAATACAGCAATCCCGGGAGAGTGAGAGGCCCAAAAATAGAGAGTGAGACAGAGAGAGCATTCTGAGAGTCCAAAAGTGAGAGTCGCAGAAGAGCAAAGGCCCTTCTTTCCAGCTGTCCCTCACTTTTATACTGGGCATGACACTGCATGATATGGAATACTAATTGGCCAGTTTGGCCCTCAATCTTAAGTCTAAGTAGAAATCATAAGGACAGTCATGGACCTCCCATCCCAACTGTGCTCCCCCCTATCCTGTTGAGCTCCTGCACACTGGCAAGAACACGGGAAGCTGAAAAGTCCTTGAGACCTTAGTGCCAACTACAAACATCAGTGCACTGTCAGCATTCTTCTCAGAGCAAGTCTCAGACTAAAATCAAAACATGGAGCTCTTCTAGCTTCTAAAAAAGTAGAGCTAACTCTGTCCCAGCTGAAACCAGGACACTGAAACATGCAAAAGAAGAGTTAGTTGCCAGCCTTTGGAGACTGGAAAACACCAAGACAGGAGAACTGAGCCTTGTAATGGCAAAAGACCAATGTGGGCCCCGAAAAGGTCTATTAGGCATTTGAAATGTAAAGCTTAGGCTGACAAGAGGTTAATGCTATGGTTCTGTTAAGTAACGGCCACCCTTGCGTTGTCACCTGAGAAATTACCTCAGAAAGAAATGAATATCAGAACGTTTCCTGCCCTCCTCCTCCTCTCCTCCACTGCCAAGACTTATTGGACTAGAAGGTGAAACTCTTACACCAGAATCATTCTGATAGGTGGTTCATGGGCAGGGAAAGTGATGTACCTAGCCGTGAGCAGAAGGTGCTGCTGCTTTTTCTGCCAGAAATTCATCAAGCAAGTCAAATGTTTCAGAGTTGAGTTGGCTGAATCCATAAAGGTTGAGCTGATGAAAGAAACTTTTCGTGATGTCAGTTTCAAAAACTCTGCGAGGTTATCTCCTTGCTACGACATCCTTTTTGAGGGTTCTTAATCTATGGCAACACAGATGCCATCATCAAATGACCAAATGGACTGAAACCAGCAGCTTTGGACAATTTTCCAGAGCTTCTTTGGGAAGGTGAGGGATGCAAAGCCATCAGCTTCACCAGAGGTCTCCTCAAAAAAAATAAGATGGATCCTACCAGTGTCGTGGTCCTCGCTGCATGCTTGGAAATGCTTTTAGTCCTTGAGGGATGTTAGATCAACATCACAAGGTACTCTTTTGTCCCATCCTCAAGGGACAAGAGAAGTTGAGTTTGCTGACTCAGTGAGCTCATCTGGAGCAGCAGCAGATGATATTTCTCCTGGAGACAGCTCCCTTTCAAACTCTCTTGAAAAGGTTAGACTGAAGTGGTGCCTAGCTGTAGGCATTTCCCTGGGCAGCTGGACTTGGTCCTGCCAGACAGCAAGCACCAATGAACTGTCACTGGCTGGCTGCAGGTGATGAGGGGAAGTTCTCAAACACCACTCTGATATCTGTGCTGCGTGGCAGTGACATTACAGCCTGGCGCCTGTGTCTTGGCATGCTAGGGCAGTAAGGGAAGAGGCTGCTGAATAGCTTTTTTTTGTCATTTCCAGAGCTGCAGGTGTTTGGACTCAAGAGTCGAGCACTAAATCCAAGTGCCTTGAAACGTTGTAGGCAATGCTGTGTCCTGTTGGCTGTAGGAGCTGGCGGCCATGGAGGAAGAGGGATGGCTGCAGCATTAGGCATCAAAATGCCCCATCCTGGAAGTTATCCAGTTGGGCACCTCTCCCGCATGCAGAGGTGTCCTTGCTTTCTTTGATGTAGTGGTGGTTTTGGAGCTACTACTCGACAGCCTGCTTGAGCAAGAGTTGTGATGGGCAAGGTTGGGGCTGCAGCCAGTGCTGGGTCTCCTGGGTTTGTGGGGTGACTCCTCCTCTGGACATTGCTTGGTCTTGGTCATATGGTGCTCTGAATAGCTGCCTTCTGGTCTCCTGTATTTCCCTCTGGGTTCTCCAGCTGTCTGTGAAAAGGCGTTTCCCAAGCAGTGCGGGTGAAAGGAGATCAAAATCTCTGCCTCATTTCTTCTCTAGTCTATGAAAGGCTCTGTTATTTCAGTAGCACTCCTTGTGTCCTGAGCAGTCCCTGTACCCAGGTGATGCTCCCAGATTTCAGCACTCCCTCCATGGCTGCTCTGTAGGAGCAACTGAAAGTAAAATACTAAGCACATTTTGCAAACAATACAAACAGGAGATATGCAAAAGCCCCTGCTTCTTTGAATAAGTTCCTATGTTTTTAATTGATATTTGAACTTCAGAAAGCAAATGAACAAGATCAATAATTTTCTGTCAACCTTTTAAGTCAATACTCTCTCTACTGGTTCGAGTATTTTTTCTGTAAAGGACAGGTTTGATGTAGAACCAGTGGGAATCAGTGCTTTTGTTCCCTTCAGCATTTGGATCAGGCCTAGGGTGACTTATGAAAGCCTGACCTAAGTATGAGGACAGTATAGAGCAGGATAATAAGCCTTGGGAGCCTGGTGGCAGGGCAAGGAGGGTCTCCTCCAAGCGCCAGAGCATGCCTCAAGGCAAGGCCCAGGCAGATGCAAGCTGCAAATCAGTTGGCTTTTGCTATTATCCTGTAGTGCTGTTCAACAGAATGACGGGGGAAAGAAGGGCTGTGTCTGTGGGCTGGGAAAATGTGGGTGGCCAAGCCAAGAGGAGACAGGTAGGGACAGGTTAGTAGCAGTTTTTGTAACAGTAACTGGTACAAGAACTGTATGAGAATAATGGCTACTACCAAAAACTAGTAGAAGCAAATTGCCTGGTGAATTAGCTTTGTTACAGTTGTTATGCAAATGTGACCATGTAAAAGCAATGCCAAGGCACAAGGCTTTGGCCGTGGTCTGGGAGAACATGTCTTTGACAATACATCTTTCCTGTGGTGGCTCATCTCATGAGAAAATCGTTCTTCATGTATTTCTTTATGGAAGCAGAATCTGGCAAATACCTTGATCTTGTTAGGAAAATCTGTACTTTCACTCAGCTCTGTAGCCTACCTCCCAGACAGCATCATTTGTTCTAGTACTTGTCCTTTCCAATTTTCAGCAGTGTTTTCTAGGTATCTTCCAGCATTTCTCTCCCTGTTAAGTATGAAACCTGATAGGAAGCTGTTAGAAATTTATTGTTAAGGTTAGTGAAATGTTGTAAATGACACCCTCATAGTAAAAAAAAAAGGTGTTTCCTGATGTTCAAAGGGAACCTCCTGAGTTTCGGTTTGTGTCCATTGCTGCTGGTCTTGACACTGGACACCACTGGAAAGAGCCTGACTCTGTTGTCTTTGCATCGTCTCTGCAGGTATACATTGATGAGATCCTCCGAGCTGAACCAACTCACCTCTCAGTCATTCCTCATAGTAGAGCTGCTCCAGTCCCTTCATCATCTTTGTGGTCCTTCATTGAACTCCCTCCAGTATGTCCATGGCTCTCCTGAACTGGGGAGCCCAGCACTGGCCACAGTACACCAGGTGTGGCCTCCACAGTGTTGAGTAGAGGGAAAGGATTGTCTCCCTCTACCTGCTGACAATACATTGTTTAATGCAGCTCAGGACAGTGTTAGTCTTCTTTCCATCAAGGCTACATTGCTGGCTCACATTCAGGTGAGCCTCCAGGTCCTCTTCTGTTGAGCTGCTTTGCAGCTGAGTGGCCCCCAGCATGTACTGGTGCCTGGGGCTGTTCTTCCCTGGATGCAGGACTTTGCACTTCTCCTTGTTGAATCTCATAAGGTTCTTGTCAGATGCTTTCTTCTACTTTTTGTCCTGGTACTAAGTCCTAGTACCATAACATTTTCAAATTGAACATAAATCAGAAGAGTTTTGTTAAACTCAATCTCTCAGCCCGGTATACAAAGTATAGTGTTGATTGAAAGACCAAAACCATTCTGTGGCTTGTCTTTGTAGGATCTTTATGATAATATATTGTGTAGAATACTTTGCCTCACTTTTCTTAGTCATGCCATTTTATTTATGGACTATAATAACTTTAAAACATCATGCTGTTAATATATAGCAAACAAATCATTACTGAAGGGCTCCCTTTCTCACCTCTCAGGCCCCCACAAATCACAACAAATACATATCTGACATAAATATTTTTCTCACCTGGAAAAGTCACCAAGCTGATCTGAGAACCTTTTCAGTATTTCAAAGCTATCCTCCAACTATATCTTTGCCAGCGCAGTACAAGGGCTTCTTTTCAATTTGCCATTGATCTAGAGAAATGTTTTGATTCTTGATTTAGACTGTGGTCTCCCAAAGGTTCCAGGATTTCTGGCTGAAAGATAAAGCTTCATGCTTCATGTATTCTGGAAGCAGAGTATTAATACCTACCATACACTGTGCTCCAGTCTGTAGGTTTTTGAAAGTAAGTCCAGTACTGATTTTGTGGGTCTTCTGACACTTGCATACTCTTTCCTGAGGGAACGAGTCAAGCTGTATATATTTTCAGCTTCTCTTTGTTGCACAAACTACGTGGCACTCTCAGGGAATACTTGCAGAAGTGTGAGGTAATGGACTGGAGTGTCTATATAAAAGTATCTGAATATTTGGCACCTAGTATTACAGGCTGTAGTGTAAAGCCATGCTTGCATTCAAACAAATCCTGTGTTCTCTAGCATAACCTATACAACACTGGGCACAGGATTAAATAAAGCCCTTCAAATTAGGACCCACTATTTGTTCTTTCCTGTGTAAAGTCAATCGCAAATGCACATGGATCTGAAATAATATTTTAACCTTAATAACTCTTTCACGCTCTGGTGTATCTTGAACTCATTGTTCCAAATAATGGGCTATAGCCTATACTATGTGGGAGACATGGAGCCAGCTCAGACAGTTCCAAGAAAACCATTCTGCTCAGTGTTAATCTTGAAACTGTAACCAAGCACTGATCCACTTGAAATTACATGTATATTAAGCATTACCTAATAAAAGGCATAATGCGGAAATTTTCACCACACATCCTTTGCCATCTTTGAAAACCTACTGTGACAACACAGTACAAGCAAGTCTAAAGGTACGTACTTAAAAAAATACCTATTTAAAATTACAGGTTTATGGTTGCAAGCACAGACGTATTAATCTTGCTCTGCTCTTTAGACCTGGAGAAGATCTACATTTTATGTGCCTTTGCTTCCCTCCACCCCACCACATGATTGGTAGGTTCTCCGAAATATGCTTTCTTTCCTTCGTTTTCCCTTTGCTTTTCAGAGGCCTGCTAGGTTCTCTTTTGTGTGTGTGTGTGTCAGTTCAGGCTATAACCCTGCAGTTTGAGTTTATCTTGGCTGTAAAACGCAACAGTAATTTATATGCTCCCTTACTCAGCGCTCCTCTGAGGCACTGCCAGCTGTCTAGCCAGCAGTTTAAAGAAAGAGCTGTAATGAGTGCGAGTGTGCAGGGGGTAAGGGGAAGGTGCAAGCAGCACACAGCCGTGTTTCTGTTTCCTTAGCTGGTGGTGGTTACGTTTAAATGGCATTACAGCAAGCTGTCAGCATGGTGAGATTCTCTGCACAGGCACCACACACCTCCTCCCATGGATTTCTCATTCCTTCCTTTCAATCCTCAGTAAAGAATAGATTTAAAGGATGAGACAAAGCCCGGAGCAGCTGTTATGTGATACGGAACTTGAGTTATGAGCGCAAAACCTTGCTCCCTCCCGCCTTTTTCCCCTTTATCAAGAGCAAGCTCTTTGAGCAGCCAGACAAAGCCTGATGGTGATCTTGATGTACTTGACACGGGCTTTGATTTTAGCTTGCCTGAGCTCCAGTTTTTGATGCAATGCAGTTGTGAGTTTTATTTCTTCCATAGCTGTGCAGTATGCTTATTTAAACTTCACCATCACTGTAGTGTTTAAAAAAAAAAAAAAAAAAAAAATAAAGAAGGAAAAAAAAAGGTATTTTTCCTGTTAACTCACTTCTGTCAAGGACTTTTTCCCTTGCTGTTTTCTCTAAAACGTTGTCATATGCCTATGTAAAGCAAAAATTACGTGTTCATGCAATCACTGTGTGCTGCAGAAATCCTTCAAATAGCCTTGATACTTTCCCTAAAGTCCATTAAAAAATAGTAGGTTAGACTCTGATATCAGTGAGACCAGTGTGAATCCAGAAAAAAATCCCACATCATCCCAGTAGGATCAGTAGAATTCATTTAACATTACACTGATGCAACAGATGAAAACCCAGCTCAGTGCAACCCTTCCACTTAAATGGCAAAATACTCTTTTCCTAGAAACTTTCTGTAAAAATCAAACCATCCAATTTTTAACTGGAGATTATGGGATCTTCAACACACCAGCAGAAAAATACAGCTATGATTCTTATGGTATTCTTAAATAAACTGAGAGTTATGGTCTGTAAAAGACACTTTCAGTGCAGATATCCAGTTCTCCCTCAACTCCCACCAATATTACATAACCTCTAATAGGCCTTGACCTACAATTTCCCTATGCAGTACAGCAGGACATAAACTAGGACTTCTTAAAAAAGGCGGAGTCCTGGAAAATGCTGGAGTCATCTTAATCATGCCAGAGCACAGGGCACATATCAATTCTTTCTTATGTGATGCTTTTAATTATTGGTCCTCCACACAAGGTACCTTGAAAAGAGAAACTCCCCCTCAGTCGACACACTCAACCTGTCCAAATCCATGATATATGAAGCATTTTGGAGTATCTGAACCCACAATAATGAGTAACTAATCTAGGCTGATCTAAGCTTCATTAACCAGAGGAATTATATGTAGATAACCCACAAGTCCATATATATTTTTAAGCACAATTTAGACATCCCATCTGGAAGGTCTTGACTCCTATGCTGTTTATTTTAATAAATCCCAGCTAAGTAGTTAAATGTAATAAAGCCCTCCCTCAAGGTGTAATTTTCACTATGATTCAATAAAAATAAACCTACAAATGCACGATCTCTTCTTTCATGGAGCCCATGAACAGGTTTGTTTAATCATGAAACAAAGTGTCCTAGAGGGGTCAGAAGTATAGGCAGGAAGTAACAAAATGAGATTCAACTTGAAAAAGCCAGGTTAAGGTGTCTGAGGGAAAATAAATTGAAACAGATATTCAGCAGGAGGGAGGCACTTGCAAAACAGTGAAGTGAAAAAAGGTCAATAAGACTAATAGAAAACTCAAAATTAGCAAAGAACTTGTAATAGAGAAGCAGTGGTGAAAGAGACCAATACACTTTATGAAACTTTATAAAAAACCTATCATTTCTCATATGCAAGAAGTGACAGTCCTCTGTACTGCAGTTGTGTGACTGAACTCAAACGTCAATATTCATTTCTTGACAACCCAGATGAAACAGAAAGTTGCTAATATGTCAGAGAAAGTACAGAAAAACTTCATAAACAAAGGTTTGCACAACATGATCAAAACCACAGGTTCTGAGTTTTCTTCTATGGAAACCAATTTTGGTATTTCCACAGACTCAAAATGCAACAAGATCAGTTAAAAAACAATTAATGGCTAGTGTGATTAACTGCAGGATGCAGGCGCCAGGGAGACTTCAGAATTACTCAGGCCAAGGGCTGACTACAAGTGATGCTCCAAGCCCCTCTTCCTCTTCATCATCCACAGAAGGAAACAAACTCAGATCTACAGGAGACCACATGATGGTCTGCAGTATGGAGCTGCACAGGGTTGTTGATCCAAGAAGGTATAACTGTGAGTCAGAAGATGGAAAAAAGCCAAAATAAATGTAGATTGAATATCATAAAAAACATCCCTGCTCTGAAATTGAAGTCTAGCCTCCCTGAAGACTTGGAAAAAAGTACCACCATCTGTTGGATCATTTAAAACAGAATATTATGACACGCTACAAAATACATATTTTAGCAATTTAGTTGATGGTTCTCTTTCCACATGTCTCGTACTATACATGTTGTTTAGACTATGACCTAATGCATTTGCATGGTACAAGCTGTGGCCATGCAGCTCCCTGCTTTGGCTGCAACTGTCTACCAGCCTGCCTTGGACTTCTAAGGACCAAGTAAATTCCCCCATATTTTTCCTTAGCAAAATCACTGTGCCAAAGCCACCTTCACATTCTTTCTGTCCATCGTTTTACCCATAGAGGGCACTTCTAGTAAGCAGTCAGTGTCTCTTTCCCAAACTGGCATGAATGGAAGAAATTAACCAATCTCTATCCTCTGAGTCAACTAATAGGTGTGCCTCATTTACTAGTATAATATCTGAGGAATTTCATGTAAGTAATGACAGACTATATTTTGAACTCAGAGTTTAGGAGTATGTGCATCTTGGACAGGCTAAAAGAACCAATCACATACTTTAAGACTGATTTCGATATTTGCATTACACCTGAAACCTTCTTAAATTGCTGCTTGATTTAAGGGAACACACTTGTGTGAAAATGAGAAAAAAGTATTTCCTTCCATCTTTCCTACTTATTTACCTTATAAAATCACTTTCTTCCTTGTCACCAGAAAACAACAAGTGTCAGGACACAGCACTTACTAGACTGGTGCACAAAAGGAGGAACCACAGGGTTAAAAGGCTGCTGTGAAGATATAGCAGCTTCATTAACATTTCCTCCCTCCTTTCTAAAAATTGAACAGGCAAAAATAGGGCTGAACTTCACAAAAAGAATGGCAATTACTTTTCTTTTTCCTCAGATTCATCCTCTATTTTTTTCTATCTCTATCTGCCTCTCAGATCCCATTGATTTCCTAAATTTGACATCTTTCTAGGTTTCCTCGGGCTCTTTGTGTTCAATTCCAAAGAAATAACACACAAAAAAATTGCTGAAAACATTTCTACTACTGCAGTGGTGTGACTGAACTACTGACTACTTCGGGTGGATTCAGAGGTACCTCCAACTTTGCTCCATCCTTACAGATTTTGCTTGTCTGGTTTAAAATGAAGAAATGACATAAATGATAACTCTGAGTGCCAAGTGTTTGTTATCCAAAAATCTAACATTATTCCAAGACAATATTGCATTATATTCTTTCTCCTGTTTCATGTGTTTTCCTCTTTTTAATCAGGAATGAGTAGGTAAAATAAACATTTAAATTACGTTTGTTGGGATAACCATAATTGATTGAACAGGAAGGTGGCAGTTCTAGTAATGACAAGAGATATTTTTTTCCTGCTCTTGGCAAGTACACTGCATAAATTACTGTCTTCAATGGGAAGACCTGTTTCCTACTTTGAAGATGTTTATTCAGTTAATTAAGAACTTCTGATACCAACGATGTATTACAAGAACTTTAAATACCTGCTTTTCTATAATCAATACTCTTTGTGTTAAGAAATTGAAGGAAAAGTTTCTTAGAAAGCCCTTTTTGATTTTTTTGATCACCAATCTGATTAGAAGGTTGCTGGGTTGGATTTTTTTTTTTTTAATGGAAACTGATTTATAGAGTAGATAACTGTCAGCAAAGAAAGTAATGACACATAGAGTCTTTGAAAGAAAACCCCTTTAATGTCTTACAAGTACATAGTCAAAATGAGTAATTGGATGAAGAGCATATGTCAAAACTAGAAACACCAAAGTCGTGGCAGCAGACAGAGAACAAAAGAGGTAGAGGTATTTTTGAAAGCATCAGCCACTTTTCAGACAGCCACCTGCTAAGTAAGCTCCTGTCCCTCGATAGTTGAGACAATCCACACAAAGACTCTCAACTGGTTTCTGAAACAAAAACCAACAAAAGATGCAGAAGTGTCATTAGCCATCCCTGATGGGAAGCAGATTGTGGTCCTGCTCTCCTCTTCCCCACTGGATTTTGCATCTTCTGCTGTGCATCAGCCTCTCTTGGCTTCCTCTCTTCAGAACAGCTTTCGTGAACACTGGGAGATCTACACTTGTTCCCAGTCCTCTGTCTGCTGCACTGAGAGCAGTTTTTCGTCCTTCTCAAATCGCAACAGTGGTTTTCAGTGGATGCTGGGACTCTGGCACCGCAAACCTAAGCTGCTGCCAACAGGTTAGCTTTCCTGATTTACCTCCGATATAATTCTGTGCCGATCGATACCTGTCGATAAAAGGTTCGAAGACTACAAAGGTGCATTTCAGGCTCCCATGCTCTCAACAGAGCACCCACCTCCCACTAGATTTACACAAATGTTTGGTTTAAAAATTTGGAAGCCAGCAAACACAGGAGTCGAGCCTGGCTACTCAGTTACTGCTCCAGAGGCAAACGAAAGGAAGGAAGTGAACAAATCAGGGGGAAGGAGCGACAGATTAAGTTACCAGAGACTCTGACCCTGAAGGCTCAAGAAGTAAAGTCAGGGAAAGCAGAGGCACTACTTAGCTGGAAATTCCTTTGAATTCCTTTAATCCCTTAGGTCAATTTAAAGGGAAATGATCTGACCGCTCTGCATCTGCTAGTGATTGAAGGCAAATAAGGAGCATTGTGTGATTTCCAGTTCAAGAAGTATATAGTACACGCAGCTTTTATGAAAGCAAATACAGCAAATCTCAATTGACCTAGGCTGACTAATAAACCCTGAGATGCCTCTAACATATGGGAAGCTGATGCTGGTACAGACTCCCCAGTACAGAAAAAAGAAAGGGAAAGCAAAGGAAAGAAAAAAACAAACCCTCCAAGTCTCTGAAGTGAAGGAGGGGGAAAAAAGGGAAATAGTTTATTTCAAGGAATGCTTTTGGCTGAAACACTGCAGTCCCCAAATCATTCTCAATATTTAGACTGCTATTATGTAGACTGAAAAAAAAGCCTAAAATCATACCCTACTGGGCCTCTCAGATTAAGCCGTCTGCTACACGTCTGTAACTGGAAACAGCCTTCCAAGGCTTGTTTATGTAATGACACCATACAATAAGAGCCTGGCTACAGAGGAAAGCTTTATTGGGCCTTCTAATAAATATTATTAGTGTGTAGCGCTGGAAATGATCCTATTTGGGCTTGTAATGTGCAGTGATTAAGGGCTAGACTGTGCCTATAAAGAAATAGCTCGGCTGTGGGTGTCGATTAACACAAAGGCATGCTTTCCAGAGACACCACTTGATGACCCATCCTCTCCAGACTCACTCCCCATTTCTCTGTCATTCCCTTTACATTCCCACAGGCACTGCACACGACAGCCCCACAGTAACGAACCTCCCCCTTCCCCACTCTGCCCAGTCTCAGGAGGTTCATTTCCTAGGGCCTGGGGCTCAGGAAATCTCTAACTGAGATTAACCTTTATGCAAAGGGTCAGAGGAAAGGCTTTTCTTGCCTCCTTACTATCTAAATCTGTATCAACACATGGAAAATAAAAGTTTGCAGAGCTGCAGACTAGCAAACACCACAGAGCCAACTGCTGGAATACACATGTGGGTGCATGCAATTCTCGTAAATTATTTTTTAATGCTTGATAAACAATAGTAAGCTAAGCTCATTTCACAAAAGATTTGACTCCTCCAGGTTGCCAGTTTTAGCTCAGCCCCCTGCAAACTTCTGAAATACACCAGATCTGCCTGCAAGAGATCTGCTCCCCACTCCTGCCTGATCATCTCTTTGTTATTACCTACATTTTCAGGCTGAGAAGACAGGCAGTCCGTTTCCCCCAACTGCATGTAGTTACTCTTGTAATTGATATTGACTCTTCCTTCCAAAGTTATGTATATGCACTTTACTGTTCCGTGATACCATCATTCAAATGCATGAACTCTGCACTCTGACTCAGGCTGGACAGAGTTTGGCTGCGTTGCACAGCAGAAGATATTTGAAAAATGTTTACATTTTAGTTAATTAATAACAACTTTCTCTACTTTCTCTGTTTTCTATTGGTATGGATCTTACAACATTTAACAATTTGAAGAAAGAGGGATCTTATAACAGAGTTGATCTGCAACAAGGTTGCCTGGCTCTCTTCTGAACCCATAATTTCTAATTCTTTAAGCCAAGTGTTGAATCCTTAAGAACTTCTTCAGCTACTCCTGGGATAAACATCTCCATTCCTTTATTGCAAGTTGAATGGTTTTGGCAAGAGAGTAAGAGAAATAATAACAATAGCAAAAGGATTGTTAATGTTAGTTTTAAATGTTGCATTCCAAAATCTGCTGAATTATTTTTACTGGGATTCCAAAAGCTGTACTAGTTCTTGGCAATACTCAAAACTATCCCCTTACTCCTTCATGCTCCTTTGTTTCCTACAGATCTGCTGACAACATCTTCCCAAACAAAACAAAACAGCATGTCTGCAAAGTCTCTTTTAAAACCACCTTCTAAGTGTACAGCAAGATTATGTGAAGATACTCTTCTGAAATCATGTTGAAGCACAGGAATTCACATTCAAAGGGAGAAAGCAGCATAGAACTCTACAAAAATGATAGGGAAAAAGTGTGATTTGCAATCAGACAGTTCTAAGTGCCAATAATGCTCCATAACAAGATGCTATGTTCTTGTTGAGGTCAAACGCATATGATAACTATCAGAAAAAAAAAAATCTTTCTGTACTAGAAGGATCTTAATCTTGAATGTTTTCCTTCAACAAACAAAATTCACCTCTTCGTAAAGCAGCTGAAGAAGTGTGTTTATCTAAAGGTTAATTAGTGTAATATACTGGTCATATCAATTACAAGAGATAAGTTACCAACATGGGAATAAAAATTTAAAGGTATGCTTAGTATAGATTTATGTCTGGAAATGTAGGGAAATATAGTTTCAGGAAGTACTTAATGAAAGGAGTGTGAATATCTGAAGAAAAGAATGAAGCTTGAAATATCCCACTGTCTTGGCATTCTCTGTCTTTCTCTCTCTTTTTCTTTTTGTACTTGGAAACGCTGAACACAGGGTCAGCAATGAGCCAGCTCCTGCAGGTGCATGAAATCAGAAACTAAGTATGTAGAGAGGGAGAGGAAAAAAAACAAAAAACAATAATTATGGCAGCATACCAGATTCCTCTCTCACAAGCAGATGGACACGGTGAAGGATGTGTTGTGCAACTGGACATTCTTTAAATGACAATGGGAAAAATCTGAAATTGCAAAAGAGCTCAATACAAAGCCAAACAAAGCAAGAACAACTGGAAGAGCTGTTACAGGCAGCAAAGACTGCAATGTGCTCCTTTGTTATTTAAGTTGGTTGATAAGACAATGGAGTGGCACATGAAAAATTAAAAAAAGCACACAAATAGTTTTACTATTGCCACATGTACCTCCTGAAGGATATCTTTGAAAAAAACCCACAGGATCAAGAGCCTGGAAAAAAATGTCTGAATAAGCTGTGTGGCATGACTGACTCATGCAGTTACCAACCTAGTCTTCACCTATATCTTGTGACTGAAGTTGTCATAGAAATCATAGGAAACAGTTAAGAAGGAAACATGACTCTCTACGCTTAGATTGTTTGCAATCTTGTCCTAGTGATCTAGCAAGGTTCTAACCTGTAAATCCTCCTCTTTATCTTTTTAATTCTATTCTGGATTTTAAAATTTGCCCAGTAAACTGAAGACCTCTGCCTTATTGCTTTTGTGCCCCATCTCCTTTGTGGCAAACCAATTTGAAAAGTCTGAGATCTTTCTAAAGGTGAATATTATCTCATCCTTTATCATTCCGATGTCTCCTCCTTGTAGTTCGCACAATTTATCTACATGTTTCTTGAACAGCAGGCAGCTGGACACAAATATCTGATACATAACCTTTTAACTTATAAAAAGTATTGGCAAGCTTTGCTTCCAGTGAAAGACTACTTGTCCTTTTCATATTCAATATCGATTATATTCTTAAATGTCTGACTACATATGTATGCTGATGTTTGTTTTCCAAGGAGCACAGTTAACTTAGTCAATTTATAATATTCATCTTCTTCTGCCAAACAGTTGTGTCAACTACATATTTTAACAGTTATGATTAGGAAACATCTTCCTGATCCTTAATAAAACAGTGAAAAAAAAATATCATACCATGATCAAAACTCTATTAAAAAAATAATTTATTTGTTCATATTTGTTCATTCTTCACTAATTATTAATAGAACTTTACCAAAGATTCTGTTATTTTATTTGAAAGACCCATAACTACACCCAGCATCAAAAGCACCTTTATAAACATTGGTTTAACAGTAACTTCCTTCCAGTTCTGTGAAACATCCCATCTTTCAAAAAATGTGGAAAACCAGAGTTAATGAATCAGAGAGATCACCAATTAGCTTCTTTACAGCAATCTTGGTTTGAATGCTTAAAAACTCTTCAAATAATTTGGACCTGATAATTTAACTGTTTAACATCCTTCAAAGCTACTTATAGAATGGGGAAAAATTTCATTATTGCCACTACTATCATCACATGTACAATTCCTCATTGCAATATAAGAACAATTATTGAATACTTCCTGTACTTTACTACTGACAATCCCATCATTTCCATGTGATAATGAATAAATACAATTCTTAGTCTTCATTTTGATCCTTTGTAATCTTAAAACATGGTTTGATTTTATTTCAACTTTCATTCCAATCAATTTTTTCTAATCCCCTCTACTAGTTTCTGTGTATTTTGATTACGTTTTATATGTTGTTTGAATATTTAATAATCAACTTTGTTATACTTTTTCTTAGCTCCGATTAGCTTGTGGCTTAAACAATCCTGCTCTTTGTTTCAATGCCAGAAACATAGCTTGGAAGTATGTAGTATGATATTTCTGTAACAGGACCCCCTTATCATTCATATTTTTTCTGTTTAAGACACACAGATATTTTATTTTTTTTAAAAACAGCGTTCAGTCATCATTTTGTTTGCACAACAGAAATGCAGCAACATTTAAAGCAAGTACTACTTTAAAAATCCATGATATCTATCTGCTAAGCTGAAGACTAAGTTCCCATGTGTTGAACACAACTATTTTTACATTAGCAAATGGCCATTAATAACTTTTAGACCTTTTTGGGATGCTTCTATTGTGGCAGCGTGTGATCCCAGGTGTCAATCAGACTGAATTTTTCACTTCAGTAGTGCAGGCTGATTTCTTCCTTCTATATCTAGATAGATGATTCAAATGCTGCTATCTTGTTCTTGAGTGCAATCTGGTGGCTTGTAGCATACCTGCTGATATCTGTTCTCCAGTGTTCTGTCATGACTTGAGGAACTTGAAGGTGCACAAGTCCATGGGACCTGATGAGATCCATCCGCGGGTCCTGAAGGAACTGGCGGATGAAGTTGCCAAGCCACTGGCCATTGTATTTGAGAAGTCGTGGCGGTCTGGCGAGGTCCCCGATGACTGGAAGAGAGGGAACATAACCCCCATTTTTAAAAAGGGGAACAAGGAGAACCCGGGCAACTACAGGCCGGTCAGCCTCACCTCTGTGCCTGGCAAGGTCATGGAGCAGATTCTCCTGGGAACCATGCTAAGGCACATGGAGAGCAAGGAGGTGGTGGGTGACAGCCAACATGGCTTCACCAAAGGCAGATCGTGCCTGACCAACTTGGTGGCCTTTTACGATGGGGTGACAACATCGGTGGACAAGGGTCGACCAACGGATGTCATCTACCTGGACTTGTGCAAAGCTTTTGACACTGTCCCGCACAACATTCTTCTCTCTAAACTAGAGAGGCATGGGTTTGATGGATGGACCACTCGGTGGATAAGGAATTGGCTCAATGGCCGCACTCAGAGAGTAGTGGTCAACGGCTCGATGTCCATGTGGAGACCGGTCACGAGTGGCGTCCCTCAGGGGTCTGTGTTGGGCCCGGCCCTCTTCAACATCTTTGTCGGTGACGTGGACATTGGCATGGAGTGCACCCTCAGCAAGTTCGCCGATGACACCAAGCTGTGTGGTGCCGTTGACACGCTGGAAGGGAGGGATGCCATCCAGAGGGACCTCGACAGGCTGGAGAGGTGGGCCCGTACCAACCTCATGAAGTTTAACCAGGCCAAGTGCAAGGTCCTACATCTGGGTCATGGCAATCCCAGGCACAAATACAGACTGGGCGGAGAATGGATCGTGAGCAGCCCTGAGGAGAAGGACTTGGGAGTACTGGTGGACGAGAAGCTCAATATGAGCCGGCAATGTGCTCTTGCAGCCCAGAAGGCCAACCGCGTCCTGGGCTGCATCAAGAGGAGCGTGGCCAGCAGGTCAAGGGAGGTGATTCTCCCCCTCTACTCTGCCCTCGTGAGACCTCACTTGGAGTATTGCGTCCAGTTCTGGAGTCCCCAACATAAGAAGGACATGGACCAGTTGGAGAGGGTCCAGAGGAGGGCCACGAAGATGATAAGAGGGCTGGAGCACCTTTCCTATGAGGACAGGCTGAAGGAGTTGGGGCTGTTCAGCCTGGAGAAGAGGAGGCTCCGGGGTGACCTTATAGCGGTCTTCCAGTACCTCAAGGGGGCCTACAAGAAAGATGGGGAGAGGCTGTTCAGGAGGGCCAGTTGTGATAGGACAAGGGGTAATGGTTTTAAAATAGAGGGAGGTAGATTCAGATTGGATATTAGGAAAAAATTTTTTACTATGAGAGTTGTAGAACACTGGAACAGGTTACCCAGAGAGGTGGTGGATGCTCCATCCCTGGAGACGTTCAAGGCCCGGTTGGATGAGGCCCTGAGCAACCTGATCTAGTTGGAGATATCCCTGTTCCTTGCAGGGGGGTTGGACTAGATGACCTTTGAAGGTCCCTTCCAGCCCTAACGATTCTATGATTCTATGATTCTATGACTTTGCTCCGTAGCTGTTCAGTATCACCTGTGACATAGCAAGCAATACTATCTGAAATACATTTATTTGAAATAAATTGTTTCATTTGGAAAATGTTGAAGTGTCTCAACCTTAAAGTAAAAAGTCTTCTTTTTGATCTAGGAGTCTTCTTAAATGAATTTTATGTTAATAATTAACTAATTTAAGTATTCCATCCCTACTCCCTTATATCATTATTACCGTTGGAGAAAAAATCACATACGTACTAATTTTGTATACTTAATAAGAAAGAAAAATACTGACAAAAATAAGTAGCTAAAAAACCTCAGCAACAGATGTCTTACAGCATAGGTACATGTTTTGCTGAAACCTACAACCAAATTTTGATTGTCACCAAGCAGTAAGAAGAGGATTTGCAGAAGTCACAGCATTGTAATGAAATATATTGGGATCATGGCTATGAAACAAATGTGGTACCAGCCATGGCATAACATGTCCAGTCCTACATTTGCTTACCACAGCTAAGAAATAAATAAGAAATTGATTAAAAATAAGAAAAAATGCTGAAAGTGAGTACAATATTATCCTTGGGAGACTTTATGACTTCTCTGTTTTTTCTTCACTCCTGATGCTAATCCCTACAAAATCAAATCAAGTGATTATCAAGTTTTACCTACCTCCCAGATATACAGCTGTCCCACTTAACCACAGCACTGATAGCAGTCACATCTTGTCATTTCATGACGTGAACAAGACAGCTATCATGTATTGGCAGTGAGGAACTACTGAGAAACAACACTAGAAAACAGTCTTGCTCTTTAGTGAAGGACTCTTGCATCAACAAAGCATGAACTTAACCAGACCGAAAAAGAATACCTTACAATAGTGTTTGCATGTAAAAAAGGTTTTGCAGTGTGCCCAGGGACAGATAATTATTTTCACAAAGACTAATGACAAATTCTTAAAGAGATCCTTGAAAATGGTTATTCAATAGCATATGCTATTGAAGTGAATGTGAAATAACAAAGGACTTGAATGCTGACAATACTGTCAAGAATGCCTCTAAACAGATCAAAAGTGACAATGAGGCTCAGAGCAAGGGTGAAGGAGTCAGAGGCTCAGATGGTATTTTCATTAATCCTTCCATCAAGGGTCAAAGGATCAGACTAGGACAGATTCATCCTACAGATGAAAGTAGAGCTGCACAGATGGTTCATCAGGAGGGCTTTAGTTTCCTTGACTTTGGGAAGATGGTCCATAAACCATTGGTGGAAAGTGGTTTCTGTGTCATGAAAAGGGTTTACACATCTTTGCACGACATTCACTAACTTTACAGAAGAGACTCTTCAGTTGCAACTGACTGGGAACAAGAAAGTGCAACAGTCTGGGTAAAGTCCCTTAAAGCCAGAAGAATAAAGTTATTTGTAGCAGCATCATAGAAAGGGAATAAGTTCAGTGAACCAACTCACTGTCATATGTTCATGACTTCTGTGTACTGATACAAGATTTAGAAACAATTAGGAAGAGATATAAGTATTAATTCAAGATGAAAGCTGTGATTTAACTGACCTAACAGACAGTTGTAAGGAAGAGTGATGTGACTAGAAGGAAATATTTAGAAAATGTTGATATGTGTCTCAAGAAGCAAGCAAGTCCTAGCTTTGGGGGAACACAGACCCTCTGACACCCTCTGATAATGACTAAGGCAGAATATGGGAGCCCAACAATCAACAAGTTCTGATGAAAGCACTGCAAGATTTCAAAAAAGGCATCAAAATTAAGGCAATTATGAAAGAAAAGATATCAGATCATCTGAAAAATTAAAGACTTATACGCCTGTAGTCATGATGTGTTTCACCCTTCTGGGTTCTCAGGGAAGCAGCATCATCTGGGACAGTCAAGAAAACACAGAAAACAGAAAAAGCACCAGTAAACTAGCAAAGGCACATCTGAGTAACTTCAGAAAGGAAAAGAAGTTACAGAAAATTTTAGTGCAGACAGGTAACTACAGTCCTGAGAAGAATATGTTGAACCAGACAGATATTTTGCCAATATCATCAGAAAATGCTATTAAAAAAAAAAAAAAAAAAAAAGAAAGAAAAAGAGGTGAACAACAGTCAGGAACAAATTATGTCAAATCAGTCTAATTTCTTTCTATGACAGAATAACATACTTTATAGATACAACAGAAGCTGAAAGTGTTATCTTTTTAATTAAGAAAGGCCTTTGACTCTGTCTCATATAACATGCTTATAAGCAAGCTAGTGAAACGTCTAGAGATGAAATTGCTTAAGTTAGATGCAAAAATGATTAGAAAGCTGTATTCAGACAGCAGTTGTTCTCTGTCTTAAAGAAGGAATTTAGCAAAGCTGAAAGTATGTATTCTGGTACTGTAATATCAACATTTTTATTAATGATTTAGACAAAAATGCACGCTTATTAAATTTACCATACACTAATAAAGATGGTAGGGGTTGCAAATATTCTTAAGGGCAGGGTTGAAATTTGAAAGGATTCTTACAAACTGAACGAAAGAGAAAGAGAAAGAGGGATGTAAAAAAGCAAGGAAGCTTTAGAAGGGTTAAATAGGAACAGTAAGCTGAATAAAGAAATAATGAAAAGCCTCCTGGGCAGCAGTCCTACTGGCTAGTCTGAAGGCTATAGCGAAATCATAAGGTGAACTTCAGTCAATAAAGTTGCAAAAAAAGCCAAGCATAATTTGGAGATACACGACAGGACTATAATTTATAACCAGGCAATTAATCCCTCACCTTATACCTCTATGGCATTACTGATGCACAGCGTAACATGATCAGTTTTAGGCAACGCAAATTCACAGAATAATTTAGACTGGAAAGGACCTCTCAAGGTCATCTAGTCAAACACTCTACTCAAAGCAATGCTAGCTTCTAAGCTAGGTCAGACTGCTTAAGATCTTGATGATATGTGTTTTGAAATTCTCCAAGGATGGAGGTTTCACAGCCTCTCAGAGCCCCTGTTTCCGTGCTTGAGCACTCTCACTCCTGATATGCAGTTAAAATTTCCCTTGTTGCAACCTGTGACCATTGCCTCACATCCTTTCACTGGACACCTCAGAAGAATTTAGCTCTGTCTTCTCTACACAGTGTTAGGTCATTGAAGGCAGCAAGTGACTCCCTCCAGCCTTCTCTTCTCCAGGCTAAACTAACCCAGCTCCCTCAGCCTCCACTTATGAGGGCATGTGTATGTTGGGGGTGGGGGTGTAGGTGTTCAAGCAAGAAAATCCTCCAAAAGACCTTAAAGGAAAAATATTAAAAAGTCCATAGGAGAGTCACTGAGAATAATTGAATGTCTAGAAAACGTGACCTGTGGGGAAAGATTAAATGAACTGGCACTGCTTAGCTCAAAGAAGATAAAACTGATAGGGGAATATGGTAGCAGTGCTCAAACACATAAAAAGAGGTAGAGAAAGAAGAGGAGAATACCTTGTTCTCTGCATCAATGGCAGTTAGAACAAGAGACAATGGACTTAAATTGCATAAGGGAGCGTAAGATTAGATTAGAAAAAATTTCCTAAGGGTGAGGTAGGTGAAGTACTAGAACAGATCGCCTGGGGAGATTGTCAAATATTCATCACTGGAGAGTTTTCGAAACAGATAGGTAGTTTGTCCTGACATGGGGCACAGAACAGACTAGTATTCAAGTCCTATTTTCTGTGCTTTTGTGTGCATAGCTGACTGAAGAACAGTTTTGCAGCCCAGACATACGGCAACTGAACAAGAATAAAGGATCCTCAATCTGATAAAAAACATTAATCAAAGCAAGTGTGTGCCAGCTTCAAGGCAGGGACCAGAAATAATTTGAGGGGAAATAAAACATCAAGGTTTACTTTCTATCTTTATAAAAAATGCAGTACATTTATGATAAAGGTCTCACTTCCATCATTCTGTCAGAACTGGTAGATACTATAGGAGGAGCTGCACCTGCTTCCTCAATGCGCTGATGTTGTTAAGATGAAATGAGTGTACAGAAGAGTATCATATATATGTGTGCGCGCATATCAGGGAGAGAAAGAGATTTCACTGAGAACAGAAACTCTCTCAGAAAAGATGTCAAATCCATTTTGGAGTAGAAGAATGCTACAAACTCTGTATAGGGGTCAAACATGATCAAAGACATCAGCCAACTAGGGAGCAATTAAGATTCATGTGGGAAACTGTGAAAAAAGCAGAAATTCAGTCTCATCACCCTGCCATGTTACCACACCAACCAACTGAAGAGAAAATATCCCCTGCAAAAATAAGAGTTAAACTTGCTGGGATTCTATGGAAGCCATAGGAGACTTTCATAGGCTAGTACATCACTTGCACGTATAGCAGTTGTGTAAGACCTATATTTACCTCCAGGACTACCTACGAGAAATATTGTAAACGGCAGAGATGGAAGGACTAAAAAGAACAACAAAATCAGGTAAAGGGAGTGAGATTGAAAGAGAGATGGAGAGAGAGAGAGATACATGACTAGAACTACAATCCAGAGACCTTAAAGAATTTAAACTATTTCCTTCTGAACACATCTGTTCACTCAGAAGGCAATGTCTGAGCAGATCATTCCCAGTTAGACACAGGTATTTCAGCAAACTCACATCTATATTTATCCAGTACAAACACATGGAAGGACCTGGTTCTACAGTGATGTCTGACTTCTCTATTTGAAGAAAACTGTTCACAACCCTGGGGAAGAAAAAGGGCAAAAAAGAGATGTAAGAACAGCCCCTGAAATATCACCACTTGGGTAGAAGTAGAGGTAAGGCAATCTCCTGCTGTGACAGGAGCTATACTTGATCCCCTTGCAATGTCCATTGAGTGCTTTACTCAATGTATCAATGTGCATTACAATAGGGTCCCAAAATTGCAAGGAAGATATCTTCTTTCTCAGAAAGGATTACTTAGCAACACATCTATATAAAATGTGGGCTAAAATATTCGCATCTTTCATCACACATACATGCATATGTTGGATAAGATTCAACATGTGTAACAGACACCTGCAGATGACCTTCATCCATCCCAACTGTAAGGACTTGGAGGTGTCCCCTGCTCACCAGCCGTCTCTGAGAGGAGACATGTCAGCCTGTGCATCAAATCTCTGCCCTGTGTAACACTTTTAGAGGTGAAGTTTTCAAATTTTGTCAAGGCTATAACATCCGTAATGTAAAACTCAGCATATTTCAAGAATTTTCTCTTTCAGAGATGTGAGAGTCACTGTACATAAATAAACAGCCATTCAAATTTTTGTCTTCATGAACCAACATCAGGCAAGTATAAACACCTAATTTGAAATATACAACCTAAATCGTTGTTTCTTTGTTAGGCAGTTTCAATGGAAATCCCGGTGAAAACCAAGATACTACTTTTCCTTTTGTTGGAGTCCCTTGAGGCAAGACATTACAACAAGCATTTTTTAAATTTCATTTTCCTTCACAGAAAGAATCATATTGAAGGAGTGCAACATTACTTCTGTCACAATAGACATGATTTATTGATTATTCGTTTTAGACAGATACTTCTTGGTCATCTACACTAGCTTAAAATCCTGAGAATTGTGTGTTTTAACACACTTATTTGGATTAGAACAAGACATTGATATACAGCAGCTATTTAAATTGTATGTTTTTTAAAAAAAAGAACACTAGAATTCGGTGCATTTCAGCTTCAGCTGTTCAAATCTTCGTAACATAAGCACTGTGTCAGTGACTGCTTCGTTTTTTTAAAATATGTGTTTGTATTTTTCCCAGTTTTTGGAAAAAGCAAAACAATTCTAGTCACGTAAGGATCAGCATGTTGGCTCACATCGACCACGGACTGACATAACATTTTTTTAAAGTACTGGTGTATGCTTCAAGGTAAGGCGTCATTGCTGTCTTACCCCATTGCCCACCCCCTTCTACATCTGGCAAAAATGACCATTCCAAACCACCGAATCCTAAAATTCTTACAGTATTAGTTTCTAATACAAATTACTCACCCGAATATAAAAATAAGGCTATTCTTAGATTCCTGGATGGGAGCTTAAATTCTTGGTTTGAGTTTCAACTAGAAAAGTTAAGTCTCTGGATTCTTGTCTGTGTTCTGCTGATGTCATGAAACGGTTTCCTGGTTGCATTTCAGAGACTGTAAGGTTAAGAGATCCCATCACAACTGGAAAAAAAATGCTTTGAGACTCTTCTGTATTTAAACTGATACATCAAAACAGCATAAGAAATCATGTAATTAATGTACTTTGTCTTCTTACATCTTTTAATTATGCTTATTGTTTTAAGTGTAATAAATATACTTACCTCTTTTGGTTTATAATTGAACTTAAAATTATGTTAAAATATGATTTTTAATTATTTGACTTAAAAAACGTCATTAAACCACGACGTTTCTTAATTTCACTTTGTCCCCTAATTTTAACACGCTTGTTGGGGGAGCTGGAAAAAAAAAAACAAACAAAAAACAAAAAAAACCCCAAAACAAACAAAGTAAAATACTGGGAAAACCAAAACCAGGTAAATAAATTGATGTACTTGTCCTGAATGACTAATGTGACAAGAAAAGTTAGATACTGTAGACAGCAAGAAGTAGTGTAGACAGAGGTGGTAAGTGTAAGATAACAATGGCTAAACTGAAGAAGTTACACTGTAACTTCTGGTCAGTGGAGCAGAACCTTCTTAGAGGTCACTCAGGCAGCATAGTATTAAGAAGTCATTGATCAAAGGAGCATGAAGGTGTTGCATGCCAGTCTACTCATTCTAGATATGGACTGATGTGAGAACATCTGGTGTTTCATACTCTCAGTTGAGTTACATTGCACCTTGTTAATGGTATATATCTATTCCATTTTGTTTTCCTCAGCAAAACACTAAAAACGAGACTTGAAAGCGTTATATTCATTTGCAGGGGGAGAAAAAGAAACAGAACATGCCAAAACATACTGTTTGTTTAAAGAAATTTTAATTAGACCATCTGTATGATAAAAAATGGAAAGGATATGGCCCTCTGGAAAGAATTCGTGTTTACAGCAAATAAAACTCTGGCCACTTCTGTGTTAGGCATCTGAGGAGCTTATCACTGAAAACAAATGTCATGGCGATGTCTGTTAAAAAACTAATTGAATTGATGGTAAACAACTACTTTTTGGCTACACACATGCTAAGATTATGAGCTTTTCTGAGGTAAAAGTGCATTAAATGCCATGTATCTTATGTAAAGTTTGAAAAGGTAAATTTCTGTTTAAGTGGGCATGTAGCAATGTGCTGTTGAGAGCAGATATTTACATTTGATGGTAATCGGTTAAGATTTACAGCCAATGGCTTCTGTTGCTATTGTAAACAGGGGTCTCAGTATCAGGAACTTGAAATTTCTGGACACTTTGAAGAGTACAAACACTTAGAAACATACTGTTTTGGATTTTGTTTTTGTTTTTATTTTTTTCCACAGTGGAAATTCAGCTAACAGTAGCAAAAAAAAAAAAAAAAAAAAGAAAAAAATGTGCCAGATTTTGATAATGCTTATTCCTGTATAAATTTGGGAAGACGCTTGCTCTAGGTTTTCAGTACTGCGGGTGACTCATCAAGGATACAATTCATTTAAGCTCTAATTAATTTGCACAAAATAAACATTTAAAAGTTATTAACAGGGTAAAATATTTTGATGTTCATATACTACTATTAATTCAAGAAATCATTAAAACACATTCAAGCACCGATCATGTGTTTTGAAGAACTATTATTATTTCAGTCATAATGAAGACCATGCAAGGTTTTTGAACACCATTTCGATTTGTTTTGTATTACCTTGCAGTACCCAGAATAGAAGGAAATGAATTTAAGTTAGCAAAATATAGTAAGGAAAGTGAAAAAAAAAAAAAGGATTTTTTTTTTCCCTTAAAAAAAAACCCCAAAACACCAAACAAAGTTTTCCTGCAGCTTCCCAGGAAAAGGGCCCTCACTGTAAGACCTCTTTGGCTTTCTGCATGAGTGTGTTCTCATTCATTTTCAACAGCCAGTAACATGAGTTCATTGTTATGGAAATAAGCTCATTGCTTGTAATATGCTCTGACTCTTGTTCACTTCCCAGAGTGCATCTTAAATTTTAAAACAAATTTTAATTATGAGAAGGAAAAAAATAGGTGGTAAATTAGGAACTGTTTAATCAGATTTTTAATCTAGTGGCCTAATATGAAAATGGAGTTATAAAGCATGCCTAAGATGCAGAAATTGAATAGATTGTTGTAAATTTTTGATATTAAGATAATTGATTGAGGCATCTTGTGCCACTGTATAACGTTTGTTAATTCCTGCTTTACACTGGCATTTTCAGGTCATGTGAGGCATTTCCATCTCACTTTTCTTCCTTTATAGGGATACAGAGTTGATTTCTGGATTTCGTCTGCACTACATTCAACGGTGTTAATATGACCCAGTCCTACCAAGCAAACACTTTCTCTTTGTTCTAAACAGCCCATGACAGGTTATCCTCATGGAATGTGGAGGCAGCTGGAGAAGTCCTTTTCTGGTGAATCTTTCTGATTAGTTTCACCTGAGACGGGAGTGTGATTGACATTGTGAAGACAGTGTCAGCACAAGTGCTAGGGAATCCCATGCCAACAGATTACAGAGAGTAAGATGAGAATAAAAGATTTGACATCAAGTTTGCATCACATCTGATCAGAAATCAATGAAAAGACATCCTGACACAAACATCTTATCTGGTTATACGCTAACTTTTCCACCAACTTTTAGTACTTGCTATTTTTTTTTTTCTAACAGTATTCTGGCTCTGTTTTGTTGGCTTTTTTCCTAGTAGTCTAGCAAATTTATTGGCATTGATATTAATTAAAGATATAGTCAATGAATTATATGAATTCATTTTCAGAGGGCCAAGAATAAACCTATTAGTCACCTAAATAGGCTTCCAACTTGAAGAACCCATGAACTTTGTGCAAAATATAGCTTCTGTTTCCCAGTCTGGGAAATGGATCCATGTATCACAACTGGGTCATTTTAGCATAATGAGACAAAACCAAACCTCATCCTGTGGAGATAATAGAAAAATTCTTCAGAGCTAGACAATGAAGGCCCATTTAATTTACAAATATACGTATAACAAGCTCAGAATACCTATTTAAAGTATTTTGAGTTAAAATTACTGAATTCCGCCTGAGGGCGCTGGACTAAAATTGATGCCATTACAATCCCTTGAAAACCAAGTTACATTGCACAAAATTAATTTTACCTATTGCTCTTCATTTGAACTGTGAGAGACTTTACTATATACACACATTTTTTCTTTCCTTAAGTTAAGCTTTTATTTTTTTTTTTTTTATAGATACCTTAGTCTTGCTGCAACAGGTGTCTGGGAATGGTCAAGTCTGCAGTAGCAGGGTAAATCAACAAGACATGCAATGCTTTGGCCTTGTTCCACCAGCACTGCAGATTGGGCTGTGACAGCTACAGAGGAATGGTTGGTGGTGATGCTTCATCCCTCTGAAATGTTGGGATTTTTATCCTGATGGGGGGGGTTCTGTTTGGTTGGTTGGTTCTGTTTTTCTCTCAAGTAATGATGGATGGCGAAAATGTAAGAAAAGAGAGAGGGAAAATCCCAGCACCACACTGTAAGGATCTGCAAAATACTCACCTAGGAAACTACAAGACTTCAGAGTCTGTCATGGGTTTAGGGAATAAAAAGTAATTTGATTACAGGTGCTCAAGTAGCATTCATTTTATTCTTATTAGCTGAGAAAAGTCTCTAGGGATTGCATGCTAATCTTCTCAAAAGCAGATAAATGGCTCTATTAAAAGCAGTGTACTTTGTTCATAGCTCTGTAGCATCAGATCATTTTATGAACCCAGGGAAACCGTAAATAGAAAACAAGAGAGAGGAAACATCTTCCTCAAACCTTGTTTAGATGACTATATTTGTCTTTGGTGAGTTGCAATCCTGAAAGGAAGTTTATACATGGAAAGAATATTAAAGAATTTTGGCAATATGTTTCCTTCTATTTACTTTAAGGGTTAGGCATACTGAAAAAAGCAACATGAAGCATCATTGTTTTTTAAGATTAAAGGGAATTAAAAACTCAAACCTATAATTTGTTGTTTGATCTACGCTCTCTAAAACAACAACAAAACCAAAACAGAAAAGAAAAAGAAAGAATGAAAAAAGCTAGAATTCTAATTCAAAGCTCAGAATGTATATAAATGAAAAAAACTGTATTTCTTTGTAGTTACACATGGTGAATTGTATGATTTAGATTTTCTCTAATTAACCAAACTAACTTTTTTCAGTTTTTTTTAGTTAAAATCTTTCAAAAAGAAACTTAGGAAAAATGTATACAGTTTTGTAACAATATGCCGTATACAAATGCCATATGCTGCATAGCAGTAGATAAAGTACAACAGATTTTGAATACAGAGCACTGACTCTTCAGTATATTTGCGCTTAAGGATTGTATTGAACTTGGATAACAATGCGTAAGACTCTGTACAATGTGGTGCCTTTAGACACGTGCGTGCAACTTCCAGGAAAATTAATGAAAACAAAGCACAGACGTCTAAAGCTAAAACTAGATTTTAAAGGCCAGGTGTAAACATCACTGAATTCAGTGGAAGTCTTTACTTAAATGAGCTTTGGATCAATGCCAAGAGTTTACTCTGTAAACATTTCTCCAAGCAACGTTCAGGGTACAAAATAAGTGTTTCCACACTATTTTTTCTAATAAACAATTGCAAAGGTAAACTGGGAAGACATTGTTATTGAGATGGAAGCAGTTTTGCATGGAATTTCCTTTCCGTTAAGGAAAACACAGGTTTGGTTCTGCAGAAAACGTCATTTCATTAGTTTCATATACCAGTTATACACAAAACACTATCTGACGGCTGAAGAAACTGAGCCAAGAACATAGATCAAGGAGAGATCTGTTGAAGCTGTTATTTCACAGACTCACAAAATGGTAAGTGGAGAAATGCCAAAACCACAAAGCTGCAATGAGACTATGAACTTCTCTGAAGTTCAAGGTCACTTCAGCTGGGAGGTTCAGCTGAGCCCAGGCCTGCAAGTGGCTCATTTGTTTCTCATACAACATTTGGAGGTCTAGTCCAAGCAATTTGCCTTTTTAGGGACCTAATCATAAGCACGATGCACCTTGATCCTTATGTGCCAGCCCAGCTCGAGCACAGTGGCCGAAAGTCTGTAGCTACCCCCACACATCTTGTGTGTCTGTGGATGCTTGCGATTATATGTGTCAGCACAGCTGCATATTCTTTTTTTAAATACTTCCCTGTCTGCTGCCAGTGACTGTAAATTTAATGAGAGCACCTGCTGCCCTCTTGCTTAGTTAATTCATAGTGATCTGCCTGAACTAAAGGCAATTTCAAAAAAGCCTCTGTTCTTCAGTAATAAATTACCAGTCTATATCATGGCCTAAAGGGCCTTTGATTCATGTAATATTACACTTACACTAAGCTCTGCTGGCAGCAGGGACATTTAGTTTCCCTAAGTAGACTGGGGGGAAGGGAAAAGAGGCAGGAGGGGAGGGAGAGGAAAGGAAGGGAAGTGGCTGGTGAGATTAAATAAAATGAGAAGATCAATTGCCTGAATATTGACAGCTGAGGGAGGTCTTTGTCCTTGACCTCTTACCCTGAGGCATTTATTCACTACGGGTAAAAGCCCTGACTACTAAAAATTCACAGCCTCCATTGACAAGCTACATTGTGGGGCATTTTAAAATCTTTTTCTCAAATAAAACTGTAATGACTTCTTTATTCTGAATTTTGGATTTAACTTATATTTATCAGTAAAATTAATGTTGTTCTAGTTAGACAGTAACATTGTAAACAGAAAGCAGTATTGCCTGCACCAATTATCGTGTCATGCATTTCCTTAAAGCAGAAACAATAAATCAGGAAGCTTCTGAGAAAATAATTCTGGAATAAAGAATTTATTGGGGTGGAGGAAGAAAAGCAGGCAGCTGAAGTGAATACAAAGTAAAAAACATTGCAAAGGGGAATAGATCAATTATATCCCCTTGGAAAAACATGTGGTGCTAATGAAAAGTTACAGCCACATTAAAAAAGCTGAAATCCAAAACACAAGCTGTATCCAAAAAAGATTTATGTGTAGGTAGAAATTGTCGAAGTGCAAAGTGTTACAAATAGAATATTGTGTATCCCACAATTTCTGACTCCTCAGAATTTGTCTTTGAGGGACTGGAAGGTTCTGACTTTCATAATTTGAATGACTGATTTATGTCAGATGCATAAGGTATTTTGTTACATAACTGGTAAGTAAAATACAGCTTCTGTACTCTTTACTTACACCAAGTAGTACCTCTACACCTGGTAACTAAATACATGTGCATATACCTTAACTTTAAACATATGCAGAGGATTTTCAGGACGGACTGGAGCCTGAGTGATCTGAAACAAACACCGAGTATGGAACTACACCAGGTACAGAAATGTGGTAGAAATAGAGATAAATTAAAAAAAAAATATGTAAAAGGAAGTAGTAGGAATTTCATTCAATGACTTGCTTTTAATTTCCTCAAGCTTTTATACGCTACAAAGATCCATCGTAAAAATAAATCCAAATAAATGTTTTATCCTTTGAACGAATTGTTAATTCTAAATTAATCATATAGTTAGATGATGTTACATGATGTATGCAGCTTGAAAGAGATCTGAAAATAAACTTCATGCCTGTTTCTAACATCTGTTTTCAAATAGCTTTGTATAATAATAAGGTTTAAAAAGTATTCCTGAATAAAAGTCAAGTCTCTCACTTCTGACACTATAAGAACCAAAAAATATCATGAAACTTACAATTACATCACAAGAACTGGCAACACCACAAGTTTTTTACCTTCTGCTGTTCATAGGTGCTTACATTGTTATAATGCAGGAGCAAAACATTACCAGTCTGGGCTGGTCACATGCCAAATCTACTTCACAGTCAGAACACAGAGGTGCAACTGTCTGTAGCAGAACATCGTATTATTTTTCATAGCACTCAAACATCTCATTCTCTTGACACAGAATGGCGTGTGTTGTGTGCATATACAGAATAAAATGCACCCAAATATTGCAAGATTTTCAAGCTATTTTAAACCATGCCCAGAACCAGTCCCAAACTTCAGGCCCTGACAGGTTTGGATTTTTTTGAAGACGTCTGGGATTTTTCTTTTTAATGAGGCTTGCTGGAAGACTGGCTCTCTTTTCAAACCAGAAGTGAGAGACCATTGCACATAGCCAAGGGAGTGTGAGAGAATTCGGACACGTCCTGTCATCACCGCCCAGAAGTGTGTAATGAAATTACAGGAGTGGATGTGTAATGAGTAATTAGAAAGCGCAGTGAATGTAATCCAGCACCCACAGATACTATCATGCACAGCATCATAAGTAGATGAAGATTTAGACATCAAAAACCTTCTTTTTACTCCAAGTAAAAGACTGAAAACCCTCTTTTTCTTGTTTCAGGTACCAGTGGCAGCTTTGAGTGTCCTTGGTCCCCTTTTAATGAGCAAGTGAATTATCACAGACACTTTTCAACTGGTACAACACCAGGTCCCTTTTCCTTGTATTGCATCAAGATGCTCACTGATTTTAATGGGAACATTTCTGAAGTAAACTGAGAATGCAAGTATCAATACTGGTCTCATAGACAGCAAAACTATGAACACAAATAAAGAACTTACCTATGTTGACAATCGCACCCATTCATCCACCTATAACTACCATGTGTGGAGATCATCCGGGCAGGCAGATACAAAATGTTAGGTATATCAGATCTTGGTGTAGATACCAACTTCCACAAAACAAGTGACACAGCTTGATAAAAAGTGCTCTGCCCTCTTCTCTTTACACTGACCTCTCCTATTTTATCACATCTGTTCAGCATCTTGTTTTATAATAATTCTTGTATGGATGCACCATACCAATGTCTGTGTTCTTTTATTTGGTTCGGTGATACTTAGTACCTAGGTGAAGCTTACCTGTGCAGGAGATGACAGTTTTATTGAGGTCATCTCAAGACTTTCTCCCTTTTTGTCCAAGCGGGCTTCCTTTGGCTCATTGCCTCATATGGAACTGAATCCCTGGCCGGAAGGTGGGCCTTGTGCAGCACGGTGACAAATATCTCTCCAGAGTCATGCCCTATTGTGAGGCTCCAGTAATGTTTATGAAGATGATATAACACAGGGACCGTTATGGAAAGAGTGAACATCTAAAGAAATTTAAATCTCTCTTTGCTGTCACTGCGATTCCCCTATAGTGTTCATCATACAGCACAAATTTTACATAGTATTATTTTCCAAGCACTAAATCTCTAGCATTTTTCCTTTTAAATAAAACATATTGGAATAGCTGTCATAAACCCCAGTGTAATCTACTTTCTGTACACAGACAGTCCTTCCTCATTGTTCCTAGGTTACTAGATTTTATGCATATACTTTTTCTTCTTGAATGAATAAAGTCCCAAAAGGCTAGGTAGCCACACACTCTGTAATTCCACCCAGCTAACAGATTGCAGAATTTATAGCTTGGTTCCTGCATGGTGCAAAGTCGTACGGTGCACACAGAATTGGCCTGAAAACTTGAAACTCTAGTCTGGCTTGCTCCATTAGAGAAATTCCTGTTAAATAGGTAATAAACTCATTCAGATCATATAAAAGGTATCTGAACCCATTTAAATTTTGCCTTGACTGCTGGACAAAGTCTGATTTCTGTGCTTTGCAGCTATAGGTTTCTGTGATTTTATCGTCACTCTCTTAAAATATTTCACTAGGAACTTGATTGACATTCAGTCTTTTCCTACAGTACTCAAAACCAGTAGTAGTTGCATTGCATTTACACAACTGCCATCATTCTTTCAAATTGGAACTCTGGAAACTGTTAATTAAGTAATCAAATTAGAAAATAGAAACCAAGAATTAGTCACAGTACCTAAACAGTCAATTAATAGGAACTTAATACAAAGAAACAAAAGAATACTTAGACAAATGATACACAAAAGCAAAACACTCATTAGGAAAACAGATTGTATCAACATCAGCATGTACTCACTAACATGGAAACACACAAAGGATATCCTTGTTGCAATATGTTGCAAAGTTTGCCTCCCTTTCAGAGGAAAATTAAAAGATGAGATGCCCTTCCACAGTATTCCTCTTCTACTAACACATTAAACACAAACTGCGCTTCCCAGCAATTTCAAGAAGTAGAAGATATTCCTCTCTAAATGAATAAAAGGAACCAGTTTTTCAGATCATTCAATCAAAGTGAAAAAATATCTGAAAACACAAAACACATAAAAGAGTTCAACCTCAAACTTTTCAACATGGGAACTGTCTTTAGAGGACTAAAACTTACTTAACATTTTTTGCCATACTGGGTTTCCACATGAAACCAACAATCCTGTGCACATACACATGCACACACACACATATATATACACAAATTCTGTTTCTCTTTCTGATGGAAACTACTGTCTTACGATATATGTTCTGTTTATATCACAGGGACTGATGTATATATGTTGTGGGTTAGGCCAATCTGGCAACTAAACTCCGTGCAGCCGGTCTCTCATTCCAGTAAAGTGGAGAGAAGAAAAATATAATAAAAGAACTGAGGGTCGAGGCAAGAACAGAGGAGCACCCACCAACCACGGTCCCGGACAAAAGAGACTCAGTTTCCTTAAAGCAAAACAGTTTATTAACAGCTACCTAAAAAGACAAAAGCAAACAAAAACGGTTACTTGAGAGGATAACAAGAAAACAAGGCAAGGCCAAATCTTAAAAACAACACCACTCCCCCACTTTGTCTTTTCTTCCCGGCTCTACCTCCTTCCCTCAGCGGCGCAGGGGGGCAGGGGATGGGGGAGTGCAGGTCAGTTCATCCATGTTGTTAGTGCCGCTTCTCTTAATGGAGAAAGAGTCCTTACACCATTGTCCCTTGCTCCAGTGGATCCCCTACTCACGAGGAAAATCTACAAACTTCTCCAGCATGAGTCCTACCCGCAGGATGCAATCCTTCCCCATTGGATTGCTCCAAGTGCAGGCTTTACCACAGTCTTGGATTCTTAGGGAGTTGTTGCCACTTGCTCTGCCGTGGGTCATCATATCAACCTTAAGTGCGTCTCCGTACAGACTTAAAATGCGTAAATGCGCCTCGACCTGTGCCCATGATTCACAATAGTCTCAGGCTCAGGCATCTCCTTTAAACAAAACACCTCCCCACCAATGGGGATCATCCCACGGACTCTAGATGTGTACTGTACTCGGGCTCTGGCATCTCTTCTTGACGTGGGTCCTCCATGGCTGCTTCCCCGAGCATCACCTTTAGCTGCGAGGGGGAGCACTCGCCGTCTCATCACTGGTCTGCAAGGGGGACTCAGCTGCGGCACACCTTGTTCCGTTCCATCTTCACTGACCTGGTGTCGGTGTGGCCGTTTGTCTCAGATCTCAGTCCTCTCTGGGTGAACTCAGCCCAGCAGGCACCCCAGGAACGGGCTCTCCCGAAGTTCCCCAAGCGGCTCCGCCGACGCCATCCTCAGCAGGTGGCACCGGCCCGGCCTGGGCCACTGGCCCGGCTGGACGCCAGGGAGTGGGGGCAGCGCCTCCCTCCCTTCTCCTCGCTCCTGGGCAAAGGCACACACCTTTCCAGTTCCTTTGTCCCGACATAAATATGGCAATTTGCAGAGGTGCCGATTGGCTCAAGCCCCGAGGGGGATGGGAGTCCGATCTGATGGGCAACTTCTGCCACCAGAACCTCCCTCCCTACATCAAACCACGACAATATAGCAGTTGTGCTCTGTAGCACTAGACAGGCTCTGACTTCATTTTTCAAGGTACTTCACCGACACACAAAGATATAACTCCTGATCTGAAAAAAACTACAGTCAAAACAAAATCGGTAATATTGCCTTCCCCCTTGAACTGCTACTGGCTTCTCTCCAAAGCATACATTCCCAGTCTGAAAATTTACTCCATAAGTTGTTATGTAAACCGATCCTGTCATGTAAGCTGTTGCAGCGGGCACTTCCTGCACTTGTGGACTCTTTGCTCTTAGAGATGTAAGAAACACTCAGCCACTCTGAAGAAGTTAATAACTTAAGGGTTCCTCAGCAGGCCAGAGAAAAAGAATACAGCATAACTCTCTGCAAAGAAAATCATGCGTCTGTTGGAGAATCAAAAATCCTCACTGATTCTTCTAGTTCATAGTACAAGTCCTTACTCCATGTCCTTCTGTCTTTTCTTAATATTTTGTGCCAGAATCAGAATATGCATACACTACATTTTATTTAATTTTAAAGATGATTTATAAATTTGAACTTAAATATATTGAACTTAAAAAATCAAGGATTTTTAAATTGTGTTTTATTTTTTTTCCCTTTTCAATTTTTGGAGTAATTTCTACAGACTGGAGTTTTGACCTAAACCAAAAGTTGCCTATAGTTTACAGGTCAAAATAGTAAACTAGCATGTGTGGGGTTTTTGCTGTTAATTTTTCATCGCTTGCATTAATCACCAAATATTTTGGAACAGAATATGCCAGCTACATGATCTGATCAAACAGAATTGCTTGGGAAAAAGTGTTAGATGGTTGTTTGCATCAGCAATCTAGGAGCTTTGACTTTTTCCCGTTGCCAAAGAATACCCTTCCAGAAGGTGGCTACATTTTTTATGGACTTTGATTAATGGTTTGGGGTGAAATAAAGGCACTTTTGTGGAGCTCAGCTTACAAAGAGTATGGAGTAATGCAGCTTTAAAAACAAAGACCCCTTTCACATGACTAAAATTGCTTCCTGAAAAGCCAGTGTTAGCATCTGAAAAATGTATCTGGTACTGCTAAGACATTTTGACATCAAACAAAGAATTATTACAAATTTTTCCTGCTGCAGTATATGAGAGAACACTAGCATTGTTAACCTTGGACTGCAATTACAACTTCCATTCACTTCTTTTTGGTGTTCCAAAAATGTACATCTACAACAGAAAATCCCACACCACCACTCTCCCAAGAGCATGCCATCCTGACTGAAAGCTTTTTAAACAGACCCAGTGGTATCACATAGAACTGGAATCCAAAGCATGTTTTCACAGCCTTATATGAAAACATTTAGCTTGTGTAATGAACAACAATAGAAGCAGCAATCAAAGAAAATCATGATTGTCAACAATGAGAAATAATGTCTCTTAGCAACCAAGTTTCAATTACTCTTTGTTTGCTAACAAGTAACAAGATATTTAAGGCCAGTAGTTTTATTCCAGTAAGTAATGCACTATCAAAGACCATGATAAAGAGCTCTTATTTTAACCAGCTCTAGTTTCCAGTCAAACATCTTGCAATTAATTTTATTAGTGTTTTAGAACTAATTTACTTTGAATAAGCCGTAACTATGATTTGTTATTGTCATGCAGTAAATGGAATTGTAATGTGTAATAATTATTTGTTTAAATAATAGAATCATTGGCATACAGATGATAATCCAAGCAAGAAAAAAAATTATTACCATTAATAATAAGATTAAACAAAATCGTATCCAAGAATAGATCCCAGGAGAACCCTTCAGCTATTTTAGGTGAAGCAGAAATAATATTACTAATTAAGACAGAACACTGGCTGTCATAAAGATAGCTGCAAACACTTCTTCCTAGTGAAACAATGCGACTTCATCTGATTGATGAAAATGACCTGACTTCAGTCCACTGAACCTATGACTGTTACCAAGTCTCTGAAAACAGTTACCATAATTAGAGGAGCGGTTTTCTATCTTACACCTTCCATGATCACTAAAGCATTGAAGTTACATAATTTTTGAATGAAATACATAATTTTGAATTTCTTGCTTCTTTCTCCCAAAAGAAGTTTTAACTGAACATTGAAGCAGGTGGTCTTCCTCCTGATAAAGTGGTGGGAGCAAGACACAGGTAGCTCAGCGCTGAAACCAGCTGGTCCATTTACTCCATCTGCTATGCCTGTACGTGTTATGGAAAGTAAGGGACTCTCACTCTCTCATACAGGTTTTTTATTGAGAAATCAATAAAAATCAATATTCCTCAAAATCAATATTCCTCACTGTGTAAGCAATCAAAAGAATAGCAGAAGTCAGAGTTGGAAGAAGTGCTAGTATTGGATGGAGTGTGCAGCTTACAACATTTGCTATCCCCAGCTGGTGACACAGGGGTGCAGCTCCCGTTCTGGAGAAGGCACAGGGCCTAAATAATTCTATGCTTCCTGAACAGAGCCGTGTTGGCAGGCGAAGTGCACAGCACAGTGCGAGTGCTGGTGAGGGCAAAGCTCAGGACACAATGTTTCACGCAGCAGAAGCCATCGTACTATGGACAGGCCAAGGCGGCTGTTCCCTGTAGATGCTTTAATGCCCGCATCCCCGCTGGTGGTCAACCATTCTTTCTTCCCTGTACTCAGTCTCAAAAATGAGTTATTCCTTTTTCAGTTCTTCAAATATATCCATTTTTTAAAGCTTGTCTTCTGTAACCTGAAGATATAGTAATTTATTTTCATAGTTTCTTTTCAACGTTTTTGCTAACGTTTTCACACAGTGCTGGGGCCCAGGGCTTCAATGGAGCCTTCAGACATTACAAGGTCCATACTAACAAGCTGCAAGAATTGGCAATGATGAAATTCAACTTCTGCAGCTCTCATTTTTATACTACAAGAGTGGATTAGACCTTATTCTACCCCAAGAAAAACATAATTTAAGATGGTCTGAGCCAAAAATTATTTGGATTGCAAACTTTTCTTGCCTCTAGTGTGTAAAGAAGTGGTTGTTTCAAGCTTTTTTTTCTTCAATAAGAACAAAATAAGTAAAATGATAGTACTTTGTGAATTGACTGATTTCTTCTTAAATTTTATTAAACATCCCCTTCAAAATTATATTAAAATACATTAAATAAATTCAGGTACTTGTATTCCTACCCAACATACAATACAAGATGCCTTTGTGCTTCTTCCAACATATGACAGAGAGAAGCTCATTACACAATAAGTGGCAGTATATATCTCTTTTAATTACTCTATTCACTTGTCTCAGTCAATCTAGAGTTAATAATTCTAACGTGTTCATTTAATCCTTTGTTTGAGAGGAACTTAAGAAGGTTCTTTAATAGCACCAATTAAAGAGGTTGTCTGGCCCCCAGGACTGCGGAGGGACTGAAAGGCCTTCAATACAGGCTGTCTAACAGCAGACAGCTAGAGAATAATATTTTACGAGTAATGCTGACTCAGACAATCCATATTGAATACTGTTAGCACTACGGGCCTATTGTTCCTGTAAGCTGTTTGCCATAGCAAGCCAAAATTTTGTGAGAGTGTTTTCATGGAAGCTTTTGTTACATGCAACCTGAGGAAACAGTAAGGTCTCTGGCCATGTAACAAACCAGCCCAAGGACTGACTGGAGACCGTGTGCCTCCTATCCACTCTCTGTGACACTCTCAGATATGATCGGATTCAGGATGTAAATCTAGACACTTGCTGTTTCTCACGCAAGGAAGACACCACGTAACTATTTACAGATTTGTAAGGAAATAATACTTTCCCCCTCCTCCTCAGAAATCACACTGATCTAAGGTTTAGCTCACAAAGTAGTCAGTTCTGTATCAGTACAATCTAATACCTCAGATTTGCAGTTTGTGGTTCAGACTAATACTCTGGACCACATAAGAAAGGAAGAAGACTGCTTTTCAGTTTACTGGGATTTTGGGTCAGACACTAAAGAGCTGAGGATCCTCACTATCCAAATCACACTCATCATTCTTTGCTTTTCCTGCTGATTCCTGTTGCGTTATTTTCCTTTTAACCCGCCTTCAATGTCTTTCAGTTGTTCTCTCAGCTCTGCAGGGGGTCTTGAACTTTTGACAACGAATGAGACGTGCCAAGCTAGGAGTAATTACTTTATTGACGTCACTTCAGCTTTCAACTCACTTTTAACCAAGCTTCTACTGCTTGAAACAGTAGGTCATTTGTAGCACATTATGCAAATGTTAAAACTAATCTTTTGCATAATACATAAGAGCTCAGTTTGTGCATTAACTAATTTATCTGACTACACAGGAGCTATGAATGTTGATTTTTATTAAGCTCTTTATTAAGTCAAAATGTAGCTAAAGTGTGCGCACATATATAGATATATTTATATAGTCACAAAATGAAATTACTTCAATGGTGGAAACAATCACTTGATGCATCATCTTTGTCGATTCCACTAGTAAATGAGAACTTCTTTCACGAGAGATGAACATAATCTGGAAGAAAATGGATTCTCCCTTTACAATAGACAGATAAATGAGCAACAACAAGCATATCCTTTCAAGAGGTTCTGAAATTATTTTTGTAGAATATGCAAACAGTGTATGTAGATTGACAGCTATCATACGATCCTTCACTCAATTAAGTCACTGCCAATTGGATTAAATCTCACCATCTCATCTGTTGTTTTTTTTTTAGCATGGGAGAAGTAGAGGAAATTATGAGTGACATACTTTTATTTTAAACTTATTTATTTAGATAATTTATTATTTAGATATAGAACATAAATGAATAGCAAAAATAAATTATGATATCTGGGTGCTGTATTATCAACAGATGCATACAACTCTCCACTCAGTTATTTCATTGTTGGACAGCTACTCTATTGATCCCGATGGGGAGACTGTATCACGTTTAGGAATTAGTGATGCACATAACAGTCGACATGAGTACCTGCAGGACTCTGTGCTGTACTGTACTACACATATTGTGTAGACTTCAGTTCTGTGTTGTGCTGGACAAATTCCTTTGCTGTGCAGTAAACTCAGCCAGCTCACTGCAAGATCGAAGCCTGTAGCAGATCCCTCTGGGTATTCTTTTTGCACAACCTGCATGACCTTGCTTCTATCTAAAAGTGCATCAAGAAGTTCTCATGAGAACATTCTTTAGGAATAGAGTTGTTTTCTTGTGAGGAAATCATATGACTAAAATGGAGACCTTCTTTCCACAGACAGAATCTGCTCTGCACAGAATGGTGTGTGAAAATCTGTCCAGGCTCCAACTGATGCTGCATCAATGTAGCGTATCCAGCAAGTGAAAGGACATAAGATTTACGGAGTTACTATATTTGTTCTAGGACATTTCTTATCGAGATCCAGAAAGAGTCTTGCATGAGCTCTCTCTCATTCCGTCGCTCTCACCATCCAGTGCAGAACAGCTACTGTTGGAGAAGACCTCTTGGATCTTCCACTACATTACACTCTACTGACGAGATAGTTTACCAAGGCCACGTGCAAAAAACCCCACAACCCACAGATAATTGATGATATGGATTCCAGATATGATGAAAAGCAGTTACCACTCTAAATCATAGTTATGACAAAAAACACAAACAAAAATAATTAAGGAACACCCTGAAAATAATTGCAACAGCTGCTTTCACATTCTATTCAGTCTTCTCCTCCTTCACGTGAAATAAATTCACATTTTCCCTATTTGTGTCCTTCTGGGCAAGCACTGAGAGATTAATAACTACTTTCAGTCTTCCAATAAGATGTACGTTGACATTGCAGTTACTTTGCCAAGAGCCTAAAAGGTCAAAGTGCTTCAAGAGACTTTATAAGTGATGTTCTCTCCTTATATGCAACAGCAATATCTAACAGCCTGCAACAGAGGAGGAAAGAGGAGGGGAATGTCAGCTATCTTCCTGACTTCTGTGAGTTCTTAGACGCAGTTCATTAAAATTAATGAGTAATCACCACGTGTTATGCATAAGAACAGATCACTCTTCCATTATCCAGGTAAACAAAAAACATTACATGACTGTTACGATACTCTGGACACAAACAGCTTTGGGATTTGGCCACATGCCCCACTTCATAGCAGAATAGTTATTAAATTATTAAAATTTATAGGTTGATAGCACTCTGAAACAATTTATTGTAGCTGTAAAATAGTTTCAAGTTTTGAAAACACAATAAAGTTTATTTAATAATCCCCCTAATCTTATACACAACTTCCTCTAGACTTTTCTTCTATTATGCCTCATAAGTCATAATTTAACACTAAAACATAAACACTTCATGAGAATTTAATCAGATTCATTTATTTTGTTGTTAGCCAGGAAGCATAACAAATTCACACATGACCCCTGAACTCTGAGCACAGGGCCTCAAATTCAGTCCACTGTCAAGAAAATGTCTGCCAAAAATAATAAGTGAATGTTTTTTTAACTTGAGCCAAGAAGTTTGTCTTAATGACTACAGTAGGAGAAAAAAAAAACAACAAACCATACAAACAAAAAATCCCTTATACAATTAGCTCAGCTCTTTAAAAACACCGTTGAAGTTTGAAGAGTAGAAAAATGCCAACACTATCTCCCTTTCTACGAAGTTTGTTTAGTGTCTCTGGAAGTAGAAGTAGACAGCCGGAGTAAAATCTAAATGCAAGTCATTTGTACTCTTTGATTGAGAGATATCACTCCAGCATCAGCAATGACCGCATTACTTCAGTCAAATAACTTATAAAAAATATTGTCCTGATTTGTGGTGGTGGTGTTTGTGGAATTGTTTTGGGATTTGTTTTACTCTGCATATAACACAGCATTCAAAGTGCTCCAGTACAAGCCATGGGAAGTTTTGAAAGGTTCAGAATACACAGAATGTAACACCCTACTTCAGCAGAGCTAGACTAGTCAGGAAATTGTCTTAAATTACCATCCCCCACAGGACCCTGTTAGGTCAAATGATTCTTAATAATGATGACCACTGCCTGATAGTGAATAATGTTCCTGATGAGTCTGGATGCTCTTATATGATCTTATAGTATTAAAGTCATCATACATTCATGCTCAGTCTGTCTTCTTTAGTAATTTTTCCCCTCATTTTGTGTGTGACAGTATATAGCAGCATATGATATAATTCACCAACTCCTGCTCTTTGCAGTTATCTTGATCTTTTTAGTAGCTCCGAGCCATTACTAGAGGACAGAAAAAAAACTAGTTCAATTCTTGATGCTTCTGCTTCATATGCTGATTATGATTAACCTTGTTGACTTTATTGACGGGGAGTCTTTCAAACATCCCACTCCAGCAGAAATTATGAGATAATCTTGTGATACCTATACCTACTCCCAACAAGATTAGACAACATGGTAATTTTTCAAGGGGGCAGAAAGAGATGATTAGTAGTTACAAAACAGTGCTCTTAGTTGCACTATTTCAAGTGTGTGGTAAACTGAAAGTGCTTCAGCATAATATGTGGCCACCTCGTGCAATAGTATGGTGGACTATGTACTACACTTAACTAGTACCCGTAATTCAGGAATAAAGCTTGGCTCTAATGAGGCAGAAAAAAAATCTTGAAAGTGTGTGACAGGCTCAACTACATTTTAAAAATAAAATGTGAAAAATAAAAATCACAGTAGTACAATATGTTTCTGAAGTGGGATAGTCCTTTTTTCTACCAGATCAGCTGATTTCTTTTCTCTATTACCTAATCAGTATTTATTAACATATATGTGGCTTCAAATCCTCTTTCTGCTGTAGTCAACAAGAACTGTCTTCAACAGGACCAGCAGGATTTTACTCATAGAAATACGTATGTATTCTCACAATGCAAACCTTATTGCTGCACAATAAGACAAGGTAATGAAGTGACTGAACATAAACACTCGTGTTGTCTGCAGTATATTTACTATTACAAATATTCCAAGGTTTTTACTGTCAGTATTGAAGACAGATGTCCTTTGTTAAAGTTTACAGCCACCATTTTTTTAATTTATGGCTGATATTTTACCCACTGTGCCCTTAGCTTCCTCAGAGGATCAGAATAAACAGCCTGTCTCCTTTAAGAGCAGCATGAGAATTGAATATAGTCCAAGGTTTCACCATGAATTCTGCAGCATACAGGTAGTCTTATTACAAAAACCTGATTTTTTCTTATAATTGGAGTTATTCTGTTTCTTGATGTTTTGTTTCATGCCCAGTGGGGTATAATCCAGAATCTGGCAAAGCCGACAGATACTTTTGCATTTACTTCTGTTTTTTCAATAAAGTCTTTTAAGGCACTTGGCTTTCTGTAGAAAGTCCTTCTTTAAGAAAGAGTGAGGAAAATGCACATCTCCTGTCTAACTACACAAATTCATACGCACTTCTGTATCATGTAAACATATACAGCTTAATTTTAATTCTAACAACTAGAGACAATACCTTGGCCAACATTTTATTTTCATTCATCTTACATTAAATAAAACATTTACTCGCCCTTTCACAGAGAGAAACTCAAAAAATATAAGAAAAATTTGCATGTATACAGAGATTCAGAAGCCATTAATATGCCAATACATAATTATACAGGTTTTTGGGACAGCAGAAACATTATTACCACTGTGATCAGGCAGTGCTATTAAGGTTGCACAGTAATCCTGCTACAAGATCTGTTGGCTGCTACCTATAGTTTTAATATTCTTCAAAAAATTGTTGGCTTTTGCTGTGTTTTTCCCCCATCATATCAGAACATCATCACTATAAATGTAATATTCCACAGGATCTGTTCTTTTGAGTGATACATTTTTGCTGCCTTATACATTCCCAACAGCAATTTGTAGAAACTACAGCTATGTCTACATGAGCAAGCACAGAAGCCAAACAGCTCTGTAGGTCTGCAGCTGGTGGCAAAAATCTGAGACCTACACAACAGGCATTTCAGGGTATGTTTCTACTTTTTTGTGTGTGTGTTTTTGGGGTATTTCTTTTGGACTGTGATTGGGATGCATGAGGTGCCTTCTCCCATTGTATTCCACTTTAGTTTTATCTAAAAGAAATCCATGCTGAGCATGCTGAGACTGCTGTGTGCTATGGAGAAAAGCACAGTAAGTAGAGGCAACTTGGAGATCTGCTTCAAAAGCGCACTGATCAAAACTAAAAGCTCGTGTAGGCACATCCAATGTTTTCCCAAAGGAATACTGAACCTGTCTACTCTAATTTGCAAGGTCATTTTAGGAACATTGCTGAATTGACATTAGTCATCTATTTATACTTCCTTTGTAGATTATGTTCCCTTTTAAGAAATGGTACTTACCTTTTGGGAGTTTTTACATGGTATGAAAGTTGCCACTATTTTTCGTCTTTTACGATATACGACTCCAGGTTCTTACACTCTCTCAAAGTAATGGATCTATCCAGTTCTTCTTTAAGCTTCTACCTTAGGGCAAAACCAAGTTATTATGGGAAATGAGTTTGACGTGATTGAGCTCTTTCAGATCTTTTCTAATCTATGCTAAAAAAATTCCCTAAAATGCTGTACCTATTGAAATTGCAGAATAAGGCAATCCCAGGCACAAATACAGACTAGGCGGAGAATGGATCGAGGGCAGCCCTGAGGAGAAGGACTTGGGAGTACTGGTGGACGAGAAGCTCAATATGAGCCGGCAATGTGCTCTTGCAGCCCAGAAGGCCAACCGCATCCTGGGCTGCATCAAGAGGAGCGTGGCCAGCAGGTCAAGGGAGGTGATTCTCCCCCTCTACTCTGCCCTCGTGAGACCTCACTTGGAGTATTGCGTCCAGTTCTGGAGTCCCCAACATAAGAAGGACATGGACCAGTTGGAGAGGGTCCAGAGGAGGGCCACGAAGATGATAAGAGGGCTGGAGCACCTTTCCTATGAGGACAGGCTGAAAGAGTTGGGGCTGTTCAGCCTGGAGAAGAGGAGGCTCCGGGGTGACCTTATAGCGGTCTTCCAGTACCTCAAGGGGGCCTACAAGAAAGATGGGGAGAGGCTGTTCAGGAGGGCCTGTTGTGATAGGACAAGGGGTAATGGTTTTAAAATAGAAGGAGGTAGATTCAGGCTGGATATTAGGAAAAAATTTTTTACCATGAGAGTTGTAGAACACTGGAACAGGTTGCCCAGAGAGGTGGTGGATGCTCCATCCCTGGAGACGTTCAAGGCCCGGTTGGATGAGGCCCTGAGCAACCTGATCTAGTTGGAGATATCCCTGTTCCTTGCAGGGGAGTTGGACTAGATGACCTTTGAAGGTCCCTTCCAGCCCTAACGATTCTATGATTCTATGATTCTATGATTCTATGATTCTATTTGGTTATGTAATTAAAGATTGTACCACAATAAACGAAAACGGGGGCCAGTGTTATTTAACATCTTTGTTGGTGACATGGACAGTGGGATTGAGTGCACCCTCAGCAAGTTTGCAGATGACACCAAGCTGTGTAGTGTTGTGGACATGCTGGAGGGAAGGGATGCCATCCAGAGGGACCTTAACAGGCTGGAGAGGTGGGCCTGTGAGAACCTCATGACGTTCAACAAGGCTAAATGCAAGGTCCTGCATGTGGGTCAGGGCAATCCCAAGCACAAGTACAGACTGGGCGGGGAATGGATTGAGAGCAGCCCTGAGGAAAAGGACTTGAGAGTGCTGGTGGATGAGAAGCTCAACATGAGCCGGCAATGTGTGCTTGCAGCCCAGAAAGCCAGCCATATCCTGGGCTGCATCCAAAAAAGTGTGACCAGCAATTGAGGGAGGTGATTCTGCCCCTCTGCTCTTCTGAGACCCCACCTGCAGTACTGCATTCAGTTCTGGAGTCCCCAGCACAAGAAGGACATGGAGCTGCTGGAGCGAGTCCAGAGGAGGGCCACGAAGATGATCCGAGGGCTGGAACACCTCTTCTATGAAGACAGGCTGGGAGATTTGTGGCTATTCAGCCTGGAGAAAAGAAGGCTCCGGGGTGATCTTACTGCTGCCTTCCACTACTTAAAGGGGGCCTCCAGGAAAGCTGGAGAGGGACTTTTGACAAGGGCGTGTAGTGATAGGACAAGGGGCAATGGATTTAAACTGAAAGAGGGCAGATTTCGATTAGATATAAGGAAGAAATTTTTCACTCTGAGGGTGGTGAGGCACTGGAACAGGTTGCCCAGAGAAGTTGTGGATGCCCCATCCCTGGAAGTGTTCAAGGCCAGGCTGGATGAGGCTTTGGGCAACCTGGTGCAGTGGAGGGTGTCCCTGACCATGGCAGGTGGGTTGATCTTTGAGGTCCCTTCCAACCGTAACCATTCTATGATTCTATGATTCAATGAAAACAAGGAAGCCTTGTTTATAGCAACTTTTCTTTAATATTTCAGTATCTCGCTTGTCATCTTAATGTTCTTGTGATAGTACACACTTGCAGCTACGTGAAGGATATGTATGCCTACAGTCACATTTTCCTCCTTTTTCCACACAATAATACTCCAAAAATACTTCTCTAACACAGTCGTTTTATTTAAAGAATGCCAGATACATTATGTTTCAGAACTCCTACACACAGTGCAGTCCTGCTTTTATAACTCCTTTACCATTCTTTCATGGCTAGAAGGAAAATGTCTTTGAGTTTATGAATATGAAAAACCCTCATTGTCACCTGTATTTATAGAGGTTGAAAATACTTCAAAGCAATAAAAACGTCTGGGCTAACCCTTCTTATGAGTGGCAGCATTATAAGGCTGGAGTTTGTATAGCACCACAGGAAACTCTGGAGGAGATGAGCCCTTAGTGTCCAGTCCAGGCTGCAGAGCATATCACACCCCATGAACTGCAAGAGACCCGGACTCCTCTGTGGACTTTGTATCTTAACCTGCCCAAGCACTGGAGCATTTCTGAGAGCTTTGGGGTTGGCTTTGACTGATGTTCAAGGATAAAAAGGCAAGGGAAGTTGGAGGCAGTGAGCCTTCAGTCTTCTTTCTCTGGCTGGGAATAGAGTACCACCATCTCTCCTTTTCAAAACTGGGTAGATCACATTACGCTTGAGCACCAGCATGCACCTCATCTACTCCAGCCTTGTGGTTTTCACTGGTTGAAGGCTCTAATGAGGCTCATAAAAATGTGAGTAATTCTGTATCTGACATGCTAGTGCTTTAAAATTTTTTAAAAACAAATATAAGAATAACAATATTTGGACATATTGTGAAATTATGATTACAGAGAGAAATTAGTTCCTATAAAGTATAACTCTTTTCCATTTCAAATTTTAGTTATGGATATTAGCAGTTTATGTAACATGATAAAACAGAGTAATAGGCAAAACATTTTGTTAATGCTAAGGGAAAATATAATCTAATAGAAGAAAGAGACACTCTCATCAATAATTGTTTAATAATATTTTTAAATATCATAAATTAATCACTTTTCAAATAAGACTCCTTCTTTGGAATGATTTTTCCCAGTAATCAAATTCGAAATCACACTGCGGTATTACAGGAAAGCAACTATCCACTGTATTTCTAGCGAATACAGTGACGTACTCCAGCAGAAAAAACAATGAAGGTGTTTTTCTCCTTTCTAAGAAACTACTAGTACAAGCCAGACTGCCTAGAAAAGATAAATCAAAGCACTTACTTCTCTATGTAGCTCAGAAGACCATATTAGGATATAAGGGTAGCCACCTATTCACATGGCAAATATGAATATGAATATGCAAATAGTTATTCCCAGTCAAAAATCTGCATGAGATTTAGTAAATGAACTTTCATCACATAAAACAGTCAAAATATTCCAAAATAACAAATAAGGAAAAAACTCATTTGCAAATAATTTGTGAATAAAATCAGAGTCTAAACATGTCAAGTAAACTGTTGTGAAAATTGCCTGCTTGAGAGTGTAATTGAAACCTTTACTACATTAGCAGTATTCAAACTATAGCAGCTTTATACAAAGTGATTTTGTTTACAAAACATTTCTGCTTGCAAGCTCACTAAAGCAGAACAACAAATTCGCTTTCCCTTCACATTGGCGGTAAATTCCCCTCATTCGCTTCTTCCTTTTCCCACCTGCCAGTGAATTCAGAGATGGTTGAGGTGGGATATTCCCACCCCATGCCCACCTTTTGCTAGCTTGAACTCTCAGCCCATTCCAAAAATATTTTCTCTCCAGTTAGTGCAAAGAATTCTGTCTAAGCTGCCTAACTGCTTAGAAAAACTTCAAGAACAGAAAAAGCTTCAGGACTGTCTTCAGAAAACCTGCAGATATGCTGAGACAAATTTTTTTCGATGCTTAGAATTGTCACATTCTCAATATTTTCATTTTTAAAATTATTATTAAAGTATTTTAGCAGTAGTTAACATATAGTTTTACTTCTTTTTTTTTCCTCAGGAATATTAGGGCTCATATTTTTGGTGAAAAACTGTACCTAAATCTATCCCTATCTCTATCTCATGCTTGCAGACAGATTTTCTTCTAACAGCTACATTTTAAATATATTGAATATACATTTGAAAATATTTTAATTTTTCAAATATATAGTTTTTAATATAGCCTTATAGTGTATATTTTGGATAAAGATTACTAACTGTTGTTCATATTTTACTAGAGACATTTCTAGCTGAGATTTATCAACTCTAGCCAATGCTTCATGGTGAAAGACACCCTTCTGTGGTAGTTATAGCTGTCTAAAAGAACATAATTGTCAAGATTATCTTTGTTCTGCTATATCTATCTCTATTTTAACCAGAAGAATTTCAATTTGTTAAGAATACTGCAAATGGCAAAAGCTATCAGAAGAATTTTGGCATAGACAGGTGCAAAAGTGCTGAACTGTCAGCACAATTTGAAGTCTGAGAAAAGTTATGGTTTATGACCTAGCTATGTAGTGCTGACCACATGCACTTAGTGGTTAATAGAGAAGTATGTATGTATTTAAAAAAAAAAAATAGAGCTCAGTAGAAAAAAGACAAAAGTACACTTTAGATTGAAAATATTTGGACCTTATTTTTTTCCTAGATGATAACCATTTTCATGTCTTTTTGATACTTTCTATAAACTAAAAAAACCAATAACGCCTTCAACTCCTCTAGAAATGCAATCACACAGCCCCTCAACACATTTATAAATGGGTTGCTGGGTTAGAAAAATTATTATAGTACATGAAGTACTTCCTGGATTACATCCAATTGCTGAATCTGCTGCCTGAACAGGAAAGAGAAGAAAATAGCCACCCTGGGCCCATGGTAAACTGCCCAGGAAGGAAGGGATTATGTCCCCACCAGTACTGCATGTCCCAGGGCCATAGGGAGCCACTGGCTATACAACTCCTTTTCCCTCAGGGACCTCATGTTTGCACCTGGTTATCACCGCAGTCCTGCAGTTGCATCTTCTCCCTGGCAAGTTTTTTAAAGGAGTGCATTTTCCATGATTCTGTAGGACAGGGTTTGGGAGAGAGTTGCCTCCAGTGAACCAGGGAGTCACCAGTCCAGAAGGGCCAGGCTCTTCTCCTCAACAGCCTCCTTCACGTGTCATCTCTCCACACACCCACATCTCCTTCCTGCAGGTGCTGTCAGACTCTCTTCCACACCTATATTTATCCTTGCGTATTGCTATTTCAAGCTTTGCATATATGCCTTGATCAGGCTAGAAGACCTATACCTGTTAATGGCACACCAAAAATGTCTTTTCTTCTGTGAAAACACCTCAAAATAACCCACAAAAAGCCACAACAAAATAAACCCTATATTCATGAAACATTGCCTGGAATTGCCAGCGTGACCAGCCAGCGGCACAGCAGCACACTGCTGGGTGTGCAGAACACAGGGAGGAATCTGGCATTCCAGTAAAACCAAGCAGTAACAAGAAAGAGGTCTGTATTTAACAACTAAGTTCCTGCAGATTTGTTCCCTGTGGTAAATTTTAGATCGCATATGGATTTTAAGTCTCCCTTCATCAGTCAAATAAGGCTGGAAGAAGAAACTGTGAGAAGTTGCACCAGAGTACAGGGCTTTGACAGCAGCATCATCTGATCACTGCTTGTAAAAGGTGTATCTTATTAATTCAGTACATCCTTACGCTTCCAACAGTGCAGTTTCTGCTACTCGATGTTGTTCTGTTACCCTCTCTTTTCCTGCCCTTGTTTCACTTTCTTTCTGAGCAAGAAATCAGCTCTCACTGCTTGGCAATCCTGCTCTCGTACTGTTTTTTGCTGTTTTAGTTCCAAGCCTTGTTGTGAGAGAACTATAGTAGATCACTCTCGCCAGCTTGTGATTAGAGTCAAGAGCTGTTACTGGAACCAGGGACTCCAGGTTTTCTGGAAAGTCTGAATTGTTCTTGGCAACTTAACCCAAAAAAGTGTTTAAACCTGAGCACAACTTTCAGCCTTGTAATGGGTTAAAAACATCAGAAATTGGTTTCAAGACAAAATAATAAGCTTGGCCATGAAGATCAAGGAGGAGCAAGCATATCCTCATGTTTCAGCAGTGTAATTTATTGCTGTTAAGATAGACCTTCAGTCTTGGACAAGAGGAAAAATCAATATTAATCCACTCATACTTGTAATGGAAAGATGTGGTCGCATAAAGTATCACTGGTTAGTGCAGGACTGCAGTCTGAGTTTGAAGAGAGATACTATAGGTTTGCTATAGAAACAATAGACCGTAACATCATATCTGATATGGAAAAATCAATCATGCTGCTACTAGTTGAAAACCTCTACAATTTGAGGAAAGAATGTAAAGTACTTCAAGTAGTTGTTAAAGAGAAGAGATTTCATAATTATTTAATCACTTTAGAGGTCAAATCAATTAAAACATCATTTGTCAGTATTTTCTCTGAGATTTGTTTTCAGGAGGGGGAAAGAGGAGAATAATGTTTTCTCAGTGTTCATTGTCTTGACTTAAATGGTGTCACACAGAGATAATAACAAACAACACTGTCAGCCTCAGTGAACTATGGTTTTTCAGCTAGAAGCTATGTGGGGTTTTTATTTGGAAACTGGAAAAGACTTGTCAAAAAAAAAAAAAAGAATAAAATCTTCATGCTGTTTCCTATAAACATCAACAGCTCTCTGTTCTCTGGGCCGAGAGGGGGTTATCTCTGAGAATATGTGTTACCAAATAACAGTAGCTATGAAGTCTTACGGGTTCAAATGTACAATGGATGCTGGTATCTGCAGTCTCTCTAGCTGCACCAAGCTCATATGTTATCAAAGCTCATACTGTTTGACATCATTTGCCATTTCTTCTAACATAAAAATAAACAAACAGTCCTAGCTGTTTTAATCACGGCAAGCCAAGTGTCAGCAGCAACATTTACATTGGATGACCTCTTCTGAGGGGGTGAAAATTCCTTCAAAAAGAGCAAGCGAATTACACTGAGTTTAAAAGCACACTATCAACTGTGTGAGATAAACAACAGATCCAGTCCATTTCCTAGGTGTGCTTTCCAGACCCTAGTACAATTAACATTAATACTATGTTAACATTAAATATCAACTCGATGAAATTCGGCAGTTAGTGACACTGTTTACGATAATTTGTAGAGAGTTCTTCTGTAATAGTACTGAGGTTGAATTACAAATTATGAAAAGTTAACAATAGCTACCTATCTTATACCAGCCCTGGGAATGGGCTGAAGATGTCTAAAGATGGCCCAGCTCCTGTTTTCACTAACATAAAATATTGTAATTCTCAAAATCCACAGCTGCTTTTGAATATATTTTGAAAGGAAATGGTGGTTTTGCACAACACAAAGACTTCTCCTGTGAAAACATTTGCATATGCAAACCCAGTAAATAGCAAACGCACGAATGTACAAAGTTGCTGTTCTTTCTGACTCCTGAAAATAGAGTACACCGCACTATTAATGATTATACACCCAAAAGCAAACTGAGAAATGAATTATCCATGGCTTATCACTGTCTATTAGTTGTGTTCTTTCCACCTTTTTTTTTCAGTTGAACGACCAGAGAGGAGAACATTGCCAGCTAACATAATGTGAGCAACCAAACAGAAACCATGAGTAGCAAGTAGTCAAAGCAAAGAGAACACAGATCTTCCTCGCTATCCAGTGTGTGTCTGCAGCCTGCCAAGGGAAGTTAAGGATTAAATGATTTGTTAGAGGCCTGATATCTTAAAAAGGAGAATGAAAGATAAAATACTTAAGGACCAACCCTTCAATGTCTTTGTTGCATTTCTCATCTGTTGCAAAACCAGTTATAACTTCTGCATAATTGCACAAAGCATTCAAACATGTTAATTATATGTGCACGTCTTATTGTATATATGTACATGCACAATCCTCTGACCATTGAGTTTTTCCCCAGCAAGCTCACTGATATTTTCCCACTCTCACTTCACTCAGATCTTTTTGCTGGCTCTATGAGTGACTGTTTGAACTCAGACTGGATTTTTTTTTTGGCATTAATGTGCACTCCTCATGAAGTGCACTGTGCAAACATTGGAAACTATTAGTGAAAATAAACAACAATCAATCTCCAGTTCTCAGAAGCATGTATTGCGTTATTTTTGTGAAGAGAGCTGAAAAAAAAATAGAATGCAGTACAGAGGCCAGTTTCGTCCTCTGAAAAGGTGTCATTGCCACTGAAGTCAACAGGAGCTGGGCATGCTTTTCCAAGGACAGAGTGTATACTCGAGTAGCTAACGAATCTGAAGGACTGAGACTGACAGTCTTTCAAGTGGAACGGGATAACTGTGCTTTCTTTGAATAAATCAGTTAAACAAATGAACATCATCATTTAGGTCCAGACTCTGAAGAGGAAAATAGGAACAATACTTCCCTTTGAAGTAATGACAGTCTTATTCCATGGCTCTAAGAAGCAAGAAGGCAAACATTGGGCACTTCTCTATAAAGCTGTTCAAATATTATTGAATTATGCTCTCTATTATTTGGAGTCAACTATGCAGCAGGAATATTTAAAAATAAGCAAGGATTTTCCTGAGCTGTTGTAAAGAATGGTCCTCCACCTTTTGGTATTAGTTGAATTTGGATCAGGCACTGAAACACATAAAGATGTCAGCTTTTTATTTATTTATCACATTTCTTTTTTTATTTATTTATATTTGCTTGCTAGGCAGGTTTTTCCTCAAGCTCTTACAAGCTTTATTTATTATTCATTTTCATCTCAGGAAGAGAAACTTGAAATATTTATCCACAGGATATTATTTTTTAAAAATACTTTCCACAAGTGCCAGATATGCTAAATGGCTAAATCCTTTCTGAAACAGCCAACATGATTATCTTCTCTGAAATTTCACTTTTAAAAAGGTTAATAATTAAAACATTTTACTCTAAGCCAGGCAAACAGTTAATAGGATGAAATGGTTACTTGGAAAGAAACTGTGGACTGAGCTTCTTTCTTTTCAGCAGGCTTTTGCTTTAATTTCGTTGAGTTTTATTCTAGGTCTAACAAAATTAATCATTTCTGAGAATTGCTAACCACAATGACAAACCTCGCTATGCTGAATGTTTTACAAGGAAGCTGTTTCGAGCCATAACCTGCCACCATGAGCAAACAACTGACGGCCAGCAGTGTTTTTGTTAGACTCTGACAAGGGAATCAATAAAAAGACACAGCAAAGGTTCAATCAGAACAGACACCACTAATACGAATGGCCTTTTGGGACCCACGGAAGCGTGGAACTGCTTTTCCATGTTAATTTCTCCTCACTACCCTTGGGGTTATCACCTTCTTTGGCCCCTGTTAATTAAAAACTGCCTCCTGTTAAAGTTCTTTGGCAGACATTCGCCTTGTGTCAATCCGTTTTGTTGGCTGCTGAGAAAGGAAATGAAGGGAAGGAGAATTCAGTAACTGCTGAGTGAAATGCTTCCAAAATCCTTCCTCTCAACCGCCACTTGACACAAATGTACAGATTTCTCTCTCCATCCTTTCAGATACTGAGACGAACTTACATATGACATGCAGACGGCAGATTTTAAATATTCATTATGCAACTGTCTCTTTTTATGAGGATACGGATACCGAAGAAGCACTGATTATGGCTGTGCAAATAATTGATTTTTCAGATGAGCAGCCAAACAGGGAAAAAAATCCAAAGAATATGCATTTGATAAATTCCAAGAAAGCTCACACTGTTTTTCCTTTGTTTTCTATCTTGCAAAAGTGAAAGCTACTTCTCTGCTCCCATTCCTCCCAGGCTTCTTCATGCTCATGCTTCGTTTTACCCACAGGGAAACATTTGTTTTCTGGCCAGTTCGTAAGACAAGCAAAAGTGATAAAATGATAGAGTTTCCAAGAATGGAAGGGAGCAGTAGTAGTTCTGTTCTACTTAATAGTTCAGTTGATTAGAGCATTTTTCCTGGGTGGGTTCAATCCCACCTCAGTCTGAAGCCATTTGGACCCCTCTATCCCAAGAGACCACAAAGGTATTCAAAGAGGAGAAGGCTTTCGGGCCCTGGTGTAGCTGTTCTCTCCTTGTGTATAAGTAATTAAATACGCATTAGTCTGGGGACCTAGCCACCACTGCTGAGATTCATTTCCTCTTCCCAGCTCAGTAACTATTTATTTACCTTATACAAAGGTGGAAGGTGTCCAACCAAAGGGACTATGGGAGCCCTTCCCAGAATACCCTGTAACGCCACAGTTCAGGCACATGTACAAGGAAAGGCAGTTGTAAACTCAGGTTGAGCTTCAAGGCAGAGAGCGGGTGAAAACTCCACTCTTGAGACTTCCAAGGCTCCACTAGACGAGGCCATGGCTGATGTGACCTAACCTAGGCCACAGCCCAGCTCTTAGCAGTAGGCTGGGAAAGACGACCTCCAGAGGACCCTAGAATCTCTGGACCCTTACAGCTCTCCTGTATCCCTCAACATTCATTGGAAATGCCAGGCTGATCAAGAGTTTTGAAAGAATTTTCTACTGTTATATATCTCCAAATGTCATCTTAAACATTTTCTCCACAACTTTCCTGGGCTATTTTGCTACCTTTCTTGGTTAAAAATTTGGTGGATCTATCCCCTCTTTTTCCAAGACAATGCAGCTCTCATCATTTTTGCTTAATTAATATTTGGCATATAGTTATCCTTTAAAGGTTCAACATGTTATATTCTTGGTATTCATAAGAACAAATATAATAGATCTAATTCTCTTTTGATATACACATGGAAACTCCGTGTCAGATTTATACCATCCGAAAACCTGAGCTATTGTAATAAAATTTTGTATTTGACATCAGTCATCCATACCACCCATATCATGTTGCTAAGAGTGTCAAGAAGATAATGCTGGTTAAAAATTATTCTCTTAAAAACTTATTCTTGCATTAAAAAAAAAAAAGCTCTTTAGATAGGATTTATGATTTGATTTCAAAGGCAGACATGGAGGAATTTATTGTTAGAAGATGGAATTGTACTATCAGAGGTGAGTCAGCTGACCACAACTCAGTGGCTATTAAGCTTGCTTTTTTATTACAATGTGAATTACACTTTGTTCATTATGCATGAATCAGATCAGTCAAAATAAGCACTTTCCTGAACTGTTAATTTTTAAAATCACGTCTTTTCTTCTTTTTAAAAAACTTTCAGTAATTTTCCATTAAAGATACATCACTGTCTCCCACCCACAGATTTCTGATGAGCCTAGAGTGTTGAGTCCTGGATAAAGGTATAATCTAAACCCCTTTCCACCCAACATTTAACATAAGCTATTGAAGTGACATTTTCAAAGACACCTGCAGATGTTCCTTCCGTAAAACCTGCATACAAGAGCAGGATCACCTGATTCTCCAAGTAAACTAAGAAGTCCCATTGTCAGTATAAGCACTTTCATTTGAAAACAAGGGGGTTTGCGTAACCAAGTCTTTTAGCTTCCCAGTTCCTCTTCTGTGTACATATTTTACACCCACTTTTGAAATGTTATATTAGGGAAAATCAAGTAGGGTGAAGAAAAAGAGAAAACTGGTTTGTAAATTAATGTGAAAAAGCCTATCTGAGGTTTGCATATCATCTGTTTTGGCTTCATTTCACCACAGGGGAGAATGAGGGATTTCACATGTGGGTGGGTTTTTTTTTTCAGTGAAAATAAAAGAACTTCATAAACGAAAGAGGCTGTCTGTGCAGAATGACAACTATTCCTTTTTCAGTACCATTGTACACTGTATATTCAATGACTGTTTTTTCTTGATTAAGAATACACTCAACCATGTAGTAGTGGTAAAATTTCATCTGGTTGAGTGAAGTGTTGAAGTGGAACTAGCTGGATTTGGGAAACAGTTTGATGAGCTTTTTTTTAAAGTGATTATAGCAAGTATGCATTACCTCAATCGCTTGGTATCTGTTCCTGGAAGGAAAGGTCCAGTAGTCAGACATTTTCTAGATAAGAGTGGGAGCCACTTTTGTGCTGAAATCTCATGTAAATGAAGAAAGTATCGTGGGAGTGATAGCAAAAGGAAACAGCTTCAAGAAGAGGGTCCTCTTCATCAGACAGTAAAAGACAAATGACGACCTCCAACAAAGTTGTTGAAGACTTGTCAAAATAGCTGAAGTAAGTGTTACAATTCTGTCATGGTATGTTCATAAAAAGTTTGGGAGAATGGTGAGGAAAAGGCAAGGAACCATCCCTGACACAAATAGCAGAACACAATACGATCTGGACACTCAAAGTACGATCTTCTCCTTTGCCCCTTTTTATTCTGAGGTTGGAGAAAGAGGTTCAGACATGTTAGCAAACTCTGGCTCGAAATATCACGAGATTTGATTCTCTGTAAAGCCCTGTAACTCCTCACTATGAGAGCTAGAAAAAACAATAGTAACAGAAGTGAACCATATATTTGTTGACATCTCAGTAAGCTTCGGATTTAGTTTGAGCAATAGGTAAAAGTATTTATTTGAACTGAATTACTGCAAACTGTCAGCCACTTAATATACGCTGGCTATGAGATATACCCGGTGCAGATTTGAGGGCAAAACCACAGACACTCTGTGTGTCTGTATGCTTCTTTGTAAACAAGTATATGTGTGTCTGTTCAGCCCATATATTTGTGTGACAGAAACCACCATGTTTTTCTATCTTAACAAAACAGAGTGTTACTAAACTGCATTGCAAAAGCATACGCTTATGTAGGTCTAAAAATTACCTTTACCAAGCCAGGAAAATGACTGAAAAAGTATTTGGTGAGATTCGAACACTATGATATTTTACAATTTATAAATTCTAATATTGCAATATTTGCAGCATGAAACCGACAACATCAAGTCAAGAGCTGTTTATCATTGTAAGAGTGTATCTGTAGGCTCCTGTACATTTTAAATGAATATTCCCAACCACAGCTCACAAAAGCAAGTAACACATATCATCAGCAATCACACATCAAACCAAGTCAAATGTTTGACATTGTGTTCACTACAAGATAAATAAATAATTTTGATGTTAGCAAACACACACCAAACCTTCCCTTAACTCAGAAAGGTAAATCAGGTTACATTATCTCTAAAAACATGGCAATAATGTATAGGACAAATCCTGATTATTTTTTTTCCTGTAGAAGTTTACTATTTTATTACAGTAGAAGGGAGCAGAGCAACTAACTCATCCCTTTCTGACAACCAGTTTCTTTGTCTAATTTCTATTCATTTCTTTGCCAGCTAAAACACCTTGAAATTACCTTCTCCAGCATGGAAGAATCTTTTTTTTTTTTTTTTCCCCCTAGCTCTGGCTGTCAGAGTGATTAGAATTTTAATTAGTAAAGCAGAGAGGAGGGAGGAAAATCACGGAGAAAAGCGCATGAAAGATTCACAAGAGCAGGGAAGACAAAGAGGTGTCGGCGGCAGCCTCACAGCTTGCTTGTTACAGCAGCAATTGCAGGGCCCTGCTCGAGTCTACAGCACTAACGGAGCACCGTCCTTTAGACCTCTGACAACACTAGGCTTCTGGGGCATTAGAAAACATTTTTATCAGTTGTCACTCAGAGCACGACAAGGTTTTTAAAGCACTCTGACTAGGAGCCGCTCCACTGCCAGCCTCATTTTGGCCCTTTGATCTGCTCTGCAGGACTCTGAGCTCAGAACTCAAGCCGGGAGGACAAGATTGTCAATGATACAGACTGCTACCATCCAGCTATTATGCCAATTAATATTGTAATTATGTATCAGCATCTGGGTTTTTTATAAAACAAAGGAAGCTTCTAAATGCTGGCGGGCTGATAAGGGAGAGAAACAGCAAAAATCTTCCCATGAACAATGCTGTATGTTTTAATTTGGAACAAAAAAATGCATTTTAACAGCAGAAATGTTCTGACTGGTCGTTCAGCTTGTCTGTGATCTACATAGGCATTTTGCCTTGACATCGTGGCTTTGATGCCACAGCTCAGCGCGGGAGGTAGCATGGACCAGGAGGGGAAGCCTCTTAAAGGCTAATGAGCTGAGCTCTGGCTTGCACATGGCTGTATCACATCCAGGCCTGGTGAGCTTCAGATGCTCCTTACTCACCTTGGGAACCTTCCCGGGCTATGCCCATCCTTTTCTCACTTACCTCTGACTCTTCTGCCCATCTCTGGCTGGTGCAGAGCAAAGAGGCCAGCTGCTGGAGGGGTCCTCCACCTCCGAGAGCTCTGCTCCTCACTATGTCTCTCAGCCTTATTCCCCACTATTATTGCTATCACTGTTGTCACTTTTATTATATGAGCACATTTGGTTGACAAGATCAGCAGCACACTGTGCATGGCAAGGTACACGCACGTACTAAATGTGGGGATGAATATGTGCTATTATTTATTCAACAGCAGGAGAGCTCAGGAACTGAGGTGCTGAGTGGCAGAATGGGAAATTGAATCCCATTCCAGTGCCTGAACAACAAATTTATTCTTTCTAAACTCATATCCTCTCAACCCAGTCCTTATACTCAAAGATATTTTAATCAGCTGAGAGCAAAATCATTTTCTGTCTCTACAGGGTCTGATCCTGAATTCCTTACTCACATGACTAGTTTCCTTCCAGTGAATCCAAGCTTTCAGCAGATAACAAATGAGTAATAACCAGAGCAGATTTAAAACATTTTAAAAGAGGATTATCAATCTGTGCCGCTGATGTCTCAAAACAATTGTGTGCGTGCTCCTATTTCACCAGTTATTGCAAAGGTTAGTCATTCACAGAATATTTGCTAGGAACTGCTCGAGATTTTTGAATGCTTTGTTTGACAGGTATTTTAGTTCTGTCCCACAATCAACCTTAGCTATTATTCTACCTGGAATAAAATACAAGAATTACAACAGCCAGCTTCTCATAGAAGATCTTTGTTCAATCTTTAGCAAATACTTTCTACTAGGGGAACAAATAGACTTTCTGACCTTTTATCTGGTGACATAGCACATGGCATATTTGTAATTTATGGAAATCAATCCATAGAGAATATTTTATTTCAAGTAATTACATCTCAGTGCAAGATCTAAATAAAAGTGATGAAAAGGTAATTAGGAAAATAATAGAATAATACAGATAAACCCAAAAAATGAGGTCTGAAGCACTGATCTTAACTATACAGCTGTAAATACTGGTTAGAAACCAATTATTACAGCTAAAGTCGATTGCCAGCTATTTTGAAGCACAGCATTGAAATCAGCATTACAATTGCTACCTTCCAGTCCTGGCTGCTAAAATAGCAGACAAGAAACAGAAAACTAAAATCCAGACCTTTAAAAATAGTTCACCATTTTTTCCTTTAATTGTTTGCCTGCTCTGAAATCATCTACATTTTATGGTATGTTAAGTGACAAGGAAGATTTTATGCACTGCTTTTACCCCTATGATGATCTCATTCTAAAATATCACTATGAAAACCGTATGTGTTTACAGAAACCCTAAGGGAACTAATGTTTAAGACATACATCCAGCCAAGAGCATCCAGTGGACAAAAGAAGAAGAAAGAGATAACGGAAGGCACAAGAAATCACCTTTTTATCTCACCAATGGGCAGATCCACAAATACACCAAGTGATCAGGTCTTGTGTGGATGCAACATGTGCAGGAGAATCGGAGATACTGGAAAGATACCCTTTCCAGTCTTGAACTGAAGCTACCATCTTTGAGATGTCTTCACACCCTTATCTTCCCACTAGGCATAAATCCCCCTTTGGGGATTTAGCAGAAGCAGGAGTCTTACTAGCAAAAAAAGTGCAGTTTATTCTTGCACAGGTAGACCTGGTCTATACTATTATAATGGTAATGCTATTTAGAGTTCCAAAAATAAAAGGAATTTGATCTATGCACTCTCAGGTGATCTGTTACTACAGTAATTTGAACTGTGTATTTCCTTAAAAGCTCATTCCATAGTGTCGTGGAGATCCTTAAATTAGAAAGTTTGCACAAAAAATTTCTGATTTAGCTCTTAAAATGTACCACTGAACTGCAATACAAGGCACTCCAGTGACCAGGAGACCCACAGCTGCTGGTAAGTGGTCATAGTCATGCCTCTGTATACAGTCTGCATATTCAGTGACTAAATACTCACACTGATTTAAATTCTAATGCTCCTCTATCTCCTCAGTCACCCAGTTATGTCACAGAAAGGGTACCATCACAAGGCAAATGAACGTTAACAAATTACAAGCCAGTCTTAGCTCACGCTGGAAACAACAACAAATAGCACAAAAGCATTCTATTCAGAAATATCTTTTCACAACCCTGTCATGAAATCACTCCAAGAAACAAAGAATAAATGAATAAAAAGATAAATACTGCGGATAATGTGCCAGGAAAATCAGATATAGGTAAATGGAAACAGGTTTGCTGAATGTTGCACAAATGTGGTATGAGAGCAGGATGAATTCAACTCAGTTCTTCAGCCAGAGAAAAAGATTTCGTTTAGATTTTAAAAGTTGCCTTAGGACATTTGTTCTAAAAATAATGTGAACATCCTGCAGAGGGAAATCCCTGGTATATACACTCTCCTCACCATTAGCCGGTGCATTTCCAAGCTTGACATTTTTACATTTCAGGCATAGGATGAAGATGTTCAGGGATGGTTAAAGTTCAGTGAATGAAACAGAAGATGTAACCCCAAAAGTAAGGTATTGATCCTATCCAGGCTTGTCTTCAAAGCCTTGATAAAGCTGAGGAGTACACAAGAATAAGAAGTTGAGTTAGGGCTTCTACATGCCTTTACATCAATAAGCTGTATGAAGACAAATGGTGCTGTATTGGTTCTGAGACTGCACACGGATACCCCAGAAAGATTCAAGCCATAGTGCACAAAAGAAGAAACAACTAAACAGCACCAGAACTTCTGATTTTACTGACAGTCACAGGATTTCATATATTCCAAATACTTAGAACCAAGTGATTTCAGAAGAGTCCTTGTAAGAGGCTTATTTTTAATCATAGAATCACAGAATGGTTAGGGTTGGAAGGGACCTTAAAGATCATCTAGTTCCAACCCTGCTGTCACAGGCAGGGAAACCCTCCACTGCACCAGGTTGCCCAAAGCCTCAACCCGACCTGGCCTTGAACACTTCCAGGGATGGGGCATCCACAACTTCTCTGGGCAACCTGTTCCTGTACCTCACCACCCTCTGAGTGAAAAATGTCTTCCTTGTATCTAATCTAAATCTGCCCTCTTTCAATTTAAAGCCATTGCCCCTTGTCCTATCACTACATGCCCAGCACTCTCAAGTCCTTTTCCCAAGGGCTGCTCTAGATTCATTCTCCGCCCAGCCTGTACTTGTGCTTGGAATTGCCCCGACCCACGTGCAGCACCTTGCACTTGGCCTTGTTGAACTTCATGAAGTTCTCACAGGCCCACCTCTCCAGCCTGTCAAGGTCCCTCTGGATGGCATCCCTTCCCTCCAGCATGTCCACAACACCACACATCTTGGTGTCATCTGCATATTTGCTGAGGGTGCACTCGATCCCACTGGCCATGTTACCAACAAAGATGTTAAATAGCACTGGTCCCAGTACTGACCCCTGAGGAACACCACTTGTCACAGGCCTCCACTAGGACATTGAACCATTGACCACAACTCTTTGAGTGCGACCATCCAGCCAATTCCTTATCCACTGAGTGGTCCATCCATCAAAACCATGTCTTTCCAGTTTAGAGACAAGGATGTCATGTGGGACAGCATCAAATGCTTTGGATAAGTCCAGGTAGATGATGTCAGTCGCTCTTCCCCTATCCATCAATGCCATAACCTCATCATAGGAGGCCACCAAATTAGTCAGGCAGGATTTGCCCTTAGTGAAGCCATGTTGGCTATCACCAATCACCTCCTTGTTTTCTGTGTGCCTTACCATAGTCACCAGGAGGATCTGCTCCATGATCTTGCCGGGTATGGAGGTGAGACTGACTGGCCTATAGTTCCCTGGGTCTTCTTTTTTCCCCTTTTTAAAAATGGGGGCTATGTTTCCCCTTTTCCAGTCAGTGGGAACTTCACCAGATTGCCACGACTTCTGAAATATGATGGATAGTGGCTTAGTAACTTCATCTGCCAGCTCTCTCAGGACCCGTGGATGCACCTCATCGGGTCCCATGGACTTGTCTACCTTCAGGTTCTTTAGGTGGTCTCGAACCTGATCTTCTCCTACAGTGGGTGGTTCTTCATTCTCCCAGTCCCTGCCTTTCTTTGTCTTTTATGACTTGGGCTGTGCAGCTGGAGCTCTTGCCAGTGAAAACTGACGCAAAGAAGTCATTGAGAACCTCAGCCTTCTCCATATCCCAGGTAGCCAGGCCCCCCATTTCCTTCCGGAGAGGGCCTACATTTTCCCTAGATCTCTTTTTATCACTGGCATATCTATAAAAGTTTTTCTTGTTGCCCTTGATGTCCCTGGCCAGATTTAACTCTATCAGGGCTTTAGCTTTCCTAACCTGATCTCTGTTTGCTCAGACAATTGCTCTGTATTTTTCACAGGCTACCTGTCCTTGTTTCCACCCTCTGTAGGCCTTCCTTTTGTGCCCGAATTGGTCCAGGACCTCCTTGTTCATCCATGCAGGCCTCCTGGTGTTCCTACCTGACTTTCTCTTTGTTGGGATGCACCGCTCCTGAGCTTGGAGGAGGTCATCCTTGAATATTAACCAGCTTTCTTGTGCCCCTCTTCCCTCCAGGGCTTCATCCCATTGTACTCTAGCGAGAAGATCCCTGCAGAGGCCGAAATCTGCTCTCCTGAAATCCAGAGTAGTGAGCCTGCTATGCACCCTCCTTGTTTCCCTAAGAATCTTGAATTCCACCATTTCATGATCACTGCAGCCAAGGCTGTCCTTGAGCATCACGTTCCCCACCAGCCCTTCCTTGTTAGTGAGAACAAGGTCCAGCAAAGCACCTCTCCTCATTGATTCCTCTTTTTGTCATCTTCTTTTTTTTTTAAAAAAAAAATAAATAAAAAATCAACATTTACTTCTGGACCTCACAGCTGTGAAAAATGTTCAAAAACAGAAAAATATGATTATTCTGAAAGCTTAGACCCAGGAGACTGGAAAAGAAAGATGGAAGGGGAAAGAAAACAAGCAGTGGAAAAAAGCACAAACTAGGCCAATTAGAAATGACATTTCCATAACTGGATTTTTTCTTTCTTACATGATTTGAAGCTGGCAAATCTGAACTCATGATTTCAAAAGTACAGGGCAACCTAATGAGAGAAAAGTGGAAAAATTTAGAAAAAAGGTTAAGGACATACAAAAATCTCCTGTCATGGTATTCCAGACTGAGGATTTCTATTCAAAATAAGGAACTCTCCTTGTCTTGCGGTAAGACTTCCATGGAGGTGTCCTCCCTAACCCCCCCTTTATAGTGGAGCTATTCAAGCTCATGTGTCTGCTCAACTTGTATTCCTAAGTTTTCTTTTCAGTGCAGTGATTCATTTTGACATGTTAGGAAAAAGCACTGATGTCAATACATAGGGGAGGTCTCCCAAAGGCTAATTGAAAACAAGACCGTTTCAAAAGAAAATTACTCATCTCTCAGACTTATGCCTCCTTGCACAGATATAACCAACATAAAATGGCTCAAGTTGAGATCATAAGTTTTGCAATCCACTTTGTTGAAAGATATCTTTACACAGCCTGTCAGAAGATAGGAGACAGATGTTCAATGTTTTCCACACTAATCTTCAAATAAACCGCATGAGTTTTATGAGGGCTTCTCAGTGGGAAAGAAAATGGCCTAGCCAAAAGCCTGAAAACTACAGAGCAATCAAATTTCGGTTTGGAAGCTAAAACTAGACTCTCCTCTTTTCCTATCAGTTGAAAAAACTTGTCTGGAGAGGCTCCATCAGAGAGAGTTTTTGCTTCATTTTTCCTCCTGCTGCTCATGTCTCACATGGGATCGCCTGTAAAAACAGTGCCTGAGGGATCTATATTCAGTTTTCTAAAGCAAACGTAACACAAGTACTGTTCCTGGGTTACACATTTGACTCCTGTAATACAAAATGTGAGAGAACATCCCCTAATGGCATTCAAATCATGTTCTTGCATGCTGGCTTTGTGTGTTGAACAGCCATGCAAATTCTGTAGCACGCCAGCATACAGTGTTTTCTATGTCAGACAAATATCTTTCCTAGAGGGCAAGAAGATATTATAAGTTCTTACTTTGTGGTTAGATACCAAAGTCCTTACTCAGGAAAAATGGTCACTTAATTAACACTCACAGTTTACAGAGACTGAGGCCAGAATGAACCATTAGATCTTAAATTTCATCTCCTTAGCTTCGTATTGAGCTCATTAACTTACATTTTGTTAGAATATAATTTGTGTTTGGTCAAACTGTATTTTCTAATAAGTTTTCACTGTGCACACAGTAACACATGGACAATTCATCAATGGTCCCAGGTGTTTAACAGCCTTGCTGTTAAAAAAAAGAACCTACAGTTTCCTTGTTTTCAAATTTAACTGATCTGGTTTTGACTTCCAGCCACTGGTTCTTCTTGTTCTCTTCTCTGCTAGATGAAAGAACTCTTCCTTACTCAGTTTTTCCTCTCAATGGGAGTACTTAAACTGTATCATCAAGTCACCTCTCAATCTCTTTTTCGATGAATTGCACAGACTGACTTTGAAGCCTGTCACACAAATCTGTTTTCCTTCAAAATAATTTTTTTCACTTTATTCCACACCTTCTCTAATTCTTAAAGAACCATTCAAAAACATATGTAAAATACATACTAAAACTTACGTACTAAAATACGGTATTGTAGAGGCAGTTTCACCAGTGTTGCAGATAAAAAGGAATTTCTTCTCCCACTTGCTTATGCTCTGAAAGATAGTACCAGGCCTTTTGACAGTAGCATTGCATTGAGACCCCCATCAGAGATCCTTACAAAGAAAGGATAGTTCTGCTTTCTATAAAAACGTCCCACAGTCTTTGCTTCTTCATGTGTAACTTTGCAGTTGGATGTTTTGATAGAATTTGACCCCATAAAGTAAAACATCTTCAATGAGAGGTAATTTTCTTTCCCCATAGCTGGCAATACACTTTTGAACCACATTGACTACATAGAAGTGTAAAGCAGAGCTCATTGTGGCTGCTGCAGAGGACTGTTATGGTCTAACAATACTTCTTAGAGTAGTAGAAGGGATTAATGCCAGATTATTTGTTAAAAAGAGTACTTTGAAAGTGTCACACTCTGCAAAGGTGTGGAAAGTGAAGGAAAGGGAACTATGTAAATGCCTTCAAATCTCCTCTGAAGTCTCCACAGAAACAGACATCACATTTAGATGTATGTGCTTTTTGTATTTTTACAATATGCAACATAATCACCTCCTGCTAAGTTGGCTTACACCTTGAAGTAGGCCGAAAGGAATCAGTCCATCTGCACACAAATAGGCATTAAGTGCCATTGTGAGGGGCATTTGGACGTGATATCAACAACGGTTCAGCAGATTGGTCCTGGGTCGTATGGGAGATTTGCTCATTTCTGGAGCGGCTATAGTAGCCACACAATGAACATACATAATATTTGTAATGCACTATGGACTTTGCCTACTCATAGACAATGTCACATTTTCTTCAAAGCCAGCAGAATTTCCAGTGTACCTATGTGAATTATGAAACACAGAATCACAGTTAATGCTACAGACTTGTGGTGAAAAAGAGAGCTGAGGATCATAAGGACTGGCCAGCATTTAAAAGCAAAGGGCTAAACAAATTAGAAGAACCATCTAGGGCAGAAGAAACATAAAATGGATAAAGTGACATGCTCAGTTCTCCATGCCATAGTGGTGTGACACATTAGAAAATGTACGAGTCTAAGCGTCATAGTCACTCCAGAGTGTTCAGCTCTGGAGTCCTCAGCATAAGAAGGACAGGGAGCTGCTGGAGCAGGTCCAGAGGAGGGCCATAAAGATGATCCAAGGGCTGGAACACCTCTGCTATGAAGACAGGCTGAGAGAGTTGGGGCTGTTAGCCTGGAGAAGAGAAGGCTCCGGTGTGATCTTACAGCAGTCTTCCAGTACTTAAAGGGGGCCTCCAGGAAAGCTAGAGCAGGACTTTTTACAAGGGGGAGTAGTGATAAGACAAGGGGCAATGGCTGTAAACTGAAAGAGGGGAGATTTAGGTTAGATCTAAAGAAGAAATTTTTCACTCAGAGGGTGGTGAAACACTGGAACAGGTTACCCAGAGGAGTTGTGGCTGCCCCATCGCTGGAAGTGTTCAGGGCCAGGCTGGATGAGGCTTTGAGCAACCTAGTGTAGTGGAGGGCATCCCTGCCTGTGGCAGCAGGGTTGGAACTAGATGATCTTTGAGGTCCCTTCCAACCCGAACTATTCTATGATTCTATTATAGTCTTGACAGCTGCTTTTGTACACGCTTAGTTGCAGGACATTTCTAAGAAAGATGAGGGGTGGATGTGAATCTTTCCTAAAACATTCAGGTTTTTCTAGTAAATAACAGAGTGATGAGTTTTCTTATATCTGAGATCAAGTTTTCCAGGCTACATAGCCAGCAGTCTAAGGGTAGGAAAAATAGTGTCTTTTTTGCTTTATGCGGCTCTGGAATAAATAAGGATTGCAGATTAATATTTTCTACTTTAGGCCTTTTTCTGTAACACAGTGGGCTACATCCTGCTTAGGAAGAACAAAGAGTTCACAGAGTGTTGTGAAGCAGCAGGCAGCAGCACTGCATCAGCCCTGCAGCAAGCAGAAGCTATTCTGTTTCCCCTGGTAAGCAAATGAGCAGAAACTGTCCTTTATCTTGTATTTATCTTGAAGTTCTGGCAGCAGTTCAGTTCCTTCTAAATGGGGACTACAGTCAATAATTGAATTTCAGTCTCACACCCTCGTCCTAGAAGTACCAACCTTCTGATGATCCAGTATGAAGACAAGTGAACCAAAACTGTAACATTCTTTTGGAGCGTTTCAGAAATGTTAGTGTTAACTATGAGAGAACAGCCATCAACCTTTTATTTGAAAATGTGCTAGGAGAGTCTGTGGTGCACAACATGTGAGCAATAACTGGATCTCTTGATCTGTTTTGATGCATCATCTCTGAGCTGTCTGTGATGAAAAACGTGAAAAAAAAATGGAAGAGGGAGAGATGCCGCATTCTTCGAGTCATTCCTAATCGAGGGCATAGGATATTTCAGAGCTATTTCACTGAATATTATACCGCATTTATCAAGAGATACCCGCAAGAACCAAACTTGCAAATAATCATCAAGATGGCAGTGAAACAAAGAAAGTATAGCTTTTCATTAAATAACTATGCAAGTCTCCATCTCTGGCACAGGTTGGATAGTGATAAACATTTAGTCACAGTGACAGCAAGTGACTCACTGCTTTTGACAACTATTTTTAAAAAGTGAGCAAATTCCGCCCAGTAGGATTAAGAACTCCAAATTTTTAATTGGATCAAATGTGTATCACTTGCCATCCTGTACTTAAGTCTTTATTTGATTATGTCAACGTATTGAGAAGTGGCCAAAGTAAATTTGGTAGGCACCACCACACAGCATATTCTCTATAGAACAATGGAAGATTCAGATTTTATTCACTGAACCCGGTTCTTAATGCTATATTTCTAATTTATTAAGAAATAAGATATGAAAGAATGTAGAAATACTGTAGCGCTTGCAGAGTACTGTGTGTTCAACAGAATACATGAAAAGGGAAAAGTGAACTAAATAAAGCGATGTTTTTAGATTGGCAGAACACCACAAGACTTGTATAGAGGATGCTTTGCTTTTTCTCATGCATCAAGAGATAAAATATTGTGAGAAATATTTCCATTAATGTAGCAGATTGGAGACTTTTTTTCCCCCTGAATTTCCACACCTGGATAACTTGTGCTTATTCTGAGAAAAGCAAGGTACGTGCAGCTGCCTCCACAATTACAGTTGTCAGCAAATGAAAAGGGTGAGCTGGACTGGCAGTACAACTTGGCTGAGTAGGTGGGCCATGAGCAATTCTAATTTATCAAGGCTGGCTTCCTCTCTTCCCCCTTCTTCTTTTCAAAGCACTCCTCCATCTGTCTTACCGGTGAAATCAACCTTCCTCCACATCTCCTCACTCTCTTTCTTCCTAGCTTTTCCTGATCTGCAGCTGCAATCCTCTCCTTAAATTTTCCCCTGTTGCCATTCACTCACTTCTGTGACCCCAGCTCATCCAATATGCACTACCTCATTTATCTCCTGGGTTCTTTAGGGCTCTCAAAAGCTAAATTGTAGGAACAGGTAAGTCTTGGGCACTCATTTTGGCTGACCAGACGCTCCATCAGCAGTGATAAGTTGCCTTTTGGCTACTGGTTGGCCAGAAGCCCAGCCTGAAGGTGATAGAGTCCCCTCAGGATGTGTAGTCTAAGGCTGAAGCTAGTGCAGGGGCTGAGCTACCATTGCATAGGCACACAAGGATCTGACAAGCTGAAGGAATGACTTCTGCAAAATGTGATGGTACCTTCTTTTTTTTTTTTTTTTTTAGAAAAACCTTACACTGGGGCTTCAAGGTGCTGTTTATAGGAAGAAGAGGAAGAGAAGGCAGATTCCATATCAATTCGAGAGTTGGTAGAGTGGTCAGTTTCATTTGCTCTAAGAATAGATAATGCAGCTTCTGAAAGAACAGCAAGTAGCAGGAAGAGCTATAGAACAGTCACTGATGCTAGTTATTATTCAAACTATAATCCTGGTCTTTACCCCCCCTCAGAGCAGTATTCAGAGCACATCATATTTTAAAGCCTAAACTGCACTTATCTCACACCTCTGAATCTGGCACAAAATAACTAACTCTCAGTAAGGAATGAAAAAATAAAGCCAACAGAAAGCTGCCTAACTGAATTCTTGGGACGATGAAGTGTGAACAGGTGTGATGATGTGTTAAACAGCATGTGGCAAAAATGCCTATGATTGCTAATGAGATGACAGTTGCTTGTTATGCAAACTGTCCTAGTAAAATCATCTCTGCCTGGAACCTATGCCCTTGGGCTCACATCCAATCAACCTGAGAGCGGCAACATGTCATTCAAAATGACATTCATCAGTATAGACAACTATGTGAGATCTATATGCACAGAAATCCCCAATACTCACTACTGTTAAGGTAAATTCAAGTTTTCATCAGAGTAAATTTGGAACGTACAAGCTTCCCTAGCCAAAAAAGAGTGGGGACTCATGAGAATTGCAAGCTCCACTAGTGGGAAATATAGACTAATTAAAATGAAATCTCCATTCAATGTATTTCTGTCGCTTGAAATAACACTGATCTTTTCCAATGAAGTGAGCGTTAATAAATTTACATATTAAATTGTGATGAGCTAAAAGAGAAGTGGAACAATATGGGCTTGTCTGTGATTTTTCTCCCAGAACACAGCCTTATTTATTTTATTTATTGGAGGAAGAAAGAAAAGGAGGTGGGGAAGGAAGAGTAATTATCCTATAATTATTCCTCCCGATATTTTTTTGCCAAAGACTATTATGCCTTCTGCATCTTAAAGAAATGGAAAAGAAATGAAAATCTACTGCCAATACATATATTAACATATCAGCATCTGAAACCATTAAAATCAATAAAGAAGGATGATACATTAACCTTTAGAGAACTGAAGTTCAAGATGAAGACTGATGGAGTGCTTCAGTGTTTGATCAGCTCATTTAAGCCAGTATGCAATGTAAGTTAATTGGCTGTTTCAAAGTAGTGCACAGAGATTTTCATGGTTTAAAAAAAACCCACTTCATTTTGATTATTATTACTGCATCAAACTTAAAATATTTTTTCCACATCCTCTTACTATGAATAACCATGGAAAAGGTGTATTGTACTGCAATGTATACTTTAAATTATAATAATTTTTTAGGCTCAATTTCTGTCTTTTTTTTTTTAATTTATTTCCTTGTGGATAGAGGAAAAATCATACACACTAAATAGATCACAGTATACCACCACATAAACCCCAGCATACACAAACTCTTGATACTTCAAGAAAAAGAAATTTCCAACAAAATGCTTCTTGGAAATTTATCTTCCACAGCATGGAAGGAAGATAATTTATATTCAGTGTTAATGACAATAATATGCAAAAGTATGATGTCTGCTGAATTGAAAATAGTTCCTCTTAGCTTTTAGTTAAAAAGAGGATATTCTTGGCATGTTTTGAAAGAAGTTGGATATATTTAAATTAATTATGAAAAAGACTGAAGAAGATGTTCTGCAGAAAAAGACTATTTTCTTTTCCTGAGCCTTTCAAAAATATTTCAGCTCTTTAAAACAATTTTGTACAACTTCAGCAAAAAAATTACCGATAATACTAATGACTCATAACAGAGGAAATATATATAAATACCAAAGTATTATGGCAAATCATATTTCCCATTCATTTTTAAAATCAAATACTGTCACTGAAACAATGTAGTTTGCTTAATGTTATACTCATTGCTTTCTGTGACAGCTCTTGTTTTATAAATTATAGGGGTGAAATAACTATTAGAATAGAAATTATTTACAGCATACATGTAACTAAAGTATTTTTAAAGGGAGGAAAGCATTTAAACACATGCATGTACTGAGAACAAAATATAATCCTATCTTTTTGAACTCAAATTGACCTATATGGGTGTGCTGACACAATGTAATTATGATGAACAACCTCTTTACAGAATAAGGAAAGCTTCCTGTGGCTGTGCTGGTTTAATGAATATCTGTACAACATCAATTGGGCAAATACCCTCCACAACTGAAAAAAATAATGTTATAATAATCTATTATTAGAATCAATAACTGTTTTATTATTCAAAATGCATGAAGTGCTAAGATGAATCTGCCGAGCAATAAACTTAGTGGTCTGTCACTTAATACCATATGAGTTTACAATATTGCTAATGTGCACAAAACATTCAAATATACAATATTGGCACATAAGATTTATGATAAATTTAAAGTAAGGAAGAATCTATGCTAAGTCTTCATGTTGTTTAACAGAGGTTGAGGAAATCAATAGTGTTCATAATGTGTCTGTGACACAGAAGCTTTAGTGAGAGACCTTTCGAATTAGAAGATGCACTTCTCTATTTACCTTTAGCTTTTTTTTATTTTTGAAACAGACATATTCTATGAAATCTATGATGTCTAAGAAAAATTGCTAAGACATTTTAAATCTTTCCAGTGGATAAGCATACATGCGATTAAGATCAACAAAATGGTCTGTAGAAAATATTTGAAAATTATTTCATTTTCAATTTGCTTCAAATTCCCTGTTTGCCTTTCAGATTTTACCATAAAATAACAGAAGAAATACAGATCTGAAACAAGTATAGATTTGTACCCCGAAACCACAACAAGTAGAAAGCAAATATATGGGTATGCTGGAAGTTAAGCACTCTACTTCCCTTCATATTTTCTTCTCTGGAAAAATTCTGCCTTACCCAGAGAATTCAAAGAGAGGAAAAGATTGAAAGAATGTAGCTAGTGAGATTAGCTGCAAGGTTATCTAACACTAACATGTCCTCTATCCTATACCCCATTTTTTCAAAGATATTTCTTTTGTAACACCATATGACTTTGTGCCTCCATTAGGACCTTAGGTCTGTTGCAGTTAATACAATCAACCTGGAATTTTCCTAATAATCTGCAAAAGGACAACGAAGTTCTGAAAAATGGGAATATTCCATGAGAAAAAATCTGATTTAGTGTCTTACGATGGTCTACAAAAGAGGTAGAAGAACAGGAGACATTAGGAAAAACTCAAAGATCCTGGGTTTTATCCAGCTCCACACACTATACAAGATCTGGAAGTTAAATAATATCAGAAATATCTTTGGAATACACTGAAGCATCAAAAAGAATAAACATTAGTCCCACATCTGTAAGAAATATCAGGAAAAGTAACAACTTAACTGGGAATAACCAGTTTAAAGAGTCTGTCAACATTCTCATGGTTTTATTGGCTGCACGTCCAATTCAAACCACATATTTTCTGAGAGTCTCCACAAGTTCAAGACTGCTGAACTATTTCTCTTCAAAAGAGTCCTAAAAATCAAGCCCACATAAAATCCTCCAGATTAATTAGGGAAAAAATAAAAAACCAAAACCAAAACCAAAAACAAAACAACCACGCAGGTACTTCCTTACCATATCTTTCGGGAAGGTCTGTGGTAATTATTTTTAGTTTCCCCTTCATTAGCTTTTTGAAAATGTCTGTGTCTTGTTTCCATTTAGAATACAATGTCCTTAAGATGCAGACTGGATTGCTTTGTTTATGTGTGATGGTGTCATACCCGTTATCATATACGCTTTTTTTTTTTTAATGTAACAACAGTAACTCATTTTTCTTGACTAAAATATTCATAAAATAGGTAAAAACTTCCCAGGAAAGGATAACACTATTTCTGTTTCTTGCCCTTTCTGGTAAAAGCATTAAAATCATATATCATGATTAAACTCAGAAGCAAGGGGAACTTTTAAGTCCATGTATTGAAAACCTATTTTTCATGCATGCAGTGTATTCCCCTGACTAGTAATTATAATTTAGGAAGTTAAAGTAGAACCATGTATATCATTTCTTCTGCCAAAAGCGCTCTGGTAAATCTTTGTTCTTTTGACCTGAAACCTTCGACTCAGTCCTGGGAAGTCCATAGTATGTTATTAGGTTGGAAGCATGCTGTAAACTCTGAACTGCTTTCATGACAGTATTGTATGTGTTGCTTGAGCTTTCTTACAAATATCTTTAAGCACACTACACCACATAGTATTGAATTTACAATGTAGGATCACGTGGTAAAATCATAATAAAGTCAATTTTAACAGTTTTTGCAGTTTCTTTCTCTAAAAAGAAACTCACTCAAAATATCCTCTCATAATGTGACTTGGGTTACTACATTTTGAATTACTTTGGTCTGACAATGACACTCATAATTTTTTTCACCACTGTTTTCAGGTCAGTTCACAATTGATATGAACTAAGTCCTCTTTCATAACTCCTTTTTTTCATATTCCTCCTTTTAGGTTTTAGTCCAAGGCTTGGGGTGGATCAGACTTGCCATGTGAGGTTTCATTTTCTTTTAATTTGCATGAAATTGCACCCACCAGTGAAGAAATAGAAGAATATTAATTAAGTAGGACAACGTCATTTCTCTACACATGCAACAAAGAGGTATCAAACAGGATGGACATTTGACAAAACATCTGGGTTTTAGGGGAAGTATTTCATTTTAGTTAAACAAAACACTCAAACCAAGAATAATACTGCAATAGAAATCAGTTACTTTTGCCAGTATGTTTCATTACTGTTATGGGTTGGACTACAGGTAGTTGAAGATGAAAAATGAAGGTAAGTCTCCAATCTTTTTTTTCATTTTCTGTATAAAAATACCATAGAATTAGCTGAAATGTGAAAAAAATCAACCTCAAGCACTGTAGTGATACAATAGTGGAGAAAGTTATCTATTCCAAGACAGAGTTATCCACCATCATGAAGAAACTGAATTATGCAAGCATACTACAAGGCCAAAAGACTAAGCAGAGTGTAGAAACAATACTTTGAGGGTGGGTTTGGAGAGAAAGAGGTCTGGTCCGAAATGCTGAGCAAAGTACGTTACCTTATTGATTTCTTCTTTTTTCAGGAAGCAGGATTTTTTTTTTTTTTTTTTAATAAGCTTGGCTACATCTGCAGAATTGCTGACTCTTTCATCACTTTTTCCTTCCAACAAAAAATTCCCATTTTACTTGAAATTTTGGATAGTTATTCAAGTCAAATGGTACTTTCAGGGTACATCTGGACACTGTATGTGACCTGAATTATGTTATTAAGAACAAAAGTTTTGAGAGCAATGAACTCAAAGGTTAAGTGACGTGAATGTTAATTTACCCTAAGAGAGAACAGTGACTTTTCTCACCTTAGTGTGACTGAAAAGAGGGGAAGAAGAACAGCTCAATACCTTGTCGTTTTGCAGAGATGTTTCTTTTTTTGTACCAGTAAAGTTCCTTCTCATAAGCTTCCTTTAAAAATCCATAGTAACACAACCAAAATCAGTTGGCAGACCTGCAGATATTGCTGTGTTTGAACATCGATAAAAATTCATAGTTAAGGTGATAATAAAAGTGGTTCCTTTTAAAGCTTTTCTTCAATACCTCTACTGATATTTCTGTTACTGTCATGGCGCCCATCTCATCATATGTGTAAATTTTTGTACTGTATCTGTCACAACACGCAGCTATCTACTAGTTTAATTAAACATGTTATCTTTGAATATGCTACTCTTCTTCTTTTCACGTTCTTTGTGGAATGGAGTAAGATCATTCACTCTTTAAAAAGAACTTGAAGACAAAATGAGCTCTGCTCTATTTTGCCATGATAAGACAGTTGTAGAAATAACCCTGACATGAAACTGCTAGAAACTGTAAAGCAATCAAAAACCAAACGCTTTTGAAACAGACAGGATTTCATTGTAACATCATGTGAAATAAAAAAAAACAATCACAAATGTTATTCTGCCATTGTATCATACCATTCAAAACTAGCAATGTTTTTTGCCTTGTCGTAAAGCTGTATGAAATGCAGTCACGGACTAAATCATGCGTGAAAAAACATCGCTCTGTTACCCTGGGATCAGTTTCAGCTTATAGTGAGCTCTCACAATGTTTTCTAGGCAACCAACCCACATACTGAAATGATGGCAAAGACGATCACTCTCTGCAGACAGTAGGTAGAGTGGAAAGAAGACGACTTACCAAGGCAGGAAAAGCAAGAGTTAGTGGCCCTAACCAAGTTCTTTTCAGTATGGATTAACCATATAAAGAGCGACTCTTAGGCAAAGGTAAAGAAAAATCTGTAGTTATGACACTCTATGTCAGAAACAAGAAGCAAAGGAAGTAAAATTAACCTAATACCAGTAGGCTTTGAATTTGTCTTGGCTTCTAGCATCAAATCATTCTACTGGTTGGACTTGAAAATAGTCTCTTCTTTCTGAAAATGAGACGAGGAAAATTTCTAAATGAACTCAACTATAAGCAAGCTCTTCAGGATTCTGGCTCACCTTAGACATACTTTCAGAAATAAATTGAAGTTACTGTGCCCACAGAATATGCAGTTTCACCCAGTTTGTAGTCCAATAGCTAGAAGCAAGACCATCTTACCTTTACACATTGTCTTACGTCTTGAAAAATGTATTTATTATGATAGAGTAGACTAGATAGATGAAACTTCTTGCAGTCTTCTGAGACTAGCCAAATTTCTGATGTCACGTATGCAGCCGTATAACTAATAAAGGAAAAACAAACTCATCCATCATTTCCAACTGGTCATACTGAATGGAAACAAATGTACTGAGACCCCTGAGATAGTCACATGCAGAAGCAATCTCTGAAAATAGTTAGAAGTTGAACAGCTACTGTGAGACATTGAATTTACATCAGAAAATCAAGCACGTTAAATTCCTGTGATACTGACTGTGTCTGACTAAGATTTTGTTCAAGCCTAGAAAACCTTTTCTCCTTTTCTTCAGCCTATAAACAAAGAGGGAAGCTGAATAAGGAAACTGAGACGAAGTACCAAAATTGTCTTCAGCATATTAATTCAGGGTAGCACGTAACATGTAGGTAGCTAAACATTTCATAACAATTTTTTGTCAGTTTCTGAAAAACACATCTTGCCCTTAAAACTCCATTTAACAGGTTCTGGGTTTTGACTGCTCTTTAACTTCTCTTGAGAGGAATTAAATTTATCTACTTAAATAGTAAACCAGCTGAATAGTTAAGTTGAAAACTGCTATGTTGTATTCATATGCTATTGATGGATATGATTCATAAGAATTTGTCAGTCATTGTGGAAAATTCTCAATTAGCATCATGAATGTGTTGATGAACTAACCAATCAGCTTTTCACACATCTTTAAAGTCCACAGCAACAATATCAACAGCACTTAATTTTTAAAAAGTAACTCCAACAAAATCCAACAACCCAACAGAAACAGTGAGAAATGTTTAGATTATCTTAAAATAAAGCTAATTTTAAATATGAAAGTAATAGGAAAGCATTCAAACTTTTATACTGAAACTGACAAACCGCATTGTAACTCTGTTCCGACTTAAAAATAGTAATGAGGTTTTCCTCACCTCTAAATATAAATCTTACTAACACAGAATGTATATTTTAAAGAAGTAACAGCTAGTATGCATTCCCATCCATGCTATGCATATCATTTGATGGTCATATACTTCCTAAACCCATACTGTGGAAAGGCAGTAGTAGCCAGCACCAAGCAGATGCGTGGATCTTAAGTTTTTAGCCAGCAAAGACTTCTACAGTGGAGAACAACCTACATGTCTAACCAAATTATGCTATTATCAGATATCTTTGCCATGATTTCTCACTTTAAAACTTGTCTTCAAATTTTAGCCTCCTGCCTTTAAAATTAAAACCTAATCTTACTTCTCAGTAAAGCTGTTTGTTGTATTAGGCACATCCTTCACAAATTTTCAGCTTCCTGTAAGTACGGCATAGTCACAAAGGTCATCCAAGCACAACAAAACTGGAATGTGCCTGTTAGTATCCCTCCAGTTTTATATTCTCATATAAGCTAAACTGTGAACCTTGGTTCCTAGTCCTAGACAACCTATTTTCCTTTACAAAATCAATTTGGTGGTTTCAACTGAACTCATCTTTGGTGCGATGCACTGGTGAAGTTCACAGAATTTCTGTCATAACTCAGTTCATTTGTCAATTTCTCACCTAAGAAATAGCTCAAAGAGAGCTAGTGGGATAACTGAACTGCCTCTCATCCTGTCCTTTACAAAGCAGAGTCATTTAAGCCAGTATTGACCAAGGTTACCAGTAAACCAGTACAGAAAATCCTTATATACCAAACACCCTTCTCATTACTCTATGTAAACAGTAGATAAAACACAGAAGACTGGTTTTCATGTTTTTGTTATTGAATTTGGGTAAACATTAAGATTGGTGAACATGAGTTTCCGTTTGAGAAAAGGAAGTGCAAAACATCTGTCAGAGGGCAAGTCTACAGGGGCAAATGCTACTAAAGTGCATGTATTGAATGAGACATGCCACGGTACTAAGGAAGAAACAGTACAAATCATATTTGAAAAAAGAGATGATATGTGCGTTCTGAAAAAAAAGATTAAGTTCATCTGGAAAGATGAACTGTGGTTTCTTCTTTCCTCCCAGTTTGTATACCAAATCCAGCATGTTGAGTAATAAACACGTTTTATTTTAAACACAACAGCTGCCAAACATCATAGCTGCTTGAGAAATGCCATGAAAAAAAATGTTTTACAGAAAGCTTCCTAACAAACATATTCTTCCAATAATACTGTTGATATAACTACCAGAAATGTATGGCAAGAAATAAGACAATTTCTCTAAATTAGTCACTTGTTTTAGCCACAAACAAGTTACTGACTGACATTGCTAAATAGGAACTCAGTCTGTGTTGATGTATATCGTACAAGAACTAAAACATTTTCAAATCTGAAAATTCCCAAATGTATCTCCAAATGTCCCAACTTGTCCAACATCAGCAGACCACATTCTGGGATTATATCTCACATATTTCCATGTTTTCACAATTCACTGCAGCAGTAGGAAAGACCGAAAATATCACATCTTATAGAGCTTTGGAAAAAACTTTTCTCGTATTTGTTTTCTGACAGAATTGCTACTCACTTATGCTTATCGAATTGGTATGGTTGACACAAAGCCTTCCCAAAGCACTCCTTAATGTTGTCCCTCTGTTGACCTTAAAAGTGTAGTGAGGAAGAGTATTTTTCCTACTAATAGAATTTCACTGAACATAGGGAGAATTCACTGACTACAGTTCTTAAGAGCTTCACATCACCCTTGTGTATATTTCCATTTCTTTTCTCTTTGTGCGTGTTGGTTTACAGCAGAAAATACCAAGCAAACTAAGCCTTTGGGTATGTCATGCAGCATCAAAAAGTTTTCTAAGAGATATTGCAAGAAAAGTTTGTCTGTGCCATCGTGCCATGGGAATAGTATATATGAGACACTGCTTCTTGCTTTATTCAACATCTCGCAGCTGTTCAACACTTTGCAAGGTTCTACTCAAATTTTCCATATCTGTTATCTGTCCCAGGATGATTTACGTCCGCCCAGAAGGAAATTTTTCAACCTCTTTTTTCTAGTTATCTCCAAGAGCATGACTGAGGGAAAGATGTCTCCGACTTTCAAATAGAAAATTATTATAACAACCACATCATTTGACAGAACGTGTTTCAGCCACATTTTTCTTAACTACAATTATCCACTTTCTTTTATTTTCCTTTTTGTCCAAGACAGTCTCAGCCATTTTCTTTAAAATCTGCCAAATATGTCCAAATTAGAAATGTCCAAAAGATTGAAGTCTGCCTGTATTCAGCACCAATGTATTAGAAATTAGCAGTAAAATTCCCCACTGAACACCATCTTTCTGGTATTTTCCACAAAAAAAAAAGACGACAAATACAGACCTGGTTTTCTCTGCTGGTCTATATAAAAGAACAAGATAAGCCTTAGCTTAGAGGTCTTCATTTTCTGACTGTTACTTCCTACCCTCTAATGCCCCTGAGCTCCTAGCATTCACTTAATTAATTCAGCAAATAACTTCTTAGTATCATAATTATGCATTTCATATATATAATAAAATTAATTTAAATTTATAACATCTTCATCTAGATTCCACTTCAGTTATTTAATAAATATACAAATGGTAAAAATAATCAGATTAACCATTTAAATGAACGATAAATGCACATTGTGCACAAAGAAAACATTGTAGTCAATAGATCCATTAATACATTAAACTCTCCATCATGATTTATGTATTAATGCTTCTGCATGAGCACATCAAAAATAATAGAATTTAATGAGGAGGTTAGTGTCAACAAAGTGATTTTGCATTAATAAGTTGTTTGCCAGAGCCATAGACTAATATGAAATTTACGTATGTAAGCCTCCCCATTCCAACATACATGGAACAATAATTTGATGTAGCTGCCGAGTGCAAGAAAGGCGACATACTGCTAGTGCCAGAAGCAAAGTTTAAGTAGCTAAACACAGTAGCCTCAAAGCCACATTTGCTTTTACCAATTTTAAACTATTTTCCACCATCAGAGAATTAAAACACAGAAATACAAGAGAGATTCAGATAGCAGATAAATGAGTACAGAGAGGCTGTGGAGGCATGGGAAAAGCCTTCTGGCTAAATAACCACACTAAATCATGTCAGCTCTCTGTGACCAAGAATGTAGAAATCAATGTCAGAATTCAGCTGCAATTTATTCAGGGGCAGGGGACCAAAACAAGTGCAGAAGAGTTTGAGGACAGCTTTCAGGGAATAAGGAAGCTCTCAAAATACAGACTGAAAAAAGCCTGAAGAACCCAATTACCTGACAGCACCTACCCTGGAGAGTGCTCTGTTTGCCTGAAGGCAAAGTAGAAGAGAGGTTCTGAGCTGATCCATTGCTCTGGGAATCCTGGAGCAAGTCTCATGCTCAGATGTTCACCAAAATAATTTTTTTAAAAAATACATAAAATGGCAGCACGCTTTGCTCTCTCAAGAAAGCCATGATGGAGGAATACAGCTGATGCCAACTATTTCTGTATCCCAGATGCATCAAGCACAGTGCCTCAGCAAGCGGTGAAGTCATGTGTGTCCATTCAGTCTCTTCTTCGATCTTCACAGAATGTCAGGTTGAGCCTGGCCCTCAAAGCCTTTCAAAGGAATATATAGTATTGCTAGCAGGTTGCTGATATTAAAGTGGTACTAAGACCTACAGACACAGAATCACAGAATCACAGAATGTTAGGGATTGGAAGGAACCTCAAAGGATCATCTAGTCCAATCTCCCTGCTGCAGCAGGACCACCTAGATTAGATCACACAAGAATGTGTCCAGATGGGTTTTGAACATCCCCAGAGAAGGAGACTGCACAACCTCTCTGGGCAGCCTGTTCCAGTGTTCTGTTCCCCTTACTGGGAAGAAGTTCTTCCTCATGTTTAAGTGGAACCTCCTATGTTCCAGCTTATATCCATTTCCCCTTGTCCTGTCATTGGGTACCACTGAGAAGAGCCTGGCTCCATCCTCATGACAGTCACCCTTTACATATTTATAAACATTAATAAGGTCCCCCCTCAGTCTCCTCTTCTCCAAGTTAAAGAGATCCAGCTCCCTCAGCCTTTCCTCATAAGGGAGATGCTTCACTTTCTTAATCATCTTTGTGGCCCTGCGCTGGACTCTCTCCAGCAGTTCCTTGTCCTTCTTGAACTGAGGGGCCCAGAACTGGACACAATATTCCAGATGCGGCCTCACCAGGGCAGAGTAGAGAGGGAGGAGAACCTCTCTCAACCTACTAACCACATCCCTTCTAATACAGCCCATGATGCCATTGGCCTTCTTGGCCACAAGGGCACATTGCTGGCTTGTGGTCATCCTGCTGTCTACCAGGACCCCCAGGTCCCTTTCCCCTGTGCTGTTCCCCAACAGTTCAGTCCCCAACTTGTACTGGTACATGGGCTTGTTCTTACCCAGATGCAAGACTCTACACTTGCCCGTGTTGTATTTCATTCAATTTCTCCCACCCAGCTCTCCAGCCTGTCCAGGTCTCTCTGAATGGCAGCACAGCCTTCAGGTGTGTCAGCCACTCCTCCCAGTTTAGTCTCATCAGCAAACTTGCTGACCATGCACTTTATTCCCTCATCCAAGTCACTGATGAATATGTTGAACAATACTGGTCCCAGTACTGACCCTTGAGGGACTCCACTGGATACAGGCCTCCAACTGGACTCTGTCCCATTGACCACTACTCTCTGCCTTCTATCCTTCAGCCAATTCACAGTCCATCTCACTACCTGATCATCCAGACCACACTCCCTCAGTTTAGCTGTGAGGATGCTGTGGGAGACTGTGTCAAATGCTTTACTGAAGTAAAGACAGACCACATGCATTGCTCTACCATCATCCACCCACCGGGTGACGTCCTCATAAAAGGCTATCAGGTTGGTCAAGCATAACTTTCCCTTAGTGAAGCCATGTTGACTGCCCCTAATGACCTTCTTATCCTTGATATGCCTAGAGACAGCACCAAGGATAAGTTGTTCCATTATCTTTCCAGGGATGGAGGTAAGGCTGACCGGTCTATAGTTACCTGGGTCTTCCTTCTTGCCCTTTTTGAAGACTGGAGTGACATTTGCTTTCCTCCAGTCCTCGGACACCTCTCCCATTCCCCACGATTTAGCAAAGATGATGGCAAGTGGCCTGGCAATGACATCCGCCAGCTCCCTCAGGACCCGCGGGTGCATCCCATCAGGACCCATGGACTTATGGATGTCCAGGTTGCTTAACTGATCCCTAACCAAGACCTCATCAACCAGGGTAGACTCCTCTATCCTGACTTTCTCAAAGACACAATATTTTCATTTGTGAGGGGGGAAACAATGATAGAAGATGGTGATTAGAGGCCCCAGGTAGCTTTGGAAATACCTGCTGAATAAGCAGTAAGATATTGCAAAACTAAAATAGTGAAATAGGAGAATGTTTAGTTAGAGATAAGTATCTATTGTCTTAAGTCACTGTTGATGAATCCATACCAACGGATTAGAGAAACAGAGAGAAAATAGGAGGTAGATAGGTAGATATAAGCATATATGCAATATATATATATGCATATTTCATATATATATGTAGATATGTGTATGTCTGTGTATATATGTATAGATATACACAGAATTGCTAAAGAGTGGATAGGATCAAGAATGTTAGCAAGGACACTAATACACTACACCGGCTCTTTTTGTGGAAAGTTGTACTTACTATAAAACTTTTGATATAGTTATAATTTTATAAGAAGGGCTTTGCGTTTCAAGACTAGTAGCCTCAAATGGCCAAAAAGAAATGACAACAGAACAAGAACCAATGGAAATGATTTCCTTTGACCATAGACAGTTTATCGAAGGGTCAGAGTTTTGACTTGCAGATCAGGACCTAGCCACAGGACAAAATTACACTAGCTGAAATAACCACACAATATAAAAACAATCTGAAGTTTACAGTCAGATTGCCTGCAAATAAGAAAATAAATTCAGTATTTCCATTTACCGCGATTACAATAATGAACTTTCTCCCACCTCATGTTTACGTAGAAATTTTCTCCTGCAGGTACAATGAAACAATCATTTCCTTACAGCCTAATGTCTGACATCCAGGACAACTCACAGCCCTAGTTGCCTGACCACAGTTAGTGCTCCTTCACAACTTAAATTTTGGAAAAATTTCAATATTGAGACATTTTTATTCCGGATTAACTTTGAAAACATATTAGTTATGTATTTATGTCACGTGATGTTTATGTTGAACTATTTTTCATTTATTTGCTGTACGCCATGTTTAACAGCTCAGTGCAGACCTTTTAAAATCATGCCTTTGGAGTACTTTCTTTCCCCTGAAACCAGAATTTTGACCTGTCTTGGATTATAGCTACTGCTAAGGGCATTGGTATGTGACTTAACCAGAAAAAGTGAAAGCCTAAAGTCACTAGTAGCTTTTTATTTATAAAATATGCATTAAGCATACATATGTTCTCAGGTAACTGAAAGAGATCTGATGGCTTGTCTGACCTTTGACAAGAAGTCAGAACCACTGATCTTAAGCTCCATGTAGCTATATAACAGTGTATCCACACTGTAATATAGCAGAGGCTCAAGCATTTCTTCTCAAGAGCAAAACCTTGTTTATCTTTCTCATTCAAACAATCACCATGCCCTCTCTGTTAAATAAAATCAGTAATATTCATTCTTCATTGCAACTGTTAAAACCTCTGTGAAAAAGAATCGGAGCTAAAAGGATCTTACCTAATCAGCTTTATCAAGCATTGCTGTGAAACATTAATACATGCTTATGTTCTAAATGTATTGCTACCTACTGTATGTTAATAAATGTCAAGTGAAATTATGACTGTTATTTTACAACAAAGAGTACTGAAACATGGTATATGCCCTGAGGAGCTTACATGTGAGACAGGAAAACGTGTAAGGAAAAAATAGCAAAAGATTGAGAAAATGGTTATTCAGGATGAGAACAAGGAATAAAACCTTGTCTATCTGCCCAAAGTGCTATCTGCTAGTCAGTATTGCTTCTTGATTCTTTGGTTTTGAGAAAATTATTTATTACCTGTACAATACATTACAGAACTGAGACACACACAGTGAGGTACAGTCATAGATGTACAAACATATATCTTCTTTGGCTGTCGTGTTTTTTTCCTCTGCAACTTCCCTGTTGTAAGCAGAAAAGCAAATACACCATTCGCACATTCAGGGAGATAAAAGAAACAAAAGCCAGAGTCAATAGTAGCTAGGAAGTTGGTTCGTAATTTTTAACCTACTGAACAGAACGATAAAACACTGTGCCAGACCTTTATCTTTCACATACATTATATGTATTATGCATTATGCTTTACACTGCATTGTATCCTCCCAGCAGGGCAAGTACGAAAACTATCCATTGTAATCGTATGTGTGTATGGCATAAGAATTTGCTTTGCACTGTTACCAGGGATAAAATAAATTGTTGATAAAATAGGTAATTGCTCAATAATGGTCTGGTCATAGCCAAAAGGTAATTGATCTGCAGGTTTACCTTCTTCATTCTTACAAGTATAATCGTTCAGAAATGACAAAGGGTGATGAAAGCCATTCCTTTCTTGTTAGATAATATGACTGTGGAATAGCCAATTAAACGTAGAGTTTCAAATCAATATTTTGATATACCTTTAAGATAAAGCTTTCTTTGGATAGTAACACAAATTAAGGTCAACATTAACAGCATATTTACAGTTAGTGAACCAGTGCTGTGAATACTGCAGTATAATTAATGACATATGTATCATTGCCAGAATATGGGGTTGATGTCACTTACAAATTTTGCTCTCATTTTCACTTTTGCCTCAATAGTTCATTGTAATATAAATGAGATTAAAACTAACAAAAACTTGAAATTTAATGATATACTTAATTTGATGGGCTATCCTATTGCAACTCCCATTTTGCTATTATGTAATGACAAAACAGTTAAAAAATGAACAGCTTCCAGAAACCACATGCTACTCGATTTTTCCATTTTGATAAAATTTTTTAATTGTAATTCAAAAAGTAGTACATGAAAGCAAAGGTCTGTGAAAAATTAGCCTTATTTAAAATGCTAAACCGTTGGAAAGAAGGTACAGGATAAGTTTTGCCCAAGGAGGGGAAGAAAGAGTGTGTTTTAAAAAAATTTATACTAAACTCCATATGTTAAATATAAATTGGATTAAAATCATTGCATTTAATATATGATGACAATATGGATATTTATTCAGAGATAAGCTCTGAAAATCTAGAATAGTAACAACAAAAAAAGAATTACCCATTGTGACAGCTCTAGGGAGTTTTCTGTGGAGACCCTCCCAAAGACAGAATCACTGAGTGGTGGTAGTAATCTCCCCATGAAGGAATTAAACAGAGGTATTTTTCAGGCTGGTGTTTGCAAAGTCCTTGGTCAGAGCTCAATCTTCTCAAGAGTGAAGACTGTATTTTGTGGTCTGAAAGGAAGGAAAAGCTTTTAAACTGAGACAAAATGGAAAGTCTTTTAAAGGGACTGGCAAAAGTCAAATGGGTTACTTCACATCCCTCATGACTAGCACAAAATTCACAACATCCTCCCCCACTGTGACTACGCCTTGATAACGACAGCTCTAGGAATCTGGAAAAAAGTGGCCTTTATGATAATATATCCTTAGAAAAAAAAAAAATAGAGAAAACTAAGTGGCTGAAAATGGCATGAACTAGGCTTCTTTACTTGTTGAAAGCATGCATGCATTATAATTTCTGCTATCAAGAAATCTGGTACTGTATCTCAAGATACTTATTATAACTCAGAAATCTGTAAATAAGAAACAAAGTCTTTTCCCACAGTGACGCCTTTCCTCCATTTACTAAGCAATGAACTAGTTTCCACTCATTTTTTGTATAGTATCATTAAATATAAGCAGGATTTGGCCAGATTTCTATCCAAATGGTTTCAATTAATGTAACTATGGGATTTACATCTCTATTGGTGTATTAATATTTGTAGTGACAGGACAGGGCTATCCCACATTCCATATGTAAGCAAAATTCCAAGTGAAGTCATGAAAGATTTTTCTTTATAATAGTAGTAAGGAACTAGGTGCTAGACCAAACCCAGGAGTCAATCCATACATTGTATCTGCTACTTGGCTGCAGTAGCACTGGAGGAGAAAATGAGGAAATTTTACACTCTGTGGAAGTGTTACACAAAAATTTTAAAAACTTTCTACACAATCTTCAAGACTGATATGACAGGAAATTCAAATTCTACCTAATTCTATGTTATTTTTTGATAAAACTGTATCTTTTCTAGAAGCAATCATTGTAGTGTTTACAGCGAAACAGCACCAAGTATAAGTGTGCAGATGCTGATGTTGGAAACGATCCAAAGCTGAATGATATCAATGAGTCCTACAGGGCATTCCAGTTACACTTCAAGTAAACCCAAATTGATTGATGCTGTTAGTCTCTTTTCCAGCTGTTTGCATGCAGGAAAATGTTTACTTAGAAAATTTCACTAAGCAATATTATTAATTATTTTGTAAGTTATATGCAATTGCTCCTACCCTATAGACAGTATATCACATCTATTAAAATACTACTGAAATCATATTAAAGTGAAGATTTTAAGGAGACTCTCCTGTAGCTCTAATAGGAAGTATCTCCTTTTACTTTTACAAAAGAGAACAAATTTTACACTCTTGTGTATGTGTAAAATCTCAGTCACTTTCATTACTTTAAAAGCTCAAAATGGCTAGTGGCCACGTTTTAGTTACAATTTCTCAATTTCATGATTTTAGGCATGGATAAACTCTCACATGGGCACACACGTTCTTCCACAGAATAAAAAATATTTTCTAAAATCTATCCAATTCTCACTGTCATGCTGCTTTTCCCTGTGTAACAGTCGGGAAGGCAACAATATAATGAAGCATACTAGAGTACTACAACTTGAACAGAGGCTAAGAAAACAAATATATGGAAGAGAAAACATTTTAACAGTGTGAATCTGATTCAATTCAGAGAATGAATGAGTGATTCTAAAATAAAGCAATTGTGCTGGAGTGTGGAGACCTATATAACAGGTTCAAAAATCACATCTCAGACCTTAATGGAATTTTATCTGTAAGTGAAAGAACGTGTAAACGCCCTTTCTATTCAGGAGAAAGGAGGCCTGCTGCTCAAGCAAATATTTTTCCCAATTTTTTGTGCCTTAAACATTCATTATCCAGTGCATCCAGCAGAGTCAATTTCACCATTGAAACTACATGCAGAAGTACTTTTGGTACAACATGTTTTATGTGACTGGTACGATCTGCATATTTAGAAAAATAGAAAGTATATTCAGCTGTAAAATCAGCTATTATGTTTCCTCTGCACTATATGCACACACACACAAATGCTTGAGGTTAAAAAGAACAAATAAGACCTGTTTGGCAATGATCAGCATGAGGATAAGCAATGACATTAAATGTATTTTCTTATTAAATTCTTACCTACAGAAACTTGCATTAAAATAGAGTAATCAGCTACAGCTGGGAAAACATAGGATATTTTGTAACATTTGCCATGTTTTTAATCACTCCATGCACAAACTTTTGCTTAAAGTGTACAGAAAGATTTCTGTAATCTTTTAAAGTCTTAGGAAATTCAAATCTTATACATTGTAAATACAATATTTGCTGTTCCCAATACCATCACCTGAGGTCATTTACCAAGCACACATGGTGTCTTGAGTATATGCTTGTCTTTCATAGGCCAAAGAGTTTAAAAAAAACAAGTTTAAGTTCAAAACATACATTACAGTTCATTTAATTTTTCGTTAGTCCAGTAGAACAATTCAGCTGAGCAGTTCAAGTTGGACCCTTTGAGTACAAGACATCCTCCTTTCACCACTCAGTCACACCTCCCATTAGAATTATGCAGAGATGTCACATCCAAAGGGGAGTGAGCTCAGACTAGGTTATTTCCTGGTTTTGGAAGTCTGGAGAAGTGTATGCAGTCTTTCCTTCAGGGTAATTTGCCAGTCTCTGGTTGTCAACGATCCATCTCACATGGACTCCAGCATTGAATTGCATTGCTATGACAAAATTCTCCACCTTGACCAGATCCCATTCTGATCCAAGAATACAGACAATAAGTTATCACTGAGTAACACAGGTTACATTCAAAACACCTGTCCATTAGTGAGTGTGACAGGGTTATCTTGTGGCTAGCAAAGTTCTGGGACTTATTCTAAAATTGTTCAATACAATCACCCATGTCCAGACGCTGTGTCCAGTTTTAGACTCCTCAGTATAGAAAAAACATCAGTAAACCAGAGCGAGCTTGACAGAGGGCCAATGAAGTGGTCAAGGCTGGAGCATCCACCCTGCAAGGAGAGGTGGGAGGACTAGGGCTGGTTCAGCCTGGAGAGGGGCAGTGCCAGGAGCACCTAACAGTAGCCCCCAGTGCCTATGAGGGGCTGTCGAGAAGCTGGAGCTGGGCTGTTCTCAGCAGAGCACAGTAGGGAGGTGAGGGACACGAGAGGCTGGGGCTAGCCATAAGAAAACCTTTTCCTTAGATTAAATTATTAATAAAAACTGTCTGAAATATTAGTCTGTACTAATCTTTCTTTAGAAAGACTTTTGTGAATTCTGCCCATGACAGGGAGGTTGGATTAGATGATCTCTGAGGTCCCTTCCAGCCTTTGCCATTTTATGATTCTATGATTCTATTTTGTGAACCATGAAAATAATTTTCAGAAAACTCTCTACATTCAATAGACACTACAAATGTAAATAGCATTTTAAAATATGCACATGCAATTTTATCACAAAGTAAAACGAAGCTTTTCTGTGTTGCAAAAACGATCATCTAGTCCAACCACCTGAACCATTCAGGGCTGACCAAAAGTTACAGCATGTTTTTAAGGGCATTGATCAAAAGACTCTTAAACACTGGCAAAAATGAAAAGAAAAAAAAACAAACAACCAACACCCAAAAAATTAGTGGGCTAAATTAAGGGTGAAATTTAAGATTAGTATCAAGAAGATCCTGTGAAAGAAAGCTCTCGGGCAGAACTGGGGCATAGTATTCTTCCTCTGAGATCATGAGGAGATTGCTCCCAACTCCAGTAAAGGCAAGGCTAGACTCATGTCTCTGGACAGGAAACATCCAGGATCCTACTGCTTAAGATTTTTAAACCTGATAGGTATGATACATCAATAAACTGGCACTGGAAAAAAAATGTTCTTTGGCAAAGATATTTGCCTAAATGGCTGGTAACGTTTTTAGTTTTCCATCTGTACCACACACATCAGGGAATCTGAAACTAGACAAATAACTACCATGGCAACTTCTATTTGGGAGGTGAGCAACAAACTGGCGTGTTATGGAACGTATTAAGGAAAGTTAATGGAAAACTAAGGTGGATGAAAGAACGGTGGACATTTTGCATGGAATCCATCAATGTCAATAATGCAAAATAACTACAGAGTTTTGTCCTGCAAATCTGATAGAGCTTGCTACCCCTAGCTTGTATGGAAAGAGATGACTGCAAGATTAGTAAAAAACACTGATGTCTGTAACTTAAATTATCTGTCTATGCTCTGTCAGCTATAAGCTTTTGGCTCCTCTACTAAATAGTGTTATGACTGATTCTAACAGCTTGTACATATACCACAGAAATCTCTCATAATAAAATATATTGTATTCACTGCATGTGACTGCTGTAGATCCAATCACATGCGCATTTACTAATGTCTTCTCTGAGCAGCTGTAAAATTAGGTCAGTAGAGCACTTAACGACTGGCTACATCAGTCATGCAGAACTTCAGCTGCTTCTCTCCGCAATCAGATTTACTTGACTTCTTCACATAGGTGCAGGATTTGATAAATAAGAGGGTTTACATTAACATAGCTTAAAATAGCCAGCCATATTCAACTTCAGCTTGTCATTAAAACCACAGCTACTGATTACTTTTAAAGGTAGTGCTTCTATTACACTTAATCAAGATTAGGCCCATTAAAAAGCTGTAAGAATTTTCCCTCGCTTCTTCCATGCTGCTGTGGACACTGCTAGCTCACGAAATTTTTCCTTTCCAAACCATTGAAGTAGGGAGCAAAAGATCTCTGGGTTTGATGACTGTGGCTGAAACAATCAAAATGATAAATACTCACATTATCTGTCCATGTTTACAAATGACTGCAATGGTCCTTTTTAACACTGAGAGGCCACCATGTGTTGCAGTCACTGTTTGTGAATCTGTCTCCCTGATTAGTCAGTGCTCTCTGTAATGGCCCTGATAGCACTGAACATATGTCGTGGGAAAATGCTGTCAAGCACAAAGCTAAGCTAATCTCATCTATCTCTGTCACCTTTAATACATATACTTGCTTTTTTTATAGGGTAGTGGTAGATTTGAATCATAATACCTCTTCGAGCATTTCCATACCTGAATACAATAATCTCTTGAATTTAAAATAGCATTAATGGAATCATTATGAAATGATTGGTCTTGTTGCTCAATTTAAATTCAAGGCATAGAGTAGCAGAGATAATCATTAGCCATACCTAATTAAACAAGGCACATGTAACTGAGACACCGAGCAAGAAAGCAAAATGTAGCTTGACACACATACCAATATCATCGTGTACGTATGTATCCAAGAACAATCAAAGACTGTTGAAATTTATTATATCACGTCAGAAGAAATGGTGTTTGTGTATGAATTCTGTTTTATTTCTCTTTCATTTGCAAATCTCAAAGAACCTTTAATTATTTAGTTACTGCTTACATATCTATAACCCAGAGATCACATAAAGAAGTAGCTAGAACAGAAACTCGTAAAAGAATGCTGTGTCACAGTTTTTATTCTTTTTGCACAGCTTTAGAATCCCAGATATGGCGTATATTTTATATAGCGAAATTACCTTCTTTAAAGGCAAACAATGTTTTTTACACAGGCAAGGTTTTTAGCAGCGCCTCTGCTAAAACATCTTCATAGATAGTGCCATATCTCCCGATTTTATTATAAGAAAAAACGACAATTATGCAATAGTGCATTGGATACATAAGTTCATTCATATATAACAGCCGCGGCCATGTTATACTGAATTATTCAGTAGAGTCAACATTCTTCCAAATTAATTACAACCATTTAGCAATAACAATCAGTGTAGTAGCCTACAATATACTTTGCTCTGTCTGCACTGCCTGTGTGGAAGTGTTGCAGTGTCAGATGACTGTTATGCAATTCATTTCTGAACACACATCTTATACTTTACTACCCTCTTATTATTCAAGTCACGCTTACAATTCATGAGAGACTGAGCTAAGACCAACAGACCCATACTCAACACTGATTTTATAATGTAGCTCAAGCCAAATGTCAATAATGAGTGTATGAGGAAAAAATCTAACATCCTCTGTTCCTCTAGAGCTGCTAAATTCTATATGCAACTAAATGTACAGCAGATGTTAAATGTGATTAGAGCGCTTGTTCACTGCTAATGTTTGTCAGTAATGAGAACCTTATGAAAAGTTAAGATACAAAACAAGTACAGGGAATTACTCAGCTGTGAACCTCTCTCCCCTCCCCCCAGCACCAGAAAGATCACATTTGACAGAGTTCCTGCCTTGTTTCACATTGGAAGTATGAGGGGCTTGAGTAGGAAATCATCACTTATATTTTTTGAAGTTATTATTAAAATAACCCAAACTGGCCTCTTTAAAGTATAAAACTTAAATTGAAAAATTGGGCTGCTAGTTGGCTTAAGATTTTGCAGAAGACCTTCTAAGTATGCTGTCAAACAAACAAAAATATATTTAGATCCCCAAATCCTCACTAGACTTTGAGTAAAACCGCTGCAACAGAAACACCATCATCACTTTTATTTTGATACTGGTAAGGCCAGAACTCGGCAAAAGCCGTATCATGCAGCCATCACTGCTCAGAGCTCTGTCAAAGCTGCCGTGCCCTAAGCCTAAGCTGTGCTAGAGCGTCCATATGACCTTTTGGTGTGAAACTGCCTCACACGAATCCAGTCTGTAGACATGCCCTTACGATGCATACTGCGTATTGGAGATGACTCTTACATGCAAAGGTTACACCTAAGTAGCGTTGTTCAGTGCTCTCAGAATACCCAGGCACACATAGTTAAAGAAAATATGGGAAGCTTTATACGAATAATGACAGAGGGAAAACTGAACCTGTGTTCACAAAGCCTACTCTGGATTTTATCCTGAAATACATTCATGCACATTTGTGCTAATGTCTGGCCGCTTTCAAAAAAAACCCCCACATTTCTCCAGCCACCTACCCAATTACACAAAACAAACCGTAGAGGTTTTTTTTCCAGATAAAGGTAATTAGTTGGGAATTATGCACAGGCATACTTACATTGTTCTGATTTATCTACTCCACTACAACAAAACCAAAATGCTTTCTCCATGCTGACAAAGCCATAATCACCATTTTCAAAAATCTACAGGAAAATCAAGCAGGAAAATTGGAAGTTGTACATCATTAGGAGTAGTCCTCAGCCATTTTTTATTTTTATCCATTTTTTTTATATGTACAGAAACTAAGCAACTGAGCAACAGCATAAAATTAGATTTACACAACCTTTCACAGTGCAAGCTCAGCCAAAGAGACATGTTTTGTAGGTTTTGGTGGTGGTTTTTTTTTTGGTTTTTGTTTTGTTTTTTGTTTTTTTTTGCATAAAGACAGAATTCGACTGTTACAGCGGTTTATTCTTCATTACCAAAATGTGTCTGTAATGAATGTCATACATAGCGAACAGAGTGGTGTTCAAGGGTGGATCTTCAGCTCATGCTCTTGTTGCCTACTGGCAACTTTAATGGTATATCTCAATCTAATCCTACATAGATGCACTGAAAGGTGTCCCAGGCTTTACTGATGTGTCTAAAATACAATTATTATTTTTTAAATGTTTTATATATATTTACATATGCACCTCAAAGATTTACTGTGAGTTTAATGACTACGGCTAATGAATACTTCTACTTGCCAAGATCATTTCATAGGTCACTCATACCTAAGAAATCATCCTGACATTATTACATGCATAAATCCTCCGTTAACCTTTGTACAGAAAATTGGATTTCTATTTTTAAAAGGAACATACTTCAGATAAAAATGTGACTGTTTTAACTAGATTATTTTAGAAAACCTTGTGAAACAACACAAAGCTATGTGTGGAGCTATATTCTCTATATTGTTTTGAAGTTACACATCATTTTAGACTCCAGCATCAAAACGTCTTGTCACTATCACAGGGTTACAGTGATTCCTGATCATGTACAGATGGGGTTTGATTTTTCACAATTGCCCTATTTGACTTGTACATGTATTAAGTGATCCAGAGAAGTAACTTACTTACAAAAATGTAGGCCGATCTTCAAATCAAAATCTGTGATTCTAGTGTAAGAAATCCCTGCAAATACCTTGAAATGCTCAGAGATAGTCAACTATTAATGCCAGTTTTGCCTGTGGTGAGGTCTAACAAGGGATACAAGATGGAAGTAGAATGTAGACACATTCATTTGTGATCCCATGATCAAAATACCTTGTAGAAGCACAATCTTAAGTATAAATCATCTTTTTTTTTTTTTTGAAAAGTGTGTATTATATATGCCCCATTACCCAATTTAATTACACTTATTTAATTTTATAGACAAGCATATTTTTCATTGTCTTGTACAGTCATAAATTGTGCCTTAAGGAAGTAGAATAGTGTGTCTAATATCTTTGCACACTGAGACCAGTCTTTTACTTTATGAATGCAATAGCTTCCCTCTTCCTCACTGAAGGGAGATGTTCAGTTCTAACACCACAGGAGGAACAAAATGCTCATGCCTGCTTCTGACTGCCCTTGAGATCACAGCACTCTTAACAAGCATTTATTTTTAAAGAGAATAAGATTTCTATTAGATTAGAGGTAACTGTCCAGGCTTTTAAATATGAATTTTTTAAGCAATTCTTCCAGCATGACATTTCACAAATGTTCCTGCAATCTTCAGAAACCTCAGTTACAAACTTCATCTCAAATCAGCAACTGTTTCTTCAATAAAGTTTTTCTTTGAAAAGCAGCCTCTATTCCTGTGCAACCCTTTTAGCAATTAAACTTTCTAAATAGACAAAAATCACGAGCCACCATCTACAGCCCAAGAACAGCTCAAAAAGAGAAGGAAAATGTTTACTTTCCTTAACACATCTTCTCCTAACTTTATTCCATTCACATTTATCAATCATGTATGATGGCCTTCATTCACTTTCTTTTCATGCCTTCTCACCGAGCATGACATTCAAGTTCTCAACTCATTGCAGTACCAAAGGGAAAGGAAAGAATCGCTTTTCTGTTAGGCTGGACAGTCGAAGTGGAATGCAAATAAGAAGACAAAAGACAGTTCAATACTTGTGACACACAGTATACGTTGTTTTGTCTCAAATGGCATGTTTCACATTTTAATATGAAAAACAATGCTTCTGTGGTTTTCTCTTTTTTTTTTTTTTTTTTACACAGTTTTAAATAGTTCCACAGGTCTATGAAGATTATGAAACATGAAAACTATCTTAGGTCAAGCCTAGGATATTTAAAATAGAGTTTAAAATAACTGGTTTTACTTATGTAAAAAACACAAAATGTGTTCACATTCATATGCATGTTTTCAAACAACGGGCCATAGTTGTGTCCAGAGAGTAAAGATGTTTCCTTAGCACCAATGGAAAGCTTTACACATAGCTGACAATTTGATAAACAGATATTTTTTTTCCTTGCCTTCCACTAATATATAACAACTCAAACAGCCCCCCTCCTTACTGGCCTTTTACAATGGACAGGAAAACAGAGTAACTCCTCTCGTGTGAACTACCTTTATTCCTTTGATTTCAAGCTACTCTTCAAACTATTTGCCCAACTGACCAACATATTTAAGCTCAGATCAGTTACTCTGCCTGAGGGTACAGAACCAAGTGTTGGCAAGTGAGAAAAGACAGAAGGAAATGTCTTTGTTAAGGCATAAAACTTTGAAGTTTCTGGTACACCATTGTTATCAGCTATCCTTTCTTATCTCACTCCTCTTATGAAGACCTTGCTCTCAGCATTTTCCAGACTGTAATGTCTCTGCTCTCCACATAGTTTACAAAGTCACAGAGAATGTTCTGAGCACAGACTAATTTGTAGATAATTATGTATATTTTTACACGATAAGCAAAATACATTTAAAAGGTATGTTAATATTTTTACTGCTCTGGATTTTGCTGAAATACAATGGAAAACTGGATGGTACATGACTGAGTCCCTGGTGCATATTTTAAAGTTACCTTACACTGTTGCAACAATTAGAACAATTGGTGTGTTGCATATGTCTGTGATTTTTAATTAGTTTCTCCTCTTTTCCTTTCTTCTCTTACATTCTTAGAAAGCCTCTCCTCTTCCCCAGGAAGCTGGATCCAAGCTGAGTGCAAGTTATCTCACATCTCACTCTGAATAAAGAAACACAAACCAGAATTTCCACTGAGTATTTTTTCCGGGGAAGAATCTTTGTGGAGTGAAGGTCAGTGAACATAATGGTCAGAGTCTAACAGAGGAGAAATTTCCGCTTACTGTAAGCTTGTAAAATTAATTAGATCTTGACTATTTTTTGCCCTACAGCCTGCATAAAATGAGCCTGGATGTGTTCATGCAGTCTGCTATGACAGAGCAGATAGAAGAATTTCTTTCCTTTCCTTCACTGCATCACATGTATCTTCATTAAAGTGTGTTCTTTTCTAAACACGTTATTTCTTTTTCAGTCATGACAGAAACAGAGGTTGTGCTGTACAGCTCTATTTTGTGTTTAACAAACCATGTAACCAGACCTGTTATTGTGTGTTTCTCTGTCTTTGAATCTATTCATGTGGAGACATCCTTGAGTTTAAAATTAGAGAAGAAGAAGAAGCCTTTTATATTTATTAAAGACAGTAATTTCCTTTGACTTTTTTCATACTCTGTTTTAACATTCTATTAATGCTCAATAGGGAATTCAGCTATACACAGCAGTGATTAGATTGCAAAACCTGAGAACATACTCAAAAAGCTTGAGGCTAAGAAGCAACTCAAGGAAGACATAGGATTGTAGTTTGATGTGGTTATGTTGCAAGGGATTTGAGAGCAAATGCTCAAAAGTAGTGTGCTAATACAAATCACATTTTAAAATTGCTGCCATTGTTTACTCTAAGTACTTGTATTTACTAAAAGCTCCCCAGATTATATTCATTACATTCCTGAAAGTTTAGGAGGAACAAAGGTTCACACTCTTGCTCATTTAAAATTATTTTACACACTAAGCAAATTGCAGAAATATTTTCCTTGATCTACAACACCAGACGGAGAACAGTAAACATTAAGTTTCTATGTCCGGTATCAAAAATTATTTAAAAATCATTTATAAACCTGCTCCTTGAAATCCTAGATAAATCTTTCAGATTAACAATTTAGCCCTATGGCAAAGGAGGCTGGAAAGATTAAGGAAATTTCATTTAATTCTTGTAGTTAAGGAGAGCTGTTGAAAGATAACGAGTACCCAAAGAGCGTACAAAAACTGTAACAGCTTTAAATTAGTATCACAACATAATTTTCTCTCACATAACTTTCCCCTTGCATTAAAACTAGATATAATGGTTTTAGTAGCTTATTTCACTGTAATTATTTAGAGTATTTCTAAACATTTTTGCACACAGTTAAATCAGATGGAGCATTGTGAGCTAAAAAACTAAAAAAGAAAAACTGGAAAGAGGATCCGTACTGTTTAAATATTGAATAACTTTATTTATCTTAAAATGTAAAAATATGTGGTTTTGCTTTATGTGCCAGAAACCTTTTCCAGTTAAATTAAAAAAAATAATAAAATTTTGCTGTTGATTCTGCTACTTCTAATATACTAAAGGAATAATTATGGTCTGCACTTTCTAAAAGCTTCTTTAATTCACCATTCATTACACATAAATGGTATTACACTGAGTCTTGTTTGATGGTGGTTGCAACACAGTTAGGTATGATCTTGCAAACAGACTTGTTGACCTCAGACTCCCAGTGAAGTCAGCAAAACTACATGTGTGAGAGAGTGCATTGAAACATAACTTTTTTCAAAATCAAGGCCAGAGTTAAGAGACAGATGATAGAAATTAACTGTACATGAATGTGTATGCATGCAGCTGGCTGTTAATGACAATGTGATGTAACAAGCTGCTATGGATTATTTTACCTGAAATGCAAAAAGAATGCAAGAGTCATCATCAGGAAAAACAAAACAGTTTTCCCATGTCTACCTCACTAAAATGAAATGTTCTGTGCTTGAAAAAGCATCTTGTTTGATCTACAGAGCAAGTAATTTTGTTGTTGGTACTTCAAAATGAAATATTTCCTCAAAAATATTTCACATTTTTGTTCTTCCTCTCCGTATCTTTTCAACCAAGTGTATTCACCTGAATTTGACACCGTTTGCATATAGCTTTGTCTGTCCCTTCCAACTCATAAAGTCTCATATGAAGGGTTTTATTGAGTTGTCCCAGTCACAATCATTAGTAATACAGTTACAACAGAATTATTTTCTAAAGTACCGAGGGCAGGGAAGGAGTTTCCTTGGTTTGTTCTTTTCTTTTTTTTTTTCCTTTTCTTCTTTATTCTTTCTTGTTAGCGTGATTGTCTGTGTGTAACAGCAGAAAGCTTTTCTGAAAGCCTCCCAGTTTTTGACCCGTCTTGAATCTGTCTCACTTGGCTACAGATGGCCTATCAAATCCATCAAGTCCTGATTGGAATAGATTACTAAATTGACGGAGCACTGGGATTAGGCCCATCTGTCTGCAGGAAGCTCTGTAATCATGATGAGAGGTTATTGTTGCCTGGAAGCTGAAGAGCGACAAACCATGCTGTGCTAAAGGATCAACCAAGGCTTTCCACAAAGTAAAGGAGATAGAAAAGCAATCCTATTCTGCTGAATCCAGTGAGCACCAGCAAGATGCCGTAAATCTGCTTGAAATACTTTTTCATTGAACATACGTCTTTTTAGGATGATTTGCTATGAGAAAGAGAGGTTTAAAGACAAGCCAAATGTTGCCCTTTCATTGTAAGAGGGCATCATCATAGTTTAAGAGAGTTGGAAAGTTTGGTCCTGAATGCCTGCTTGAGTGCTAGTAGTCTGAAGTTTGAACAGCTAAAATGGAATTAATGTAAAGATGAGCCTTATCCTACCCACCAAAGTCAAATGTAACTAGACTATAGAGACATCTGATAAGGGATTAACCATACATAGTTTTTTTTTTCCTAATTTGAAATCTTCTTACTTTTTAACTTAGACCTCTGAAAGTACTCCAAACATCATTGCAGGTAATGCTGAGAGGAAACTGACTTCATTCTGTAGCATTTTTAGAGTTTTCATCAGATGTTTCATTTGTTCTTTGAAACAAACTCAAGCCCTTTGAAATGTTTTACCTGAAAAATAGGACTGCATGGAACTGTCCTGAGGCTCTCATGCCAAGGAGGTATGAAAGTAATTTTGAAAGTCTGTCAGCATGGAATATGAGAAACTCTAGTTAAAATTTCTTCTGTGTCTTCTCCACCAGAGAGATCTGGAAGAAAAAGTCATGCTCTTGCACTCATTAGCAGGCATTCAGAGCAAGGGTCCATTCCAGTCTAAAGTCTCAGAAATGGGTAAGTTTTCAGAATGGAGTGCCAATATGACTCGTTTCCTTCCTTGCCTTCCACCTCCACTTTGACACCCACACCAGCAAGAGAGATCTGACAAAATTCTGACAAAAATTCTTTTGTAATTAAGTCTATGCCACTTTATCTCTCAGACACAAACAGTGAACTTAGCAGCTCAGAAATAAAAGAAAGACGCTTTGGGTTTTTTTACTGTTTAGTTAAGTTCAGTTTCATAATTTAGGGAATATTTGTCCTAATCACTTAATGGGTATCTTACTATTCATTTCAGCAGGACCAGGACTTGGTCTTTTGGTGATCAGATAACATGTTACTCTATTTGTATTTTAAAATTATCATTTCTCTACACTCAAATATAATGATATGATTTGTATGGGTAGCAGTGTATATCTGTGTTATAAAGATTGACCTTTTTTTAACAGAAGATTAAGGTACATGAAGAAATGTTAATTTTTTTTACTAAGCTAAAAACCAAAGACCTTTATAAATCTGCCTTTGAAAGTACTTTAATGAGAAGAGTCATTTTATGTTAGTGCTTAAGACGAACTAACTCCATAAACTCTAATGCTGAATTTTAAGAAAAGGATAAGAAAGAAAGAAAAGATACTCTCCATATATTTGTTAAAAGTAGAGTATTAACATATATTTTCCTGATATTAGATATCAGGAAAAATTTCTTTACAGAGAGGGTTGTGAAGTATTGGAACAGGATGCCCAGGGAGGTGGTGGAGTCCCCATCCCTGGAGGTGTTTAAAAACCCTGTAGATTTGGTGTTGAGCAACATGGTTTAGGGTCTCTGACAGTGTAGGGTGAATGGTTGGACTCAATGATCTTGAAGGTCTCTTACAATCAGACGATTCTATGATTCTATGATTCTATATTCCCTCAGACTCCTCACCCAAAATTTGAGCTTAAGATCAGATCTACTATTATTATTATTTTCCACTTCCAATCACTTATATCTTTTTGTGAATGCACCTAAATTTTCATGTTTCTGTTTGTACACGTTCATATTTGGTACTTATAAGTTCAAAACAGAAAGTATAGAAGCCCTATGTTCTATGCTTTTTAACTCTTTCTTTAAATCTTCACTTAGAATAACCTTTCTTCATTTTGGAGTGAGTGATACAACACAGGGAAAAGAAGGACCTATGACCAATTACTAATGCTTTAGACATGAGAGTGAGCAGAAACAACCCAAATAATTTTTGCCTTCATAATAATAAAAAGTACACAGAGAAGAAAATTATATTTTAATCCTAATGGAGTGAATTGAGGTGTTGCCACAAGTTATATTAAGACAACACTTAAATTGTGTCTCTTTTATAATGGTCTCTCTTATAAGAGATCATTTGTGCAAGTTTTCTTACCGGGAAACAATATGAGAGCTCCACAGAGGAAATAAAATTGTCAAGTAACATAATCTGTTAAGGAAAATGCTATAAACTTTGGTAAACAAAGCAGTCTTCTTTTTCCCTCTGAAATGTGTTCAGGATGTCTCTACTGCTGCAGAATGCATGTAGGGTAGGGAGAAGGACTCTGAAAACCAGAAATTGGGAATTGCCTGAATTGGGAAATTTAGAAACCCAGGCCTTAGGACAGAAACTATGCACTTTGGCAGTGAGAGGTTGGACCAAGAAGAAGGCAGGGAATAATTCTTGAAACACACAAAAAGTCTGAAGCAGTAGAAAAGAAGAAGGTCTAGTGATTAACCATTCAATTATCCCATTCTTTCAAGTTGCCCAAGTATTGCAGGCCAAGCTTCTAACTGGGATTACTGTCACTGGAAATTAAAATCTGCACATAATACGTTCTTTTCCTTCCCAAACTAGAAAACAGGTAATAAAAATTTTCTCCATTGAAGACAGTCAAAATTTTGATGTGTTTACATGAAATATGAATTGGGCCATATAAATATTAGAGTTCTTTGGATGCTGATGGTAACCTCAGGGCAGGGTCCTCAGAAGCTTCTGTCTCTATAATGTCCTCAGATCCTATTGCTCCAGTCCATGGATCTTCCCCCAGTCTCCCAGTCAACCCTGAGGCAATGGCTGTGGACTTCTGTTCATCAGTTACTTCATATACTTGGTTCCAGCAATGATGGTGTTGAATTTCACAGCTTTCTTCTGTGCCAAAGTCCCAGATGAAAAACCCAGAGGGAGTGAGCCAACAGTCCAGCCAGTGCACAGTACTCCAGCAACTAACCAGGGTAAAGGACGGTCAAACACACACTCAGTGACTTTAGGTTCTTGTGGTCCCCACAGCAGCCAAGCAAGGAGAACGCAATAGAGATTTTCAAAATTCAATAAAATCTTTGTTATTACTTCAAAGCTTAATTCATCTTAAAAAAATGCATCTAGGAGAGGGAAAAGGAAAAAAAAAGAAAAAGGGATATAAGGTAGTAGCTAGGAGTCTATACTTGGTTACCCCTGAATGAATTACTTGAACTAATGGATTAATCACAACCCTTCTCTCCATTACTACTCTTAGCAAAGCAAAACATGATGCAAAAGTGATGCTAATCACACCACATCCTCTCTTACCTAGTCCTGTGAAAGCTGCTCAGGTAGTTACAGAAATCCATCACCAGATCTGCAAAAGAGACTGTACAAATATGTTCCCATTGTCTTGTTTACATGCATTTATTTTACTACTATATTTGCTCCAGCACACCTCTCCACTATTGTCCGAAACTGTCAGTTGACTAAGCTAGGGAACAGAATTCTTATATTGTAATTTCCTGTTGGCAATACACTAATTAATGATGTAGTTTTCCAGATTTCAAATTCTAAAATGTTGAAATTGGGAGTAAAATTCATGAACACAATGTTCTCCTATATTATGAAAGATTTCTACCTTATAAGATATATGTCATTTGCAGGTATTATTTTCCCTATTTCTTTTAGTTAAAAAAAATTAGACATAATTTTCTAATATGTTGTAGTGTATATGCCATATAACCACTTTATAAATGTGATCCTGTAAGTGTTTATTAAAACAAAAAGGGAAGCAAAATGTCACGTCCTAATTATTTTGCAAATATCCTTTAATAATTCTTTAATACCTGTGAAAAATCAAATATTGGTATATCCCTCCCTCCTACACCTACCTCTCTAGCAATCTAATAATGTGTATAATTCTCTGTCTACTATGTGTACCTTTCATTTTAGTCAAAGCCTTTAATCCTCCACTTTTTAGATAAAATGTCATAACCATACTGTAGTAGGTTAAGATTGATTGACAAGTGCACGTAATTATGGCTTCAATAGTGCAGTACGTTTTACAGTTGGAAAAAATGCACAACCTTGAAAATAAAGAAGTTGTGCCCTTTCTCTGGGATAAAAGGATCATATCAAATTGGTTCGTTTCCTTGGCAGAATAAAATAAAAGACTTCCTTTAACAAAGAACACTTCCCAAAAGGCTGCTGGAGGAAGTTTCTTTGACTAGATAATACCACACCAATGAGAAAATCAAATAAGGTAAAAGTAGAATATTAGGAAATGTTCCCCTTTGAACCTCATTTTGTATTCAGTAGTGCATGGGAAGGATAAAATAGAGGAAAGAAATGGCTAAATATTTTTATCAACATTTAGAAAAATGAAGGTTATTGTGAAAAGAGTAAGTTGATAAATGGGAAAGATGATTAATCCTCCTAATTAAACATATTACACATCACATTATTTTAATTCCAGTGCCTTTCATGGACAATGCAGTTTAAATTTAATCTTGATTCCCTCAGTCTGGATCAGTGGCCAATTCGGGCTTGTTCAAATGCCTTACAGCTGGTGAGGAGTCATAAAGATAAGAAAAAGTTTGAAAGACATGATGTAAATTCAGGTTCCACCACAGGGAAGAAGCTCTGGTTTAAGCTCCTAGTTTAACACTGACATAGCCATATGTCATATAAGGCTATATTTTCTCTTACATATGCTGGGCATTTCTGTTAGGTAGGGAAGTTTCTGTTCAGAATATGAACATGCGAGGACAACCGTGTACCATGAAGATGTGTACCCTGGCAGTAGACATGCACCAGAAGCAGTAGAAACCATCCACGCACACGCTCCAAGCCTGAACTCTTGGCCTTTGTGAGGAAAAGCATGTGGGAACAGGGAACAGAGCATATTCCCAGTCTCCAAACAGGAGAGGTAACAGTTCTTATTACCCCACCACTACTGGCATCCACTACTGCCTCATCTTAGCCACTGACATAGCTCCTCAGCCTTCCTCCTCTTCTTTGGAAACTTTTGTTATTGAGAAGGAAGGTTGCCACTTTTGTGTAGGGAATTGCTGCACCCATTTACCTAAGAGTAACTTTCAACCTGATAGTCAGATTAATGGCAAAACCATTACAAAAGTTGTATTCTCGGAAGTATAATAGTTACGCATAAATTAAACCAGGTTTTGTCCTAGAGTTAACATTTGATCCCAGAGACTGCAAACTCACTAGATACAAGTGTTTTCAGTTTGAGCCAGAACAAACACTGTGCCCGGTGGGCCTGCAATCCGTGCCTCTGGATGAAGCTTCTGGGGCTGAGCCCACCATCAGTGCTATAGGGATCCACCACATGTCTCACAGTCTTTCTCCCTCTCCCGCTGAACTTGAGCACTTCCTGGCATATGTCACCACTCCCTCACTGCGCATCTAACGTGACAAGGCAATGTGTTGACAAAGAGGGTCTTCTGCAGTGTATGAGCCTTTTAGTGTGGGCTTTGCCATTGACTTGAAAGGAATATGTCTATATGGACAAAATGAATGAGTGTTCATAGGGACATGTCTATGCGGAATATGGACATATGAACAAACTTAGTCAACTGCTGGACCAGGAACTAAAATGGAATGTGATTTCTTTATAAACAGCTCTACTTACATACATTTATTTTAATGCTAATTTTTCAGTGACTGTTTTCCTTAAATAACATAATACTTTTGATATTACTTAAATGAAATATGTATGTGTAATCAAGATATTTTTTTGGAAAGGGTTAGAAAAATTGTTCACCTTTTAGCTTTTCTATGGAGTTATCAACATATCAGGTAGGAAGAAACAAGATACATGCACTACATGTGGTGTGTTTTCATTTACAAGGGCTGAGTAGAAAACAAGTTTGTGTCATGTTAGGAAGCAAATATGGAGCACAAAAAAAATTTACAATAAGCTTGGCAAAAAAAAAAAAAGAAAAAAGAAAAAAGACTGTCTACTGTTTTTCTAAACGTATTTACACTGAACTAATTTGAAATAACTCTATAACCAGTGTTTCAGCATGCAGTTCACTTAGATGTATTAAGGCACTTAATATACAGTAAATGTGGTTCAATTGATTATTAAAAGCATATTCATTAATATTTAACAACGCTTTATAAGGTTCCTCTCCTATAGCTTTACCCAAGCTGAACAAGTGTGGTTTTAACAATCCACTGATCTATGTGTAATTAACACAAATTACTGGCTTAATGTATTTAATTCAAATGTCAATTCAAGACTCATTTTAAAATGCTGCCTTCCAAACAATGTAACCTGACCACTTAGATGTTCTTATTGTGAAGATGGTTTGTTCTTCCAAATGTTAATTGGGAAAACAGACAAAAAGGAGAACAGATCAGGCCGTCTCCAGAAGCTAAATCACTGTTCACTTACTAGGAGTTTTACTGTATATAGGAAATATTGTAATCATGTCAGCATTTTTTTGCATATAACAGAACAAACATACATGATTTGATTTTAATCACTGTCATGGTTTGATGTGGAGTGGGTGGGGGTTCTGGTGGCAGGAGAGGGGTTTTGCTCCCTGTGACCTCCCCGGTTTTGGAACCGGGTTAGGCTTAGTTCTGGCCACCAGATCAGACTGCCATCCCCCTCGGGGTTAAGCCAATAGGGCGCCTTTGCGAATTGCCCTATTTAAGTCAGGACAAAGGAACTGGAAAGTGTGCTTTGCCCAGGATTGAGGAGAGAAGGGAGGAGGGCACTGCCCCCGCTCCCTGGCTCCCGGCCGGGCAGCTGCCTGCATCAGGCCGGCGCCGCCCATGGAGAATGGCGGCGGCGGAGCCAGCTGGGGAACTCGGGGGCACCCCACTCCCGGGGTGCCCACTGGGCTGAGTTCACCTGGAGAGGACTGAGATCTGAGAGAAACAGCTGCATCGACAGCAGGTCAGTGAGGATGGAGCGGGAGGAGGTGTGCCGGAGCCGAGTTTCCCCTGCGGCTGATGGTGAGATAGCAGGCGGCCCCCCTGCAACCAGGACGGCCTCAGTGGAGCAGAGACCCACTCGCAGCCCGTGGGGAGAAGATGCCTGAGCCTGAGGATGGTCGTGTTGGGACGCATGACAAGGCAGAGAGGCATCTGGAGTCTGAGTGACGACCCACACCGGAGCGAGTGGCTACAGCTCCCTAAGTACCCGAGACTGTGGTAAAGCCCACACCGGAGCAATCTGTGGGGAAGGATTGTTTCCAGCGGGCTGGACTCACGCTGGAGAAGTTTGTGGATTTTTCCTCGTAGGTAGGGGATCCATTGGAGCAGGGGAAAAGGGTGTAAGGACTCCTCCTTTAAGAAAGAAGCAGCAGTAACAGCACGGGATGAACTGACCTGCACCCCCCCAGTCCCTGCCCCCTGTGCTGCTGGGGGGAGGAGGTAGAGCCGGGAGGAAAAGGAAAAGTGGTGGGGGGGAAGGTGTTGGTTTTAAGATCTGGTTTTGTTTCTTTCTGTCCTCTCAGGTAACCGGTTTTGTTTCCCTTTGTCCTTCTAAGTAACCATTAATAAACTGTTTTGCTTTGAGAAAGCCCTGTCTGTTTTGCCAAGGACCATGGTTGGTGGGTGCTCCCTCTGTTCTTGCCTCAACCCTCAGTCCCTTTTGGTTTTTTTTTTTTTTTCCTCTCCTCTCCACTTTACTGGAGAAGGAGAGACTGTGTGGTTTTAGTTGCTGGATCAGCCTAAAACCACAACAATCACAATTAAAAATAAATAAATAAGTAAATTCTGTTCCTGCACTCATTCTTATGATTTTAACATTACGATTTTAATCTGATGTTTAAAAGGCAGAATGAAGACATATTCTTAGTGATGGCTCAGTAAATTAAACAGAGAAAACCTTTTTTTTTTGTTAAGTTTGGATTTTTTTACTATCCTGTTTCTCACAGCTATCCTGGTTTCTACAAGAAACCATTTAGGCTTACATTCTCAAGTCTGTCTAATCATTGCCATTAAAAGTTGGAATAAGTTATGAGCAATAAAAGGAGTAAATTATATCCAGTCTGAAAGTAGAACTAATTATAAAGCTGTTGCTTGATTAAGGTGTTTATACTGAAGAGTATTAAAGGGATTAGTCTAAAGCTTTACATCCTGCAGCACAGAATTAATATGCAGAATTTAAACACTCAAATTAATTCAGGTGCACCAAACAATTATATGGAATAAGAACACTCGACCCAGCTAATGGCCACACTAGTCCACCAAGCTAATTTATATTCATGTACGTATTGACCTTTCTGCACGTTCACAAAAGGACTATTCTAATGCTAATGCATGCTTCCAAGACCGTCTCCATCTCCTGCACCTAATCACAGCAGACTCTAGTGAGAAGACAACAATGTACCTCACTGCTAACATTTTGCACAATGAAATATTTCCTGAAGGACAGATGTGGCTCTCCTAGGTCTGTCTGTACACAGTGGTGTAAATTATGATCTTGGATACACCAATGAATCACTGCCAGTGGGAGAAGCCTCAGAATTTGCAATTGAGAGAAGGATTTATTACAGAGCATTCAAGCTTAATATAAGAAACTAGTGTGTATGGGAAGCTGTGAACAGAAGGAAAAAAAAGGAGGGGAAGGAGACGTAAGAGATATACCTCTAGTGAGTAACTCTTTCTACCTAAACATACCAAAACAAACTAAAGCATTAGAATAAAATAGTATATGGTGCAAGGATCCACCTAAAAGCAGAGCCTTTTTAAAAGTCACATCAAAAAATGGGATCAGCTTGCTTTAGTAACAGCCCTCAGATGGATGTATGACTTTGTGGAAAGATATTTTTAGCTCTGAACTCATAAGTAAATACAGAAAAAAGTTGATTTCAGGAAGAACTTACAAAGCCTGATTGCAAGGGGTCACTCAGAGATGATCCTAGTGCTGTGTTTGAGCAATGCTGACATACTCCAGTGACAAGAGACCAGAAGAAGCCCTCTATTGATTCTCCCAGAACCTGGCCATGTCTACAGCAGCCAGGCTAAGTAACAATGCCACCACAAGCCCAGAAATTCATGAATGTGGGCATAACGAACACATCTCAGATAACACAATAAACACCTCAGAACGACCCGCCTAGCATTGACTACATGCTGCCTTGATTTCCTGTGTGCATGACAGTCTGCCAATGGAAAACAAAACAAGCATTCACAGCCCTCAAAATCTTTTGCCTGATAACAAAAATGTTTTAATTCTAACATTGTGCTTAACCATTTCGTGTCTCTGCCATGATTTTGTGGCTTGTGTTTTTCAACAGCACCCAAAGAATCAAGTTTCAGGATTCTTCAATCTGTTCTGCAATGAAAAATGACTGTCCATCACCTCTTTGCTTGATAACTTTGGGTTATCTCCAGGTCAAATGTTTCACATGCCGAATCATGATGAAATTGAACCTTTATTGCTCCAGTATGTACTCTTCTGAGAGCTTTTTTACTCCTGGAAACAATCCTCAAACTTCTCTCCATATGATTCCCTCTTCCATACTTCCTCCCCTCCTTAGAAAGAGAAGGTCCATTATGATAACACCAGGGGTTACAACATTTATTTTAAACTCATTAGTAAAAAAGTCAGATTTCATCTCAATTACACAGTAGTGATCATTTCTGCTCAGTGTATCTCCATTGTCCTTTGTGTTTCTGCTGTTTCAAATTCTTAGTTACCTCCAGAGTTTAGGCTGAACACTTGAGACTAAGACTTTCTTTGCACAGCAGATCCAGCTTATCCAGCTTGCTTTGTTCATGGTGGTTGTTCGAGCCTCTACTTTTCCTGTCCCACCAACCATTTTTTTTATCAGAAACTCAGTCCCTCACCTTCTGTAAGATTTGGCGCCGCCGCCTCTCATCAGCAATGTTTTATGGTCCCTCAGAACATGTACTATTATTACATAGTGCTCAGTAACCCTCCCAGTCCTCTGAATTTCTATACTGCATTGAGCCTTCTCTGTATAATACAAAACTTCTGAGTATATCACATGCTGTACAGAACCAAATAAAGAGAACAGCTAAAGGTGGAAACCTACAGATTATCATCCATTTTACCGGCTTGTGCTGCTTGCAGATATAGGACAAGTTCTATATGAAATTCCCTTCAGGACAGTTCTTTCAATTGTCTTTTGAATTCCCAGAGAGTAACAGTTCTGACAGAGCTTTTAATTGCTCTATTCTTCTGCCTGTGGTACTTTTTTTTTAATTACTTTTCATTCCTGGTACCATGCACCTAAAACCCGTTCCTTTTCCTTGCTTAAGCATTCAAAGAAAGTTGTTAAAAGACAAGGTCACAGAGCATAGCTATCAAAGGCACCCAGTTATCTCTTGCCCAGACTGAAAGCTGAAGAGATTTTATTTATAGCCACAGTGTTCTCAGGAGCAAACATACTTATTATCACTCCAGCAAGTTTTGTACAAAGTGAGGTAGAGGGAATTGGGTTTGCTTACTCTGGAGAAGTCTACAGAGATATGTAATCGCAGTCTTCAGCTACTAAAAAGGGAATCTAGAGAAGACAGAGTCAGACTCTTCTCAGGCATGCATGGAAAAACAATGAGAGACAGTGGTTTCAATATATGGCAGTAGGACTAACTGGCTAACCAAATACAAAGAAAAATATTTTTCCCATGAGAGAAGTTAAGCACTGTAACAGGTTGGTCAGAGAAGGTGTGGAGATATTAGAATTCATCTGGACAGGGCCCTAAGCAACCTGGTCTAACTTTGAAGCCGGAGTTTCGACCAGATGACCTCCAGAGATTTTTTCAAACTTAAATTATCCTATAATTATAATTAATCTAATGACTATACCTGTCCTATATCAAATATCAATAGCCCTAATAAATCTTCCATAACGTGATGGCTATGTAAGTATCGAGATGCTAGAAGGGACCTCAAAAGTCATCTAGTTTATTTTCCTGCCACAATCTAGGACCTGTTATACATTTTTGTAGACTTTTGTCAGACCTAGCATTTAAGGGGAGAAACTCTTCCCTATTTTCATGTTGTTCTCCATTCATACAGATTTGCACAACCATTCCAGCTAAAGTCCTCCACTATTTTTAATGTTCATTTATATCCGCTTTCTGTAATTTATTACTGCCTTGTCTAGCTAGAAAGGTAGACTTAGAATTTTGAGGAAGGAGACTGCCTTTGGGATGCTTCTTGTGAAATTACAGACTTAAGACTACACAGGAATGTACAGAACTGTGTTAAAATGTACAGAACTGTGTTAAAATGTACAGAACTGCATTAAAAAGACTGAAAATCCCAATTCCACTGTTTACTCCTCTTCCTATTGGAAAAAAGATCCTTGAATATTGACCTAAATTTCCGTTAAAAACTTCATTGTCCTTTTTTGCAGTTTTTTCATAGGCCAATCTGCTTAAAGTAAATTTTCTTGGGATGCTTTTTGACACAGCTGTGATAACTGTTGCCACAAACACACAACATAAGATTCATCCTTTTCTCACTTAGAAAACTAACTTTAAACACTTAATTCAGAAACAAGTACTACAAGACAAACGTCTAAGTTATGTCAGATGATGCTTGCCATCCTCTGGAGTTACTTTTGATGTTAAATTAGCATAGTGTGACATGCTTTCTTGCCCTGAAGAGACTGCTTTCTTTCCTAGTATAAACAGGAACTTTTCCTATCAAGATTACTACACTAGTGAGCATGCTACAGTGATATGAAATATCCGGATGTCTTGCTTTTCTAAAATGGCAGTGCTACATTAAGCAAAAATATCTCCTAAATCTATAATGCAGCTTTGAGCAGAGTGAAAGAAAAATAACCCCCTCCACAAATTCTGTTGTCTAACCACTTCAAAATATGTTTAGGTCATAAATTGTTCAAAAATCCAAACAGCATTGCCACAATATCAGACTTCAGTTCTTCTCACCTCAAGGAATTTTCATTTTGTGTTTCAAACATCTACTGCACCTTAGAGACTTGGTAAGAATCTGGGAAAAAATAAGTTCTCTTTTTTGACAGCAGAGCCTTTGCAGAAGCCAGATATAGTTGAGTCCCCTGATTAGTGAAGAACATAACATTTTGGGTTTGGATTCACAGGTAGAAATTTAATATAAAGATTTTTCCTTGTGTGGCTGTCGTCCAACAGATTCAAGCAATTCTTAAAATGACTTTGAAACATCTATAATCCAAGACACTTTGTTCTGCTGATACTTGCTGGAGTGTAGTGTATTGAGACAAGTCCTGATAGGGAGATAGAGACTAGATACCTGTCACTATTGTCACAGCCCTGTTTCTACCACTGAAATGAAAGGATTCAACAAACACCCAAATTCCCAAGCACAAACAGCTAAAAGCATAGAAGAGCCATATTTCCAGGAAATACGTAAAATTCATCCACGTAATTGGCAGCCGAAAGTTTCATGGTGTCTGACAAATGAGAGTTCAGAGTCTGAGACTGGTATCAGCTCCACCAATAGACTCCATTCAGGTAGAGAAACATCATCACCACCTCCACCCCCATCCCTTTCTGTCTAGCCAGAAACTGCTTACCTCATCTGTCAATTATCTGGCATAAATTTACAAGGGAACTTCTGCATCTGTCCTTTCAAGCTCAGAACATCAGCCCACATAGTTTTGGAACATGCAGAGTAAAGACTCTCCCTTAGCTGCTCTCTAAAACAGATATGTCATCCGAAGGAAGTGTCTTATGTGTTTTCAACTATATGGACACTGTTGGGCTTTTCATTTATTGCCTCTTTTTTATTTTCCCAGTCCTTTTTTTTTTTTTTTAATCTATATATTCATATGTATATACAGTTAGAATTATTTTATTCAATAGTACACTTCTGTTAGTTAGACTAGTCAAACATTTAAGAGGACAAATTAATTCTTCCTAAACTGAATTCTGTGGGGATTCATTTACTGATATCACTAAATTTATGTCTTACACATTGCTCAAAAATGGCGGGGGGGGGGGGGGGGGGAGGGGGCGGGAACGCTTTCCAAAAAATATTTACTGCTCCTTCCATACTTTCTCTAAAAAATGTTTGGGCCATAAAAGACAGAGAAATGAAGGGGCTGGCATTCTTGTTTCCCTCTTCTCCCTTCAAAAGCCAGAACTATCTTTTGTTTAAGCTGCTATTTGGTCACTTCTTGTTGCATACTCAGTCTAACTGGAGTCATGGAAGCTTTTGCCTAACTTCACAGGATTTATGCATCTCCTACATTATCATAAGTTCATATACTGAGCTTCCAATCATCATTTCACATCACTAATAGATCAACTGAGGCATGCTGTAATTTAAAGTGTAATAGCTATATACCTAAGAAAGGTAGACAGTTCAACATCTATGTATAATAGGTGTCCTCCAAACAACTGTTGAAGTATTTCTTAATATTCTTATATAAACAATTCGTTATTAACAATTCCACAGTGGAATAAAATAGAAGCTTACTAGAGGATTTGTTTTCTCAAAACATTTTTTTTTTTTTTTTATACTAGTCTGTTTGAAGATAATGATAGTCTAAAACAAGGGCAGAGATACACTTGTGTATTCTTGTGTTCACTGCTGGGAAGGAAGAAGAATATAGAATATGCTGTAAGCAGATCAGTTTTAAATGTTTAAAATTTTAGATATCCACCATGGATCTTGCTCACAAACAGCAGATGATTTTTATTTAGTTAGTTAGTTAGTTACTAAGAGCAGAACTCCAGTGAAGAAAGATATTTTTAAAATGCAGTACTCAAAGACTTCCAAGCCTGGAAAAAATGAAATGTGTGGAAGAAAGAAAAAAATCTTAAATAATTTAAAGAAAATCTACTTCAGAGATATTTTTCTTAAACAAAAAACTGCACAATATGAGAGTTCTTTCCTCTAGAGACTTATTTAGCATTTCTACTGGATGACAGTTGGATTTTACTTGGAAGAATGAAGCTCTCAATCTACCTGTAAGACAGGCATAGCATTAGCTATGGTAATAGGACCCTCACTACACTCCCATGTACACCTATACCTTTACACTGACCTAAATTGACCCCGTATCCTTAACAAAGAGTGACAAAGTGGACAGCCTCAAATAATTTTTGAACAGTGAATTCAACTGAAATTTGACTCCAGATCATAAGTCAAACTGCTTTCAGATGGAAATGCCTTTTATCGTAAAGCTTTCACCAAAGCATTCAAATTGTCCTCCTTTGTTGTACAACTTTGTTCAAAGTTTTTCACCTTTGTCTTAATAGAAATCAAACCTACAAGTACACACTTTTTTTACTGGAGTTTCATTTTTCATCTTCACAGTTTCAGTCACATCTTTCTCAAGCCAGAACAAAAGACTAATGTAAGAGAAACCAAGGCAAAGTACTGAGCTATATGCCTTCTCATCTTATCTACATAAAGAAGCTTTGCTCCCTAGAGCTCTCACCCTTTTCAGCTAGTGAAACTCATCATAGAAGAGGTATAGGAGTTGAGCTTTCTATTGTTTATAGATTTATTATGTATGAGATGCTAAAAAATGCCCAGTTTTGACCATTCATTTCAAATTTTCAACTGAAAGTTGTCTATGTCACCAACTTCTCTCCTTTTACAGGACAAGAAACAGATAAACACATGCTAAATAGATTTTGCACAAGTCTTATTTTCCCAGATGTTCTGTTGACTAGCTCTTCAGAACACAGGAAGTTACATCTAATATTTCCATGCTTCTGAGAAAAGAAGTTCTAAGCCTCTCGCTATTTTTATAGCAGTAGAGACTCTGTTCTGAACTTTATAGTAATCAGAAGCTGATAGAGACACAAGCTCCTGGAGAAATGCATAATATATGTTTACTAAGTTGGTAGGATAAGGTGCTACCAGAAAGTGCAAACATCTTTTTAAGATACTTTAAAATTCATTCTTCTTTTCTCTTCTCTTCTGTCATTTTTGCTATCACTGCTTGACATAATAAACAGAAAAAAAAAAAAAAAGCCTTACAAGGTCACACTAAATATCTGTCATGCCCAGTAACCATTCTCTGAGAATGGCCAACAGGGAATAGCTAAGGAGAAGTATAAGAAATAATGTTATTACAAAACAAGACTTCTCCAAAATCTCTCCCACTCTCCACCATTCTTAGCTCCTTAGCCAAAGGTCACATCTTTGTATTTAACTATGCACACTGGATTTTTCCCAATTATTGTTTGATTGCTTTTCAAACCCTAATAAACTTCAAGCATTCTTGTGCCCTGTGGAAATAACTTCACCTATTTACTGAAAAACTATCTCCTCTCTTTATTTTGAATGTACTGCCTACTATTTCATTTGATATCTCCTTATTTCCATGCTATGAGAACAAATAGTCGTTCCTCATTCACTTTTTCCATGCCACTTACAAGTTGACATTATGTTGTAATTGCCTTCTCTCTCCCATACTCCCTGGGCAGCAATTTTTCGAAGCTCAGGAATCATCGTTCTCATGTGGAAACCATTTCATACCTTTGATGATGCAAGAAATAACTACCATGTAGCCCTCAAAATCTATGACAGACATTTCCTCTGATTTTGACGTCTTTAACTAGAATTAATACTGCCTGTCATACACTTTACAGGTAGTATAAATGAATCAGAAACATATTTTAAAACACTTTCTTTTTCATTTTATAAATGCAAAAAAAAGTACCTAGTGAGCTGTAAGAGGGAAGCAGTACACAGCACATCAGATTGTTACCCAGTGAGTCCTTCTCTTAGACTGAGCCATCACCATCACTTGAGGCTACAGAGCTCTCTAAAGGCATAGATTTCATCCCAGTCTTTCTTTCTTTCTCTAAAATGAATAAAGTGATCCAAGGAGACAATTTATTTTCAAGGACATTTTGCACTCACCTGTCCCATAGGTAAATGAAAACCACTTGTGTCAATTATTGATTAAGAAATAGTTTATCATTATACTAATGAATCTTTTTCCTGTTGCTGTTGAAGCAGAATTATTTTAAATAGACACATACAGGACACCTGTAGAAAAAATCTGAGAGCATAATGTATTAACTCACACAGGAAAAACCCTGGGTATGCTGTGAAGATTTAAAATACATTCTAAAAGTAGACAATCCAGGGGAAAAAAAATAAATTACCGTTGTTTTCATTTTTAGTGAATTATTCTAGGCAGCTTGAATCAGAAACTTGGTATTTACATTTGATTTTCGTTTCAAAGGGCATGAATAGCACAGTCTAGACTTATTATACTTTGATATATAGTTGCTATAGCAACATATGTAAATTATTAATCTTTGTATGTGAAATATTTCCAAAGGACAGATTACCTTTGTGTTAAAAATGCAGATGGTTTTAAATATTTCCCTGTGATGAAATAGAGTGCTTATAAAACAGCAAATGTATTCAGGAAAATTAGGTCTCTTGAAATGTCTAGGGGGTGCCCCAGAACTGAAAACTAATCTGAAGCTAAAAATTAAATTAATAGTAAAAACATATGAAATTCTATCTAATATTTTAAATGGTTAACTATCCTGACTTTATGGTTTTGCCTAGAAATGTCTCTGTTCCACTCTCATAAGTAACATTAACATGTTTAACATAACACAAACATGTATACATAAACATGTATAAAGCAGGACCCAAGAAGGGCACACAGATACGCCACAAGAATGGAAGAAACCACATTTGCCTGCACTTCAGAGCAATCATCTCCCTGCAAATGAGGTTACACCATCAAAATCCTTTGGTTCTTTACGGAGGAGGAAGGAATTTCTTAAATCATGATGTTAGTCTTTTGGAAGTTAAGACATTTCTTATGTTGTCTTTGCTTTAGAAGACGTTAAAAGTTCTGCAAAGTGCACAACGTCCCAGTACTTTAATGACAGACCAAGTTAACCAGGAGATCTTCAAGGGCATTAGTACAATTTGAGCCACGTGCACTGAAAAGTAAGAGGCTGGGGAAATTTTCCAACACATATATTCTATTATATAAACAAATTGTATTCTATAAAAACTGATGAAAAATAAAGAAAGAAGGCCTCATGTTTAGGCATTTCCATGAATCACAAAAAAAACACCAACTTTAGGCCACCTTTACACATAGCTTTGGACACATTGTAAGTTAACATTTGTTAGCAATATTGGTAGGTTTTTTTATTAGGAAAGGTGTTGGCTGGGAATAAGAAAGAAACCTGATAGAGTGCCCTAGTCATATTTGACTATAGTTATAAAGTTGGTTCCTACTCAGTAACTTAGGAAATTAAAAACACTAAATCTAGGATTTTCTCCACTGGGACTTAATCCAGTCCAATTTACAAGTTGAGGATTTATAAAGGCTTTTCTGAAAGAAATGGGGAAATGTCAGCTACAATTTCTTGCTAGAGTTGCACTGAATCTATTAACCTTGCCCAGAGAATATAATGTTACAGTTATCTCATTTACAATGTTATTGTATATGATTTATGACCATGGCATCAAATCTCAAACTAGGCTTTGTATTTTTATAAAAATTTATATGTCTATAACATAAATTATTTTTTCTCATTCAGGAAAAATATGAAGAAGTGATTTACAATATTTCAAATTTATGGAAAATATAACACGTGAGAAGATCAGAAATGGGGAAAAAAATCACAAAAGCTTCAGACATCAATGAATATATGCAACTAGGCTACAGTTTCTCCTGGTTAATATGAAGCATGAAGTACATTTTCTTATCTGAACTTACATAGATACTGAGAGTTTCCGGTGGAGATGAGCATAAAAAGAGAAGATTTTTGTGCAAAATGGAACCCAGCACTCTGAAACCACTCTGGAAACCACTACAAGCCCCAGCTTTCTTCAGAGAAGAAATTCAGAAGGGGTTCACAAATTTATTGAATGTCTATAAACTGAAAAAAGAAAGCAGAGAAAATATAGTTTGTATATCTCCTGTATGATTTACAAAATATTTTGAAGTTCCCTTTATTTTTCTGAAGTTTCAAAAGCTTGAAACACCAGAGACAATTTTTAATTTTAAATGATACCTCCTTGCAGTTTTTCTGTCCGTTTGATTTACCAGGTTTGTTCTTATATTTCATTCTAAGTAAACTCCAAGTCACATGCAGAACCACAGTGAATCAGAACTTATGCTGAACAGGTGTTACCGTTTCCATGCCATTCCCAAGCACAGAGAGTACAAAAATATGCAGAGGATGCTCCCCACCACCCCAGGAGGAATGAATGTGTCAGGCTCCTGCATAGTACAGTCCTATGGATAACACAAAGAATTTAAAATGGCATGTGAGAAACATTGCTCTGAGTGGATTCCTCAGTAGCAAAACACATCTCACTTATGCTTGTCTATGTAGTGGGTTGACCCTGGCTGGACACCAGGTGCCTGCAACACTGCTCTATCACGCCTCCTCAGCTGGGCAGGGGAGAGAAAAAGTATAACGAAAGGTTCATGGATTGAGATAAGGACAGGGAGATCACTCAGCGATTATCATCATGGGCAAAACAAACTCAACTTGAGGAAAATAGTTTAATTTATTGCCAATCAAATCAGAGTAGGGTAATAAGAAATAAAACCAAATCTTAAAACACCTTCCTGCTACTTCTCCCTTCCTCTCAGGCTCAACTTCACTTCCAATTTTCTCTACCTCCTCCCCTCCACCAGTGGCACAGGAGAGCAGGGAATAGAAGTTGTGGTCAGTTCATCACATGTTGTCTCTGTTGCCCCTTCCTCCTCATACTCTTCCTCTGCTCCAGCACGGGTTCTCTTCCCACGGGAGACAGTCCTCCATCAACTTCTCTAATGTGAGTCCTTGCCACTAACTGCAGTTCTTCATGAACTGCTCCAGCCATGGGGTGCAATCCTTTAGGAACAGACCCCTCCAAGAGTGGGCCCCCGACAGAATCACAAGTCCTGCCAGCAAACCTGATCCAGTCTGAGCTCTTCTCCATGGTGCTGCAAGTCCTGCCAGGAGCCTGTTCCAACAAGGGCTTCCCCCAGGGTCACAGCCCTCTGTTGGTGCATCCACCTGCTCAGGCATGGGGTCCTCCACGGACTGAGCAGGTGAATCTCTACTTCACTATGGATCTCCATGGGCAGCATGGGGACAGCCTGCCTCACCATGGTCTTCACCAGGGGCTGCAGGGGAATCTCTGCTCCAGCACCTGGACCACCTCCTCCCCCTCCTCATTCACTGACTTTGGTGTCTGCACAGTTGTTTCTCTCACATATTCTCACCCACCTCCTCTGGCTGCCGTTGTTCTTCAGCAGTTTTTTCGCCCCTTTCTTAAAAATGTTATCACAGAGATGATTACTGACAAGCTCAGCTCTGGCTAGCAGCAGATCCATCTTGGAGCCAGCTGGCATTGGCTCTCTCAGACACAGGGGAAGCTTCTAGCAGCTTCTCACAAAAGCCACTCCTATAGCCCTCCCACTACCAAAACCCTACCACGGAAACCGAATACACTTCGGCACAGAGATTTATGACAAATCTCTTAATAGTATATTGTCTAGTCTAACGTTATGATCAGCATAGGTGACATTGGACTGAAATACATAAACTGACTAGTCTAGTGACCTTCTATGATGGCCTGACAGAATCAGTGAACCAGGGAATAACTACAGACGTCATCTACCTATGCTTCTGTAAAGCCTTTGATATGCTCCCCCACAATATTCTTGCTGCTTAAATGGAGATACGGGTTTGATGAATAGACTGTTGGATGGATAGGGTTTTGGCTCAATGCTTGCCTCCAAAGAGTTCCTATCAAAGGCTCAATGTTCAAACAGAAACCAGTAACAAGTGATTCCCTAAGGCTCCCTACTGTCACAAATACTGTTTAATATCTTCATCAGCAACACAGACGGGGATTAATTGTTTCCTCAGCAAGTTTGCAGATGACACCAAGATGAGTGGTGCAGTTCATTCACTAGAGGGAAAGGATGCCATCCAGAGGGACCTTGACAGGCTTGATAAGTGGGTCCATGGAACAGCCGTGAAGTTCGGCCAAGTGCAAGGCCCTGTACCTGGGTTAGTGCAATCCCCAGCATCGATACAGACTTGGGGATGAATGGATTGAGAGCAGCCCTACAGAGAAGGACTTGGGGATCCTGGTAGATGAAAACTGGACATAAGCTGGCAATGTGTGCTTGCAACCCAGAAAGCCAGTCATATCCTGAGCTTCATAGAAAGAAGTGTGGCCAGCAGGTTGAGGGAGGTGATTCTGCCCCTCTACTCTGCTCTGTTGAGAGCCCCACCTGAGTACTGCATCCAGCTCTGGAGCCCCCAGCACAACAAAGACACGGACATGTGAGTCCAGACAAGGACCACAAAAATGTTGAGACGACTGGAACACCTCTCCTATAAGGAAAGGCTAAGAGAATTGGGGTTGTGAGAAAAGAAGGTGCTGGGGACACCTTATTGTAGCCTTTCAATTTACAAATGGGGCTTATAGGAAAGATGGAGAGAGACTTTTTGCCAAGGCCTGTAGTGACAGGACAAGGGGCAACAGTTTTAAACTAAAATAGAGTAGGTGTAGATTGGATATAAAGGAGAATTTTTTTACAAAAAAGATGGTGAAACACTGAAACAGGTTGCCCAGAGAAGCTGTGGATGTCCCATCACTGGAAACGTTCAAGATCAGGTTGGATGAGGCTTTGAGCAACCTGATCTAGTGAAAGACGTCCCTTCCTATGTGTTGGACTAGATGATCTTTAAAAGACCCTTCCAACCCAAACCATTCTATGATTCTACAAACCACTTTGGATTTATGTAAATATTTTGGGTTTGTAACTCTGCTGTTCTGAGATGATCAAGCAATGTACAGTCATCATTTGCATATAAGTAGAGTACTGACTTAACTACATACTCTAGCTGATTTTTGCTTTAAATCACAGTTGAAATTATGTTTTACAATTTTATTAGTAGAAACCTCAGAAAAGTTTAAACTGAGATCCGGAAGAATCCCATCTCTCAAGTATCAGGAACTACATATCAAATAAAAACCCTCTGATGCAATGTTTTGTCCCAGTGTTAATGCAATGTAAACATTTCTTATTCTAAGGATTATTCCACATTTCTTCAAACAAAAATAATAAAATTTTTGTATTCAAGTTCTTGAATTTGTGTAGGATCAATGTAGCTTGCATTGTGTGAGTCATTTAGAATTGTAAGGTACAGTAATTTGATTTACTGCAGACTGGGCTAGCTTTGATTCATGTGTGTCATTTCCCCTTGCAAGACTAAAGTAATTAAAATTTGGATTACATTAGTTCAACTTTTCCAGCTAGCTCAGTATAAACTATTCTTTGTCACACAGTTACAGTATCAAAAATGACAGAGGAGTTTTTCTTCTCTTTTAAAGGTAACAAATGCAAGAAGATCAGATATTGTCCATCTGCTGGTGTACTTCTATTTCCCTTATTGAACACTTCCATGCATGTAGAAACGCATGCTAATGAAGTAAAGTAGAAATAGCTGATCATTCCCCATTTCACCATCAAAAAGTCAAATGTATGTGGGGATTCAACTAATTTAACTAGTTAGTTTCTCCCATCTTGTTAATCTTTTCTCAGCAATGCAATTCTTCCTTTGCAGTCAGGCAAACTTTGGCTTTGATCTTCCTTTGAACCAACATCTAATATAAGAGTTGAGAGACATAAATATCATTAAGTGTATTCATAAAATGAAAAGTCAGTGAAGATATGAAAAAGTAATGTTTATGATAGGTATCAGAAAAATAAACTAAGACATCTTCAGTCACTTCAGACCACCACATTTGAGGTCTATACTGTATGCCATGGCTCCAAACTGTTCAAGAATGTAGCAGTCCAAGACACATAACCTCTGCTAGAAAGCATGCTTGAGAGTGATGGCTTGCAAGAATTTGGCTACTACTTTCTGAGACATTGTTTCCCTTAATATGTGTAGTGACTAGAGGGTGATGGCAGATCTGCAGCAGAATGTCTCCGTGCACAGGTCTGTAATGTTTTGGTTTCATCTAGTCCTCTTCAAGACCTATGAGCAGCAATCAGACAAACTTGAGCATGTATCCTATCAGGTGACTACACTCTTCACAGACCAGTATTTTCTATTGGTCAGCCTGTTGTCATCAATGGTAGGAGATGAGCTTATCAATGAACATCTGGATAAAGACAAACACAAGCAAAATGCAGATGGTGCTTGTAGAGAAAGAAAAAAACCAACTTAGCTATGGAAAATTTCCTGGCTGTCATAGGTCTCCTTTCACTGCAGGACTACATCGGAAGCTGGACAATCCAGTTCAAAATCTGAAAATAATCTTAGATTGATTCTTAACAATAGGCTTTTGTGTAGCAGTATAAGCTTCATGCTACCTATAATTATCCAGAAAATCCAGCTCTTCCTGATGCCATAGATCACTGTACTAGAGATTGCTAGCCATATCTTTATAATGGGCCTAGGGGAAAGGTTTAGTTGCAGTAGCAGATTTGCTTTTTCATTCTTTGTCTTTCACTGAGGTTCAAGGGAATAGAGTTATGAGCCTCACATCTACACCTACTTTTATTCACCCAGGACTTATCATCACCATCATCTTCCGGCAGCCTGTTATTTCATCTGCAATTTTCCTGAGTGACGAGCAATTAAAATACTCATTTTTTTACATACCTTTATAATTCATAAAAGCCACAAGTTATAAGTATCAGCAGCTGCAATATGGAGTTATGATGACCTTGATAAAATGCTGTGAAAAATGAGTGAGTAGTATCTGAGGACTGAAAGATGAATTGCTCGTCAGTTGCTCTCAATAAAGATATTTTAAATTCCCTAGTTGTGAACATTGAAATAAAATGTGTTAAACAATAAAGTCCAGTAATAGTTTTGATAGCTCTTATTAACTCTACATTCTCTGACTTGAACAGTTTATCCTAGAGGATATTTTTTTTTTGATACAGAAAAGAACATTTATCAACAAATCAGTGTTTAATATCTCAAGAGAAAAGATTTCACAACCAAGTATATATTTAACTAGGTAAGAGACAATCTATAGAAAGGAATATAGTTCACTGGAAAATATTGATGATGGCCTATCAAACGGCCTGCCTTGAATGCTCTACCTTAACTAACAGCTGCAGTTATATTCATCAGGTTAGTTCAATGAAAATATTACGTGACAGTAACATCCACAGAGCAATTAACAGTTACGCCGCAAATGCTCAGACCTCCTAGTTCAAGATCACCACTGTGTTCTAGAATAGGAGTGGGAGCAAACTGCACAGTCACACCTCTGTCATCGTCGTCTGAAAATAACACTAATAAAAAGCCCTCACCATTTTACTTCAGAGAATAAATTCTGACAAAAATTGATGAAGACTAGTGGTTACAAATATCCAAATGTCAGACTTTGGCTTTACCGTTAGAGATGTAACAGTCAGCTAGGAAATTAAAAATTGGGATTTTAGCACCTTTCTCTTTCACGTGTGCATACTGTGAATTGGAACATGCTCCAATCAGACATTTGGGTTGAGGCGGAGGTAAAATTCTAATTAATCTTTAGAAGCAATAACCAAAAGAATTTAGTTTGTATTGCATTGACATATTCTTTTTTCTTCCTTATGCAAAGGAGCAAGACAGTGCTTCTTACAGTTTTGCCACATTCTACACTCTGAATCCTGCAGAAATAGTCATCACAACCAAGCTGCACTTTCATAAATTTATTCCTTCAATAACTGCTGATTTTTATTACTATAAAGTCTTTGTCTTTTCTTTTGAAAGTCTTTCCTCATTTTACCCACCAGTTCTCAATCTCAGATAGTGGGCATTCACATCCCAAAACTCTGGGGACCTGAATTTCAGCCCAGTAAGCACGAGATCAGAGTTTTTAGCTCTAGTCAGTGGTGGGAACGAAGCTCTTTGACAAGGCAATGATGCAGTGTACCCCAGTTCCTGCTCCAAACATTGGTTGGACAGGGACCTAGGGAACATCTAAAGCTAGATGGTCTGAACAACATCAAAAATCATTGATTTCTCTTGTTCAGGTTATCTCTACAGACAGGAATTGACGTCTATACAGTTAACAAAAAAAACAAAACAAAACAAAATACATATTTACACTTGATATCACAAATATACTACCTGGAATATTTTACCATAACACGGAAAAGTTTACAGTGATCTTGTCTTCACTTGGCTTTCTTCATCTCCATAAGGTTCTGAATAATCATTCCAAGATCAAGCTTTTCCTGTCCTACTGCTGAGATGACATAGTAAACCAAAATAGAAATGAAATATTAAAACTCATCAGTATTATGATTTTTTTAAAAAAAAACCACCATGGTTTTATTATAATGAAGTTGAATGTCATGGGAATTATTGCTTTTGCTCATGGATTAATGTTCCAGCTTTTAAAACCGCCAAAGTCTCCCTCAGAATTGAAAGTGACTTCAAGGGGAAATGGCACTGATATGTTATACTTGTGATAAGTTAATGTCTGTAGCAATAACATATTTTACTAGTGTTGAATTTTAGAACAGCTCTTTTAGATATATCTCTTTCTTTTATAATTCTGAAATGAAACACCATAATCCCCACTACACTGAATAGGACCATTTAGGGTAATTTTTTTTTGTGAATCCGTATTTCAGTATTTATTATCATCACACATTTTGGAGATACATTGGTTAGACACAATTCTGAGACATTTAAAAAATAAACTAAGGATACTCACATGTGTTTTTCACAGCTTTCCATCCACCATGCTCAAAAAAGTATTTCATCATAAAAAAGGAGAAATAGAGTTGTAATTTATCTGGTTTTGGATTGTCCCCACTGAATTTCCTCAAATACTTTATCTGTCTAGCCTACTTTTTTCATATCAGCAGCTACAGTGCTTCCACACTGACCTCAGAAGATTACAACAGCTTTTAGCTGGCTCTCTCACTCTTTGTCTGTTGGAAAGTACATTTTCCAGTGCAGAATTTCACATTCTGATGCTGTGTTTAAGAATTCTTCCTGTCCTTCTCACTAGCACCCTTATGACACATTTTAATCTGTGTTTCCCTCCTGAGCCGCATGTTTTTTGTTCTGTCCCTCTTTTTTTAATGTCAGTTCTCCAAGCCCTTTTACATCATGCTTGCCTGCCTTCAAATTACCTCCAGTTTATCAACATCTCTTTTATACACTCTGTATCATGTGCATAAAATATATTGTAGAAGCAAATTAAAAGAAAAAAATGAATAGGGGCTACCAATACCCTTTAATATTAATTTATTCTCTCACTTCTAACATCCTTGCTGAGGATACAAAATTCTGTAAAAAAAAGCAGATCGAAAAGCTGGCAGCCAGATTCACAACTGTTCAGACATAGAAAGGTAAATTCTTAATATATGTTTTACTTGAAGTCAAACTTAGGAACCTAGTAAGTTGAGAGCAAGGGACACTAATATCCCATTTGCTCCCACTCCTTGCCATCAACTACCAGGGCAGGGAAACTGCAGTAGCCAGGAGTATGAGCTTTTCCTAAATTATAGTTCTGGGCTTCAAGCCCACCTTTGTTGCATGTCATGTCCAACCACATTCTCACTGTTATGTGGCCTTCTTTACTCACCTGACAATGCTTCACGTGCTGGTTCCCCTGGCAACTGTTTTCTTCTACGGGCCCCCCACCCATCCCTTCACTCCAGAAAAATCTATTTAATCCACCCACGATTAAGCAGAGATTTTCAGAATTTTTTTTCTCCTTTAATGTCATTTTGGACTCACAAATTAGGTGTTCCTGTGCTTATAAGGCCTTGTAGACCTTTTCCATCACGGACAGCAAAGTTCAGCCCAAAGTACAGCTGTCACTGACAGCTTCTTGCGAAAATAAAACTAATGCTTCCTCCTTCAACTCGTTTTTTTCTGTAATTGCTGTAACTATCAAACTCTCATCGAACAAATGGGAGACCAAAATTTGTCACTTCAGCATCAGGAATGTATACCCATAGCACCCATATGCCCAGCTGACAGTTGTAATAACCAGAATATGCTATTTTATGAAGAAAAGTATGCAAGATTCATGAAATCAGAGAGAAGAAACACAGGAAGATGTTTCACTCCACAGTGTAAGGATGAGGGCAATTTGCTAGGACTTATCCTGAATTTTCATCTCTCTTCCAGAAACAGATCATGATTTTCCATTAAAGAAACAGTACACAAAGCACATTGAATGTCCTGCCAGTGTGCCATTTCTTCACCTGAAAACCCTTTGACCTTCTTTTACAAAGAAGCTGAAAGAGAAATCCATGCGGATACTGCTGTAATACAATTTGTCTGCAAGCAGAAGGTGACTTCTATAACTATTTCCCCCTGAATGTTCTCACTTCAGACTAAGTCAGACTTGAGCTGTTGTATTTCATTTGGGGCCAATTTTAAAAATGTTTACGGGCAGAGAGAAAGCTGAAACAAGAAAATCACAACAGAATTTCTCTAGAATTTAAAAAGACTTAAACCTCTTGACAACATCAGTCTATTTTCAGAATAACTTCAAAGAGATTGGCCTTGTTGACAATATCACTTATATCTGTTAATGTCGGATACTTAAAATCAGTCCTTAGAACTTAAACTTTAGCCAATTTCCTTAGAAAGTGAGGGAAAAGTGGCAAATACATGTTTCTGCATTTACAAGTGAAGGTCGTAGCTCTGCCCTCCAGAGCATGTAACTCACTTAAAATGAATAAATAATAAAGCAGGTATTCACAGGGTACATGTTAACTTTTGTTCTTTGCTTCCAGCATACTTGTATTCAGTCTCCAAAAACCTCATCCTGTGAGGTTGAAGGTGTCTTACGTTAAAACACAACAGAACTCTCCAAAATAAGCATTTTGTTACAAAATGTTTAGGTAAATGAACAGAATGTAAGGCAACTGATATGCATGAACTACAACAAATGACAGAAGGAATAAATTACACTCTTACGTATCCGCATATGCGTAACAGATAGAGAGCTGTCTGGTTACATTAATTTTTACACTAGTTTTAGTTAAATCTGCAATGTTAATGCAAAAGCTAATACTAAAGGATACGCACCTATGACATTCACTGGAGAACTCAGAGTCCCTTAACAAGCAGATAAACAGCACTGCTCTGTACATATGAGACGGGAAGAGGAAAAACTGCATGTCACAATGTTGCAGGGTGGTTATCAGAAATATTATTTTGTTCGACTTCCTGTGCTTTAATAAAAAACATACCTTGATGTAAATTTCAAATATGAAATGGGGAAGGGATTAGAAAATGTCAAGACATACACAAGCTGTCTCCTGTCACATGTCAGTGTTTTAGCAGAGGATTTTGTTAATTTCTTCGCTCTGCCCTGAAAAGTACAATGCTGAACAAGACATGCATTACAGCCAACAAGCAGGCATCTTCCTGGCACTCCTTTCAACTTACTTTACTTCTGATACATTTTTTTCCCAGGATGAAGTCTCTTAACAAACATAGAATTTCTAAAGGAGTGCTCTATTTGACAAACTTCAAGTGAAAAAAAACCCCAACAATAAATTGTTATTAAATTAAACAAATAAATCCAAACCTAAAAAACCTAAAATCTAAATCTTCTCAATTTTATGAGAACCACACTTCTAAGGAAAATCTTTCAAACTCCCTAAATTCCAAGATGTTTTTTCATAAGAACCTGAACTGTTTTGCAGAATTTGCTTTTATAAAATATCAAAAATCCTTAGGATCTAAAATCAACAAAATTTCCTTTAAAATTAAATTTAAATGATGATGCATTTTTTAAAGTTTCCCCTTTTCCTCTTTTCAAAAATAGAAAATCTAACCTAGAACACAAATAAACCTGTGAGACAAAGGTCAGTATATGAAGATCTGTTCTTGAAGAAAGAGTTTGTTTTACTTTACAGGTTTTAAGATAAGTTTCATCCACTAAGTATCAAGAACATTTGTAAGTGAAGTCCTCTCCTGGGATTTTGCATCCAGTCTCTCTTTTAATCTTTCCTATTTGTGGAAAGTATAGCTGGTATACATCCATCAATCTATCTGTCTATCTATCTATCTATCTATCTATCTATCTATCTATCTATCTATCTATCTATCTATCTATCTATCTATCTTTTTTAATGTGTGAGACTGTATGTATGTATACACATTATACAGTGTGTATACACCTACGTTGTTCCCCTGCCCAAGTATTGGCAATCAAAACCAAACACTTGAGGTCAGTAGTAAAAATTTGGAAAGCAGCAATCCTAAACACGTTAGCAGCCAGATAATATGATAGGGAAATATAGCTTTCTCTGCCAAACACCTGGAAATTTTTGGCTACTCCTCATTTTATAATGGCTTTCCACAAAATGTTTAGAATCTGAGGAGACAAATGGCATGCTTTCAGAAAGCCCATACGAAACTGAATGTATTGTCTATTTTCACCTTCACTCCTTAGATTGGCATGAAAAATATACTCTAAGGATGCAATTTAAATAAAGTGAGCACTGATATTTTCTACGAAATGGCTTGGTTTTGAAATATTCTATTAAACTTCATTAAAAAAAAAAAGAAAAAAAAGAAAAAAGAAAAAAAAGTTCCTCTGTCTGGTAGCACTAATGTTCAGACAATTTAAAAACTCTTGGTTCTGCACACCGTAGTATAGGGCGATACTGGAAAACCACAGATATTGGATTAGACATTTTAAATGGCAGAGATGTCATTACAATAGTGCTGAATGGTGATGCATGTCATTAAAAGAAGCTGTTGCATGACATGTCTTTCAATTATTTGGATGCACTGGAAACACTGCAGGAATTTCTTTTAAATAGTGTAAAGTTAATGGCATGCCAATCAAATTCAATAGAATGTCACAGAAATGTAGACAGCAAGAAAAAAATTTGTAGCATTCAGTTTATTGTGTCCCTTTCCCTTGCTAGAGAAGGAGCACCTTTTACAGGGAACATGAAAACAAGGCAAGCTGGCACTTGCATCCCACTTACATCCCCACATTTGTCTAAATGCAAAAGAGGAGTTTGGCATAAATCTTACTTCTCATTCAAAGAGAAGCAAATATTGTGCTTAATAATAGACTTAAGGTGCACATTCATCTCAGAGCTCACACACTTCCAGGCTGATTGGAGATACATAATTTGATAGACCAGTATGCAGAGCACTCGTATCTAGAACAAAATATTATTATCTTTCCAAAATCATTAATCCGTCTTAAACATCTTAATCATTATTTCTTCAATACTGACATATTTTTAACTAGAACATTCTGCTTGTGGTGACACAATTTTCAGGTAAGCACAACCAAACAGGATATTTTATGAGGAAATTAGAAAGATATAAGTGAAATAAACACATACACTAGTCTCATGCCAAAGTCTGGAAGAAGGGAAGAATGAATGAATGATGAATAATACTTAATTAGCACTTCCTTTACAGTAAGGAAGCAGAAAAAAAGGGTTGGTGTGAGAGCACAGAAGGGTCAATGGAAGAGATGTTTCTGCAGGAGTCCATGTGCTGCTTTCAAGCAAACTGTGCAGACAGTAGGAATTGAATAAGTGCTTCAGAAAGATTTGGAAAATACAAGAAAGGAAAATTACAACTTCAGTGGGGTTTTTTTTAGTGCCAGGGTGAGCAGTTTCCCAACAGCAGGGTTCCTAATTATGATTAGCTATTTGCAATTGTGGAGGAAAAAGTGTGTTAAGTGTCTGCATTTTCATCAGGATGAGAGGATGGGCTGTTGAGTTTTCTTCACAGGAAGCACTGGCCCTTTGAAAGGCTTATCATTTTCTAAGCAGAAAAGAGTCTGTACATTAGAAATGTTACAGGGTGGGCCTTCTTTTGACAACTTATACCAGTAAATATGTTGTTGATCACTCTGCACACACATCTCCCTTCTCTACTTTCTCTGTTACAGACATAATATAAATATGCAAACTCCTCAAATTAAACCTTGCCATATTTTAATTAAAATTATTCACGTTTCAGCTGCTAATAACAGAGAGAAAAAAGTTCTGATATTGACAAAGTAGATGCGAAAGAGGGAAAGTTGCATGCAAGTTTTCATTATGCCTCTCTCTTAGGTTGAGAGTGGAAGGCAAACTCCCGAAAAAAGATTGACTTATAAATTTAGGTGTACTTGATACTTCCTCAAGAGTCTTAGCACTTTCACAAGTTCCTAATCTGTCCTTCAGCCCCATCCTATAACAAGAAGGACAAAATAGCAAAAGCAAAATACTTATTGCTTACTTTGCTGCTTACTGCAGCTGTCATGCATCTAACTCCATACTTCCTACAGCTGTTTATCAAAAATCCTGTATTTTTGTTTATCGGCAATGATCCTTTCATACTTACAAGTACTCTCAAGATACAGCAAAGGGAAATTATGGAAAAAAAATCATAAATTTTCCTATTTTGTGTGTAGAAATCTTGCCTATCACAAGCATGATCCATTTTTACATGTGTACATACCTGTTAAAAATCAATAATCATTAGGAATAAACATTAGGAATTATTCAATCGGCAAACCTTCCAACACTTAATTGGCTATTACATAGTCAACTGTCATGGATTATTTACATCCCTGCAATAAAAAATTAAATTTAAGACAATGATTCAGAGCACAGTCAGCATAAAAATATAGTAAGTATAAAAAATGCACTACCTGAGACTCAGAAAATAACCTTGTTGGCCTCTGCCACAATGATACTTAGCCTGCATCAGGGAATAATTCTGTATCAGGGCTTTGTAAAATCAAAATTGTTAAGCAATATTTTGTGTATTGGACATTATTGTTTTTCTGAATCTAGATAAGCAAGAGGCTGGAAATTACAAAGTCCTGCCTGATCCATTTTTTATCTTTAGAGTAACGCAAAGGTAACTCATTTGCCCAGAGAGAATCATCTTCATTTCCTGATTAAATGCAATCAGAGTGCTTTGGATGGCATTCTGGTCTAATTTAAAAACTATCATATCAAGTGATCACTGTTAATAACTAGCAATATTATACAGCTTTGAAAAGAAGGTCAAAAGCTGAGGCTTGAAAGCCATGGCAGGATCATAGTTCTGCTGTTGCTCCTGGAAAGAGCCCTTTGCTTTAATCCAAATGATTCCTATGACAAATGCGCACAGTAGACATATTGCTCACCTTTCACACAAATAAGAATGGCAAAAATATTAGGAAGTGATATGGTTTATCAGCCTTTTCATTTGCAGAATCTCAGATTATAACGCTTATGGAAGCTAACTAAATTGCTTATTGTAGCTACATAGAATGCTTCATTCCACATCAAGACTTGGTAAAGAGCACATCAAAATAGTACATATACTGGGAAGAAAGACATTTCTGTCATCAAGTCCATTGTAGACAAGGGAAAAGAATCACTGAAGTGCATTTGCACTGAAAATGCAAAGACTTAGCCCCTCAGAACTCAAAAGAACAGTGTGGAGGCAGGTACCTGCCCCAGTTCAACCAAACAGACATGGTTTTCTCTGGCAGTGGACCAGTCTAGTGTCACATCAGAGACAGGCAGGTTCCACAGCATCCACACACCAGTGATTCTCATCGCTTTTTGGTCCATAACACAAAGCAAGGATGGAAAGTTTTTCCTACAATCAGCAAAACTAAGTAGAAAGAACAATTTTTGTTGATTTTGCCATCAGCTGCATGTCTTAGTCATGAAAGCAGGAGCAATGCCTAATAACAGGAAAGAGACCCTGTCACTGATGCACAAAACCGCTCACGTCTTCCCCACAATCTCTGAGTGCAGTGTGCTGGCAGCTCTGTTCTCTATGTCATGCAAGAACACACTTTTCACAAAATCTCTCCTACGCTTCCTTTGCATATGCCCAGATACTTCTTCTAATTGTAGCTCAGACTTCTGATGGCATAATAGTAATGTTGGGACAGAGACCCTCAAAGCATTTTAACACCATCACTGTTCTGCTTGTATCAATGATGGGACCAAGCGGTGTTCTTTCTGTGGGAAACAGTGGTCACCATGGACAGCACTGTGCTGGCAGCTGTAAGGAGCCTGGGCTTCTCCGTTGCCTGTGTCTGGTGCTGGTGGGCTGTTTTTTCTAAAAGCTCTCACCTTCAAGCAACACGGCATCTGAGAATGGGAAGTACAAACACCGTGTCTAATAACAATAATAAAACAGGCCCACACATCAACACAAGGCCATTTTTTAAACAATCATAATTCACATTAAGTATATGTGTTCGTTCACAGAAGATGTATTTGATACTTTTTTTATAAAGACTGATCGTAGTCAGTCTGGTGAGGATGCACAAAGATACGTTCTTTTGTTGGCAAGTAACAAAGAGCTTTAACGCCTGCCTCAGTGTCAAATCTCTGTGCAACCATAAGAATGTCACTGCTGTGGCACATTCGTAATTTGTAGTGCATTTTGAGATTCTCAGATGAAAGGCCCTATATAAATGGAAACTATTATTATCTATATAGCAGACAGATCCCAGCTCCACTGTAAGATGCTGTTCTCCTCAGGGGGCTCAGGCATGTGAGCTGCTAAGTACTCTCTATTTCTATTACATCTCCTTGGAGCTGAGAGCACTCACCATCTAGGAGGATCAAGCACAGAATTGAGTTTGGGCTTCAAACCCACAACCTTCACATATGCAAAACCCCCATCATGGTGTTTAATCTGTGCTTTGGGCTGCAGAAAGGATGGCAGAAAGATGAAGCGCAGCAGAAGCATTGGGGAAAAAAGCAAAATACAATAAAACCATAAAGATGTGAATTACTAAAACCATTGAAAGGGTTATTGCTGTTTGAAGACTAGATTACTGAAATTACTGTCCTCCTATCAGATGACTAAATAATACACCACATAAAGCAAGACACATTGTACTGGCCATAAAACTCACATAACATCAACAAAGAAAAACACTTTTATTAAATGACACATAAAATGAAATAATAATTACACAAGCATTAAATGCAAAAAAATAAGCGAGAAATTCAAAATGCGCATGTGCATAAACTGAAACATTTGCTTTGTTTTACCCAGTGCACACACACAAAGCAGTAAATTTCTCACTAAGGGTTTTGTGGGTTTTTTTTTCCCCCTCCCCCACTGGGAACACCACAATTTCAAATCCTCAGTATTTCCACTTCTAATTGCTAGAAGGGTTCATTATCAGCTGTCTAAAGTGCAATACATCAACCTTGCAAAGCTGATATACAAAAGACTTTCACACATCTGATGGGCTGCTGTGCTAAATACATCTTAATTTGTGCTGCATCTGCTGTTTTCTAATTTGTTTGTCATGCTGTGAATGCTACAGTCTTTGCTACAGCAGCTCCCTGGTTTTTTGTTTTTAAAAACACAGCAGCTACCCAGAAAAGAAATGGCTGAGTGCCACCATTGTTCCTCTGATCTGTGAAATGACATAAATTCTCTTATATTAAGCATTAAATACTTGATGATATGTGTTTAATATGTTACATGCACATGTTACCATATGTCCTAATATACAAACTATATGTATGTGTGTACTATTTACATTTTCCGTGTTAACATTTGCTAGATCATAGATCTCTTCAAACCAGTTTCTCAGCATTTAAAAGAAAGCTTAATTTAAGCCACTGCATGTTTTGTGTGCCCTCTTTTTTTTCTGGCAATCCATTTTTTTTTGTCAAAAACCTGGAAGAGGCGTGCTACCAAAACCCTAATTCTTAATTATTCTTACACATGAATGAAAGCTGGTGTCTTTTTTACATATTGAGGGGCATTTGTGAACCTACTTACAGTCCTCAGTGAAATGAGTTTAGCGTTCTCTGTTCAGTCCCTGCTGAGCTGAAAAACAAACGGTAGAACAACATGTGTAATTCAGAGTGATTCAGAATAGATCAAAGTCTCTGTACAGAAGAAGCCTCGGCTTGAGCTGGCAAGGGAATTAAATTTCTACTCTTCCCTTCTTAAAGTTTCCCCTGAGTTTCCCCAGGTACACTGAGTGCTCACACTGGGAAGAGTGGGACAAATTTTTAGTGAAGCGGCCAGTGCTGTCATTAACCCTCATGATCACAAGAATCCCACACACACCCTTTCTCCAAAAATAAGAGAGAAATACCAAGCAATACTTTGTGCGTATCCCCCTGCAACATCGTGTGTTGCGAGGTTGGAAAGATACACATCTGGCACCATACACACATCTTCCAAGAGACCTTCATCTCTCCGAGTCCTTTCTCTTAGGAAGGCCAACCCACTGCCAATCACACCACCACTGAAATCAGCTTTCAGAGACTTAGAAACACATCACTGCAAAGCAGAATCTTGCCATTGTCGAATCCTCACGCGCTATACACAAAATAAAATACCAACCCAAGCCATACATGTTGTTACAAATAACGTCCCTTTCTTATTTGTTTATGTTCAGCTGTCAGTCTTCCCGGCTAGACAAGAAAACGTATCTCATGCGCAGTAGGTGAGACACAATGAGGAGGATAACTCCCTTTGTTTCAGCACAGCCCAGACTTTAGTGGAGCAGCTGGAACGCAGATTTACTTCTCCTGTTTTTGCAGAGTGACTCCCGATGCTCCAGACGTGGAGAGCTATTTACATAATGCCAATCAGCCTCCAGGGTCAAGTCCTCAGGAGAACATACAGCGGCTATTACGGAGGCAGGCTTTATGGCTGGGGAAGCCACGGACAAATCAGCACCACCGTAAAGGAGTATGTTTAATCAATAAGGCATATTGTTCAACTAGTGTGGAAGAAAAAAACCTCGTAGAGTAACAGCATTTGTAAAGGTTAATCAATTCAGCTAATTGTAAATGCTCTCAGTTGCCAGTCCCTAAACAGTTCCTTCTCTTTGTGGCTGGTAATTCACTGCGGCATGCGGAAGCGAGGGGAAGGGGAAGGGAAGGGGAAGGGGAAGGGGAAGGGGAAGGGGAAGGGGAAGGGGAAGGGGAAGGGGAAGGGGAAGGGGAAGGGGAAGGGGAAGGGGAAGGGGAAGGGGAAGGGGAAGGGAGCAGTCAAATTTCTCATTACTGTCCGTGCTGTACTCTGCCTCTATCTCTAAAATCAGTATATTTACCACAGGGAGACAATCTTTTTTTGTGATAGCACTGCCTTACCTCTTTCATTACACACCAAATATTGCAAGAGGTCTATGTTTCATGGTCCAAGCAATGAAAAGGAAATCAGGGTATCGACCTTTTTGTTCAGTTCTTTAAAGGCCAGATGTATGACTAATCAGTGGGGTAGTTATTGCAGCGCTCTGTATTTCACAGCTGTAAGGAAAGTTTTTTGTTCCCAAAGAATGGTTTCCTTTAGAAAAAAGGACAATCAACATGTTTCTGTGTGTCTGAGAGCTAAAGACAGGCTCCCACAACAATACAAGAGATAGAGCCTAATTCTAAATTTTGTCTCTAGCCCAATAAAATCAGCCTGTACTCATGAACTATGTACTTGTTATTTCTGAAAGTGCTTAGTATTTTCTAAGGTCATGCCTGCTCCCTCTCCAATGTACATCATAGTCTCACTTCTGTATCCAGAATTTGAAATACAGAAAGCTTTCCTTATGGCATCCACTGCAGTGTGCCTTTCAAATAATGTCACAGTTATCACACAAGCTTGAAAGCACTGATTGGTTTTGTCCCTAGTGTATTTCTGATGTTTTCAGCAACTGAAAGACATTAGCACCTTTTAATTGTACTTTTGCAAAGCCAGCCAGAGGTCAGAGACTTCAGGTCTTCACAGAATCAATCAATATTGATTAAAGGTCAAGGCAAGTACTGAAAACACGGTGTGCACTCCCACCAAAGCACCATCCTTCCAGTAACAAAAAGAAAAAGAGAACAGAGGGAGAAATAGCAGCTTGTCTCATCCCTTTCTGCCTTCTGAGCCCCATCTGCCAGCACCCTCCTTGTCCTCTCCGTGCCCCTGCCAGCTCCTCCTGTCTCATCGTGGCCAACTGAGCCCACCTTCTGCTTGGATATCCCTCAAGAAGAAAGCTCTGGATATTTTTTTTCTTGTGAGCATTTAAAAAATTTCAACACAGGCTGCATTTGTCAAAAGTCTGCCTGGACCAGACTCTGAGGATCGGTTACAAGGATATATCCAGGAAAAATATATATTCATACAAGGTAATTCAGCTAAGGCTATCACATAAGTGCTCCTACTTGGATAAATATTTAATAGGAAACTGATATAGTTATATGACTGGTTTGGTTGTTTACAAGTAGCTGGTGTTATATTTTGCTTCTCTTGCTTTTTTTAGCATATAGGAAGGTCTGTTCCTACCAGGCATATCATTAATATGTCAAAATTCGAGGCAAATTATTAAAACCAAAAGGTGTTACATCAACTGAGGAAACATCTGAAGTACAAATTTCATTACCATAGTGGCAATTACATTTTTAATTTGCTATGTTTAATGAATGTGTATCTTTGCTCCCAATTCCTAGTTAAAAAATGTGATAAAATGCTGGGTTGGGGTGGAACAAAATCAAGAAACAGAGTTATAGAAAGTGTGTTTTATTAGGCAGATACACTCGTCTTAGAACTGCTGTTTTAAAAACAAGTTAATAAACCATTTGTTTACTTTACACAAATAATTGCACTTTAAGAGTGTAACACAACTTTACAGCACAAAGAACATCAGCTTCAGCCTAAATGTCTAATAGCCTTAAAGATTCTGCATCTGTCAGTCGTGCTCTTCTTAAACCAAGCAGATCCCTTTCCTCTGTCATTGTCTCCTGGCCACACTTAGGCAGGCAGCTGCTGTAACTTTTGGAGTCCTATTCACTCACCTCTCATACAGCAAAGTAAACTGGGACCGTATTACTCTTTGAGGTTTCTGGGTATATTTCTTCTTTACACCATCCTTGTATTCTGCACCACTACCGTATTGCTACCTCTTGTACCTTCTCTTCTTACATCTCACTCCACACCCCCCAATGTCCCACTTCTTCCTTTTTTTTAAAGAAACAGTTTAATTTTCTTTCCAGATGGTAAATTTTTACATCAGTTTAATAATCTCTTGAAGGTATATTGGAGTATTGCTCAACTCACTTCTAAATTAAAGTACTTATTAAAAAACTTTGAAGCACTTTAACAATTTTAAATCACTCTGCACATAGCAATTTAAAATTATTGGAGCAGTTTTATAAGCACTTGAATTTGGAGGTGATCAGAGACCTGAAAACGTGCAATATAGAGTAATTTAAAATTATTAGAGTACTTCACATTTTTTATAAACTCTTCAGTTTGGAAGTGATCGGGTTCTGACTTGTGAGCTTGCGTATTGTAATGTGAGTGCTCCTCATTCTTCGAGAGATACAGCTTGTTAAATCAAACTGCTTCAATAATTGTAAATTGCTATACATAGCGCATGCTCAGAAACCTAACTTCACTTTTTAAATTAAAAATATTTTTCACTGCAAATCTGTAAAAAGACTCTTAAGCGACATAACAGCAATTTACCTTTTTAAAATAGGTTGTTTGAACTTTTCCCAGGATAAAACCAAACTAAAGAATCTATGTAAAAAATATTTAAAGAGGTTATATAAAAACAATTTCTATGAGTGTATATCATGAATCTTCAACGATGTTCAAAATCAGCCTTCCCCATGTACACATATATTGTTCCACACACTTTAATTTCATAAATAAGAATTTGTAAGATCAAACATCGCGTACAAAACTAAATGAGAATCCTATAGGAATAATGTTGCATATTTCCATGTCATTCATACTAGTGATTAAATTTAATCTCACTAGAGATTTTTACAACTTTTAGTCTTTCAGTTGAAACAAGTAGTCTTGTATTTGTTTAGGACAGCATTTCACAGCCTCCTCTGTCAACAACAGAAGTGTCCTGTCTGGACAACAGTGTCAAAACAAAAGCTCTGCAAGAATTCAGACTAGAAATCAGGGATGATCACTCTGTAGGCATTGTTGTGTACATATACTATAAACATATAAAATGTACTTCTTAAAAGAAAAAGCCTTTCAGGTATTTCAGGGGAGGCAATTCTGTATGCTTGTTTGGTTGGTTTTTACCAATGGAAAACTTCCAACAATAAGTGTAGGTCCTGCAGAGATAACAACAGAAAACTTGGGCTTGCTAACACAACTGGAAACAATGAAAAGTTAACGTGATTCGTGAAAAGAGCTGAATTGCTGTTACTTCAAAGTGCTGCAAGCCATAGAGTGCACCAATCAGAAGAAAGAAAATAAGGGCACATTGAAGCCAGTAATGCCAAGTGGCTTTCCATAAAATAAAACATCTCTTAGAGTTCAGCAAAAGGGCAACAGTAGCAAGACTACAGTGATCTCTGGCAGATGAAAGCATTAGACTTTTAAGTCAGATCTAAGAGTGCACATATTTGTGTTTATCTTTTGTGGCTTGTGTTCTTCTCTATGTTAAAACTGTAAGAATGAAATGCTGGCTTGGTTGCTCCCATGAACAACAAGATTTCAGGCAGGCAGATGGGATTAAATACTAACCCTAAAATAGTGTCATGATTAATTATCATATATCAGCAATAAATGCTGTGTCTATTGCAATCCTCAGTAATTCAATATTCATAATATTTGAAGCAATGATTTAATGTGCAGTGTTTGAATACCAAGGCTGCAAAACATGAATTCAGGTGAAATCTTTTAAAGAACTTCTTTTAGCTATTAAATAATGAGAAAGCACAATGAGATAACCTTATTAGTCAGGTAAGTTGTGTTTCTGAGAGAAGGCCATTCAATTTAGATGGCTGAATTTAACACAACTGTCCTGTGGAGCCCGTAGTCTTTTTTATTTCATATACTAAAGAATTATACAAGTTAATGCACTATATTGCACTAAAACTCTGTATAAAGTGTTTCCATTTATCAGTTTAAAATTCCAGTCTTGTCCACAATTGTTGAAACAACAGCTTTCCTTTTTATAGGGTCAAGCTTCTTAATATTACTCATCTCTTAAAAACGTCAAACCACTTTTCAACTTTCTTTCATCTACAGTTTGTGTCTGGACTAAATGTCCCCTTCTGTTGTTCCCACAGATGCAACTTCAAAGAGCACTTCAGAAAAGCTTTGTTGGAATTTGTATTTTCTAAACATACTTTTGGGACCTCTCTTTTAATTTTTCTGCACATCTCTGATAGCAATACATACCAGAGCTCTTCACCAAAAGTCGTCAGAAACTTCTTTAAAGGACTCATGCTGTTTATTAATTCAGTAGGTATAGCACTGAGCAGTTCTCTCAGTCACCACATTAGCGGACATCAGCTGTTATAAGCATAAAATCTCAATTGCCTGTCCTCTGTAATACATACGAGCCCATGGCCCAACACCGCATTGTAGCTCCGGGAGTTACCTGTGGAAAATTTACTTCTTTTCTATAAGAATATCAGTCCTAATTACAGTAGTTTGTTTATATCTGTTCTATTTTATTTTCTTATGCCTCATTTTAATCCCTTTCTCAGTAAATCAGAGATGCACTCCTTTACTCTGTGATGTTTCTATATAACTCCATCTAATTTTGGACTTTGGCTTTGATGCTTTCAGTGCATACGCATGCAGAAATTCCATTCGGGCAGCAGTATGCCAAGTGGTAAACTGGATGTAATCTAGCTCCACTTCTCACGGAATTAAATGGATGATTTTGCTCTCATTGAGTTTACATTTTATCAGTTCATGTTCTGCTGTTCAACAAGGCGCTATGGCTATTCTAGTTTCTTTAACACATTTTATTGACTGCAGTCCACTAAAAATTCTCCCCCTCATCAGGAAACACAGCCAAGCTCCCTTGTGGCTACACATAGTGTTGTTAGAGGCTTTTCTCAGCTGTTTCACTTTACAAGATCACTTGTCCCTAGTAATACATATATAATTCACGTATGAAGTTGAATAGTTCCCCGACAGCCATCCATCCCCAGAGGAAACTGCTCTTTAATTGTTTGTTATGCCCTCTCAGCAGGGAGGCTGACTTACACCATACATGTGAATCATTTTATTTAAATTACATCCTACCTTGCTACGAATGCTGCCAGAGCTATTTGATCTTCTTCCACTAAGGCTGCCAACTACAGAAAGTCCCTGGAGAACAAAGCAGCAGATGAAAAAGAAGTGCTGCTGCTTCAGGCAAGCCCTTTTAGCCAGAGCTGTACCAGTAGCAATGTGCAGCAGGAAAAAATACATGCTTCAAAGGTAATTACTACGGGCTGCATCTACCTATCTTTATTTAAGATACACATTTTAGGAACAATGACCTTCCCTTGGCAAGGGGAACTGCAAACAGCACCAGCCTAAACCACTGAGCATTAATCACAGTGCAGAAAAAGAACCCTCTCTCCCACTTTCTGCCATCCTCTCTGCGAGGATCACACCTTGTGATAAACGCTGCGAGACTGATGTCCTGCGCATCTCTCAGCCCCTCTGGTGCTCACTTGGCTCTTCCTGGCCTCCCTCTCTCTGCTCGGTCCCCTGTCTAGGTCACTTGCAAGATGCCCTGAGTTGCATTGAGACTCCTTTCCAGCAGGACCTGGGGTCAGCAGCGACGATGTTCTGCTTTAATGGGCACCAGCAAGACAGGGGTTGGAGCTCAGCATCCCTGAGTGGGAGAATAGCAGCTGGCACAGCAATGCAAAAGTACAGCCTGAACAAAAGTAGCCATTTTGCTTGGCAGATATTTACACAAAGTCCCTCCTTACTTTTAATGTTTGGGAAATTTTTGCCTGAGTTGCTTTGATTTTCAAATGAAGTGTTAAAAAATATCCCCACATAAGAAAGCAGAATTGCTGAGTTTCACTGGGTTTTGAATCCCAAATCTCAAAAAGCTTTATGAAAACAAAGGGGGGGGAGGGGGGAGGGGGAAATAACAACAACACACCACCCTTTCCCTAAATCTGCACTGAGTTTCAAATCTGTAATGAAACACAAAACTAGGCAATGTTTAGATTGTTTAAGGTTTTATAAGAATGTATAGTCAGAGAGTTAGATTCTACCCTCAGATAATGAGTAAGCACATTGGTTTTCATTATTCTCCTGTATTGCTTCTGATGATAAAACTCATCATTATCAGATCAGTTATGGAATTTTTATTTCAGGATTTTTCCCAGCCCCTAAAGTATTGCCTACATTATGGAGGCTGAAAACAAAAATACATTTCTTTGGCATAAGGTTTAAAGGACATGCCCTGCAGATTCCTGAGCAGGATTACTGAGCAAGCAAAGTGCTTATCTTCAGGGCGCAAATCAGGTTTTAATGGCTGGAGGAAACACCACAACAGAAATTTGGGAGTGTAGTTTTATGCTTCCTCATGCAGCGCAGACACAATCAGTAAAGGTCGGAGCTATTTATCTCCGTCTCTCATTTCAGCGTTGATTGGAAGGACTTCTTGCAGCCAGCAGCACAGCACAGCACAATCCTGCTCGAGAGAAAGTTGGCAAGGACACCGGGTTTTTAAGTGGCTGTTACCAATCCACACTGTTAGCACCTGCTGCCACTGCAGCTTATCCAAGAGCAGCGCCGGCTCATTGGCTTCCCACCGCTCCAGCTGGACATGCCAACAGACATGGCATGGGTGACATGCCTCAGCAGCAGCTGGAGAGGACGTCAGAGGAGGACCCGGACAAGGCTGATTCACGTCAGGGTAACCAGTTCAGAAAGCCAGAAACCCCCCCCGAGAGAGGCGAAGGAAAGCGTACATGTGTCAGGTAACTCACTACTGCATCCCCACTAGTATTTTAAAAGGATTGGATACATTTTGTATATTTATATCTATTCCTTTCTTTACAGGCCAGTGACAGCCCCCAGAGCTCTGTACAGATTTGCCAAAAATAATTACTCTGGTCACTTAGCAAAGCAGAGGATCCGTCATCCAGAAATCTATTGCCTAGCAACAGTTCGCTTACCCTTCCTCCCTCGCCATGAGAAAACGTCGCCTGCCCTCCCTGCTCCCCTCTTGTTTTTATTGGCTTTCTGGCTGCTGGCAGAAACAACCGTTCCTCTGAGCAGGGGTCAGCTTCACGTCCAGCCCCACGAGCTGTAAAACCTCTCCTGACAGGAGGACGGCCTGTGCTGTTTAGGTCCAAGTACAAGTGAGAAGACGCGTAGTGTAGCTCAAGAAAACGCCAGCTGCCAACAAAAGGTGTGACTTCTGCCATTGATAAAATAGTCTCACGATACACCTAGATCAAACCCACTTCAAATAAGATCATCAGTGTGGAAGCTCTGGGAAAACCATGATCTGGCATGGTGGGGGGTGGAGGGAAGAGAAGGAACCAAGATCAGTAGCATCAGACAAGGAATTGTAGCAGCACTACCCACAGACACAGGATACTCAATTTTCTTCAAAGATTTTTCGTTAACATATATTTTATTATTACTGTAATGTCATAGAGTTGTAAACTACATTCTAATTTTGACTCATATGAAATTACTTAGGCTGTGATTTCTGGAAAAGAACTGTACCATTCCTTCTTCCTCCGTGGAGCTTTCCCACTCCTTCCCCCTACACAGGCAGCACCATTTGGTTTTTAGCTGATGGTTGTCAGTAGTACAGTGCTTTTTTCTTATTTTTCTCAAAGCAGTATTTTGGACATTTGCACAATTTATTTTGCCAACAACTTTGTGTAACGTCCTGGGAACATTTTGGACAGGTAAAAGCTACATCCAGAGGTTAAATTAATGTGACACTACTTTTGCTCTCTGCTGCACCACCCACCTCTCCATACCATGTTACACTAGGGGACCCTCAGACCTGACAGCTGTCCTTTCTCTCAGCAGTGTCACAGCTGGTAAGTACCAGCTCTTCCAGAGCTGTATGCACATAAGTGACAATTATCAAAGATGATATAAATACTCCATATTCTCCCTATGGCACATCTGTGCTGTTTCACAATGTAAAACTTACATAATAGACACGTTTAAAAAGTTATTTCAGGTTTAAAAATGTCAAAAAATCCTCATTCTAAATATTTTTATCAGATAGTCAGAAATAACTTTAAAAAAAAAAAAACACCATAAATGCATGGAAACGTATATAACTTTTGAACTGTGCTAGTACTCAACACCTAATGTCTATCCACCAAAACACAAAGACACCAGAAATCAGTCTCTGTTTAAAGAACTGGCAGGTGCCAATCTTGAAATATACAGCTCTGAGACGAAATTTTAACTTGAGTTTTCTTTGAATAACTTAATACTTAAACCCCAGATCATCCAGTAAACAAAGATGATAAAGGGAGAAAATATTAATATTCTATATATTAGCATTTCACTGCTGTCATTAATGGAGTGTTCTTTGAATGACAGCATAGTGCCCTTATAACCATTTGCTATTATGTTTTTTTCTAGGTTCACATTTTTTTTGAAATTGTTTCAAATTTTTGGGGATGTTATCTGCTCATTTCAGTATAGTTGTTACTATACTGCTTGTCATAAAATGTTTCAGTCTAAAATAAAATATCTCTCCCTAACACTCTTGTCCCTGCCTATTTGGCAACGATTTTATCTTTTGTTTTAAACACTGCAAAAACTAACACTGTGTCCTTGTTCATGTGCCAGCATCCTTGATTAGTTCAGCTGTGGTATGAACAGCTTGGAGAATCATGTTTGATAGTTAGCTACTGCTGAAGAACCTGGAAACTGAAAAGAAGAATACTTGCTTTTGAACGATTCTTCTTTTTATAGGGAATCTGACCTTTTTTCTTTTTTTTTTTTCCACTCTAAACAGGAAAATGGCAGTTCATTAACAAAAGAGATACAGAAAATCCATAGAATAGTCTCTGACAAGTTATAAGCAATTCAATGGATGTTAATTTCAGGTCCAAAATTAAACTATACTAAACTTCTAAACTATTTGTCATATACATTGAAGAAATGAGCTTGAAAAAAAAAAAAAAAGAGAGATGAGATTTATAAAACATAAAAGCAAATGCTTCTAAGAATCTCTATAGATTTTCAGCTGAATTAATTACTTATAAAATAATATTTTTTATAATGGCATCTAGCCATAGATTTAAATATGCCCTCTTAAATGTAATTTCATTGACACGGAAATGTCTATAGCGTATGTATCATGTGTTACACTTTTACAAACATGAATGCTCATTATAATGCGTTCATTATCTTAGATATTAGTAACATCAGGCTTGATCCAGCACCACTGAAACATACTGGAACTTTAATATTGATCACTTCAGAAGTATACACATGCTAATTTTATTGCAGATAGAAAGTCTGAAACACGTTTTGATCATAATGCAATGCAGAAAAAAGTTAAAGTGGAAGAAAGAGTAGGATTTAGAATGTTCAGAATAAAAAATAATAGAAGAGGACATAAATGCAATAAGCAGCATAAAGATGGGGCAAACTGAGGATGATTATTGGCAGGAACAAATTGTGTTTCCCAAAGTTCTACGTTACAGGGCACTCTGATGTACAGGATGTGTAGTAGCAAAAGATGGGGCAAAACACAGATTATGCAACACTTCAAAAACAATTGGTCTTTTTATGGCACAAGAAAGAGGCACAAATTAAATTATAGGGGGTTTGTGTTTCTCTGCTTCATTTTCCTCTCTAGTCTCATGTACCATCTAGATTTAGGACAAAGACAATTAAGGGATTCAGGATACCTTCTCTTCCACTAGCATAGCTTCTGGCATAAAACAGGCAGTTTTTTCTCACTTTTGCTGCTGGTTGTTTGTTTCCATGTCATATCATATTTCTTTTTTTATGTGTGTGTTTCAGCTGAGAGAGTCTCTTTCACTGATAAACTTGAAATTCACCTGAATCTGCAGTCAGCTACATCATCATCAAGTAATCAAAGTCTCCATTTGACTGATTTCTTATTGAGTTACTACCCAGAGAGTTCAAACCTGTAGAAAAAATATGGTATCCCTTAAGTAGCGGAAGTATTTTCATTCAGTGCTGCTCCACTAAGTCAGGTTTTGCCAACTCTGTTAAGGATCATATTACTTTATATTGAAATATTTTCATTATTAACTGACATTGCCATTGTTTTTGACTCAGAGACTTCAACTTCAGAAATCAGACTTTGCTGGGCTTAAAAGCAGTGCTAGAAGTGCAGAAGTTCCCCAGAGTGTTACACAACTCTGTAGCAACACCCACGACAAGCACAGGCAAAAATTGACCTATTCATGCCACTGGGAGGAATTCATTTTCACCTGAGGTGATGGAGAAAAAGAGGACTTGTTTGTTTTCTGTAAGGGCTACCAGTGTCACTGGTCCCGGTACTACATGATAATGGAAATATATTTGAAAATTTTCAGCTTAAGCAGAGCCCATTTAAGCTGAGTATGTCCATACCCAGCCTCAGTGAATTGTTTAACTTCTTGCTCTTGCTCTTTGTTCCAGTCACAGACTGTAGATGAACAGCTGTTGATTTTGTCAATTTTCAAGAATTTTTATAACACAAACAATCTTCGGTTCATTGTATTAAGCAAGCTTTTGTTTTGAGCTTCATAGTTGCTTATAACAGTAATGAGTCCACATAGTGAACAAGAAGCAGCAGTGAAGAGCAAAAAGAGCCTGCCAAAAATAAGAGGCTTAGGCCATATGGAGGCATCGAGGGATATCTCTGATGTGCATGCTGCCAGCATTGCTTCTTCCTCACTGCTTGGCATTTCTACAAGCCACCTTACACTTCTGAAACTCTCCCAGGCTTTGCTGCATAGCTCAGGGGACTATTCTCCAGTAAATGAGACATCACTGAACTCCGTCTTTTCCAAAATGCCTGGAGAGCTCAGTGAGAAATAAAAAGCAGACCTAGGGTACTTTCACAATTTCCAAACAGTCAATTCTAATGGCAGACCCAGATGCCTGCAGAGCTCCTCTGAAATTAGTGGGACAGGAGAAAAAGGGAGCACATGAGACAGGTGTAAGAGGATACAGCAGAGATGAGAAACCAGGGCAGAATTATGATCGTAGCAAGGTCTTCCTGTAAAAAAGTCAGTGCTTTTGTCATGCCTGAGGCTGAGCATTTAAATCCCAGCTCATTTGGCATGCATGCCCTAATTAAAAGTTACGACCAACTTGTGAACAGCCACAATGCTATTCAAACAAATGGATATGGCTGAGCAACTGAGAAATCGTGTATAGAAGAGAACCAAGTAGAGGAGTTCCAAATAGAAATGTCCAGACAACTATCCATTTCCATCTGATTTCCTATGGGTAAAGAAACATGCCACGGCTAATCCAGGTCTTGGAAACACAAGCTTAGAAACATAAAATAGTGTGTCCACAGCTGGAGGGCTCTTTTTGTCCTTGGTGTGTTGAGCAGACAGGTGTGGGAAACACCTCCCACACTCATTTTACGTCTGAGTCCTAGTATCCCACAGAACTGAACAATACCAAGTTATGTACCCCAGATGGCTTTTCGTTTAATTAGTTGGCAAAGAACAGTACAAATTCTGTGGGATTATGTGTTCATGATGGGCACAACATTTTGCTTGAATAGATTTTTTAAAAACTGATTAAATGCCAAAAGACTAAAAGTTCATTTTGCGAAGTATTACATGTACTTAAAAAAGTACAATAGATTCTTAGCCAGGTACTTGCCTATAGTCCTGACTCCTACAGAGCCTGTAGACACTCACTGCTTATATATCTGCTACTGTATGCATTATTTCTTACAGTAACGCTGCTGACCTCGATATTTAATATTCACATTAAAGTACTACTGCTAGGATTCGATTCCTATTGCTGAGTGCTGTACAAGTGTATCGGAATGACCTGTCTTTCCTCTGTGAACAGAGCATAGAAATGGGGAAGCTGGAAGATAGTCTCTCTTGATGAATTAACCACACAACATTTAGCAGCTCACTGCCTTTCTATAGCTAGATACACCATGGCTGATAACTTTTCAAGGATTAACTCACTAACATCTTGGAATAGTGGAGAAAGAGCATCTCAGAGTCTTTTGACCACTGTTTATTTCATCAGAAATGTGTATTTGCAGCCCAGCGGTTGGAAATAATTCCAGCACATGAATGATGTTATTTTCAGCAGTGTTGGTGTACTGCTAGTTACAGCAGCATTTCCAGAAATATATCTGACATAAATGCTCCTCACAGTACAGAGGAAATGAAATCAAGGCATAGGAATAGCCTTTCACATCTTTGCAAAGTAAAACTTTGCTTTTGCATTTGAATAGGGAAATTAAAATTGTGATAAAAATTACATACGCCTTATTCTCTATAAGAGAGAAATATAGGAATCTACTTGAAACTAGTCTGACTTCTGTAAAAACTAACCTGATACCTGTAATGCTCCTTTTCTTTAGCTTCTCAAAAGCACTTGACTATTTACTCTAATATTTTTTACTCAAGCGTGGTCAAAGAATGCCAAGCACGGTTTAGATATTTTTTTTGTCTGGGATGTAACAATAGCCAAGAGACAGGGAAAAGAGAATACCATGGAAAGTCTTTCAGTCTTTACTAGCCACAGACCATCAGCTCTAAGCACTGGAGAGGCAAAAAAAGTCTGACTGTGAGCAAGTGATTTAATACTTCTTCCATTTCATTATGCCTGTAGAAGAGGAGGTCACTATGAATTGAAACACCCCTTTGGTGAACTTCTGCACACCTGCATGAAGATAATTAGATTAAATTTGCTCAGCTTCAGCCTAGACAACACACAATGCAACAAGGGCACTTGCATGCAATGTCTTCTTTCCTGTGGAAGCAGAGTTTCTCTGCAAATCCCCTTTCCATCCAGAACGTAGAAAAACGGGCAACCCCATGCACATGTGCGTGGGGGTTGTCACTGCAGCCAGCAGCAGAGACAGCCGCTCACCTCTCCAAGGTGCGTAAGACATCATTCATCAACATTTAAGCAGTTTTGAGACATGTAAATTGACACAAAAAAGTAAAGCGATGTATTTTGCTTTACAGTTTTTTGCTTTGCTTTTTGATTTATGTTTTTCTAGGGTGACATTCTTTTCCTGGGTGACTCATTCCTTCACATTTAGCTGCAAGCCTTGAAAAGCAGAAAGGAGGAAAGCCTGTTTCTGTGTAACCTTTCGGTGCAGGGCTCCTGGCCGTCTTATATCCTTCAGCACGTTGCAGAATTATCACATGGAATAAACAGCCCTGCTCCAAATACCAGATCTGAGGAACTTTCCCTAAAAGACTGTAACACTTTGCAACAAGGTATTAAGGGATGCGCCATCAGTTGAACTACAGATGAGCCAGTCAGCAATGCAGGGGCCTGGTGCACAGACTATGGAGTCCGTGCTGGTTAGCTAACTTTTAAGCTCCTCTTTCAAACCACAAACTCTGTATGTCTGCAGTTCCATACGTAATGAGATCTTCCCCACAGGCACAACATGAGGAGACGAAGTATTCTCTCAGCTAAAGGATACAATACATAAGCACAGAGAAGCAGCAAGTTGCACAGTATATTGCTATCCTATTTTGATTCAATTCTAGGTATGAATCCTTAAAACTAATGAGGTGTTAAAGCACTGGAGAGGTGTTCTTTAAGGATGCTCATCAGATCTTCAAAGTGTCAAGGGCCCATTGGTGTAGGAAAGGAGGGAGGTCGGAGGGTGTTACTGGTTTTTACTGCTTCTCTTGCGGGTTTACTAACTGTTTCTTTCATTATCCCGTAAGTTATGGAGGAAAATATAGTCATCACTTCCTGGGCAGAAGTCTGAAGGATCTCAGAAGAGAGTGTGCTGAACTGCAACCCAGTCCAAATATTTATATATTCAGGAAACATTAGTCTTCCTATGCACACTACAGGGTCTATACAGATGCTTTCCTTGGCAGCAGTGTGTTGCATGCTGTAATTTCTCATTAGCAACAAAGTTCTTGACTACAGTCTAGCTCAAGAAAGCTGTAAATAAATTTTACATTAGACATTTTGTGCCTCAATTATTTTCACATGTTCCTAATAAAGATTCCTGCTGTGAGAGTTGTTGGACAGGAATATGTCCAAGAAAAGAGAATATGCCTTTACCTTATTTTCCTCAAAAAATGAATGACCATATCTAATTGCAGCTATAATGAGCAATGATGGTTTAAAAAGAATATTAGGCAATGCAATTTGAATGATAGTTTTCCATTATGAAAGCTAAATTTCTCTTTGACAGTTCAATGAGACTGAAACTTAGATTTTTAAAGAGCAGTTTTACAAATGCTCCATTTTTATTACACTAATACTGACAAATAATGTTGGTGATTGTTAACATCTATTCTGTTATTTATTTCATTGCTGAATTTCTACTAGGAGCATTTAGACACTTGAGAATCATGGGTGGACTGGAGGAATGGAGACAGAGTTTAAATTCCTACCATTTCCCACATTCTTGTCCTAACTAATGCTTTTGATCACTTCCAACCTATATTAGTTTAGTGATTTTTAGTTGCTTTGGACTCTGACATTTCAATGTTTTTTAGAAAAACATATTTAATTTAAATAAAATAGCTCTAAGGAATTATTTCAATAGGGTTGACTTTCTCATGTTTTCTCGACCACAGCATTGTGATGTATGACATCTTTTCTGCGACGGTGTTCCCAATTTATTGGTTATGCAGACAAAAATAGTCATTATTGATATATTAGCATAGCCTTACTACTACGATCTTCACAACAAGCATCTACCACTATCAACCCAAGACCTCTGAGATCTAGCTATCTGTCAAGTGGTTGCCTCTTACAACCCCAGCCAATCAAACTAGACCCTACAGGTTTCTTATTTCATTTTCCATGCCTTTTCTCCTAAGCCACCTTAGGAGAAAAAAAAAAAAAAAGAAATTAAACTTTAAACCCACAGTTTTACACTCTCAAATGCCTCTATGAAACCTACTCCTGCCAGTAAGATTACCAATCACCCCTGTCTGGCAAAGGAAGACAGGAAAAAAATTGACATTAATACTTCTATGTTGATGTCTCCTAGGTGGTCACTTGATTTGACTCTCTTTCTATTCTGTATCAGATGCTTCTTATATGCCACACCCCTCACTTTAAACTTTGGGTGAAGAATACCTATAAAAAACCTCAAGATTCTTTAGTACTGCTGTAATTGAAACTAACAATGATGTTTTAGACAAATATTTACAGCTGGAATTTCTTCTCTCATCTATGTTATCAGCAAATCTGAAATTCTTATTCTTATCGTAATTCCTTCTAAGTAACGCCAATCTCCATTCGAAGCAATAGCCCTATTTTCTCTATTTGAGAAGGCAAACTTTATAAGTAATGCCATTTTATCAGGTTTGTTGTTAAATATTAATGTGGAAATTAAGCAAGGTTTAAGCACTGGGTTTTAAGATTTATTTTTCATTACATCTGTTATAACAAACCTTTATTAATATGCTGTGAAATGAGAAATCTACAGCATCACTAATAAAACCTTTTAAGCGGTAATCCTTCAGAATCCTTGCTTGTAATGGTTGAACATTTGCAGTACTAAACCAATGAAATTCACACATACTGCAATGGAGTAGTGGAGCGATTATTAGAACATTTTTTCCAAAGTACCTTAGGTTTTAGATGATTAGAGAGTAGTCTTATGTTTTAAACTTTCTGCCAACAGCGGGGCTTTAAGTTGAATTGGATTGTGGATAAATTGTAGTATAATGTATGTTGACAGTTTAATAACATGGGTTACTATCCTTAGTTTGCTTTATGATGTAATACGTCTTTATAAGAGTCCCTGGAGATTTCTACTATGATTTTCAAGGCAGAGAGAACTCAATAAACTAAAATACTCTGAGCAAGGTTTCTATTTCCTGTATACTTTGGAAATTTTCCTGAAAAATAAATAAGTGCTACAACTTTTAAAAGTTTTTCTGACATTACTTTTTGTTTTTCTTGTCATGTAATAGATTTTTAAGGTACATTTCATATAAAATTACACATTTTTTTAAAGTTCCTTTCTATAATAAATGGTCTTATTTTTCAGACCTCTAGGGGAATTTTCTTTTCTACAAAACACAGTAATTGGTTTTCTTTTCCCTTCTTTCAATTCTCATTATATGTATATTTAGTTTGCAAATGTTTGCTGGTAAAGGTCACGTACATCTGGGCTAATTATTCCCCATGTTTTGACAACTACATGCATAGTAGTTGTTAGGTATCAAGCAGCATATATCCAAAGAGCAAAATCAAATATAAGAATTATTTAATTCTTCAACTGCTTTCATTTCATTTTTACAGGTAATCAGGAAAAGAAAGTAATTAGAATGGAAGGAAACTATTGGGTTTTTATTAAATGTCGGTCTAAGTGAAAATATCTTAAAAGGTTCTCCAGTTCACTTTAGTATTAAATAAATTCAATCACCAGTTTTGACAATATTCTTGCAACACTAGAATTCAGAAACTACTGAAAGCAAATTCATTATTTAGTATATTTCTGCTCAGGTTGTATACAAAGAGATCATGATTTTTGAATTGCAATCACTTTTTAGAACAATGCCTATAGATGATGTTGTGCAAATGCTTTCAAGCCTACTGCTAACATATGATTTATTGTTATCATGTGTCCTCAAACATTTGTCTAAATAGATGATTACCTGAACAATATGATATTCTTCCCTATTGCAAGCTGGCTGGCCACACAGAAGGTTTTTCAGGACGCTTTTACAAAGCTTTCAGTATGAATGATTCATATGAGCTAGACTGCTATATCCATACCAGTATCTGTAACACATTCTTTCCATGCATATTATGTAAACTAAGATTTGCTCATCTGAGTGTTTGCAGGAAGCGCATAAATGTAGGCTGAAATAAATCTGTAATGTTTGTCAAATAAACTTTAGCAAATACTTTCTTCAAGTACGCACAAGATCTACTTTCCTGTTAAAATAAATCTATTGTAAAGTAAGCCTCATTAGGAAATTCCTGAAGGACATGTTGTAAGACCACCAGTACAGAGAAGGTGGAATGGTGTGATTATAGACACTCCATAAAAACAAAAAGCAGAAGAAGCTGGAGCGTGTGACCTAAAAGGTCTTTTCGCTATCGTTTAATCCCTTCTCTTTTCATCATCTCTTTGCTGAATCTGGGTTAGTGCTGCAGCCAGTGAACTCCCCAAAGCCACCCAAGCCAAAATCATTTTCATAGACCCCACAGGAGGAATACTCAGATTTTTCACCATCAGTGGTCACACTGGCCTCTTGCCAAGAGCCTGAGGGCCATGTCTAATTGACATTCATATCTACATACATTTTCATCCCCAGAAAATATAATCACATACGCAACCGTGACATTTGCTTAGGCTAGTATCACTGACGAGATAATCCTGAGTATTTGAATTCACTGAAAACCAGTTGTTTAGGTTAGTTGTAAGGTTTGCCTCCACCCTCATGCCACAGCACACTCCCACAGGCAGTATTTAACGTATTTGACCATCCTGTGGGCCGTATACTGACACCCAGGGACAGATATCTAAAGGTGCTTAGCAAACCACACTAAGATGGTACAGATGGGTACCAAATGGGGCTGGAAAATCAGATCATTCAACCCCACCAACTGCTGTTGGAAGACAATATTGTTAAAAATTTGTTCCTATAACTGTAATCTTGGAAGCCGAATGCAGCTTCCTGATTTTACTCCTTTTTTTAGCTTGCTATGAAAATGCAAATCCTACCTAGCTCCATGTAAGTCATAAATGAGATGGATCCTAATTGTGTAAATGGGCTTGCTGAATGACTGGCAGACTTCATTATTATTTCTGTGACTGATCATATCTCTTACTCAGCCTATGGATCCCAAGAGGAATGCCAAAAGTGTACAATGAAGCCAAATTTAGCTGGGACAGAAGGATGACTTTAGTAGAGAAAGCTACTGCTGCTGCTGCTACTACTACTACTTCTTATTTATTATTATTATTAATTTCATTTGCCTTGAAAATTATCTTGTGCATAGGTATACAGGAACACACGCACACACACACACGGCCTTACAACTTTTATTACTGTGTTAGACATGGGTTTTATATGTATCACACATGTGATCAACTTCCTCTTGGTCAACACACAGGCAACATCACTGGGACTTTCCAGGGCTAAGACCACAATTTATTACAGCTTCACCTACAAGGTTACCCAGGAAGCGGTAGTAACACCTTGCACCTTCTGCAAATCATTACAGTAGAGGAACTGTAGTACTCAGCTGATCAGTCATCACTGGGCTGCAGCCTGCAAATCTCATTTACCCTCTACATTATTATGAATATGTTCGCCAGGATCAGCTCTCAGTTTCTGGATCAGTAAAAGTAAAAAGCCTTATATTCAATATAGGTAGAATAAAAAAAAAAAAAAAGACAATCAATTACAAATTAATCTTGGTAACAAGTACTATTGTAACTACTTATTCTATTTCATAATATTTATGGAGATGTTAGTGAAACGTAAATGTGAATTTTTATCCTGTGGATTACCTTAAGCTTCTATGGAGATAATTTTTTTTAGATTACTTCAAAATACTGTATGAACTCAAATTTTAAAATAGCCCGTTTAAAAACTGGTCTATAGAGAGGTTAAATGTTCAGAACCACAGACCAACACAGTTCAAAGCTAAATCTTGCCTCCCTGGCTTCTTCCTACCCCTTGCCATAAGCACCACCTTTGCAGCTGAAACCATACAGCTACTAATATCAGTATTTGCTGAACTGACATCTGACAGTGTTTCTTCTGATATACTTGAGACTAAGTAATAGAAGCATCAAGCCCTTCAATGTGCAATTTCTCTTAGTAAATATGCTCAACCTTGTCCCTGGAGCTAAGATGGTGGGGTTTTTGCAGACACAGTGAATCGATGCCAGACTCCTGACCCACTAATCTTCACTCTCCATCTTCCACCACTAATAGATGATAAATCTGCTTTGTTGAGAAGAAGTAAAAAGCAATCAGCATGGGACTCCTTCATTTGAAATATTTATTTGGGCAGCCAAAGCTACCACTGTCACTGAAACTGAGTGACAGCAAGCGAGGGCCCTATTTTGGCCAGTATATAGGGCAAGTACAGCAACTAAGGTTTATTTTCATGAGATTGAAACAGTCAATCAATTTAATTGTAAACTGAACCTTCCAAACAGGTTTAAATGTGATCCTAGGTGGGAGTTGTTTCGACCTCCAAATATTGCTATAGCTGATCTAATAAACTATCCAAAGAAAATATGTCTATACCAAATAACTGAATAGTGTGGCTACAGAGAAAAGGTTGTATATAAATGCTCTGGTCACACAAAACAGTACTGTTTAGAACAAAATGTTGATGCATCAAATATGTAAATGATTAGATTACAATTATAAAAGTCATTGCAAAGCATTAAAGATGTAATTGGCAGAGTTCCTACCAGTTAAATCTAATCTCCAATACGCATCAGCTGTAGCTTGGCTTGGCTTGTTAGGTAAACAAAATGTGTCTTGACTGTCATTGCCATAAAATATTAATGCATTGGAAGTCTCTAAACCTTGCTAAGCATAAGGCCTATTATCACACTTAAGAGCAAAGCAATCTAATAAATCGCCGGCTGTATAAAAACTAAGTCAGCTGGCAGAGACGGTAATCTCCCTAAGGGATAGTAAGAGCCTAATCTTCAGCTACAGCAGCTGCAGTTCCAGAGAAATTATGTTTCTACTGCTCAGTAGAAATACATTTGTGCTGAATTCTCTTATTTAAACTCTAATGGAATCATTAGGAGGGTTCATACATTATCAGCAATACAAAATGAACTAACAAAACCATCTATGACATAGGCTTATTACAGGCATCGTTTTTATTATTATTATGCTTGATCTTTGTTGCTTTTAGTTAGGTCCAAACAAAAGTTGGATGCTCCTAATACACATTTTCTAACAACATCAAGCTCATATATAAATAATCTTGTGCATTTACTGAGCACTGAGACGATGTCCTTAATTGAAAACAACTTCTTTGTTTGGCACTGGTATGAGGTCCTTGAGGCTGTATTTAACCATAAACACAATATTGTCATATATTTTGTAACAGAACAGATAACATCATGATTATGTTATTTTTATGGTGTACTTAGGGAGCATACTGTGTGATTCAAGAGAAACAAATCACCAGAGACATACAAGGCTGCACATTCAAAAAGTAGTTAACAGACAAAATACCTTAGTCAGGATATTATCAAAATTATTTATTTGTTACCTTTGGGATTAACAGGACATTAATCTGCCCTCAAAATGGACTAGAACAACACCTAAATAGCATGAATTACATCTTTAGATGATACTAAAAGATTTCGTAGGAAAAATGCATGCTGAAAAAAGGATCTTAAAACATGCTACAAGCAGATATAAATTATTCCTGAAAAAGGTTTTGATAATTCATATGACAAAATAAATTATTTTATCTTGGATTGCACATTTTTTATTAAATTCTATTGTAAGTGGATATTAGTACCTTAGTGGTGGAGCAGTTTAGGTTTTTTAGTATAAATCTTATAAAGCCTAAATAATTTTTTATTAAGCACTAGAGTCTATCGATTTGGTCCCACACAAAATCATGGAATGGTTGGGTTTGAAAAGGACAAAGGGAGGTCTGTAATCCAAGCCCTGTTCAAAACACTGCCCATTAACTCAGACTGTTCAGAGATGCATCCAGTCAGGATTTGAGTATCTACCAGGACACAGATCTCACCTCACCAGGCAATCTATTCCGGTATTTAATTGTCCCCATGGTGAATATCTTCCTCCCATGTAATCAGAATTACCTGTTTTCCAGCTTCTGTCTCTTCTCCTGCCACACTGCACCTCCAAGACAAGTCTGATTCCATCTTCCCTGTTTCCTCTTATTTGATAAGCTGCAATAAGGTCTGACCTTCACCTCTTTCCCTTAGAGGATCAGCAAACCCAGTTCCCTCAGCCTTTCCACACACATCACATGCTTCAGCCCCCTGACCATCCTGGAGGACCTCCGCTAGGCTCCTTCCACTATGTCAACACCTTTCTTGTAGAGGGAGCCAAAATGGACACAGCACTCCAGATGTAGTCTCACAAGGTCTGATCAGAGGGGAATAATCATCTCATTCAACCTGCTGGTTGCACTGCTGCTAATACCTCCTCTACTCACCAAAAACTGCAACAGCTGAAGCCATCCGGGACTTACAAGTTTGGAAGACAAGTTTGCAAGATGATGCCACCAGGCACTCCTATGATAAAGGTGACTGTTATCTAGCTAAAAATTACTTGTGTGATACAGTGGCAAAGGCAGGTGGAAGAACAGAAGCCTGTGGACATGCAGTGGTAACTCTGGAGACGATGAAAACACAGCATTTGTGTAACTAAATATTTAATATTTCCTGGAACTATTCTGTTACATTTTTCCCGTTGTAAACCATATATTTTCTCTTTTCACAGAAACACAGAAAATTGCCCTGCCTTTTCTTCCACCTGTCTTTTCCCTTTTCTTAAATCTATCATGTTTTTCTGTGACATCCTGACCAGTTCATCAATTTTCAATCTTGAACTTAAGTTTCCTGGAAAGGCTCAGGAAGTGTAAAAAAGAGCTACTTATCTGCTTAGGGATGTCAGCTCATAAAACCACGTGAGAAACAGAGAAAGTTGGAGTTGTTTAGATTCAAAATCAGATAGATGCATATAAAAGCATATTTGGAGCAGAAAACATACATCAAGCAGCTCCTGCGTGGCATTTTTCATAAGAACAAAGAGGTATGAAAAGACAGTGAAAGGCAGCAAATTTTAAAGCGATAAAAGGAAACACTTCTTTTACAAAACTCCACCTGTAGAAATCATTGATATAACATATTGCTGGGAATGAGGATCTTAGCAGGATGCCAAGATTAGGCATTACAGTAATGTTAGTTATGATTGCCTGCATTTAAAGATCCTTAAGGTTGCAAAACCCAGTGCTCTACTCTTAGGAAAAAAAAAAAAATCAATACGAAGTTGCTTAAGCAACCTTAATTGGCTCCCTCGTGCATATCATTATGATACAATCTTCATGATTACCTACCGACATGATTTCTTGCTATTGCCTCAAATACTGGTAATTCCTAGCTTTGAAGTACTTGACTTTTCACCCCTAATAACATATCTAATTTGTTTCCTTTCTTTTAAATTGAAAAATAAATTTTCAGTGTGGAAGCCTACACTGAGCTTCACCATGCTGGAGCTATTAATTCCGCCCAGACGAGCAGCCAGTATTTGAACTACCGACACAACTGACTGCAGTGGGAGGTTCTTACACTGCTAAATCAACTAGCAAAGGGGGGAGAGAAGGGACTGTTGTTGAGTTTTGCAATTGTTTCTAACTCCAGACTAGGTAAAACCTCTGGTTGCATAGACAAGTGCACAACAGCTAGCAGCCACTTCTCTTAGCTGCAGAAATAGTTTTCCCTGTCTCACAGCTGTGCCAAGCACTAGCCAGCCCATGCCTTTACTATTGTCTATCCTGGCTGCTACGAAATTTTGAATTACTTCCTCTTACTTTCTTCTGACACCCTGCCCTTCCACCAATTCTACTGGTGCTCACAGGCCAGTAAAAATGCTGCTTTCTAGTGAAGAAGAAATTCGCAAGGATCCCAATCCAGTTCTTAATATTTTAGGTTTTGCTCATGCTGTAAACTGGATACAAAACAAAGCATCTCCCTGAGGCTGGTGAAATACGTCTTTGCTCTCAGGAGACAGGCAGAGTTGATGTGCTTCCACAGGAATGACTGCTGGGATTACCATGCAGATCAGGTGTGTTGCCTAACATTGCTCTTCCTGCAGCTGTAATGGGCACGATGAAGAATGATTCAATGAACTCTCTTCTGCTACAATATCTGTGCTTTTCTTAGGTACCTAGTTAAATATGTGGACCAGACAAAGGCAATATAATAGAGATGAGGCAGCAGAATGATTTGTAATAATGCTATGGATCCATGAACAGCCTTTTCTATTACAGTCTAGTCAAGTCAGACCTGTTATTTGCAAGTGGTGTTCATTTATTCACATAGATGCCTAGATAGTCAAAAGTGTCAAGTTATTAGGCAGCTTTTTACTGAAGAGTGACCTGAGAATAAATAGGAATTCTGGGCTTTCATCACTGAGCAGTTTTATCAAGGTTGAGATACATCAAACTAGATCCTGATCTTGTTTAAAGAAGCAAAATAAGCCTAGTGACTTAGCAGATTCAGCCCCGAAAAGAAGATCAGAATGAGGCTCATGAAGTCGAATCACTGAACCATTGCTTAATTACGTTTGTTTAAAGTAATAGGAAAACAGTGGCACCTGTCTCCACAAGGAAACAGGGAGGCTGAAAGGAGAGATTATTAATGTAACACTCTGCTAAAGTGCTATTTATGTTAGGCCAGCTAAATGGAATCAATTTATCAGAGAGTCTGTCCTACTCATTAATATTTCTTTTCCATGAAAAGGGAGAAACAACTCTCAGCTGCATTATATTCCCCAGGGTATCAGGGATATAATCCTAACACTCGCTCTCTGATTCACGCTCTCTTTTAAAAACCAACTAAATTAGCAGCACAGAATTCTTTAGTGCTCTGAAATCACACTGATTTGGAGAGTAGATATTAATGATGCATAGCTGTTTTCTTTAGAGTTTATTCATTGATGCTTACTTAACTCATAAGCAGATATGCTTAATAAAGAAATACAATGTCGAAAAGTGAGTATTGTCTTGGTACGTGCCATACTTATCATGTTGATCACACTGCTGAGTTTCTTATAGTTCAGAGAAGACAAAATAAAACTTCAAGTTTATGAATTCTGGTGCTTATTTTCAAGAGAACACTTCAGATCCAGAAGAAATTTTGCACTTGCCTAAACTTCCCTCATTAACTAAATCAACCAATCATTCAACATAGTTTTCTAAAGAACACATTCAAGCTAGTTTTGCCTGTCTTTGTTGTAGGCAAGTAACATCAACTGATTGTTTTTAATGCCATCATCTGATATTTTCTTGGATCATACTCTCAAAATCTTTCACACACTTTTGCCCAAGAAACTGAAAGTGTTTAGAATAGTTTATGACACTGACATTTCTTTAAAATCAGCTACCTGATTTAGAGCGGGTAATTGTTGCAACTACTATGATCATCAATCTTCCTTCCAAGTGCTTTAGTTCCTGAGAAGTCTTTGTTTATTTCAGACAATTTTATTGATTTAATCTCACTCGTATTAGATTTCCTTCAAAGATTCATCTGTTCCCAAAAGACTATGCCAGCAGTGCTAACCCAGGATATTCTAAGTGCAATGATTTCCGCTCAAACTCAGATGTTGAAGAGACATATATCCCTCCAGTAGTGGTAATGTACAGGTAAGTGGAGCTATCCCTTCTTTTATGTGGACAGTACAGTAATAATCACTTCTTACTAGAGATGTCAAATTATCTTAATTGTATTTATTACCATCTCTACACCTTTGCCTCTGGGACTCCCCATTATCCACCAAATGAGGAAAAACTCAGGTGTTAATATAGCAGTTTATGTGATGAGACAACTGGTAGCACTCAGCCCCTTAGTGTAATAGACAGACATCAACTGTTCAGTAGTAATGGTCTCCTGTTCAATGGCATCAGCCAGCACTTCTAGAGAAAAAGATTATACATTTAGGTAACTACCAGACCTTGCTCCCTCTTGCTTGCAGTCAGGAAAGGATCTTGCCAAAAGCACTCACCTGCATTTCTGCCTTCTTGATCCAATATTCCTTATTTTTTGAAAAGAAGTTGAAAAAATATTAGGCTCATTAGAGTACCTCCACTAAGATCTGGACCATATCTGCAAAAAGAGCTTTTGAATATAAGCTGCCATATTCGAGGTAGTTCATCTAATTTAAAGTATTTTACCTTCAAATAAAGGAAACAGCTTCTTTCCACCATAAACCAAGACGAGTCATCTCTTCCAGTTGGTATTGCCACAGTGGGACCAGTTTTCAGGAGAAGAAAACGACAGTGTCCCAGGTATGCAGCACCATGATTCCCATCCTTTCCTCAAAGTCTTTCCAGCTGCTGTTCCTGACATCTGCTGCTTACTGGACTGCCATGGATATTACCCACTTAGCCATGTCAATGAGCATTGCTCATTCATCTAGGAAATCAGGACAGTATTATCAACCACAGGCACAGGAAATATACTTAGAAATTGCAGAAGTGCAGCTTTTTGGTCTCAAAAAAAATATTACTCATTTTCTAGCTTCTGATCATCTTGTTGCTTCCAGGCTCTTCAAGAGGATGCTCATTCCTGCTGATAAAACCTGTTACATATAATATAAATGGTTCTTCTTAAAAAAACCACTTTTATTATCGCTCAGTAAAATGGTCAATCGTATGGTTCCTCAATAGCTGACGACCAGTTCTGCGTTAGGTTGAAAGTTTCAGAATCTAATATTTTGTTGTAGCAGACACAATTACTCTTAAATCTTTATTAAAATATTAATTTAATTATCTTTTACAGGTAGGTTTTCCACAGCTAAAGAACAAGTAACTGTTGTTAGTGCTCCAAGTAAGTTCAGTCATTAACACACTGGGTGCACTCTGGCTACCTTATCACTGCATCATCTGCTTGAGTAGATAATTACAGTATAAGTCTACAGTTCGATGCAGTGGAATGACTTACAACATAAACCAAGCAATACATCTGTCTATTTCAGCTGTTCAGATGTTCCCCGTAGGATTCCAAGGTGTGTTACAGTCTATACAGCTGCTGCCACTTTTAGGAAATATGAATGAATAAAAAAATTCCCCAAATCCACATGCTAAGTATCTTTATACTTGGAAATTTAGAACAAATTCCAGAGTCACAAGAGAGAGATTTTGCTTCAAGAAAGAGGAATAGACTTGTAGCAAACCTATTAGCTATTCTACATGCTTGTGGAGTAAGACTAACAGGTGAAACACAGAATGTAACACATTTTACAGAAACGGTAGCAACCAGTGCTTGGTAATGCTATGATTTCAATGGCAGTTTATACTTCAGATGATTAAGCAGCTGCTATAAATCATGCTATGCTAGAGCCAATTGTGTAGTAGTAAATAAAAAAGTAGATAAACTGACCTGTTTGATGTATATCACAATGAGTTAACCTGTATACTAACCACATTAGGTGCAAGTAAATTCCATTTTCTGGCATTTATTTCCAGCTACATCATTATTTAGAGCTGGTTACTATGAACTTATTGTTAAAGCCACTCTGTCTGGCAACACCAGTGACTTGTCCTGGTGGAAGTAGGCTTACTCACATTTTTACAATGCAGATATTGCATATGCCATGATTTTGTGATGGTTTATTCTTTTATTGAAGCATTTTATTTTATAAATAAATACCTTAAGTAATGCTTTCAAAATCTCTCCCCCAACAGAATGTGAAGTTTGTAGACAGAATATTCAATTTCTCATATATGCTCAAAAGAGACAAATGTATCTTAGGAGCTTTGTGTAGACAAATCTGTTAAAAATACAGTACACATATGATATAATTGCCAGTATAAATCCACGGAAGTTTTTTCCTGCAATTTTTCCAGTTTAATTAAAGAGCTTAAGGTGACTTCCTTCTGTCATTTTTATTGAAAGCTATTCAGTGACATATATGAATCTCAGAAGTGGTCAGGGAATGTAACCCCCTCCTCCCCAAATCCAATTTCAGTATGTATAGTAGGTAATTTTAGTGCAAACAGCAGAAAAATAGTACAGTTAAAGAATTCTGCCCATGCTTTCCAAAATTGCTTAAGATGATGAGCCCTTTCTAGGCTAAAAAATATTTTACTAGACTCTTTACAATAGCCTGTAATTTAATTATGGTGAGACAGGACCTAATTGCATGAAACATTGAGATATCGCATATGCTTTGACAAATGAAGCAATCATTTCACAACACTGAAGTTCTGGCTGGAAAGAAAAAAGAATCAGACTAAAACATCAACACTGAGATTTTAGTTTAGTAATTTTTAGTTATTTCAAGTTTTGAAGATAATCATGCTAAATGCAAACCTGTTTTGCTGACAAGGGGAGTTCTACATAAGACAGGAATGGGGAAATGGTAGTAAGTCATCATTTTTCCATTTATAAGCCATAGAGAAAATAGCTGAGCACATTGGGACGAGAGTTTAAAGACAAGAGGTTTCCAAGTTCCACTTCACCAGTTCCAGAATGGATCCCTGCCTAAGGGAAATCTGAAGAGAGAATACAACTCCAGGTTTGTTTGCTTACTTGGTTTTGGCACAGTAACAAATCACTTTCCACTGGCTTCACTGCTCTTTTGTGCGTGGTTAAAACACATGCGTTCTTCTTCAGATAATGATAATAAGATAATAATCTAGAACACGAGTCTCCAGAATAATCATCACAAAGGAACAAACTAGCTTCAGAAATTATTTATTCACCTGATATGATTATGAAAGGCAACTTGGTAGTAAAGTGAACCCTGTCATCACAGAGCAATGCAAACAGTGGCATACCAAACAGCTTTAAATATGAAGTTTTCTCTTTTTAAATCATGACAAAGCATAAGCTTGCCTTTTGGTGGGGAGGGCATAAGACAACTGAGAACGCATTTAGTTGGCAAGAAGAATTTCATGAACCATGGAATCATTTCTCCTATTTGCTACTCTTCGACCATCTGAAGACTAGCATAGTGCCCTGTCACATCACAAAAGCCTCTGATACGACAGCTGTAAGTATTACTGGAACCCACTGTAACACTGTCATAACCTTGCCACAAATCTTATGAGGCTAACATTGGCCTATATCATCACTTGGGCTGACATTCACATGTCATCATTGCTCACTCAAGCTCTAAAACTCACATATTTGCTGAGAATTGCAACTGTGGACAACCTTTTTGCTGATATACAGGATTTTGCTTGTTGAAACAAAATTGCTGTTGATACAAAAAGCTTTGATACAAAACCAGGAGGGAGTGACCTGAAACTAGACTGACTTCATTGCCTTGCCAAACATATATATTCTGATAAGGTGTACCATGCCTTGGTCATCTGTGTGCAGTATAGTAGTGCGTGTAATGAGAACTAATACCTAGATACCATAGTACTAACCCTACAGAAAACAATAGCCTCACCACTACCAACACCATTAAAAAAGGAGACAGAAAGACCACCTGTCAAGTTCCTGTCTCTCCAACCAAAAAAGAACAGGATCTGGCTGTGACTTCTTGAGTCCACACCACTCAGGGAGGGGGTGTAGTAATCAGTGATGTACGGTGTCATTAAGTTTATCAGTTGGGATATTTTGTTATAGTTGTGTGCAATAGATGCTCATTAACAAACACTTTCAGTGTCCCTGCCCTTAAGTTCATCTTCATACCATCAAAAAACAACTCATGTTGAAACACCTGTTACAGCACACAGATGTACAGCTACACTCAAGACCATCATTAGCTCTGAAAGTCAGGTAATGGGAAGACATTCTGTTTTCCTGTGAGACCAGTTTCTCTTCCAGAAGCAGTAAGGATATGACAGGATACTCCTTTTCATACCTAGGGACTATACAAGGGATGACTATGTGATTCCAGACATATCTTTGACCAAAATAAAGTCTCAAGCCTTCTGACATACATATAGATGAGTAGAACCAAGTATGTAGATAGAAATTTATCTTTGGCATTCACTGCTCTCATATGAGCTGTTCCCCTTGGAATATATTAACAGTGTTTCTTTGAATGAATGAATACATGATTGACATACTTAGTGCCATCCAGATAATTGAATCCGGAAATAGACATAGGTCTCGTGCTTTTACACGTCAAGTCATCTAAAAAAAATAAAATCAATGTATGTGGAATAAGAGATGATCTCTCTTTCCTTATTAACAGTAAGTCATTGTCCTTTGTAGTACTGACCACTTCATTGCAATACTCTTCTTCTGAGCTCAAGACCGGTGCATCCTAACACGTAGGAAGTCAAGAAAGGATACCAAGAGACCTACATGGTTAAATGGGGAACTGTTGAGCAAACTCCAGTGGAAAAAGAGAGTGTATAGATCATGGAAGGAGGGGCAGGCCACTTGGGAGGAATATAGATCTGCTATCAGAGGATGTAAGGAGGCAACTAGGAAAGCTAAGACCTCCTTGGAATTAAACCTTGCAAGAAAGGTCAAGGAAAACAGAAAGGGCTTCTTCAAATACATTGCAGATAAAACTAACACTAGAGGCAATGTAGGCCCCCTGGTGAATGAGGAGGGTGCCCTGGTGACAGAGGATAATAAGAAGGCGGAGTTACTGAATGCCTTCTTTACCTCAGTCTATACTGCTGGAGGCTAACCTGATGAGCCCCGGAACCCTGAGGCTCCTGAGGAAGTCAGGATAGAGGAGGAGTCTACCCTGGTTGATGAGGACTTGTTTAGGGACCAGTTAAGCAACCTGGCCATCCATAAATCCATGGGTCCTGATGGGATGTACTCCATCAGGACCCACGGAAAGCAAATGTCACTCTGATCTTCAAAAAGGGCAAGAAGGAAGACCCAGGTAACTATAGACCAGTCAGCCTCACCTCCATCCCTGGAAAGATAATGGAACAACTTATCCTTGGTGCTGTCTCTAGGCATATCAAGGATAAGAGGGTCATTAGAGGTAGTCAACATGGCTTCACTAAGGGAAAGTCATGCTTGACCAACCTGATAGCCTTTTATGAGGACGTCACCCAGTGGGTGGATGATGGTAGAGCCGTGCATGTGGTATATCTTGACTTCAGTAAAGCATTTGACACAGTCTCCCACAGCATCCTCACAGTTAAACTGAGGAAGTGTGGTCTGGATGATCAGGTAGTGAGATGGACTGTGAACTGGCTGAAGGATAGAAGGCAGAGAGTAGTGGTCAATGGGACAGAGTCCAGTTGGAGGCCTGTATCCAGTGGAGTCCCTCAAGGGTCAGTACTGGGACCAGTATTGTTCAACATATTCATCAGTGACTTGGATGAGGGAATAGAGTGCACGGTCAGCAAGTTTGCTGATGAGACTAAACTGGGAGGAGTGGCTGACACACCAGAAGGCTGTGCTGCCATTCAGAGAGACCTGGACAGGCTGGAGAGTTGGGCGGGGAGAAATTGAATGAAATACAACACGGGCAAGTGTAGATTCTTGCATCTGAGTAAGAACAAACCCATGTACCAGTACAAGTTGGGGACTGAACTGTTGGGGAACAGCACAGGGGAAAGGGACCTGGGGGTCCTGGTGGACAGCAGGATGACCACGAGCCAGCAATGTGCCCTTGTGGCCAAGAAGGCCAATGGCATCCCGAGCTGTATTAGAAGGGGTGTGGTTAGTAGGTGGAGAGAGGTTCTCCTCCCTCTCTACTCTGCCCTGGTGAGATCTGCGTCTGGAGTATTGTGTCCTGTTCTGGGCCCCTCATTTCAAGAAGGACAAGGAACTGCTTGAGAGAGTCCAGCGCGGGGCCACAAAGATGATTAAGAGAGTGGAGCATCTCCCTTATGAGGAAAGGCTGAAGGAGCTGGGTCTCTTTAGCTTGGAGAAGAGGAGACTGAGCGGGGACCTCATTAATGTTTATAAATATATAAAAGGTGACTGTCATGAGGATGGAGCCAGGCTCTTCTCAGTGGCATCCAATGACAGGACAAGGGGAAATGGATATAAGCTGGAACATAGGAGGTCCCACTTAAACATGAGGAAGAACTTCTTCCCAGTAAGGGTAACAGAACACTGGAACAGGCTGCCCAGAGAGGTTGTGGAGTCTCCTTTTCTGGAGATGTGCAAAACCCGTCTGGAAGCATTCTCATGTGATCTGATCTAGGTGGTCCTCCTCAGGCAGGGGGATTGGACTAGATGATCCTTTGAGGTCCCTTCCAATCCTTAACATTCTGTGATTCTGTGATTCTGTGTGAAATGTTATCTATGAAGTCCAAGCATGCAACAGAAATAACTTATTTCCAAACGTGATCAGCAGGCCATATGATGAAAATAATAGTTTCCCTGGAAACTACTCCATGATTTGAGTAAAAATATCAAGAAATAGCAAAAAATCTTTTATTTTCACTTAACATTTAAGATGAATAAAGCACAAAAGTCAAAATCTGCTAGATACAGTGGAAACCACAGTCTGCTAAAATACTTATGTATTACTTACATTGCAAAGAATCGTAATGCCCTTGGCTTTAAATCTGAAACAGATCATTTGCAGCAGCTCTGAGATTTCCACCTGTACCTGAAACAGTTACAATTTGCAATATATATTAAAGTGAACGTTAAGCATATCAAGTTGATAAATATATATATATCTTACAGAATGGCAGATGCAGAAAACTGTGCCTTTTGGACTTTATTTCTGCAAGTTGCAAAACTGCAGCAGGCCATTAAAGTTTGGTTGCCAACTGAATTCAAATTTATGCTCACTTTAGAGTCCTTTTTATAGCTACAGTGATTCTTAGAACTTTTACAGAAATCAAATAAAACATGAGGAGTGACATAAGCAGCAATGCAAGACCTGTTAGTCAGGAAACAAGCTCTGGACTTGCCTCTTCCAGAAAGTTGTTTTGTGACTCTTGGAAAGATATCTAGCTTCTGTGTTGCTTGTCTCCTGCTGTGCCAAAACCCCCATGTCTACACACCCTCGTAACATGATTTCACTCACACACCATGTTTGAGTGCTTGTAATTCGCCAGTAAGGCATTGCTGTTCAGCACTCACACCTGGCGAAACAGTCTGGGCTCTGCCCCAACGCCATGCACAGGAAAGATCTCTATGTACTAATGAAAGTACAGGGAGGTGGTGGAGTCCCCATCCCTGGAGGTGTTTAAAAACTGTGTGGATTTGGTGTTGAGGAACATGGTTTAGGGACCCTGACAGTGCAGGGTGAATGGTTGGACTCAATGATCTTGAAGGTCTCTTCCAACCAGACAATTCTATGATTCCATGATTCTGTGAAATCTCAAGAGCACCAGATTTTCATTTTCCTTTTCTCTTTCTTTTTTTTTTAACTATTTATATCAAATTAAAAAATTAAATCATCACAAATATCTATTAAAGATAGTTTGTGATTAAAAATTATAATGAGTTTTCCAAATTTTCTTCAGTTATTTTTTTGTTCATTTCGTCTCTTTTCTCAGAAGCAGTTTGTCAAGCAATCCGAGTTACACTTCAGTTTGTTATTGCTGTTTACATGCATCAGACAGTGCCGGCTCCTACATGAGAAGGGAACTGAACTTAGGGGAGCTGCCAGCTTTGCAGGGGGCCTGCTCTCCTGTATACTGCCGAAGTAGAGAAGCAGAGAGTTCAGGTTTTTTAACAGCACTGTTTTTCTCTCCATCTGGCAATTCTTAGTCCTCCATCTTTTCTTCGTCTTTCTTCCCTAAACAGAAGAACATGGAAAAAAAAAAAAGGCAAAAATATCACTATTTTCCAGTTGCAAATAATGTGCCTTAGAAAGAGCATTCCTCAAATGACCAATTTACCAGGTAAATAAGGGCAGATAAAATCTCTTCTGACTGTTTCAAAATAGGCTCAACATTACATTGCTAAAAAGAACTTACTAGTACCTGGCTCCTGAGAGTTTCTAGTTGCCTGAAAAAGGTGCGCTATTCAATGCAGTCAAAGAGTTAATTTTCTCTGAACGGGTTCCAGAATAGCTGCTTGCTAAAATGGAGCTGCCTCCAGCTTAGTCAACAGAGAGAGATTGCGAAGGGAAAGAGTCTTAAACCCTTGAGCTACAAGTGCCTCACTTACAGGTGAAGGTAAATCCCTCATGGGATCGATTACCAAAACCTCTTCCTTAGTGTGGGTGCCTATCATCTCACTATCCAAGAAATAAGCAGAGCTTGCTGTCACGCTTTTCCAGGAGGCAGGAGGAGAAGAAACACTCACCTTTTACAAAACGGTTCCTCAGACACAGGGCTAGAGATGTGTCAGTGAAGCAGATGATCTGTATTTAGTTACTGCTTGCCAGAGGGGATGCAGGTGGGATCAAGACCTCTCATTGCAACGCTCACTAGAACTGTCTTGCATCTTGGCTTGAAGAACTACAGTTGTATTATCTTGTATCATTCTGTACTGCTATAATAAGTAGTATTAAGGTGGCAGATTGTCCATGGGTACTGTAAAAACCAGACAGTGACCAAGCAATATGAGCACACCTTTGCTCTTAAATTGTGCCTTGTAAAAAAGATTGAGTGAAAGAAGAAGAAAAATTACTCTGTAGCCTAATGCCTACAAACCACACATAGAAAAGGAGAAAACAGAGTTCTGCTCCCTGAAAAAGCATGGGACAGGGTTATGCCTTCCCCACTATGGAGAATGCAGCAGGTCTTGCCACTAGATACCACGTAAATGGAGAACCATTGCCTCCACTAACCCCCTTATGACTCTTTTTCTCATTTATGGTGGGATCTGCAGAGTGGCACTGGGTATCTTCCAAGAAATCTTATCAGATCCCATAGCAGGCTCAGTCTTAGTCGGGCTGTGATGAGATGCCTAATCAGGCAAGTGATGAACTGCTCAGCCCTGCCAGTATGTAGGCTCTGAAGGCAACCCTAAGCATCCTACAGGTCACTTTCAGTCTGTGTTAGACCGCTGGCATGAAAATAATTGGTTTTATTTTCTAAAAACCACATGAAAGAAGGAGCTTGTGCAAATTGGGCAACTGGGAAGGGTGTCCTTAAGATCACCAATTAAGTATTTTCTCTGTTTTTAAATGACAGTTTTTTGACAGTAGGTACGTTAAATTAGAATTTGGCATTTAAACATCAAGATCTAGCAATTGCAAGTGCTGACAACAATTAGCATGTTCTTTAATAATGTTAAAAAACATTAGCAGTAAAGCTTCCTTTAACCAAATGTTTTGACAGATAATGGATGTTAACAGACTCCCCAAAGTAAATTATTGACATGGTGCCCATAGAGAGAGCAACTGATACCAAGGTCACACCTGTGCAAAGGTTATATTCAAAAAAGAAGTCTTTTTTTGTAGTGCACTTCTCTGTTAGAACATCAGGGACAATATCAGATAAATGCGCAAAAATAAACAGAGAAATTATGTTTTGCTGCCTTAGCTCCAAAGCTCCATCACATAAGTCTACAGTTGGAGCAATCTGAAGATCTGAAAAAGCTATAGCCATATTACCCCTGCTCTATGTGTGGCCCAGGGGTTGTGCACAAGGTGGCCCTTTCCCCATGGTAACTAAGAAAGTCTTCATGGCATAGATGTTGGTTGTTGCAAATATTTGCTCTTTCTGGCATCTCAGATTAGAAATTTTACCATTACTAGTTATGATTAGTATCAGCCAACAAAAATGTGAACAAAGAGGCCAGCAAAATTTGGCAGGAGACTAATGCAGTTGTCATCATATGTTATCTGGTCTCTGACATCACCATCCCCAGATTTTAAAACAGCTCCTGAATAAACTCAGTAGCCTGAATCCAACTATTGCATTTTCTTACAAATGCACCCAACCTTGACTTGAAGGCTTGAGAGCAGAGAGATGGTGCAGGAGAAATCATGTCTTTTGTAGTATTTGTTACCTTCAGTATTCAAAACTTGCTTGATACCCTAGAAAAAAAATACTGGAAGTGACAGAGAACTCTGAGGTAAAACAATATCAAAATACACCTGCCTTTTTTAAAACTTGAAAAATGCATCAAGAAATAGCTATTTTACATTATTCTTCCACGTTTTCCTTTCTCCTTTCACTTCAGACAAAAAGAGATCTTCAGCATTATTTATCATTTTAAGTACAACTAGCCTATGATTGCCTTTAGTAGAAATGTATCCTCCATAAAAATCTAGTTTATTTACGTCTCCCTACAGAAGTTTTTTTGTGATCAAAATGCTGCGCCATCCTTTTTTTCTAAGTGCTTACTAAAAATTCTCGTGATATCAGTAATATTTTCACATGATAATGAAATCGTCCACTAAGTCCTACTGCTTTGTCCCTGCTGTTATACTATGTGTAAACCAGATGGGGAGGTTCTGTCTGGGCTCTCCTCCAAGAAGTTATCAGCTTTGTTTCTTGTTGGCCAAGCATATCTCCTTCAATTTATAATCACTATCCACTAACCCAAGGACATCAGGACTCTTCCTAAGTCGTGTCTCCTTATTGAATTTCTGCCAATCCCCTGACAAAGACGTTATACTTGGGCAACATTTGTGTTACATTGCAGCCACGGGACGTGCACCTGTTTCCACATACAAATAATTTTTAAGAATTGATAAAGATGGGGACAGTTTACATTCGTATGATTTTTAAGATTTGGAATACAATATGTTTGAAAAAAAAAAGAAAACCTCCATGACACTAGGTTTTATTGGAAATTAAAAAATAAAAAAGCACAAAACCCCAACACTGTCAGGGGCAGGTTGCTGCTGGATTTTGACAGACAAAGCAGGACAGAGTGTTGAGGTGTTTCACTGACAGAGTTTAGTTTCAGCTACAGGGACCTCAGCATGCTTTTTTTTTTGGTGACAAACACACTAGGAGATACAAGCCAAAGTTTATATGACTTAGTACATAGCAAAAGAATAAAATCAAAACATGATGTTTTGATATCAAGCAGCACAAACTTAATCAAAAGTTATCAAAGTAACTTTCTCAGAGAGAACAACTGTTGAAGTCTTTTATCTTGTCAAGCAGTTCTGTTACTGAGGAAGAGGGAGCTAGTTCTGCTGACTAATTCCCAGTTATGACTGAAGGGTGTTTTTCCTGTCATCAGTGAAGAAGTGGGTCTGAAATCCAGGCGTTATGGTAAGCAGAATGGTAATCTGTCTGGTTCGGCCAGGCCAGCTGCACTGGTCTTTTTGCAGGTGAGGCAATGTGTCATTCCCCATCCCATTAGATGCTGTTGCCCTTGGCAGGTGGTCTCAGAAGCCCTTGAAAGGAGTGGGAGGGAGGGAAGCAATGAGCAGAAGGTGGGCGATGGAGGCACCTCACATGCCTCCTGCAGGGCTCCCTCCTGCTTACGCAGCCCCACCAGCGTGGCAAAACGATGACGACAGCCGCAGAGGCAGCCACTGCCGGTGTGCCGAAGTGACAAGGAGCACCAGGACGAAGCAGAGCAGAGACACAGCCTCTTCTTCTCCCATCCACCAGCAGCTCTCTCCATGAGGTGTTTTCGTGGTTTAGGCCACTCTGGCAACTAAACATCAAGCAGCCACTCGCTCACCCTCCTGCACCCCCAGGGGAAGAGAATTAAAGGGGAAAATAGAAAGACACTCCATGGATTGAGATAAGAACAATTTAATACTACTGCTACTACTAATATATGAATATATACATGTACTCTCTGTCCCGGCCATGCTCCCCGCTATCCTGTTGTGCTCCTGCACACTGGCAAGAACACGGCAGCTGAAGAGTCCTGGAGTCCTCAGTGCCAACTATAAACATCAGTGCTCTGACAACATTATTCTCACAGCAAGTCTCAGACTAAGACCAAAACACAGAGCTCTTCTAGTTGTTAAAAAGAACTAACTCTGTCCCAGATGAAACCAGGACAAGTGTGAACTCTGCTGTCTTTTAGTGGGTGTCTGAAAGGCTGAGAGGATGGTATCACCTGTAATTTCACTTATTTATTTACTGGATTTAACTTCAGTGAGCCAGAAACTGGTATATCAGATTTCCAGTCCCATCTTTCTCTTCTTTCCCAAAGTTTGACAGCTCTAGGTCTAAGTCACTAGGCATTTTTTAGGCTTATTTTAATTTCTGCCTCTTCCTTTTTGTACTTTTGGCATCAGCATTTTGGTTATCACTACTGCAGTATTTTATTTTGTTTTATTTTAAGAAAAGAATTAACAATGTAATTTCTAATTAATTATTTTTTGGAAAAGAGATGAACTTAGAATTAATGGACAACAATGGCCAAAGCAAGTATGAAATGCTAGTAGCAGTCATTAATCCCAAAGGCAGTAGGGATGTCAGAAAAGCATGCAACAGATAAAGGAGCCTTGTGAGAATTAGTTTTAGAAAGAAATCTCTGGGGGTGGAGAATAAATCTGCTGAGTATCTCCAACTTCCAACTCTGTAACTGGATGGTCTTTGTCTGCTTTGTGCCTTGGCCTTCACATCAGCTTTTTTTCCCTGCTCACTCTCCCAAAATTAAATCCTTTAACTGTCATCAAACATCCACCATGGAAGAGAGATCAGAAAACTGGCATGAAATTCCAAATTGCCTCATTAATTTGGCAAACTATTTTGTAAGCATTCCTAAAGTATTCTCTGATGACAGCCAACAGCTGAGCTTGCTATATTTTTAAACTGTTGTGTGTGATGTCTTAGTACAGGTGTGTGCTAACAAACAATGCAAAAAGGTAAATGTTCAATGTGCCAATTTCCTGAATATAGCTTCGCAGCATTGGGTGTAAATGTTAAAGACTCAGTTTTGAAGACTACGTAATATAAAGGGGAGCCTACAGATTTTTTAATTTAAGATTTGTCCCCTTCAGATAACGCACAAAGCTTACTGTGTAGCCTGTAGTGAACCACAGCCTCCTAATAGTTGGATAAATACATTAGTTTGACAATTCTGTGGTGTATATATATTTGAAAATTGGTGAAGTCTAGTTTGCATTAAACTCTGAGGACAAATGTTTATGCAGAAGCACTTATGCTTCACCCTGCACAAGGCTGAAAAATCTGCATCATTCTGTATCCTGCCAGATTTCTTGTTGTGTCCTTATTACTGCTTTGTGGTCACAAACTGACTTACTGTTACCTGATAAATTTTGGTACCCCACCAAGTAAATGTGCAAGAAATCCCCATTAAGAACTACCAGAATAAACCACATGATGAACCAAACTCCAGATAAATGCTAGAAACAGATCATACCTTGGTGGATTGAATAAACAGGACAACACTGAAATGAATTTTTAAGGAAAATAAATAAAATAAAATAAAATAAAATAAAATAAAATAAAATAAAATAAAATAAAATAAAATAAAATAAAATAAAATAAAATAAAATAGTTCTTAGCTGTGCCATTTCCTGTCTATGTAATTTCAAAGCATGACAGAAGGATCTTGTTTCAGATCTCTTATATTTCACCTGGTTCAGAGAAGTTCAGGAGCAAAAGGACTCATGGGAAAAGATCTGTTCCATAAACCGTCTCTCTTCTAGATATAAAAGCTAGGAACAGTCCACACGATTGTAATGCACATATCATCTGAAAACCTTGAAGGAGGAATCACAGTCTAGAGTATCTTTGCTGTGACTAAACCATTTTAATAATTAGTGTTTGGAAATCAATATACATATGGGGTGTTTATTTTGCTGTCATTGATTTGACAGACTGAGAAATCTGTCTTTAACTTTTTTTTTTTCCACACTCCATTAAAAATGACAGCTAAGAATTGAGAAGAAAGCTATAAAGTGCACTGTTTCTTTGAGAGTGTGTATGGACTCCATTCCCAGTCAGACCACCACCTACTCTCTATCTCTTGTTCTTTACTAGTCCAAATCTCCAAGCAAAATTTGAAAAAATGCCATGACACATGCTTAAAATACTTACGCGGTTTATTCCATGCTACTTTTCGTCAGAGCAAATCTGAGTAACAAAAACTACTATTTTTATATCTTTATTGAGTACTGTGTGAACTCTGCAATATCCATATTACCTTACCTCAATGCTTGAGCTATATATTGCTGTGGGTGCCAAAGTTTTACAGCACCAGGTTTGTATTCAGTTGTGGTTTGGGATGAGGGGGAGTTAAGCTGTATTTTACAATACTGGAAGAGAATTTTTTACATTTATTATTTTATTGTTGTAGCTTATGGATTGCAATATAGCAGAAGAGAATACAATTCTTTTGAGGAAATGTTTCACAGGATAAACATGTATATCACATGAAAATGCATAAAGATAGTCTGGCACCAGTGAGAAAATAAACTCAGAATGTTGCTGAAAATTCTGAATAAACTTTTGCAAAATATTTACAGTGAGCTTTGTACATGTTTACAAGGGATATAAAATGAAATTTACAACCAACAAAATGTTCTATTTCGGGTTAATATTTGAAGACCAGGCTACCCTGTCGTTTATTCCAGCACAGGGAGCTATTGCCCTTCAGTTCTGCAGCATCTCACGGGGGACTGTTCTGATTCCTGACTCATGTGAAATGATGTTATTTATGTGTTTCAAGGCTCCCTTGGCTGGCCTCTACTTTCTTCCATGAACATGTTTACTTTGCCCACAAACAAAGGAACGATGCATCCTCCAATGTAACAAGTACCAGGAGAAGTGCTGGTACTACCAATGACCTGCTCTCATTCTCCATGAGCAGTCCTCCCTGGCTGCCTTTATTCCTCTTGCTCCACTCTCCACTGTCTCACCACGTCCTCTCAAAGCCAGGTGCACTACCCTGTCACTCCAACTTGCAAAGCAATCACATACTGCTATATACTGCTTATAATAAAATCATCCCAAAACCACAGAAAATAAAAGGGAAGGGCCTCCAAGGCACAGGTTTGCCAACACTTAGAAGAGGCTTTGAGGACAGGATCTCAAAGCTGAAATGGAAAACATTGTCCGTTTGATACCACAGCAACTGAAAAAAACCACAGTAATTGCTTGTTCCTCTTCTCACCTCCCAGATTCACTGCACCTGGGCTGACTTGCTTTTGAGGATTGGACTTTTAACTATCTCCCAATGCCTGGCAAACATAACAAGACAGGTTAAAAACCAAAACCAAAACCAAAATGAAACAAAACAACAACAACAAAAACACAACCAAAAAACCAAAAACCTATCACAAAAGAAGATATCTTCAGAAAACCGTGAGCAGTCTTACCAAAAAAGAGATTTCCTGGGCTGAAAAGGAGGACAGGGATTCAGTGCAACTTAAAAAAAAGTAAGGAATTAGTAAGGAAATACAAAAATCATGAATAGGCAGACTGTTTTACTTGAAAACATCCTGGACCCAAAGTTTTTGTTCTTTCTAAAGCTCCTGAGTGTACAATACTATTTTACAGCTTGTCAGGCAGCAGACAAGGCTGAGAAATTAAAGTTATACCCAGTTGTAATGTGATAGTCCAAAAAGGTTGTATGCTGTACTGCGAGGCAAGAATAGGATGGTCATGACTTTTTGGTGCTAGGCTTTATAATACTGCTCCATTGTACTGAGCTCTCTTTTTCTGCAGTTTTCTTGTTGATTCAAATATCATACTTTGGCACAGCTCGATACAATTTCACTTCCCATGTAAAAAAAAATAATTTTGAGGAAATGTAAGTCAATTATCTGAAATGTGATTAAGGAAAAGCATGACTTCATGAAAAGCACACTTCTTAGATGAGGAAGGACAGTTTCCAAATATGAATACACTGCAATTTCATAAACATTTCATTAAATCCTGTAGTATTTAATGAGTTTTCTGAATCTTGTGTGAAATATTGCAGGAGAATTATGTGAGTTATAATGAAATATTAAATTCTAAATTTAAAATGTTGTACTGCTGAGTGTCTGTACAGATACAACTTCCATGAAATTAACTTCATTCTAGTTGCATGCATAGAAGCTTTTAGTCTTGAAATAGAAACACAAAACTAACCTGGCCACTTAACAGCAGAATGCATTTTTCGCTCATGGTGTTTTACCATTTCGTCTCTTTAATCAGAAGATGTCTGTACACTTCCCTCCTCAGTCAGATGATTTTAGGTATTGTGCAAAATACCTTGCATTTGTAAAAGACAGTCTCTAGCCTTATCATAAGGCAAAATAACCTCTTTATAAGCCCAAGTATAGTCACCTATGAAAAGCAAGGACCCTCAGAACAAGAAGAAATTTCAGCCTTGCTGAAATTCACATTCAGTGTTTGAAAAAGGTAGTCTCCCTTTAACTGCTTAATATTTAAATAGATTGAAAATTCTCAAGTTTCACAGGTATCACAAGCCTTTTCAGACCCTCATATCTTACAAACGATGCACTTGCCAACGCTGAAACTCTGCACTGAAATATTTCTTTTCACCCATGAAATGGAAGGCCCACTGCAGAAGGACTCATTCCCCAAGAAAATCCACAGTTAACCTTCATCACTTCTGAGCCATGAAACATGACTTTAACAGCAGAGCTCACCTCCAATTAATCATCCGGGTAAACTATCTGAGTAGCAAAACCCTCTGCTACCAAGGTGCTGCCACAGAAGCCAAGCTCTGCCCACAGCCCCAGAAAAGCGTCACTTGCCATCACAATATTTTTGCAGCCAGTACTGGTCAGCAAATGCCTCTAGCTGAATCCTTTCTCATTAGTCAACATGTGGTGCAGAAGCCCAGAAATGGCTTTACACAGTACAAAGCTGATCCAAGGAAATGTCAGTCTACGTTGTCCTCTTTCTTCTCCCACTTCCGTTGCTACTGACAGGGCAGCTGCTTGTTTTACTCTCCAAATATCAGCAAAAGCTGGCCAGCAGTGCATTCGATGCCCTGCAAAGCTGGCATAAAGCAATGGCATCTTTACAAGACTCTGTTTCTGATGGCCAGAACAAAGTTATATCATCACCCTTTCTAGCAACATAAACTGAAATTCTAGTATCATACCTACAGAAAACAGATCACAGGATATCAGAGGAAGAATTTGCACGCTTCACCCAGATCCCAGAACATCTGCCTGCCTTTGCATGACTGCTCCAAGAAAGTCTATGTTGCACTGAGGACAAATATCCCATAATCGACATAGCTGTAAGACAAACATGCTGGTACATCTGCAAAGGCTGCTGCATGAAAATAGTATAGAGTGCAGTTAGACACAGCTGGCCATGTGGTGAGACCTCTCTGTAAATACCATCTTCTCTGCAATAGTTTGCCACTGATCACTGCAAAATGAGATCCTTATGTAGACAAAATTTCAATTACATACGTGAAAAAAACTCAAATATTTTCTTTCTCGATGCTAACACATTATTTCCTTAGAGTTCTCCCTTTCTTTCAGAGAAAGGTCTTTTTTTGATTTAAAAGATAACAAGAGTGATATAGTTTACTTGAGCAGCAAGAGATTTCCTACAATGCAAAGAAAACCATAGCAGACCTATTATTTTGCTATTGTTCGTATCTGATATGCTTGACAGAAGAAACATGTTCTTACGAATAATAACATAGTCTTGTCAAGTTTTTACTGCAAATTGCTGTAAAATCTCATTCTGTAATCTTTTGTGCATTTTGTGTTTTGTTTTCTTGACATGCTTTGTACCACAATTTGATTTGCATACCAGGTAAAACTTGAGAGCAATTTTTAATTCAGTTACTCAGTCATCATATCATACATATACCACAAATAAAATATATCACTGATAGGAAACCTGAGTGGCACAAGAGGCAACAATACTTCTGCATTAATCAACAGAATGTTTAGAAAGGCAAAAAAGAGCCATTTAGAAAGAGGTTTTGACTAGCATCTACCTTGGAAGTTTCTTGGCACTGCCCTTCTTGCAGGACTTTTTCCTCTCCATTCCTTCCTCACTGAAGTTCTCTTGGTACTAATAATTTACTGCACCATTTATCACCAGTTTCCTTCCTCTTGGCATAAAAGTATGGTATTATGTATTGTTCACATGACAGCCCACACTTAGGGATTGCAAATGGCCAGGTGTTTGAAAGAAATAGACTGTAAACTCTTCAGAGAAGAACGCCTCCTCTCCTGCCTATTAAGCAAAAAGATGGAAGGAAAGCAGCACTCTCTTCTCCCTTTTACAATAAAGGAAGCTGAAACAGAAAATGATTAAAGCCTGGATTTCAAAGACGCTAAATAAAACACAATAGATGCTGAGCTGAGGCTTCTGCCAGGCTGTCAGCCAACAAGACCTCTGCTGCTGAGTCTGGAAGTGCAATGCAGGAAAGCCTACAGATGATACACACATCACCTTTCCTGCTTTAATCACCGTGGATCACGTCTACATCAAGAACAGAGCAGCAACAGTGGAGAGGAAGGGCATTTTACTTCTAGCATGGTACCGTGTTAGTCGCTTTACACTGGTTTTGGAAGCCAAGCTCAGCTCTCTGTATTGTATCACACGGTGTCAGGAGCTAGTGTAACTTCTCAGCTTGTGACTGTATTTCAGAGGCAGCTACACCACACTCCACTGTGCAACATAAAACATTTAATAAATGTCACCTGACAGCAGTGACCTTTTGAAGTCAATAAACCCCTTTCCCAGCTCAATGAGAATTGTCCAAAATTTTTCCTGTGAGAAAAAATGTCTCTTACAGTTAGACAGTTCCTCAGTGCAAGGAAGGTTTTATCACGCATTCAAAAGCCACCTGATTTGTGTAGAAAAAGAGAGATTTTTCCCCCTTGTGTTATGAGTGTTTTTTGGTTTTTTTTTTAGTTTTGGGTGTTTGGGATTTCTTTTTTTAAAAAAAATCTGTGACTATTGTTAATGCAAGGGGCTTTGGAAAACTACTTCTTTTTTGTCTTTTCTCCAGCACAGAATATTTAAGCAATGATGTACAACTTATTAACACTCCACTCTTTGTAATCTGTGCATGCCTCATCCTTTGGCAATCTGTTAAAAAATGCTACATTTAGCATATTTTTGTTGCTATCAATTTGTGAAACAACAGCCTCCTGGATACTAGCTAAAATGGTGGGAATTTGCATGCTGGTGACTATTAAGTAATTTGTAGTAAAAGAAAAAGTGTTTAATATAATTGTTAGGAAGTGCTATTAGGTCTGTCTTAAATTTCTCTCTCGAATTGATTTGTTCCATTAACCAGCTTTTTTCCACCCTCCTCTCTGAGCTGCTTCTTTCTGTTCTTGTTTTCCATTTGTTTGTTTGTTTCACAGTCAGGACAAATGATTTTATCCCAGACGTAGCGCTAAGCACTCTCAGAATAACTGAGTCATTTAGTAGTTCTTGGCTTCGTGTGTTTGTCAGCTGCAGATGACATTTAGCACAGGCTTTATCTCAGTTGTGGTAATTACTATACTGACATGAGCTCTCATACACAGCACAGATTGCTTTCAGCAGATGTAACCAAGCAACTCTGCCTTCTCTATAATAGTTTATCTGGCTTTCAGAGTGTGACAATATTCAGACACGTACACGCACACCCCCTTATATACATAGGGACACACATAAAAAGCAGACCACTGCCAGTTTCAAGACAGCGTCTGCTGTCTCTTCTTTCTGAGTCAATTCAATTACCCCATGCAAGGATAGTATAGAATCTCTCAGTTGTACACCGCTCCCGCATTACATGCTGGCTGTGCATCTTATTATACGTGAAGGTTATTGTTATTGTAATGTATCTCAGTGGTATACCAAATGTTACTTTAATGATGTAATTAATATGCTTGGATTTACCATCTGATGTTCTTAGGCACCACTTGTGTTAGTATGTGATACTACCAATTTCAAAGATACTTGGAAACAGCAGCTTTTTGTTAAGGGAGTTGGCAGAGAAAGAAAAAAGATTAACAACATAAGTCACGGTCTGTAACAACACTTTAAAAACATTTGTGTCAGATGTGTTCATCTGACATGACAACTCGGAGTGATGCTGCCTCTGAAGTTTGTACAATATGCATTATTTATATATAGCTGAGTTTTTTCTTTATTATTATTATAGACTATAATAGGGTTTAGCAGAAACAAATCAATACTTCTAGAATCTGAACTTTGCAAGCAGTTGAACATCTTTTCGGATGGATGGCTTTCAGTACTCAAAAAAGTTAACACTGGCTTGTTTGATGAATTATGTGCACAAGCAAGCAAATTATGTTTTTTTTTTTAAAGAACACTTCTTCTAGAAAAGCTAATGTACATCAATGATACATAGCTACCTCAGTGTAGCAGGGATGGTACCCGGAAGTGAAGTTCATGTACGTACACATAGTAAGAGACCAAAGCAGATTTTGAATTAGTCTTCACCAACATAACTTTCACTCAGTACTTGCTAACTATATATGACCTTTTTGTTAGAAAAGCAATTATGAGCTTAAAAAGAAACAGGATGAAGCCCAATGTATATTAACAGTGGGCAGCATTTCAAAACATCCAAGAATAGAGCATGGTAAAACAAAGATAAAAGATTTGTCTTAGTCTTTACTCTCAATCAGAGAGATGCCTTGTGTTCTTAATATCATAAAAACCTTCTTTTTGGTGTGATTTCCAATTTTCTTCTAGGTCATGTTAGAAACATTCTAAGAATGCTTTCCCCTTTTCCATGCAGAAACCACACATTTGTCAAGGAAATAAAAAGACACAGAAATGTTACTACTGAACTTGGAAATATACGCCTCTTAACAAATAAGAAAAATCAATCAAGGTAGTAAAAAGGTGAATGGAGTTTTAAAAAACTTAGATCCAAAGAGTATGGGAAACTTTATATTGAATTGTGCTTTTTTTCATTTGATAGATCTAGGTAGCTGCTACTACACTGTGAAATGTTTGAGCAGACTTCGCGCAAAATAAAGCTTTTGATTAAATAATATTTTAATTTGAAATATAATGCCTAGAATTTTAATGGTCAAATATGAGATTCATGAATACCATTACACTTTCTCGTTCATAGGAAAAGGTATCTACGGAGGATCAGTTCTTATGCAAAACTCTATATAGAGTTAAACGCACTTGCCAATCAATAACAGAAAATATACAGTACCGGAAGTATACTATAAATTTCTGGATTCCAAATAGATAATTTTGATATTTTTCTTCAGCTTCTGAATTCTCCTGTACCATGGACCGTTTCTTGTGACCATACCTGCTGCTCTGACAGCCAAGTTTCTTTAAACAAGTAGTACCAACATCAGATATCTAGACATTTCAAATGTGCTGTTTTTAGAAACACAAAATGAATTTAGGACAGAAAGAATTTTTTAATCTCTGTCACTACCGATATTTGACCTTGAAACCACTGCTGTCTTAAAGTAAAGAGACATATACAAATGCATCACACCACGGGAGGGAGGCAAAAATGGCCTTTTGAACTCTTTCCTGGAGTGAATGTTTTGCCTGTGGATTGGTGCCAATTGACACATTCTTGTGGTGTGAATAACTTGAGACTGAGTCCTTGAAACAAGCGACTCTTAAGGTGAAGTACCTATAGTGCTGAACAAACAGATTCTAAATGTTAGATTTCAATAGTAAACTTCTCCAAGTGACATTTTAGTACTCTTGCTTTCTTCCACCTTCCCCATACACATCGTCATAAAAAAAGTATTTATTAAAAGGGCTAAGTCCTGTGTGAAGCCCAACACTTGGAACTCCGATTAAAATCAATGTGACTAGCAAGGTTGCATAGTTTAGCCCAGCCAGCAGCTAAGCCACCATGAAGTTGCTCACTCACTCCTCCCCATCAGCGCAGTGGAGAGGATTAAAACATAACAAAAAGGCTGAGGGTTGAGATAAGAAAAGGGAGGGATCACCCACCGACCACGGCCGCGGGCAAAATGAACTCAGCTTGGGGACAAATCACTATAATTCATAACCAGTTCATTCAGAGATGATAACAAGAAACAAAGCCAGATCTTAACACCTTCCCCCTGCCCCTCTCTTCTTCCCAGCTCTACCTCCTCCCTCAGTGGGACAGGGGTCAGGGAATGAAGGGGTTGCCTGTCAGTTTGTCTCATGTTGTTTCTGCTGTTTCTTCCTTAAGGGGGAGGACTCCTCACACTCTTCCCCTGCTCCAGCGTAGGGTCCCTCCTCAGTGAAGACAGTACTCCAAGAACTTCTCCATTGTGAGTCCTTCCCGCAGGGTGCAATCCTTACCCATCAGATTCATAGAATCATAGAATCATAGAATGGTTAGGGTTGCAAGGGACCAGCTGGAATGGTTGCTCCAGCATGGGCTTTCCCCACTGAGTCTTAGGGTATGGCCACCTGCTCTGGGCATGGGGTCCCTTCCCACAGACTGCAGATGCTTCTCTGCTTCACCATCAGTCTCCAGCAGCGTGGCAGTCCTTCCCTCAGAAACAGTCCTCTACCACTTCCTTTAGACACAGGCATCTCTGCTCCACCATGGGCTTCTCCACGGGCTGTAGGTGGGTCTCTGCTTCACCCTGTCCCTCATGGGTGGCAGGGGGTCTTCTGCTGTCTCACCATGAGCTGCAGAGGAATCTCTGGCACACCTCCTCCCACTCCTTCTTCATGACCTCGGTGTCTGCGTGGCCGTTTCTCTCAGATCTCAGCTTTCTCTCTGTGCTGCAACTGCCTTGGGATTTCGTACCAACAAACCTCGGCGGTCCCGGCAGAAAGAGCTCTGCTCAGTGTGTGCCCTGGGAGCAGGGAGCTTCCGAGATCTCCAAGCCATGCCGCCACAGCCATCTCCAGTCAAGTGGAAGGTGGTCCAGTGCAGGCAGCTGCCCACCCAGGACAGGGTCCAGCCCCCACCCTTCTCCCTCCTCTCTTGACTTCAAATCCCACCCAGTTCGGGCTCTTTTGTCCTCTTCTTAAATAGAGCATTTGCAGAGCCACCGGTTGGCTCAGACCTGGCCAGAGGGGAAGGGGGTCTGACCTGGCCAGAGAGTGGTCCAACTGGTTTTGGAGCCGGTGAAGCTTCTGGCATCTCCTTACAGGGGCTGTCTCTGCAGCCTCTCCCCTGCTACCAAAACCCCATCACATAAACCCAGCATACAAAGGTTTGCAGCTGCTTATACAACTCAACATTTAAACTAAGACAAAGATTAGTGGTGGAACAGCAGATGTATTTCCTTTCCATACCTCATCCTGCAAGCCTCCCACATACTGCAGTACTCCACCTCATCCATGATACAAGGAGACAACCCACATGGTATGAAGGACCACAGTTCGACCTGTAAACTCACAATGACCAGGATTTTTAAAGACTTATTTATGTAATATCCAAACACAAGCAAGTTTCTATAACCTTGGTCTGACATAGTCCTGCAAAAGCATCAGCTGTGTAAATTCTTACTTACACTATTGCCTTAAAAGGGCAAATCATTTTAGAAGGCATCTCTCAGGTCAAGAAACATTGACATTTCTCATAGTCACATAGAAACAGAGTCTGCATATTAAAGAAAAAGGCTTACTCAGAATAGATGTAGAGGGCAAAAGTGTTTTCTTCGGAGAAATAAATCATCTTCAGATTTATATTACATAGCTATGCAGTTGCTGGGGTCTCGTTTTAATAAAGTGGTCCAACTAACAAACAACGGTGAGATGTCAAACACATGGACAATAAAATTATAGATCATCTTCAACTTGCTGAAAACACTCAGCACTACAGAAACTTTTGACTAATATATTCTAGGGTTGAATATAAAGTACTGCTTTTCTCCCAACTTGTATTTTTATTGTTTATACAAGTGTTTAGTAGCAGTAGATAAATGTAATAATAACATTCTAAATCTTTTTCGTGCAGGAATTAAGAAATAACAAGAACACCACTGTTACAGTGATAAGATTTAATAAGATTTAAGATGCTAAATTTCCGTTATTTTAAACTTTTTAAAAATGACGCAAAGACAACAATGATTATTTACTAGAGAAAAGAGAGAGTGCACTGAATTTCTAATATTAAAGAATACCTAGTACATCCACAACCATTCTTTCTTTCCAAATACTTTATTTCTGATGCAGAATGAGAAAGATAGAAAACAAAGTCCAAATACACATTACTACACTGCATGTATCTATTTATCCAGGAGACACCGAGGATAAATTAACAATCTGTAGAAAGATATGGCAATGAAATTCTGTAACAGATCAGCGAGAAAAAAAAAAAAAAAGGAAAAGATATCTAACCATAAGTCTAGGTTTTACTTAGTTATTTGTTTATTTTTCCCCCTGAAGTCCTCTACTTTTCTTTTACAGTCACTCCTTATAGACGGTAAGGGCTGATGATGACTTAATCTCCCTTTCAAAGAGAAAAAGCAGTCAAAGTAGCCTAGTTAAGAACTACAAATTTTTCCTTACTGTCTCCTTTGCCTCATGAGGGGAATAGTCTGCTTTTGTCAATGTAAATGTAGGCTAGTAGCTGATTATTCCCCTTTATCACTCCTTCCTTATGTGTCAACTCAGCAGCACCGTGAGTTGTGCGAGTAGGCAAGGAGAGTGCTATTTTATTCAGAACGTTTTATTCTGTATTACAATACAGAAAACTTGCATTAAGTGGTAAATTCATTTGGGGACTAATCTTCCCTCTCCCACATGGAAATCAATGACTGTTTTGCTACTGGCTTCACTAAGAATTAGACTGGAAGTTTCATGCTTTGGGAAAGAAAGTTTGAATATATTCTCATAATAAAGCGCAAATCCCCGAGATCACAATATTCTCAAAGACATGCAAAGTGCTGCTGAGATTCTCAATGTGCTCCAAAACCAGATTCAACTTTTAAATTATTTATGCATGTGCAATGAGAAAAGCAGGTTCATGGACATATTCTTTGTCTCTGTTTCCTGCTTCTCTGTTTGTCTCTCTTGTCAAGGGCTTCATTGCCCTTTAAAACTGGGGCATCAGTTTTGCTGAAAAAGGTGGAATAGCTATTCAGTAGAATAAAAGTTTGAAGAACTTGCATGTTTTAAAAATGGTTGAATGATTATTTTATAAGTGGACAACTTTTACAGAAAGCAAAAATAACAGATTCTCTTCCTCAGGAAAGACATTATTACAAAGCCACTGAATCTCTTTTAAATTTATCACTTTTAAAGACATGTACCTTTAACACCAAAACTATTGAGATTGGTAGAAAGGTAAGATGATGTAATTTAACCCACAGTAAATGTAACATTGACATATTAACACTAGTGCTAAATTTTTGCATATGCGCAAGATAAGCTGGGGAAGAAGGAAGCTGACGACAGATGAACTGCACAGTAAGCACACAGAACTCTGTCCGGAATGGCTTTTCTTTAGACTTTGCTGTAATATCAGGATTCATTTTGCTTTTTCCTCTTTTAATGGAGAAAATCAGAAATTAAAAAGAAGCGTGCATAACAATCTACTGGTGACAGCCATTAAAGGAATTACCTTACCCATTGCATACCATTTAGCTTAGAATCAGTGCTAGTACTATTAATTTCTACCTTTTTAATGCACACTTTAGCTAGCACATGACCCATACTGTGTAACAGCAGTTACACCCCAGGGACTTGAGATTAACAGCATGTGCTACGAATGGTTTATTTTACAATTGCTGTGAAATCAAAGCTGATGGAAATGAGCCACTGGTGAATTACTTTGCCAGCAAAATCAACAATATTTTTATCGTCATGGAAAAGCTCACTTCTTCTGTCTTGATTTTTTTACTAAGATTGATTTCATAGAAGAATACAATAGTTAGTTAGGGGAAAGTTGGGGAAGGGGAAAAACAGAAGAGCAAGATGTTACACTCAATCCTGCCATTTGCATTGTTTGTTGCAGCTCATCTGAATAAATTTCACCAGCTAAATCTCTGTGTCACAGTTAATTAAAACACAATTTGGGCGTAAAAAGCAACAGTCAAATGAAATGAAAATTATTTTCTGATAAACTCCAGTCAGTCAGCTTTTCCTTCTCATTAAAGGAACATTAATGCAGCTGCTATGCCCGTATATTTCTGGAGTGCTAGGGAAGAAGAAAATTAATCTCACAGCAGGGTATCATTGAGATTTGGTTTTGCTGGTTTTTAACCCATAATGAATGAAAAAGAGGACACCAAAAATTGTTCTACTCTCTCGACAGCCTTTCTACTGAGCAGTAAATTTATTTCAGTGTAAAATAGCAGACTAATGGAAAAGAGAACACGTTTTTAACAAGCATATGGAAAGTGTGTGTGCTCTGACCATTAGGGACGACCTGCACTAAACTGCATCGGTTTCCCGTCGCAAAAGGAGATTTCCCCCTGCCTCAACATGCTTCCCCAGAAAGGGGAAGGAAACTATCTCACAGATAGGATAAGTCTCACCAGCTATTACTCCTCTAGTGATAAAATATACTGAATTCTTCATTTAAAACTTCATCTTCTTAAAAGGGATATCTGAGAGAGTAATGGAGAAGACTACTGTAAATGCTAGGCAACAAAAGAAGGGTCAAACATATCAGACATATACACATTTTCCCTACAATTAACTGGATTTTTTCCCTCTTTATTGAGATTTTTTTTTCCCTTTTCAGACTCTTGTCTGCATTTAACTTCAAGCAAACAGTTATTCATCTTTGGTATTACTCCAAGTTTCATAACAAATTTGAAATTTTTATTTATTGCCTGGCTGTTATTCTGTAATACACAGCAGTTATTGTTAAGAGAGACAGCCGACTGCCTTACTCAATCCTTTAACACCCCAACAGACATGCATACCTTACTCAAGGCTATCAGATAATGGTATGTGGCATGATTTACATGTGCAGAATTGAGAATTCATTGTGAATGCATTTATAAATACAGCACAGTCAAGAGAGAAAGATGATTTAATAGATACTATAAGGATCCTTTGACAAGGCACATTAATACTACAGCCTTTTCCAAAGTGTTCTGAACACTGGTAAGAAGATGTAACTCCGCATGCTTATTTGTATTTGGAAATCGTGTTTTATCTGTAAATGTGTATGTAATGAGAATACTTAATCTTAGACATTACTTTATCACGGAGGATAAATTTATCACCTGCCACTTCGGTCTCCATCCAAAATCTTGTGGATAACTTTAGCTGTTGAAGGAGCTGATGTACAAAGAGGTCCTGAAATGGACTAAAAAGGAACCAAATCTGGATAATATTTTGTTAGAGAGAATTTTCTGGTTAAGTGACTCATCCTTCAATAAAGGCGTTTTAAGAAGCACGGCTCTAGATTTTCTACCCCTGTTCCTGATCACCTGGAATAAATTTCTCGATATCATAATTCAAAACAACCAAGCCCTTTTGCCCCCAAACCCACTTTTTCCTCAGTCACTCACCCTACAAAACATATTCTAATATCACCCTGTGGAACTTGGCTGTGCATTCATAAGATTGATGAGTTTTCTTGCACAGCCATTTCATGTAAATCTTCCCACAAAATACTTAGCTGCACACAGAAAGAAAATCACACTGTAATTTGTTCCAGTGATCATCTGAATTCACCATAGTGTGGACGAGAGCTTAACAGAGTACATCACCAAGAGTGGCTGCCTCTGTTAATAAAGCTTCTTGTTTGTAAGGAAGTATAAAGAATGAACACCTGGAAAGTGAACACATTCTAGGCTATTTCCTATTAGTTTTACACAGATGATCATTCTGGTCCCAAACGAGTAAGCCACAAATGTCATTTCCTGGTGAACAAGCATTTAACTATATTTGGGATTTGTGCTTACTTTGTCTATTACTTCAGTATGGCTGTACATCTGAGTACAAGGAAATCTATTTAAAGGTGCTTATAGAAATCTCAAAGTAAGATAGTGCAGGTTTTTTTTTTCCCTCATGAGTTTACACAGCAAGATCTCAAATGATATGATGTGAATTTGGCATATGAGAAACGTGGTGCAGATAAAAAGACAGATTTCAGCACTGGTGACTCCAATCTGCAGTAATGAGGACAGGTGTATGTGATAAACAAAGAGAAATGTAGATCAAGGTCTGAATGATGAAACAAAAGTGGTGGGTAAGCATGTGTTTGCCTGAGTACTGAGGTCCGTGATGTAATAGAAGCACACAAAAGCTCAAACCACAGACCGTTAATAACCTGAAGAATATGTTATTCCTTTTCCAAAGAAATCAGGTGTTTAAATTGAAGGGGCTAGGAGCAGCAAGATAATAAGTGAAGTAAACAATAAAAAGAGTATAGTATCTGGGTGTACCACTGAGCCTTGTTAAAACACACAACACTGTCATTTTGTTGTTGCTTGTTTCTCATTACTTTCTGCTTGTATACATCTGAATGTCATTATTTAATTTCAGAAATGCTGTGGGGACATGTATAAACACAAAAGCACTCAGGGTCATGTTAATTTTATTCTCTACAGGCACTGACAAGGTAAAGCCAAGCTTACTCATGTTGTTTCCTAGACAGTGTATTTCCGAAGCAACATGGCTTTGTTAATAAGAGACACATCTATTTCTACAACAGGCAGATAATGCCAGATTTTCTAAGTGCCTGAGTAAAGAAATAATCTATTTGGAGAATTTCTGAAAACTCAAACGAACTGCATATATGTCGTGGGTTAGACCGCTCCAGCAACCGAACCCACATAGCTGGTCACTCACCCTCCCCCAGCCCCAGGAATGAGGGAGAGAATTAAAGGAGAAACGGGAAACCCGTGGGTTGAGATAACGTGATTTAATACACAGTGTGGATGCTCACCACCCCCTCTTATCCGCAGCCCGTCTCGTCCTGAAGCTGCAATCCCGGACGAATGTGAGGCCCTGAAATAGAGAGGGGCAGAGAGAGAGATAGTGCTCCACGAGTGGGAGTACTGGGAGAGAGAGAAAAAAGAAAAAGGCAATAGAGCAAAAGAGCAGCAAGCGCAAAAGAGCAAAAGCGGTGAAAGAGCCAAAGTGCAAAAGCCCTTCTGTCTGGCTGACCCTCACTTTTATACTGGGCATGACGCTGCGTGATATGGAATAGTAATTGGCCTGTTTGGCCCTCAATCTTAAGTTCCACCACAAATCACAAGGGGAATTCTGTCCCCCTTGTCCCAGCTATGCTCCCCCCTTATCCTGCCATGCTTCTGCACTCCAGCACACTGAAAAGTCCTTGGAGTATCGTGTCCAACCACAAACATCAACTTGCTATCAACATTCTTCTCAGAGCGAGCCTCTGAGTAAAACCAAAACATGGAGCTCTTCTAGCTTCTAAAAAGAAGAGCTAACTCTGTCCCAGCTAAAACCAGGACAACATAATAGTGTAAGAAACAAAACTTTTACAATGTATGATACTGGTGAATGGTTGAAAGGTGTCTGGTTATCTTTCATCACATTGAGTATGCAATGAACTGCAAGATTATATTCTTTCAGCAAAGGGAGAGGGAAAAAAAGAATCCGCATACATTGTAATGCACTATCTTCAGGTAAGAAGCCACTTGAAACTGATATAGTTTGCAATTCTGCAGAACAATTTAGGAATCCAAAAAAAATAAAAAATCTACCAAATTTAAGGAAAAATGCTCTCAGTGCAATGAAGTTGAATTTTTAACTAAAAAAATATCAAAATGAACAGAAACAGAGAAAGAGAGTTAAATTACTCAGTTTCCCTAAAAAAGCATCTTGGGAAGACAGCAGCATAGGCTGCAGCTAGTACAACCAGGCAAGGTATATTCCAGAGGGAAAGCCATCTAAGGCACAAAAGATTACAGGTTTCACAGTTTCATTCACCGATGGCTCAATTTTATGTTCAGTTAACTAATGTGAGTATTGGTTAAAGTTTTCAAACCACAGGTTTAGAACTGTGATGTTCACAAACCACACATAAGAGAGATACACACGAATTTATACTTCTTTACGCAACAAACTTGACACTGATAATAATGGCTGAAATTATAGCCCTTTTTCCTTTTCAGTTTTCAGTTATTGATACATTTATGCTTTGATAATAGAAGTTTTTTTGTATGGTAGACTTCCTGGGCAGGAAATACGAATAAAAATCATGGTGATGTTGCCTGCAGACAACAAATGTGAAATATCATTTATAACATAAAGGATCTGAAAGTGAATTTTTTAAAATACTCGTAGGTGACACTATCATATCTAAAACATTATTGAAGGCTTGCACATTGGTCAGCTTCAGCACATAGCTGGAGATGAAAATCTTTGGGAAGCAAAGAAATCTATAGCTCTGATACACCTATGAAGGTTCTTAAGATGAAATTTTTGTTGATCTAAATGAGCTACATAAACAATTGTGTGGCGGAGCCTTAAATACGTACATTCTACACTTTTCTGCTTTATAGGCAGTATATTCAACAATTGCTGATATCCAGGTGGTGACCACTCAGAATCCCTTTTCCCTTGCAAATTTCAGTATTTGAAGTATGCAGTCATACACAAATCACAACACATTTCTAGACACTTAAAAATAACTCTGAAAAATATGAGAATTTGTCTTACCTGGAGAGTTACATACTGCACAGATGTTCTACAGGTGTTTTTGTACAAGGGGAACAGTTTTCACAGGGAACAGTTAAAAGTTTTTTATTGGAAGGCTGTATATTTTGCAAAAGCTTATTTTGTACCCATTCTACTTTATATGTCAAGACTCCCAATTTATCTTTTAAAAGCAAAGATTGTTGTCACAAAAGTCTTATTAGCTAACAATTAGGGAGTTTGTAGGAAATAACATAAAATATGCACAAGGAACATTGCAGCTAAACAAACATTTAGAATTATCCTGTCAGAGTAATTTACACAAGTTTGGTATTAAAGATACTTTATTCCGTAAATCAAAATACTAAAATGTGGAAATTTGTCACTCTCACCTCATATTAAAGCCTCTTCTGCTTTACGAGATTACATTGCATTTTTTAATATATACATTATGAGTAATTGTATAATTCATGCAGTCCTTGATAAGTGTATATTACACATCTTCTAATGGAAGATTTTATAAATGCATCTTTTAGTTCTGATTCAAAAAAGCAAATGAAATATAATGAATATTTAAATGTAATTGCTGTAGGAAACAATGTACAGACTAAGGCTCATAGGATGCTCATATAAATTAAGTTCATCATTATAGCAATTTTATAAGTGAGTCTGGATTCTCTCTGTCACTCCGCCTCCTCCTTATTCTTTCCCTTTTTCTTCCCCTCTCTTTCTTTCAGGGCATGGGCAGTTAATGCTCTTTTTTTCCCCTGTCCCTTGACTGACTGATACAAAGATCTATCTAGCAGGCCCAAGACTGAGGCTAAATATAGCCTGGCTTACACTGTCTTTCCACTCCTACCTTGACCATGTCAGCATCCATTTTCTACCTTTCCAGTTTCAGGTTTGCCACTGTTTATTGGTATGTGTTCTCTGGTGAGATTTGAAAACAAAATGAGGATAAGATTCCTGCTAGACTCTCCGTTATATTCGTGTGACCAGTACATAAAACAAAGCTTGAACCCATCACTTCAAGCACCAAACTTACATAGCTGATTGGAGCCTTCCCTTACATGATTGTTGTAATAAAATAAAATAAGAAGTAAATAAAATATCCACCAGAGAAAGAAAAAAAAAAAAAAAGAACAAAAAAATACAAATGAGATGACCAGATTCTCCTAAAAACAAAGATAAGCTTGACTTTTCATCCCCGACTAAACTGAGAAATTTCCTGGGGCTAACACAGCATTGGTAAAGGATTAATTTTAACTGACCTCAGTACACTGAAACTAGATTTCCTTTGAATCACACAGACCTAAAGTAGGCTTTTGATGATCCAGAACCAATAATGGAGATTAATTACAGCTCTTTGACACAATGTGTATTTTGGAGATTCGATGAAAGCAATGTTCTGCCTGCCACAGCAAATGGGCTTGTTAAACTCGTGTAGCACAATAACCCTAAATTAAATAGCACCATTAAACTTTCTGTTACAGCACATGAGGTGGAGAGGAAAACAGTCAGGCACTTGCAGAAACATTGAGGTTGTATTTCATAATAAATCACCTTCCGGACAAAATTACTCAGACAGTATTATTCACAAAGAAATCAAACCAAACATTAAAATTGTTTCAAATATCCTTATTTTCACTAAAAGTTGATTTTAAAAAAAAACAACAACTATCAAACAAATAAAACCAAACAAAAACATACACCAAAAAACTCCCTAGGTATTTTCAAATTAAGCATCTTTTCCAACAATGACATGGTAATACAATCTTCAAAACATTTACGTTGGCCTCCTGAAGGAGCTTCTTCTGAAAGGCAGTAGTTATCACAATTCTGCTTTGCATGCTGGAACCCTGGAGAGAAAATCCCAGTCAAAGCTTGATTTAACACCACTTGCAAAGAACCTATCTTATTCCAAAGTAGTTATACATTCCCTGTCTGCAGCGAAATTTTTGACCAAATTCCCTCTGCAGGGAATTTTTTCTCTGGACTTGAAAATGCTAGGGGAAAAATCAACCACTGCAATCATAAAACCAGCAAGTCTTGCACCGTTGATGCATATGCACCAACAGAAACATCACAAACAAGCATTTCATGCTTTCCACTCTTTATCATCATCCTTTTACTTTCTCTTGCCTCTGTTTTCCACTCAACTCCAATAATTTAAGATCCACAATCATTTTCTGAATGTTGTTAGGACCCTTTTTGTTCTCTGATGTCTGCGAGAAGTTTATGGGACCACTAAATACTTTAACTTCACCTATCTAAAGTCCAGACTTCTGTGTTTAGATTATTTCTTTGAAGGACAGGGAATCTAATAGGTTACACATAGCAAAATGGTCCCAAAGGGGTTGGAAATTGATATGTTTTCATAGGCATAATTTTATCTTGATTTGGGGATTCTCTTTTGTTCATTTCTTCCACCTATTTCAAGTCTGGTAGGCCAAGGAGGAAGAGTGTCATGCATTAGAACACACCAAGTCTCTGCGACAGAGATTGGAAAAAACTTAAGAAAATAACTTCATTCTTTTGTGCCTTAAAATCACATGTCTAAAAATAGGATTCCTCCCAACACTTTTATCTAGTTGATTTGTCTGTAAACCCTATGGGGCATAGGCTTCCGTCTTTGGGGAAAGCACTAAGCACAAAGTAGAATGAATTGAATTTAGCCCAGATTTGCAGGAAAAAAATTAAATACTGCATCAGTATTTTCAGTAAAATACAGGTTAAGCTTCTAGACAACTCCAGAAACTGTTAGTTGAATAATCATAGAATCATAGAATCATAGAATGGTTAGGGTTGGAAGGGACCTTAAAGATCTCCTAGTTCCAACCCCCCTGCCATGGGCAGGGAAACCCTCCACTACACCAGGTTGCCCAAAGCCTCATCCAACCTGGCCTTGAACACTTCCAGGGATGGGGAAGCCACATCTTCTCTGGGCAATCTGTTCCAGTGCCTCACCACCCTCAATGTAAAAAATTTCTTCCTTATATCTAATCTAAATCTGCCCTCTTTCAGTTTAAATCCATTGCCCTTTGTCTTATCACTACACGTCCTTGGAAAAAGTCCCTCTCCAACTTTCCTCTAGGCTCCCTTTAGGTACCGGAAAGCTGCTATTAGATCACCCTGGAGCCTTCTCTTCTCCAGGCTGAACAGCCCCAACTCTCTCAGCCTGTCTTCATAGCAGAGGTGCTCCAACCCTCGGATCATCTTCGTGGCCCTCCTTTGGACTCGCTCCAGTAGCTCCATGTCCTTCTTATGTTGGGGACTCCAGAGCTGAACACAGTATTCTAGGTGGGGTCTCACGAAAGCTGAGTAGAGGGGAGAAAGAAAACCTTCAAAGAAAACCTTCCTGTCTTTGTAGCTGTTTGTGAAAGATTTCTTACTTCCATAAAATCATTGACTAACTCATCAGAAAGTCAAAAGGAGGACTCTAATGTAGATAAAAAAAATTATATTATTTGGGAAAAATCCTAGAGAAAATAAAGTTGCTTTTCTTCCAAAATACTTTATATAGAAGAAATATAGAAGCTATAGCAAATGTAGGAAAGTGTTCTTTCAGTTTTATCCAAGAAACAGAAGCAAAAGCATGCATATTTGAAGGTTTTCATAAAAGCTGTTACAAGCTTCTTGCAGTACTTTTCAATAATCATATCATTTCAAGCAACTTAGTTTCATTCTACTTGTCTTTGATTTTTTTTTTGTTTTGTTTAAGTTACTATGACAAGTAAAACACCAGCTAGATAAAGAGACCTTCATTTGTCATAGACTTATGCAGCTGTTCATGAGATGTGGAAGAAGAGAAAGAAGTGTCAGCATACATCTGCTTGGGCAAAAAAAAAGTATTGAATTTTTATCATTGAGACTTTTCCCAGGGACTCAGGAGAGACTCAAAACAATCATATTTCACATCTTTCTTCCAGAACACCTACTTTGTTAACACAGCCAACTCATTTCTGTTATCATTATCAAGCACAAGAAAAAAGGCGACACAGTTTTCCTTTCAAAGGTTTCTGAACTATTTATTGTTCATGAAAAGAAAATGTGGCCTTGCTATTTGAAGATCATGACAGAGATGAATCTGAGAGAGTATTTCATATCGTTGCAACAGTGTACTTTTCATGGATTCATGTAATAGGGAATATAACAAGTAATCAAATGGGCCCACAATGCAAAAATGCTATAGTGCTTGTAACAAATATTCTAACATACTGCATGCAGCATAGTGACAGATGATGGTAATGTATAGCTAGAAGTATTGAAAGTAATCTCATTCTGAAAATAAAAAATATCTTACTTGTAGGAGTTTTTAAGGTATGTTCCCAATATGTCTATTAAATAAACTTAATGAGGTAACTTGTTAAAAAACATAATACTTGACTCCTGTAGACTGCTGGTTTGCAGTACGGCCCTTAAATTCATTGGTGTGCTATTGATCTAAATTAACTGTTCACTCATTCATGTGTGCAGCTGTAAAGTGAAATTATAACCTCCTGTTCTGTTCTAAGACTTATTTCCAAGACATTTCAATTTGTTACAACAAGATTTCCCAGTTGCTGAGAAGTCTATGATTTCAGAGTAGAGTTTCATTAGGTATTTCGTTACCTGGCCCGTGCTATAAAATTCTAGGATGGTTTTCAGACAGAAAGAATATGCAGAGAAACCTACTAAAGCAGTCTTTGTTCTCTCTTAAGCCAGAGCTATTCAGTAAACCACTGTATGCACTGCTGCCCAGTGACAAGAGCAACGTACGAGACGTAGCCTGAAAAGTATTTCCCCTTCCTCAACAGAGTCATGCTGAGAGAAAGAAGTAGCCTATTCCTTGCACCATTTCCACACATTTACATGAAGAACAAAGAAACGCCTGAAAAGCGAAAGAACATACAGTTCTTCCCAGCCGCTTCTGATAGTGGCGTGGAGAACGAGAGATCAAAGAATCTTAGAATGGCTTGAGCTGGAAACAGACTTTAAAGATCATCTAGTTCCATCCCCCCTGCCATGGGCAGCAACACCTTCCACTACATCAGGTTGCTCAAAGCCCCATCCAACCTGGCCTTGACGGGGCATCTACGACTTCTCTCGGCAACCTGGTCCAGTGCCTCACCACCTTTAGAATGAAGAATTGCTCCCTTAGATCCAATCAAAATCTCCCCTCTTTCAGTTTAAAGCCATTGTCCTTGTTCAGATCAAGACAGGACATTGTCCTGTCCTTTCAGTTTAAAGCCATTGCTACACACTCTTGCAAAAAGTCCCTCTCTAGCTTTCTTGTAGGCCCCCTTTAGGTACTGGAAGGCAGCTAGAAGGTCTCCCTGGAGTCTTCTGCAGGCTGAAGAACCCCAACTCTCTCAGCTCGTCTTCACAGGAGAGTGCTCCAGACCTTGGATCGTCTTCGTGGCCCTTCTCTAGACCGGCTCTAACAGGTCCATGTACTTCTTATGTTGGGGGCCTCATCCTAAACATCAAATGAGAGTGGTAGGAACTATTTACACTAAAGTTTCACGTTTAGTGTTAGTCTCAATCAAAGATCTACAAATCTCAGATCACACAAAAAAAGTTTCTTCAAATATAGAATAAGGCTGTTCCCCTAGGTCAGGTGAGAGAGGAGGAATATAATTTCCTCACACTTAAAGGAGCCTTACTACGACATAATACTGAATATCATTTAACAAGTTCCACGGAAACCCTTTTTTTTCAGAGACTTCATGACTTTGGTGAATGTTTAATAAGTCTAAAACATACAGGTATGCTAGTAACTCTGAGCTGTCTGTTTTGACTGCTCAACACAGAGAGAAATATTGTACAAAATAATACAGGGCTTGAACTAATGATTTTCTGAGACTGACAGTCTCAAGGCACTCACCAGCTTGGCGTTATAATAATCATAACAAAAAAAAAAAAGATATTTTAAAATAATTTAAATATACCAAAAACAGTAAGTTCTTTTGTCCCTCATAATGATTGCAGTGCATAAGAAAAAATGAGTGGAAATGTAGCGGATGCTTAGCTTATGCTGACAATGGCCTCTTAATTTCCAGCAGTTATCTGTTTGAAACATTGTGAGCTACAGTTTGCATCTAGACCAGCCAGTTTAAATCCTTTGAATGGACCTTTCTTTCATATTTTTTTTTCTAATGACCTTTTAAATCTGTTTATATGCCTTTATTTAGCAATTAATTCCACACTTCAGTAATGATTTTTTTTTAACTATTCACTTTGTTTTGTTTTGTTTCTCCTGAAGAGTAACTTCACTGGATGTTACATAACTATTGTAATGTGAAAAACAGTGAACAATAATTCCCCATCTGAACATATTATTTGCAATTACATGGATATATGTCAAAATCACCTTTAGCCGTTTCTTTTCTATAGTGAGAAGACTTAAATTATTTTCCCTTCTCTGAAAGTAACTATCTGATTATCTTTGATCGTTCCTATTTCTTTTTCTGTACTGTTCGTAGTTCTGTTAAACCCTTTCAAGATGGAATTTTCATAGATTCATAGATTTCTAGGTTGGAAAAGACCTTAGAGATCATCGAGTCCAACCGTCCCTAATCCCTATTAAACCATATCCCTAAGTAGATCATCCACCCTATTCTTAAACACATCCAGGGATGGGGACTCAACCACCTCCCTGGGCAGCCTATTCCAGTGGCTGACAACCCTTTCAGAGAAGAAATACTTCCTAACATCCAACCTGAATGTCCCCTGACTAAGCTTATACCCATTTCCTCTTGTTCTATCACCCAACACTAACGTAAAGAGCCCTTCCCCCACCTCCCTACCATCCTTTATCAAATATTTGTAGGCTGTAATCAGGTCTCCCCTCAGCCTCCTCTTCTGCAGGCTAAACAGCCCTACCTCCCTTAGCCATTCCTCATAAGTTTTATTTTCCAGCCCTTGACCAGTTTAGTCGCCTTTCTAATTTCTTGCAGTCATTATCATTTTAAAATGTCTGCTGACTCTGGGCTAGTTGTGTGGTTCCACAATATTTTGTTCTCTATTCCTGTGCTGCTGTCTAACATCTGTTTACCTTTTTCAGCGGTGCTAGGGACTGAGATGAACGTTTCAGAGCACTGTTCACAGTTACTTCAAATATTGACTCAGGAATGAAGCACCACTAATTTCAAGCCGATTATTGTCTCAACAGTCAAGACTGCCTTGCTATCTGCATTTCTTTATATTTATTGACAACAAATATTAGCTGGCACTTCATTACTCACTTCCTCGTTGACAACCTTCTGCAGCTCTTTCCTACCTTGAATAGTTTTCTAATATCACAGCCTTGTCATCTCACTGTTCACACCATTTCTAGATGTTTTCTGAAAATCAGCATCAAATAGGATTGCTGTCCGCAGAGGCAATCAAGGAATGCCACTGACAGTGTACGTTAATTGTGAAAACTTACCACTGTTTTCCTTATTTTACTTGGTAATTAATCACAATTTTTCTGCAATTCCAATGGTTTGTCAGCCAGCTGCCTTCATCTGTGCTTGCTGATGCGACTTTCAGCACTCCAGCAGGATCACAAGACATGATTTACCGCACTTGTTTCCCAGTTGACTATTCTTTCTTATAGGTTCTGCCAATATGACTGATAAAGAAGTAAGGTGTAGTAGCCTGGGTATCCCCGGATACCCTTTGGAGCCGGTTTTGAAAACTTGTTCTGATCTGCTTCCTTACTCTCTTCTGGATTCAAGCAACAGGTTACATCATACAGTTCGTAGTACTTCACTCCGGACCTCTAGAGTGAAATCTTTTGCTCTGACAATTTTTCATTCTTATATTTTGCTTTAAAATACTTTCCAGTGGTGTGCCCATTTAAGACTAATGAACACAAATACAAATAAATAATTTATATTTTACCACTGTTGTCTTGAGTATTCATTTTTATATGCCAGCCATCTATCAGCCCTATGGAATCGAGTTCAAGCTTCCAGTTTCTGGTGTGTTTGAAACAATTTTTCTTTTTTTTTAGTTGCTTTTATGCTTGAAACAACTTACTCTTCAAAAATCTTCATTACCTGCCTGATTAGATATGATTTCAAATATAATTTAACATAATTTACATTCTTTCTATCATCTTTGGACAGAATTTTCAGTTTTCTGAAAAAAGTCTTTTCACTGTTTATGATCACTTCACTCTGCTGCTACAACTATGACACTATAAAGCAACTATATTAGAACATGACTGCACCACACTCCCCCTCCCCCCCCCCAATTAGATTAAAACATAAGTATTGTGGGGTTTTTTTTTCAAATAATATACTCAATTTCCAAATATTTGTGACGTTATCCTCCCCAATAAATTTGTGAGATTCAAATTCAAATGCCTACCTTTGATGCAAAAGCAGACATTTAAACATTAAGTCTAGTTGAACTTTAACAAAAATCAAACACAAACTTTAGGATTTCCACAGTGAAATTAATTTCTCCACAAACACATTTATGGTCAGAATTTATATGTTCAAGGTAAACAAATGTGGGAGATAAATAGAATGTGGAAAAATCCCTTCTTCTTGTTCAGATCTTGAAAAACTCTTTGGCCACACCATAGAGAGCCTTATTCCTACTATTTATACAGCAGATCCAGGTGAGAGGCAATCAAAATGTCAACTACTGTGGAAGAATAGAAATAAGCTGTAGTTTTTATCTTGACGCCTTTTAGAAGTGTAACATCTCATGTCATTTTGTACTGTTCTGGGACAGCAATTACACAGAAAACACATAATAAACACATGCTAATGAGAGAAGGCAAGAAGAAATATGCCTCTCACTAATGCAATCCAAGGAGAGGAGCACTCAAGTAGACACTCATAATAGAAATTATCAAAAAAAGGTGTCAGGACTTAAACCATAGTGAAATGTATTGATGTGTTTTATACATGCTGTAGTGTTGATACAGGCTTGTTATCTGTACAAAGCTTCGGGCAGACAATGAGGTAATGTGCTGACTAAAAATACAGCTTATGTTCAGCAGAGCCATTTGACCATGTATCTTTAGCTAACATGATTTATAAACATGCCAGGTGATAAACATACTCTCACTATCCAACTGTTTGACAAAAGTAACATTCACATATACACATGAGAGTCAATACATAGAAGTGATCAAAAGTAATATATTATTTGTATTATTTATTAGATTTATAAAAACTCAAATCATGGAAGCTGAATTGACTTGCCGTTACTTCATGGAACTGTATTTGGAGACATGGAATTCATTGTTCTCCACGTAAGTCAGTGACTGAATTCCAGTGATGTCCATGATGGAATAAAACAGGATACTTAAAAGTGAGAAATAGCAAAGTCTTGAAAAACTGAAACATGAATTGTTTCACATATGAAACTAATTTCATAAGCAAATAATAGGAATAAAAAAAAAAAAAAAACATAGAGAAAAAGAAAAGAACTGAGTAAGTCTTACCATTTCGCAGACATTCCGTATCCTGGAATACATATTCTTCAAGGAATACATTTCAGAACCAGACAGCAGTTTTCTAGTTGAAATACACCTCATGTTATGGATTCTTACCTACTAAACATCATTGGTTCTCAGTTTACATGAGATAAATGTACTAGGGCTTGAGTTAATGACAAATATATGAAGGAACACCTTTGTTTCATCATTTGCAAAGATCCAGATCAACAAGCAACTGGCTTTTCGACTCAGTGTCTCAAATCGATTTGTCCTTCGCTCCATGCACGGCCCACAGAGACAAGAAAGCATCTCCAGATGGCACTTTCCACACTAGAAAGCAGAGTCTTTTCTACTGTCTACTGACAAAGGCTCAGGCAGGCCCGCTCTTAATTTGGGAGCCTTAGTGACGAATTTCAAGTCAGGTGTGTGAACTCAGCACTTTGTTCACAGTTACTACCAGGCACTGACAGTTCTTACTTCTGTAAGAATACAGCTAAAGCTGTCCTGAAACACGGAAGTAACTGAAGAAATCCTTGTCCAAAGGATTTTTCATTTCAAATCTGATTTGCATTTTTCTTTCACAATTTGCTAGCAATCACCAGGAATTGGACACTTACTGTCAAAAATCAGCACTATCAGTAGTTTATACTGTGGTCTCCACAAAGTAAATCTTACCCCATGGATCTCATTTAGGTATTGCTTTTCATGAGGCTCAGAATGTGGTTTTAAAAACCACTTGTTAACAAGATGAATAGAGAAATACACAAGTTTATCTCTCTTGTCCCTAGTGCTTTATGTTTCTCCTTAACCTATTGCAATACTACAGAGTTATTAAGTGTCTAATTCCAGTTCTTTTTAAACAATGACTAGGACATTATACTTCTGTGAGACACTCTGTACACTTGTGTATGGAAATATTTGAAAAACCTCTGTCAAAGAAAATAAAGCATTCAAAACTGGTCTCTCAATAACAGAAAAACATACTTTCAGAAGCAAATTACAAATAATATACTCAGTCAAGAATAATTTAAAAACAAAGCATAGTCTGAATTTTCAGTTTAACTTAAGGAAAATGCTGGTTTTACTGCAACATCCATGATCTTTAAGGTCTCTTCCAACCCAAACCATTCTATGATTTTATTATATGATTCTGCAATCCAATGACTAAAACTAAAATAAGAACTCAAGAGATTTGGCTGATGATGTAGAAAGCAAATTGGATTCTATGATTCTATAAAAACAATAAGAAGAATAATCCTTGACTGGATTCCTCAATGGTCCTACAGTTTTAAGGATAACAACGGTAATTACAATAATCTGTGGCAAGAACGAGAGTTTTGCTACTGCACCTGTTCCTTTTGTAACAAAAAGAATCATGAAAGCACGAGCCAAGTCTTTTTCAGAAAACATAATACATTTCAGCAAACACTTGTCTGTCAAAAATAAAGGAAATCAAGACACTTTGCAAGTGGAAAGTTTTTATTAGGCAACCTCTTCAAAATTCAGACTAGTTCAATGTACAGGACCAAAATAAATGAAGCACCATCAGATGAGACAGGATCCAAAGGCACAATTCTGGAAGGAATTTTGCACCTTCGAAAGACATACTGAGCCACACATCATTGTATTCAAGTTCTGTGGGGTGGCTCAATGTTTATTTTATTAGATAAAACAGAAAAAGAAGTCTTATTAGCAGCATGATACCTAGATGGACATGTATCTATGTTTACTTCCTAAAATGACTTTAGCACATAAACCAGGTTCAGGTAATCAGACCTGTTGACAAGAAAGAAGAAAAGATACCCATCTTTTGTGAATTTCCATTTGTAGTTGGACCCTGAATTTCAGAAAAATTTAGCTGACATCACAAATAAATTTATTGGAAAGAAAATGATGAAATCCCGCATTCATTGCATTCAGCTTCAATGGTCCTATTGAGATCAGCACAGAGCATATTTTCTCATGTTATATCTTTAAGATTGATTCAGGTACCATAGCTGGGAAGAGAAACTGCCTTAAATTCTTAGCATTAGATACCATATGGTACCAGGGGAAGGTATTAGTTTACTCACTAAATAAAATACTGCCAAAGTGAGTAGCTAGAGAAGTTCTACTCTTTCAGATGGTATTTCAATATTGAAAAGTCAGTTTGTCTTGAATTCAATACTACCACAGCGCTTAATAGACTGGGGGTTCAGATGCAAGGACACATTGATAGAGAATCACAAAAAACTCTTAAACATACATCAGTCACTAATAAACCCAGCACACTCAAGAAAATGCTACTTTGGGGTATTCGCAGATGAGAATGCAAGATTTGTCCAGAAGAGAATGAAAGGGCAAGCCTATGCTGAGAGCAGCTCCTTGGAGATATGGATTCATGGTTCCTGTGTACTGTTGATGCAACTTAAATTAAGTTGCCTGAGGAGGTGTCTTTGCCTGTTATAAATCTGGATGTTTATATAGGTTTCCATTCCAAGGCATTTTCATGATTTTTTTCTTACTTGTTTCACTGTTAGATGACCTAATCCTACCTAAAGGGTCGACAATATCCACAATCCATGAGTCTTTTAGTCTTACTTGTATGACTATGATGCAACACCATCGACAGATTCTGAATTGGAATGAAATTCAGTTCTGTACAGAGTGAAATCTGTCTGAAAATCCAAGATCAATATTCCAGTGACTTCCTATTTTGAGGCAGGAAAAAGAGATTTCAGGGCTCATGGACCTTTTTATGACCTTTGCCTTCAGGCAGAAAATCCTTAGGAGTCACATGTTCAATTTCTGAAACTACTTTGCAGCTGACAATAAGTATTTCTCTATGAGTCAACCGCTAACACATTCAGATAAGCAGAGCTAAAAATATCTCTAGAAAAAGGCCTTGTCATTGCCAGCAAAGGTTATGTTTGCAGTGTATATTGCAAGCCAATGCAATCTTGTTCTTGCTCAAATCCTGGGCAGAAACAAGCTTGATCTGCCTAGATGCAGGCTGGAGAAAAAAAAAAAAAGCCGAATGACTGCATTCGTATGATGTGAAGTCCAAAGTAAGCAGTAAAATATGCTGCTGATATGTAGGAGCTTTTAGTGGATCTAATTTAGCACTACATTAACACTCCTTTACCTATTCCTACTCTTACCACTTTTGACTACTATGGATCCCAGGAGACTATCAATCTCGAACATCAAACTGCTGCTCAGTCAAAGTCAGGTGAAGCTCTGGGCCTTCATCATTATGTATTTTCCCAAAATATATGTACACATTACTCTAAAGAAAGAATAAAATGCATTTTAATAATTATTCTGTACTAAAGAAAAATCCATTTCCAATAGGTAGTTTTCAAAGAAAGAGTTCTACAAAGAGATTAAGGTCAAAGGAAAGAAGGAATCATAGTTTCTAACACTCCTCACTCTAATATAGACATTTTCTGCAGGTCGCTCTTGAAAAGAAAGCTATGGGTAGGACTCAGGAGCTTTGAGGCTCATCACCTGTGCACAGAAATTTTTCCTCCTGCAGTGTGGGACTAGCTACTAGCTACAGAGCTAGTTCTGGGTACATAAAAAGGGTGCCAAAATTTTTACTGTCATGTAAACTTGTAGGTTTTCTGCCAACTAAAACAATAAAATAAAAGGGTAAGACACTAGGTAAATAAAAGCATCGATGTGAAGACAAAAAAGATGTAAAACCAAAACCATGAGTGTTCAGTGCCATTTCAGAGGTACCAGTATAATTTTATCAGCCTTCAACTTCCAGCCAGAAAAGCATGATTCTTCATAGGTCCAGTCTTCTATGTGTCATCCCTGTGCTGATGCCTCAGATAACTATGAACATCTCAATGGCCGTAAACACTTACAATTAAGCAAGTAAACAGAATTCATCATGTCAGACAATCATTCTTCAAAACAGATCACACTCACATGCTGTCATTTAAGAGATTTATTTACATGGAGACACTTCAAGAAAACTTTATCTTCATACCCTAGAGTCTGGAAAACATCTTCCTGAGTCAACCTTTATTCTTTTTCTTCTCAATAGTGTACGTCTGTTTCTTTACACAACAGAGGGGAAAATGGTGAATACTGAAAAGGGACAATCCTTAGTTTATAAATAAAAGCACATTCTTTACTTCATTTTTTGTTTTTTCTTTACTTCATGAATTTCACTAAAATATCATTGCAAGAGAGTAGAAAAGTAATGAAACTAATTTAATTTAGCCACCTTACCCAGCCAATCATCCCCTCCCTGTGACCAGCTTCATACAGCTGGAAGAATTTTATATCAAATCCCTGCAATTCTTAAAACATTCAGCACTTCAATCCACTGAAGGTTTCAAAAGTAGTAGATGAGCTAGAATTAATGCTGTCTGAAGCACTTAAACAATGCTGTGCAGGGTAGCTACGTTATATAAGCTACAAGGGAATCATGGAGAACTTTCCACTCTATAGCACCAGGCAAAAGTGAAATGTACAAGAGTGGATGAAACAAAAAACGTAGAGGTGTTGTAAATTACAGGAAAATTAAATGTATTCATTGTTAATGATCATGCTTTTGATATAACTATTTATATCCTAAGTTAAAAAATACAAGCATTAGATATACTGCAATAAAAATGCCTATCATCTCGCATAAACATACTTGCACTACGATCAGTCATGTCCTGCTAGCCAGATTCCTAGATGTCAACCAGCCTAACCCAGAGAACTGCACAAACCAGAAATACTAAGTTATTGGGATCCCTCTACCTCCTAATTGACCAAGCAGTAATCAGTAACAATTTTGTCTATCTACATACACTAAATGTCAGAAGACTGAAAGACCTTGTGATGGATCATTAGATGTCTATATAATTTTCCCTTCTCAATACTCAGAAACCAATGTAAGGAAAAAAGCCTATGCTCCAGGTCAGTTGTTTTCAAATCTAGGTTGGTAAAGCTGTTCAGGAAATAACCATGTAATTTTCTACTTCAGAAACATAATACTTTGTCTAAAATGAAATGTTTTTGTGAAAGTGTCCAGCTGTGAGTTAGTTTCAGTTGGGAAAGCTTAATTCAGATGCAAAATGACATTTCAGAACAACAGAAGGGTCAGGCATCTTTAGAAAGGAATGGCCTTGCTATCAGGACAGCTATTCCAAAAGTTGTTTCATGCATTTCTAATCACCATGCTACTGAATATATCAGTCATTGGTGACTTTGACATTTAACTTTCTCTCTCTCACACCTTTTTTTATTTCGAATACCTCAGTTTCCTCAGTTGCTCAGATTTTATAAATTTTTCACATGAAAACATGTGAAAAGAGCATAAAGATAGTTTTTAACACCAGTACATCCACTCAGAATGTGATCCTTTTAGCATTATTTATATTGTAACGTAGCAATCTGATCAGATTTAAAAAAATATTTCTGCCAGAAGATCTATCAAGTCATTAATCTGTTTTCTCTAAGAAAAAAATCATGTTATCAGAAGAGTTCTTGGATGGCAGATACATTTGTTCAGTATGAAGCGCATGGATGAGTTTGATGCATGGATGGAAAATATCGTTTACAAGACAGAGTGATAACACTGTTCACCACCACTCAGCTTCCCTGCTGATGAGAGAAGGTTCTCAAAAAAAATAAAAAGCATCTAGTAAAAGCTGGGTAAACTTGAGGCATTCTGGCTACGTCTGAAAAAAACACTCTTCTTAAAGTAAAACTCAGTGGGCAAACATGGGGAACTTCCTATAAAAGCAGCAGCCTCTCTCTTGTTTGTAGTAGCTTAACTATATTTACACTGAAACTTAGACACTACTATTCTGAAGCAGAAAAGAATATATTACAGCCCCTTTAGAAGACTTAGTCAGTAGTAGTTACCACTATTTCAAGAGGTTCGCATTCTTTATAATGCAGCTACTTGGGTATGATTTGATAAACACCTCTACAAAAGCACTTTTTTTCAGTACTCAACAGCAGTGTGGATTTTTTCCTGAAACAGAAATGTGATGCCTTGTATCGTGAAGACAGACTTGTCTGCTGGAAAGCTACCAACAGAGAACTGCAAGAGGATCTATTTCAGTACTGCAGCCTGCTGAAACACATTAGACAGCAGTCGCTTATTTGTTCGAAGCTATGAGCAAGTAGCTTTTGCTTCACCAAGACATAGTTTGAAAGTGAAAGACCCATTTAGCACTGTGTAGGAAGAAAAATTGTGTCTTTCACATCTCCTTGAAAGTGGAACACACAATACTGCACACCAAACAAGAAGCTCGCTAAACTCTGTTCTACCCATTTCACCACATCACAAATTATTAACCTCTAACTTCTGAATTAGGGAAAGTAACTATAGAAATACTCCTATTTCAAACAGCACTTTGTTATGAAAGACATTGAGCAGTATCCTTTACTTCATAGCAAAGTATAAGAAAAACATCAGATGGCATTTTTTTTCAAGTCCTTGGGTCTTTTCAAACTGATTAAACAAACCTATCCCTTGAAAGCAAGCTTTCCATGCTCTAGAGGTACCCCAGAAACTACTATTGTTAAAAAAATACCTGAAAATTACCGTAAACCTGGTTTAGACAGGATCACATTAGTCCTGGAAAAATCAAATATAAATATAACCCTTTTGAGATAATAAAAGTGGAGAGCTAAAAGAAAGTAAAACATCTCTAAAGTTCCTAACTTGGGACTTTGGAGACCCTGCATTCAGAAGTCTTGCTTCTGCATTTCCTGTATGGAAATAACACTTGCCAGTCTCATAACAGTATTTCTGAAAATGGTCATCGAAAGTACTGTGAGAAGCTCGGGCATCATGGCAATAGAGGTCTCAAAGAGGAAACTTCAGGAAAAGAGGAGTGGTAAGCAGACACATAAAGAATTTTTAACAAATAGCGTTTATACAGGCAGTAATTTTACTGAGCACAGAATAAAACATACCTTTCAAAAGGATTAAAATGTTAAAAACAGAAAGAGAATGAAAGCCAGGAGACTAAGCTAAAAGCATACAGAAAAAAAAAAAGTGCTTACTCTGGAGTTGCTAATAGTTCAGCAAACACAAAACTGTTAGGAGAACTGCTTTTAGAAGGAGGATTACTAAATTTAAGAGACACATGAAAAGCAAGGAGGTTTTGTGTGTTAATACTCCCTGACTTAAGATTATTTTTCCACTCCGCTGTATTAAATTCACACTTGTATTACAGTGACTTTAGAAAAAAACTTCAAAGAACAAAAAAACTTCAAAGATCAAAGACTATCATTTCCCAAGCTTACACGCTACTTCCAAAAACGTGTACCTAGCAAGTTTCAACAGCCTGGCGACAAAATATTTGTACAAAGTCATATTTAATTAAACAGCCAAAGACTGTAATCACCTAATTATATCACTAACCTTATTCTTGCACTGATTCATTGGAAGGGGATTCAGGCTGCAGCCAGTAGGGACTTACTGACTGTGTCCTGAGAAATGTGGACTTACTCCATCATTCCATTACACTTACTCCATTATTCGTTTCTCTTAGCAAATTAATTTGTAGAGATCAATCATTGCAGAAAGTACTTGCTAGCTAGCAAAACTGCATGCTCCTAAACAGACAGAACTGTGTTTACATTTAAAAGAACTTTAATGTATTTAAAGATTTCATCAGCTGGCTCTTAGAGGCGTATGAATCTCATTTGGTTTGGTTCACTATAAGTTCAGTGATCTCTGCTTTATTCATTTTCTCCCAAGTCTGTTTTGAATTTCAGATATGAACAAATCAAACCAGCTATCCTTCCATCCTGCATGACTTCATCCCATCCCTCCTTGAATTAATCCTCTTGCCTTCATATATGTAGTCTGATTATAGCCACATTCTGTCTCCATATGACTCTTGGATTGCATCATCTCTGCTCTTACAAGGCTCTGCGAACCCCAGGAAAATCAAGGTCAAGCTAAACTGCATATTTTGGACTATTTTACTAAAAAGCAGTCAAGTTCTTTAGAGTTATCATTTTGTTTTGCCTTTACAACATCTACCATGGAAGTTCTGATCCACTTGAGTGAGTGCAGCAGCTGGTGCTAAGCCCCCATCATCTACACTATATGCTCTTTGAGGTTTTCAGTTCAGATCAGATTTACTCTGGTTCCCTAAATTGGCATTTCCCCCCTCACACATGCTTCAAAGCTGTGCAAAGGGCCAATTACTGCTTTTGATTCTCACTAGAGGTTGAGGTGCCCTCAGTAAGTATCTGGCCCAGAGCTCCCAGTTTAGGTCTCTCAGAGAAATCTAGTGTGACCATGGAACAAAATATTCTGCCTAAACCTAAAACACCACAGCATGCTGACTCTCTTCAAAACTGTGCTACAAAAAGGCTGCTGCCATCTCAATCTTATTAACACAACAACAAGAAGTAAGGAATAAATCTGAATAAAACTTTGACTATGCAGTGAATCTTACAATCAGGCATCTCAGCCATAGATGTCAAAAATTTTGCACAGCTACTGAATCACGCACAAGAGAAGCAACCTCTTCATTAATGTTGCAGATCTAGCAGTGAGGCAACCTACAAATCCAGGTGCTGTATGAAACCAGTCAACAAACTGTCTTGTCCTGACACTATGCTTTTCAGGAATGTGTATCAATTACAAAACAACATCAATGAAAACTTGTCAGAACACCTCATCCAACCTTGTGGGGTTTTGGCTTTTGTAGTACACTAAATTGAAACATTACTGCTAAAATAGTTTCTCAGATGTTTCCCAAACCATATTTTTTTTAGTTTTCATTTAATGATACAGTGTCAACTTTTTGTCTTTTAATTCAATACAGATTGCCACAATTTTGGAGTACAGATAATCTCCCTTTCCATGCTTTGTCTCAGAAGCCAAATATGAACCATATTGCTGGTGAGCATTTTTTCTTCAATAGATTCTGACATTGACTCCTCAAAGTAGAGTCATCTAACATAGGCTTTTGTAAGGCTGGTTGAACAAAACCTGACAAGCTGCTCACAGTGGAAAAATATTGTTCAGAGGAATATTATTTGCAGTATAGAGCAGAGCTCGTTGCCAGCACCACAAAACACAGGACTCAGAGCTCCAGTTTGTTTTCAAGCCTGCAACACAGCTGTCGTAGGAAACCTGCCTAAGTATTCACCAGTCAGTTGCCAGGAGAAGTCAACCATTTGTTCGAGGTACCTGATATCCTGAGAAAATGAAAGTAACAAAAGTATACTGAGTGCACTGCTGATGGGCTTTTTAATGACTTGAGGTCAGAGGACCCCTCCATCTATACAAAGCAGCCAGCAGAAGAAAAATCCAAATTCAAATGGTAATTCAGAACTCTAATTTCCCAGACTGCAACCAATGCCTTTCTAATGGAAGCAGAAAGGCTTCGTTTCCTGGGTTGGTTGCAATTGTAATTATATACATTCTCTCCCATACTGGCAAACCTATAATTGAGGAGCACAGCTGGAGGAATGAAGATCCATCACCCCTGACTGCGAAGGAGATATACTACTATGAGGTAGCCTGAGTAAAATGGGATTAAGACACTGTCAATCAAAAGAATAAGTGTATTAAAGGAGGAACTGAACTTAGCAAACACACCACTGCTGCAACAGTAGTGCAGTTTAATTGTGCATACACAAAACCAATCCGGAAAACAGGAGATAGCCATGGCATTGATGCTATTTGGGTCATAGAGTTATTCTGAGGAGAAGGGAAGCATTCACCATTTAATGGTTGTGGTTTTCTCAATGGATGTTAAGCATATATCCTGAAGACATTAACACGTGCTTTTTTCCTTACAGTCAATAGAATTTGTTATTTCCTAGAATACGTGTAGAATAAGAACTACCAGAAGGACAGATATTATAAAATTATCAATAAAACACAGAACTATGGAGAAGAGAAGTACTACTAAATCTATGGAAGGAGGAATTTGTGTTTAAAGACTACTAAGTAGAAGCTCTAAATTATAAATTTGTGCAATTATGATGGGAAATTTTATTTGAATATTCAAAGTTATTTAGGAAATCAGAAAGTCTGTGTAGGATACAATGCAGACCTTCAAGTATAAGAAGAATCACAGTTTAAAAATATTCTCTTCTTCTATAAGAAAATATATATGTTATCTTTTTCAGTAGAAAATATTTTTTGGTTTGAGAGAAAGTATTCTCGCTTCTGACAACTTCTGACAACAATCATCATCTTTTCTTTTCCTTATTCCCCACACATACACACTTTTTTTTTTTCAAATATTGTTGGCCACTGTAAATGTGAGTATGGGTTAGAGAAAGAAAAAGCATTAAAAAGGAAGTAGAAAGCACAAAGTTTTTGTGAACACAGTTTGCATACATGCCTGAAAAATCTGGCCCTAATTTGTTACTAAAAATACATAGTTTGTTCTGTACGTGAAGATATTCCACCAGCTTGCAACCATCAAAACATGCTTTTATCTTTTCACATTCATGACTGAGGTTCTGAGAAAAATGTAAGACTTTATTTGCCCTCCCACTGAAATCCGAAGTGGTTTGCTTTACTTCTGAGTGCACTGGAGTTAGGTGTGTAACTCCAGGATGCAGAGTTAAAAGTATATTACTGTGTTCGTAATAATGGCCTGCACAGGGAACAGTTGAATCAGGAACACAATTTCCTACTAACCAGGAAGCACTGTCTCGTGGTTTAGGCTCAGCCAGCAGCTAAGCACCCCCATGGCAACTCGCTCATTCCTCCCTCCCCAGTAGGATGGGGAGGAGAAAATACAATGCAAGGCTTGTGAGTCAAGATGAGGACAGGAAAGGATCACTTACCAATTATGGTCACAAGTAAAACAGACTCAAATTGGAAAAAAAAAAAAAATCAATTTAATTTGTTACCAATCGAATCTGAGTAGGATAATGGAAAATAAAACCAAATCTTAAAAACATAAAAACAACTTCCCAGCCCCCTCCCTTTGTCCCGGGCTCAGCTTTGCTCCTAATTTCTCTACTTCCTCCCTGCCAGTGGCACAGGAGAACGGAGAATGGGAATTGTGGTCGGTTCATCACACGTTGTTACTGCTGCTCCTTCCTTCTCAGGGAAAGGACTCCTCATGCTCTTCCCCTGCTCCAGCGTGGGGTCCCTTCTCAAGGGAGGCAGTTGGCGGTTCTCCACAAACTTCTCTGACGTGAGTCCTTCGCACGGGCTACAGTTCTTCACTAACTGCTCCAGTGCACCTCCTTTCCACGGGGTGCAGTCCCATTTGGCCAGAGCTCGATCCGACCTCAAGCCAGGGAAGCTTCTCGCAGCTTTTCTCAGGAGAAGCCCCTGTAACCCTTACTCTGCTACCAAAACCCTGCCACACAAACCCAGTACACACTCTTGACAATTTTCAGCCAATTAAATAGAGCACACTTATTACTCTATGGTGTTTGTATAAAAATATTCAGTAACTATTTCCTTGCTATAAAAAGAACACATAAACTAACTGCTATACTATGCTCATGCACAAACATACACCATTTCGTACCCCAGAGAAGTTACAGAATGCTAAGTCATCTCTCTCACATTTGTTTTCAGTTTTTGTGGCACAAAGTGCATACTACTAGCATTGCAAACACATGCTCTTTAGTACAGCAAGCAGCCTGAAAAATGTAAGATAGCAGATAGGAAGAATATGCTTGAGAAGTTGTAGTTGAATTCCTTTAAAGGCTTTAAGCAAACAGAGTTGTTGTAAAATGTACAGGTGTTTTTCTAGCCTGATTCACCAAAAGAATACTTTCTACCACAAAAAGAAAATGGTATGAGCCAAAGCCACATATTTGGGTTTTATATTCTTTGGTAGAGGGAGGGAAAAGAAAAAAAGAGTCTCAATGGACGGTAGGAAATAGATGCATGTTTGCTAAATGTCGTGTGAGAAGAATGAGAACAAATGGGAACCAGAAATATCTTGGAAAAGAAAAAAGATGGACTCATTTAACATCTGAACCCAAAAAGATGTTTTCTAGTTGTTACTGTAGCAAATAAACTCAAAGTGAACCATATAAACCACTAATTGGGTCTGAATCACTCAAGTGTGCATTTGCTTGGGCAACAGAATTTCTGTTGCAGAGAATTCTTGTGTTTATAAAAGAGCTGAAAATTAACATTTCCTGCTTTTGTTAAATGGAAGCATGTTTCAATGGGATTCTGAAAACATCTGAAGGATTCTTGCATCTTGAGATCATCTGACTATTATGGTTTGAAGTGCTGTTTCTTCATGAACTGAAGCATAGCATAAGTGATTGCAGATTCTTTACAGTGTAAGAATAAGGTCATGAAAAAACTATCATCAGACTTGGTGATTTCTGCTGCACATTACCACCGCACCTGTTCACACAGCCCTATCTCCTAGATAAATGTCACAAGTTTTAAGCCAAGAAAGGTAATAGCTTGAAACAGCATTAAGTATCCTCTGCTGCTTAAATGCAGAAAAGGTGTACTACCAACCTTTGCTCACTTACTTGTCAGTATGTCTCCAGTCAGCTGTGAAGGGATCATCTGTTGGAAAAAGTGTTCACCCTGACTGCTTATTTAGTATTTGGCTCTCAGGCTGAATTTTCCAGCAAGTTCATCCACTGTGGCCATACCAGAATGCAGAATGATTCCTGGGATCTTGAAAACGAGTTATCAACTTACTCCATGCTAGTCATAAAATCATTAAAGCTTAAAAAACAACAACAACAACTACAACAAAACCACACAAACAAACAAATCAAAACAAAACAATAAAAAAAAATTTTTTACAAATTTTTACAAAATTTTTAAAAATTTTTACAAAACATTAGTTACATTTCCCAAAATAGACAGGTGCATCCAGTCACATTTTATCTCCTATTACCAAATCAGAAATGTCAAACATAGCAACTTATTTATTTACTTATCAAGGAACATCTTTCAGGTTTGGTTCAATATCACAGAATCAAAAACCAGGAGACTGAGCAAACAGTATTTTAAAATCACAATGAAACAGAAATATCACAATGAGAAGATTCAGAAGACTGGAGATGGGGCATCAGAGGAAATCAGAGCCAAGAAGGCCACACTCTAAAGGCTAATATACTCTGCATAATAAAAATAGACTTACTGTATGGTGGGAAGTCCAGAGGCATCTTTGCCTTTAGGTTTGTCTTTTCGGGCTTTTAATTTTAAACAACAAAAAACCAAAAGACTTCATCTCTTAATTCCCAAAATGAAGCTTTCAGAATCACTTTACCTGCTGATATGACTTTTTCTCTTCTCCATCAATCTTTTTGAAGCAAGTAGATCTTAAAGATAGCACAGGAGATGCCCTTCTGCATCTCCCTGCTGCAAGGTAGCAATTGCAGGAAATTAGTAGAGGGAAAATATGTGATCTAGCATCGACTTCATTCAGGAATAGAGTTGTTGGAGGACACTCTTTTCAAGGTAGTTTTTTTGCAGGATTTGTAACACCATCTTGAATGCAGGACAGCACAGGCATTCTGAAGATCCATCAGTGCCACCTTAGAAGGAAAAACGGGAGGAAGGAAGGAAGGAAGGAAAAACGGGAGGAAGGAAGGAAGGAAGGAAGGAAGGAAGGAAGGAAGGAAGGAAGGAAGGAAGGAAGGAAGGAAGGAAGGAAGGAAGGAAGGAAGGAAGGAAGGAAGGAAGGAAGGAAGGAAGGAAGGAAGGAAGGAAGGAAGGAAGGAAGGAAGGAAGGAAGGAAGGAAGGAAGGAAGGAAGGAAGGAAGGAAGGGAGTACTGCTTCTGAAAAGCTCTCTCTGAAAAGCATATTTTGAGAGATCACAAGTAACTTAACTTCAGTAAAACACATGAAAACCTAGACATAGCAGGAGAAAAAGGCTTCACCATGTTACTTCCACTGTCTCCTACAAAACATGTGAAAATATACAGGTGTTGCTGATATTCTTCTAACTGTGATTTAAAATATGCCATTGTATAACTACATATAGCCCAGCATGAGGACATCTTTATATTGATTTATTCACAAGAACAATATCATATGCTCACAACAAGGTTTCAGGCACAGCTTTGTCAACTCAGAATAATGGTATAGTTGTAGAGAAGCCTTACAGAAAAGACATGGGATAGCTGGTCTAATGCAACAAAGCATAAATATTTTAATTTCCAAAAAGGGAATGAGGCATGAAGTCAGGTTCAAAGTCTGGTGTTCTGGAGGTTACAGAAATAACATCATTAGTTTTCGGATAGAGGGCTATTCTGAGCCAACAATATTTCACAAGGATCGGATATAAGAAATTATGTTCAGAGTCATCCAGGAGAAATGTTCGCCAACAACACCTGGAGAGAAAATACAGCAAGCACAATATATTAATGGGACACGGAAGACAGGATGGGGAGGGAAACCTTTTAACGTTGATCCTTCCTCAAGAAGAGATTTTAACAAAAATAATTTAATTTAATGAAAATACTTCCTCTATACAAAAGCAAGTAAAACCTTTATGACTTGTACTGAGCTTCAGGTTATACACTCTTCCGTTAAGTGAGCTAGATGATGATGATGAAGTAAGAGATGTGTTTATGTTGGGGATTTTTTTAACTACCATGGTCTCTATCTGATACTTTTTTTAACTAAGTAAACATTAATAATATTATTCATTTACTAAGGAATCAATTTTTTCATAAGACAATTATGAAAAAATAGTTAAAGTCCCATAAAATTGCTCAAGAGATATAGTCAAAGAAAAGCAATAAGAACTTGTACGGATACTCTTCTCGTTTTCTTATATACTTGTACGGATACTCTTCTGTTTTCTTATATACTCTCACATAAATCAAATCCTCCATCGTTTTCTACACACATTAGCATCTTCCTTAGTTGCTTTGTTTGGTAGGCCTTTCGCATAAGAAGATAATAAAGAAACTCAGCATTTGGTATAGATATACACAAAGAACTATGATCCAGGCTTAGATAAAAATAATAATATCTAAGTCGTGTTACAGGTATCCATTCAATATTTTATACACTTAGGTCATACTATATTAACTATTGAACGGGAGAACTTTTGCCTTGAGGGCAGGTAGAAGGGAGACAGAAGAAACTTGAGTTTTCTTCCAGATTTTGCTACTGACATACAAGCTTGCAGACATAACTAATCTGTCTCTGTATCACTATCAATAAAACGGAAAAATGATGACTAGCCGTATTTGTAAAATATTTCAAGAATGACAGGCAGAAAGTGCTACAGCAGCTACAACTCTAATTGTACATTTGATATTGAGTGATTGAGCCCTGAAATTCAGTAAGAAGCGTCATAAGATACAGATCTGCCAATATGAATGGATGCTTCAGACCTGGAACTCTAAAACTGACAGATTTCTTTCTTATCTCCTGAAAAATGAACTTCTAGAAACTGATTCTAGCAACACTTTTAATTTTAACAGTTAGTCTTAACTTGCTAGAAAACACGACAGAAACTACATGAAAAAATATGCTCATTTTCTTCATGTTCAGCAGAACGGTTTCTTCCATGGCAGTAACACATCATTCAAAGTAAGGAATCACTGCAAAGAACATTTATCTAATTTCAGCCATAATAGTTTCACAGAAACTTGCAAGTTAAAGCAAAAGTATAATTAAAAACCATAGCTTTGGCATTAGAAAATAAATGAACATAGCTATATTGACTTCAGATAAGCCATTCTGATTCATATATAAGAAATACATATTCCCAGCCCTGCACCTACCAAAATTTCACAGCAAAATATTTCCTTTTTTGGAATGCAGACATGATTTGTGGGGAGTTCAGTCAGGATGCCCAGTTAACCAAGAAATACAATTTTTTGAGTAACTTTATTTGTGTGCGATTTCTTTTTCCAGGTGCAAAATTCATTATGACTGGTGCTGGCTGAAAATGCAGTCCTGATTTATTTTCACACAGCACAAGTAACTATTTCTAGGAAAGTTACTTTGACTAGGCACAATGTAATGCTTTAGATAATTTAGGAAAAATATTACCTACAAGTCTTCAGAATCTTGCTTGGTAAGAAAACTCATATGAAATATTCTTTGTCAGACTACTTAATGATTTATACTAGCCTGCAATGCATAAGTATTTGCCACCCTGCCTTTTTCCAGTATAAACTATCTCACTAAACCTAAGAAAAAGAAATTAATTAGTTGTCATAGTACCCATATAGTATATACAATACTCAGTGGGTGATGGATTTTGTTTTAGAGGAACTTTTATTCCCAAACAGACCAAAAATTTAAATTGATACTTTAAAAGCTAATATATTTCTTGTTGCTACAACTTGCTTGCTTTACTTCACAATTCACAAAATTTTCCACTTTATAAGTAAAAGGTGTTGTCTTTTATCTGTGTTGCAAGCCACATACACAGTACAAACACACCACAGCGGTGTAGCTTAAGTACTAAATACTAAATTACAATTATGTCACCAAATGCATTGCCTCTGCTTTAAACATGTTGCTGTGCGTTACTATAGTTGCTAGACTTTTCTCCTTCATCCTTCGTAGTAATTTCAAGTTGTTAAGTTTGATTTCAGTTAAAATATTTAATGATTCCATTATGCTACCAGTACATAAACATAGTACTCCCACTAAATATTTATAGCTGAATAATTATGTTTTATTAATATAATATGCCAAAAAAATTATTTAGGCACCATGACATGTTGTCATTCCATTTTCTATACCAAACCAAATTTACAAGACATTTGTATACAAACCATACAATTTAATTCAGAGATGAATGAAACTACACAGTAAAAAAAACAAGTAGAATTTAGTCTCTACTTGCAGAAGAAATACAGTGAAGAAACACTACTCACAGTGGCCTCCTATTCCATTTGCAAAAAAATCAGGCTTTTAGTAAAATTACGTCACTCACTCTACTTTTTTTGTGTCAGTCCTAGTATTAAACGATGGCCTTACTAATATATCATTATAAATTAATCAAGCATTGCAAATGCTAGTAGTAATTAGCTGTGATTTTTTTCCCTCTGGGCACAATTCTAGGTAAACCTGTTTGAAATTGGTAAGTGGATGCTATTAAATATGAAAGCATAAATAGAGAGCAAAATATTTTCTGTCTACAAGCAGAAGTATGCTGCTGAATGGAAAACAAATTAAACTAAACAGGGACATCATCTCTCAAGAACATTAAAGCACAGAAGTATCCTGACTGGTTCAAATGGGTTCGGATACAGAGGTGGTTTGTGCTGCAAATATTATGTTTATCGGGATCAAACTGTTTCTTTTTACCACTTAACCACCTGATCTTCAAAGGTAATTGCTCTCATATTCTCTTGGGTGTAGAGCAAGTTGTACATATATTCTGTTTTCGTAATGTTCCAGGCTGAAACCCACAGAAGTACTACTATGCAGTGCTGAGCAATGAGGTGCCTAACTCCCAAAAGCCCTGATTTTAGATCTGGCACACCCCATCTCTCCTATTCACCGTAAAAAGGTTTGTTAGTCGCTAAAGCTGGGACCCTGGAAAAGCAGCATCCCCAGCAAGCTCTGAACAGAGATAAGCACAGTGAAGCACTACGAAATGGGTGAGCTGCATCTGAAATGCACCCCTTGCAGCTCTTCAGTACTTTTCTCAGGCTTTCAGGCAGCACCTTCCTCTGCCTGAGATTCACAGTAACAAACATTCTTCCCAGTAGGCAGCCATCTGCAGCACAAACAAAAGAAGATGGGTATTTTTATGCAGTAACTCAATGATTCAGACAAATTCTTTAAGAGATAAGGAGCCATTCAAACACTGACTGTCAATGGGTATGTCATTTACTGAGATGGTGCCAGACAGCTAGAACTGTCACAAGATACTATGGAGTTGCATTATGCTACTGTGTTTGATTGCTAGTTTCACTGATGATGTGGAAGAAATCTTTACTTTCAGGTATGTTACCAAGCAAGCACTTTTAACGAAGTCATTACAGGTGTATTTTGTACCTACCTCACTTTTCTATGTTTGGTCTCAACCTGATAATGTATTTATTTTCTTTTTTAATATCTTCCTTTATAATGCACTCTTTTAAAAATATTTCTTTCTTAAAGAACAAACAGGTGAAATACTGACCTCAGAGGGGTCATTGGAAGCTTTTTCTTGTGTTCTGACTTAGTGTTCTAAGCTCATGACATAAATAATTCAAACATTCCTGAATGAGTCTCTTTCTAGCAGCAAGAAAGGGACATTTTTATATCACTGCTGCAGCTAGAAGTCACCACGGAAAAGTCACTTTCTGTAATACATGTGACAAACATATGCAATAATTTAAGAAAGAAGTCCCCCCAAACTCCAGAAAAAAAGGACTATAAACACGGATGGAACTTGAAACAAAGTGTGAGGTGAAACAGTTCCTCCTGCATGTTCCTCTCCATCCACCAGCAATACCTTTCTGCCTTATAAGCACCTTCAGGGACCAGCAATACCTTTCTGCCTTATAAGCACCTTCAGGGAACACAGAGCTGTCTTTTCTTCTCCAGATAAAACATTTTAGGGACAAAGAAAGATAAAATCTGTTCACTCAGAGCATTTACTTGACTCTTGAAAAAGATCCTTCTAGCAAGAATGAGATGAGATCTTATAGAACAACATGTGTCCTTGGTTAACCAAAGAAAGGAGGAGGCCGAAGGAAGAGAGCAGGGCAGAGGGAGTGGCCTCATGAAAGTCGCTCTGTAAAACCTCACAGCATCAGTGACACCATGAAACATGATGTGGTTCCAGCAGAAAAAGCCTATTGTGCATGCTAACTTCATTGCAGGAGAAAGCCTAACCTGACATTTGTAGAGGATAAATCATATCAATTCAGTCTGTCCAGTTTCTTTGCTGTTAAAGTTGACAAGGAAGCAACAGTGAGCATCACTAGAGAAATCACAGCAATATACATCTGTCATATCATAATACAGCAGGATCAGAGATCATCCAGGAGTGTCATAACTGTAATTTCACAAAGGCAAATTCTGTTTATGTGGTAACACCCACTTATATCTCTTTATTTTGTATTTCCTATTTGCTGCCTGTTTGCATATATTCAGAAATATTGCATGCCATTAAATACTGTGTAAATAAGTTAGGCTTGACTGTGAAAGATCAGCATGAAATGAGGAGCTACAAGGTAAGCTGCAGTGGCTATGATAGGAAGTCCTTTGATGTGTGTGGTCTGTGAAGCATAGCTACAATACAATACGATTTGAGTATGCGCTTTATAAAGGTTTAGAAGACGGGATTTCTTCTCTCTCCTTTTCTAGTGCCCCACAAAAGAACCCGTTACAAGTAGAACAACAAAAACTCAGAAGAGTTGATAAATCAAGCCTTCAGTAAAAGGATATATGCCCCAAAATTAAGCAATGAGTGGTTAGTTTATCTTCCAGATTGTAATCAAGTTCTACTCTCACCTCCAGACCTTCAGGCAGGAAAGAAGAGTAGATCATAACATCGTTATGAAGACAAAACATTTGCTTTGCACAGCTCTTAATTTTTAGCGTCATTTCCTAGAGTGGTGTCCTGCAGAATGTTTCTATCAACATTGCCTATTTCTGGTCAAGATTTCTGTTGAACAAATTCTTGCATTACTGAACTATTGCTACGGTATTAGATAAGCCCTGTTGGCTCTACAGTTCTTCGCTGGTATGGTTTACTTCCATATTTCTCAAGCTGTATCTTTTTGTTCAGACATCATGAGTTAAAAGCATTGCTAGATCAGCTTTTAGGGTACTCAGCACCTCCTCCTGGAAACATGGTGTAGATTATCACAGCAAACCTACTAGCAAAGATATTTCACAGAGAAGACATAAATTTACCCCATATTAGCGATGCTCAGGAACAAAATATGCAAATTCACCTAAGTATTTTTCACTTACATCATTGTGTAAAGTTAACACACATGAAAATCCTTTTCTAAGTGGACACACAGAGGAGCTTTAATATCCTTTGAGGTTCGGGGACGAAATCATAAAAAGGGCAAAGCTCCATTCAGTCTAATTAAGCTGCAAGAAAGCCTTGATTGCCTTTCGGATGTGTGCAGCAGACAACTAATAGACAGCAGTCAGTAAGCGATTTCTGTGTGGAGACTGCCAGCAAAATGCAAAGATGAAATAAAGGCCAAGTGCATAAGAACATGGTCTCCAACTCTAACCGATACAAACTCTCCCAACCAGCACTGCCTCAGCATGAATTTCAGGATTCAGCTGAGAAGTAAGACATCTTCCTTCTCTGCAATTTTTCTTTCTTTCTAAAAAACATTTCTGCTCAAAGGTTATTTTATAATAATACTTCGTATCAGGATATTTACATATGGCTGTTGAAAAGTTTCCACTGTCATGCATATATATTTTTTTAAAAAAATAAAAGTCAGCTTTATGTATGTAGCATAACGATGATCGCGGTTTAACCAGGACTACAACAAAGAGTTCAGAGTGGAACACAGTGACTTTTCTAGAACAAAGCCAATCAGTACTCAGTATTGTGAAAAAAAACAGAAGACGTATGAAGTTACAGTAATTGCAATAAGAAATTCCAAGAGCGTGAAGTAGTATTTACATTATTCTGGTAACCAAGCTTGGGTGCAGTTCTAACACAGCTCTGAGGTTAGGGAAACCAAAACAACAGTTCTGCAAAGAAAGGAGACTGCAAGGTTAATATATTCCAAATGTCGGAAATGCAAGATGTTTTCACTGTGGCAATATCCTGCTTTGCATTGTGTTATTTTTAGCCTGTCCTAAAATATGACATGATGGATAAAGGAAATGACTATTTTTATGGCCAAAGCTTGTGTGCAAAGATAAGGTGTGATGAATTAGCAGCTGCAAAAGAAATAAAAGGTCTTTGTTTAATCTTAAAAAAAAAAAAAAAGCTGTTTTGATCTTTTTTTAAATTTCTCTTTTTATCTTTTTTCTCCCTAATGGTAACATGCATCTAATTCCTCTGAGGAAAAAAAAAAAAAAAAAGCAGTAAATTCAACTTTAAACCCTGACTAAACCTCCAGTTTCATGTAAGACACAAAACATACTGCAAATCAAATTATTTCCACCTTTAATGCTAAATACAGTTTGGACTTGGCAAACAAGGTGATATTGGTTAAAATTATGCATGGTCAAACAAAGCAATAAATTGCTATAAAATGTTGTAGCTAGCTCCTCAATTGTTATTTTCTAGAACACAACAGACATCCAGTTTCAGTCTGAAATACCTTTTTTTTTTTTTGTCAAATTTTGCAAGGATTCTCCTGCTCTCTGACAATCAGATTCACATAAATTAGACACACAGAGAAAACAATAAAATTCTTTGCCATCCGTGAACATGCAGCACCCTAACTTGCATTAATGTAAACATGCAAAGACCTGTAACGTGCATCCATGACGCCATTTACATCTATGGATGAATGTCCTTCAAACCACTTTATTTGGCTCCGCTATTCTCTGATCTCTGTTAACACGTTTTGTTTCCACCTGCATATTTTGTCAGACTTTAATAGCCAGACTCCTGAAAAGTTTCAGGACTAAGAAGCTACACTTTTTCAGATGAATGTGAAAGAATTTTGTTATAAAGCACGAAAAGGTTGAACAAGCATAAGAATGTATATTTACATGACCCTCAGACTAATGTTTCCTAATACCTGACCACATGACTTTGTAGTTAAAACATTCTTATGTCCCTTATTTTGAGTGGGCTGAGGTGGAAACCAATGTTATAATAACAAACAAATTAATAATGATATATTTCCATAGGAAATAGAGTTTTTCAATAGAGTTTGAAATATTCAAAATCACATTAAGCCTTACAGTTCCCTGCATTCTCCACTCTCCAAACATTGAGGAGATGAAGAGCAGGGGGAGAGAATAACACCACAACACAAGTACTGCAGCACTTCCACACCAAGAAAGGAGTCCAAATCAGAGACTCCAAGAGGAATATAGTTGCAAATTTCAGTTAGATGATAAAACCTGGGATATTTTTAATGAGCTGTAGGAAGGAAAGAAAATTAACAAGGCAAGGAATTTTCAGAATGCAGGTTCGACCTTTGCAAATGATACAAAGATTCCCCCTTACCTATTTGCACAATAGAAGATCCACTTTACAGAGGACTGACTAATACAAATAGGCAAGTCCCTCCAAAATAGTTTGGGAGGGATGAGTCATCAATATTTTGCACACTTTTTCCATGCAGAATAATTGCTAGATTTTAAAAGCATTATCTCAAAGATGCATATAAAGAAATCAAGCAGCTTGCAGCCAAATTCATTTCCTGCACTGACGCTGCATTTCTAAAATCCCATCCTCATGAACACACAAAAGAGCTCTCTTACATTTACATCCCGTCGTCTACACACAGAAAGTATGCAGAAACATACATATGCAACTAATTTACATGAAGTGTTGAATGGACACAAGTAAAAGGTCAAAAGTGCCCTTTTCAAAGTTCAGATGGGGGAAAAAGAGGAAGTAGACGACTGAAGTCAATAAAACCTGAATTTTTAAATTAATAGTGTATGTCATGTCCAATATACTGCTTTATTAAATTTGTAGTTGTTTATCAATTTATTACCACAGATTCAAATATAATATTGCACTGGAAATATACAAAGCCTGGAATTTTCACTTGAGTTTACAGAAGAGATGATGAGCACCATTAAAGCAGTTTTTTTGCACATATGAATGCTTTTTTAAACATGTGTTTTTCATGTATTTTCATTTGATTGTTTGATGTCCCATCAAGTCTGACAAACGGTTGAATTAAAGGTCTGAGCTGTTTCAAAAGATGGAGGTTCAAAAGAAACCAAAACTAATCAGAACTGCCTTCAGACATTTGCAAACTAAGGAAAAATCCTTTTGTTTCGTGATTGCTCACTCTCTCCCATGCAAAAATCATAAAAGAACAAATCTCTTAGCTAATGATGGAAACAAACGTAACATTCGCCTCATGCTTGCCTTATGTGATATACTGAGAAAAATAACAGCAAAGTTAACCTCTTATTAGAAACATTTTAAATGTCAGTAAATAGATATCAAAGCTGTACAATGCAGTTTCAGCCTAAATTATCTTATCAACAATTAACATTCTCTCAATTTTCCTCACAGTAAGAGGAAAAAAATCGTAAGTGAATGTTCATTTATCCCATGGCAGCTGTACAAGAGACACTAATCTAATGAATATAGCAAATAAATTTATTGCTGTGCGAAGGAAACACACTCCCAGTGGAAGATATCAAACTCCTGCCTTCTCCTTTGGATACCTTCAGCTCCAACTACACACAGACCACCTTGAATATTTCACATGTCCTTTGTGCTGAGTATTACGGTTTTATTAATATCTCCAGCATATTCATCTGCACTAGGTTGGCATTAAGACAACATAAACCTAATAAATGTAAATCCTGACAGAAGTGAGCATGTCACAAAGTTGGCTGAATTAAAGTACTCAAGTCAGGAAAAAAAAAAAAAAAAAAAGGAAGGAATTATGCATACTGATTTTTCTCTTTGTACCAGTTTACAACATGTTAAAATTGTTATTCCTTCCCATTCGTAGTTGGGAACTATCCGCACTCTCCAAAGCCGACTTCCTTACACCTTTGGAATAGAATAGAATAGAATAGAATAGAATAGAATAGAATAGAATAGAATAGAATAGAATAGAATAGAATAGACTCCTTCAGTTGGAAGGGACCTACAATGATCATCTAGTCCAATTGCCTGACCAATTCTGGGTTGATCAAGTTAAAGCGAAGGTCTCATTCCGCTGTAAGAACAAAATATATTTTCAGAAGAGACACTCTGTTGCTTTGTCTAAGGAAAAGGTACTCTGCCACTTGAGATCCAGCCCAGCAGATTAACTTGTAAAAACCTGGATAAGTTAGACCTTGTGTTTCAGCTAAACAGCATGAGCAAATGGGCCAGATTCAGCAACACTAAATTTCAGTGGTGGTAGTGAGTTTTTTGGTTGTTTTTAAAAAGAGCGTATGATGGTTCTTATTTCAACAGTATCATGTCACCATCAAAACACAGTATCTTGAGTCAGTTCTGAATTCAAATTCCATGTTATGATGGAACTGTGTCAAAATTTTCTAGCTTAATTCCCTGAATTCAGTTTGAAAATTTGAAACCTAACCCCAAGCCTCTCAACTTATTCTTCACTTATAGATAATGTAGTTCAATATTTAAGATCAGAGGAGATCAAGAGTTAGAACTTGAAGCTACAAGTTCTCTCTCAGTGGGGAAGCTAGCAACAACTGTTGGACAACATGATGGATAAAAAGAAGGTCAAAATCACACAATGAGCAGGGAATGGTTTGTATCACTTTCTGAAACTCATCGTAGTCTGTCCCGATGTGCTTTATAGTTTGAATTGTTTCAAAAACTTCTCTCCTTCTTTTTTTCTTCTTTTAAATGATTAGCCATTTTCAAGTGAAATTGAGAAGTCTAAAAACCGTAAGTATTCAATTTTTCACCTTTAAGGAGAGACATAAGTGTGTTTTGATCACTTTAAAAATAAAATACAAAACTATCTTTGCACACATGCATTTTAATACAAGTATGTAAATGTTGCTCGCAGTTTCATTGTATGGAAATTAAAACTAAATGAGTGACATTATTAGAATGCAAAGAATAATTCAGAACTCTAAGCTGATCCGTTATGGGCTGCAGCCCCTGCTGCCAATTCCACTATCCCTAGAGTAGTCAATAAAGAGAGATTAATCAGGTTCAACACATTCCTAATTCAAGTAACTATTCTTGATCTATTATCTTCTTCAGGAAACTAGGTTTGTACTGGCATTTTAGAGAATGAGTGCAGCATAATAAAAAAAAATAAATACAAAAACCTCACCAAAATTACAGTTAATTGCAGTTTTACTGGAGTCAAGGTCCAAGCATAACAATTTTCAATTAGCCTGCACTACTTGAAAGAACTACTCAATGATTTTTAGATCCAACTCATTCTGGTTTTCATGTAATGGCAAATAGAAAGCTTTTCCCTTGAAATTTATAGTTAATTTTCATTAACTATTGCACTTTTACTGATTTTGGGTCTGATTTTTTCCTCCAAGCATAAAGTATGGGAAGAACAATGTGGTTCAGTTACTTTTCCAAGTCTATTTGTTGGAAAACTTTCATACCAAAAGTGCCTTTCCCATTGGAGTTTTACATCACCTCAATTTAATAGCTGTCGTAGATCATACTCTATAACCTCAAATGAGAAGAGAATAATTTAAGTAGATGAAAAGCAGACCACTAATAAAAAGTTAGTGTAAAGAAAATACAATTCCATTTTGGCAGAATCTTCTCTCTTCCCTCCCTGCCACTTCTCACTCTCTCCTGTTTTTTGTGTATAATTCTCATTCTGGTTGTCATGTGCAAAGAAATCAAGTTCAAGAAAAACTGGCATTTCTCAAAAAGGTTTATGATTACAAACATTAAGCCAGAACAGCTGTGTTGACTTGAAATTCCTCTGTAGCCAGCAAAACTGACAGAATCTTACAATGTACTATTGCTCCTTTAAGAGTTTAAAAAGAACACATTTCTCCAATCAAATACATACTTTTTTGTTGTTGACATTTTTATTGATTGGAAAAAACCTACAGGCACAAAGAGTCAAAAACACACTCAAATATCCGTATTTCATCTTACTTGCCATTTCTGGCATTTAATTATTGAGAAGTTTTAATGTACTTTCAACAATAGATCTGTGATGTGGGCAGGTCCTTTTGGACTTGGGTGACATTTGTATTTTCCTTTGAGCTAAGACAAGAGGGATAAGTTCTGAAAAGAAATAATTCCTACAGGGAAACATATGTTTTGGATTAGGAAGCTTTGGATTGGATGGAAGCTTCAATTTATTTATTTTAAGATGCCACTAAAATGTAGAGCTCTGGCTGTTGCAAGCAAACCTCCTCATCAATGCCTAGCTTTGATGATCTTGCAGAATAAGAAGACATACAAGGGAGGACTTCTCCAGGTGCAACAGAAGCAGCAGAAGTTGCAGACAGCACCTTGAAGAGGAGAGATGTGTCTTGTCCTTTCAAGAAGGATCAAACACCACCTGCATTAGGAATGAAAACAGAAAAGCTGTAGTAAACCATATTATATTATTTCCATAATATAAATAGATCAAGTAGTATTGTGTCAACTGCCTATCTAATTATCCTGCCAGTACTGCAAGAAGATTGCAAAACAGGAGATTTCCTCGGCAGTTTGCGTAAAAAAATACATTCTTGTCATGGATGAGGCTGCCCTCATCCAAATTTCACAATACAATTAGTAAATTCATGAGAACCCATTTAGTTGGCCCCATATTCTCTTCCCTCTCTCAAGCATCAAATATCACTTACACTTTTTTTTTTCCAACCGCAAGGGGAAAAACTTTACTTTTTTCTAATGCCGACTGCATTTTCCTTCTCAGCTCTTCATTGTGAATGGCTGTTTAGATCCTTAAATGTTCATGCGATACTTGGCACTAAACAAGTAAAGGAAAAAGTGTGGATATCAGTGTGTAATTTGCATTAAAATTATTGCATATTTTCCTGCTAAGTCAGTCAACAGCAGTGGCTTAGCAAAAGACAAGGAGTCACACTGGTTATGGGTAGTTTCACTCTTTCACTTGTTTATCATCTGATTTTCTTATATAAATTGTTCATAATATTTTTTTTTCAAAGTTGAACTTCAGAACACCATTTTATCTTACATATTAAGGAGGGGGTTGGCAAATGTATTTGGCAAATGTTCCCTGAGGACTTGTGCTGTCAGAAAAAGTACCAGGAGTTTTTGTATCGCTATAGGCTCGGGGAAGAGTGGCTGGAGAGCTGCCTGGCAGAGAAGGACCTGGGGGTGTTGGTTGACTACCGGCTTGATATGAGCCAGCAGTGTGCCCAGGTGGCCAAAAAGGCTAATGGGATACTGATGTGTACCAAGAATAGTGTAACCAGTAGGAACAGGGAAGTGATCCTGCCCCTGTACTCTGCACTGGTGAGGCCACACCTGGAATATTGTGTCCAGTTTTGGGCCCCTCGCTTTAAGAGAGATATTGAGCTCCTGGAGCGAGTCCAAAGAAGGGCGACTAAACTGGTCAAGGGGCTGGAAGATAAAACTTATGAGGAGCGGCTGAGGGAGTTGGGGCTGTTTAGCCTGGAGAAGAGGAGGCTGAGGGGAGACCTGATTACAGCCTACAAATACTCGAGAAAAGATGGTGGGGAGGTAGGGGAAGGGCTCTTTACATTAGTGTTGGGTGATAGAACAAGAAGAAATGGGTATAAGCTTAGTCAGGGGACATTCAGGTTGGATGTTAGGAAGTATTTCTTCTCTGAAAGGGTTGTCAGCCACTGGAATAGGCTGCCCAGGGAGGTGGTTGAGTCCCCATCCCTGGATGTGTTTAAGAATAGGGTGGATGATCTACTTAGGGATATGGTTTAATGGGGATTAGGGACGGTTGGACTCGATGATCTCTAAGGTCTTTTCCAACCTAGAAATCTATGAATCTATGAATCCTTTGATGCCCGAAGGCTTCACCAAACTGATTCTTGATATTTCTGAGTCAAGAAAAAGAACCCTGTCATAAAGTGTGTTACCAGCAGTGTTTTAAGTATTGCTAGTTCTGCACAACAGATTCAGATTTCTTAGCAGCCCCCTGACACTAGAGGAAAACACTTCTCAAGTTAGAAAAACTTTATCAGCTGCACTCATGCAAGATGAGAAAACATATCCTGGCAACCTTGAGATATGTAGACAACTGAGAACAAAGTTACATTTTGACCAACAGGTGTCTATTGTTAGAGACACGAATTTTTCACATTCTCTGTTTTCATAGCATCTCAGTTAAGATAAAGCATTTCTATTCCTTGATTTTGCATCATTACAAAAGAAAGGCAAAAAGACCAGGAGGATAAGACTCTGCAGGTGAAACAGAGAGTAGTACTGTCAGAGGATCTCAAGGTGGAAGGAAGGCACAGCCCCAGTCAAAGTATCCAAACTGCAGTTCAGTGTGGATCTGATAACACCATGTTGAAGGGAAGTGGAGCCATTAGAGAAAACCTAAAGTTACTTGCCTTCAACACTCAACAAAAATGACTCTGCATCTCTCACCTTCTGGGGAAACATCTTCCCCATCAAGATAAAGCAATTTGGAGAGAGATAAGCACACAAGCCTGTTAAGCCCATTTCATTTCTCATGAAATATTTATACAATGCCTGGTCTGGGATGCCAGTGGGATGTTGGCATGAATGCCAAGCTGCTACATACCAACAGGAGCAAGTCATATCTGGGCACATGAGCAGGGCCAGAAGTGCTATGGAAGGGGATATTAATGACTGAAAATACTGGCAGTTACAAGGCTTGACTCTACAAAACCGACTGGTTTGAGAATTGAACTGCTAAGCCTAAGCAGCTAAAATTGGTTAGAAACATTTTTGGATACACAATACATTTTTGAGCTAGTCCTAACCAAATACGCCTTCAACACACAGGAAGCTTCTGAAGGAGCAAAGAAATTAAGCCAATTTAGCACTCTTCCCACTAGCTCCTCTCCATTTTATGTGAACAAAGACATAGTAGATTAATACTACTTGTACCAGAAGTAACTATTTTCAAGTAAACCGAAGCCATAAGAACCTGTTGATTCTTCATTGATGTATCTTAAGCCAACAGCTTTTCAACAATTAACTTAAAATAAAACCAGTAAATTTGAACATATCTTGTAGAATCTTACTTAAGATTGTTTTCTATGCAAGTTACTTTGTTCAAGCACAACTCATATGAACCACTGCTGCTCTTTGACCAAGCAAATAACCTCAAATCTCTTTCCACCATAATTGCAAACTCAAAGTTTCCTCCTCCATTCCATCTTGTTATCTATTTACAATTTGATACGATGGAAAATTTCCCTATTTTCACACTTCAACTTGAATCTTTCAGGACATTTATGAGAAAAATATTGCAACTACATTTCTTTCTCCTTTTACATATAGTAAGTTTATTTTGAAATCTGAACACATCTCCATGAAAAATTGTTGCCAGAGGCCCAGCTCTACATGATTTTGATTATAACACCTTTGTTATTGAATGCAATGTTCACATTTCAAATGGCACACAAGTCAACCACGGGAAAGATGAAGTTGTGTTTATCAGATAAAAACAAAGAACAAATGGGAGGCCAGATTAGATTACTGCCTGTCAGCAGACCTTATGAGGCAATTGGCTGGCAGCTTTGGTAATGCTAACTACAAACAGCTTGCAATACCAAACCATTACATATATTCCTTGCCAAGACTGGCTGTCAGCTGTTTGACGGGCCATTTCCTGCCAAGATAGTTGACATTCTCTCCTCATTTATTAGTGAGGGCCCTGTACTTGCTGACATGGAAAGTCAACAACTACTAGTCCCTCATCTTATGCTACTTACTGAATGAGGTTGTCTAAATTACTAATAGCAAGGAATGAATGCTATTTTCATCTAGTCACAAAATACTACTTTTTTCTTTTCCCAGTGTTCAGAATGTCATTTTTCTGGGCTAGTGGACATATATGTCCTGGGAATCATTTATTCTGCATCTTTGTTTCTAATTGATTAAAATAGCATTATATGGTCATTTCTTATTTAATGCTAGAGTCAGACTCACCTTCACAGTAGCTCAAAAATAGGCGGAAAAAGAGTCAAATAAATTCCATTTCCAGAAAGCAAAATGGTCAGCAAACTAGCAGAAGTAACTATCTTGCCATGTTTTCTGAAAAGTACATCTAGTTCCAGTACAAGTAACTATGACAGAGAAACCTCAAATGATTGCTTGGACATCCATGTGGTATTAATGAAACTATCTGACCATTTTCTCATTGTGGTCTGTAAGTCCTTGATTTCAGCACTCTTTTTTTATCTCAACAACAACTTGGTGGGACAATACAGACAACAAGGGTTTTTAAGATAAGCAATTGTAGAATTATTGGTGCTAAGGTGTTTTCTGCAACCTGCCCTTGGAAAACACACAGACTTTTTACAAATTTACTCAGCTTGGCTGACTTCCAGCACTGAGACAGACCACAAGGCGTCCTTCTCTGGCATTGCTTAACCTACACTTTTTTGTTCAGAGATTAATTTTAAGATGTTATTTTTAAATTTTTAATCCAAAATAGCCCAAATTTAAAAATGCAGAAATCTATGCAATGAGTCTGTCTTTCTATAGCATGGCTATGTTTGGTGTGTGGGGTGTTTTTTTTCCTTCCATATCTGACAGTCCCTCATCCTACTGACTGTTTACCACAATGTCTAAGCAAGTGTTTTGGTCAATAATTTACCATCAGCAGAGGTTCAGTATATTTAGGACATTTTCCCAGGTATATTTTGGACAATGTTCAACATTTGTCCAAGATCCAGAATGACCTACTGAAGCTCCAGTTATATCTTTGAAGGCCAAGAAAAGAACTAGAATCAAAGTATCACTGAGTTCAGCCTAAAAGACAAGATTTTTTGCTACCAGTCAAGAAAAAACAGAGAATATAGGAACGAAGAATGAGGGCTTCTGCTTAACATACGCTCTTCTGCTTAACACAACATTTCCACCAATTACAGAGATACACTGTGTGACTTTGGGCAAATCATTAAACATTTAATGTTTCAAATTCTGTGTATAAAATGGGAAGATGTTAATTTCCAACCTTATGGTGTGAACTGCAGGCCAGGAACCTCACGCTATACAGTGATGAAGATTGTATAATGTCGTGGTTTTAGGCCGATCGGCAACTAAACTCCACGCAGCCGCTCTCTCACTCCAGTGAAGTGGAGAGGAGAAAAACATAATAAAAGGACTGAGGGTTGAGACAAGAACAGAGGGAGCACTCACCAACCATGGTCCCGGGCAAAACAGACTCGGAATTCTTAAAGCAAAGCAATTTATTAACAGTTACTTAAAAGAATAAAGACAAGCAAAACCAGTTACTCAAAAGGATAAAAAGAAAACAAGGCCAGATCTTAAAATCAACACCTCTCCACCCCCCTTTCCTTTTCTTTCCAGCTCTACCTCCTCCCCCTAGCAGCACAGGGGGGCAGGGAATGGGGGAGTAAAGGTCAGTTCTTTCCATGTTGTTACTGCCACTCCTCTGTTAAAGGAGGAGGAGTCCTTACACCATTTTCTCTTGCTCCAGTGGATCCCCTACTCACGAGGAAAATCCACAAACTTCCCCAGTGTGAGTCCTACCTGCAGGATGCAATCCTTGCCATCGGATTGCTCCAGTGCGGGCTTTACCACAGTCTCGGATTCTTAGGGAGTTGTTGCCACTCACTCAGGCGTGGATGTCATATAGACTTAAAATGTGTAAATGCGTAAATGCGTCTCTACCTGTGCCCATGCTTCACAACTGTCCTCAGGCTCAGGCATCTCCTCTGAACAAAACACTTCCCCACCGACGGGCGTCATCCCACAGACTCTAGATGTGTACCATCCTCAGGCTCAGGCATCTCTTCTTCGACGTGGGTTTTCCACGGGCTGCGAGTGGGTCTCTGCTCCCCCAAAGACTGCCATGGCTGCAGGGAGGCCGCCTGCCGTCTTGCCACTGGCTGCAGGGGAAACTCAGCTACGGCACATCTCGTCCCGTTCCATCTTCACTGACCTGGTGTCTGTATGGCTGTTTCTCTCAGATCTCAGTCCTCTCTGGGTGAACTCAGCCCGGTGGGCACCCCAGGAGTGGGGCTGTCCCCGAGTTCCCCAAGCGGCTCTGCCGCCGCCATCCTCAGCGGATGGCACTGGCCCGACCCGGCCCTGCCGGGCGCTGCCCCTGCTCCCCTCTCCTCACTCCTGGGCAAAGGCACACCTTTCCGGTTCCTTTGTCCTGATGTAAGTAAGGCAATTCGCAGAGGCGCTGATTGGCTCAAGCCCGGAGGGGGATGGGAGTCTGATCAGGTGGGCAGCTTCTGCCGCCAGAACCTCCCCCACCTACATCAGACCATGACATATAATTACCTAGAACAAAGAAAGTTAAGAAAGGATTAGAACTAATAGCACTTAGAAGAAGACAAGCCTACAACCCAAGATGATCTGAACACCAAACACTCCTGGGATGGCGTGAAAGGAAAATTAACAGAAGACAGACCATCACATTTCCTTCTATATCTACTTTGTTCAGGCTGTGACTGAAGAACAATTTTCCTTCATGTCAGTTATATCATGTAGTTTCAGACATCACCTGAAAAAGGAAGCAAACATGAAAAAGTTTTACTACACAAATGTTTTCCAAAGATCTCCATTCTCTGGTATTGCATCAGCTGAGTAAAAGCCTTCATTTGTTGTTCACTTAATTTGAATGAACTCATATTTGAGTCCCACTCGGAACACCTGCTTCAGTCTTCACCAGCAAAATTTATACGTAAAGGTACCCCTCTTATATTTCCAAAGCCTACTGGGTTGTAGTAATACAGACATTGTAACTCTCACTCACTCATGGAAAACAGTCCTCAAGCCCTCTATTTTCTATTGCACTATATCATAAAAGACAGTAAATCCGCACAATCCTCAGAGGTAAAATTTGAGGAGCACTGAAAATAGCCTAAAAATGCCTGATGACCACTTAATGCTATTTTAGGCCTTTTGATAGTTTGCTGTGAGCACCAGACTCAAAAGAATTTTCAACCTATCCAGATAACTGTGATGTTATAGTTCCAAATTCTAGATTATGAGTCAACTCCCATCTGAACATGCAATGTTCTTGGCAGACTTTGACTTATCCAAAAAGACTTACTTTCTCAATATAGATTTCTACAAGCCTGCTAGGCAGCATGAGAACAGGCTACTTATGTTTATATTTAAAAGATGCAGCCTCTCCTTCCTCTCACCAAATCCTGCTAAAAAAGTTATTATAGATCAAAGCTAGATAATGGCACCATGGTTTTCTCTTTTAAGATGTAGAACAAGACTATACGTATAAATTTCTACAGTAAAACAGGCAAATTGGCCAATATCAAAACACTTAGAAAAAAATTGAAATTACATGGAAAATGAACAGTATAGCCAAGCACAGTGCAGTCAAGCTAATGTGTTTATTAGTTGCCTTTACTTCAGGTAGAAAACTGAATAAAATTTACGTTTTTGTTTCTAAAAGAAATCTGGAAAAAAAAAAATAAAATTGAAGTAAATAATTTTATCTAAACAATCTTAACACACTTGATTTTCCTTCCTTTTCAATGTGGCTTTCTTCTGAAACTCAGTTACAATGTTTTATATGTAGAATCAGTCAGACATTTCCCTTTATGTTTGGAGAAATCAGACTAGTAAGGTTCAGTAATATCAATGAGTTTCTCTCTAATTGTGCAAAATTCGACCATTTAATTTGATAATTTCATTTGAGTTATAGGTGACAGTTTGTAACATTGCTTTACCGAGAATTAAAAACCAAAAAGTTGCTTTTTCTTAACATGTAAGCTATTTTAAAATAATTATAATAATTACATTTATGATCTTTTGTAGGTGTGAATTTGCTTTGCCTCTAAAATAAAAAAAGGTTGTTCTTTTTCTGCAGACAGATGTACACACTTTTAGATGAAAGTGCTTTTCAATACCTAGCAGATTTTCCAGATTATAAACTCTGTTACTCCTATTAGAAACATGATTTGGGGTACCATGACCTATATATGTGAAATCAGAACTCACCAATGGCTCACACATTGAATTTTGTACACTCAGAAATGAGATGCTAACAAATAATTGGTACTTATTTGCAGAAATTATTCAATAAGTGATCTGAAGTTATGAGCACTGTAACAGAGATATTCCATAACCTGTTTATTTATTGTATCTAGCAGATAAAAGCTTGTAGCTGGTGCTTAGGATATGCAGCACAATTCCTGCTCATTATGCATGGAAAAATGGCTTCCCCTGACAATCATAGAATCACAGAATCATAGAATGGCATAGGCTGGAAGGGACCTCAGAGATCATCTAATCCAACCTCCCTGTCATGGGCAGGGACGCATCTCAACTAGACCAGGCTACTCAAGGCACTGTCCAACCTGGCCTTGAACGCCTCCAGGGAGGGGGCATCCACAACTTCTCTGGGCAATTTATTCCAAAGTCTTACCACCCTCGTACTGAAGAATTTCTTCCTAATATCTAATCTAAATCTGTTCTCCTTCAACTTAAACCCATTTCCCCATGTCCTATCATTGGACACTCTCGTAAAAAGTCCCTCCTGAGCCTTCCTGTAGGTTCCCTTCAGGTATTGGAAGGCAGCTATTAGGTCCCCCCAAAGTCTTCTCTTTTCAAGGCTGAACAATCCCAGCTCCCGCAACCTGTCCTCGTAGCAGAGGTGCTCCAGCCCCTGGATCATCTTTGTGGCCCTCCTCTGAACACGCGCCAACAAATCTTTGTCTCTCTTGTGGTGGGGACACCAGAACTGGACGCAGTATTCGAGGTGGGGTCTCACAAGAGCAGAGTAGAGGGGCAGAATTACCTCTCTTGACCTGCTGACCACGCTTCTCTTGATACATCCCAGGATGCGGTTGGCCTTCTGGGCCGCATGAGTGCACTGCTGGCTCATGTTGAGCTTCTCATCTATAAATACCCGCAAATCCTTCTCTTCAGGGCTACTCTCAACCCACTCTGTGCCCAGTTTGTATTTGTGCCTAGGACTGGCCCAACCCAGGTGAAGGACCTTGCATTTTGACTTGTTGAAGCTCATGCAGCTTGCACTGGCCCAATTCTCAAGTCTATCAAGGTCCCTCTGGATGGCATCTCTTCCCTCAAGTGAGTCCACAGCACCACACAACTTGGTGTCATCGGCAAACTTACTGAGGGTGCACTCAATGCTGTCATCCATGTCGCTGACAAAGATGTTGAACAGCACTGGACCCAGAACAGACCCCTGAGGGACACCGCTTGACACTGGTCTCCATGTAGACATTGCACCATTGACCACAACTCTTTGAGTGCAACCATCCAGCCAGTTCTTTATCCACCGAGTGGTCCATCTGTCAAATCCGTGTCTCTCCATTTTAGAGACAAGGATGTCATGTGGGACAGTGTCAAACACCTTGCACAAGTCCAGGAAAATGACACCCGTTGCTTTACCCACATCAACCAGCGCTGTAGCTTTGTCATAGAAGGCCACTAAATTAGTCAGGCATGACTTGCCCCTAGTGAAGCCATGTTGGCTGTCACCAACCACTTGGCTATTTTTTATGTGCCTTAGTACAGCTACCAGGAGAATCTCTTCCATGATTTTACCTGGCATAGAGGTAAGGCTGACTGGTCTGTAGTTTCCCGGGTTGTCCTTCATCCCTTTTTTAAAGATGGGGGTTACGTTTGCCATTTTCCAATCTGTAGGAACCTCACCAGACTGCCAGGACCTCTCAAACATGATGGCTAGTGGCCTAGCAACTTCAGCCACCAGTTCCTTCAGGACCCGTGGATGTATCTCATCAGGTCCCATAGACTTGTGCACCTTCAGGTTCTCTAGGTGTTCCCGGACCTGATCTACTCCTACCCTGGGTGGTTCTTCACTCTCCCAGACCCAGCCAACATCCTCTGTGATTTGGGTGGTGTGGTTCGAGTGGTTGCCAGTGAAGACTGAGGCAAAGACGTTGTTGATAATTTCAGCCTTCTCCATGTCCTCAGCAACCAGGTCACCCGTATCTTTCCAGAGGGGCCCTACATTCTCTCTCATTTTTCTTTTTTCTCTCACATACCTATAAAATCCTTTCCTGTTATTTCTAATATCGCTGGCCAGATTTGACTCTGTCAGGGCCTTAGCTTTTCTAACCTGGTCTCTGAGTACACGAGCAACTTCCTTGTACTCATCCCAAGTTACCAGTCCCTGCTTCCATGCTTTGTGTAATCCCCTTTTGTATTTGATTTTAGCCAGGAGTTCTTTGTTTATCCATATAGGTCTCCTGGTGTTTTTGCCTGACTTCTTCCTTTTAGGGATGCAGCGCCTTTGAACTTGGAGGAGATGATCCTTGAAAGTCAACCATCAATCTTGGGCTCCCAGTCCTTCCAGGGCTTTATCCCATGGCACACTACCAAGGAGGTTCCTGAAGCGGTGAAAGTCAGCTCTTCTGAAATCGAGGGTTTCAAGCTTGCTGAGCTTCTGCCTCTTAGCTGTCTTTAGGATCTCAAACTCCACCATCTCCTGGTCACTGCAGCCAAGGCTACCCACAAGTTCAACATTACCTACCAGCCCTTCCCTATTGACAAAAATGAGGTCTAACATGACACCCCTCCTCGTTGGTTCCTCTATCACCTGGATAAGGAAGTTATCGTTAATGCATTCCAGGAATCCCCTGGATTGCTTGTTTCCCGCCGTGTTGTTTTTCCAACTGATATAAGGGTGGTTAAAATCCCCCATGAGGACCAAGGCTTGTGAACGAGCAGTAACTCCTATCTGCCTCATCCACTTGGTCCTCCTGATTGGGTGGTCTGTAGCACACTCCCACTGTAAAGTCTCCTACCCTTCCTTTCACCCTGGCCCACAGGCACTCGGTTCTTTCGTCATCACTTGCCAGGTGGAGCTCCATGCATTCTAGCTGTTCGTTGACATAGAGGGCAACACCCCCTCCTCGTCTCCCCTGCCTGTCCTTCCTGAACAGTTTATACCCCTCTAGTCCAACACACCAATCGCAGGAGTCATTCCACCATGTCTCTGTGATGCCGATCAGTTCATAGCGCTGCAGGCTCACAAGCATCTCCAGCTCCTCTTGTTTATTGACCAAGCTGTGGGCATTCATATAGAGACATTTGAGTTGGGTCCCTGATGAGGTACCTGGAGGCCCCTGATGATGCTCAGATGTTTCCACAGTAACCAACCCCTCAACAACCCCCGTGCTCTGTCTGCAACCTGGCATGACACCTTGATCCCTTGCTAACCCACAAGACTGCGCGATCTTGCTAGTGCATTCCTCCCCCACAAGCACTGGCATACTGCATTCCGGCTCCCTTCCAGTGATCCTGATTTCACCCCACCCCCTTTCACACCTAGTTTAAAGCTCTGTCTATGAGCCCTGCCAATTCCCTTCCCAAAACTCTTCTCCCTCTGTGGGACAGGCTGTTACCATGCCTTTCTAACAGACCTGGCCTCTTGCAGATCCATCCGCTGTCAAAAAACCCAAACGCCTAGAAAAACAGCTGAGCAATCAGTAAACTCCTCCCTGATAATTCACTGATAATAAAGGAAACAAAATTCAGAATGTAAGTTATTTATAATCAATTCTTTCAAGCCCAGTGCTTGGAAATATACTCAATGATTTTTATTTATTAAAACGAAGGAAGAAATTGCTGTATTTTTCCCTCTTTATATTAAGGAGTCTACTTTATTTGCCATCTAGTTAATTTCTTTATCCTTCCAGCTCTTTCTGCCCTCCCACTCCAGTGCAGACACATTTCAAACTCAATAGCTATTTAATTAAACAAATATTTTTTCACAGAATTCTTGATTTACTGTGCAATGTCTGGTTAAAGCAGACATCCCATAGGAAAGATGAAAATAAAGGAAGTCAACACCTACACTTTCATTGACATTCACTGTGAATGTCTATTGCTAATATTTTGGTTTAATGTTTATATTGGAGGACAGTCAGTACTGATGAAAGGTGAGACACCGTAGATCTGTTCAGCTTCACTACACTGGACACAGAGAGTTCAAGTTTCTCTGTGAAATTCACTTTATCACACCATCCCATTTGACACTCACCCCTCTTGAGGACCTGGGTTCTTTGCCCCTCAAGAGCAGGCTGCTGATCACTCACAATGAACATTTCTCCTGAATGAAAACTCTGCAGATAAAGTTCTGCTTCAATGAAGTTCTGCTAACCTGGGCGTAGGGTGCACGAAAACAGTAAAAGTCGGTGTCTGGCAGACATTTAAGAGAGGCTTCCAATGCATTCAAAAATCTACCTAGAAAACTCATGTTTATGTTATTCAGCTAATATAATACTCAGCTTTCCCACTATAAAACCACCATAATAGTTTTGTAGCATGGAATTATTCTGCTGCCATTTCATGCAGCCCACATTTCATCCAATTACAATTATTTTTACACAGACAGAAATACGAAAGGTTGGCAGCTCAGTAATTTACAGGAGGTGGTGGGCAGAAAAGTACCTATTGTAAGTCATGTCAAAAGATGATTTAAAATCCTGAATTATTCTGTAAGCTTTGATCCTGCTTTTTCTTTTTTTTTCCCTCTGGGAACAGGTGCTGTTGAGAAAAACAGAAAAGAGAAAAACAGATTCATAAATTTATCCCTCAGTCTCATTTAGGAGACTCAGATAAATTGGGATCAGGACATGAATCACCTGGTAAAGAATGAAACTCAACTGAGAGTCTGCAATCCCATCTTTGGTTTAGATATCTTTCCTTGAAAAACCTTCTGATGGATTGATGTGAGTAAATATTTTTTAAATTAGTAAAAGGCCAGACAATAAAGTTCCTGAAACATTTTGCCAGCCATAAATTGATGGGTTTTCTCTGTTTTCCAGCAATTTACAATACCACACTGCCTCAATTCAATTAGGTTGGTTAAAAGGTATTTTTTCTTGCTACAAATGCTTCTCAATTGTGGAAATATCTGTAACTAAAACTAGATTACATGTGATTGGTATTTATGGGGCAGTCTTCCTGCACTGGATATTGAATTTCAGAGGCCAAGACTTATTTTTTTTAAAAAAGTCTTTCTGTAGAAAAGGAGATTTGCTGACTGAAAAAATTCTCAACTGACAGCTGTTTAGTAGCCCAAAGTCTAAGCCCACTCCCAGAGAACAGACGTCTGCATCTTGAAAACCAGCACGACTCCCATAGCAAGAGAAAAGACTTTATACAGAAAGTCGAAACAAAAGCCAGCAGCATGAAGTATAAGGCACCACAACATGAACCCGAGTGAAGTCTTTTGGAAAGCACAACACAACCAGCCAGTACAAGCCAGTCGTAACTGCCTCGCATTCACCATCCTCCAGAGTGATTCTTTGATGTTTTGTTGTTTTTCTCTTGTATTCCCCCTTATAATCAAAACTTTTATTAACATTACAAGTGACAAAGACTGGTAATACAAACTCAAGCTATAAATAATACCAATTAGATTCCTTGTAATAAAGAACTGAGACCATATTATAAACTTCCTAGGTATATACAAATACCAAATCTATCATTCAGTGGCCAAGAAAAAGGAGGATAGGAATAGAGTGCCATTCAAAAGTATAGTCAAGTGCGCTGGGAGATTTGGTCCAAATTTCTGTTTGAAGAGTGAAAAAGACTCAGATGTCGGACTAGGTCAAATAGACAAGAAATTTAGGAAGACTGCGCAGGAAGAAATGGTGTAACATAGGTGATGCACTTTTAAGTGGAAGATATTACCTGCCCAACAGATCATGGCCCAAAATCAAATGTTCAGAAGTCAAAATACAAGCATGATTTATGATGTTCAAACTTTTTATTTTTACATAAATTTATATTCTTTTGGTTTTAAAGCACAGCTACAGGACGATTAAGTAAAAATAAATACTTTCATTGGCTATACTTTTAGAAGCACAGAATAGATGCAGATCTGTGTATTGGAAAAGTCGCCCTTTCAGAGAGTTGCCACAAAAATGTGCTAAACTACCAGATCTGAATAAGCTGGAAGACAGATCTGTATATAGGCAAGCTAGTTTAGGAAGCATTCCTGGACTTTTCCCAGACTTGGAATATTCAGACAAAATTATCAGCTGAATTCAACGATTTTTCTACGCTGAACGTTCACTGCATAAATCAGCTCATCTGATCAACAAATATTGGTAGCTGGATACCTTTGTCTCATCACGGTATACGTAGGACGGGAAAATGTCAGACTCCAGAACACTCCCTTTTGCAACTCTCATGACCTCATTTCCAAGAAGGCAAAAATCCACAGTTGTTATATACTGATATGCTGGGTTTACATGATGGAGTTTTGGTAGCATGGGAGGGGCTTCAGAGGTGGCCTTTGTAAGAAGCTGTGAGAAAAGCTTCCCCTGCCCCAAAACTAGTTGGACCATCCTCTGGCCAGGTCGAACTTTCTCTCCCTTCTGCCCAGGGCCGAGCCCATCAGCGCCTCTCTGAATTTCATATTTAAGAAGGGGGCAGAAGAACCCCAATGGGTTAGAATTTCAGTGAATAGAGAGGGGAGTCAGGTGGCTGCGCCTTTGGCCTCCTGAGTGTGCGGCTGCCTGCACTGGGCCACCACCACTCCACTGAAGATGACCACAGCAGTGCGGCTTGGAGAGCTCCAAAGCGCCGCACTCCTGGGGTGTCCACTGAGTGGAGTTTGTCCTGTCAGGACTGACGAGATTCACTGGGGCCAGCACAGCTGCAGCAGAGAGAGGACCGAGACCTGAGAGAAACAGCCATGCAGACACCAAGGTCGCTGAAGATGGAGTGGAAGGCACTGTGCCGGAGCTGAGATTCCCCCACAGCCCGTGGTGAGACGATAGTGGCCCTCTTGCCGCCCGTGGAGATTAACGGTGGGGCAGAGATCCACCCGCAGCCCTCAGAGAACCCCACTCTGGAGCAGAGATGCCTGTGCCTGAAGGAGGTCATAGAGAATGGTCTCTGTGAGCTGCTGGAGGCTGACGATGAGGTGGAGAGGCATCTGAAGCTCATGGAGAACCCCATGCTGGAGTGGGTGGCAGCTCCCTAAGAAGCCATGCCTCTGTGGGAAAAGTCCACACTGGAGCAATCTGAAGGACAAGGATTGCATCCTGCGGGAAGGACTCCTTTTAACAAAGGAGCAGTAGAAACAATGTGTAACAAACTGACCTGCAAGTCCCCCCATTCCATTCCCCCGCACCACTGGGAGGAGGTAGAGCCAGGAAGATGGGAGGGGTGAGGGAAGGATATTTTTAAGACCTGGCTTTGTTTCTTGTTATCCTCTCAAATAACTGTTAACGAATTACACTGATTTTTCCCCAAGCTGAGTCTGTTCTGCCCAGGGCCATGGTTGGTGGGTGATTCCTCCCTGTTCTTGTCTTGATCTTCAAGCCTTTTTTTACATTTTTGTCCTTTCCACTCCATCGAGGGGAAGGAGTGATCGAGCAACTGAATGGTGGCTTAGCTGCTTGCTGGGCTAAACCATGACAACTGAAAAAGCCTAATGCACAAGGTGTATTTGGTTCATTAAAAAAGCTGATTATCAAATTAACCAATAGGAAAAATATATAGAGAAAGTGACACAATAAATTCAAGTGACTGAAGACACTTGGCTGAAGACAGTTCCAGAGGAGGGCCACAGAAATTATCAGAGGGCTGCAGCACCTCTTCTGTGAAGAAAGGTTGACAAAGTTGGGGCAGTTCAACGTGGGGAAGAGAAGGCTCCAGGGAGACCTTATTGCAGCTTTTCAGTGCTTAAAAGGTGCTTATAAGAAAGATGGGGACAAACTTTTTAGCAAGGCCTGTTGTGATAAGTGAAGGGATAATGGTTTAAAACTGAAAGAGGGTAGATTTAGACGAGATACATAGAAGAAATTTTTTACAATGAGGTGGTGAATCACTGGAACAGGTTGCCCAGAGAGGTGATAAATGCCCCATCCCTGGAAACATTCCAGGTAGGCTGGACAAGGCTCTGAGCAACCTGATATAGTTGAAGATGTCCCTGCGTATGGCAGGAGAGTTGGACTAGATGACCTTTAAAGGTCCCTTTCGACCCAAACTATTCTATGATTCTATTGATGCTATGATTCTAAGACAGAAATAATTGAAAATTATTTTTTAAAATAATTGAAAAATATAATTACTAATACAATATGTTAGTAATATTTTAGATATTTCAGTATTTACACATAGAAAGTAAATAACAGCCTTCTCTGAAATAAGACCATACTTCTAACTTTATTCGACACTTCCAAATTGCCATCTATGTGAGGATAGACTTTTAAGATGATATTTGCGCCGCTTGTCAACCTCAGTGTTGAGAAAGGCAGAAACAGACATACAGCAAGATACTTAACCACACTTACATAGTTATTATTGTGCTATTCTTATATTTAGGTGAAATCAATACTTGGCAGCAAGACAACAAAGATGTCTAAGTAATGTTGATGCCCAATGATGAAGCAAATGGCATAGGGGTGAGGACTTATTCACAGTTCATAAAAACAAAGGCAAACTGTTTACTCGATTCATCACATCTTATATTTATTTTGTATGAACTGATATTTGTGAAGCACAGGTCCACCCACTATTTGTGGGATACTTAACAGCTGCTTAAAAATTGACATCTGAATGATATGCTCCTTAATTTCCATATAGGAATGAAACGTCACTGATTTTTCTTCGCCTGGACCAGCTGTGCAGCGAATGATTCATCCTTGCATCAAACAGATCGCTGATACAAATTACCACATACTGCTGGATACGGATTTTCAGCACTTTGGATAACTATTCTGCATCTCAACAGAAACAGAGATGTGGGTTGGCTGAAGCACTGCACAGTGTATGTCATTTATTTTCATGTATGGGAGACTCTAATCCCAGAAAATGAGCCCATGAGTAGCTGGAGCTCAAAAATAAAGGAAAAAGCTGAGCTGTAGCTACCATCCAACTCTTAACAAAGCCATTCAGGGTGCATGCAATAATTCAAAAGGAGAGCACACTAGGATGAAACACCATCTGAACTCAAGAAATACCACCTTTTACTGTTGCTTAGATATATATCTCTTCTGAAAAAAAAAAAAAAGTTAGGTTCAGTATGAGTTGCATGCAGATGTATAAATACGTCATTTTAGGTACATAAATGAGTCTTTAAGCCACTTTATCATGTGTGTTATTTTGACATGCAGTCCTGCATACTACTGCAAGACCTCTGAATAAATCAATTTTAGGGAACATTATCTTATGTCTTCACACAAAGAGGATACAATTAACTGGAGAATCTCAATACATACTATTAGCAAGAGGAAAAAGCACACAAGAAGAGAATGCACGCCAAATCTATTCACTGGTTATCGTGTTGTCTCTTATTACTATTTTAAAAGCTACATGAGAACACAGTAATTTCTGGAGTTGGCTTGCAACACAGTCATTCACAATTTTCCTTAAGAGACTTTCATATCTCAGTGGACGAGAACTCTCTCTTTTCTCTGCAAATCCACGAGTGAACTGAAAGACTGAGATGGAGCTTAATATTTCCAACCAGATGTAAGACAACAACAGACACCTTAACTATTATCTGTGCTTGGGCTAATAATGAATATGATAAAATTGTTGTTTGGCCTGAATAATAGCCAGTTTATCCTGCTTCTCCAGAAAGACTCAAGGGAGGGAGCTGAAAAGCATTAATAATACATACTTCTACTCTATGCAATGTAGCACAAAAATGGACTCACTGAGTGAGTGAATAAGCTGACAGACCTCCACTCGACTGCGATTAGATTTTGAGCTCGTACCAAGCTGCCCAGCTGGGACCACTGCACTGCACCACTGTCCGTGGTGTAGGCATAACAGGGACGAGAAATATTAGAAGAAAGGGGGCTGGGATGGTTGTTTTTGAGAATCCTGGAACAAAGCAATGGGCAGGAAATTTAAACTAGGGTGGAAGCAATAGGTTAAAAAAAGCCCTGATTAGAGGTAACGCTGACACCAGAGTATCCTTACAATCTCCCTGAAATGTTTATTTTCAAGTTATAACCCATCAAAATATTTGGAGATTCATTTTCATGAATAACTCAATATTTAATCATTTTCACAATCATTCCTCACCTATGAACACACCTCTAGCCCAGATTCCCTACATTAACATCGTCCTTAGAAGCAAAATAGCTCCAAAAAGCAGAACAGAGAGAGCTGCTTTCATCCTCTCCATAAAAAGGCTAGATAGGTCAGGGTGTCAATTTCACACCATTTTCCTATTATTAGGTACGATAAAAAACAATGAAGATCAATGTAAATGCATATAAAGACATTTTTACAGGTGAAAAAATCATGAATTCTGTAAATCTCTGCATCTGCCTTAAGATGTATTTCATGCTAAACTCCATGATCTAATATTCCCTCATATCTTATTTTAAATCCTGCAGAGCATCTACATCATGCACTTTTATCTTCTGCTTTCCTCATTCACACGAACATATGCTTTGCAATTTGGCAGTTCTTCAAATGGGATCATTTGAAATAGACTTACAGTTAATGACTTTAACCTTCCAAAACAAAATACACTGCCTCTTCAACATTTGGAACACTTTCCCTAATACTGACAACCACTTCTGTTAGTCAGACCACTCATTCATATAGATAATTATTTTTTAATTAAAAAAAATCCCTCCAAAACTGCCACACGCATATGTCTGGAACACAAAAGAATATCGTTATTCTTAAAAGAAATTCTTCTATATGTATTAAAAGTAGCATCTTAGAGCAGCTTTTGTCTTTAGTTTCACATATACCTTTATTTCTTTCCTATATATTGCCATCAACCATCAGAAAAAGGAACACTGGCAATAGCTCAAACAAATTCTGAGAGACTTTTACCCAGTGACAAGCTTTATAAGATCAGCATCTCCAAAGTACAGGTACAAATGAAATTCTCAATTAAATTCAAAAAGATTGATGGATGAAACAAAGGTAAGAAATCTTTTCTATACTGGATTCAAAAGTTTCTGGATCAAACAACTACCAGTTAAGCTAGAACAGGTAGAAGGTCATATGGGTAGTTGTACCCCTTCTAACTGTTAAAAATTACTAGTCCCAAGTTAAAATACCTTGAATCTAGCTCTGCTAGTATTTTCGTGGGAATCCACCAAATTTTTGCAAAGTATGTTAACTACAGTACACAATTACAGTAATGTTAAGGTATAATTTTGCCCCCTATATTTCAACAAAACATTAATGTTTTATCTTTCATGCAGTGTCTTGCAGCCTTCACATCAAACTGGAACAGGAGAACAGCACTCAGACTGAAATAATACAAGCACATAAGTTTAATTTCCATTTTTACTGACTGATGGTTAGGAATCAAGACCTGGTATAGCCTTTAGCATGAAAATTGGAAGCAGAATACTTGCTGCAAAGAACAGCATTTTTCCTTTGACTTAGCAAAAAAAATTTAAAAGAAATTGAGATAGACATATGAGCCAATACCTCTGTTTCAACAAATCTAGTGAAAAAACAGATTTCTGATTAGCAAGACTTTTTGTCAGTCTGTTTAAAATACAAAGCAGTTGATATTAAAGTCTATTTATAAAAACAAAAACAAAAACAAAACCACAAACATAAAACATTAATGGGAGTAGTAAGGAACTGAGAGAAGACTGCATCTCTTAGCAGATGTTTGTCCATCCATTTGTTAATCACTCGCCCCAGTTCTTTTTCATCCATCAATTGAAGTGGATTGGTGGCAAAAATGCAGTACAGATCTCCTCCTCCTTGTCATTTCATGCATGCTTGCAAATCCAGATATTCCTCTGTATTTTTGTTCTTGAAAAGTAAACCACATTGCCCTTTATAAGGGAGCTACAAAGCAATGAGTTACTCTCCCTCCCACTGCTGCTTCTCAGATGGTCTGCTAGTTATCGGATCTCTTCCTCCTCAGGCAGCATTTTTTCAAGAAAATCCTTAAAAGTTCAAAAGTCAACATACAAATAAAAGTAAATGAGCACAGGCTTTAAGGTCTGAATGAAATGAAAAAGAGATAAAGAAAGAAACATCATTCAGCAGCACAATGATCACATTTACAAATCTGTGCAATGATTTTGTCAGTAGATGTTCATCTTCCTGAGTGCAAGATTGCTTGGACACTTTTCCCCTGCACTCTGGATGACCTACTGCAGTCTACAGATAGAATAAACCAAAGCAGAGTCCATCTGTCCTCATTTTCCTACATGCTTCTACCAGGAGATATAAAAATAATATATGCCTAATAGAGTTTTAAATACATTTATTGAAACTGAAGCTGCTTCACATGCAGCATTTCACAGAGTCACCATTATCTCAACTCCTGGAAAAACACAGTAAGAGCTAGGTTTGGGGCTGAGTGGCTGTAAACGGCAAGTTCTTGTAGTAAAGCTTTTCTACAAGCCTTCCATTCATTCCTGTTCCTATTACAGAGCACCTGCTTTGAATCATCACCTCAAGGAACGTAATTTTTTCCTCATTTTTACCGTCCTCGTTTTGCCTTAGCAACATAAATTCAAAACCAGAGCCTGAGATTATGGGGAACAAGGAATAAATTTCTCTCTTATTTCCCAATAAACTGGGACCCAGGGCTTGCTGCTCCTACTGAGAAATCTCCCATCCCGCAGGAAATGCCTCTGATATGGGGCGATTTATACCCTTAAGTCCCTGGAAAGGTAATCGTTGTGCTTCCTCAATAATCTACAATGAGTTTTAAGGAGAGAGATGTGAATTTGAATTGTCTCACACAATGAAGTTATTTGAACCTATGTCTTTTATGTCCAGACCTAGGGTGGGCTACTGGACAAAAAGGAGAATTGTTCCCATCACCTTTGTGGAGGTAATTCTTGCTTACTGTGGCATTCATATACTGTCTCTTTCAACATCATTCCTGTTTAAATCCATCCATCTATCTGTCTGCTTTCCATCACCCCTTTATATAATTTAGTAGCACAGATAATCACATTGAAAAATCAAAAACATTTTTTCCAACAGGAGAGGGTTTTGTTGTTGTTTTAGTCTCAACCTCTGCATTCTTCAAGAAACTTAATTGATATTTTCCAGAATATCTTACTGAAAAACATTTTTCCTTCATAAGAAACCTTTTATTTTTCTATTTCCACTCCTGAGCTACAATAGATATGGGATAAAAGGAAAACAGGCCTAGAATTTATATACCTTTATATACACACAGTGAATTATTATTTTAATACATTATTTTAACACATTATTTTAACATAGTAATCTTTTCCTGAAACACTCAAAACTACTCTTCTTCAAGCCAGGCTAAAGCCCCAGTGTGCACCAAGAAATGTAAATAAATCCACAGCTGTAAATATAAAACCCCACAAATATGAAAAGCAAGGCTAACATAAGATAAAACATACATGAACAAAGAGCACAGGTGGTAGGAAGATCACGGTAACAAAACAGCATTCCTTGGTACACATTTAGCTATAGTACTTACACCTTGCCACTATTTTAACTAACCAGGTGGGAGCTGTATACAAATAGCAAAAGGAAAAGTGTTATGATGACAAGGAGGATAAAAATCAATACAAGAATGAACGTTGCAGATGAAGCCGACAACTTGAAAATCAATCAAGTTAGACAGACATTGTTTGAATTAATATTACTGCATCACTAAAAAGTGGATTGCTGAAATCTATGGGAACACATTGATAGCTATGAAATTCCAATGGAAACCAAGCAGGAAAAAACCTTCCCAATCTCTCTGACATTTCTCAGCAACCTCCATCACTTCTGACGCAAATTTATCAGGTAACATCCACAAAACCAAGCTCTGTTTCAACTCAGTGTAGCTAGTGACATCTATGTATGATGTATGACTAATATCATCACTATATGCTATACGAAAAGGCCTTTACTGTGTTACTGTATTGCATTCTTTAAAAAGAAAGTACCTCTGAGAGTCAGAGCAAAATTACTCAAATCTTCCCAAGCCTAAGTTATGGAAGTTACAGAATCATTAGTCTCCTCAAAAGCATCCAAGCCTCCCAGCCAAGTCCTTTGTCAGTGATTTTATGTCACTTGTACTACTACTGTGAAGCAGCAGGACCTTGAAGTACAGCATCCTTACCCCAACTGAGGAACAGCTGAAGAATGTAGCATTTGCTTAAGAGGGCAAGAAAAACTGCCTGACTTACACACATTATTAATATTCTAACCACCCATGAGAAGCCAGTGAAGAAAATATTTTACTACTTGAAGGTCAACAAGGCCAAAGGACTTCAGCGGACAAATAATTTCACAGGAGAATCAATTGCTGAGGTAGAAATAACAGAATAAAACCACTTACATACCCTTTTGTTTAACCTTTCCAAATGCTTTAGAAATCTCCAATTCCTCCCATCTGAGACAGATTTTACATGCAGATTTCAGAAGAGACTTGCCAAATTCTTCAGTAATTCCAGACACTGAGATCTCTAGATATTTAAAGTGATTAGTAATAGTTAATACAGATTTCAGTTATTTTATTCAGTTCTGCAGCCAGAATTTTATTGACTTCACTGGCTCATTCAGATGAATGAAGTACTACCTACTAGTAAAGATTCCTTTTTTTGTTATGAACGTTGAATTAACAGTGCAGAAATTACTATGAATGGTTTTTTCCATTGCCCTGGTTCAGAAAATATCTCTTACAGTAGCTTCATAACAGATAATTTCTTGGATATTGACGTTGGCTTTAGCAAACAGCCTGTAATCTGTGATACCCTTTCCCTAGTGTTTTCAGAAATATTTCCTGGATATTGCTGTAGAAAAGACAGAACATATTCACTAGCAATCTCCTAAGATTAGAGTAATTCCTCTTTCCCACTTATTTTATCAAAAGATTCACTTAGATATAAAATTACACCCTGCTCATCTCAACAGTTTTCACCTCTCTTTCCTAACTGATTTACAAATAGTTTTCACTTTCTGAGCATCAGCCATCCTTGGCTTTACTCACAAGTAAAACTATTGCTCTATAATAGTTCTAGACCTTGAAAAATACAGCTGCAATGCACCTAGTCCTTTGGAAGACATTACGGTTAGTAAGTAGCCATCAGGGAAGAAACTTCTAACTTATGTACTGAGTTATTTGCATAAATTGAAAACTAAAACACTCTTGCTCGACAGTATTACTTTTATAATCAGTAACAGGGCCCATGAGAATACATTAGATGTGTCTTCAGAATATCAAGCAAAAGCATCAAGAATTGCACAGAAGCACAGGGATAAGCATGAAGGAATTTATTTCAGTGCAAAAAGCTGAAGTGTTTCTTTAAAATACTAAGCCCTTGAGAGAGCAGGGAATATGAACACTTAAATGACAGCAACTCAAAATTATCTCCTACAACGCTGAAGACAAAAGTACATTATTTCCCTAGGTTGTAAAAAAAGCCATCTAGAGAAAATCTTTTCAAACAATATTAAAAAATAATCTTAGATGTTAATGATCTGGGTCCAGCTAGATTGGAAATGAAGGCTAGAAGAAAACTTAAGTATACAGTATAAGCAATGCCTTAGAAGTAGATTTATGCAAAATTAGTTACATTAAACTAAAACTATATGGAACTAGACCATACCACTACATATTTATGCTCCATCATGTATTCAAATAGCTTTGATAACTTGAAGAAACAAACAGGGTGTAGTTAAGATCAAATCACAAATGAAAAATAGAAAGAGATTAAAAAAGGATATTGCAAATAATGAATAAAAACAGACATCCTAAAACATAAAAGCAAACATTTATTCAGAGTAAATGTAGAAGTGTTTTCCACCATTAGCAAGACCAGAAAAATCATTAGAAAATGACAGATCTATAGAAGCCACATGAAAATAAATATGGGAATCTTAAAGATCCCAGAAGAGAGCTTTGGCAGAAATAGTTAGCTGATGTCAACAGAACTATGGCAGTTTTCTCAGCAGACTATCCACTCTTGCATTCTGACATCTCTAACAATTGTACGTTTTTGTTTTCCACAGACTTGCATTTTTAATATAAGGCTTCTTATAACATTTCGGCTTCTTCTAAAATTTCAGCTATCAACAATATCATTAATGCTCAGACTGAGTAGAGCTTCTCTTGAGCATTTTCACATCCTCACAGAAGAAGTAAGTTATTTCATCATGCTTTTACTTGGTGTAGATGAGCTACTTACTTGATTGGAAGTCAGAAATATCTGTAGTTCAAACTGCAATTGAAATCTTTCCCATTAATTGTTGCATTAGTAAGTGGAACAATTTGTTTATAACTTATAATCACCTTTTTCTCAGGAGAAGATTCTCAAACCTGTTGTTACAATAACACAGCTAGGACTGATTCCCTATGGGTCAGGTGGCTGCTTGCTCTACTCTTACACTGATATTCTTAAATGTTTCAAGAGATATTCTGTGATAATTAAACTCAGTCCCTCTCCAATAACACCTGGGTTTTTAAAGGGGAGCAAGAAAGTAAGACAGACATGCTCATTATCTCTTATAGTAATATTGAACAAAACACTGCGTTTCTTACTAGAAAATATTCCTACAAGCTGGAGTTTCTTCTAGGAGTATTAATTATTAATTCAGTATTAATTATGTAAGTCACACAGACTACTAGTAAAAACAGAGATCTCAGGCTATTTTTCATTCCTGCATCATTTATCTACATCATAAACCTTTCTTCCCTTTACTATCTATGAAAGAACTATGTCTTTTTTTTTGTCTTTTCAAACTAAATGCATAGCAGTGAAAAAGGAATGTTTGTGCAGAAAAATAGTCATCTAATGGATATAAAAGACCAAGAGAGGAAACACACCGTAAGCTAAATAGTACCAGGATAAAATCTCTTCTCTCATAAACATCCAATAGACTCTCTGCACAAACAGATTCTGGTAATGGTCCATCAAATGGTGATGTGCATGAGGAATTCGTACCGAATATAATGATTCCTACATAAATATCACTTACCTCTTCTGAAAAAAAAAAAAAAACAAAACACCACAGAATCGAGATGTAATGCTTAAACACAGAGAAAAGAAAATAAGCTATAATGAGTATTGGGTCAACATTTCCAACAGCTCTTTAGCAAGTGCCAAAGAACTGAAGCAGACTGAGCAAATAAAAATGCAGAGAAAGACAAACACCGTTAACTTGACTTGAACTCTATCTGCAGAGAGAATACTGTTAGCCTGTTTCTGACAGATATGAGCAGACGCATAAAGCTGTATCCAGTCCGCCTTTACAGGTCTAATTAACAGGCTTCAGATGCTTCTCAGTTGAACCATTTCTCTTTGCTGCGGCCAATACCTGCTATATGATCTATTACAAACAACTCAATTGCTTTTATAAGCAGCTTAAGAAAACATTTCCTTCATCGGTGGATATGTAAGTTAGTTGTAGCCATACTGGACCTTAAAGCATAGCTATATACAGAGAAAGCGTTTGACTTGTTCAATATTTTCTCCTAACTTTCTAATGTTTTTTGTGTGTTTTTTGTAACAAGGGTCAAGTGCTCTGATTTAATTCAGGGTATTTTTAATATGTATTTGGTGTCAAATATGCCCTTTTGAAACAGAGGATTACAATTTATTTACCCATCTGAAAAATTTTAATGGCACGTGTTTATTCTCATTTCTGTGATTTTGTGGGACTTTGTGTATCTAACCAATGGGCTTTTTAAAATTATGAAGACACTGGGATGCATTCATCTTATTCATGGCAAAGAGATCACAGGCCAGAAACCACAACTCCAAAACACCCTAGTAAAGGTTGCAGCTGTGTGTCATCACTGAGCACTCTCTTTCCTCCCCTAATGTAAACAGCCTCCAAACAACGGGTTGACTTTTCAGTTTGATTTTTGTGGAGTTGGATGGTACATGACGAATATGTAACTACCAAGATTTGACAGATGAATACAATCACTAAATATTTCTCTCCATTCGAGCAAAACTTCCACTGGATTGAGCAAGCTGAAGCAATATGATGCAGGTTTCCACACCTCTCCGTAAGAACTGAGCAAGCACCCTGTTGTGGCTGCAGCTGCTGCTCTCTGCTGCGATGGATGTAGGCTTGGAAATGCCCTTAGGAGACAGGACTACATCTGCAGTCACTATAATTTTTAAATCTTCAAAAGCACATTCCCATGCTCAAACAAAGGCCTATTATAAGTCTTTTGAAAACTTGTTGCTGTGCCCTGGTCCTCCAAGAAAAGATCACCTTTACGTTTGCTCTGCGGTTGTGCTCACACTGAGCACCTGTATCAGCTCCAGTACATTTATAGGTGTTGAAACGAGAACTAGTCTTCAGCAATCAGATGCCCTAAAAAATACACTAAGCTGCATTTCATTAAAAATTGCCAAGAAGAAGGTACCTCCACGTGTTAAGAGTGTGATGCTACGTCTCAAACACAGGGTAGTCCCATCACAAAGCTAATTAGTAACATAGGACCAGAGCAACACACACGCACTGCCCCTGCAGCTAGCTCTCCTGCTGCTGTCTGACATTTTCCAGGGCTGACTCTACTGCGTTGGAACTCCTTCATCACTGGTTCTGTTGTATGGTAATAATATCTTTCATTTTCACCTGGTAACCTCAGTTGTCTTGACGACATGTTAAGTTTATCTTTCAAATTCCCCAAAATAAAAGCCTCCTGTATAAACTTGCAGGCCTTGCCAAACCTTTAGTTTCCTTCGGAAGACTCCCAGGACACAAGTAATGCTGAATGAGGGGTGGTGAAGTCTGTTTTCCGGAGGGGATTATAAAAAAACAGCAGCTTGACTTGACATTACAGAATTCAGGAAACAATGTGTCCATGTCCAGGCAGAAGATTACATTTTTTAAATTTGTTTTTATTAATTGCATTTTCATTTTGTCACGTCATTCTTTTTGCTTGCAGAAGCAGGGATTACATTTCAAACATTAGCTGGCCTGACCAAAATTAGGTAGCCACAAGACCCCAGAAGCTGCTTTTGACAGCATTAGTGAGCCCCCAGCATCACAACACAGCCCTTAATTTCAGTCATGTTTACTTATTTGGTCACTCTGAACAAAACACCTTTTTTTTTTTTTTTCATTCCTTTGGGAATAAAAACATAAAAACACTGTTTAAAAAAATGTTATAAGCATCTTAAAAAAGATCAGCTGGTAAGGGTAAAAGCATCAAGTAGAATAGGCTGGAAGGAGGCAAGACAAAGCACTCCAGAGAGCAAAAACTAAATGTTTAAAGAAAGACATACACATGGAAATTTTCATCTGTCTTGACCAAAATTATGCCAGGACTAAACAATGCAAATTACCTCAGCCATACTCTTACTGTATCTGTTGCAAGCAAAGCTGCTTAGCCTTTTCTCTGTGTGTGCTGCTATGTTTATATAATCAATTCTGACTCAGTTATTTAATGATGTGAAATACAAACATTTCTTTATCAACTCATTTTGCAAAATATTCTGCCTAATTAATCTCTCCCCACCACCATCTTTTACTTTCTCTCTGTTTTTAACCACAAGGTTTCACAGTTAACATTACAAGAAGATGACAAGGGCAATTATCATTAAAACAGAGCAGAACAAAGCTATGGTAATGAGAAGAACTACAGTTCATTCACTGAGGTTCTGGCAGTGATGAAAGGAGTAAACTGAGTCTACCTTTCTTTTATAGATAACAAAGCAATTACAACATGTAAAGTAATACAGAGAAAATAATAATTTACTGGAAAACTGAGAGAACAGCAGGCTCTGAAAAATACAAAGAAAAACAACTTGTGTAAAAGATATTTCACTGTATCAAAAATTGTTATGAATAGGTGACATATAAAAAGTGCTGGGATGCATAGCAAGTAAAATCACTATTTCAAAATGAAATCCTGTTAATTGAAAAAAATAAAAACAATCACAGAGAAAAAAAAAATAATCACAGAGAAAAAAAAAAAAAGTGCTTTATTGAATCCTGCAAAGGAATAGCATATTTTGGTATCACACCATTTCTCCACAGAAAGCAAAAAGCTGTTTCAAGATCTAGGGAAAAGATCATGATTCAGGGACTGGGAGAAGACACATGCACTGGGAGAAGACACATGACTTTAGCGCGCTGCACTCTGGGCATTTTGGCAGGCTGGTGCAGCTCAGTATAAATTAGAGATACCATTACACCTGCTCTATAGCTGGCACTGAGGACCTGTCAGAAACGTAACTTCAACTTGCTCCTTTCTTCATGCTCCACAGTGCTTTTGAACCAAGCACAGGAATGGAAAACTTCACAGTATATGAGTCGGTCAGCTCAGACAAGGCTCAGATGTGGTCCCTCCTGAACACCAGCCACCCACAGAACCACCTCCACCAGGGGAGATGCTGGCAATAAAAACTGGTTGCACATTCATATCACATCACATCACATCACCTTGTCTTCCGATTCCAGCAACTTGGTGCTTCTCAGTGACAGCAAGAAAAATAACTGAAAGCCTTAGTTAGGAAAAGGCTTCTGCATCAGAAATTCACTCGGATTAATCTGAAAGCCACAAAACGCCGCATGAAAATCCAGGATTTCCTGGGCTCCGCTCCCATTTTTTGGCAGCACAGCATGACTTAAAAGTAAATTAAGAACACACAAGAAGAAATCTGAGTCTCAAAAAGGACAAGTAACTGTCCCAGACTCACGCAGCGAGCAAACACCAGATGCTCAGGTCCTTCTTGTAACAGAGTCAGTCTAGTGCCCTGCTCTGCAACCTCTTCAACTGTATTTGCAGCAACCTCTCTTAGAGTTCGAATGTCTATTAAAATAAGTTATTGTTCTGTTGCCTTCCACTGGGTTGGAATTGCCCATTTTTTTTCTGTGTGGTATTTCCTAAGTATTCAAAGCAGAGCAGTGGTACCTGCCACAAAAGTCAGAACCCACAGGTGGGTATCTTCCTTATCTCCCTGGCACACAGTTCATCATGAACACGTACAGACTGGGAAGCAGCATTAACTCCATATGCCAGGCTAAGGAGCTGAGGCTTTATGTAGTACTTCAGCAGATTAGGAGCAGGAATAAGTGCCAAGTGACCTGGGTTCCCACCCTCTTTCTGAACTTGTTTTATTGCAGGGCATAACCTCTATGAGTCTCAATTCTCCCACTTGAAAAAGTGAGATAATTACACCTCTGTACCTCACAGGGACTCTGTGAAGCTTAAATTAATAATGTTTGCCAAGTGCTATGTAAGTGCAAAAAATTATTAAGTTCACTCAGCATCAAAAAGAGGACCAGAGTCCAAGGTTTTATGGCTCTTGGCCCCATATATAATCCAACAAGACTTTCCACTCAAGCAGTTACATTAAATAAATCCAGGATTTCAATTCTTTACTATTTAGTATGTGAAATGTCTTAGGCAGCAATTCATTCCAAAACTGATTTCTACAAAACACATAAATTTTTACAAAGCAAAATTAGGCTTTTTTGAGCTGCCTAAGTACTCACTAAGATATTTTCTGTGAGGTTGAAGAAGAATTTTCCTCCAGCAGTTCTATCTCACAAGCAAAATGTTTTTTTCCAAGACATTAAAAAAGAATATATCTGATAAAAAAAAGGAATAAACCTTACAAATATCTAATAGAGAGAACCTTGTTTATTTACAAAGTCATCCTAGAAATACTTAACTTTTTTTTTTCCTTTCTTTTTCTTTTTAAGCTAAAAAAAATGCTGCTTTTCATCGGGTGAAAAGGCAGTACAAGATTTTCCATCTTTATATTAATGGAAGCACTTGCTCTTAGGTAAAAAATCCAACCCATTAACAACACTTCACTTCAAAGTATGCCATTATAAAGAGGATTTAAAGACAGTAAAAATATACCCTTAATAAACTCTTGGCCCATTGATTTGGAAGACTCTTGGGGAAACACAAAGAACATGAATAATTTGTCGGATCAAACTGGCTCACAACTAAGGAGAAGTACTGTAGGTAGCTTTAGTGTTACAAGACAACATGATGGAACCAGTTGCTGTTTCCAGATGCTTTCTCTTCCAGCCACATGTAAAGAAGAGTAATTGTTCTCTGCCGTATAGTTTAAGAACTGGCAAAATACTTCTTAATATCCCTTCCAGTCACACTAAGAACAAAGCTCTCCAAAACATATTCAGTTCTTTCCTTTCCTGGGGCTGGGTAGGGGAGGGAAACCTTGAGCACACTTTAAAAAAATCTCTCCTTGAAAACAGATAATAATTTAAAAAAATATCTCTCTGTAAGATGTTCTCCATCCCACAGGAATCCAGTATAATTTGCAAATGTCAGATGCACAGCAGAAAATTTCCCCAGGATAAATTAATTTCATATTTTACCATTTCTGTTAAAGAAATAGGAAACATGTCTTGAAGTTCACAGATGAGATTACCCTCAGAACTCCAGCCGTTCTCTGCAATATTCAGACCCAGATTTTAACCTCCTTGTCTGTAATGGAACAATACATGACAGTGATTTTAAAATAAAAGATACCTTTTTTTGTTTGTTTGTTTGTTTATTTGTTTGTTTGTTTGGGTAGACAAGGGTGAGGTTTGAGCATTACTTTCCCCACTCTTCGAGTATATTCACAGCTACTGTTTTAATTCTTGTTGTTATGAGGTCTTAAAAATGGACAAAAACTAAGACTGACATTGGACAGGACAATGATATTTGCTCAGAATTAAAATCACAAAAGAAATCACATCAATAGTGTTAAAGTATATGCAGACTTCTTTTAGATAGGACATCTTGTGAAAATCTCTGACACCATTTAAGATCTAGTTTTACATTCACTTCACTTGCAAAATAATACTCCATCTGGAAAACAATATTGTTACTAATGTTAGTGAGCCTCAATGGTCATTTTTAAAGAAAAATGCACAGAAACACAGATTATTATGTTACCCTGAACATTGCTATTTCACCAATAGCTTTATAAATGCATTGATAGCTGCTGGTGGAAAGCAGTAGTTAATTTGAAAATGAGGATGTAAAAATTCACACAGCTTGGCTTGAGCCCAGTAAGGTTTTTTTCACGTCAGAACAGGAAGGAAAGCTTTGCCAGCCTTGTAGCCAGATTTTCCTTGCCGATGGAATACAAAGCAGTACAATTATTTATGAACCTGGAAGAAAAGGCATAAATTTAAAGTGAAACATTTAATCCATTTTTGAAACAAATAGACTATCTGATGAAGACATCAATTTGAATTTGTTTTGGCTTCCTGCAGTAAAATCAGTAAAACGAGTATCATATATTTCTGGTTATGAACAATAAACATGATACAAACACGTTTAACTTCCCATTTCTGTTTGCTTTCTAAGCCATGTTGGAAAGTTCTCAACTATAAAACCTACACAGTCCTCATCCTTTACTTTCCAGACTGACAGTGAATTAACGCATTTCCCACAACGTAGCTATCCCTTTAGAGGCAGAATGACTTGTTTCTGAAGTGTTGAGAGGGGAGACCTTTTAAGGTCTATCTGATTAAACAGATGCTTTACAGGGAATATATTTCATCAGCTGAAGAGATGAAATGAAATTCAAAAGTCCTTATCATACCTTTTTTCTTCCTGAACGTCTCCGATTTCATCTCCAAACAAGCACATTTCAACTCTGCATGGTGAATGTAAATTATTGTGATAATGCCACAATGAAATAAAAGTTACATGCTTGAAATCAGCTTGGTGAAAATAAAAGGAAGTGCCACATACAGCAATGCCTGACATGTTGTGCACATCACCCTATTAGTCCCAGGGAGCCTGTATCTTTAAATGAGAGAGTGTTTCAGTTTTGGTGCATTGTCTGGTTCCTGTCTCCTTCCACATTCCGTATGTCAGCTCTGTAACTATTACTTGAGCTAATCTAAAAGAAATAACCTACCTATTCAGGAGAAGTCTGAACATTTCACTTAAGATTACATTTCTTCCTTTCCATGTCAGGAGCGATAAGCAAAACCCAATACCCTGAGCAGAGAAATGATAATTCAAAGAGAAAGAAAATACTCTTGACATTTTAACAATAACAAGTTATTAATATAATTCACTTCAGTTGAAAGAAAGTGGAATACATTTACAATGCAACTGAATAAAGGTTAAGTGTATTTTGTGTTTTGCTCTGCATTAAATATAAATATCTGTCATATCAAATCCTAGACTAGTTGTAACTCACCCTCTTAAAATCTATGTTTCTAGAAGAAAGGAAAGCAATTTGAAATATCCTTTTTACAAATGACAAAACCCAAATCAGGTAGACCTTGTATGGAATAGCTCAAGAAAAACTAATATTGCTATTCCTGGCAGTTATCCACACACAGGGAATATCGCAATCTCCTTAATACAATTGATACTATTAAGATACGGTACCCTCACAGAAGCTCACGATCAGTTTCTCAAAATGAAGTAAAGTAAAGCAGACTTGTGTCTTCCTTCTTGTGGCTTGTTTCATGTTATCCTTTCCACAGTCCCCTTTATGAAAACCATATACTTTTACACAAGAAAATATTTAACCAAGACAAACATCACTGTAGATTCATTCAAAAGATTTTTTTTAAAAATGTACATGCAGCAGCTACCTACTGTATCATAAAATCACAAGAAGAAAAATAAACACAATTAGCAACAAATTGTCACTCTTTACTTTTTTTTTTTTTTTTATTTAGAAGGGCAGTCTGTCTGAAGGAAGTGTTGGCTTCTCTGCATTTGGAGTTAAGAGTGAAATTACCAGAGCTCTGTCCACTTTCATCAGTGGTTTCTTGGCTTTTTCCTGGGACACTTCCAAGCAAACACTTGAGACGCCATTTTTTTCCTGTAAAACTTAGGTCAAATACTAGTCTCCAAAAGGAAAGGGAAGCAAGGGGCTGTAGGCTGGCTCCTCCACACACTTTGTTTTTTAATAGGCCACTAGTGCTATAACAGTTCTATTCTGATGCTAGGACATATGACCTGTCATCACCAGCAACAGTCTCATTATCTTGAAAAAAAAGCAAAACACAAATGCCCTAGCTTTTTGGGGATTTTACATCATTCAGGATTTGGAGATTCAAAAACCCACTTAGGATGCATACTCCAGGTAGTAAAGTAGTTCAGTCAAGGATCAAGCTCTGCTTGCTGCTATTTGCTTTACAACCATCAGAAATATATACAAGGTTGCCTACACAGATACCAGTTCCCATACGTTTGTTCTCTATATCCTGATCAGCCACTAGCAAAATGAGTGGGTGCAACAGAATAATGGGTATTTGTCAGTAGCATTTCTCTTCCTCTGGCATGCTTTCCTTCAAAAGCTAAAAAAGTAGAGCATCTTGCAGATGTGGCATGGAAAGTATACTCTGCAGAAGGTGGGAACCCTCAGAGTCAGAACAAGAAAAGAGACAGGAAAGACGTTCTTCAACTGAAAGGAATTAAATGAAGAAAGATGAGAAATGAAATAAACAGGGAATAACACAAAAAGATACGGGGGGGGCGGGGGGGGAAGAGTTAACGAGAAGTTCAGCTGCAAATCCACGCAATATAAAAGTATACAAAGGTAATTAGAAAAACATGTTTAGTCTGTGAATGGAACTTGCGGCTTATTTTGAACTGGGGGGGGGGGGGGGTTTTGCATCAGAAAGACCATTCCAACATCAATAACAGATACACGTTTACTTACTCTACCACTATGAGCAAATATATCTGTACAATGAGTTGAAGGTTATATTTAAGAAGGTAAGGAATGCAGCCCTGTCTCTCTAAGGACAGATGTATTTTGTGTGCTGCAGCTCTGAGTAAAGCAGAAACTTGTAACACTGCCGACATTTGCTGGGTTTTAAAAGTCACCAGCTCTGTTCAGAAAACATCTGCAGAAGCCAGCTGCACATGGACAATGCCAAAGAGTAAGGAGAAAACAAGCCAATAAATTTTCCCTTTTAAATCTAAGATGACAGGCTCAAAGGCTGCTGAACAGCCAGTTTTGCTGGGAGAAAGACACATAAAACCTCTTCAATGAGAGTAAAAGAGGATAGTGGAATGAATACAGGGTTCTACTAAAGTGAATGGAAAGTATACACATAGGGAAGGCAACCTTAGTGGGAAATATGAAATGCAACAAGGCAATTAAAACAGACATCAGCTTAGAGAAACACTTTGCAGCTCCGTATCTGCCTCTACTGCTCCATCTGCATTGAAAAAGAAAGATCGAAAGCCAATCTAGCTCACTTCCCTACCACAGAAGGAGGACAGAATCCCTACAAGAACAACAGCTTTCCTGCACAGATGGTATAGGAGCAGTTGTACAGCAGGAAGTATGCAGGAAAAGGGAGCATGAAAAGGTGTGCTTAGATATTCCTCACTCTTCAGGGACACCTCCACAGGGAATGTCCTCCATACCCATTTGCCTGACCTCAAGGTAGCTATTAGGCTCTGGATTTGTTAAAAGTCCTACGACTTAAAAAATAATCAAACAGTAACAGATGTTAAGCAGTTGCAGTTAAGGCAGCATGTTTTCTTTTGGATTTGCCTACAAAGAGAATGAAGGTTACTTAGAGCAAGGTGGCAGTTTATGTCTTACCATGAAGATTAAGGGGATGACCTCAATTTCTTCCCAGCTCAGCTGGGGACTCTGGCCTTTGGGCTAGTTAACTATACCACAGTCATCCTGTGAAGTCACTTTCAACTCCATTGAACATTTTTGGCTGAAAAAAGAAATAAAATCTTTAGAAAGAATGTATTTCTTTAAAAATTAGCAAATAAAAAACTCAAATTCAAATGCACACCTTTAGTTACTGTAAAATAATAGATAGAGGTCTATCATGGTTTCTCATTCTATGAAAACTTGGTTTCCACAGAACCATGAGAGCTAAGCAATTACTTAGTAAAACTATTTTTAAATACTTTTTTCTTTAAAGAAGCATTTTTAAAATAACTGCCAAAAAAAATTACTTAAAATTTATTTGCTATCACAAAATCTTCCAGTGCAGGTACTTAATACCTTCTAGAAACACCTTCCTACAAGTGCCTCGCACTCAGTTCAAGACACATTTTGGGGAGAGCACATCAGTATTCCATTATAAAATCACTTAAAGGTGAAGATCTACGTAGTGTTTTCCTGAGTGAGAGAAAGGGGTATGAATCTCTGTGGGTAACTAGTGACAGGAAAGAGAACCAAGAAAGAGGATTCTGACTCAGAAAATAACTACAGTGTTTCTTGCTTCTTCGTCAACCAAATGGGTTAAAAGTCCTGAAGTAAGCCTGCTGTACCAAAGCAGTGATATTGGGTTTATAAGCATTTTGACTGATACGATTAAAACTGACAGTAAGAAAAAAACACCCTGGCAACTAGAAGAGAAAGGCTACTACTAACTCCTAAGAGAATTAGGAAAATGAAAATTTTGTTTTATCACAATTTTGGCGTTTTCCTTATACAGAAAGAACGGAGTTGAAAGAACACAGAAAAACAATGTTCACTCTTTCATAAACTGAACTTCTATCTAAAAATGCATTTTCCAATTTAGAAACTTTCCATTCCTTTTTTTAAGGAGTGGTCATACACTCAGATAATGGAAACCCAGAGGTCTGAAATACTTTTGCGTTGTCAAAACAACATACTTTCTTGAAACCACATTTGTATGAACACTTTCTAAAGCTAGCCATTCAAACTCAGATACACCAAATCTGCTTTCAGAAATGAAATAAGAGGACAGCTTTTTTGCTTTAAGTATTGTAATTGATCATTTGGTTCTTAACAGCTCACAAATACTTGATCACGTTAATGATATTCTTTTGGGGTTACTAGAAGAATCCCACCAGCTGTCTGTGTTTTACGTAAGGGTTGAATCAGCGATATCAGATTGTAGTAAAGACAGTGGCCAAGAGCAGAGCACCGAACAGGAATGAAATCTGTTTCTTATTGTAGCTCTTTGTAAACCATTTGCTGACTTTTGTTTGACAAGTTACCTCTGAGGCATGATAGAGCCAAACCATGAATACTACAAGCTTGTCATTTTTTGCAAATCACTAAAAGCCCAAACAATTTTACTGAAAGCTTTTCATAATTCAGTAAAGATGTTCTATATGAGTCACTATTAACCGAAGGCAACACACTGCCACTAATGACTTTAACACTAACAGGAGTTACCATCATCAACACAGTGTCATCTTATTCGCTAGGAGTTAGCCTGCATAGGTTTACCCAGGAAGCATTCAATAAAAACTCTCTGGGTTGTCCTGGAAAAACTGAGTGTGCATTTATATGTTAGGGTGTCTGTACCACAGTTAGAATGTGGATAGCTCAGGCTAGTGTATCATCGCTCACTTTAAACTGGGTAACTGAGCAGCTGTATCAGGACAGTATTAACAGCTGGCCAAAAAGTGAGCTGAAGGTGTACACAGGCATCAAGCCTGTACTTGGCCACGTGACTAATTTTAAATTAGCATAGTGCCTACAAGAGATGCAGCCACACTTCTGCCTACTCCAGAAATGTATCCTGCAAGAACACACAAATTAAACACAGTCATGAAGGTAGACAATGTAATTGCTTACCTTAAAAAAAAGATAGAGAAAACTTGGATAACTACCATCATGATGCATATACCTTCTCTCCTTGAAAAAATCTTATCGTCTACATCAAAGAGAATGCGGATCAACACAGTAACTGTGGGATACTAAAATCAGTGGATGCAATTGCTGACACTTTTAGCAACAGTGTTTTGTAAGTTTCTGGAGGGGGCAGTTTTGTGTAAGTCAGGAAACTAGAAAGTAAGAGAGATGCAGTAATTAAAATAGATTTGTCATTTTACAGTATTTTCCCATTTCCATTGCAGATTCATATCATAATTTTTCTCTCTCATTTCTTTTACTCCATCTCCATTTTCCTTGCTAATGTTACAAAAACCCATAATCTGTGAATAGTTTGTTAAAACCAAAGTAAAGTAACAATAAGGCAACTAGTTGTTTATACTGAACTTCACAGCAACACTGTTTAAGCGATAAGAAGTCTATGTAAAAATACATGAACGAAATTATTTGCATACCATATTAAATTGTATGGTGTATTTCCAATATCGGAAGCAAGCTAAGGTGCCTCGTGAAACATCAATGATTTCTGAGTGGTCCCCTGGAGATAACATACATCAAAACAGTCCTTTCAAATGGAAGGCGAGTTTTACTACATCAGTGAATGCTGGTAGCATGTACAAATGGAAGGTAATTAATATTAAGAATGTCCTTTTATGCCCGAAGCAGAGAATAATTTTTTAGCCAACACAGCACTTATAAAATAATATTCATTTAAATCAATGATCTATCATTTCACATAACCTAATTTTTTATTTCCATTGATAATTATTATATCATGCTACATATTGTAGGTTTTTCTTTGTGCAGACATTCACACCATAAATAATGTCTTTGATTATCTCAAATAGCATTTTTTTAAAGTGGAGAAAACATACAATTATTATTTTTTTCTAATTGATAACCATTCACACCCAGGAAACAGATTGCTATGCACAGATCTGACAAGGATTTTGTCATTGTTGTTGTTGTTGTTTAGGGAAGAGGGTGTTTCTGTTTTGTGAGTCTTTCAGACCTGGAAAATGAAATTGTACAAAAATCCATGAGGCTGTACAAAGTGCAGCAATTTCTTTTCATATTGTGAGGCAGCAGATCTCTTCCACCTGTAATACCAACTCTTACGTTCATATGGCATAATAAAATGCTTAAAAAAATACAATATCTGTTAGAAACAGGTATAGGCCTGATGCTTCATTGTTTTTTAGATAATTTATGTGATTCAGCATGAAGACAGATAGCAACATAAGGCAGTTGAATACTCAAGCTTGTGGGAAGACAGTAGTGATATCTGTGATGTTATGAATAGCAGACTTTCTATCGCAGCTACCTCAGGTCAGTAATTCATAGGGTGGGGAGGTAGAAACCTTAACCTCATAAAACTGTGGTAAAGCGCTGAGCTAGCTATTGCCACCCAGATCTCGAGGCTGTCATAGACTGTTCTCTGAAAACATCTGTACTCAGTAACAAATAGATGTTAGCGATTATTTAAAAAAAAAAAAAAAGAAAAAAGAGGGAGATAACAAACAAAACCAGAGAAAAGCATTACGCCTCAGTGGAAAATCCATCGTGCAGCAATGTTTTGATGCTGCATGTAATTCTGGACTTGTGTCAAAAAGGAATGAGCTAGAAAGAGCAACATCGATGATCTAAGGTACTACACGATATCTGCTCAAGGAGTTACTAAATAGATGAGACCTCTTCAGTGTGGAGAAAAGACGACTGAGTGGGGAAGCGTTTGACGGGGGGACCTACAAAGTCACAAGCCGCTTGGAGAGGTGAAAGTGAACTGAATTTCTTTTTACATTGCAAGAACTAGCAAAGCAAATGAAACAACTGAGGTGCTGCTGGCACGCCGTGCTCCTCTCTGTTCCCAAAAGAATATTCTTCACACAAGGCACAGTCAAGCTTTGGAAATCCTTGCCACAAGGCCCTGTGGCTATTAGGTGCTTACAGACATTCATGAAGCAACTGGAAAACTTGATGGGAGAGGAAAAGACCACAGGCTATCAAAAGGATAGACAAAACCCTGAGCTACAGAACTGAGACTTTGTTTTGGAGGAGGTATACTCACTGTGCTGCTGCCCTGTGGTGTCCTCCATGTTCTGAAGACACCTTGAGGCTTCTGCTCCCAAATCCTGGCCTGACAGACTTTGGTCTCAGTCTGGAACAACCATCCACATCATTTTATAGAAAAAAACAGTCAGACATCTACTGCATACCTCAAGGTATTGAGACTGTTTTTACCCAACATACAGTAATATTATTGCAGGACATGATTGAACCTAGACAGGAGAGATTACCAAAATTTTAAGGCAGTACAGCCAAAGTCTTAAATCATATGACTGGCTCCAGCTGTAGAGCTGAGCACGTCTTAGTTCAGACTTCTCTAGGTATTAAATCCTTTACATGAGAGGCTTCGTTTCTTCTGGGACTTTATGAGGTTAATAGATAACTGCTTAAAACTTCACCATTTTCAACTCAGCCTTTTTTCTTGAATTGGCTTTATTTAGTTTCTGCACTTTATACTGTTCCACTTTATACTGTTCCATCTTAGATTAGCAATCTCTGTCCATAAAATTACTTCCCATATCTTAATGTGATGAGTGGAGACCATTACTGCAGGTACCACAGTAATTCAACCATGATTTCCTACCGGTTCCCAAGAGGGTTCCAAGTGCAGAAACATAAATTTAAAAAGTTCCTTTAAAGTGCTTAAAGCATATTGTATGAAAGAAATGGTGTACAGGTTGACAGTGTCACAGTCTGCCAGAAAGAAAAAGAAAGAGAGAAAGGGAGAAAAGGAGAAAGGGACGGAGGAAAGGAAGGGGGCAAGGAGGAAGGGAGGGGGGATCTGTTAGATTGACTGAAAACCAAGCAAAACTCCAGAACATTTTAAGAAATACATAAACTACCTCTGAGGTTTCCTGTTAAAAGTTTGTGTATTAAGAGGAGGTTCAAAACCACCAAGTTTTTGAGCCCTACCTGAACAAAACCCACAGCTCTTGCTTATTTTTTGATATCTGATGGGTTGAATATTACGATTTATCAAAATCCTGAAGGACATACTGCCTTAAGAGTAAAGATTTAATCTACAAGAACAAAAAATAACTAAAAGAATCACCACTCTTAAGAGTAGAATTTCCTCTTGTTCACAACTTACTAGCTAGCAATGAAGTGGCCAAAGTCTGGAAAAATTAGAAAAGGTCTGCTTTCCTGATTTCCAAAACCAGCCCCCATATTATAGAATTTAATATGTTAAAGTCACCAGTCAAAATAACTTTCTTGGCCCATTTTGGTCAAATTCTCGATAAAAATCAAGACATCTCATTCTTCTTTCTTTCTCCAAGACAGTCATTTTGGAATCTGTCAATGACAGACACTGCAGCCATCCTTCAGCCCTAGTTAAGCACTGTTAGTTCTATGGATTTAATATACAACCCATTAAAAAGCAATGTGTTGAAAACATTCTTCCAAACCGTTGGCTGCTAATGAAATATCAGCTCTTTCACATTAAGTTATATTATATTATGGTGTTGCTTCACCTCTTCACAATGTAATTCACTGCTGAGAGATCAAGGATGCTGCCAATCTCTTGCCCTTTAATCAAATCTGAACGCTTGAATGTTTTCTCTGGCTTCTACTTGTTAGTTTGGCCTTGCACATGGTCTTATTTAACTCCTGTGTGGTTTCTATAAAGTCTGACAGGATGTTCTTGGCATGATTGCAGCTCCTATATGCACTGAAGTTATTATAGCAGTATTATAAAATCTGTTGTCAACTGGGAATTAGCAAACCAGCTAAGATAAAATAACTGTAATCCTGCACCTTCATTAAAACTGGATTCAAACTGTGATTATCAAAGAGGAGGAAGTATGGGCTTGCAGCTAATGCCACAGTTATACGCTGAAGGCTTCAATTCCTGGTAGTCTCAAAGATTTCTTACTTGATCTGGAGCTGTGCCTCTTAGAGCTATGAGATTGCAAGCACTTGCTGACAAAGCACCTAGTTAACATTTGCAAAGATTTCTCAAAAGGTCCTTGCATATCACTGACTTTCAATATTATGCAAGCATGAAAGCTAGGAGTTCTAAAAACTTCAGCACAAATATATCTGCACCTCCAGAAGCCTTGGAAATGTTGAAAGTTGTGTGTTCCTACCACTCTTCAGCCATAAATTTGGGATAGCGTTGCCAAATCTACTTCACTTCAGTGTTCAGAAGATAGTTTTACCTGAGAACCGCCCTGATGGTCAGTGTGGCCTATGGTCTTAAGACATGGCTACTCTGCACAGCCATCCTCTAGCAAAAATGAAGAAAAGATCTCAGTACAAAGCAGTTAGTTTTTTTCAGTATTCTGTCCAAGAACCTTGTAGCACTATTTTTGTGAGATTTACTGTAAAAGGAGACATGGCTTTCTTATTTTTTTCTTGTAAATACTAACCACCTCCTTTCTTATTTCAGGTACAAACATTGAAAGATCAAACACGTTACTAATAAAGTGTATTTCTCCCTCACAACCCCCTCCCCAGAATTCTCACCAGTGAAGATCCTGGATTAACTGCTTTTATAGAAGTCTAAAATCCATCAGCCCATAAAGCAAAACTGGGTCATTTCAGAAATTCCTATATGCCAGGGCACCCTTTAGGTGATGGAGATCCATGCGCTACATGAGAGAAACAGCACTTCTCCGCAGCACCACACTTATAGGATTGCCATGGAGGTAGCTGTTTAAAACCAGTAAATGAAATGAGGAAGGAGAATGAAAATATCACCTCCAAAAAGATCTGAAAGAGATACCAAAGGCACCTGAGCCAACAACATGGACTGATTGAAAAAGCAGAAATGGAAACAAAGCTCAAAAGGCACTTTCAATTTTGGGGCTTTCATATAATCATAGACTGATTTGGGTTGGAAGGGACCTCAAAGATCACCTAGTTCCAACCCCTCTGCCATGGGCAGGGACACCTGCCACTAGACCAGGTTGCTCAAAGCTTCATCCAGCCTGGCCTTGAACACTTCCAGGGACGGGGCAGCCACAACTTCTCTGGGCAACCTGTTCCAGTGCCTCACCACCCTCAATGTAAAAAATTTCTTCCTTGTATCTAACCTAAATCTGCCCTCTTTCAGTTTAAAGCCATTGCCCCTTGCCTTATCACTACCTGCCCTTGTAAAAAGAGTACATTGCTGAGTCCGGTTGAGTTTCTCATCAACCATCACCCCCAAGTCCTTTTCCTCCGTGCTGCTCTCAATCCATTCTCCGCCCAGCCTGTACTTGTGCTTGGGATTGCCTCGACCCATGTGCAGGACATTGCACTTTCTTCAGGGTTTCTCAAAGAGCTGAAGGAAGAATAAGGATACGGATATTGGATGAAAGCAAAATGGTAGTTTTAAAGAGAAATTCCAATCTTCATTGAATTTTGTTTTGAAATTATAAAACTGAGAACCTCATTAATTTTTCCCTGTTGGGCAAGTAGACACAATTATTTTATATACCCAAACTTCACTGCTTTTTCTGATGAAAACAGGGAGTTTCTCTCTCTTCATTAACATTAGTCAAGAGAAGTAGCATCAGAAGTAGCGCAATCTGATAAATAATATTTACTATTTTTATTGCAACATGACTTAGGACACTCCTCGTTCCTTTTAGAAAAATTATTTTTTATTAATTTATTACATAAGACTGGATCACTCTAAAATTCTTAAGGAAAATCAGCAGAATTCTCCTCAAAGCATCTCCTTTTATTTTTCAACAGGAATCTGCAGTTCTGTAGCAAAAGCAACTCAATCAGCATGTTCTCCTATTCTATTTCATACCTAAGGCACAGTGTTCAAAACTAAATTCAGCTTGTAATTCCACGCTCAAAGTATGGTTTCCACTAGAGGCAACGCTCTCAATTCATTTAAATGGTCAGAATTCGATGAGCAGAAAGTGACACTTGGATGTAGATTTTAGTTTGTGTCAACTATAGACTCCATCATAAAATCCACTACCAGGCAAGATCCTGAACCTCCATTCTTTCGGGGTGATCTTCTTTCTTTCTCGAATGGAGGAAGATCAGTTACGTTCAGATGCAAGGGCTTCGGGGTATTCAATAATTTCTGAAGAGATTACAGAAGGCTATGCACCAAACTGCTAACTGATCAGTTGAAAACTCTTGAGCGAAAGAGACAAGCTGGGTAACTTTTCTGCAGCATAGAGAGCACTATTTTTCCAGAACTGGAAGTCCTTCAGCTTTAGCGCACCTTTCCCTAACAAAAAAAAAGGAAACGCGATTGTGGCTTTTCCCAACTATAGGACCTAATCATGAGTTCAAACAAGATAAAGCAAGAATAAGTCTGATCTATATTGAGAAACATTACAAATTGGCATGTATCGATTCGAAGAAGGTTCTGTAGATCTTTCATCCACCCATAACTGCTTTCTGTATTTGGCACTGATGACCTGAGCTCTGTATTACATTAAAGACTGCTTTGTTAGTGTGTAATTCTATGTTTTCATACTTTCTAAAAAATCTTTCTGTCCACAATGACGCACAAATCTGAATTTGCTTTTTATTTAAAAAGGTAAGATCATCTCTCTTGGTAAGCATATTATATTGTTTTAATTCTGTTAACTGTACTGGAATATCTGTCTTACACAGTACCTTGCAGCCTATTAATATTCAAGAGATCTTCTCCTGCTAAGCAATTTCAATTAATCTGTCTCTCACCTCATAATCAGAGAAATAGTTTGCATTTTCAATAGGAAATGGACAGAATCCCAGAAATCCATTGCCTGCCAGAATTTAAACTTCCCACTGTTCAAAGAAGAAATAATGCAGGATTTACTACCAATGCTACAACCAGGTTGCAATAAATGTTACTTTGAATTAGATGTGCTTTAATTTACCATGACTTTTGCATCTCTAGGCACCCTGTTGGAGTTCTGCTGTTAATATTAACTGAAGCACATAGTTCTTTTGTTACTCATTAATGGCTCTATTCAACAGAAATTGAATTTCCACAGCTGTCAAGCACTGCAAGCTCCTAAGGCTCGGTACCCACAGAGCCTAATCCTGATGCAACTGACAGAATTTCCTTCCCAGACAGTGAGAGTGTTCCCCAGGGCTGACATACTATCTCAGAGGGCCTTCCACAGCCCACTCATCTAGATCCAAGGAGAAGAACCCTACCCACATAATGGGCTGAACTGTATCTGGAAGTGTTAACACACCTCTCTATTTCAAAAGATATCCTCTGGACATTACAGGACTTCCCAAGTATTTTGAGTCAAAGTGTAGTACCAATCTGGCATGAACATATTTAATTAAACTCTACAAAGTTGAAGAAAGCACTCCTTTTAATTGAGTTGTTAACAGATAATAGGAAAGCATGCATTTTCATTGGTTCTTAATGTTTCCACAATATGTTTCTCAGGATACAGGGCTTTACTAGGAAGTCTCCTGAAGTCAGAAAAAACTGAAGACATTCTCACAGCTACTTCATTTCCATAACCATTTTATGTTAGACAAGTGATGTGGGGGCATGGAAACCAAACTTGTTTCTGTACACTAGAATTTCTGATGATGCAAATGATTTCTGCCAAATATAGGAGCTTAAGATAAATTCAATAGTAATATTTGTTTCTCTTGTAACCTGATCTTAACTAAAATTATTAGAATTTCAAAGACAGTATTTTAATATAACACTTGTCAAAAATATTGGCTTTTCTGTAGATGTAGCTCTTCATGTCTTTTCTTATTTTGTCAGTCAACCAGCTTATGCTGGGGTTGCAGAAAGGCATTAAACAACAGCTGAGCATCATAATTTATGGAGATGAACTGTTTCACTGTCCTTACATTGGAAAGGTTTTTTGTTGATGTCTACCTTGACTTTTCTTCCTCTTTGCAGTCTCTACTCTTCAGCACTCTCCTCTCCATAGAAGGGAGAATAAGTCATTCTTTTCCTTTTAGCAAGCAGCATTCTAAATATATACAATAATTGATTTTCGGTGCTTTCCAAACCTTTTCTTTAGGATAAACATTTACAGGCTCTAATTTTTTTCTCACAGGCATATCTGCTAGAGTGCTGTCCTTTTCTGGATTCATCTCAATTTATCTATGACTCTCCTTAAGTACCCAAAACCAGATGTTTCTCTGGTAAGGACTCAGAAGTATTACTCAAGAAGCAATAGAATCATAGAATGGTTAGGGTTGGAAGGGACCTTAAAGATCACCTAGTTCCAACTCCCATGCCATGGGCAGGGACACCTGCCACTAGATCAAGTTGCTCAAAGCCTCATCCAACCTGGCCTTGAACACTTCCAGGGATGGGGCAGCCACAACTTCTCTGGGCAACCTGTTCCCGTGTTTCACCACCCTCATTGTAAAAAATTTCTTCCTTATCTCTAATCTAAATCTCTCCTCTTTCAGTATAAAGCCATTACTCTTTGTCCTAGCACTACACGCCCTTGTAAAAAGTCTTTCTCCAGCTTTCTTGCAGGCCCCTTTTAAGTACTGGAAGGCTGCTATAAGATCACCCAGAGCATTGTATTCTCCGGGCTGAACAGCCCCAACTCTCTCAGCCTGTCTTCATAGGAGAGGTGCTCCAGCCCTCGGATCATATTCGTGTCCCTGCTGCGTACTCGCTTCAGCAGCTCCATGCCCTTTTTGTGTTGGGGACTCCAGAGCTGAATGCAGTATTCCAGGTGAGGTCTCACAAGAGCAGAGCAGAGGGGCAGAATCACTTCCCTCGACCTGCTGGCCACACTTCTTTGGATGCAGCCCAGGATACGGTTGGCTTTCTGGGCTGCCAGTGCATATTGCTGGCTCATGTTGAGCTTCTCATCAACCAGCACTCTCAAGTCCTTTTCCTCAGGGTGCTCTCAAACCATTCTCCACCCAGCCTACACTTGTGCTTGGGATTGCCCTGACTCACGTGCAGGACCTTGTACTTGGCCTTGATGAACTTCATTAGGTTTTCACAGGCCCACCTCTCCAGCCTGTCAAGGTCCCTCTGGATGGCATCCCTTCCCTTCAGCGTTTCCACCACATCACACAGCTTGGTGTCGTCAGCAAACTTGCTGAGGGTGCACTTGATCCCATTGTCCATGTCGTCAACAGAAATGTTAAACAGCACTGGCCCCAATACCAGTTCTTGAGGAACACCACTCATCACTGGCCTCCACTTGGACATCAAGTCATTGACCACAACTCTTTGAGTGCAAACATTCAGCCAATTCCTTTTTCACTATGTAGTTCATCTGTCAAATCCATGTTTCTCCAATTTAGAGACAAGGATGCCATGCAGGACAGTGTCAAATACTTTAGTCACAATACTGTGACTCATTCCTGGTTTTTTTGGTATGAGTTAATACCCAGCATCTGCTTAAGGGCACTCACTCTGTACTTGTGGACCTCCTATGTCGATGTACTGGCCTGTCCTCTCTTGAGTTTAATCTTTTTTTCCCTCTAGATTGTCTTTATAATCTTTTTTTCTCCTACATTTAGTCACCTCCAAAAGTAAATAAGAAGAGTTTTTCTTTTTCATGAAACTCTGAACATCCTTAGACCCCTTATGGAACTGCAATAAATATGTAGCCCCATTTCAACAGTGAATCTGTAGTAACAGATTCTCTAAATGCTGCTACTTACTACTGCATTATTTTTAACCAAGGTGGTGTTTTCCTAGCTTCCGTTTTATGCTACCATGTTAACCCACATCAAAAGCTGGTGGTATTTACTTTATCTCCCCTATCTACTTATCACCTTGCTGTAATCTGTTTTGACTTATTTTGTTCGTTATTTTTCAAATGCTCAGAATTCTGGGAACTGAAGTAATTTGATGATCCATACTTCCTGGATCTCTCCTCTCCCTGTTTTGATGTAAAAATTAATAATAGGTACTATGCTTGCCATTTTCTAGCGCTCCTGCTCTGCAGCTGTCCTCCACCTTTTCTCAAAGACAACTTCCAACCGTTCAGCCAGGTCACTAATCATAGTTATTATCAGACCAGACAATTTGAAAACAACTAATTTATCTAAGTGCTTTCTAATCTGTTCTTTCTGCAGTTCAGATTGAATCTTTTGTCTTTGGTATTAACTGTGTTAACCATCTGCTCCTGACTGACCTTTTTGTTAAGACTAAACGCAACAAGGCATATATATCATTTGATGGCTTTCAGTTTGGGAAGGGAAAATGTTTTTTTCCCTTCAACTTCATTTTTCTAACAATAGACTTGTGAAACTTACAAATAACTTATTTTAAAATGCTTTCTTTTTACCCTTGATATTTCCTGCACCTGATTATGTGCCTTGACTTTCTGACTTTGTTACTACACATTCACATTATACTTCTCATCCATCAGGCTGTCAAATAGATAACCAAGTTTACATTTTGTGTTCAGTCTTTTCTTTAAGTCAGTAAAGCTGCCATGAATTAGCCTTGTTTACTCTACCCATCTGTCCTGTGGCAGCTCTCCATAGCTTCTTTTTCATCAGGTTTTCCTCCCCTATGACCTTAAATAACAATTCTGAGAGTTCATTGAAATGTGCTTTCTGGAAGTTCATGATCTTTGTTTTGCTTTCTCTCTTCTTCCCTTCCCGAGGATCATAAAATCTTATTTCAATTTCACTCACTTCCAGTTCACAACCTCAGGCAGTTCTAGATTTGATTGCCCTTTCTCTCTACTTGCTGCCTCCACCTTCAGCAAAAGAAAGCTTTCACCTGTCAGGTCCTGTATTTTGTTGGACAGCCTGGGTCTTTACTTGGATTTGTTAAGTTTTTCCAATGAACAGCATGTTTTTCACTTGGTGCTTTGTACATTTTGTTTGGGGTTTGTTATCTCATTAAAGATTATTGTGTAAACAGACAAAAAAATTTCACCTACACTTCTACCATGTAAGCCTGTGCCTTTTATCATAGACTTCGAACAAGTCTAACTGCACATGTACTGAACACCTCAGAACAAGTGTATTCTGTTCTTCATGTTCAAGACCACACTGTTGGTTTTTTTTCCTGAAGAAGCTATACACTTGTATAATACCATTCCAGTAATGAGTAATTCCACAAAACCTGTTATACTAGTTAAATGATGTTCCTGATTGTGTATTAGGATTTACAACTTCTCCTGTTTATAGTCCACAGTTTCATTTATGTGCTGAAATGCAAGATGTTATTTTTATTAGCTTTCATGAATGAACTAACTCAATTTTGTCATCTTGTCTAGAAGACTATTTATGATCATCCATAGTTTCTTCTCACATCCTGCTTCTTGATCTTCACGGAGATAGTCAGTCAAAGTGCAGAGGTCCTTCCTTTTTTTTGGTAATTTCATTATTACCCGATAGCCCATGAAACATGACTGCAAAACATTTTATACTTATCTTTGTAAAATGCTAGTGTTGTCAACGCTACTCGTACATCTGAGTTCAAAACTACAAGGGGGTTGAGGAGTGGTTTTTTGCTTGTTTCATTTTTTAAACAAAGCCAGGAGAATAGAAAGGAGTACCGATGTTCACCTTTCACTTATGTTCACCTAATAAGAAGGTGCTCCACAAGTTCATTTTTTTTTTCTAAAATCAGTAAAATCTAAGAGTAATCTTCCTCTTTGATTGGATTATTCCACATTTGCCTATTTCAAGACTTGTTAACTCGTCTTTGAAGCAGTTGGTTACTAACATTGTTGGACACAGCACACTAGACTAGCTAGGATACTGACAGCAATCTGCATGATTCTTTTCTGAGTGATCCTGTTCAGCATTTTTCATCTATTTTTTCACTAGGGGCCCAGCTGCTGCTCCTAACTGGATCCCAGGCAAATTACTTATTGTGTCATTGTCATTCTTTAGACAGGACCCTGAAGAAGTCTACTGAGCAAATGAGTATCTAAGTACTATTCTTTTGATATGTAGACAACAAGGAAACCCCACTGCATCAAAGACTGGCAACTATGCACCAGCACAGCTGGTAGCACCTCAAAGCTACCCAGATCCCAGCAACAGGATGGGGAGCTGACAGGTGCACCACTAACCAGTAGCAGATGAAGAAGCCAAGATACTCACCTGAAAAGCAGTTGAGACTGCAGGAAACACAGATGAAAACATCAAGTATTGCATATGATTCCCATAAATCACACAAAAGGCACATATCACAGAATCACAGAACGTTAGGGATTAGAAGGGACCTCAAAGGATCATCTAGTCCAATCCCCCTGCCGCAGCAGGACCACCTAGATTAGCTCACACAAGAACGCGTCCAGGAGGGTTTTGAACATCTCCAGAGAAGGAGAATCCACAACCTCTCTGGGCAGCCTGTTCCAGTGTTCTGTTACCCCTCCTGCGAAGAAGTTCTTCCTCATGTTTAAGTGGAATCTCCTGTGTTCCAGCTTATATCCATTTCCCCTTGTCCTGTTATTGGATGCCACTGAGAAGAGCCTGGCTCCATCCTCATGACAGTCACCCTTTACATATTTATGAACATGAATGAGGTCCCCCCTCAGTCTCCTCTTCTCCAAGCTAAAGAGACTCAGCTCCCTCAGCCTTTCCTCATAAGGGAGATGCTCCACTCCCTTAATCATCTTTGTTGCCCTGCACTGGACTCTCTCAAATATCAAATCAACCAATTTCTCAAGGCCTTGAAGAGTCCCTAAAGCACAGGAAAGGTGTCAACATCTGCATTACTGAAGTGATCAAAGTATTTGATGAAGACGACAAGGATGAAAATGAAGAATAAGAACAAGAAGTACTCTACTTCAGAGAACACTAAATACTGTAAAGTTTCCATGTACTAATTTAAATTATAAAATCTCAACTCCTCCAACAGTTCTAGGAAAGTAAACATGAACTCTTTACTATGAATATCACCATACCTACACATTTAGCTAAAACCCAAACATCAATGCTTCCTGTAACAACTGAACATACATAAGTCATCTCTTAGTGTATCCCTTTCTAGCTTATTTAATCTGAAGAAAAATAACTTCTAGATAGGAACCTATGACTCTTGAATGTAGCCTGGTTTTCTGAATTCTTCCTTTAACCTGATTTAGATGTTGTGTTAGGCCAAATAACACCTGGACGATACAGGCTCAGTTGCCAACAAATTCTAAAACCAAAAGGTTTGCTCTTTCTCGTAAAAGTTTTAAAGCCAGTTCATTCTCAAAAGCAACCAGTAACAGATGTTACAGATGATAGGAAAAGAAGTCTTTGTCCAATACAGCACAGGAGTAGCACCGTGACAAAATCCAGCTCATATGTGTACCATCAAAACTAGACGATTGAGTTTTAACAGTGTTTTCAGAAGTCTGATGAGCTGTTTTATGTATTGCTCTATGTGCTTTATTCCTTCTCCCTAGTCAAAGATATTACCCCTAGAAGGCCTGTGAAAGAAAAGAAAGAAAAAACCTCTTTTTCTTTTTAAAAACACTGAATATCTTGTTCCAGTCTTAGGTATTACTAGTTGCATTGCTAACTGGTTTCTCTACTGAAAGAACCAGGATGGTGTCCAACTTACAGGAGTAGCAATGGCGAGCCTCTGTGAAAAAAAAATCCATGGTGGAGCCGACAAAGTGTAAACAGGGGTAGGAGGCATCTCCTGTGACGGACTTGGTGGCAATTAGTATCAAGTCTAAGTCCCTGTGCTGACACATGAGGTTCGCCTGGACCTTACACGATCAACATATGGAGGAAAATTGGTCTTATCTGTTTTCAACCAACACGTAACACCAGGCTTCACAACATAAGCTGACTGCATCAATGTTAAACTCCATGTGCAGTAATTATCAGATTAATTAACAGACATAATGGTCAGTGGCATGTACCATAGAGAATTTTGGGGAAAGACAAGGGTAGCAGTTGGAGTCTTTCAGCCACTGAAATGAAGCAAGAGACAGTGCCTAGTCTCAAAGGAGCTCCCACATTCCTTGAATGGGAGAGCTGCAACATTCTAGAAAAGTAACTCAAAATTTTCAAATGAGCTGTAAACATGCCTTCTAAAAAAAAGAGCAAGCTTCTTAAATTTTTTATCTCAAAATAAAAGGAATTAGATCAGTAGCTGCAGCATATTTCATAAGATGTCTCAAGTAAATAAACCTCTTCTTTGTTCTAAAAGCAAGTTTTAGAATTAGCAGGCACTCCATCATGGCCTATAATTTGCATGACATGTCTTCTCACGTAGATGGAGAAACAAATCAGGCCTATCAGTTTCTCTTTTGTTGCCAGTTCCCATCAAGACTTAAAACTTCTCTTAAACTAAAATTGGCCTTCGGACTCCCAGCTTCTTAATTATCTGAGTCAATGTAACCCACAGAATTAAATACAGAGATACCTTACAGTTAAGTCTAGCTTGTAAGCTTTGTGTTGCAGTACAGATTGGAGAATGCCCACTCATCTCCCTGTAACCTGGAACCATTTCCTGGCTTGCGTTCAATATCAAAACTGTAAACAACAAAAAAATAAAAAATAGTAGGATTTTCTTTAGGTCATCTTCTCCACTGTAGATGCAGCTTGAGTGTAGTTACATCTCTGAGCCATAGAAGGAAGTACAACTTGAGACCAAACATTCAATAGACTCCTATCAAGGACAATGCAGTAGGTCTGTAAGATTTTCAAGCTTTCAGTGCAGACTGTCATCATCATGTTTATCGTCTCTAAGTGGGAACTCCTACAAGCAGGAGATAAACAAGAGAACTTAGTCAGGCAGGCCCACTCTCGTCAGCCAGGCTGAGAATGACTACAAACATCATTGGTCCATAACACAGGAGGAACATACAGAAGAGTTTTCTGGTTCCAGCTGGATTATTAATGCAGACCAATTTGCTCTGAAAAGGAAAGGTAAATTCCTCATATAGTATAGATCACTGCACCAGCTCTTTCTTTTTGCAATACAAGGGGCTTCCCCATTGAGAATGGATGTCACTGACATCATACAACAAATGTTAATCATAACTCTTCCAGTAGCTTCATGCTAGTAAAATAAATTAGTTCATGTCACTGTTCAGAGCTTAAAATGTTTCCTTGTGAAATTATTAACTCTTCTTATAAACAATTTCTTGACATTTTAAAATCAGTTTACATGCAAGATATTTGCTTTCCCACAGAAGCTATTGTGTGGGATCTATTTTTATGAGAACTCTTTTATTAATTATAGCTAAAGAAACTTCAAAACTTGCTTTACCTTTTTTAAAAAAACACACAGGATGATTGATCTCCATGTAGTTCAAACTGAGCAAGGTAGATCTTGATAAAAATGTCAGTAGGTAGTACTTTATCAGTAGAAAAAAGTACATATTATGACAGAGACTAGGGGATTAGGGAGTAGAATTTATCCTTCACTTGAGGTTTCAAATCTATATCATGGAGACTTTCAGGAAGGGAAAAATATTTCTCTTTGTTCCTGCTGTCTCACTTTGTATTTTTCTTCCAGGAAAAAAAAAAATACCAAGAATTGTAACTTCCTTTTTTTAAAAAAAAAAAAAAAAGTGTATTCTGGTATTTATCCTGTGGATTGTTACCTATAAGTTTTCTTTTAAATAGATTTTAATTCAGATATCTACAGGAGATTTTGTAAAATCCACTTGGAGACTGATATCCATATCTTGAAAACGAAGTAATCTTGTGGGAGCCTGAAATTGCAAAGAGTTTTATTTCTACCCATTAGACAATAATGCTATAATTTGCCTTGTCAGTCCAAATCTACTTTAATAGATGCAATCTTTGTTGCCCTTCTTGTTCTGTCAAAATTACCAGTTTGAAATTAGAAGGGAAAGTGATGTCACTGCAACAATAGTTTGACATCTTACTGTACAGTGGTCTGGATAAGTGACTCGGCCTGAATGAGCAATGCAATCATAATGAAATATCTTGCCATGTAGTTTGCATACATACATTGCTTATCAGGCTCCAACACATCAGTAAATCATTTTACAATAAGATGTCAAATTACTGTTGCAATGACATTTTGCTTCCTAAAGAACTCCCTCACCAAGACTGTAAAAGAAGGAGAATAAAAAACATATTCCAGCTCTTCTGGTGATTCGTAATGGCAGCAGTCTATACATGCTAAGCCCTCATTCTGGATACAGTTGTAAGCTGCATCCTCTCAAGTGTCTCATCTGACATCAGGCTTTCCAGTATTTCAGTCCTCCTTCTCTGGGCTGAATGGTGGCAAGTGCTGTCAATGAATTTATCAACCCTTAAAGTACATACCCAGACATGGCATTGAACAGATTCCCTCTGTGATAGAAGGATGCCTTGGAAAGGATGCTGTGCTTTCAGGCAAGAAGAAACCAGCAGTGAGAGAGCTAAGCTGACTGGCACCTGGCAGAGGATGCAAAACCAGGACAGTCCATCAGCACCCACCTGAAAAACCATACCTGAGAAGTGCAAAGCAAGAGAACCACTAAGAATTGACTGTATTGTTACTGCAGTGTCTTTGGACAATCTGCTTCTTAGCCTTGTCTTACAGTTTCACCCTGAATTGTAAAGATGAAGTTCAAAGGTATAGATAAATCCATCACTGATGGCAACCCAAGCTCTCAGTGAGGGATCATTGGAAATATGGCTGGTAAACAGCCTTTGCAGTCTTCCTGCCTTCCAACAGAGCCAGAAGGAGGAAGATGATGATATTTAAAAAGAAAACAATTTCTAAGTGTGGCTTTAGGTTCAGATTCATCCCCTCTAACTAAGTGTGCAACAGTTAGTAAATCATCCTAGCCTTCCTCTGGAGTCAATATAGGAAAACAGTGGGCAGAATTACCTCCTAGATCACAGAAGCACCCAAAGGCAACAAGTCACCTACTGTCAGCACCTCAGGCAAGAGGGAACTGACTGGGCCAAAACCACCTAATACTTGCTTCAAGAAAGTTACACACTCTATTCAGTTTATTAACCAGTGATCTACGCAACAATGAATGTAGGCATATTCTTACAGGCTTTCTTCAACAGTCACCAGAAATAACTAAAAAGACATGAAATAAATTACTGATATTATGACCACTTCAGCTATGTCTATGGGATGGTCATGGACTAAAGTTACTGGAAAGACAAAGGAATGTTTTGTGCATGTGCAGGCACTGCTTAACTAATTGTGCCTCTATTAAACTGTGTTTCTCATTATGAACACCTTGAATTTTACATTTGTTTTTCCAATGAGACTTTGCCTGTGGTTTGGCTATAATATGTACCCTCCTATTTCAATAAATTAAACTTCCACTCAGAGCTTTTAAATTATACTTCAATTATTAAAATTTTAAAAGTAAGCTATTTGACCATAATCTTAATGGTAGATTCCATATTACGTATACCTTAAATGGAATATACGAGTACTCCTTTGGAGTCACGCATTTTCGTCATGCATAATACATAAAACAAGTAGATTAAAATAGCAGTGAACTCAAAGGAGCATTCAATGAAGAATGTGTTCTGACACTATTATTTCTATTCAAACAAATCTTTTGGAGGAAGTTCTGTGTAAGCAGAATTACATTAGAAAGCTATTTCAAGGAAAAGAAATAAAACTTTTTTAAAACTATGCAATGCTGCCACAGATGTAGTCAGCTGACACCTTAAAATTAGGAAAAACTGTAATTTCAAAGCCCTGGTAATAATTCATATAGAAACTATTTTCTCACAGTTGCTTTCTGGGAACTGCAATCGGCAGAATTCTTGCATACAGTTAGTGTAACCTTGGAAATGTCTCTGGGTGTTAATTATTTTAAAGATCAATGGCAAAAAGGACAAAGAAGTGTGAACACATATTTCTTTAAGAAAGGTGTCCTTAATCTTTTTACTTGAGCTGAATTTCATATGAACTTCCTTCCAGTCTTTCTTTGCACTTGACAAAGAAGAAAATTATCCTTTCTGACCTCCATTGTAGCTACTTAAAAAGGAGATAAAAGAGTTTTGCCAATATGGCTACTCCTTCTCCCGACTAAATTGTACCACTTCCTTCCACAGGTCTTGCTACAACCCTCAGAGGAAGCATAGTGCTTAGTCCCATGCAACATTGCCATCTGGTGATAAAACATTTTCATTACACTGTAAGCATGTTAAACAATGCTTTACCAGAAGAAAACTAGTCAAGTTGGCTAATTTACTCATTCATAACTGACCACCTTTGAGTCCTCAGAAGGCAAGGTAAGGGATTATAGGAAAATGGGCAGTGTCCCTTTAAAAAAAAAAAAGATTTTCTTGCATATATAGTTCATATCATCCATTACAAAGAAACTCTGTTCCATGACCGAAAAGGCATGTTCGCATCCTGAAAACCTCCAGCTGCATCTGTTGCATCATGCGTACTAGTAAGACTCATCAGAGCAGTGGAAGAAGTTGCACAAGTTTAAAACAAACAACTATAACTTGCACTAGTGTTTTAGCGATAGAGAAGAAAAGAGAAACCATGATCTTAAGAATCAGAGATGCAGTTAAAAAAGGAACGGTTGTTGCTGTTGCACTACAACAATTGCTAGAGGCCAGAGAAGCAAAAAATCACTTGGGCTTTTTTACCCCAGAAGAATCTGTGTTGGTAAAATTCCTAACTTGACATTACTAGGCCACTGGACAGAAAAATAAGTGACATTCATTTTTTTCCCCTCTAAATAAATCACTAGAATTAAGTGTCAATAATCCATGTCAACAACTCATCAAGTCTGCAACTACACGTGTCACATACATGAAACAGAGTACACAAAAGTGATAATAAATTTACAGAGTGTATAGATATAGTACAAAACTCATTTGAAAAATCAGTGAGAAAAATGTAAACAGCCATACACCTTTAAAAAAAAAATAAAAAAAATAAAAACCAGACACCCAAAGCATTGAGGGGTTTTTTTATCTGGTAAGGAGGTTAGGCTCATGTCTTCCAATGTTCCAGTAGCAGTGGACTAATTTCAGTTGATTTTGATGGAAAACCAGAATTCAGAAGTAATCAAGCTTCTGCAAACGAAAATTAGAGGTCTTCTGAAGGAACAACATGCCTTTCCTATCATTGTATGTTTTGTTTCTGGACAGACAACCAGCTAGGATACCAGCAGGGACCAGTTGTAGGCATCACCCTACACATTGAAAAGAGCAGGGGTGAATGCAGTGCAGGGAGAGAGGGTTGTGGTCTGGGTAAGCTTTGGAGAGAGATGTTTAGGTTGCTTCCACCTCAGATCAGCTGATTACTGCTATGTAGTACATACATATTACTAGAGAAAGAACAATCTTTTACTAAATTCCAGATGAGGAACAAGAGTTGGACCTGGAAAACTGATCAGTTGAAGTCAGAGAACCTTCTAAATGTGGAAATTAAGAGCTTCTTTTATGGTCTGGTACACACGATTTATTTGCACCAGCAGATCTTAATATTCCCTGGCTGTGCGTGCAAACATCACTTGTTCAGGTTCCCATTGAACAAAATTACATTCGTTTCCCTGTGAGTCAAGAAGTCAAAACCAATTTTCAAAATTTGGTGCTTAAGAGGCATCTTTTAACTCCTTAAATGTTGAAGTAATTAAAAGAAAACAAAACAAAAACAAATAAACACAAAAACAAACACACACACACCAAAAAAAAAAAAAAAAACACAAAGAAAAGCTGCCCTGGTGTCCTTGCAAAAGGTATCTTTATTCATTGTATATACTTAAAAGCACATGGAAATGTATATACTTTAAAGCAAGTGGAGAGCTTGCCATACGCCCTCATGATGAAAGGATATCACAAGCAGTTCTTAGAAGCTCGATATCTTACGTCAAAACTGTGGGGAATTTAAGTCAAGCCATGGGCGATAAGAACCATAAAAATATGAGGTGCTTTTATTGCATTGGCATCTTATTGCTTTTAGAAGTATAACAGCCCATTACAACAGTAACTCAAATGAATACGTCGGAGACACGGGGCCCTAGAGCTAATACCGAGAACCAGCATTTGCCTGCAGCAGACCAAATTTGCCTCAACCACGAAATACTAGAGGCAATCTAGGCAGCACAACTTGGGAAAAAAAATTAGAATGGGAAGTTCCTCAAAAGCTTTCCTGTCTCTGTTCTGTGGGATGAAATATGGGCTGCATAAAGGGAACACAGTAGCTTGCTTGTGAGTTCTAGAGTCGTTTTGGATACTGCCAAAGCTGGAGGGAAAGCATCTGTCTGCTGCTGCTTTGCCTTTGACAACTATAGCAATAGGATGCTTTTTCCGCCACCTCAGGGCACAGGAAAAAGTGAAAAGATTCATGTTTGCTCATTTTACTGCAGCTGAAGATCTTTGTTGATCTGGCCATATTTTGATCCTCTATCTACGGTAGCTTTTGCATATACCCAGTCACCGCTGTTTCTACTGGAAGCAGAGTCAGTACCAGAAGCTTATGGTCACTTATGTTAGTAAATTAACTTCAGATGGAGACATTTCTGTTCTTTGCTGAGCAGAAGCTAAATAGAAAAACTAATCACCACGGGTACAATTCTTGATTCATTTGTACATACAATTATTCAGTTTGTTCAGGCAGGTATGTGTTCTGCATGAAAAATTAGTAGGCTTAACGAAAAAGCTGATTTGAGGGAGAGTAAACTTTTTTGTTTGTGACATTCGGAAGCAGTGTTACAGGGGGACTGACATGGGCACATGCCAGGCACAGCACTTCTGCCTTTGTCTTCTCAGCTCTTCTATCCCAGCTTAAAACCAAGAAGGGGAGAGGATTGCCAATGGAAACAAAAAAAAAAAAAATAAAAATAATGCTGTAAGGAAAAGAAAAAAGGAAGCTTTTATATTTTTTTGAAGGATGGTGAAGGTAAGACTCTCAGGGAATTCTCTGAGCAAAGATTCCCTTTAAGAGTCAACATATCTCATGTACTGATCCCAGGGGAAGAGACATTTCATCGTATGTTCCAGGTCACTAAGATCCACTGAAAATAAATTTTGAATGGGAGACTGATGAAGTCAAACAGCAAAGTGTAGAGCAACACTAAACAAAAGTCTTAGTTGCCTGATCATGTATACCTTTTATTCTTTTGATGTAACATAAAGGAATTCACAGAGGGATTGGCAGGTCTCTGTAGCTGCCAATGCTCCTCATGATAGCAGAGGCCCTTTTGGAAGGAGTGAAGCTATGTCTATTACGTCAATGTTGTCATTTCATTCTCAAACACAAACTTACTTTCCACAATTCACATATCCATGAAACATAATGGAAGGTGATATGCACTCTTCTGCCACTGTCAGATAGGACAATGTTGGAAAAGCAGCAAGACAGCCATTTAAATGATCCTGCAACAAGGTCTCTGTTTCTTAATTCCTTTCATGATTTTACAGGCTGCTGATACTCAGTTTAAGCATTTTGACATGGCTTTAAAAAAAGAGATGACCATTAAAGAATAAATAGAATACAAATAAGGAACACCTAGAATACTGTGTTCAGCTCTGGAGTCCCCAACACAAGAAGGACATGGAACTACTGGAACGGGTCCAGAGGAGGGCCACGAAGATGATCCAAGGGCTGGAGCACCTCTGCTATGAAGACAGGCTGAGAGAGTTGAGGCTGTTCAGCCTGGAGAAGAGAAGGCTCCGGGGTGATCTTATAGCAGCTTTCCAGTACCTAAAGGGGGCCTACAGGAAAGCTGGAGAGGGACTTTTTACAAGGGCGTGTAGTGATAGGACAAGGGGCAATGGATTTAAACTGAAAGAGGGCAGATTTAGGTTAGATACAAGGAAGAAATTTTTTACATTGAGGGTGGTGAGGCACTGGAACAGGTTGCCCAGAGAAGTTGTGGCTGCCCCATCCCTGGAAGTGTTCAAGGCCAGGTTGGATGAGGCTTTGGGCAACCTGTTGTAGTGGAGGGTTTCCCTGCCCATGGCAGGGGAGTTGGAACTAGATGATCTTTGAGGTCCCTTCCAACTCTAATCATTCTATGATTCTATGATTCTAAATGCTCAAAGACACAACAAAGTAAGAATGAGGCTTTTGAAAACGGCAGATCTGCCTCACTGAGTGCAAGAGCCAGCTGCACCTCACACTACCAGCAGAGCAAGCAAGCAGTTAAAAGGGAACCTAATTAGGAAAACGGGCTGGCATTTGGTCTCACTGTTGGTCTTTTGGTGTAAGGAGAAATTAATCCAGCACAGAAGACTTGACAGCTGTGTAACTTAGAGGGCACTTCACAAACTGGTGACTAGGTGCGGACTAAATTCTGCATTACGCATTCAGAGAGGGCTCTGCCAGCATTAAATGAGAGAAACAGTCAAATATGGGGAGCTTTTGAGTCCACAGACAGTTGACTCTTGCAGACCCTACACACAGCAATTTACCTTGTGTTTCACCCACAGTAGGAGACACAAGCTCTTTCTTTTGGTACAGTCCAGTGGCTTAGTGAGTTAAATACATTCCTTTCCAATGAGTAGTATTTTACACAGAAATGTGAGTGAACAGTGAATATTATTTCACCAAGATTCTTCTTTAACTAGCAAAGACGTTCACGTGTACAGTACAATGTGCATATATTAATTTCTTTCCATTCCCTATTTATCTGTGTGCATTTGAAAGTCACAGAATCACAGAATGTTAGGGATTGGAAGGGACCTCAAAGGATCATCTAGTCCAATCCACCTGCCAGAGCAGGACCACCTAGATCAGATCACACCAGAACGCGTCCAGGTGGGTTTTGAACATCTCCAGTTCAAGTTCAAGAGATTATTTACTGAAAAGAAAGGGAAAAGGTATATTCACATACATACATACAGAATAAAAGCAAAAGCAACGTAAAAACAAAGATGACTTGGATTCAAATCAAATAATCTGCAAGACAATCGCATCACGAGGAGATGGTGTGGTAAGACAGACACCCAGAAGAGACAAATACACAGGGTGATGCAAAAGCAGCTTTTTGTCAGGATGTATTTTAAAATACTTAAAAATTGTAACTTACCCCAAAGAAAAATCAGAGAAAGGCACCTACCATATGCTTCTTATATAGTCTGTACATACCATCTATTTAGAATACAGCTTTAGAAAGCTTTGCAATCTCTGGACAGGAATAGCATCTTGCCATGGCTGTTATTAAGGCACACTGGTACAGAACATCACAGCTTCTAAAAAACCTTGAATAGTTGCTACCCACATGCAGAGAAATTTATTATTTCCATCCTAACAGAATATCTGTACCAAACTGCTACAATCAAAAGTAGGGCCTCTGATACTAGTGTCAAAGAAAATTTTTGCATTCAAAGCAGACATGACAAGGTCCATTAAAGACAGAAGAAAAAACTCATGCAGCAAGTCAGTTAAAACCGGGTAAAAAAGCTCAGCACTGTTTCATTATAGTTTTTTTGCCCTGAAAGACATTAAATTCCATCATCATGTGTCTTTCCATTGCTGGAAGCAGATGCTGCAAAGTGCTGCTGGGAAGTCAGCAACTGTTCTTGTCCCATAGACTCAAGCTGCAGCTTCTAACCCTCTGTGGTAAAGAAGCCAGACATGAAAACAGTGTCAGAACACTGCATCTGAGGATTTAACTACAGCCCATGTCTATCTCGATCTCATTCCTAAAGAAGAGCAACATTTTTAAAAAAATAGTTCAACTGATGCCCTCATGCATACGTGCGTAACACTGACACCTAACAGCCCCAGTGAGATCTTTATTGCAACATCAGTGTACAAATGCAGCAAACAGATCCTTTCCTAAAAGCTTCCATTGGCAATTAACAGAGAATAAGGAAAAAAAATAAAGTCTTCTTTATAGTCCATAATTGAATTTATTAGCTATTGTGATCTCAAAAAAAAAACAAGCCATTGAATTTCATCTTGCATTCCCATCCTTAAGTGTTTTGGGTCGCCTTTGTTTAAAGATGACACTCAGTCTCTGAATTGTCTGAGAAAGAATTTAACATAGTCTTAAGGAAATAATTTCAGTGCTTAGTTCCAATGCATTTAAATGTGTGGGGTTTATATCTAGATAAAACTTTATTGTGAGCCAGTTCTTCACAATCTGCTTTTGTCCTCTTTATCTATCCAAATGATGCTGATTTACCTCTCAAGGACTGGGTTGCCAAACCAAGCCCTCTAGTAGTCCAAGGTCTATCCTAAACAGTGTCCTGTAGGACAAACAAATACCAGTTAGCAGCACTTGTCCATGGCACAGTATGATTAGGCAAGTATATGTTAGCTCAGGTGCAAAAGCAATATAGCTATGTTAGGCACTACGTTAAACTGGTCGTAGAAGTCTATCAATCAACACTACTTCTAGTTCTGGTGATGGCTCAAATACTGCTGGGTTTGGCAGAGGCATACATGTGGAAAAGGGATCCACATTACACTGCCTAAGACAGGCATACCATTTAAGAAACTCCCTTCCTTTAACTAGGCGACAAGAGCTATTCAGCATACTGCTAAACAACCCTAGGTTTTTTGGTCCAAAAAATGTAATTCCCCATGATTTCAGTTTCATTTCAGAACTCATCCACACACAAACACCAAGCAGGGACAAATCTGCATGTTTAATTCTATAGTGTAGGATCTAGTTCAGGGTCTTTTTTCCATATTGGGGGCAGGGGTTAAGGAAGAGCCATTTAGAAGCCTTTTTATTCTCTTGAAATCCCAAACATACCACTGCTTTGTTATTAGTTACAGTAAAAGTGACCTCTGTCAAATGGACAAATCTCCTCCTGCAAAGAGAGTTCTTACCATCCAATCTCCTGTTTAGGATGTATTGCTGAAACTTTAACCAGCACCTATTCCAAGAGATCAGAAGCCTTGATGAATTGTTTGATGCTCTCTAATCAAATAGGTTTTCACAATGAGCAGGCAGGGAACAGACAATGTGAAAAGGGTTTTAAATATGTTCTGAAAGAAAAATTTGCAGATCAATGACAGCGGACAGAAACTGAAGTTAAAAAGACTTTTGATCACATCCTCTATAGCTTCTATTCAAAATGAACTCAATATATTAAATTTAAATTTAGACAATCTGAAGAACAGAAGCATATAAAATTGAGGGCTCGGTTTCAATTATTAAGATGGTAAGAGTTCATTTGCAAAATCCAAAATAAACTTGCTTATCAGGTTCTGGGGTGTTCAAAACCATAGGCTACACATTTAGGTCTGACTGAGCTGAGACTGAGAGATCCAAAAGAGACAAAAGATGTGGCCAAAGCTACCACCTCCACCAGTCTCAGACTACCTCTAGCACCAGCTTTCCCAGTCCACTTGCTAGGAGCAGTGCTATTGCACAAGAACCGAGCATATTGCTGTCTGAACTTTGAGAGTAGGCACCCAGGTTTAGCCATATGCTGCATCCTGTACTGAGTACCAAGCTGCAGTTCCTCAAGCATGTGTTAATCCATGCCCCAATCAGCAAGCAAGTCAGTCGTATCAGGTACAGTTGTATGGCAGCAGAAGCAGCACTGCCATTGGATTATTCCATTTTCCTCATTCATCTCCTTAATCATGCTTTCTTCAGAGGCTTTACTCCTCCTAAATAAGGACTAATTCAGATTTCACTTTAGACAATTTTTCAGGCCACTTAGTAGTTCTCAGCACACGAAGATTCAACTCTGTCCCTGGCTTCAGACACTTGTACCTATTTGGCCCCAGAAGCACAGTATACTAATTCTGCAAGTCTAGTGCTAACTAACCCTTATATTTAAGTCCTAATCACTAAATTAATGTATTATTCAAGAATCTCAACTTTCAATTTTATTTTTAAATTTTTGGAAGAATACATATTCAGCCCTCATGGTGGAGTGAAAAAAAAAAAGTATGTGATATGAAGGAAGAGGGGAGTGGAGAAGAAAAAAGACATGACTCCAAAAGGCTCAAATATCAAAAGAGAAAGAACACAGAATGACTATTAAAACCATTTAAGACTAAATAACTGGGGAGGGAGTGCAGTTCTAACTACTTTGACATAATGATTCCCAAGTTCAAAAAACTATATAATAGATTTTGAAATTATTAGATAAAGTATCTGCTTAATATGTAAACTAGATAATGCCATACACTTAAAATGTTGTGGGGTATTTTTAGCCTTGGAAGGGTCTTTTGAGACTAAGTCTAAGATGCAAGACCAGGAGATTCTTGTCTCCAGAGTATGGACAGCCCTGGAGTATAACTTGGTACAGAGGTGAAGTTGTGAGATGAAGGGAGAATGCAACAGAGAAAGAGCATTAGTCTTTTCTTGTAAATGTTGTTTCAACATTCAAGTCATAAAAACTGGAGGAAAGCAGTGAAATTATGCTCCAGAAGTAGAGAAGGAAAAAAATTCCTTAACTGTGAAATATGAACTGCTGTCTAGTTATTTCAACACCTACTTATGGTAAGGCTACATAAAGCTGCAGAATACATTTGGAATAAAACTATATACATTGATATCTGCATGGGACACACAGTATTTGTTTATACATAAAGCTTACTCTCTCTACTTGTCACGAGCAGAGCTTGACAAAATGAGTTTCCTATGAGACAGTTTGCTAGGGAAATTTTGACAGTTCCCATTTGAGTTTTCGCCAAACACTTCAGAGAAACATCAGCTAAAAAAAGCATATTGCAACCAGAGAGCTCATTCTTAAAATCTTGAAATCTTTTCCTAAAGCCAGCTGCCTGCATTTCCTTACAGCCTATTTTCATAGCTTTTCCTTAGCAATATCTTTATGCCTGCCGTGTGCTAGGGTAAACCAGAAGAAGAAAAAAAAAATGTTAATAGAGATGAAAGGCAGAAGAACATTTAGGAACAGCTTGCTCTGGGATGTTGCCAGGAACGGGCGAAAAGAAACTGGAGTGCTAGCATATCAGACAGCTTAGTCACATTCTTTAAGCATGAAAGTGTTAAAAGCAATAAAAGGTTCAATGAAGTTGAGATATGAGATGCTGCTTTGTGAAGGATTCATCTCATTCTCTTTTCCAAACCACAAACTCTTGAATCAATTCTACACCAGAACAAAAACGGTTGAGTAACCTGCCTAGTTATACAGAGACTTTCCAGAGCTATTAGAATACCATAATAAATGTTTTCTTTGGACTATAAAGAAAAAAAGTGACTGTCATTGGTTTATTTTCCTCAGGGCAATTGAAACCTAATTGAAATATCATCCCACTTTTGTTTTTTGCAGCTTCACTTAAAACTTCAATAATCACAAGCCTGTACGTAAGCAAAAAACCCTCATGAGTGTGCAATCCTAAAGATAAACAATTTCCTAGACATACTTGAATCTAATGCAAGTCATCTGTGCATTCCCGAAAAGAATAATTAAAAGCATCAGCATCTTTTCTTGGGAAACACTCGAGGAGACATAGAAGAATACACTTAGCTCTATGCACATGTAGTTGAGGTACTTCAGTCTTTATTTTTCAGTTTCTACTACTGTCGTGGTTTTAGGCTGAAATTAAAACTGACACAGTCTCTCCTTCTCCAGTAAAGTGGCGAGGAGAAAAATATAATAAAGGGACTGAGGGATGAGACAAGAACAGAGGGAGCACCCACCAACCATGGTCCTGGGCAAAACAGACTTGGCTTTCTTAAAAGCAAAACAATTTATTGACAGTTACTTAAAAGGACAAAGGGAAACAAAACCAGTTACGTGAGAGGATAAAAAGAAACAAAGCCAGATCCTAAAATCCAACACCTTCCTCCCCCCTACGCTCCCCCCCCAGCGGCGCAGGGAGCAGGGACTGGGGGGGTGCAGGTCAGTTCATTCCGTGCTGTTACTGCTGCTTCTCTCTTAAAGGAGGAGGAGTCCTTACACCCTTTTCCCCTGCTCCAGTGGATCCCCGACTCACGAGGAAAAATCCACAAACTTCTCCAGCATGAGTCCAGCCCACTGGAAACAATCCTTCCCCATCGGATTTGCCCCAGTGTGGGCTTTACCACAGTCTCGGATTCTTAGGGAGTTGTAGCCACTCGCTCCAGCGTGGGTCGTCACGCAGACTCCAGATGCCTCTCTGCCTTGTCGTGCATCCCAACATGACCATCCTCAGGCTCAGGCATCTCCTCTCTATGGGCTGCCAGTGGGTCTCTACTCCACCGAGGCCATCCTGGTTGCAGGGGGGCCGCCTGCTATCTCACCATCAGCCGCAGGGGAAACTCAGCTCCGGCACACCTCCTCCCGCTCCATCCTCACTGACCTGATGTCGATGTGGCTGTTTGTCTCAGATCTCAGTCCTCTCCGGGTGAACTCAGCCCAATGGGCACCCAGGAGTGGGGCGCTCCCTGAGTTCCCCAGCTGGCTCCGCCGCCGCCATTCTCCATGGGTGGCACCGGCCTGACGCAGGCAGCTGCCCGGCTGGGAGCCAGGGAGCGGGGGCAGTGCCCTCCTCCCTTCTCTCCTGGCTCCTGGGCAAAGCACATTTTCCGATTCCTTTGTCCCAACTTAAATAGGGCAATTCGCAGAGGCGCCCTATTGGCTCAACCCCGAGGGGGATGGCTGGCTGATCTGGTGGCCAGAACTAGGTCTGACCCGGGTCCAAAACCAGGGAGGTCACAGGGAGCAAAACCCCTCTCCTGCCACCAGAACCCCCACCCCCTCCACATCAAACCATGACAACTACCTAATGTGAAACTGTTTGGTACTCCTCCCACTTCTCAGTATCTGTTTTTTGAATGGCTTATAACATTGTACTTAATTAAAACCTAGGGCCCAAAATATATAATGTTATTGATCTTCTGCTTGTTAAAATTCCATGGTTCTTACTTCAAAATTCAGGAATATTTCAAACAGCATATGCTGTGATACTAGGACTGTTATTTTACATCATTTCAAAGCAAGGAAGAGCTCTCTTTCGAGAGCTCTATGACAGCTAGGTCCTGCTGACGATTTTAAGATCAGCAGCTTGGTATTTAAAAATGAACTAAGCTTTTTATATGAGCCCAAAATAATCCACTTTAGCTATCGGACCACTGTCCTTTAGGTAAAAACGATCAACACCTTTTGAAAGCTCTACTAACAAGGTACTTCCTGTAATTTTATTGTTTTCCTCCTGTATTTTTATTTTTCAGCTTAGTTAAATGTCCAGATGCGTATTAAAACCATTTGAAAAATACCACCTTTCAGAATTACAGGATGCAAAAGTTTGCTATGGAGCTCTGAACACATTCCCCACGTCAGCATCGAAACACAATGGTGGACAAAAGTGGCCGTATCTCAACAGGGTTTTCTTTGAAGTTGTTAACTATTTCACTTGACCTGCATTTACACTGTTTTTCTCATCTCTGTGTCATCTAATAGAGGAGTCTGGTGTCAGAGGAATACCAGCCAGTTCGTTGGAAAGGGAAAAGAGCCAGAGGGGCTGCATCCCTCCCCATCGGGTGATTTCTGAGGCAAACCAGGGTTGGATTGCACAGGCCCACCAATCTTTGCCAGGCACACATGCCCACCAGTAGTGAGTACTGAAGCTTACTTGTAGCAATATTTAGACAGCTCCAGAGCTAAATCTCTCCTAGCATCACACTGGAAACAGACAGGTGAAGGTTTGCCAGGGCACAGTCCCCACTTTAGTACCAAGTGCTAAAATGCATATGTCCCTGGCAGGCTGACACAGCCACAGTCCAAGAGCTGCACAGATCTCTGCCAGACCAGGGCTGTAACTGCTGCAGCTCACAGACATCACGCTACAACATCAGCTGGGATCCGTTCTTACTCACTTGGTTTTTAGATAGATGCATTTACTGTTAATGTGTAAGGGTGCACTGAAAAACACCCCATGCGTAACAGACCCTCCGGGCACATGCAAAACCATGCAGCTGCCATTGCTCAGTGAATCCAATCTCTGAATACATCACATGAATTCTCACACAGCGGTCAGCACATGGCAATGTCCAGTTTGGATCATGCTGTTATAGTCACGGTACTCAGTGTGGCAACAAATTTCAGGTGTGGGATTCCATGTGGACTGCAGTGGAAGCGGGTTTGAGCATGTTCCTCCATCTACCTCTCGAGTACTGGCTCCTCCGAAATTCTCATGTATCTTTCTTCAGATCAAGTAGTACATGCAGTTTCTCTCTTGGTGACCATGAATAGGTCAACAAATAATTGATTTTCCTACTTCTAGCCCCTTTTCATGGTGGTTTGGCATCTTTTCAAAACACAACACACTTTAATTTTTTTTTCATAGGAATGACATTTTTCACTTGACTTGCATATTGTTCTACTGTGAACAGCTGTTACAAAGGGAAAAAAGAGAGAAACCTCTGTTTCCAAGTTACTGAAAACCATGCACTAAAATGAATAACACAGACAGTGACTAATTCTTCTACAGTGAAGGAAAAGCTGGATCCTCCCTGAGGACACCAGCTACATCCCAGAGCACTCAACCTGGCGCTCTGTAAATGGCTCTAGATAATTCTTGTCTGTTTCACATAAATCATGTAGTTACTCAATATAGAGAAAGCAAAAATCTGATCTAGATGAAAATTCTTGCCACCTAATAAAGCATCACAAGCTTTCCAATGACTGTTTAAGAATTTTATACAAAAGAGAAAAGCTTCAGTGTACCTTTTCTTCAGAATACACCACACTCAATTTTCTGGAAGGTGAAATGTACATAAGATATATTGGAGCTATCTTGATACTGTTAAGGAAACCAGGACAGGATCAACAGGCTGAAATGAGAACTCATCCCAGACAACACCAGAAGTCTACTACAGGTGGTGAGTTAGGTAACTCTTCCCCTTCTTCCAGGCAGAGGGGATCCTTGGTCAGTATGCTGCTAATTTTTAAGATTAACTCCCACTGAGAACAGGGCAGAAGGAAAATCATTATAACGAATTTATCCCCAGTCACAGTTACTCAATAAATCTGAACATCATGAAACTACACCTCCAGCTCAAGGTTGCTGCCTTCCTCAGGGGATAACCCATCATGGACATAATGCAAACCTTTATATTAAAATACAACACAGCTTAACTGCTTATCTGCACTGGCCCCTAAAAGCTAGTGATAGAGCTCAGATCTCAATCTGAAAATATAATCTTCATGCTCCTTTCCCAACTTGATACTGCGGTGTTCTTTCAAATAGGTAGACTTGAAAAAAAAGCAAAACAAAACAAAACAAAACAAAAACAACAGTATAAAACTCTACTTTCGCACACCAGCTTAACGTTTTTTTTTCTGTGAACAGGTATCAGGACTAAGAATCCAGAGCTGTCTCGACAGCTGCAAATCTCTGCTTTGCCCATTAAAATATAACGTAGATCCAGAATGTCTTAATCCAGACGTAAAATTTTATATGGACAAGATATCTGGACCAAATTTGAAAAGTAGTTTTAGTCAGTGACGGAGCCCAGAACTAAAACTGACTAGGTTATAGCTCACACTCTACAGCTAGAATTCACAAAAACACTGTTTTAAAGAATTTTCTACACTCAGATTCCTCTAAATCCACTAAACAAACAAACAAACAAAAAAAATTGCTTATAATTCTGACATCAAATTAAGGATTTTATTTATTGAAGAAAAAAAAATTAAGGAAGAAAGTAGAAGAATGTTTTATGTTTAGGTTTAAGGCAAACATATTGTCCTCATTAAACATTTGACAGACCAAGTACAAGCAGCACAATACTGGCAAGCTGCAAGTCAGACTATGTTTCAGTCACATGGTTAATATCATGCATTGAGAATTTCTTGATGTTTATGGTTAGCTTTAAAGTTCAGAGCAAAGACCTTTCTTAAGGAGGACAGACACTTACATTGTTAGTTTGGTTTTGACATTGTTCAGAACTTCATTTCAAGTGCTGCAGGACGGATTATGGCACTCTTTCAGAGGAAAAGTCACTAAAATACATGCTTAGCATTGAACCTGCTCTTATATACTCCCTAAAAGGCAATTTCTTCAGTCAGTACATTCCATCACACATTTTTCTTAGCCTGCAGGACTACAGAAAACAGTAATACATGGGTTTTTTGCACAGATGTTTGGGAAAAAAGAATGCATTCAATTTAGTATTCTTTCCAAACAGGCTTTCATGAACGCTGCATATAAAGATCTGAGAAAGATCACTTAGAACTGTTTAAAAACATACCATGGCAAGGTTCACACAGATAACATGAAAAAAAAAAAAAATCATTGGGCTGAAAAGCAGTCTACACAACACCTAGTAATTCTTTTAATCCTCTTTCTTTTTGGTTGTGAAGCTTGTCAGCTAGACACAGCCTTTTGTTTTTAATGAATATCAAAAAGATGATCTGAAAGAAACTCTAGTGAGACAATCATTAGAACTACCTGTGTTACAGGGAAATACATATTATTCCAGCCAATGCCAGTAGCACAGACTAGGACATATTCTAGAGCCAAAAGAACTAGTTAGAGAAAGATTGTAGAGAAAACTTCCACCAGACAGCTCTCCCTCTCACACACGCATACACTTTCCCTCATTTAAAATTCATGGAGATGAAGTGCTGCTTTTGTTTCCTGTCTCCAAGATGAGCCTTAATACTCTTGCCAAAAGTAAGCTAACACAGTGTAATTGTTTTTCATCTAAATTACATGTCCAACCTGCTTAGTTTTGAAAGAACACTGATGATGCTGCTTTGATACCCAACTGCCAAGTGACAAGGTACAAGTCACATAGGTAGATGGGCATGATGAGAATTTTTAATCATGACATCTCTTAGTCAGCTTATAGAACATGGAAAAACAGAGGCAAACATAGGAGAGAAGAAAAATCATTTGTGAGAACAAGATGGTTCCAATTGTCACTAAGAATAACTTAGAAAAACAAATATCGAAAGAAGCAATTGAGAACAAAGATCTCCTGAGGCGTTTTTTATCTGTTTTATTTCATACAGCTAAAAGGCCTTTTTTGAAAGGTTGCAAAATGAAAGAGAATGGTCAGAAAGTACAAAGGCACCTTTCTTTTTTAACAAAAACACAAGCCTTTCTTCTGAGAGAAAAGCGGCTTTGGGGTTTGATCTTTACAGAAGACACTTGTAAATTGCTGAAACCATAAATTAGAATATAAAGTTATCATCCTTTAACTTTCTAAAGTTCATAGATGTACTTGAACTGTATACCTGCACTGATCTCCTATTTTTCCTCTTAGACATCCTATTTCATGTCATCTAAACAGATCTATGAGACGCATCTTTAAGAAAACAGATCCACATGGAAATACATAAGGAAACCATGAACAGTCAAATTCTCAAAATATATCCTCAATCATGGTCAGCTAATGCAGCTATACTATTGATTCATATGCTTCGTTCTTTTATCTGAAGCTAGAACAAAAAGCTTGATTTTGTTTATCATGCTTGTTCCAGTTAATTTAGTACCTTCCCATCGTTCTTTAATTACGTTCTCTATGCTCTACAGAGCAGGGGCCAGGTAGTGTGTTGCTTTCCTTGTTGCGCATGTAAAGCATGTGGCTTCAGCAGCTGCATCATTCCTGCTGCCTCTCTGTAACCTTATCTTTGTCTTACGCAGGCACTGGTGGTTCAAGGATGTCCTGGTTTTAGCTGGGACAGAGTTAGCTCTTCTTTTTAGCAGCTAGAAGAGCTCCATGTTTTGGTTTTACTCAGAGGCTCGCTCTGAGAAGAATGCTGATAGCAAGTGGATGTTTGTGGTTGGAAGTGAAACTCCAAGGACTTTTCAGTGTGCTGGAGTGCAGAAGCACGGCGGGATAAGGGGGGAGAATAGCCAGGACAAGGGGGCCACGATTCCCCTTGTGATTTGTGGTGGAACTTAAGATTGAGGGCCAAACTGGCCAATTAGTATTCCATATCATGCAGCGTCATGCCCAGTATAAAAGCGAGGGACAGATGGACAGAAGGGCTTTTGCGCTTTGGCTCTTTCGCCTCTTCTGCTCTTTTGCGCTTGCTGTGCTTTTGCTCTATTGCTTTTTTTTTTTCTCTCTTCCAGTACTCCCACTCTCAGGGCACTATCTCTCTCTCCCTCTCTCTATTTCGGGGCCTCGCGTTCGTCCGGGATTGCAGCTTCGGGACAAGATGGGCTCCGCATACAAGGGGGTGGTGAGCATCTACACTGTCTATTACTTATCTGTATTAAACTGTTCTTATCTCAACCCACGGGTTTCCCGTTTCTCCTTTAATTCTCTCCCTCATTCCTGGGGGTGGGGGAGGGTGAGTGACCGGCTATGTGTGGGGTTCAGTTGCTGGAGCAGCCTAACCCACGACAAAGGAGAAGCAGGGCATCCTGGAACATCGCCTTTAGAGGTGAGTGAAACTGGGTGAAGAACAACATTGCACAGCACAAGGACGGTGTGTGGCAGCACAAGACGATCATGACGTGAATCTAGACCTCATTGTGACTTACGGAAGGAACACAGAGGCAAGGGGCTTTTGCCAAGACGTGCGAAAGCAGGGTTTTTTTGTTTTGTTTTGTTTTTTTTCAAAAAATAAAGCGCTACTGCCATTATTCTGTTAAATGAAAGCACAAACATCCGTTTCATATTTAATACATACCCTCTGCTCTTCTCAAAATTAGTTAAAAGACATTAGTTCTCATGCTCCTTTCTTTTTCACACCCACTTTCCATCTACTTACGCACATACGTATACTCCTGGCTTAAAAGAGACAGAGATCAAGAAAATAAGACCTCTTACATTTCACGAAAACCGTTCAGAGAGAAATTGACTCAGGGCACACACACTCTAATATACATTTACCATCAGTTTACAACCTGAATATCAGCCAGTTGTAACTTTTCTTTGTCACAGGTGGCACATGCATGGAATAAGAACAATCACATTTCCTTTCCCATGCAATATCAAGGCACATTGTATTTTAAGTGTTATTTTGACAAAGTACTTAACATTTGGCTGCCCAGATATTTTCACTTTCATTAAGGCATAATTCTCCAGGTTGCTAGTACACCAACCTTGGACATTTAACCAAACGTTTAAAACACAAGCTTAGCACTTAAATACTGGCCTTTTAGCTCTGACACACCGATTAGCAAGTGTCGTCAAGTAAATACTTGCGATTTACAAATTACCGAGTGTGTATTTTTGCTTATATAAAGAGCCTTTAACTGTTACACAAGGGCTTGCAGAAAACCTTGAAATAAACCACAAAAGATGCCTTCATTATTTAACCTTGTCTCTCATTAAAAGAGAAAGAGCAGCATGATTTTAAAAACCAGTATGAGGCACCAAACAATCTACTTCAGAAGTAATTGGTGTGCGCAGAATGCATCTAGCTAGAGAAGTCCCACAGCCTATTAGCAGGAACATAGATTGTGCATTTACTCAAACCTGTCTGACCCTGGGTGAGGGGAGCAAGGAGGAGGGCAGAGCAAGACAGTGACAGCCACAGCCTGAACTTCACATGAGTGCTATTGATCTTATTGACTGGGTCACTGAAGTGCTGCTGTACATTAAGTAGGGAAGAACGACTGAAAATTACATTAATTCAAATTGTTAAATCAATATTTAACAGCATAGTTAGTGGCAGTTGACCTCAGATGCACCTTTAATAAAACAAAGGTGAACTAGAACAGCCGGAGTCACAGGCAACCCAGTAATCTGAATTAGCATGAAAGATGTATTTTAAGGGCTTGTATAAATGTAGATATTCCTTGCAGCTACTTCATTTCTCGTATCAAGGAAAAGGTTCCTGTCACCACATTGCATTATACATGAAGAAAGGATAAATCATTTTCTCTTTGCCTTGTGAGGTGCATTTTCGATGGTCACTCAGGCAACCACTGACATAGAATTGGAAGAAATGAAACATCCTAATATTTCACTGCCATGTGTCTTTTCTGATATGTTTGTGGAACTATTTTTAATCATACTTTAAAAGAAGAATGAAAACAAACAGGAATGATATTAAGAAAGGACTCTGCCACTGACAGGCTTGTCTCACTGTTTTTAACCACTGTGCATACAGGGCATTCCTCTTTCAGATAAATAAGCTGCATCCTGATCTGAGCCTCAGGGATTGTCTCCATGGGACAATTCTGGGGAGATAAAAAAAAAGCTTTAAAATCAATTTTTTGGTCAAGTTAACATTCCTAAAATACAAAGCAGTAAAACAAATAGAAAGCAGATGTAGGTCACTGTCCTTGAATCTCCCAGTAACAGTATCCCAGGATGTACCTAACTTGCTGTTGACCTGGAAAGTGAGATTCCTGAGACATCACCTATGCAACCAGGTTACCAGATCATTGTGCACAACAGATGAGTCAAAGAATTGTGGTCTCATTTACAGATTAATAGCATTGGATTAATACACCAAATCCACAAGCAACACTTCAATTCATTCAATTTAAATAACCACTATTAAACCAGATCTTTCCATCAGCAAGATCACCAAGTTACTAGTCTGGAAATCTATGTTCAGCTCCTTCCTTTTTCACAGGCATCTTTCATTGCTAGCAAGATAATAGTACTAAAACAGAGACTGAGGTTGCTTCTTGAGACCAGATATTTCACAGCCATAAATAAAATTTGGATTTTAAGTCCTGCTAATCAAAGGAACACTAAAAAAACTCAGATTTTATCTTGTCAGGCTTAAAAACTTTGATTATTCTAGGATCTCTGAATGGGTAAAGCTTCAGTGATACCATTTCTTTCCACATGCTGAAACCTAAACATCATGAAACACTTTATGTAATATTATCCACTACACTTATTTAAGACAATCGTCTTCACCATTTCCATTTTTTGAGAAGGTAGAGGGAGATTAGGCCTTCTGAATCACCTGTAAAAAGCCAAAGTCACCTGCCACCTTATTGCCAACTATTCAGGGCCACAAGGTCCTTCTGCAATCTTTTACAAGTGGCCTTCCTCCTTATCAGACTGAACATCTTCAATGCAATGCAAGCAAAAGATAACACACTTAAGTAAAGCATATAGAGCAACCATTACTAAACTGGCTATTTCTAGCCACAAAAGATTTTGTGATTAAACTAGACGGTTTTACGAAACTATCAGTCCAACACTCAGTTCCCTGGCACAAGATGCTTTCTGTGCTGAAAGTTTACAAGAATTCAAAAGAAAAAAAGAAAAAAAAAAAAAAGAAGAAAAAAAAGACTGTATTATTCACCCACCAGGAAGTATTAAACCAAGATATTTCTCCTAGTTCACATAAGTCCAGAACTACAAGTATTATTTATTCTTGCCCTATAACTCCTGCATAAATGTTCATTACTAGCCACTAACAGAAATATGACTTAGACCCCAAAATTTCACCCAGCATGGCCATTCTTTACTTCTCCTTTCTATGAAGTAGGGAAAGCATGGTATTTCCAATTCTATGCATGAAGCACAGACGACAAGTTATTTCCCCAGCATATATCAAGGTAGTAAAGAGCTAAGAATAGCATTTTTGATTCCTCATCCAGCAGCAGTGACCAAATAAACATTGCCCTCATCCTATACCTGAAGATGATAAAATACCTCACCAAACCCTAATGATATTCCACAGATCGGGTAGATTAACTCATTTAAATCAAACTTAGCCCTCTAGAAATCTCCTTCAATTGCCATCTAATTCTTTAATCTCTTGACAAAAACCTAGGTCCTCCACCACCAACTTTCTAATAGTTCTCTATATTGCAAAATCTTGTTTAATTATTTGCACTTAAAATACTCTCTCTACTTAACACTTCAGTATTTCTGAGATTTACAGTTTTAAGCAAGAAAATAAGGGGTTTTTAAATGATGACTAAATGAAGTAATGAAGTCCGCTGGCATTAAAACCCACAAGTTGGTCTTCAACTTACTATTTGCATGGCAAGGAGGTATTGTCCAGCTGGAGGATGCAGAAAAACACTAGACAAAATTGATCAAAGTCATATTTAGCTATTGAAAAACAAGAATAATAACTTCCCACCACTTCTTCAGGCAGTTGAAAAAAGCACATTTTATGAGGCATGAGATTATTGAAGTTTATACTGGGACATCATTTTTTAATGACCAGAGCCACGACTCCTCAACTGCAGCAAGAGTTAGCATTTACTAAATCAAATTTGCTGTTATTAATACTCTCTTAAATGCTATTAAATGCCAACAACAACGACAACAAAAATTCCAAACCAAACAGGAATGACTGCTAGGAAGACAAAAGACAATAGAGTTATATTGCTGCAATCCACCGTGCACTCCTTAAGAATATTAACTGTATATTAATACAAGAACTTTACCTTTTTTCTGACACTATTTCCATTCACTTTAGTAGTAACAGCTACCATGGAACAGAGCAAAACTTCATCCAGCTATGTTTCTCCTGTTGCCAGAATTTCTCAAGCTCTTCTATCAGAAAAGCACATTTTCTTAACACCGTTAACTTCTCTCCTCAGTATTAGTAATATGATTTTAGAAATGACTGATTAACTAAATATTAGATTTGAAAAACCTGGCACATAAGTTAATGAGAAATTTTCTTTTGTACTGGCATAACTGCTAAATTTTTGAAAGCATCCACTATAGCCTAATTATTTTAATTCCAAATGCTCACTAAGTCTTTTTTATTCATGATTTTTATCTGCATGGTTTGGAAAAGTTTTACATCTCCTTTGAAGATTTAAGTCAGAAATCTAGCAAGTAATGGAGGCATCATGTTTTCATAATGCCTGGGTCCAGGAGGCTCTTGATAGACAGAGCAACTGTGAATCAAGGAATAATAAGCTCCTCTGAAGTGAATTTTTAATTACTGCAGTGCCTTAATGCACTTCACTGGGGCCATGAATGTCATCCAGGATATATTTTCTAACAGCTTTCTGTTCCTTTAACGCACCTTTCTATTAAAAACAGATGACATTTTGTCATTTCTAAAGCTGGAGTGATACAGGCATATCCCCGGTGACTACACTTAAGTTATTATTTACCGTAAAACATCTAGGAGATTTAGACTTAGTGTATTTATCACCTGGGTGAATTTGTTCAAGTGTCACTTCTCTTCTGTTAACTGAATTTTGGAAACAAATTATTTGCTTCCTTTTTATTTCATCAATGAACAGATTTCACTGCCAAAATAAACTGTTCCAGTCAAAGAATTTGTTTAAATAACATTAAGAAAATAGCCTACTCTTTGCCAAAAAGATGCTGACTGTTTTTCATTCTGTCATTCAAGGAAAGTTCCTGTAAACATCCACCAAACAATTTCAAACCAACCTGACGCACTCCCCGAAACATCCCACATGACATGCTCTAACTTTCATTTAACATCAGTTGTACAGCTCCACAACTGCAATACTGATGCCATGGAAAAGAATCAGCTTAAGATAACATTATTTAAAGCTTCTCAGTAGTAAGTTATAATTAATACTCCCTGTCAATTTTAAGATACCTAGTCACCCAGCAGCATACCATGTTCAGTATACTCAGGAGTGATTTGCATTGTCTTTTCATGTACATTTCTTCCCAACAGAAATGATTTATCCATTCAAATGAAGTTATATAAATCACAGTGACTTCTTTTTAACTAAAGGTAATAGTTGACAAAAGTGACATGACAGCTGGAAGCGTGATGCAGTGCTCCTGTTGACAGCTTCTCTTTCGTAAAATGTAAACCTTAGCTAGTTTGATAAGAGCATGCTGCACTTGGAAGTAAGTGATATTTGGAGGAGAATGAGTTCTTTTCAGTTGTCACTGAAGTGCTGCACCGGGGCTTTGATTTGCATAAAACCCGGCTATATTTAGTATCTGCTCATGTATCCACACTAAATCAGCATCGCTTCATCAGTGCACAGAGATCATCTTTCGACCCGTATTTCTTCTAAGATCTTCCTAAGACGACTTATTATTAGAAGGTATCATACTTCAGTTTAAAAATAAGCCTGTAATCATACATATAATACTCATGAGTACTCAAATGTCTCATAATTTCCTGCCTTTCTCTTCAGTTTATTCTTCAATGTGCAATAAATGGCTGTAACTGATACTCACCTTCTAAAGGACTCTTCTCTGGAAGCTGTAATGACTCATGAGGTATACAGAAGCTTGGTAAACATATGAAATTATGATCAAAATTATCTGTTTTTTTTTAAAGGGTCCAATACCTGATCTTACAGATGGATTTTTAATACTTTCACATTATCTAGTCATATCTTTGTTTTTGTCCAGGTCATCACAAAAAGCATATTACTGGGTTTGTGTGCTAGTGTGTGCTCTGTGTGTGACAACAATGATGTCCCATACAAAGCTATTACTGTATCGTGATTATGACAACCTCTTTAGGACCAAATGCAAATACTCATGGTAGACTTTCACATCAATGCCAAAAGTAAGACCAAATCACAAATACAAAAAGAGAGCATAACATCATTCCCTCACGTGGTATCTAGGGTTTTCTAGTTTGGAAAAAGAAATTATATTAAAAGAATGTTCTCAATTTACAACAAGATAACAGGGAGATACTAATATATTATCTACTTGATTATCTATCTACTTGATAATTAGAGGAATAATCAGGGAGGAAAAGAATCCCTTACCGGAGAGCTTTGAACCCAAGCTACAAACTCATCAGCTCTAAGAAGCTTACCTCAAGCGTCTGTGTAAGGGAGAGTAAAAAGGTGTGACCATGTTGTCTGGTAAAGTCACAGACAGGAAACATTATTTCACCCTTATTTAGCTCTATAAAGCCACCGTAATTGCTCTCTGAGAGGCTGCCTCTGCACTATAAAGGTCAAATAAACAGGATGAGTATAAGCAGTACATGCATAGGTATACAGAGGCTATAATTAAAATGTGTACAGTAAGAGAGCTCCTCTTCAATTGTTTTTCCTCTTGTTGAAAATAACTAAAATCAGGCTCTTCTTGTGGCACTAAAACGACTAAGACAAAGAGCAGAGACCTGCAAAAAGCTCAGAAACAGAGAACATATGGAAAAGTATTTTACCTAGCTACACATAATTTACATTCCTTCCCTTTCACAGTCCTGGATGTCAGCATTTATTATCCTTTTTAAGATGCAGATTTTGGCCAAAATGCCCTTTTCGTGTTGTCTTAAGTATGGATAAAATTTTCCTAATGAATAAAAATACGCTGAACTGACTGAATGCATAAGATAAAAGTAACACATCCACTCCCTAAAATTCACATGGAAAGAAGTATCAAGACTCTTATTCTGTACCACATCTGTGTTATAAGCCAAATGTAATCCTTCCACAGTCAACAGACACACACCAAGATAAAGCTTCCATGGCTCAGGCTCAGTACCCTTACAGCTGCACTGACTCCCAAGCAATGAGACTCCACTTACTAGTGGAAAGTAAGCTAGTTTTTGGTAGCAGGTCTTATCAGGCCCGGGTTAGCACACTACAGTGAGTGTCTCTGGAGGTCCAACAGCTGTGGCAGTCCTAAAGTAGAGTGAGAAGAAGCTATGATCCACATGGCAAGAAGAAAGTTGAAACAAAGATAGGAGCTCAGAAAGAATTTCTATGCTTTTAAGTGATGGTTAAGGAAAGTCTCCATTCATATTATAAAACAACTTGTTCTCCAAAGGAGTGTAAAAAGAGTGAGGAAGGATGTCCTGCATTGGAAGGACTTGGTCCTGTTGGGAGCAAAGCAAAATACAAGCATCTCTACATAAATACTGCAGATCAGTGCTTCCCATTGTTGATAAGCTACAGCATGTGGAACCTTTGCCATATGACACTAAAATGGGAATCTTTTTCATGTTCCTTTCTTTAAGAGAGAGGTGCTCAAGCTCACTGACTTCTTAGATTTTCAGAGCAGTTAAGCACCTGCTCTGTGAGCATGGCTGGAACTATCGTGTATTTGAAGTACAACATTTTTTAGCTGCACACTTTGAACTTAGGCCAGAATTTCAGAGTTGAGTATCCAGCAGCTCCTAGCACTTCACTGTGTCCTGCTGGGTGCTAAGTCCTTTCGAAAAAATCTGACTACTGAGGCACCCATGTGGAAGTGTAGTTCATAACTCATCCAAAGTACAATGAATTTTCACTGCAGAAGTCAAAGCATTTATTAAATAAGAACTATTACTCTGCCAAACTACAACCGTCCCACATTTCTGGTATTAGTTACAAGAAAAACGCAACTGAGAAAGTGTACTTTTTACTACATAGTTTTCTTGAATTCTCTAATAGTAAAAACAGCTTCCTCAGAACTTTATTTTCTTAGTTTTCACATACACTCAGCAAGTTTCAGAGTCCATGTTTTTTGCTACAAAGGATCTGAAGATAGAAGTGTAAAGTGGAAGTGATAGTGCAATCTTATCTACCTACATATCATAATACTAATTTCCTTTTCAGTAACAAAATGTAAATGGAAACATGCCTAAAAGTTATGTGTAGCTTTGCTTTCAGTCCAGATCCTCATTCAGCTAGCTGAAAAAATTACAGACAAAACTATGCACGTTAGATATGCAAAACCTACACTTTAACCAGTATATGGTCATTGTGTTATCCATCAAAGGTCGCAACAAAACATGTCACAACCAACCTATCATCATCCAGGATAGCCTCAAATGGGATCAATTAACATACTGCATTACCCAGGTGATAATTTTTGATCAGTAAATTGTGCATTTATATAGAACCCATTATGCTTTACATCAGAATTTTAACAACATTGCTTATCAGTAAGAAAGAGCATCCTACCTCATACTAGGTAAAACCAACTGCTCAGGATGTAGCCAAGTACCAGGACAGTCATTAGTGGGCTGTTTATTCTTCTGGACAGTAACTACCCAAAGTATATTAACCTCTCTTCAGAGAAGGGCTGGGAAGAAAGGCAGAACAACTGTAACTAAATTAATGATTAAGAAATCATGGAAGGCAGAGAGAAGATGAAGCTGTTAGATCCTCAAAGAGAAAGGAGAACACATAAAAAAATCCTTGCTTTCATTCCCAATGTAGGTTTCTCTTTTGAAGCTGCAGGCTATGTATATGGCCAAGGGCCAATATTCTAACTACATGGAGCAGGAAAGCATCTATAGCTTGCTTTCTAGATACAAGGACAGTGAAAAGGAGCAATCTTTAGGAACTCAAGCTCTGACAAACAAGCAAGAAAGAATCACAATTAAGCTGAGATGAAAATGGGCAATATGGGATGAAATCCAGCAAACACAAGAGGCTTCTGAGCTAGAGCAGGAACTTGAATCGCTGTTAAAAAAGTTAATCACGACTTGGTTTCTGTTGTGTGGGAAATTGAAGTGTGTTCCTAAAAACGATGGAATGAAAAGCTATGTTGTTTTATTCTCTCTTAGTCCCCCAGGGGGGAAAAAAAAAAAAAGAAAGAAAACCAAAACCAAACCAAACAAACAGGTTTCTAAATGCTTTAGTGTCATATTTGCCACATGAAAATCATTTAGTATCCCCTCAGACACCAATATTCAGGGAGGTTTTCTAGTGCAAAGCACAGAGATTCCAAATACCAAGAGCTCTGATCTCAAGGCACCTGGATTAAGTTCCAACAAGAGGAACCGTCACTATATTCTAATCTGTAGCCATCAAAGCACTCTCGGCCACTGCAGTCTTAGCAGCATCAACCTACATAATCGGGTTACCCTCATCTTTAGACTCTGGACACCTGGGATCCTGCAGTCAAGTATCACTGCACAAAAACTAGTACCCCAGATCCTGAAGTTCCTGAGCAGTCTACCAGGTCCAACCAGGAAGCAAATATCAGAAAAGCCTTTATTTAAAAAAATATAAAAAATGCACTGAAACAGGTATTTCCAGTAGTAAACAAAAAAAGGTTCTTATTTCCACCAAACAGCATTTTTCCAGAAACTCCTCACACTTTCAGAGCATGTCAGCAGCATTACTCTGAACTCAGTCAACTCAGACTGAGTTCAAGGGTGATTTCTTTTACACACACTTGAGTTCTACTGAACTAGAACGGAGTTACACAAAACATTAAGGCCCTGATACGGAAAGCATTAACGCACATACTCAATTCACCAGGAGCAAGTAACCTCATTTAGTTCAGCTATGGATGCCATGTTAACTATAAGAATAACCGTTTCCAGGATCAAGGTGTAATCTGAATTACTGAGTCATCCAAATGCCTTAATATACGTATGGGATGGTAAAATACACACGCACGTACATAAAGCAAATATCACTCTTCCGTAATGGGACTCAAAGCCAAGTGCCAGCAAGCAAGGAAGAAAAGGGGGATTTGTTTCATTAGACTTCAGGAGAAGAAATTGTCCAATTCTGATGAGAATACCGATTTTAGGGTTTAATTATTACTCTAATGGAGTCACTTTCATTTGCAATTACACATTCCATTATAAGATTTAATAAATCTTCACACTGAGAAATAAATCAGCAGATATTCATGCTTAAGCCTGAAATTTTTGATATAATTTGTATAGAAGACATCATCTCAGAGAAAATACACTCTTGGTTTTATTTTCACATAGCAGAAGTAACTGCAAAAAAATAAAGAGATCCAGCAGGTTCAGATATTTTAAAAAGATAAGCTACACTGGTAATATTTAAGTACGGAAACTTCATGACGATTGTGTGATTTTACATAGCTCGGAAATAGAATAACTTTACTGAAACTCATGACCTTAAATGCGAGATTATGTTAACACTGCACTCTTTATTCTTAAAAAAAAATTCACCCACACAGAACCCATCATTTTACTAACAGTAGCATTAAGCATCCATAGGGAAAAAAACTGAAAATTTGTAATTTAATTAACCAGAGACGTGACCATAAATAAGAGCTCAGTTGCACAAAGGAGTCACATTGTGTCAAGTACATAAAGCACGCACACATTTTTGTAAGCTTTCGCCTTTTTTTAAACAACCATTCACATTTCCATATTCTTGCTTTGAGATTAAAAAATACAGTCATAAAAGAGAAAGAACCCAAACCCTTTGATAACAGTGGTGCTCCTTACAACTTTTAACTTCAGGGCGGAAATCAAACAAGAATTTGATGATAAAGTGTAACATATTATAAAATGTTTATTGAACTCCAGACAAAAGGATGTTGACACTGATTGAGTTTATACTTCTTATTCTTGATCTTTATGTTCTTCCCCAGCTTTATTTTTATTATACATTAGAGAGCTTTCAAGAAAACTGGTTTTTAAACATAAATACACGCAAATAAATTCTCAGGAAAGTATATACTTTTACTGGAATAGTCTTCTTGTTTCAGGAAATTAATACAGGAGTGAACCCTGTATCAGTTTCTTTCTCCACAATTGTTTTTCTACCTAAAAACTACCCCCGAGAGCACCATTAAGCTGTGTTGTTTCTTTGCTAAAAAAGGCAACTAAAACAGAAATGCTTCCAATTTGGAGGAAGCCCATGACATCTGAGGTCTGCAGCTTGACCCACAAAAACAATCCTAAAAAAATTTCAGCGTCTGTGATAGCAAAGGAAAAAAATCTAGTATTTCAGTACAAGGGCAGCATAAGATTCATACTGTTACAGCCAACAGTTTCCCAATAGGAGGCCCTGAGCAATGATTATATAGAAATAGGAATAAAGACTCAATAGTTACAATATCTTTGCTGTTTTTCTGTTAAGTTCGAATGCTGAAAAAGATTTAACAATATAGTAATGATGTTCTGTATGTATAAAACCAGGAGAGTATTGAGACAGGAACCAGGAGAATAGCTGGACAGGGTAGCTGGATTGCAGATTCTTTTCACCAAGATGACAGACAAAAAGAGGCTATGGATTAAACAGTTTGAAATACTGCAGATTAAAACAAAGTGAAAATTCCACTGAACTGAGAAAAAAAAAAAAAAGAAAACAAAAGAAAAGATATTCATAACTAGTACCTCTGGATCAGACCAGGAAGAAACACATATTAGAGTACCAAGAGCACTTTTTACCTACAAAAGTGTAAGAGAAAAACATTTCTTTACAGCATAAAGCACATAAGCAGAGGTGATGCATTAATCATACAGGAAAAGCAAAAAATAAGGCAGAAGCTCTGCAAAAGGAAATGCGTAAATGCAAAACTACAGAGATGAATGTCTTGATCTGCTGTACAATGCAAAAGGCCCTACCCAGTGGGCCACATGGTAGCAGTGTCACAGTGCTAAAGTTTGCAACAAAAAAGACACACACAGCAAAAGGAAAACAGCATCTTGGAGGAAAGTTTCTGAACTTTCTGACTTTGATATAGTGCAATGTAGCACAAATAAATGTTTTGTAGAACTTGGACTAGCACCAGATGCAAATATAAGGCTGCAGCAGGCAAACAGAAAACTGAATGCCAAATAGTGAGACGTCAGTGAACCTATGAAGCTACAAAAAAATTATATAAAATTAATCAGTCTTACAAATGCAGCATTAAGACAATGCAAATTTTAACCAAAATTCTAGGAGGGGTGGGGGAAGACAGGCTAAAATTCTAGGCAGGAGAAAAAGCACGTAAATCATACAATACATAAACAGACCTTCCAGAAAAGCCACCATCCCTAACATTCTTCCGTGGCCCACAACACCCACTGGCATCTCTACAAAGGTGTTACAGATTATTGTGATATATTTACAGGACTGGAGCATCCTCTCCATAAACACAATAAACTAGAGAAGAACATCTTAAGCAATACAGCATCCAGTTCACTGATTATTTTTGTGATGCTAGAGTAATGGAAGTAATAGAGCAAACAGAAAAAGAAGGCACTGTGGGTTACATCTGTAAGTACTTAGTGCCAAAGAAATTTTCAAAAAAGAGGAACGAGATGAATCAGTATGTGCAAGATTAAGAAAATATGTGAGTTTAAGACAGATTGTAAAAGTCACAAATGAATGCCCCAAAGAAATCCTCCAGTAATTGTCTGAAAAAGTAGCATTCTCACTTCCCATGGTTTGCCACAGTAAAAAGTGCCAGAGATGAACACTGCTGACTTGGAATCTAAAACAGTTCTGCAGCAGGCCAAGAGGATCTGGACCACCTGGGAAAATAGAAAACAGAGATAAAGCAGATGAATTGAACTAGTTCCATGGCTTCAGAGAGAACAAAAAACAAAATAAACATACACACACACAAAAAAAAAAAAAAAAAGAGAGAGAAGACCAAACACAAACTAAGACTATAATCTTAACAAGGATCTGCTATTGAATGTCCTGAACTATCAAGATCAGCAACTGGGAAACTGTCACTATGTTAAAGCATTTGAGTCTTTGAGATACAGAATTCTCTGTGCAATACTTTTAAGCTATCTGGGAATAGACAACCAGCTCTGGCTGAATTAGACTTTCAAGTCAAGCCTACTACAGACATTTGCCAAGCATGACCAAAAATATTCAGGATATAGCAAGCAGTTAGTGACACATTCCAGGAAGTATAGTGCAAGCAGCAAGAGCCAAACACTTCCTGGAAATTAAGAGCACTCCCACTTTGGGGGAGAGGAAAAGAGAGTACTCCATTGGACTTCAAGGACTGATGGAGGTTGCTAAGGCTCTGCAAGCAAGAACAGTATGAAAAATGAGTAAAACAGAAAGAAACACAAACGAGCTTCTCAGTCACTAAACTCAAAATCCCATGTTTTACCTTGCAACCTATTAAGTAAAAATGTTAATGTCAGTAGGGAACCACCCAGCATGCCAAGATAAACTACCACTGGTTTGATTTCAAATTTGATTTGAAAGTGTGTAGGCATCAATAGCACTCAAGAACTGATTCATGTTCCGCCAGCCTTGAGGCAGGATCAGGGCATCCCCAGGTGTCATGGTCACTGCCCTCATCATCACAAGTGAATTACATCAACCATATGCCACTACCTTAGAGGCATAGACGTAACTGAAATGAATGTATATATTCCCTGTATTGATTCTGTTGCAAGGATAACAGCCTCTGCTTGAGAGGATTCGGCAAGGTTGATCGCAACCACCTTTGACACCACCACAGCAAAAGCATGCAGCACACCACACCATAGGCTTCACACAGACTTTGAGGAAGAGGGTGTCCTGCAGATGTTCTCTGCACAAACCAAGGACAAGTGTTTGCAACACTTCAGAAACAGGGTGGTTTTGACAACAGATGACTGTTCACTAGCAGCATGTTTACACCACTTAGCCAGGAATACAGTCATATCACTCTGTCACAGTACCACAGCCAGCCAAAAGCCAAAGCTGGGTCAGCATTTAAAATTTTAACCTCTTAACAGCTGCATGAAGCAAATAAATATATCAAGCCACCCTTAAAAGAATTAACTGCACAAGAAATCTCATTAACAATGTCTCAATAAAACGTTCAGTGCCAAGCTGCAGGCCTTGATATCTGCAGGACACAAAATCAGAGTCAGGAATACAGAGTGTACCGTAACGGTGACACAAAACCTCCCAGGGACCCTGTGAGGAGAAAACCATTTTCTCAGGCTAAATCATATTCTGAAAAGAGCTGCATATATGAAACAGAAAACTGAGGGTTTGGGTTTGTTTTGGTTTTGCTTTAAGTGAATGGGTACATATTTTTCCAAATCTACAAATACATCCGCTCATTATGAATACAAGCATCCACGAAGTATGCTGAGAGTCCAAGACTGGATCAGCAACTCAGGGAAAGCATCTGCACTAGTAAGTAGCTAGCATCATTGAAGACACCCTCAAAAACACTACATACCCACAAAAAAAGAAGAGTCTGACTTCAAATCGCCCGCAAAATACAATGCTTCATTCAATGTTAGGACATAAAAGGAAAAGCTTTCAAATTCAGAGGGAAAAAAGTCACTTGCAAAATAGAGGGGGGAGGTTGAGTGCTGTGTTTAAAAGTAGAGGATAGTGATGACAATGCAAGTTTTAACATAGTGAGAAAATACAATATATGTAAGCAAGGTCTAGTAGCTGCGTTTAGTTGTGTCCTGTTGTACAAACAGGGCAAAAGAGATATCACAATAATCAAGCACGCTTTCTGAAGACAAAACATGTTTTGGCTTTCCACACAGGTTCTCTGGAGAATCACATCGCACCTTCCAAACCAGTCTACTTACAACCTCTAAAGTGAGGAGGGTCTCAGCGGGAGAACGATGAACTTTACAAATGGCAAAAATGAGTGGAGAAAAGGATCCAAGGCTTTCAGCAGGATTTCAAGGCACAGAGCAAGCAGAGACGCTTGCTGTGTTCGATGCACAGCTGGCAATGTATGAAGACTTTGTTTTGTAGAGGAGTTGGTCCAGTAGCACAGGTAAGGTTCAGTTCCTTTTTTAATGCTTAAGTCCACTCGTTTTATTTTATACGAAGGATATAGTTAATCCTATAAAAACAACAGCACTGACTTCCAGGACACTAAATAAATTTTCAGAAAGTGTGCTGGTAGACCTCTTTATTTTACAAGCTAAAATGAAGGAAGGCTTGGGTTCTTCAAGAAATATAGAATCTGTTGATCTCCCTTTGTCTCTGACAAGCTGAGAGAAACACAGTAATTTCAAATGTTCTGTATTCGGTTGACACTAAAGAAAATACTTCATTTTTGCAATATTGGAATAAAACAGTTTTTAATTAAAATGAAATGACAGCTGATACACTAAGTTTCAGCAACCGAATATGCTACAGAGTAGTTCATATAAGTGAAAACAAGCCAAATAAGTCAAAACAAACCACTTTGATTCAACTCATTTCCTGTAATCCAGCCAAACTTTATTCTATGTCAAACTCAATTTATTTAGATTGTCCACAACTAGTAAACTAACTGCAAGAACTGCTCACTTAACTACCTCCATGTGAAATACTTTCGTTCTCAAGTAAACAGTATGTTTTTATGTAACTAATCTTAAGTAATTATGAATTTGGCATTCAAAAAAAGACTTTGCAATTAGGTTGGAGTAAGAAGAATTTAAACCATAAAATCACAGAATCATAGAATTATAGTATAGGTTGAGTTGGAAGGGACCTCTAAAGGTCACCTAGTCCAACCTCCCTCACCATGGGCAGGGACATCGTCAACTAGATCAGGTTGCTCAGAGCCCCATCTAACCTGACCTTGAACGTTTCCAGGCATGGGGCATCTACCGCTTCTCTGGGAAACCTATTCCAGTGTTTCACTGTCCTCATCGTAAAAAAAGGTCTTCCTTATATCTAGTCTGAATCTACCCTCTTTTAGTTTAAAACCATTACCCCTTGTCCTAGTGCTACAGGCCCGGTTAAAATGTCTGTCACTATCTTTCTTACAAGCTCACTTTAAGTACTGAGAGGCTGGACAGGTGCCTTTGTCCAAAGAATCACTTGCTTCCTTTAAGAAATAGTTTCACGCATGTTTTCAAGGTTTTCTCTAAATATTGAGAACCAGAAATATTTTTAGGATGACAGCTACAATTTACGTGTAACCATGAATCCAGGAACATAAGCTGTAAGAAAAAGTAGTACTATGAAACTGCCATGTTTGAGATGTGTTCTACTCAATCAGATGTGTTTGTTAGATTATTTAATCTGCATCCATGCTACAACACTGGCATCACAGAGAGGATTTAATCAGCCTGAGGGTTGTTTGGGTTTTGGTATTTATTTGCTTGACACACATGCACCAGGTATTAAACCTCCTCATTTTTCATCACTATCTTAAAATTTCTTCAATATCCTATGTATTCAAAATTACTAACAAAATTAATTTTTACATATGTTTAATTGCACATTTGCTGTTACTCAAAGTGGAGATATGTGGAAAATATCTTGTAGTATATAGAGCCTTAGAGAATCTAGTTATTTTTAAAAAATCAAGAACAAAACTCCCCACTTTCCATCAACTCACTTCTTTACCTAGGAAGTGTACATAAAACCAAAAATAACCAAGACCTCCATTTACGCAAGAAAACACAGAATCAATATAATCAAATGCTATTGGATGGAAACTGTTAAAGAAACTATAAAATGTTTTTTAGGATTGATTACCCAGAATATAGAAAGTTTTGATAGTTCTAGTGTATTAATCCAGGCACACAGAATAAAGCACTGGTATCTAAATGCTTGATTTGAGCTTAGTAAGAAGCAAGACTAATTTGCTATGCCAAGAATTAGTAGATGCATTTCAAAGAACAAATAACCAGAATCCACAGTTTCATGTAATTTATTCCTCATTTTCATTTCTAAGATTTCTAGTGTACCTAGTAATAAAAATTTGAAGTGGATAAGAGGGTAATTAGATTTTGTGTCAACCTCTGTATGGATTTTCTTTTTCTGACAGTACTAGGAAGCTACACTGCCAGTGCATGGAATATTACAGAGTATGTCTGAGGTCCCCAGTGGTAGGAAAATGAACACTGTATGCCTGATTTAAACAAAAGATTCTTCTCAGTAGTTTTCTAGAACATAATAAACAGCAGATTTTAGTCTGGCAGAGGAAGTAACAAATACATTCAGGTTTTTTTGTGTTAATGTTTATTGTTTTTCAGCAAGAGATGCACTTAGATATCTCACTGCCAGTAATAATAAGCTGTGTATTTAGTCCTTGTTTACATTTATGGCACAATTTTACTTCTAAAGAAATGTAGAAGACAACATATGCCCCATCACATTAGTCTGTCTTGCTGTTTAACATCAGCTGTAATGATCTTTCAAGGGTCTGACGGAAAGCCTGGAGTTTCTCTACATGATGTCCCTTTAGTGTCTTGGAAAACATCACAGAATGCCTGCCGTGCAAAATTGAGCCTAATTTTAATTATCTTGCTGTCTATTTCCTGAGCTTAATTAACTTTTCTGAGTGCTTTTCTACATTGCAATGAGGACTAAACTCATTTTGTCTTACTCAGTATTTCATAATTTCTTTTCCCTCAGTTCTCAGGACAACAAAGAGCTCTTCATAGTCCTAATTGCTATGGCAAAAACTAAAATATAAAATTTGAAAGAAAAGTTATAACAAAAAATTTGAGAACGTACAGCCATGCATACAAATAGAAGGCCAGAAACCTGCAATAATGGAGAGATAATCCATTCTAGCCTCTAAATTAACTGACTTTAGATATTTAATTATCTCGTTAAATAAATTCAGATTACAGTATTCAAACCTAATCATTATAAGCCATCAGGCTGTTTTAGGTGAAGTACAAATTGTCTACAGTCCACAGTGCTCAAATAAGTTAGAATAATATGGCTGTTAATTTGCATAGCCAAGCCTTCTCCCTTATTGCTCATCCAAATTTCCTTATGATTTGGCCATTTTCATCGCAAGGGAGAACTACAAAATGAATGCTGAGCATGTACTGTAGCATCACACTTTCCTACTGCTAGAATTTCACTTTGTTTTTTCAGACTACAAAACCCATCCATATACTTTAGAGAAAAAAACACAAAGACTTTGGTTACTGCATTTTTTCCCAGGAAACAAAAGGGGAAGTTCCTTTTAAAATGACTGCCTAAAAATCCAATATGATCATTTTAATTGAAAGAAAACTTTCTTCCAAGCTCAGACAACCTCCATTATCTATGACAGTGCAATTACTACATATGACTCTCTTCATCTCTACCATGCCAACAAGAAGCAGAGCAGTTTCGTCTCCAGGCATGATCAGAAGAGGACTCTCTGAATGATTAGCTGATATGCAGGTGTTCGGCCAAATTGCTTTTTAATAATATTGGAGACAGATTAGACAAGTAAAAAGCCAGTAAGTGGACAGCACTCATCCCCTAGTTAAAGGTCTAAGGTCATTAGATTTTACAGAATATTTGTTTAACTTCTTAACAGGATCTGATCCTGTCACTGTTTAACTGTCAGCACCAGAAGACAAATTCGGACATAAAAATAACCAGCATCAACGAGGCCAAGTGCAAGGTCCTGCACATGGGTCAGGGCAATCCCAGCATAAGTACAGGCTGGGCGGAGAATGGATTGAGAGCAGCCCTGAGGAAAAGGACTTGGGAGTGTTGGTCAATGAGAAGCTCAGCCTGAGCCAGCAATGTGCACTTGCAGCCCAGAAAGCCAAATGTATCCCGGGCAAATGTATACCATCAGAGATTTCCCTCTTTCCTCTCCCTCCTCCAGATCACCAGGACAGATGTAAAGCAGAGCAAGGGCTTCTTAACAGAACCAAACAGCAAGCCCAGCTGACCAAACTCAGCCTCAGAAGGAAGCAAACCAGGTTCCCAGGGCTGGCACTGCCAACACACCCAACTCCAATGCCTTGGCAGTATACTGAACAGGAGGGCACACCAGAAAAGGCGCAAGCAATTGCTGTCTCCCACTTGGGACACGGCCCTAGGGCTGAAGGAAAAAACAGCTTTGAGCTCCCTAGCATGCCTGTGTCACTTGTCCACGGAACAGTTTTGACACATGGTCCACAAACTCAGGAAGGTTGGTCATTCTACTTTTCAAGTTTCAAGCACAGTCTAAATGGAGCAAAGTGTCATCCTGAATGATTACAACTGAAAGTGCCTTTCCCCTCAAGACGGACCCTTCTTGGGAATCAGAGGCCAAAGCAACTGACTGGTGACCAGTTCTGAAATGTCCTACTAAGATGGGGCTGTTCGTGCTCCTGTGAACCTTGTTGTGTTGATATAGAACCACCTAAACTTTAATCTTTAGGGCAGCTGAAAAGATTTATTTCCATGTTAAGGGACAAACTGGAGTTTAAAGCTTCAACATATGAAGCTTAAAAAAACTACAACTACTTTCTCCTTAAGTGCTTTAAGATTTGAATCACAATTCCACCAGCTTGTAGACTTGTAAATTGTTTTCAGCTCATGGAACAACTGTATTAATTCCCACTAAACTGGAGGGCATTTTTTTAAAAAGATCAAGCAAAACATTTCTCAGTTCCTAACCTTCTAGCACTAGGCTAATAGTGTAAGAAACTATTGCTTAGACAAAAGTGCCATGGTCTTCAACCATAAACCTATTACTTTACTGTATTTATCATTTCTTGAAGTCAGTGACCTGCTTTTTGTGCTACATTAGTCACTTTATAAAAAGTGACTGCTGGATAGCAGCCATTCAGTTAGTTTTCTTAGACCATATCTCCTTAGCATGAGACTGCTTTTTAAGACAACCACTGAATTAGCTAGATATTCTGATTCAAACTTCCATGTAAGAGCAGCAAGAACATTATTTGTTGAAAACATTCAACAGCACTAGACTCTGCAAGTGAGTATTAACAGAACTAGTAGCTACTTGTGTTCAGCTGCCTGGAGTCATTTATATACTCTGGAATCCAATTCTTGAGAGCGGCAGCCAAACATACATACATGTGCGTGTGTAAACCCACTCAATATACATTTGAAGAGGAGGGAGGGGAAATAGGTATATCCCTAGATATTTTGAAATTAAGAGTCTGCCCAATCAGAAAAACTCAATACATGTACTCATATCCTCATATTTATTTAGAGAGAGCAACAGGTAAATAAATGAAGTGGGAGAAAGTGAAGCAAAGTTCAACAAGTTATTTTTGTAAAAAGAGAAAAAAGGCTGCATTTTAGAAGTAAGAGTATAGGTTTCGTACCCACACACAGTTGTGTACAAGGCCGTACGTACTTCCTGCTGTCTCTCTTTGATATGAAGCTGGCGACAACGAGTGAACAGACTGAGGGACTGTCAGGCAGGGCAAGTGTTAAAAGAAAGTAAGCTCACATTATCCCATTTGCACTACCAATAAGATTTCAACTACTTACTTCTTAAAATGGAGCAAAATGAACAACTAGGGAAACAAACAAGAACTAAAATAAAGCCTATTAAGTAACACTTGATAATAGCAGGTCAAAGCTCATTTAACTCACAGGTTGATTTAAAAACAAAAAAGTTACTAGCATCAGTTAGAAAAAATTCACTCATGCCTGCAAATGCAGTGAGTTTCCAGGTATGCTTCATGCTTGCTAGAAAATATACTAGACTTCTATTTTATCTAAACAAATAGAAAAAAAAAATAATTCCTGCACCTGCTGAAGCCACTACCAGCTTATTGATACATTCAACTGAGCCTCTTCCAGGTTTTCTCTACTTTCGTTAATACATATCCTGGCAGTCAGTAGAAACAACAACAGAACATGGCATTTCAAAAGGTAGGGAAACAGTCAATATATAGCTAAAGAAAAACATAAATTAACAATTAAAGCAACTTTTTCTCCCCTGCTTTTGCTTTTTCCTCTCAGTGTGTGTCCTGATGGTTTTCTACAATTACGTCTTTACAAGAGCTATCATTCAATATAATATGAATTTAACATATTAACATATGAGCATATCTCTCTGCTCTTGCAATTCACAGATTTCTTCCTGTATTTTACGGGGTTTTGAGGTTATAGGTCTCAAAAGCCACAGAAGCACCACTTGAAACACACACAAACATAATGCAGGACCATATCCATGCAAAATACACATGGAAACATCCAATGTATTGATTGGATACATATGGAAACCTCATTCACTGATTCTTTCCTTCCTGCTGTGCTTCCATTGCTACACAAGTGAATATCCACTCCTTCACTCTACAGATTCTAACGCATTTTAGCTTACAGCATTTGCATGTAAAGGTACTCCTAAGATTTTGCAAGAAATTAAAATATTTTCAAAATAGGAAAGAGTTATTAGAAGGATGTGCTTCTATGAAATAAGCATTCTTTCAGAATTCTAACACTTGTGGGGTTTTTTTAGATACCTTTGTATTCGGATGATTTGTATACAGGGCAAACTGGCTGATATAAATCAAAGGCAATACTACATTTTAACGTGGTCAAGATAGATATGCATACATTTATATACACGTAAGTATACCTGCATCTATATACATCTTTACTATGTTAAAAGGTAGTGCTGCCTCTGATCTATATGAACTGGTTTGCCATATATTAGATAGCAGAATCAGAGGTGCTTCTGTAATTCTCATGTTTTAATAGTTTTTTTCATACCTGTATCTTCACTGTGACTTCTGCAGCCATAGGGCTAGGTTCACTTCATTTTTGTTATGGCACTGCACTGGGATTTCCAAACTCTGCAAATCATGCTTCACAACACCATTGGCTTAAGTCAAAATCATGAAGCAGTGAGAGAGTTGAGCATCCTATTATTTCTTTTTCATTTTTCCAGTCGAATTTGCAAGAGACATGAATATGTATTTTTCTGCCCTTCTTACCACCTCCATTCCCACTTGCATAGTCATTACAAAATAGACATCACTTTAAACACTATTTGCAAATAAATACAAGGAAATGATTCAGCTGTATATTTCCCCTTTTCCAGTGCAACATTCTTTTGCACTCACGCAGTCACTGTTGCAAACAAATCTGTCACGGGGCCTAAAAGAATGAAAGGGCAATTCTATTCATAATACTATGTTGCGAAAATCGTGGGGAATAAACACAATGGCATAGAATGCTATTAGTTATTTAGATTATGATCTGACACTTGCTGGAGAATAATCCATATGAATTGTATGTGAAATCTAGAACAATATTTCTTTTTTCAGAAAGCCAACCAATAAAAAGTGTTGCCTTGTAATATCACAAATATGCACACTTGCTGTTACATCCAAATTGCAGAAGGGACCAAGTAACTGAAAACTACTGAATAACAAAAGAGGAAAACAAGAAAGATGACACAGTACAAACCTAGTATAAATTCAGCTGGCAAGGTCAGACTGCATGTTGCTTTCTGTAGGCAGTAGCAGGGTCAGCCACGCACCGGGAGTTGGTAATAATGGGCAATTTCAATGTTTAACACTGGAATAGAGCAGAATATAGGCTAGTTCTTCCCAAGTACCAGGGCATCCTTTAAACACAAATACAAGACAGCTGCTCAGTTTGGAAGTGACAGAGAATAAAGATGTAAAGTAACTTAGGTGGGGATTATAATAAAAATAACATTTCTGGTTCTTAGGAAGGAAGGCACGGGAAAAACAATCAATAGCCTTCAGGAAAGCAGACTTCTATAACCTTACAGACATGGTCACTAAAGTCTCATGGGATGGATGTCTAAAAGACGAGAGGTAAATAAGGAGAGCTGGTAACATTTAAAAGGCACAATTACAAGTTATCACAGTTCAATGAAAAGATAAGGAAGGCTTGGAAAACATCGACTTGGCTAATTCATTTTTTCAATTATTTCAAAAAGAGCTCAAAGTGGAAATTAGGTGGGATTATTCTTTAATACTTCTAGTAATTCAAACAAATATGACAAGAAAATCTAGAAAGACCAATCTTTGACAAATTAAGGACAAATTAAATTTATTTGGTAAGCAATTTAATAAGAGGACAGCCACCAAAAGAGCTGGTTTGATACACAATGGAAAGGAAGTACGGCTTCATAGTTCTCAGTGAATGTTGTATTCAATACCAATTTGCCTCCTTCTTCACTCAGAACGTGATCAATGCTTGATGTGACCAGCCCCAGTGATAGAGAGGTAAGAACTCCAGCCGCTGCAGGTTAAAGAGCATGTTGGATGTTTTCAAGCTGCCAGTGCTGCTGAAATTCACCTTTGAACACACTGAGGCCAGTGCTTCCATGGACTTTGGTGAAGCACATCTAACAGCACACTGGGGCTGAAAGAGGACGAGAAGAACATGCCTCCATGTCAGTGATCAGTGCTTTATCAGCCCATTTTACTGTCCAAAAACCGGTGCTTGCAAAAGGCCAAAGGAAGCAGCTCTAGAATGGCTAGCAGTTATCTTTCAGATTTCATAAAGAACCTGGACAAGCTCAAACTGAGAAGAGGACGGAAAAAAACACCTGGTGTCTACCTTTAAAACAGAGAAGAAGAAAGGGCAGAACTTGGGACTCAGCTTACCTCCACTTCTCAGAAAATGGGAGAACAAGAAAGTTTAAGCATCACAAAGGTAAAACATGAAGCAGAAAGTGCCCCACGGAGTAGTATCAAGCTATTCTCACTTACTTCCTTCCTCTAACAGGGCATAGATCCTCCTGAACAGGGGAGAAATACTAAATGTTAATACCTCAATTTTAAGACTCAATTATAAAGCTGTTTCAGATTATGTTCTTGTAAGAAATAAGAAAGCAAGTTAAGAGAAAAAAGCATGTAGGACAAGTTAAATAGCAAAAGTATTATGAGCAGGTTAGTGACAAGTTGGAAGAGGGTATGAAGTAGAGTTTTACAAAAGTCAGTCCCAAGCCCAGAATTACTCAGTATTTCTTTACTAGCTTGGATGAAAGAAGTAACAGGTATGCTTGGTCAATTTACAGGTAATATTGATCTGGAAGGGACTAAGTTGAAGGACTTGATTAGAATTCAGAATCCTAATTAACTAAATTCTTACTGACTACAGCAGAGGTTAGGCCGTACTCAGTAAGAGCAAATGCAAAGCTCCAAGTTTAGACGTAATCAGTTGCACAGTCGTAGGGTAACAGATGACTGCACACACAGCTGCATCGCAGAAAGATCTAGAAGTTAACTGGTGCATTCTGTGATCCAAGGGAAAACGCATAATGGAATAGGTTTTATCACCCATGAGAATTTCTTCCCTCATTTAAGTGATGGAGTTGCCCTCAGCTGGAGAGTCATGCCCAGTTCTGGGCACTAATTCAAGAAAGATGTGAACCAGCTGGAAAAGGCAGTAATAACCAGGAAAGGCTGAAAGCATGTTACTTAGTCTAGAGGTATGAAGAGGGATGTGGCAAAAATCATACATACATTAGAATAAACACTTAAGGTCCGTTGTCAACAGGAAAATAGTAAGCTTAAAGCTTGAAAACTTTAGCTTACATGCCACCAAAACAGTCTTAACATCCAAGATTTTTAGAAATGGAAGACATTGCCTATAACCGTTCCTGTTTGAGAGCAGTTGAGACCTGTTCCTGAAGGTCTGCACCCCATGGAAAGGAACGCACACTGGAGCAGTTCATGAAGAACTGCAGCTCATGGGAAGGACTCACATTGGAGAAGTTCACAGAGAACTGTCTTGCATGGGAGGGACTTCACACTGGAGCAGAGGATGAGTGTGAGGCATCCTCCCACTGAGGAGGAAGGAGCAGAAGAAACAACATGTGATGAACTGACCGCAACACCCATTCCTCATCCCCCTGAACCACTGAGAGAGAAGAGGCAGAGAAAATAAAGAGTGAAGTTGAGACCAAGAAGAAGGGAGAGGTGGAGGGAAGGTGTTTTTAAGATTTAGTTCTTATTTCTCATTATCCTATTCCAATTTAATTGGAAAAAAAATTAATTTCCCCAAGTCAAGTTTCTTTTGCCCATGACAGTAATTGCTCATTGATCTCCCTGTCCTTATTCTCAACCCACGAGCCTTTCGTGACGTTTTCCCTTCCCTGTCCTGCCGAGGAGGGGAGGGATAGAGCAGCTTGGTGGGCACCTGGCATGCAGCCAAGGTCAAATTCACCACAACAATAAGGTTATCACATACTTCAGCCAGGCCTCTTCTCCCTTTTCTTCTGATTCTCAGTGCCTTCTGCATCCAAACTTTGTGTTGTATTGCCCTTTAAATGTCAATAGATTGCCAATTTATGGTACATACTCTCTACAAATCCAGTATTACCTCTTCCTTCAGGAATGGAATGATGAAAAGGAAGAAAGTAATGATCCAGTTCTGTTAGTATTTGAGAGCTTTGCCACTGGAAGATTGGATTAAAGGAACGCAAGGCAACTGATTGATGTTCAGCGCCTCATTTAAAGCTACACATCACTTAAAGCGTACAACACTTTCTCATGCCAAGTCATTAGCTCTGCTACAACTATGTATTGCCCACAGTGGTACTTGTCACTTGGGCAGACAATTCAAATGTGATACCAGAAACGCGGCAGTAGGTGGCATAATTACACTGTGACCTAGTGGAAATTTCAGCACCACTCCTCTCTCACGTGAATCATTCAGACCAAATGTTAAAAAAAAAAAAAAAAAAAAAAAAAAAAAAAAGCTCTATACCAAACACATTTTGCTCTCAAATTGAGGAATTACGAAGCTGGCTTATCAACTATACAAGCAGAAACAATACAGTGGAAACTGGAGCTGTGTTTTCTTGTTAGAGAAAGTTGTGCTCCAGGCCCAAATTTTTTATAACAGTGATCAGAATCATTTGGAATTCAATATTTAAATGCCCTTCTTGCAATTACAAGCAAGAAAAGTTTCAGAAAAGAAACCCATCATGTTCTTATGTAGAAGTGTAGATAGTGTGGTTAACATTACTAACCCTTGCTTTAAGGTTATTTTCTTCCATACAGATTTTAAGGGAAGGTTGACTGGACATTACAGTTTTGGTGGTTTTTTAAGGAATCATAACTACATTTAGAACTAACTGTTTATCAGAATTTTTCCCTTTATCTTCACAGCTATCAGGTTTTCAGAAATTTCATCTGAAGTTATTTTAAAGGAGAGAAAAAGCTCTCAGTGTATTTCAGACGATGATCTCAAAGTGATGAGCAGATACTAAAGCATGTCATTGTAAAAAAAAAATAACACCATAAACAATGTAATAATACAGCTTCAGAGCCACAAGGAGCAGTAAAATTAAGCTCCCACTACCAGTACAGGTTAGCAATACCTTAAAGAAAATTGAATTGCATGGTGCTTGTTTCCATAGCACTTAAGAATGTCTCAAGATGCATGCTGCCTTGCAAAATACTTTGATCTTTCCAGAGTGAAGTATAAACTCTCCAGTAGACATCAGCATTATCTTGCTCACATGATTCTCATTCACTGAAATATACCACAGGCTCTCAGAGGAAACGATACCAGTGAAGAAAGAAAATCTCAAAAGGCTGTAGCATCAGAGAAGCTAATATTCTTAACATGTAACATAGCACCTGGCGACAGCAGTGCCCCACAGGCAATGCCAACCCCTCTTAGAATCCCAGATCCCCTCCTTGGGACCACTGTGCATCCCCTTTTTCCAGCTATCTTTACTGCTGCCTTGCCTCATTTAAAGAAACAATGCAAAAAAGAGATATTGTCTAGAAACTTTTCTATGTAATTTATACATAAGTCTTTGAGAGCATGTGACAATATGACATACTTATGGGCAGTTTAGGTGCAGAGAAACATCACCATCCCCTCCTCATTTCATCATCTCTTCTTTCCTGACTCTTGCAGGGAATTATAATCTATTTCTGAATTGCACTCAGAACTTTGTTTTTCTGAACCTCGTTTGTTCTCCTTGTGATACATTGGGTATGCACACTTTTCCTATACCAGAAAAGCCTTCTGCAGTCTTCAGTGGGTTCTTCCACCATCTAGAAGATCCTTTTATAGTGTCCTTGGACAAAAATACCCACAAAGGAGGAAACAGGTGGATCCCCTTACTTTGCCAGGGAGGACTCAACATTTAAAAAAAGAAACTATCCTTCCAGTTCCACATACCTGTTCAGTTTTTTTATTTCTATCAGCTGAGATACAAGCAAAGAGGTTCAGGCCAACAAGTTCTGTCTCCCTTGTGTACTGCAGTAGCCTTAATTACACAATCAAATTTCTTCCTACAAGGCAACCCTCTGAGTGATTCAGTGTCCAGGATGCTAATGCTCACTGAACAGAGGGTACCTAGCATTCTCACGTTGCTCTTATTACTCAATGTGCAGTCTCACAATTTAGTACATTCTTCACACTTTATCCTCGATACTCTCCTACTAATTTTTAAGTGAAAGTGAAGTTTTTGTCAACCATCACATTGTCTTAATGTTCCCTTCCAAATGCTCCGTAAGGTAAAGGGCTGTTATGACTCCTTTTTTTTTACCAGTGATAAATTAAAGCACGGAAGTAGAAGTTAAATTAGGATGACAATTTTTTCAAATCAGTACATTGTGATTCTTCAAGTTTTCAGAATAGAGTTCCCATTCATTAAAGTTTAGCTGTGAAATCTCAGTATATCTGTGAACTACAATACTCAGGGGAGAAGTAGCATGTAATTAGTGGGGATTTTGGCTTGGAGTTCTGCTTTTTAGTTTGTTTAGTGGGGGTTTTTTTTGTTTGTTTGCAGGAGTTTGATTTGAGTGATCTAGTAAGATCCCAGTAAGGCTATGCAAGGGGAATTAAATTCTCAAGGAGAAGTTTCACCTGCCTTAGTTTTAAGACCTCTCTTCTCTACATCAGTCATGAAATGCTCCTGTCTACATATCATTCGATCTCCACAAACCGCTGCAAGTCTGGACCTTATACCCAAAACTTTTATTATTTTCTCATCAACATCGTTACAGTTCAGTGTGAAGCACATGTACTGGCTGTTCAAAATACAGTAGGAAGAGCACTCTGTGAGAGACTGTCCTAGTTTAATTATACATAAAGATGCAATATGTCTTGCTGGAAGCTGTAGTATTACAAAATTAACTTTTTAGAGTGCTTGAGAATAGTCCAACTACCCTCAAACTTTACAGCGTAAGTCTCTATGTTGCACATCAGAAACTGTGAAAAGGAACAGTTCCCCTGCATTTGTCTCCCAGCCCAATGCAATTTCAAATGTATATAACCAAACCTACTAAATTCATCAATAATACTCACACAACTTGAGATGCCTTGCAACATGCCTTTGACTTGAGGGCACAATCACAGAGAACAGTATTACTGCTCCCAGAGGGAAATATTTCAATGTGCGACAACAGCAAGGGACTCTTCAGACCTTGCAGATTCTCTTCTCATGCCCAAGTCAAATCAAGTTGCATCTTGCAGGGATTTAATTTAGTTTCTAAACAAAACAAGCTGTTTTGGGGAAAATGTTTTGCAACAGAAATGTGTTGTATAAATTTTCCTCTCTTTTCTCCTCTCTCCTTGCAGTAAGTCCTGGAACCCTAATGAAGCTTTCAAAATAGAACAAATATTCATCACTCAGCTCTCTTCTCCCAGTTATCTCTCCTTTGCAGGTAATGGAAAACTGACAAGTTTGAGTCCACACGTAACAAGGATACTATGGCCACCTCCCAAAGCCTTGCAATACTCTGCTGGAGAAACCATTCCATTGCTGGAGGGTTTTGTTGCTGTTGTTGGTTGGTTTTGGTTTGGTTTGGTTTGGTTTGGTTTGGTTTGGTTTGGTTTGGTTTGGTTTGGGGTTTTTTTCAAGAACTGAAGCCATCTAGATCCTTTTAGCTTTTGTACTTTTACTTCTGTCACTGCCTTGACTGAGTTCTTCTTAACTGTGGAAGATGTTCTCAGGCTCTGTCTTACAAGTATTCTCTCTGAAAGAAGTCAGAGGCTTTTACTTATTTATCTAGTAACAGGTGTTCTCTTACCCAGTGTCTTTTCGTGTCACATCTGTCCCAATTCCCTGTTTGCCCATAAAAGTCAAGTCCTGCTTGCCTCACAGGACATAAAATTGTTCTCTAGAACCACGTAAACTTTCCTTTTGTATCAATGGCTTCCCTCAGTATTATTAAGACTACTGTTCTGACAGGATACTAGACAGTGTACAGTTGATACTTGAAAAAAAACTGAACCACACTATTTACTCTAAGTTAACAGCTTAATACATTATACACTACTCCACATTTTGCTGGAGGAATGCCTGTTACACTTAAAAAGAAACCTTAACACCATTGTATTGTAGTTCATGATATTTGTCCATATTGGGCAAACTCTGCCAAGTTTTGCAAATGCAAATACTGATGTAAGCTTTTCCCACTCTATGGGTAAAGATGTGTCTCTCCTCCTACTAATTGTAAGGGCCCATAGTTTTTTTCTGGACAACAGCTTGGATCTCCATATGCTTATATGCTACAGTTTCTTTCACTGTAGTATGCCAAATTCTCAAGTCTCAACATCTCAATTGTTTCAGGCACCAGCTACCTTCAGAAATGGGCCAAATCCACTATCTGCTGAGTTCTAGCTGCTTTGTCAAGGATCCATTGTCTTTCAGAATTTTTATTCAGTATCCAATCTTTTATTGAATACATGTTGCAAAACACTAGAAACCAGCTGCTTAACAACTTAAATCTTGCTACAGCTCCCTCTACTACAGCTCCTCTCTTCTCCAAGCTTAATTTTTGCAAAGAACACTGGATTCTTCGAGTTCTTATGTTTACATCTGGAGTTGACTTTACAGAACAGATCCTTTGATTAAACTGAATGTTGTTACACACAGGAAGCCCCTCAGATATCCCATGTCACAACAGCAACTGCTTCCTGAAAAACTGCGTTATTTCTCACTACCTACTTGTAGGGTCAAGTATGGTTTAATTTTTCTCAGCTTATCTTGTCCTTTTAATCGCTCCATCCAGAAGTGTGTTAACACACTACCATACGTGGCATGCAGTAATTATTCAGAAAAAAGTTGGTGAGTTTTGATTCCAGATTCTCGTAAGCTACAAACAGCAGGTTTTCACAACATTTCTCAGGTATCTGTGATCTGCAGCTGTTCTGCAGGAAGCAGTAGAGGAATCTGCCTGCAACAACTCAAGAAGGGACACAAGCCGCTCCTGAAGAGGGCAATGCCTCACCGTAAAGCAAGACAGAGAAGTTACTACTATTCAATGTCTTTCAGTTTTCAGTATCTGTTAATTGAGTATTGTGCTACTCAATAAAGAGCCTACCAAGCATGCTGTGAACACAGACAGGCCTTTTTCTGGGCAAAATTAACATCTGCCTCAGGATTCGTGGCACCTGCAATTTTAAAAGAGCTTGAATTTCACGCAAAATTAATTGAACTGGTGCTTCACAAATGCAAGTGACTGACTCCTGTGTGTTTTTGCAACAAACTGTAGTTCTCCCGATTTGGAACCCAATTTCTAATCTTCAGTTTCCTGTGATATCTTTGGACTTCCTTCCAAAAAACTAGCACAAAAGAAAAGTTTTATGGTCACTTTACTTAACCAAGTGTATGTTGTTACAGTACTAATTTGGAAATAGCATTTGAAAAGATGATGTAGCAAAACAGACACTGCACAGAAAATAATAAAATAATAAAACACAGATGTAAGTAATTGTCAGATCAACTGAAAGCTACCAAGAGTTAATATGGTTTTTATCACAATTAAACTATTGTTATAAGTTTCAATACAGCATACGGACTTGCTCATGAAGAAGCTGCTAGACTGTCAGAAAAAAAAAAAAATCAGGATTGTGTAAAAGAGTGTATGGATATTTCTGCATATATGAAAGGTCCAAAATGAAAAATTCACAAATGGGACTCTCCTCTAAGGTTTTAATTTAAAAGGTTTGTAAGACATAATTGATTCTGTTGGCTTGCTTTCTGAATTTTAAATATCAAATGAAAGCATAGGAACCCCCACAGAGAAAGGGGGGCAGGGGCTGCATATCTCCCATTTGTATTGTTTGCAAAATGCATTTAGTGTTTTACTTCCAGTTGCTCCTACAGAGCAGCCACGGAGGGAGTGCTGAAATCTGGGAGCATCGCCTGGGTACAGGAACTGCCCAGGACACAAGGAGTGCTACTGAAATCACAGAGCCCTTCTTAGCTAGAGAAGAAATGAGGAGGAACTGGACACCTTGCACACCAGGGCTGCATCTCACTGGGTCCTGTGAACTTAGGTATGTTCAGGTTCTTCAGGTGGCAGAGAGGCAGTCACAGTTTCTTTAATCTTTTTTTTCTGGCCAGTGTACCTATAAAAGCCCTTCTTTTTTCTTCTTCTTTCTTCTTTTCCAATTTCAGCTCCAAGTCTTCCTTAGCTTTCCTGATCCTACACTCACATATCTGGGCAGTGTCCACATGTTTTGCCCAGGATACACATGCCTGGTTCCACTGCCTGTGCATTTCCTTCTTCCACTTGAGTTTGACCAGGACGTCCTTCCTGAGCTGTGCCGGTCTCCCATCTTCCTTGCCCCATTTCTTACAGGAGGGAATCAAGAGCTCTTGTGCTCTAAGAAACACATTGTTCAAGAGCTGCCAGCTCTGTTCAGCAACTTTGTCCCTGAGTGTGGTTTCCCAGAGGGTCCCATCCACTCACTGCTTACACAGAAAGTTTGCTCTCCTCAAATTCAGCCTCCTGACTCTACTCTTTGACCAGCCTATATCCCTCAAGTATGTGAATTCCGCCAGGGCATGATCACTGCAGCCCAGGCTGCCACCAGTCTTTACATCTCTATTTAGTTCTTCTGTGTCCAGTAATGCATCTCCTCTGGTCTGGCTGTCTATCACCTGGATTACAAAACGTCCTTGAGGCACTCCAAGTGTCTCCTGGACTGCTTACAGCTTGCTGTGTCACTTTCGCAGCAGACATCAGGGTGACTAAAGTCCCCCAAGAGGATCAGAGCCTGCAAGCATGATGCTTCTTGAAATAAGACTGCTTTGTCAACAACCTCCCCTTGATCAAGCAGCCTGTAGTAAACACCAGCCGCAAGGTTTTCTTTGTTGGCTTGGCCCCTAATTTTTCCCCCTAAGGTCTCAACCTGTCCATCACTTTTTTCCAAAGTCAGCTCTGTGCAGTCAATCCATTTTTTTGACATAAATGGCAACATCCCCACCTCTCCTTCCTTGCCTGTCCCTTCTGAATAGTTTATAGCCACCAATTGCAGCGCTGTAGTCATGCAATTCATCCCACTCCATTTCAGTGATCACAATTAGATCACGGGTTTGTTGCTGCATAACAGCTTCCAGCTCCTCCTACTTGTTGTCCAAGTCATGTGCATTGCTATCTACAGAGGCACTTCAGCTGGGCTCCTGACAGTGTGTCACCTTTTAGAGGAATAGACCCTAATTCTTCTGAGGTATTTTACAGGTGTTTCCCTGTTAGTGCTTAGTGCATCAGCAGCCACTGGCTCTTTTCTGCTGCTCAAAAGTCCATCCTCTTCCCCCACTAAATACAGTTTAAAGCTCTCTGTATAAACCTGCCCAGCTTGTTGGCAAAGATCTTGTTGCCCCACTTGGTCAGGTGAATCCCATCAGCTTGCAACAGATTCAGCTCCTCTAAGGCAGATCCATGATGACAGAAGATAAAGCCTTGAGTACAGCACCAGCCTTGCAGCCAGGCCTTCCCCTGTTCATCTCCTCCTTCCTAAACCCCTTCCTCTGCCTGGGATAAAGGAAAAGACCACGCGTGCTCATGATCCTTTTAACATTGCTCCAAGGGATGGATAGTCTCTCAGATGGTTCTAACTTGCCTCACCGCAGTATCACTGGAGCCTACATGGAATAGTAGGTGCAGATGGTAATCTGTAGAGTTCACCAGGCTCAACAGCCTTCCCTTGACATCACAAAGACAAGCTCCCTGGCAGGCAGCCAACTTCTCTAGAGAAGTTTTTTGGATGGCAAATGGGTGCTTTGCTTCCTCACTGTAAGGCAGTAGGTGATAGCTGACATGCTTTTCTGGTGGCACTGTTTCTAATGCAGGTATGTGACTGGATCAACTCAGCATGGTGGGCTTCTCACGGATCCTGTCTGTTACTTACATGCTTCTCAATGTCCCAGAGCATCGCATCTGTTACATAGGAAGAGGGACGGTTCTTCCTTCTACCCCGAGCAGAGACAAGGGCCCAGTCTCCTTCACCTCATGGGTTACTTCTGTCAGTCAGCTCGAGGTTAAATTCAGGCTCACCTCAATTTTGTGCAGCCTTAAGGGCCCAACCTGAGACAGCGCGCAATACCATGTATAAGCCTCATGCTCACACTCACAACCAAGCATCCAAGCTTCATTGTGATGAGAAATCATTCAAAGGCTCATAGATCAGTCACTTCCACTTAGTTTTTGACAGACAACATCTCAACTCACCCTGGGATTCTCCTGTGAAAACAGGACATGGAAGGAGGGCAGGAAGGGAAAGAGAATCGCTTGCTGGTAGTACTTCTTCTGTGAATCCTAGGACACGGATACATGCCAGGGCTGAGCACCCACTGGTCACTCAGCACTGGGCTGTAACATGTCATTTCCAGTGTGCCATAAAACCATCTTCATTCATCACGGAGACTCACCAAGACTTAGGCATGACTGCTGCAGTGGGTTGACCACATTATCTGTTAGTTCTGTATTTGACTGTAGGGAGTGCTGGGTGAGACGGTCACATGGGTCTGACCCATTAAAATCTCATGAGGTGACGGCCCATATTTTCTATTCACAGTGCTTCTCGCATGTACATCGGTGGAAGAGGTAAAACATCCAGATATTTTGGGCCAGTCTCTGTATATTTTTTTGCCAACTGTGTTTTAAAATGGGAGTTTTCCCTCTTTGCAGCCCCACTGGATTTGGGACAATGGGCACAATGACACTTTCGTTCTATTTGTAGGGCTGCCCAAATTTTTTATATTACTTGTCTGGTAATATGGGTCTTCTTATTGTTTTCTAACATTAGGGGAATATTAAAGCAAGGAATTAGTTCTCTCAGCAACTTTTTTTTTGAAACAGTTGTTTCATCTGTATGTTTACAAGGACAGGCCTCCATTCTGAGAACACAGGTAAAATGACAAGGACATACTCAAAATTACAGCATTTAGGCATCTGAATAAAATAAATTTGGAAATTTACAAATGGTCTTTGCAGTTTAGAGTGTGCAGCTATACTTGCCTTCTCCTTCTGCCTTCTACTATTTTGTTGAAATCATGGCCTAATACTATGAAGATTCAAGAACATGAACAGTACTTTGCTAGCAAGCCTCAGCTGGTTGCATCTTAAATTTCTAATTTTGGGGGATGGAGCTGTGTTTTGGTATTATAACATCATAATAAGCAAAGTTCACCCCAAAGGCCAGCCATTTGGCAACCTGTTAAATATCGACATGCCCAAATGGCCTAGGTGAACGCTTGGCTAGGTTCTCGACGTCTTGACTCTATTCTTCACCATTTTCGAGGCCAGGGTCACGATCCCTCTTTCTTGACAGCTGTGTGGTTACCTTTGCCAGCCATTCCTTTATCCCTGAGAACAGGACGAGCTGTGGTGCCTTCGTACCACTCTGCTCCCCATTTCAAAGACATTGTACGTTCTGTTCTGCCAGGGCAGGCCTTGTCCATGCCAACTGCATTGTGTTCCTGGGAGCAGCAGCCACGCCTTGCCTCAGAGCTACCTTTAATATTACAGCTTTTGAGCTGAAGTTTGCGAAGCAGTGTCTCTCCATTTCCCCAATTTGGGTTATTTTCCCACAATGTGAAATGGCAAAGACAGTTGGTCTGTTAAGCACAGCAAGAGCACAACATTTTTTCTCGAAACAACTAAAACAACTGTACAGAGACTGAATGAGATATCAGGAATAAAAGCCGAAGCATCACAGGGCAGGTGTGCATTTTGATGCTGCACCTCCCAAAAATAAAAGGCAACACAGGACCCAAAGCAACCTTTGCCATGTACCCTCAGCATAAGCAACACAGGCCAGGACAAGTTTGCTTTCTTGGCTGCACTCGCGCACATTTCACCAACAGCTTCCTTAACCTTTGGAAGACTGGCTAGTCTGAACCCTGGAATGAAAGCAAGGCATCGCGAATTTAATACACCAGCTGAAGTTCCTCTGAGGATAAGTAAATATAGGCATGTTCAACTAGCAGCTTTATCTAGCTTTATAGAAGGCCTTGGAGATTACATATCACCACCTGCACACTTTGGATTTAATTTCCATGATCTGGGACGAGCTGAAAGGCCAATTTTACAACAGCATACAAATACCTGCATTTTGATTGACTGCCAGATGAGGGAAGAGTTTTGTATTTATTAGAATGAAGTCCATTCAGTAAGTAACATGGGAAGCATTACCAAAATTAATTGTTCTTTCTTGCCAATGGTGTTGATGGTTGCAGGGAGTGTGCTGACACACTTCTGCCTTCTTGCACGCAGAGGCTTCATACAATAAATTTCAAGCATCCTACGAAATCAAAACATCCTCTGAGTCTTTCCTATTGTGCACTAGCACATCCAGTTGTTACCATAACAACAAAAAAAGACACGGGGCATGAAACATTATTCTCAACGTTGAAATATCTGAAGAGCTGCTTTTCTCAGGAAAAGGATCAAAAGGATACTAAACACTCTCTTCTTCAGTTGTCATAGGATTGCAAGTTCCTACAAGCTGAAAAGCTGCTTTCAAAGAGTTCCTGTGTAGTTTTGGGTAGCACACATAAGCATGCACACACAATAAAAAAAAAAAAAACAAAAAAAACACAACCAAAGAATTAAAATATTTAAAACTGTACAAGTTTACTTGCTTTAAAAAAAACAGGTTTTTTACCTTCTGAAAAAAAAAAAAAAGGTTTTTTCCTCAGGCACTTGTAACAATCAGCTGTCAAGAAAGTTCTGTGCATGCTTTCAAGAGGTGAGCTATTAAATACACACTTTTTCAATGTAATCCATCCAGAAAATTAACTCGCTATTAGAATTTAGCCGGTGTGCAAGCCAGGAATTCCAGATAGGCCTTTAAGTGCATGCCAAACTGAATACATTCTTCAGATTACACTTCAGATCCAGTTAAATCACAAAACAAACCAGGATGAGCATCATGCATATATGTTTCATCGGGTGGATAGTTTAAAAAAAAAAAAAAAAGCCCACCGAAGCAGTTCAGATTGATTTGATTGCTGCTTCTCCCTCCACAGATGTTATATACAGACATACGCAGACTGAAAAATGCTTTCTTTTTCAAATTGCTGTTATAATTCACTGAAAAACATGTACATTTGTCCTGATCGATACAGCACTTGCTTGTGTCAATTTTTTAAATACATTTCTAAATAATTCTAATACATTATTCTTTTCAACAAAACCTGTGAAAAACTCGGGAGAAGGAAACCTACAAGAACAAGAATTCAATTTAACAGATGGAAAATATACTAATAGCCAGATTAGAAAAACATGCAGCAAAGTTTCTTGCAGCCTCATTGCCCTTGCTGTGTTTGAGGTCAAAGGAACCATGCCAAGACACATGTAATGTCCAGTAAAAAGATGCTGTGTGACCAAACCACGAAATTTAATGCTTACGATAAAACACAGCTCAAGCACATTCAATCCTTACTTTATTTTGTATAGTATTGTTTCTCAAGCCCAAAAATCTTATTCTTACAAGTAAAACTATAAAATGTTTAAGGTAAATACAACGCAAATACAGGCAGTCAGCAATTCTAGCAATCCAGAACCCTGACTATGGACTACATGGCTATCTGTATGCAAGAGGCAGAGTCACTTGCTACTTAGAGGAGAAGCTGGGCAGAAAAAGTCAGTCTCCAGATCAGGAGATGAAGTTAGACACTGCAAAAGTCTTCAAAAGCCATGAGTTCATAAACAGATAGATGTAGATGAAGTAAAGGTAAACTAGAACACTTCAGCATATTTTACGGTGAAGCTGGTATTTCTGATCCCTCTTCTATACGTTCCCTGTGAAAAAGTGTTATTTATAAAATGTTGTTGAGAGACTTTTTGTTCCAAAGATGCTAAAAGCAAGTTTGGGGTCTTTTTTTTGCCAGAGTGCAAAGGGGCTCTTTTAAACAAACAAAAGCCAAACAAGCAAATCACAGGAACTTTTTTTTTTTCCCCATAATCAATTCTAGTGCAAAGTTTCCACTGAATTTTTGGAATTCAAGATGCATATTCAGTTCCACATGCAATTTCAAGTACTCAATGAGTAGCACTCCCTGCTAATACCAACCACCATTGTATGTACTTCCACATCAGCTTTAGGACTGTTTCAGCTCTCCAATTTCTCCAGCGTCAAGTAGGGCTGCATTCAGCTGTGCAGTTCAGTGTTTCCAGCAGAATACTGCTGCAAGATTGTTATGTAGGTTTACAGAGATTCAGCCAGAGATTGCATTTTCTATATCTCTGGAGATTCAGCCAGATATTCAGACTGTCAACATGTTCTACCACTATCATACTCCTTCATCTTCCGGCAGTAAAGGGAACTAGGAAGGAAATCAGTAATAACAAGAACAAGTGCATATGAATAAATCTAAGACTGACATTCTATGTGAAGCAGGTGAAAAACTTCACACTATTAGGTATATTGTTACGGGGGAAAAGCAACAGAAGTCAGACCGCTGAATTACTCCCAGAGATCTTTCAGATACATAAAGCAGGCTCTACATCCTGATGACATTTCAGTGTACCATCCCAGCAAATGAAGCACTGTTATCAATGGGCCCTCTCCAAGCGCAAGCCTGGCAACAGCCTTCACACCAACTCTGATCCACTGTCAGATTACTGCATTATCTGCATCTGCAAGCTTATATCATACAATAGGCAGTTCGGATTAGCGTTCATCATTTTAACAAGCGTATTCCAGAAAGCAGACAAGCTATGGATTACACAGTTATCACGAAGGGTTTGTGACCGAGCATAAATTTCCTAGCATACATAAAAACAATTCTTCCTTCTAAATCCAGAGAACAGAACTAAGCCTCCTTTGATTATACTTTTTTCCCCATCATATTCAGGACATACTCAACTCTCACATTTCACAATCTGATTAGATTAGGATCTAATATGTGTCACTCTCCATAATTCATTTCAGATGTGTGATTTAATATACCAAACACCTAATATTTTAAAGCTCTTGCATATGAATTGGATGATGAGAAATACCCTACCGGAGGACTGAGGAGAAAAAAAAAAAAAAAGCACAAGACAAATAAATGCTGCAAACTGATAAAGCTAAAGCAGAGCACAGACTCAGCAGTTCAGCAGCTAACTAGCCTTCCCGGAATTATATACTTGACCAAGCATTTCCTTCCCTCTCTTCTTCTCTTTTTTTGAAGGGTCAAGCTATTAATTCACAGTACTTAGTTATTATTCACCATAACCACTATGCAATGTATGAATTATTCACCATAACACTTTTATAGCTTCCCCACAAACATCCACATCACAAATGAGCTACAGCCAATGTAGGAGGATCTTACTAGTACTCGCTCACACCAGGCGGATGCATGTTCTACTCTGTTTTCCAATAATCTCAGATGTAGAAAATGCAATTTTGTCACAAAATGTAGACAACGTAAAAAGAATCATAATAAAACATTTTTTTTTTCTACAGACGAAATACATATGAGACTTCCTTTGACTTGTAAATTTCTTACTTTCCGTCGTTTGGCACTAAAACTAGTAAATAACTTGCAACAAGTAAATTACCAGCACCTGTTTTACATTTGGTTGCTTTCAGGTCTCAACTTTCTCATTTGTTCCTTCATTCTTGGCTCAAGCCCTTAAAGTAGCTTTAACTTCGATTCTTGCAAAAATAAACTACATTTAGGCATTTTATGAAAGCCAGGACTAATGGATCACAGTTGAAAAAGTTTTCTTTAGAAGAAAGACTGTTGCTGAAAATCTGTGTTAAATGTTACAGTAGCTGCAGCACCAGCAGCAGAGCTGCAGGTGTGGGGTTCCTGAGACCCGCTCCCCGAGCACAGGACAGCAAACGCCTCCCGGCACAGGCCACCACGGCGCCAGGACCCACTAGATGGTGCTGTGCTCCCGCATATTTAGCACCTTCGGCTTTGAACTAAAATAATGACAGGAAAAAACGGGGGAGCGTTGGTTTGGTGGGGTTTTTTGTTTCAAAAGAAAAGAAAAAAGAAAAAGAAAAAGAAAAAGAAAAAGAAAAAGAAAAAGAAAAAGAAAAAGAAAAAGAAAAAGAAAAAGAAAAGAAAAAGAAAAAGAAAAAGAAAAAGAAAAAGAAAAAGAAAAAGAAAAAGAAAAAGAAAAAGAAAAAGAAAAAGAAAGAAGAAAGAAAAGAAAAGAAAAGAAAGAAAAGAAAAGAAAGAAAGAAAAGAAAAGAAAAGAAAAAGAAAAGAAAAGAAAGAAAAGAAAAGAAAAGAAAGAAAAGAAAAGAGAAAAGGAAAGGAAAGGAAAGAAAGGAAAGGAAAAGAAAAGAAAAGAAAAGAAAAGAAAAGAAAAGAAAAGAAAAGAAAAGAAAAGAAAAGAAAAGAAAGAAAGAAAAGAAAAGAAAAGAAAAGAAAAGAAAAGAAAAGAAAAGAAAAGAAAAGAAAAGAAAAGAAAAGAAAAGAAAAGAAAAAAAGAAAGTAGGAAAAAGCTTCAGAAGAACATTTTATCAGCTTTTTCCCTATCACCTGTGTGAGTGGTACTGGCTCCATCACATCTTTTAGTTGAGGCAACATCAGTCAGAAAATTAAACTCTGCCCTAGCTTTACAAGCTTGGAGGTGTGTTTTCTTTTTTAAAAAAAAAACTGTTCTCTAAAATAAATCAAGGCTTAGACTGCTTTAGTGATAATGTGTTATTCAACCAAATAATTATACCATGGGAAAGTCTTCCTACTTCATGAATTTAAATAAATAGTAAACATGTTTGAAAATAATTTACACAGAAAATATAATTTCCATTGTAGGTTAAAAAAAAAAAAAATAACAATTTAGATAGTAAGGAACTGAACCTGACCTTTTGTTTCCTGAAGTTTTTCCAATTTATATACAGATAGACATCACAATTTCATTGAACACAAAGAGAAAGACTACTTTTTCCCTGATGGCCTATTCCATTTTGTCTTCATTTCAGACGCTAGGCCCTTCCACACCCCTTGAGGGCATACCAGGGGAAAAAAGAGAGAGGAAAAAAAAAAAGTATTTTCAGAAAAATTTTGGTGTAAAAATGGCAGTTGAACCACAAAAGATGCCAATTTTCTCCTGGAAAAAGACAGTTACACCAAAAAAAAAAAAAAAAAAAAAGAAGTTATTCACAGAGGATTATGAAAGGAAGAATAATGGGTTGAGTCATATGGAAACTTTACTGAAGAGGGGAGGGAGAAAAATGTAGAAAGGACTAAGCCAATAAAGCACAGCAGAGTGCATTAGAAAAGATGAAAAGTCATAAGAAAAAACAGTGGAGATTTAATCTTCAGCAGTCTCAACAGAATTTAGAAAATAAGTGTTTTATTGCTGAAGGCCTAAACAAAGTTAGAGGAGAATTCAAGACAGCAGTTGCGGATGGTCAGTGAAGATCATATTACAATCTACCTTTCCTAGCTTCTAAGGGAGAGCTCAGAACAAGGCTGAACCCAAAAGTTAGGTTCAACATATGTTAGGCAAAGAATAAATCCACCGCTTGCCTGAATAACAGAATACATAAAGCAATCTGCTAGTGAAAAGTGCTATTATACATGCAAAGTTACCACTGCACCTCAAGAACTTAGTATAAAACAGTGAATTTTAACAGCATTTTTAAGGACATAGGAACAACGTTACGTTAGAAAGGTTGACATAAAAACATTAGCTCTTAAACTACGCAAAAATTCTGATTATAAACCAAAGTTGATATTAAGTATGACTGCAGAGGTTTAATTTAATCTTTCAGATACAAAGCCAACAAAAATGTTAAAGGTTACCAACAAAACTAGCAAGTGAGCAAAAAAAAAAAAAAGTATTGGTGAATTTTGCTCTTCCCTTAACACAAATAATTTACTGCCAGATTAGATCACTCAGAAAGAAAACTAAGAGGTAATATTTATTATAATAAAAAATTTTTAGTAATTAAAAATAATGTAGGAATCAAAAGCTAGACATTAAAAAGCCGAGTAGTACTGTTTCCAGTTTTACTTGAACATGGGCGTGTGTCTCCTGTTTAACCATAAGCAGACTTTTTTCACTTAGGCTATTATGATATAGAATCACAGAATCATGGAATGTTTAGGGTTGGAAAGAACCTCAAAGATCATCTAGTTCCAACCCCCCTGCCATGGGCAGGGAAACCCTCCACTACACCAGGTTGCCCAAAGCCTCATCCAACCAGGCCTTGAACACTTCCAGGGATGGGTTATCTACAACTTCTCTGGGCAACCTGTTCCAATATTATCATTAACGAATTGTTAGCTTGGTATAGTGAACTGACCTACAAATCTATACTTAGGTTTAAAAATAAAAAATTGTTCTGGACACATCAACAACTTATTTGGGCTTCTTATGCTATTAGCTTATAGGTAGTAGCTTGTACGTTTTGCTCACTAAAATAAGTATTTTTCAATACAGAATAATATAGAATAATGGTCTGGACAGGAATTTTAATTCCTCTAATTTTAAATTATAGCCTACGTAACCACTGGAAAGTAGAAAATGCTTGTTGTATAATGCCAGATCTAGTACAGATTTTAAAAGTGCTTCCTTATATTTTCAAACATGTTTCTGCATATCCTAACGATGAATACAAATGTTTTTCTTGCAAGCTGCCAACTTCGTTGCATTAATCTGTTTTATATTTTGATCACTCTTATTTCAGGGATAGGAAAAATTGCTGTAAGAATATTAAAACAGATATGTAAAGGAGGTGGCTAAAAAACCTAACCTCATTTACCATCATCTGAGGAATGCACGCAGAGACGAACAGGCCAAAATTATAATGGCTCAGCTCCTTTAAGCAGTGCTACCTACTGCAAATTGAGCCAAACAGTAGCTTTATGTAACTCATCTGAAGTATTAGGGACCCCAAGGACACAGTCCTGTATTGCTGGTCAAACTGAAGAGCTGAAGTTTTGAAGGCTCTCCCTACCTCACTCCTCTGAGTGACATGGGCAGCTTGAACAGGCTCTTCAAACACTCAGCATTAATTGGTAACAGAGACTAGATCAAAATCAGTCGAGTTCCTTTAACCTTCCCCAAATACCCTCACATCTTCAAGTTTCACTTAATGTAATTGTAAAAACAGGTCTACTGTTACTCAACTCTCAAGGGTGGCATTAACTTCATTAGGTGCTGTTTGTACAATGTTTTAAGCTCCTCATTAGAACATGCACAGAGGTATTTTAGACTAATGAGGCTCTATTGTTATAACCTAACACTGCATAATTGCAATTTCTTTAGAAGTAGCTGATGTGGTGCAAACTCTCTTAAATGGTAAATACTGGTACAACAGTCAGTTTTCCTTGATGTGTGCTTTAAAAAAGATCTTCCCATTGGGCTGCAGACTGTATGCCTACTATCCTCAGATGAAAAAAAAAAGACTGGGAGAAAAAAAAAAAAAAGAAAAAGAAAAAGAAAAAGAAAATTACATGCATGTGACCAACACCTCACCCATTTGGGAAAGAGAGCTGCAGCCTCCTTCCATCTCTGCAGCTCCACTACACAGCCTGATCTGCTAACCGGACACACAGCAGCAGCTGAGATGAAACAGTACAGCTCACCTCGCCTGTTTTTCAACAGCAGCCTTCAATGACACCCTCGGTTCAGGTGTTTCACTGGTATTTCGCTGTCTACCCTCATGCTGAAAGAGAAGCAAGCCCAGAGGTCCAGATGGACAGCCTCCTCTCTCACAAATGCAGTCACAAGAGCTAAACCATGTTACTGCAACTGTGCTCACAGTGGCAAGAGGGACAGATTGAGTCAGTCAGCTTGGCAAATGCAGCAACTCACACTCTACTCAGGACCAGTATATACAGCAACTCATGCACAACACCTAAGAGTGTTTTGGAAAGAAAGGAGTTAGACAAATCAAGGGAAAAATATCCAGGCTGCAAACAGGAAGTTTGGTTCTGAGACTGTTTCTGAACAATTAATTTCTACGCCCTTCTTTGCCCTTCAAGAAGGAAAGACATGAGGCTTATGTAATTGAAGTCGTGTGCATAGCTAAATACAATATAATCTTCAAGGGATAAGAGCCGCACCCAAACCTTAGTTTCCCTTTTGCCCTGACAAGACTCTTTCTAACTGTCATACCTGGGAAAAAAGTTTTGCTTTTAACACAGTTACACAGAGGAAAACAGCAGATTAACAGATGTTTGCATAGAGGGACTTTTTACAAGGGCGTGTAGTGATAGGACAAGCGGCAATGGATTTAAACTGAAAGAGGGGAGATTTCGATTAGATATAAGGAAGAAATTTTTACATTGAGGGTGGTGAGGCAGTGGAACAGGTTGCCCAGAGAAGTTGTGGATGCCCCATCCCTGGAAGTGTTCAAGGCCAGGTTGGATGAGGCTTTGGGCAACCTGGTGTAGTGGAGGATTTCTCTGCCCATGGCAGGGGGGTTGGAACTAGACGATCTTTAAGGTCCCTCCCAACCCAAACCATTCTATGATTCTATATGCAGGGAAGAAACTGATCTCTGAAAAGCCATTCAAAATGGAAAAGTTGTTTGTGTTTGTTTTTTTTTTTTAAAAAAAAGCACAACAAAAAAAAACCCATGTATTTTTATTTCACTTTCAGGAAGCACTCTACTGTGCAATCACATAAAGATTAAACTTGCCTCTCCAACTCTTCCTCCTATTGTTTGGGTTAAACACAATGAAAATATAAGGTAGGAAAGGAATGTAGCTGGGCGCATATTCTGATCGGGACCACATCAGAGCAGTAAGTTGCCACTTTTCTTATAAAGGACAGAAAGTTGAACAGGTTTGAAGTGCTTAAATTTCCTGGCTCTGTTTACTTTCCTCATGGGCTCGTCTAATCACTTCCTCACAAAATCAAAGCAACCAAATCCATGATTTGTTCAGAGCGTCTTTATTGATTACTGCAGGCAAGCTTCTGTCAAATGAGCTTTTTTCCATGCTTCCTACCTACAAATTAAGTTCACGGTTGTGGCACAGGGTTGTCCGATAGCAATTTGATTAGAAGCCTCGTAAAGCTGCTGTTCACTTCAGTGGGGTTTTATATAATGTCTCAAATGCCCTTCCTGTTTTAACGATTTGCTACACTGACATATTACAGCTGGCCTTGTTGGAGTTTTATTCCTATTACCACCTTGTTGTTGTTTTACTGACAACTGTATTACCAGTTGCTATCTCACTGACGTTATTACTGTCTCAGGCATCTTCCTGGTGCTGCTACACTAGCTAAATATTGCTGGAAGTCCCTATTTTATTCACTAATGCCTTTGGCCATGCAGCTCTTGAGAGGGGGTGTCACTGCACAGTCAGCAGCGGTATTTTACGCTATGCAGACCACTACCTCATTTATCAAGTGAAGCGTTTGATAAAGCAGAGGTCTAGATAGAAGATAGCTAGCATAAGCTTACCTCGGAGATGACAGTACTATGGGTAAGCAGAAATTTTCAACATTTCACAATGTTGCTTACTGAATATATTTTTTCCTTTCATGTCAGTAGCCACCAGCTTAGTAAGATATTGTCACTACTCAGCCACATTTTACTTTGAGCCTGGCTGTAATCCTCTCTGTTACAAAAACATGATCTCCATTTGAAAATATGACCTTGACAAACTCTTCAGATTCAAATGTAATAATGTAAACAAAAGAGTTTTTGGGGGGGGGGGTTATTATCTTGTTACACTACTCAGAGAAGAGAAAATAAAGAAAATCAATTCACACTTTTTAATGCTTGGACTGATAGCACTGCAAGCCTCTAGTCATCACTTCAAGAACGAGAAGTAAGAGCCATTTACAAAGCTGAATTTCTTTACCTTTTTAAAGCTTACCGTGCAAACATCCGTAAGGCAAAGAAGGGGTCATTCACTCAAACTAGCAGTGCCCTGAAAAAATCAGATGCTAGTAGCCCATTTGCTTTGCATGCCTATATTCTCGTTTACTGCCACAGAGTCTGTACTCTCAATCTCACCCAAGCCACTCAGGCCAGGCATTATTAATAGCAGGAATCCTTTAATCAAACAGAAGATGTATTTTTTTGTTGTTATTAACAAATCCAAGTCTCTCACTTGCACTGGGCAACGAACTCAAACACTTTTTGTTTTATATTTTTTTATGAGCGTCTGGTGCTCAAGCATTAAAGCTGTACGTACACTAAATTTTTAGACTTCAGCATTTCCTACCATTACAAGAAAATTTTACAGAACCCAATCTTCCAAGTCAGAGTTGCCTTTCGTAACCCCACCGCATCAGACTCTCTTCTTGGCCCAAATGGCTTTCTTCCAAGTTCACTGGGTGTGGGTTTGTTTTTAAAAAAACTCTTTCCTGCCTGGTAACAGAGGCTGCCAAACACAGTATGCTCAAGTAATCCAAGTGGCTAAATCTCTATGTGGCTCCAGAAGCTCAGCTTAAGGGAGCTCCAGGGGGAGGAAGGTGAACATTCATACACTGGAGTAAGCACAACATCTACTGAGGTGATCAGCATTCCAGAGAGCAAAAAAGACATAGTTTTAAGTGCATGTTCCTACAAAGTTACTGAAGAGAAAAAAGTCACTGGCTTCTACAAACATGGACACCACACCATCCAGTACATTCCTATATACTTCTAAGTGTCATTTTTCTAGGCTACATTTTTACCTATCTCTCTCACTGCACCTGACTAGCTGAAGAAGTTTCCTGCCTCCTTGCTTCATAAATGTGTTTGTGATTCTACCAGTGCTGCTCTCATCCAGCATTCAGAGCAGCACAGAAGGAGCCACAGTAATCCTAGGTATCTGCCTGTGGCATCCCACGTACTCAACAAAGTATTGGTGTAAGTTTAAGCAGAAACAGGCACAACTCAAAACTCACTGCATACAAACTAAGGGTATTTCACTGTTGCAGACTAAGCATAGAGTGGAACAGATCAAATACAAGTTCCAGAGGAAAGCCAAGAAATCTAAGATTTGAAAGAGGAACAGAATATAGGAAACTAGAGATAAGACTTATCTAAAAATATCCAAACTGATTTTATAGTTAACAAGATCTTACCCATATTTCATTCTGCAATTATCTGTGGAAAGGTGCACTTTTCAAATGTACAATTCAGAGACAAAAAAAAAATACTAGTTTTTGCACAGGCTTGGTCCGAACAGCAAAAAAGAAAAAAAAAAAAATATGGAGGCAATCCTAACCATGAAAGGCAATGTCAGCTCTGAATCAGAGCAGCTCCTTCTTTATATACCACACAAAACAGAAATAATGTGAGTCAAACCCATAAAGCAAGAACTCAGTGCTTTAGGCTACTAGTTAAATGTTGCCTCCCTCCCCCACCCCCCAATTATTCTAGGGATCATAACAGGCTAATTATGCACAGCCTTATTCCAATTTACAGGCCTGTAAATTCTGAGACTCAGAACAAATTGAAGAAACACCCACTCATCCATTCCCCTGCTCTTTATTATAAAATCTATAAGGTTTTGTGGCTGCACTCCAGCCCAGATGTAAACTCTTATAAGATTGTACATAAAAACATTCACTACCATCTCAAATCACTAGTATGACACTCTGCCACAAGTACAACGGCTGGTTTATTGTTGTTTTCATTCATTCTTGGATGGTAATAAAATCAAATATTTTGTTCAGAATATATTTCCAGCCATCTCTAACTTTTTTGTTTAATAACACCTTCCTTTAACATCACTTCAACTTTGAATCTTTATTCAGTTTCATAGTTACCTATCACAAGGCACAAAGGCTTTCCTAGCATAAATGAAAGCTCTCACTCTGAATTATAAGAATTCATCGCTTTTTTTCTTCCTATCCAATAACATGAGATCGTTTTAGTAAAGACATAAGGACTTACAATATGGGCAACACAATTGGCATTGCTAATATATTTCCCAGTATCTCTTTCCTCAGAAGAAATACTTCAGGAACTGAGAAAGCAAAAATAAACTACGATTTCTTTTTCCTGGAGTAACTCACTGTGGAAAAAAACTCACAGCAGTCATGAGGATAAAAAAAAAAAGACAATCGGAGAATTGTAAATTTTTCAGGACAAATTCTAACCTTTCAGTGATGGTCGTTGCAGACTGAGAATAAAATTGTATGAGGTTCAAGGACACCTTTCTCTTTCCCTCTGCCTATCAGAAACAACTGCAACAAGTGCAAGATTCCACAAGGTATAGTCTAGCAGGTAAGTGATAACAGAGTGTCAGTGACAAAGGTCAGAATTAAAGGGCATAGTTTGATAATTTAGAAAAATAAGGATACACTTGGCCAAATATACATATGGAGTTGAAGAAAAGTAGATTACAGAAAGAGAAACAAGAAATAAAGGGGAAAAGCTGTTTTCATGATATGGGACAGCAAGAGACAGTGTCAAAAAATGTATTCAAGCTTACAAGCCACTGAGCTACCAATTTCTTCACAACATGAAGAAGAATTCTCTGGGGAGAAGTCGTATACAGCAGATAGCCACACCATCAGGAGTATCAACTTCTCCCCAAACCTGATCCACCGCATCAGAAAGAGAAAAGATATTGGTGTCTGTTAACTACTGCTAAGAGATCTGAAGCAAGCAGCTAAGAAAAGTAAGTACTGTATCTGCCACACAGCTCTACAGGTGAAATTTTTGTATGTATCTAAATCTCCCCTGGAAAAATTTATCTCTATCAGGAATCAGACAGGGAGTGACTGACTGCTTGAAAAAATTGCATAGTGATTACAAACTACAAGGTTTGCATATGCTTGCATCAAAATAGGGCATCCTGAGGTTGATCATATAGCTTAGATCCCCTTCCAATAAACATGGCATGAATTCAAGTCTTATCTTTTATACAGGCACCATCAGGTCAGCTCTTTTGGGCTCCTAACTGCAAACTAACATCTCCTTCTTTTCCAGCCCCAAAACAATCTCCAAAACATCTCCAGATCACAGTTGTGCAGAGACACCAGAAATCAATAGTAAACTCAGTTTGCCTGAGCCTGATAATAAGGAGAGACAAGCTCTATCCCTTGGTCATATAATCACATCACTACCACCATAGTACCTCTCTGTTCCCACTAGAAATGCATCTTGTAGGCCTGCTCGTCTTCTTTCCAACAATCCAGGCAGCTACTGCTGGAACACTCAAGAAAGGTGAGCCCTCCTACTAAGCAGCAACAGTAAGAGTCTGAGGGCGCTGTCACACGAGCCTGTTTTGCTTCACATGGCCACACGTAACACCAGTGTCACTGAAACAAATTTCATGTGGTGGACTTGGCAGTGTTAGGCTTACCGTTGGACTTGATTATCTCAAAGGTCTTTACCAACCTAAACGATTCTATGATTCTACATAGTCAGGCGTGAGCTAGTCCTCAACTAGCTCAGTAACACCAGCTGTGTAGCCACGAGAGCATTTAACTCACTAGCTAAGTACCTGGTTAGTAGGGCACTAGCATGGGCAAACCCAGAAGCCCTTCAGTACAGGCATACGCAATGTGGTCGTATAATTGCGGGCTGGAAAGTGTAGACTGACCGCGCGGTAGCATATGATGGAATACAGTAGTTTAGAGGGGAGCATGCTGCTCTGTAAAGAGAACTTAACTGTTTTGTGGACAACAGCAAAGAGGCATAAACTTGACAGCAGGAAATCGTGTCATGGTTGTTCCTTGCTAAAAATGTTCCTGCAATTACCCATTTAGGGGAAAATTCAATTCCTCTCTCTCTGTACTTGTTCTTTAACATACAGAAGGAATAGTTGCCATTCTGACTTTTAATGAAGGGTTTTCATTACAATTACTATACAATTAGATTGATTTCAAAGATAAATATTTCATATTAATGATTTACGAGCTCACTGCACCCCTCACATTTTCTAATCAGTTTTAAGGATGTTTGTTTCTTTAAAAAGAATAAAGACTTCCTATCCTAAGTGGATAGATGTGAACAACACAACAGAACCAAGGCCAATCCTCCTTGTGACTTGAGGTGGAAAGTAGCTTTTGTTTACTGTATCTGTCAAAGGTTATATTGCTTGTTTTATGGAGAAGGAATAACGTACAGAGACTTTGCTTAGCTACCCAGCCCTGTGTAGTCTATGATCACGCAGGATCAGGCAGAATCAGAGTAAGAGAAAGGCCTAGATAGCAGGAAACCAAAGATGCATAACAGCTACTGAAGGAGGTGTTAATTCAGAACTTTTAACTTGGGAAAAACAACAAGTTCAAGACAATTTCCAAGCACTTTGAATACTGCTCCTAAGTACAAGTGTTCAATTTTTTCCATTTCACAGGGGATACTTAAGATGACAACGGGTGTGTATTTCAATCCTTTTCTGTCTTTTTTATTTCAAGACTGCTCACGTTTATTTGGAACTTCCAGTTCCAAGGAAATTGCTGTTTAACGTTTCTACCTTTGCTTCTTAGCTATTACGCTAATCCTGTATTTTGATAGTTACTCTTTCTCCTGTTGTTTCTGACACTGATAGATTTCATTACAGTTTACTTAATACTGATCACAACATAAATTTTATATTTGAAAAAGCAAAGACCAGGTATTTATACAAGCAAAGATACCAAAGACAAAAAAAAAAAAAAAAAAAAGAGAAAGACATCATAGTTTGACTAGTTGTCTTTGAGCTTATGAGTAAAACCCAGGAATCAAAAGAAAGGGCTACATTCCACATATTTGTTCAGTCTCATGGACAAACCCTTATTACCATGCAGGCCCTAAATGCAGTTTAACGGAATTTCTAGAGGCCTTGGGGTGCTCATTCAGTATTATAAAAGGACTTACAATCTAAAGAAACATCACTTATCATTTCCTTGACTAACTTAATCATTATAGTAATCTTCAACAAACAGAAAACTGTGTAAGTTTGTAGTTAATGTTTGCCAATTCCTATGGAAAAAATGGTTAGGCAAACTGCTTTTGTTCAGTTGGGTTTTGCACATTGAGAATTAAAAGATTATCTGTATTTAAGCTGAACTACAATGACATGACTTTATAGGAGCTACGTGAACACCTGTGCACCAATTTGTCACTGGAGAAGTGCAATATAATTAAATTTTGACATGTCAGGATAGGTAGACATAGTCACTTCCAAAAGATAAACAACTGATGTTCAAACTTGGGTAATTGGAGACTGGTAAACAATTCACAAAGTAGAATTTATGACAGACCACGTTACAGGTTTTGGTACAAATCTGTCAATGAAATATAATTTGAATTAAAGTTCTTGTTTTACATTTCTTCTTTTTCTTAGTTCATCAAAACAAGTTATTGCTATTATTAATGACATTCCAAAGACACAGTGCACCTAGATTTGATGATTGTTGCTTCCAAGTAAACCTATGAAGTGCTGCGGATAAAAAACATAACCACCTTATGATGTCATATCAATATGTTACTCATTAACTGATTTAAAAAACTAGCCTGAGCTGGAGTCACACACAGACTTCACTTCCTACAGCAGTGAAAGGCTGAGTGTTTGAAGGATTCCTCTAGAACTGAACTTACTTAACTCTGCAGTTAACTCCAGTAAAACAATGAGAAAAAGGAATTCCTCGGAGGACTCCGTTTTTCATACTGAAAGACAGAACAGCTTCCGAAAGTCAAGTAATGACACTCCAGTCAACCCTACAGAGAGTTTTGGATCAGTATTTATAAGGTAAATCCGGATGTGATTGAGTATCCTGTATTTTATGCCGGGGGGGACAGGGCAGCAACACAGGAGGGCACTGGGACAAATACACAGGTGAAAATACTGTGATGAGGAAACTCAGTATGAGAAGGCAATGCATGTAGAGACAATAATTTCAGTTATGTTACTGATTGCACTGGGAAGGGGAGCACTACTGTAGAGGAGAAACTTTTAAGCGAGGACAGGAAGGTGTTGATCTCTCGTTCCTTTTCTGTTACACTGAAGTACAGCTCTGAATGTATATAGCACTGTACACTAATAAACTCAAGTCTTAAAATTACCTCTGCAAGGTCATCGAATACCATCTGTGATATATTAGTGGATCTCTGTACAAAAAAAAAAAAAGTAAGCTTTGTTAGAACAGGGAATTTAACAAAATATTTTCCAATATGTTTTGGCCTATATGAAACTTTAAAATGCTTGTTAAATTATGTTTCAAGATAAAAGCTATCATAATCACAAGGAGTATTCATGGAAGTTGAACGCTTGCATGAATGAACACTGCTAAAGGGCTTGCTGATGGAACAATGGCAAAAAATTTTTAAGGCGAAATCTGTTTTCTTACTTTGGAAAGGTAGACGTGTTGGACTGCAGACTCACACTGAGGTGGAATTCATTGCAATGAAGAGTTCTGGAAAAATCATATGCATTTTTGGCAGCATAGACAAATGAGGGACGACAGTGTCAGAGGGTAATTGGCACTTACCACTTCTCCTTCCCCATCTACTGCAGGAGAAAGACAAGTAAACATCCATAGTATTTATGACAACCCGTTATGAATAAAATAGCTTTAAAAAGCTATTCAGAGTAGCTTTAGACATTTATTCGTTCTTAACCAACTTGAAAATTCTTTACCAAGACATGTATCTGCCCAGTGCCCAGCCACCCTGAAGAGTGATTTGGAGGGAGCACCTCTGCATATTCTTTGTGTGACTGCATTATATTTCTTTGTAGCTGCGCACAAATTCTTTATATGGGATGACAGCTCATACCACTAATTGGGTCAAAAGTATAAATAAGTCTGCTGGCCTCATTTTTCCTCTTTTGAAATGTTATTAGGGCATTTAAATATTATATCCTCATAACATCCTTTCTTGCAACTCGAATGTCAGTGAGATAATGTCCAACGGTTTGAACAGAGAATAAGGAATCAGAAATTTTAAGTCTTAATTAGATCTTTCAAAGGCACTTACCTAGAACTGGTGACTTAGAGACTGCTTTTTAAAACAACATCCACATGTGCTTTTGCATAACTCTCGGATCTCCTTTTCTGATTAGGCATGAGACATGAGTACATACAGTGGCGTATGCAGGGTTCAACACAAGTAGGTGATGTTTAACCACTTCTAATTTGTGCAATGGAAAGTTTGCCCTCTTTTCACTGTCTAGCCCAAAACACCGGGCAGACAGATTTACCTACTTATTTACCACTAGATAACCAGTACACAGAAAGCTACCATATATGCTCTGATAGCAATGTGATCAGCCCTTGCAAAGAACAGAGTCCTTTGCCTCAGATTTCCCAATAATCAAGCTGCCTGCCAAGTAGCGAGTGGCAGGGACAGGCCTTCTAGAATCACAGAATCACAGAATGTTAGGGATTGGAAGGGACCTCAAAGGATCATCTAGTCCAATCACCCTGCCGGAGCAGGACCACCTAGATCAGATCACACACAAATGTGTCCAGGCGGGTTTTGAACATCTCCAGAGAAGGAGACTCCACAACCTCTCTGGGCAGCCTGTTCCAGTGTTGTGTTACCCTTACTGGGAAGAAGTTCTTCCTCATGTTTAAGTAGAATCTCCTGTGTTCCAGCTTATATCCATTTCCTCTTGTTCTATCATTGGATGCCACTGAGAAGAGCCTGGCTCCATCTTCATGACAGTCACCCTTTACATATTTATAAACATTAATGAGAAATCCAGCTTACTCAATTGCTGTTTCATTAAGAAGGATAATATGATTATAAAGCTCTGCTATGAAACTATACCTCTATCAATAGCAAAGATGGAATAGCAGGCTGCAAATACTAGACAATCTAGTAAGAGGAATGCATGATTGCACACAATGAGCTAGTAGGTGGACTGAGCTCTCACCAAACTTGCTTTTCATGTGTTTGTCACAGTCATGATACACTTATCCAAAATGAGCCACGTGAAAAATCAGGGAAAATGCTTTTAGGGAAAACAAATGCAGGCTCTGCATTTTCGGGTACTGTTTTCAATACAGTCCTGTTTATTTAGAGCATATTTCCCATATATGATGATATATCCACAGAAAAAAATTACTGTATTAATGATTGCTCTTCTTTATCCTAATTATTCATGCCCGAGGACAAAAACTGACTATATGTCTAAGGTTTTTTACACTTCTGTTTTCACTTCACTGTAATTGGCACCATGTGGATGAGCACAAATTTGCCAGAATCCAGGGGGTTATTAACATTTCAGACATAGGAGCTCGCAGTTTATCACCACGGCAGCATGTTATTCCTGACACAGAGCAGAACTGATTTCAGAAGCAAATTAAGACTCAGGAGCTATAGCTGAGGTGTCAGACATGAATAATAGATCAGAGATTTGTATTGATAAAAGTATTGGCCGCATGCGTACGCAGCATCTTATCAGCATGAATGTATAGAGTTGTTCTGACTCTAGAAGAAAACATATTCCAGTAGTCCAGATTAAAATATTAGCAAAACAACAGGGATCTCAATCTCCCCTTTGGAGCTCATCCTTATAAAGTGAGTCAATACCCTGCATCCAGATCTCCTAAACTTCAGAAAAATCTCAGGCCTTGTGGTTTTGGCCAATTTTAAGAATAACCCTGAAAAAATATACTGAACACAAAAGAATGAGATTTTTAAGCCATTTAGATCAGGACTACTGACCACCAGCTCTATAAATGTCATACTGCTACATATGTTAAATCAACCCTAGTAATAATCAAATGCAGATTGTATACCAAATGCTTGTAAAAACAGAGTGAAGATTCAGCACTTGTCAGTAACATTGATATTAAGTAAAAATTATAAATAATAATAATAAAAAAATCAGGGTCCTCGACTCTAATCCTGGCTTGGCAGCTCATTTGGTACACTGCAATGCACAAATCAATTAAATACAATACCTATTTTTCCATCTGTGATCTGGCATTAACATTTACCTATCTTTTGCATACAGCAGAATAACAGAAAAACTGTGTAACAACTTGTAACATAAACTGTAAAGATTGTTTTGTTGCATTTGAGTTTTTCATTGGACACAAGAAGGGATCCGTGCATTCAGATCTTCTCTCTGAAGATTTTTGGATGGGAATGTAAACTTTTTTAAAGTAAGTTTACTTCTGCATTGAAATTACACCCCTCAGAAACACTCAATGCACTGCTGTAAGGTTGAGGCTTAGTTCAAACTAATCCAGGCAGTCATGCTAAAGAGATAAACACATACCTGCCACCTTCTGGAAGGTGTCTTGTCATTATAGCTCAATTATGAGCACCCAAAACGCTGGCAACCACTTTGCTGCTCAAAGGCCTACGCTCAGGATTTGGCATTCATCCTGCCTTTTTTTTGGCCTAGGGTAATAGAGCTCCTACTTCTAAACGAGACAAAACTGTAAGTCTGTCCGCTTAGTAGAATAACTTATTATTCTCACAACCCCATCTGATGTAAAGACTGTGAGAGAACTGATAGCACGATTCCTTCTTTCACGTTATCTTATGTCTCTCACTTTAACCTTTCTCTCCTCAGCTCCCCAAGCTCCTGGAAAGTCTGGACACTATTTTTTCTTGTGAAAGATTCAGTTTATCCTCAAAGAATCTGTGTTAACTTTTGCTTTCTTAAATAACGAACATACAATACTGCTGCTCTTCAGAGTCTGCCACATAACTAAAGGTTTCTCTCAACAAAATGGTCACCATATTTAAATATACCATGAATGTCTGCATGCACGCATATCTGGTTCAAAGAGGTATCCGTGTATACTCCTTCATGATACACAGATTCAGTACATACATACATGCATGCACATTATTCATTAGATACACATAATCTACTTGATGTCTTAAACATGCTGGGGCACCTCAACTGAAATTTTTGTCCATCTAATCTGCATACAGAAATGTCACACTTGGACGTCACCTAGGATTTCTTTTGGACATTTATAAGCAGAGGATGACAAATCAAGCTAAGCTGATCCACCAAGGTAGAACAAGCAATATTTGTATTTATCTTTTCCCACCTAGCTGGCCAATGTATTAAATAATGGTTATAAATGCAGAAAAATGGATTTCACTGCCATGGGACTTGGTACTTTCAATTATAAATGACAAGGTCTAGGCATCATGGCATTCTAACAGTGCCATTCACGAGACATCCAGGGCAATATATTGCTTGTGAAGTATGCCATGACTGCTTTTTTCCTCATGAACTAAGAGGAGACACTGACCTGTGCTTTTCAGCAAAGTGCCAACTGGCTGAGTGCCAGCAGCAGAGCTGAACCATTAACATGTCACAAGGTTGCTTTTTTCAGACTGTAAGAAAGTTGCCATGAACAACTTGCAGAGGGACAAATGTTCCTTTACTTCCACTAGTTTCACTGTGTTTTTCCATCAACCCTTCTTCCCATGCTGTTCTTTTAATCAGTATGACATACAGAAAGACACGTCAGTGAGATGGAGGGGAGCTGACACCACATTGCTAATATCCTGGAAGTTTTGCATGAGAATTTCTCTCCTTTTTCCTGCTGGGTGCTACAGTACACAACCGTAGTGCCGTCTCCTTCCTCCAATTGCTTCAGCATTCAGCCATAACGAACAGCTTCAACCCACCTCACTATTGTGGTGAGAAATGCTCTAACTAGCTTCCAGCTCAGCTTGCTTCATATGCCCTACACACTTCCCTCTCCAAAGGGGCGTTCAACCAATACAGTAATCCGAGATCCTTTAAACAAAACCAGGAACAGATAGGCAGATCCAACTGCCTATCGTGATAGGCGCACAAGTCCATGGGACTTGATGAGATCCATCCGCGGGTCCTGAAGGAACTGGCGGATGAAGTTGCCAAGCCACTGGCCATTGTATTTGAGAAGTCGTGGCGGTCTGGTGAGGTCCCCGATGACTGGAAGAGAGGGAACATAACCCCCATATTTAAAAAGGGGAACAAGGAGAACCCGGGCAACTACAGGCCGGTCAGCCTCACCTCTGTGCCTGGCAAGGTCATGGAGCAGATTCTCCTGGCAACCATGCTAAGGCACATGGAGAGCAAGGAGGTGGTGGGTGACAGCCAACATGGCTTCACCAAAGGCAGATCGTGCCTGACCAACTTGGTGGCCTTTTATGATGGGGTGACAGCATCGGTGGACAAGGGTCGACCAATGGATATCATCTACCTGGACTTGTGCAAAGCTTTTGACACTGTCCTGCACGACATTCTTCTCTCTAAACTAGAGAGGCATGGGTTTGATGGACGGACCACTCGGTGGATAAGGAATTGGCTCAATGGCCGCACTCAGAGAGTAGTGGTCAACGGCTCGATGTCCAAGTGGAGACCGGTCACGAGTGGCGTCCCTCAGGGGTCCATGCTGGGCCCGGCCCTCTTCAACATCTTTGTCGGTGACGTGGACAGTGGCATGGAGTGCACCCTCAGCAAGTTCGCCGATGACACCAAGCTGTGTGGTGCCGTCGACACGCTGGAAGGGAGGGATGCCATCCAGAGGGACCTTGACAGGCTGGAGAGGTGGGCCCATGCCAACCTCATGAAGTTCAACCAGGCCAAGTGCAAGGTCCTACATCTGGGTCGTGGCAATCCCAGGCACAAATACAGACTGGGCGGAGAATGGATCGAGAGCAGCCCTGAGGAGAAGGACTTGGGAGTACTGGTGGACGAGAAGCTCAATATGAGCCGGCAATGTGCTCTTGCGGCTCAGAAGGCCAACCGCATCCTGGGCTGCATCAAGAGGAGCGTGGCCAGCAGGCCGAGGGAGGTGATTCTCCCCCTCTACTCTGCCCTCGTGAGACCTCACCTGGACTACTGCGTCCAGTTCTGGAGCCCCCAACATAAGAAGGACATAGACCAGTTGGAGAGGGTCCAGAGGAGGGCCACGAAGATGATAAGAGGGCTGGAGCACCTTTCCTATGAGGACAGGCTGAAAGAGTTGCGGCTGTTCAGCCTGGAGTAGAGGAGGCTCTGGGGTGACCTTATAGCGGTCTTCCAGTACCTCAAGGGGGCCTACAAGAAAGATGGGGAGAGGCTGTTCAGGAGGGCCTGTTGTAATAGGACAAGGGGTAATGGTTTTAAAATAGAGGGAGGTAGATTCAGATTGGATATTAGGAAAAAATTTGTTACCATGAGAGTTGTAGAACACTGGAACAAGTTGCCTAGAGAGGTGGTGGATGCTCCATCCCTGGAGATGTTCAAGGCCAGGTTGGACGAGACCCTGAGCAACCTGATCTAGTTGGAGTTACCCCTGTTCCTTGCAGGGGGGTTGGACTAGATGACCTTTGAAGGTCCCTTCCAGCCTAACCATTCTATGATTCTATGACTTCTAGCAAACTGCTCAGAAGAAACCAATCACCTGATAGAATTGTCTATAAAGCAATCTCACACTCTTGAAAACAAATACCTAAACTCTTGAGCCAGGCAAGGAACGGGCCAAAACTGCTTTTCACTCCCTACAAAACTGCACCACCCACTATGTTCTGGCCCTAGTTATCTTCTACAGACTATTTAGGACCTTGGTTTACTCCATTTATTTTGAACATACTTGAAGCATGCCGAGTGACTTGCAGAGGTTTCTGAACGTTCCTCCTTGAGGCAGGAGTATCACTGACTGATCAGTATACTGATCAGGTATGGCTTTGTCTAGCTGGGTCTTAAAACTTCCAAACTCGGAGTCTACAGCCTCTCTGGGCAACCTCTTTCAATGCTGCAGCACTCTTAGCGCAGCTTTCTTTTGTCTTTTCCAGGCTGCACCTCCCAAAACGTAAGCCATTTCACTCCAGCTTGTGGCTGACTTGTGTATATTCTAGAAATCAAAATTTTTCACTGTTTCAACATCTTTCCAAATGTCTATTAGCTTGTGTCTCATACTATCACAGCTCTTATTTCTATAGTACCTAACATAAGACTGCTTTCCTATCGTATTTCAACAGAGTAAGGACTTATTTAGCGAGTCTTTCATCACTTAATGGCTGCCAAGGCATTTGAGTGGCTTTCACACAATCCTACCAATGCAAAATATCATACAGAGAACTGAAGAGAAGACACACAACAACCTATAATCCAAAAGTACCTCTATTCAGGTACTGTTAAGGCTGTACCTCTTTGTACCTTTTTGCACCTGCGAAGTAGTACAGAAGAATTCTGTACTGAGGAGAAATGTGCTCAAAGTATACAGAATGCCAGAAATCACTGTACTCATTTTCTGTTTTGTTCCTTCCCCAGGAAGTTTCCTCACATTCAGGCATGTTGATAATCACCATACAAGTTGAGAAATACTTTATGAACAGCCTTGATGACTGTACTGAAATAAAACCCCAACATGCATAAATACTGTTGATTAAGACAATCTCTAACTCTATTTCCAGTTAGATTGACTTTTGTATCATTCAGCGGCAATATCCCATGCAAGAATCTCCAGGCATCGGTAGCAGTCCTACTGCTTTCTATACTGACCTGTCCAGTGTGTCTTACTGGGCCTCTTTACTCTTATTTTCCTCATGTCATTCAAGACAAGATTCTTAATTATTCTGATAAATTGAAGAAACAGTCTGGAAAAAAAAAACCAACAGAGTGAAATTCAAAAAGGATATGTAGGTCATACTTAGTCAAATCTAACAACCAGTTGCTAACATATTAGAGGAGAAGAACATCTCAGTTGTCCTTTATAAAAGCTTCACCAGATCATACTGGTTCAACAATTAAACCTGAGCCAGACACACCCTGCTGTGAAACACGTACGCTTTACTGTGAAATATAAACAATTGTAGTGAGTATAGAACAGACATAGTTATCTTTTAATCTTGCCTCTGTTCAGCCTTTGTAAGGCATCTGGTGTCCAACTTCAGGCACTGCAGTTCAGAAAATGATCTGAACCTATTACAGACAGTTCAGAGGAAACAAAGTCCAGAAAACACAGTTTATAACTTTTATCGTAGGCTAGAGAGAAGAAGAAAATGGACAAAATGAGAGACAGTTTTCTGCTCTTCTACATATTTAATAAATTAAGAAGCAATGGCTTTAAATTTCAGCAAGAAGGATTCAGGATCATGTTAGACATTAAGGAGGACTTCCCCTGGACGATAACAAACACTGAAATTGACTGCCTGGATACATTGCTGACTTTTAAGAACAATTTAGACAAGTGTCTTGTCAGGAATGACACAGGAACAGCAGGCCTTGCCTTGGAATAGAGAATGAACTCGATGTCTCAGTGAATCTGTCCTCCGTTCTGCTTTTCTGTGATTTCATATGTATCTTAAATCTTTTTTTACAATGGAAGTTTTTCCTATTATTTCATCTCTAGTTTTTCCTCCCTTGCTGTGTTATACATAACATGGAAGGTCCTGATTATGGAAAACTATCAGCCCTCTCAGAGATTTAATGTAGTCTCTTCAGAGCAGGAATATGTCAATTTTTGCCTACATGGCATTACCGGTACTGCAGGCATTGATCAGTAATTTTATAGTACACTAACTTTGCTTTCTCTCCCCAATCTGCATTTCACTAATTAGAGAAAAACACAGTCCAGATTTTCACTCAACAATGGGCCTCTGTTGGTGACAGCCTGGTCTTCACATACTTGCTTTAATGTATCTGTACACACAAGCAATTTAACTGTACTGAAAAAGATCCTTTGTGCTTATTTTGCATATGTATGACTTGCCACAGCATATCGAAATAAAAGCATAAGGTTTTCAAGTACCTTCCACCCACATGAGCAGTTGCACATTTGACTGTTTAATGTAAGACACTCCTCACTAAATATTACTGAGAATCCTGGCATTCAGGACTTTTATCACTTAAGAGTGTGTCCTCTTACTCTGGGGCTGTGGCACCATGCACGTTTTGACAAAGCTTGGCCACAGAGCTTCTTTTTCAAATCCTAAAAAAGCCACATGCTATAGTCATTGCTGATTACTTCCACTGTCATTAACAGATAATAACAAAAGGCACTAAAGAGGCATGTATTGAAAATTCACTAGAATCAAGTCTCTGACAAGAGTTAAGATATTATGATACAGAGCAACATATTTAGTAAGGTTTGGGTTTTAGTGTCTAGGCTGCAGGCATCAACTTATTCAAATATAAGTTTCTCCTATAGTAAATACCTTGACTAATTAAAACGAGAGCTTTGCATACGTTGAGAATGGAGCCAGACAAAACTAAAACTGGAGCACCAGGCACCAAGCAGCTCCTTTCCAGTTCTTGCACCACTGTGGTAGAGACAGGAAACTCTGAAGATGAGTGAACAAAACAGTCAGCAGTAGCATTTCTCTCCTGTAGCTAAATCTGCCAGAGACTGAAAATCTAAGCACTCAAAAGGCTGCGGGATTTTATTTGTTCAAATATCTAAAAGTCACATTCTTACCTACTGTAAACCAGCATTGTTATGCTGGAGTGGGTAGAGCCACACCAGAGCTATTCAACCACAAGCCTGCCTTCAGCCTCAAAACTAGGACTAATACAGCAACTGATACCTTTTCCAGTGCGACGAAAAGCCTCCAAAAACAAGACGAAGGGTAGGCAGTCACTTTTGCTACTGATTCCAGACATACTGTGCATGCCTTGGTAGCGTACACTGAGATGGGAACAATTCCCAGGGAACCCAAAACCTCACACAGGTCACCTCACTCCAGCAAAAGGTCCTGGAGCCAAACAGACACAGGATGCCAACCTTTCTTTCCCTGACTCTTTCAGTTCCAGCTCTACTCACAGCCCAGACAGCTGAAATGAGTCCTATTCTGTTATCCCTTGGATAGATGGGATGCTGCTATATAGCCACAGGTTGCATCTGGCATAAGGAGTTCAGAGAAGCTATGCAATGCAGTGCCAAACAAACTCAGGTGCTGCACAGGGGAGCATAAGGCAGCAATCCAAGTTTCACAGGTGCAGGACCTAACAGGTCAGAACAATCTGTCTTGTAAATTATATCTCATTTATTTTCCACGTGTCTTGGCTTTCGAGTTAAATAATACATAAAATATTGGATAATGGTGTTTCCCAGAAATACGGCCATTTTAAATGTCTTCCTTTCTATGCAGCTTGGAACAGCATCTTTTAATTTTCTTGGACTGGAGCTAATTAAAACCACCTGATCCAGCTAAGATCATACAGCAATCCAATATTTTCTGCAGGATCTGTGTGCCCAGGCAGCTATGGCAGTCCTGAGCCTTTTCACCATTAACATCTTTTTACCGATTTCCTGAATACTTCGCAACAACACCTAATACTTAGCTTTTGCACCTTCAAAATACTGTGTCAGTATCAAGCAATCCAAACAATGACACTGGAAGGCTGATGGGTTTGCTTCACACTTCATGCTTTTAGTCTGAAATGCACAGCAGTATCCATCTCCTACCCTGATGTGCACTAACAGAGACCACACTCCTCTACATATTCTCCCCTTACCTCCTGGGAACAGTCCAGCAGTTACGAAGAAAACTTAACATATTCTATTATTAATTCTATTAATATATTCTAACACATTAAACCCTGAAAATACATTGTTTACCAGAGGTGTTACTTTGAACTCTCATCCCAAAGCTAGCCTTCCTTAGATTATACTATTAGTATACTATTAGCTTATAATTATTATATTATTGTGTTATTGTATTATAATTATTATATTATTAGATTGCTATTAGATTGTATTACTGTTATATTATTATTATATTATTCCTCAGCGGCTGGGGGAGCTGGGACTGTTTAGTCTGGAGAAGAGGAGGCTCAGGGGGGACCTTATCGCTCTCTACAATTACCTGAAAGGAAGCTGTAGGGAGACAGGGGTCAGTCTCTTCTCCCACGTCGTGAATGACAGGACGAGAGGGAATGGCCTCAAGTTACGCCAGGGGAAATTTAGGTTAGGTATCAGGAAGAATTTCTTTACAGAGAGGGCGGTGAAGTATTGGAACAGGCTGCCCAGGGAGGTGGTGGAGTCCCCATCCCTGGAGGTGTTTAAAAACCGTGTGGATTTGGTGTTGAGGAACATGGTTTAGGGACCCTGACAGTGCAGGGTGAATGGTTGGACTCGATGATCTTGAAGGTCTCTTCCAACCAGACGATTCCATGATTCTATATTGTTATAGCCAGAGTCCACCTTTTCTGCGTGAAAACCTTAATTCACCGAACGGAACGCCGGCTCAGGTATTAACCAGGTAACGAAAACATTTTTCGTACGCACGTTGACAGCTGTCCCCGTGTCCCTCCCATCTCCCGCCCCGCGGGATGACTTGTGCCACACGCGGCCGTTTAACGTGGGGGTGCGCGACTTCCCCAGCAGCCCCACCAGCACCGGCCGGAGAAGGCTGCGCTCGCTGGTTTTTGCGCGGCATTCGGACATTTCCTGGGCTGCCGGAGAAAAAGGAAACGAAACCCTCCTGAGGCAGCCACAGGTGGAAACGCCAGCTAATCGCCACAGCAGTTCCTGTGAGTACCGCTGTCTGCAGGCCAGCGTCGGTATTTGGGCTACCGGCTACTTCAAAGAGACACGGGAGAAACGCACCGACAGAGGACGTGGAAATGCACCCGCGGAAGGCGGTTCCCTCCGAGGCGCCGCTCGCCGGCGAACTGCCCCTGCCCCCCAGCTCCGGGGTTCGGCCCCCGCCACCGCCACTGCCCCTCCTCGGGCCGCGCGCGGATGAAACCTCATCCCCTCTCCCGGCGTATGAAACATTAAGGGCACCTTTTGTTCGAGCCAGCGGGAGGCCGCGTCTCACGCGACAGCGTCCTGACTGAATAATTTAAGGCGCGTAACGGATCGGCGGCGCGAGGAGCGCGGGCTCCCGACGCCGCCGCTACCGGGGGCCTCGTCAGTGACTTCGCGCCCGCCACCGGGACCGGGACCGACCTCCCTGCCGCGGCCCGGGGCGGCAGCCAGCCCCGGGTGGACGGGCGGAACCGGTTCTCAGCGACTTCCCGCCGCGGGCCCACGCTCCAGCGCCAGCCGGCCCAGGGCGACCGCGGCGGCGGCGGCGGCGGCGGCGGGGTCCGCCCCGGGGCGGAGCGGGGGCGGGGCGGCCCGGCCCTGCCCGGCCCGGCGATCGAGAGCCGTGCGGCGGCGGCTGGCTGCGTCGGACCGTGCGGTGCCGATGGTGCTCATGACCGAGCAGCGGTGCGATGCGGAGGAGCCGAAGGCGGCGCGGGCCGCCGGCAGGCGGGAAAACAGGGGCGCGCTGCGGCTGTGAGTAGTGCCCGGGCCGGGAGGGGCGGCCGCCAGCCCACCCGCCCGCGGGGACGCCCTGCAGCCCTACGGGGACCGCGGCTCCCGCCCGGGCTGCCCCGCGGGAGAGAGGCGGCCGCGGAGAGCTGCTCGGCGGAGGGACGGCCGGAGCTGGGCCCTGTGAGGCGGCGGCGGCAAGGGGAGCCCTCCGCGGCGGCGGGCGCGGGTCTGGGCGGCGCGGCGGGGGCCGCGCTGTTCGGGGCGGCGGCTTTGGTTCGAGGTTCGTAGGGAGGAGTCGCCGGGGGTCTCCGCGTCCGGGCCCGAACTAAGCGCGAACATCTACGCTCGGCCGAGATCGGCGCTCTGCAGGAGGCGGCCCCGAGCACAGCGTTAAACTCCCGAGTCGTACTTTTGGGAGCAAGGCGTATAAATATTGCTTCTAGTAATTTCATGCAGTACCCTGGAAGTCCTTCTCTGCTGTGGCACAGAAGTCCAGCTATCTGTGCTTTGTCACGTAGTGCATGGGCTCCAGTGGGAAGCTGTGATCCTCTCCTCTGAGGGCCGAGAAAACCCAGAACTTTTTAGAGAGTTCACAAATGTTGGTATGGGCAAGATGCAATAAAATGGGAGTTCGTTCTGACTCTGTCCCAGACAGAGACGAGACGAGCCACTCCAGCAAGGCAGTGGGTGCTTGCCTGCCTCGAGATGGTTCCCCACTGTGTTTCTCAACCAGCGTGGCCATACTCCGCCTCCCTCTGCTTCTTAACCTGAGAGGTACTGTAAAAATTGAGCAGATGAAGAGATCAAAAATACTTAATATTCTTCGGGAGAAAGAAGAGGCCTTGCTGGCTGGTAAAGGCTGTTTAGGCTAACTGATGGAAGGTAGGCAAGTCAGAGGACTTCCCCTTCCATGAGGGGGAGGACTCCCTGCACTCCCTCAAGGCCACTGACCTTCCCAGCCTCTGATGGTCGCTGGGAATGTCGAGAGTTAAAGGCTGCATCTCCTGCATTGGTCTTTGGCTTCCTGTAGAGGTCTCAACTTGTTTAGGTGTTTGTATGGCATGGTAATGACCATTACGTGAAAATCTTGCTGGAATCAAGCAGCTCTCTGGTTCCATACGGGGTCCTAATTCACGTGGGACTTGCCAGTCCCGAAGATGATGTTTGAAAAGTTAAGCATCTGTGAAACAAGAAACTAAAAAATCTGGGACTTTCTCCTAAAAAGAAAAGAAAAAAAAAATTACTTTCTGCTAGTCTGGGATGATTCCCCTCCTCAAAGAACTTTCCTTCACAAAAATTTAATCCTAAACAGTCTCCAGGAGATTACAAGCAGCTAACTCTTTCTCTGGAAAGAAACTCTCAGAAGGTCGGAGGCTTGTTGTTGGGTTTTTTTTCCACAACTGTTGTATCCCTGGTCTCTAAGCAGGTGTATTCTCAAAGTAGGCATCACAGTGAAATCTGTTGCCAGAAATAACTTCCTTGTTAGACAGCACTAGGCATCAAAGTGTCTTCTAAGTGTCCTTTATCCTGTATGGTGTAGTTACATCAGTGACTTCACATTACAAATGAGACATAGTTCCCCAGTCTTCTCTAGAATCTTCTGACTTCAAGCTTTGGGTCCTGATCTCCCACGCAAAATTGTGCCAATGAGCTTAATGAAGTTCTTCAGATATCCAGATCTGTATCTAATTTTTCTCCTGAGAACGGGACTAAGAGTCCAAGACAGTGTATAGAAAGCTTGATGTCAGAGACATCGCACACATGCCAACTAACTGACCGTCTCTTTTGTCCCCAGGTGTTTAATCTTTCAGTGCAGAATCAGCTACAGTTGTAAAAGTGAGGTCGGTCTTAACCAGTGTGATAAATGGAGAAGTCTCACTCGCTATGACTGAGCTTTTTTTAGCTGTCAATTTTTGCTGTTTAGTAGAAGGTGGGTGTCATGCAGGGCAAAGCTGGCAGTCTGTTATGCTGCAAGCTACAGTGTTCAGCAATGCTAGCCTGGGCAGCAGGAGAGTGAAAAGGCTGGGGTAGGCAAAAAAGTTGAAATGCTTTGTCTTAAACTAGAAAATTGTTTAAGCATTTGCTGGCTGGAAACAAAGTCGAAATTTATTTGCCAATCCTGTTTGACTGGTAGCAGATCCTCTGAGAAACTGTCATGTTCATTTGATTGTCAGTTAACCTCAGAAACCAAGTAGCTGTAGTATGACTAATGTGAAGCTTCAGGGGGTGTTGTTCAGCTGAAGAACAAGAACAGAATCTTGGTTTTGATTCAGTTAGAAGTGGATTCACTAAAAGTTGGGTTGCTGAAGATGTGTTTTTAGAAAATTTTGTAAATAAGTGTGTGTGGTTGTGGTGGACTTTCGTTCCCTTCACGTACTTTCAGGAAAGAGTATGAAACCAACAGAGCTCCTGCTGATCTGTATTTGAAAAAATCCTAGCAGAGTTAGAGAGGCTCAGAGAATCTTTTAGTGTTTTCCAGAGCTCAGGGGAGAGAGATTTATGTGCATACTGTAATCTGTACTTCCTGGAGGCATGCTTAAAATGTCATTCAGTTTAGAGATGGACTTTATAGCTCAATATGCTTCTACAGCTACCATAAAGGTGTACCTGGGGAATAGGTGCTTCTGAAGGACTGAGGCTGTAGAGGGTTGTTGTGGGTTTTGTGGTTTTTGTTGTTGTTGTTGTTGTATTGTTTTTTTTTTTTAGTTATTTCAAGTTCAGATTATAGGTGCCAGTGATTCAGGAAACTTCATATGGAAAAAGTTAGTACATTCGTACTGGTTTAGAAAGTCAGCTTCTCTGGCATATTTAGCAACAGTTATATCTTTGCAAAGTTTGCAGTACATCTTGGGTTGTACAACCCCAGAGATAACACTCTGTGGAAGATAGGCACTGTTATTATGCAAATCCAAAATAGTGATGTGCCAAAAGTTTGTTGTTACCTGGAGTTCCTCCCAAACAAATCAAGAGTTCCCGGACAGAAAACACCTTCTGAGTGGTGTTCCCTGACCGTTAGATCCTGATGTGGCTCAGACCAAAAATAAGTTAACCCTTGCATTTTATTTAGAGGATATTTATTTTTCTGAGTTGCAAGTGGAGTGTGTTATGTTTGTGGTGGCACAACATAAGGGGAAATACAAAATGCAGAGAAGAAAGGGAGGTTATTTATTACTGATTCAAAGTTTTATTTCAGCTTTGGTGTAGATTAAGTCCTTTCCAGCAGCCAAACTTCTGCTGGTTTTTGTGAAGGGAAAAAGGCATAGGAATGTCCTTATGTTTTTCATGTTCTGTACTTCCAGTGGATGAAGATATTAACATGTATTAAGTATCATATTTTTTAATTCTTCCCTGGTACTTCTTCCGTATTTTTATAGCAAAAGTTGTAATACATGATCTCAAAACAAGAATAGGCTTGAAAGTGAAACATTTAAATTTGAGGTGTGATAGAAAAGAGGTTTCCGATCTGGGTGACCTCCATTTGTTCATGATGGTGTTTTTTAATTGCTTCATTTTTTTCCTTTTTTCCTGTCATTCTCAACTTTTTCACTGTATGTACATGCTTAAGTTATAAAAGCAGCTTTTAAAAATAATTGTGCCATGTGTGAATGTATGCCATGAATCTGAAGAGCCTTTTCTTTGTATGAAAGCGCCTCATTGGCTGACCTGAAATACTCCCAAATGTGCTGCCTTTACTGGTTACATGCAGTCTGTGAGAAATGCTTGTTAGGCAACATAATACTGCAGATAAGCTTTGGGCAGCAGGATTTGTTGCTGGTATTTGACAGGTGATGCATAAACATAGTACCACAGTATTGTCTTCTTACTACCATCTCCATAAATGTTGCAGTCATGTGGTTAGCAATTACGCGCTCCTCTAGTGATACCACTGCGGCGACTAGTGATCTTCACGCTCTGTACATGGCTGTTGCCAAATCCATATATATGCTTTCCAGTTAACCTTTTTATACTTACGTTACTGTTATACCAGAGAGATCTTGTGTTTGGTCTAGCAATCTTTACAGACCTCTTCTGTAGTACTTATTTTAAGCAAAATTCATAGGTAGCTGTCTGGATCCAGCTAGGCTGATCAGCAAAAGACAAAATATTGTCATCACTGGAACAGATTGTTTCTCTGCAGATAACGAGAATACGGTAGGACAAGTTGTCTTTCCCTGCTTCTCCACTTTTCCTTGCAAAGAAACTTCTTGCTTTATCTAGAAGATCTCTAACCTACCCAAAATTACAGAGACATCATGTTTTCTCACCAGAAAGCTGTAGACAAATATTTAAAACATTGGTTTTTCCTTACAGATAATGCAAGGGTCAGTGAAAGATTCCAGGAGAACATGGGCAACTGCTCCCAGCCAGCCCACTGTGTAGGGCCCTAGTCTCCTCTTTGTAAAATGGCAAAATGTGCTGTCCCGTGCTGGGGTGATTGTTACAGTAATAGAATTAAGTATGGGAAGGTGGGACACCTGAATAAAAGGGAGAACCAGGGTTGTAGGGATACATACAAGGAGAACACGGTTACCTCTTCTTAATTCCCTGGTAACTGAGCTTCAGTGCTGTAGTGAAGTATTCACTTCCTTTAAATAAACTTCTACCTGGCACTGAGGCTTCTGTCTCCATCCTTGAAAAAGAGCACACTAAGGTGAGGGAGTTTAGTAAGCTTCCAGAAGGAGTGGCGGGCAAAAATAGGCAGCAGAGAGACTCAGCAGTGTAGAGGATACAGAGGCTGACTGAAGCCTTCCTCCTCTGTGAATAGATGGAGGAAGCCTTCTAGTTACCTTATTATGAAACAACAGTTGCTGACATCCCCCCAGAAAACAATGATACCTAGGCATATTCTCTACAAAGATCCGTTCCTGTAGGCACCTCAGTGGTTTAGCCCTTTGGGAGTCTTAGTTTAGACTGTTTATGACAGATAGGCCACCTAGGCGAAAGACTCTTGATGGTAATTTTGTAGCTCTTCTTGGTGCTACACTAGTTAAAGAGCCCTTTAGCTTTGTTCAGCCTTTTCCTGGATGAGAAGGAATGTTATAGTACAAAAGTCCAGTGAGTAACAAAATTACATATATGCTCATTTGGTTTTGTGAAATTTTACAATACGTGTAAATATGCTATGGCCAGCGTAACAGAAAGTGGATGTTGCCATAGAGGACAATGTATGGCCAGTGGAAAGGCTCATACTGGAGAAGGCGGCTTACAGAGCATTCAGACTCAGTGTCCTGGCGACTCAGAAAACAATAAGTAAAGCGGGACCAAGCAGGGATCTGGCTACCACATGTCACATCTGATTGTAATAAGAGTATCTTTTTCCAAGACTTTGGAAGGAAAATAACTCCTCATATATAGTGTCACAGTCAAAGGCACCGTTGCGATTAGTGTCGGTTAGACGCATTGTTGGAAGCTACTATTTCCTACTGTGAAATAATAGCTTTTGTATAAGATTATCTAGATTGTCCTGGTCTTTTCCATGAACGCATAGGCAGGTCTGTAAGAGAAATTATGGGAAGTTCAGCATTGCCAGACTCTTTGTGAACAGTGAGCCTCCAATAGGGATTTCACTTTGATCTACTTCCATCCTTTATGGAAGGTATGATGAAACAGGGTAGATGGACACAAGCAGATGTTAATTTTCATCTCAGTGTTTTCCTTGTTGTGCAATGTTCCTGCTGGGGAATCTACAAGAAATGTTGTACTTGGGCATCCCTTCAAATACCTACTTCAAATTTTCTCTTCTCAATTAGTGTTGCCTTTTCAACAGAGAAATCTTATTAATGATTGTGGATTATCTGCTGTCAATGCCAGTTCTCAAAGAAACTGCCACATGATCAAACCCAACCATCCTTCTCTTTGTGTATAATCTGTCTGAACAACTAAAATTCTCTTTTACCCTGTATGTTGATTAAAACACCTTGTGTGCAGCACATCAAGTCATTATTTCTAAAAATGCCATAAACCAGAAACTTCTGATCGAGTGATTTGTGGCAGCTTCGTTTTTTAACTTTATTTTTCTTAAACAGCAGAGAAAGGAATAAGGGTGTTTGTAAGATTGCTCCTAAACCTCTGCTGTCATCTTTAACTTTTCTGCATTCTTAATAGCAGTTGTTAATATAATTGCTAGTGTCTGCTTTTTTATTTTTGCTTTGGTTTTTTTAATCCTAATTCAGTCTGATGTAAATACTCAAGTTTTTTTTCAAAAGCACAATGCTGGAAAACTGGCAGCCAAGTCTTGTATCAAGTGGAGGCATGTTGCTCTGGACTTCTTCCTCTAAAAAACAGGATGTAGCTTCAGGTAATGAGGCCAAACCTTTATGCGTATGCTCTGGTGATTGGTAAAGATGCTTGTGTTGTTCCAGAGAGAGATGTGTGTTGTTTCTACCTGAGTTACAGTGCAGATCTAATTGATAGATGCCTGTGAGGTCACATTGAACACAAGTTATGTACAGATGCAGTGTTTATCTTCCTTATTGAATTCAGTATAGAACAATCCAGTATAGAACCTGTCAGGTAGACCTGACACTTAAGTGCCTTTGCCCTCTTTTCTGCACCCTGAACAAGTTGTAGATCAGGAATTCTTCTTTCTTTGCCCTTTTTCCTGTTACCTCTGGAAGCTAAAGGTAAAAATATGATCTAATATAACACTGCACACTTCCTCTTTGGTAAAAATTGTGATCCTATATTTTTGTCTTGTTCTGGGTTCGAAGATAAGGTAGGCTAGAACTAGGAGATAGGAAAACCTTTCCTCCTAAAGGCTGCTAGCTGTGAAAAGAGCACATGCTCCAGTGCAAGTAGATGTCAATGAGTGTCTCCTCTAAGGTCTTTTGCTTCACATTTTTTTCTGAAATGTGTCTGTTAAGAAGAGTTGTGTTATGTGCTGGATTGTGTGCCAAGCCAATGTTCAGATAAATAGTTGGTGGACACCCTGCTGAGTCTCCCATGAAAACCACATTATGGGAGTCTTGTGGGCTTGAGTGAAGATACATACGAGAGGGCTTTTGTTTTTTGAAGTGAGTATCTGAAACAGAAACTCTTGAAAAGACAAGAGAGCTAGATGGCTTATGTTCCTGCTCTAGTGTTAGCTTAATAAAATATCTCGTTATAGTGTCTTGTGTTTCAGAGCACAGGGAATTCTTCTGTGGTTGGTTTTTTTTGTTTTTGTTTTTTTTTTTCTATGGAACTTGATAGCAGTCTGGTTTTGATTAGATGGGAAATACAGCCAGTTAATAATAGATGGTATTTAGAGCAGGGAATTTACATACTTGCTAATGACGTCTGTGGTGTCGCAGTGATCTTGCTGATGTCCAAGTGGTAAGTTAGTGTGAAACTTGATCTGGTTATTATGTGAAGTGTCTATTCAGTTGAGGGGAAAAAACTGATTTCCTCTAACCTTAACAGTGTTGGAGGGGTTTCTGTTCAGTATTAACTCTAAAATTTAATTCAGCATTTAATTCATATGAAACTACTCACAGGTGAGTAATTGTGTTTCCAGAGAGAGCTGTGAAACAGAACACAGTAAATATTTCTTGTTATATAACATATATATATTTCTTGATATTCAAAATAAGATTCCCAATTTTAAAACATCTTCAACAATTGAGTTGTCTGACATCAAGATTCCACCTGTATCTGCAGGCTTGTTTCATCCTAGAAATGCATAGGGAAACACGTGGTGTATATGCATGTGTGTCCATGCATTTGATACTCTATTAATGTGCAGCTGTATGACTTTGCCTTCGTTATGCTGTGTTTGACTGTGATCTCATGAGAAGAGGATTAGACTGCTCCTTGGACAATCTGAGGCAGTTAAATCTCAGTCTGGATTATACCTATTCATATTAACAAAAAGACGCCTTACCTCATGTAGAGTTATGATCCAGGGGCTGGAGCACCTCTGCTACGAGGACAGGTTGCGGGAGCTGGGATTGTTCAGCCTTGAAAAAAGAAGACTTTGGGGGGACCTAATAGCTGCCTCCCAATACCTGAAGGGAACCTACAGGAAGGCTGGGGAGGGACTTTTTACAAGAGTGTCCACTGATAGGACACGGGGAAATGGGTTTAAGGTGAAGGAGAACAGATTTAGATTAGATCTTAGGAAGAAATTCTTCAGTATGAGGGTGGTAAGATTTTGAAATAGATTGCCCAGAAAAGTTGTGGATGCCCCCTCCCTGGAGGTGTTCAAGGCCTGGTTGGACGGAGCCTTGAGTAGCCTGGTCTAGTTGAGAGGCGTCCCTGACCATGACAGGGAGGTTGGACTAGATGATCTCTGAGGTCCCTTCCAGCCTATGCCATTCTATGATTCTATGATCTCTGCTCCTTCATTAATGCTTTGCCTCCATATGTGGTATAAATGCATCTGCGGGCTGTGTGTCTGTCATACAAAATAGTTAAGAAATGCTGTACTTCAGAATCAGCTGCTTTACTCCCTTCACTTTTCAGCCTTAAGTACAGGCTATATACTAAGTGTATGGAATTACAGAAATACCAAATGCATACATCATGGCTATCCTTAATATCTATTGTAACAGCTGTTAAGCAGCGCTCTGCTCCTTTGTGATTAGGGTAGCTATAGCTCACTTTTGCCTGTTTTGATAGTTTTGGAGTCTCAATGATAGTCAATGTTTGGCACTCTATTTGCACAGTAAAAGTGATACTTGGTCTTAGAGTAAATTAAATCATAACGTTATTCTGAGGCATGGGTTTTTTAAGGGATGTATTTTCTCCGGTAAATAGTGCCCTGCGCCATGTAATGCTAGAGTATGACTGTAGAGCTACTGGATACATTTTGCTTCTGAGTGACCAAACTTTGTAGAAACAGACATCTAAATCCTCAACTTGAGCACTGTTAGTTTGTCCAGTGCAGAGACCATTCTGATCTGCTGTGAAGAGAACAGTAGAAGAGTCTGCAATGGAAAAGGTATTTTCTTCAGTCCGGGGGTGAAATAATTCAACTGTGTAAGATATGAAAGCAAGCTCATCAGATAAAGCACTCCAGATTCTGACTGTTCTTCCAAAAAAGGTTTCTTCAGAGTGGTGTGGCGTAGAAAAGATTTTTAGTGGAATGATGAGACATACTTTCTGAAAGAAGACTTAAGACTTTAGGTCTACCGAAAGGAGATGATTGTTCCTTCAGGGCATGATAGATCAAGCAAAGTCTGTGCTGAGAAGGAGGTACCTTGCCTGCAGCATGCTTAGCAGGGTGTCCTTTCAAGCATTAGCACATTTCATCTTACCCCCTTGCAGTCAGCTCTGCTTCAAGCATGTTGCCAATATGTGTCCTGGATGCTGCCTGGATAGATCTCCTCGTCCTGCTCCGTCTCCTCTGCTTTTATGCCTGCCAAAGTCTGTCATCTTAATTTGGGATCTTGAAATGTTTTGAGCTTCTCCCTTTGGCTTTTAGTTTCTGGAAGAATAACCAATTCCTTTATCTGAATAGACTACTACTGCTACTACTATCGAATGTTTGGGAGTAAAAATAGCTTAAATAACACTATCTCTTAGTATTTGAGCCTTTCTCACTATGCTGATTCCTTAGTCAAATTCTTTCGGTCTGCTAGGAGCTACCTAGTGAATCCAATAGCTACCTGACAGAACCAAAAGATGCAGAATGTCTTTGTATTTGTGATGAATGTTTCCACATACGTTGTACTAAGCATGGTGTGGACAGCAGCAGAGAAACTGTTTCGCACTCTTTTGGTTAATCATTTGCAATAATACAGCAGTCTAACTGCTGTTGCAAAATTAATCCTCTTTGTATAAAAGAAACAAAGCAGAATCAGAGGTCTCCTAAGGTAACATGATGATCGATATGTATGCTCCGTCCACAGAGGGAATGTTGCAGCAATGCTGACTCACGCTAAATGCTAGGGAAATGCTGGTTTGGCTGCAGTTTTGCAAACAATTGAAGTTGTAGCTAATTAGCATCTCTGGTTATTCAAGATGCCTTTTTCCTCCTACATAACTGATCTGTGGTTTGTGGACTGGGGGACTGGTTTGTCGCAACTTACTGTGGCTTTTGATCTTAAATTACTCAGTTCAGTTATTGGTGTATACTGAAGAAAGGAAAAGAAACATTTCTTGCAAAAGGTTTAGTTAGAGTGCTTGCAACTAATATTTATTTTAACTTGAGTACATACAGGATATGATCCCGTAGCAAGCGCGAGCCTTGGCTTTGAAAATACTCCCTATGACAACCATTCTTTATTGGTAAACAGGAGGAAACTTTTTTCTTTTTTTTTTCTTTTAGCTCTTATTTGAAATAGGCTTGGTAGTAGTACCAAATACACAATATATGTTGAATTTGAAAAATGTTTATTTTCATATCAGCAGAGTGCTGATGTCACAAAGTTGACATGCTTTGCCCTGATACTTGCCAATACAGTTCACTTACATGCAACTACTGCCAACAGTTGTACTGAGCTTCACTTTGTTTCTTAATTGTGCTTGATGTATTATTTATTTTTTTTTACGGATTGCTGACTTTCGTGCTCTTTATACAAAGTATTCGTGAATCCTGACTCACACATGAAAATATAAAGAGGGCTTTAATTTGCTTGTGACTTTATAAGCGATATTGTACTGGTTTTAGGTCATACTTGTGATCTTTCCTTCTCTGGAAAGTCAGCTAAGATTCTGCTGATACTTTAAAGACACCTACGAGGAACTTAGCTGCTGTGTGGAGCTATAGTTACCAGAAGTGTAAGGACGAATCCTTCTATAGTTTTTCGGTATGTGAAGGGGGCATATGAGAGACAGGGTGAAGGACAGACACAGCAAAACTGTATCAGCTAGTAGGAATACACCGAATTGCTGCTGTTCAGTGGCACGTGTTACACGGGTGAGTCTCCTCGTGCCTGAGATGTTTTGGGGGAAACTTTTTCTATGTTTGGGTACGTTCTCCCTGTTCTGATCTGCAGAAGGCAATCCTGGAGAGGTGATCAGACTGGCAGGAGATAGCTCAGCATTTCTATACACAACAGTCAGCAGGATTAGCTGCTAGCTCTCCGCCATCTGAAAGCAGCTAGAGGGAATGAGTTCAGACAGTAGAGATCCGGGAATAGTACTGGTTAATAGGGAAGACAGAGAGGACAGAACAGGCTCATAGGTTTAACTGTGAAGTAGAGATTAATTTATGGTTGAGGGAAAAGAGAATACGAGTGGTGAGTAAATAGAGCGTTGAAGAGCGACAAAATGTCTAACCATGCTGGTAGGTGTAAGTGAACACTATAAACTGTGTTGTAGGTATTATTGAAACGAATTTATCGTACAGAGGTGTGGGTGTGATACAGGCTGCTTTGATCTGTCGACAGCATTGCCGTATAAGAATAGCAGGCTGCCCAAGGCAATGATGGACACCAGTCAGGCCTCAGGCTCAGGCAACAACATCTTGGAAAGACTGCTGTGTCACGTAGTCTTGTTCACTTTGGAGTTTCCGTGCTGTGCTGCTCTTTTGAAATGAAGGTGTGATTGAACTTCACCATTTTGCCTCACCCTGTTCCTCATCCCACTCATGTCTGATATCATCTGGCCTCCCTTGATGCCCAAGAATTTGGAGAACAGAAAAATAACAGACAGCAAGACTGTGACTAAGACATTTGTAGGATTTGCAGACTTTTGGAGTACAAGTTCCTGTATGCTTGCAGGAAGCATCTTGGGTTGGCAGTTCTCTCTGCTTAAAATCTCAAACAGCATAAAACTGCTTATTTGGGTTTTTCAGGCAAAAGATTGGATTCCACTTGAATATCTTGCCTTTCCCATTTAATTCCAGTTTATGTTGGCTGAAAATAAAAGCTGGTGCCTTGTGGTCAGGCAGGGTCAATAGAAGAGTGAAGCAATGAGGAAACAATTGTTTTTTTTCCTTATTGACTTTGATAGTGCTGTAACCCTTTCAAGTACACACAGAGTGTGATTAGGAAATGCCAATGCAGTGCCCCTGTTGTGAGGAGTGCTAATGGTTGAAGAAAGATTAAACGGAGGAATAGTTGCTGTATGTAAACATAAGACCCCTTGAGAACAAGTCCTAGCACCAGTAAGGCAAAACTCCATGGCTTTTGTCCTGTGACATAAGTTTTGGTTTATCTGCGAGATAGGATACTGCCTCATTAGATTTCAGTTAGGTTGTTGTGAGGTGAATCTTCTAATCTTATTCACCAAAGTGTGATCAAAGCAATGTATCTTTTTATGCCGTTCCTAAAAGAAAACAGATTAAATTAGCCTGGAAACCTCTGTCAGCAAAACTTTTGTCTTAGTAGGAGAAGAAACTTTTTATTGTGAAGACACTGTCACATTATGGCAGAGGCTGTGTCGTTTCTGTAAAATTGCAGAAATAAAACATTATAATATAAAGCTTCTATAAATGGGATCATTCAGGCAAGTCATTAAGGTAACAGGCAGCATAGTTTGCCTTGCTTTTTTAATGCTAAGAGCATCCTGTAGTCTTTCTGAGGCTTTAGTCTTCCAAAGGAGTATGTATGTACACAGTTGTCATGTCTTATTTTAAAGTATTGTCATTCTTCAGATCCTGCTATTAATGACAGCTTTTTTCCTCTAAATTTTCGGAGTTAACATTTTATTAGAAAATTAGAAAAAGGGAAGCCAGGGAGAGGCTGTGATGACACATCAGTTAGCCCTCATACTCTAGTTCCTTAACATACATTTCTGAGGCAGTGGTATGTACTGTGAAAAGGCAGTGCACTGTGGTGGAAGTACTGCTTTTGTAAAATAAAACCAGCACTTTTGATACTTTGAGAGAACCCTTTATTGTGAAAATCTTCCAGGTGGACTCTCACAGAAGAGGTAAGTGAGAGGCAAAATAGGACCCAGGTTCCTCTTGCAACATTGAGCCACAAATAATCTGCTAAACCCTAGGTACTGTCATGCAGGATGTTTCTCTCCCAGCTTGCTAATCAAATGAATTTCCATTAGTCATCGAGTCTGAGTACTGAATGTGGAATGCATTTTTCCTAAACGAGACATTCTCTTTGGAACTAGAGCTACAACTTTTATAAGCATACAAATATCCATGGCAGTATTTCAATTTTCCTCTCTTCATTGCTGAAATTCCAGTACTGGAGCTCAGAACACTGTTCAGATGTATAACACTATGAAGTCACTAGAAGACTTTTTAGGACCTTAATATAAAAGGTATGCCATAGTTTTGTTCTTTAATGTATGCTGTATTGTCAGCATGTTGCAGTGGCATTTGATTTCAGTATGAATCCTGCAATACGCATTTCTGTCTCTTTTTTTTTTTTAATAATTATTTTTCCTTCTGCAGTTCAGATGGAGAAAATGGAACAGATGAAAAAAGAAAAGCAGGAAAATTGCCTACTGTGTTGCTGCAGACCCCTACAAGTGAAATGGAATATTCTGATGATCGGAAAAAGGTTGATGTTGCTAGGTAATGTCAGAAACGCTGTCAATTTTCTTCTAGTCTGATAATCAGAATGGTTACAACCCATTCAAGAAGCTATGCTGAGTAGTAAGATTTATCAGGCATCCTACTCGTGGATTAGCTTGCACACTATGCAAGTAAACAGGAATCAGAGCAACCTTCCAGAGATTGCTTTCACCCTCCTCAAGCAGTCCAAATAGTGGGAATTTAGACTTTGGACTGGCTTACCTTCCCTGTTCTGGGAAAAAGTACATTGCACTGTTTGTTGCCACTGCTAGTTACATCCAACTAGCTAGTTACATGCCAGCTACTAGTTGACAGGCAGTCAAACTGAGCTGTGATTTGAGTCCTGGGCTGTTTCCAGAACACTTTCGTGCTGGAACGTTGTCTGCGGTAAAACTATGACAAAAGTTTTCATTTTGGACTCTGTGCTGTATATTTCATCAGATTACTGTAATGTCTCTGCAAAAACAGTCATTCTTCCTTTGTTGGAAAACTGGAATGCATTTGAAAGTCTTCTAAAAGAAAACAAAATAATACTAAAATCTCACTTGGAGAGCTTGAATACAAATTTTGCAGCCTTTTCACTTTGTCAACTGAGTAGCCAATGCAAAAGTCAGCAGTCAACCTGTCACTGTGATTTTGGTCACAAGGTAGATGTTTTAAAAACAGCACTTAATTTCCTGAAGCATCTTTTAGGAGAAGATAGTTGAAGAAATATGTGATTACTTTTTTTTTTTTTTTTTGTAAACTCTCCTTCCAGTCTTACCTCTCACAGACAATGTAATTGACTGGCGAGAAATTGGCCTAAGTTTTTGTAAGGCTCACTGTTCATTTCAGTTCGACTTGTATTTTGCATGGACACACAAACCCACGTACACATGTATTTTAGAGTTTTCTTCTGTGATACGCAGCCAGTCCACCTGCTACCTATATCAGCCCTGCTGTATAATCTTTTTCCTAAATCCAGCTATATCTCTGTTACACTTGTGGGTTCTCTTCCTCTCACCCTTACAGTTTTTACTGGGAATCCTGAACCTCTCAAGTTTAGGAAATTAAGACTTACTGTGCAAGATAAGGTGCAGTAATGAAAACTTTTGTAGCACCTTTATTTCCCCATTGAATCTTTAGCACAACATGTTATTCAGGTCATCCAGTATAGGAGTCCTGTGTTGTGTTTTACCTTCAGCTCTTCCATCTGCATCTGAAGGCCTCTAAAAAAAGAGCTACCTTATTTTTATAGCCTGTTGATATGCTTTTGTTCTGTGCTAAATAGCTCTGACGGATGATATTCTTCTCTTTCTGATTTGTGAAACACTGTTATCCCACCTCTATTTTTGTTTTTCTGAACAGCCTGTGCCATTAATTTCTCCTGTATGAAACAAATAAAACCAATTTTCCTGGCCGTCTGCAGAGACTTTCGTCTGTACTTGTTCTACTCTAGAGTTGTTGGGGTTTCAGTTACTTTTCTTTTTCCAGTATGAATGGCTAGAGCCATACAGGTACAGCTTGCTATACAACTGGCACTCACAATTCCCTTTCATCTCCTCTAGGATTGCTGGTTGTCTTAATTATTTCATTACACTGTACTGCACAGTTCATAGCCATCCTCTGACTTGTGTTACTTATGTTTCTTCTCTGCTGCACTTTCCAAATGGTCTCACGTTTTGTAGTACAAGTTCATAGCTTTCAGTGTACTGCCTTGCACTCTCAGCTACTAAGTTTTATCTTACATTATCTTAACAAACGTGGAGCTAAGCACTGTGATAATTCATTAAGTTGTAAAAATATCTTGAAATTTTTCTTCCTTACAACTAGTAATTTATAATATCCCTTCAGTGAGGGCTGGCATGGTTTGAGAATAAGAGATACTCCTCTTTGTTCCTGCGTAATCCTTGATGAATCAGGTAGTAGTTGTTAAAGGATTAATACGTTTCATGGAAAAGCATGTCCTGTTGATAACTTACCACGACTAATCAACTGAGGCCAAGCTTATATGGGATGCCTTTTTTTAATCTTCAGGACAAAGAGCAGCACAGATAGTCCACTCCTTACAATGGATATCAAGAGTGACTCCAAGGTTGAAAGGAAAAAACGTGCCTCAAATCAGGTAGGACAGAAGATGGACTTGTTTGTTTATATGTAGTAAGAGTAAATCCATAACTATCATGGGACTCCCCCTTGTTCAGCAATATTGTAGTTCATGGTTGCATAAGGACGTAGATTCCTTTTTCATCAGCATGTTAGAGTCTGGGTAAAGTAGGATGCACACTTAATTAATAGCCACATAGCAAAAATGAGGATTTATTGTAAAACAAGTGGGCACAATGAGAAGGTGTTGGGAGGACAGGAAGTGGAATGGGTCACTTGGTCGTAAGACTATCTAATAAGGTATGTGTCTCTGGGTGTGGGGCTTTGTTTTTTAGCTGAAGGCAAATGCACACTTTCATAAGCTGTTTCTAGACGTTCCCATTGATGAGCCACTGAAACAAAGTAAGTATTAACCCCTTTGTCATTGCTGGCTGTGGATCTAAGATAATGCTGTTGCCCACCAACTGTGGTGAGATACAAGAGGGACTACTTAAATTTTAAAAACCTTAAATTCCTGCTGCCTAGAGCTACAACACCTTCATTTGCATGCAGTGGGTGTTTTTGTTGTAATCTTGCAAAACTTAAGTCTTCAGATGTTGGGTGTCTTTGGGAATTGTAGCCCACTTTGCACTTCTTAGCACAGTAGCCTAGTGCAACATTTTTTTGACACTGAAACTTCCTTACTAAAGGCACTACTTAATTAATTGAGACAGCACTGGTCAAGTGACTAGCTTGAGTTTTTGCCATTGATGATGCTTTAAGATTTAAAAACAGTGGTAGGAGAAGGACTTAAAATGTTTTAAGATTCTAATATTGTCTGTGGTAGTTATAAGTGAATTATACGTAGATACATATAACAAATGTTTCTTGAAAGGAATACAAGAAAAGCAGCTCGTGAGTGAGAAATAATTTGCTGAATGGTGTGAAGTAAAAGCAGTATTACTTTACATATGTTGCACCTCTGTTGGTCATCTAGTCCGGACTGCTGCTATAGAGCTAGAAGTTTAAAGCTAAAACCTTTCATTAAGCTCTTTACATTTACATAATATAGTTACCTGAAAGCTAGTCAAAAAGTTTATAGAAAGCTAGCTAGTACTCTCTCAGAAAGGATTCTTGGCTTCTGGGAGCCAGTTGCATGTTTTTGTGCATTTCAGTCTTTGTCCTTCAGACATTTTGAGTCTGAACTTAAGCCTGTGAAATCTTTTGAGCTTGTCAATATTAGTTAAACTTATTTAATATTTCTAAGTTTGACAATGCTTATCAAAAGGTATAAACCTAAACATGTTATGGCTTTGAACAAAGAGCAAAACAAAAGCCAAACAGATAACAGTTAGCTTGGGTTGTGGTTATCTTAAAGATCATAGAATATCTATTTGTTTCAGGCTTTACCTGTGCTCTGCAGAAAGAAATTCTGTACCAAGGAAAATTATTCCTTTCTGAAAACTGGATTTGCTTCCATTCCAAGGTTTTTGGTAAAGACACTAAGGTTAGTAAAATCTTTATGTACAGAACAGTAAGTAATGCTGTTCCTTAACAATTTGTTCATCACCAGAAGTTCGCGTTAGCTAGAATACTACTGATAGTACTAAGTATTATTGAATACAATCACTGTTCAGAAGTGATGCTCAAAAGTCACTCTAGAACTGGAGCACTATTATTATTAAAGATTGAGTCTCTCTTAAAGATTTCCTGTCTGAAAAAAATATATGAAAGGAAAGGATCTGACACGCAGCAGTAAGGGTATTGTCAAGCCCATGTAGTGCAAAGTATACAAAGATGTCTTTCTTGGGGTAAGCATGGAAAGGAGGAGGAGGAGGAAGGAAGCCTGAAAAGTGTAAGTACTACAAGACGGTAGTTAGGGAATGGGAGAGAAGGATCAAGTATATTAAGACAGTTAAAGAGAAAGAATTAGAACTGGCCACTGAGTTGAGTGACAGAGGTCTTGGAGGGATTCTTCTAGCACTCCCTCTGTTCTGCATAAACAGAGAACAGGAAAAGAAAAACGAGTTTGCAAGATTTTTGCTTGTGACCCTAGTAGGAAGAGCAGAAACAGGACACGAACAGTTGGAAAGATCCTAATTTACAAGATCATAATTTACTCTTTCTTGGTGAAGATGTGACCCACGTAAGGTTTGGGCCCCCTGTGGTGCATGACATGCATACAGATGAAAATAAAGCCTTTCCAAAAAGATTTGTGTTCTGGTTCTGTTGATTTGGAGTTTTGGAGTGATTTTCTTTGTTTACATAAACTCTGCATTGTTTTTGAGCTTTTATTGGGAAACTGCTTGATTTGCTGCGAGGATTTATTTGGCTTCCTTGGACAAAGTTCCTGGTTAGATCCAGACCGTTTGTCAGTGAACTGAGTGCTGAAACCAGTTTAAGAGTTGACGGTGTCTCATTTCTCTGCTGTCAACTGTTTTGATGGAACACCATCTATCTTTGAAAGGGCTATTAAGAAGGTGGAATAAGTTTAAAGAGTGCTTAAAATTATTGTTCATAGTGACCTTATGGGTCATTGTGGTTTACTGCTTGGCCTGAGAAACTGAGTTATTGTTGATTCCTAGTTAATGGATTGTGTTGGTCATAGGCAGTACATTAATGCGGATGGTGTGTAGAATTATAGAATGGTTAGGGTTGGAAGGGACCTCAAAGACCATCTAGTTCCAACCCCTCTGCCATGGGCAGGGAAACCCTCCACTACACCAGGTTGCCCAAAGCCTCATCCAGCCTGGCCTTGAACACTTCCAGGGATGGGGCATCTACAGCTTCTCTGGGCAACCTGTTCCAGTGCCTCACCACCCTCAGAGTGAAAAATTTCTTCCTTATATCTAATCTAAATCTCCCCTCTTTCAGTTTAAAGCCATTGCCCCTTGTCCTATCACTACATGCCCTTGTCAAAAGTCCCTCTCCAGCTTTCCTGTAGGCCCCCTTTGAAAGCCATGTGGCTCAAACAAGGAAATCAAAATTAACAAATGGCTGGATATTGTCATTTGTAATTAGAAACAGCCATCTTGGCAATTAGTTTAATTAAAATTGAAGCTGCTGTACTGGCAATCTCCTGTTCACCACAAACAAATATGAACCACTTCAAAGTGTGGGACTGCTTTCTATACAAAAATCTAGTAGAACTCTTACCAAGTAAACTAGAAAGACCCAGAAAAAAAGATGCAGAATGGTGATGATGTAGTACTAGGAAATTATCTTTGCCAACAGGGTATTAAATGCAGGAATAGATACATATTTATGTATACAATTAAAAGGGAAAATATGTTACAAGACAGGGTAGCGTAGACAGTATTTGTAAATGTGGCGGTAGTGATATTCCAAATTATTCAATATTCAAGAGTGAAGGGGATAGGCCTAATCATTTACTTTCAGCTGTCTCCTCCTAACCTTGCGACACACTTAGAGCTTTGATCAGTCACATACTGCAGGCACGAGTTTTTAGAAATACTATCAACAAAAAAGCAAGAAAATCAAGGATATAATGAAAAATAATGTAGTGGGAGGGAGAGGAGGAAATCAAACTTGACAGTAAGAGGAAAATTCTTAGCAGTCAGATACACTGACAAAGTTTCCAAGTCACCAAATCTCTGTTGCTTAGAAGTTGTAAAACAATTTAAGCTTAGTGATGAAGTGTTTTATTGTGAGCAATAGCAGGTCTACATGTTCTAATAAATTTTTCAACGAATTCTTCTGCTTGCAGCATTTTTTTTATTGAAAGCTTTGGTGGAGAGAATAGCCATGCAAGTCACAAGATTTGAGTCTGTAGTGTAAACACTGTGAATGTTCTAAAGTGAAAGATTGCTTCTGCAGGATTGAGTAGACTTTGAAAGACGTCACTTGTCTTTCCAGGTAGTTCTGTTTTGGCTATGTATATTAGCCTTGAGTCTTTCCTGGAGCTGAGCATTATCTTACACAGTTTAGTTGCTTTTGAAGTTGCCTGCAGGTAAACCTTATTTCCTGAAATAACCGTTACTCCAGATAGAAATAAAGTACTTTACAGTGATGTTACCATTCTAATCTAATGCTGGGGTAACAGTAAACAAATACTTAACCCCGCTGAAGTACGCTTTAGTATTGATTACAGTAGTGTTATCCATTAAAATAGCGTGCAGTTAGAATGTCATTGACACCTCTGATTTAAAGTTCTTTGAGGTGAACTGAACCAATTAGAAAACTTCTAAACTGTTTTTTTTTATGGTTACTATTAGCGGGATTTCTACTGAAAAATCTTCTGGTATGGTTTTGTTTTGGTTTGATTTGATTTTTTTAAAGTTATGCAGATTCTGTTGTGACTGCTTGGGCTTTTCCTATCAAACATGCATCGTAGCAGCTCCCTTCTCCACACTCCCAGAAAAAGCAGTTTTGAAAAGCATTAAAAAAAACTTTGCAGTGACACAATATCCAGTTTAAGAAGAAAAGGTATGGTAGAGGACATCTTTAATTATCCATTTTCAGTAGACATGGCTTCTGAAGCAGGACAAATAGAGTTGATGTGTTAAAAAATCAATAGAATTTTTTGACCAGATTTACAGATTCTTGGACCCAGACCTGGAACTAAGAATAACCAAAATTATATGCTTTGGGTTGGGTTGTTATTTTTTCTGCTAGTAAACTTTTTTTACGAAACTAGGTACTGAGTCAAGACCGAGTTTCCAGACCTTAGGTGATAAGCAGATGCTTGACTAGCCATCCTTCAACAGTGTGTGGCAATCTTGCACCCACACTAGTGTACACAAATACGTTTTATGTTATGTGAAACAATTCTTAATATCCTGACTTTGTGTTGCTGTTCTGAACAAACATTAACAAGGTTTTAGGAAACGGTGCACAGAGTACCTTCATTCTCCTTCTGCTCTGACATGTGTTTTTAATTCAGTGCTGCGATCGCTTGTTGAACAATCTTTGGACACTTTTAATCTTGTTTCCAAATTTCTCAGGTAGTTGTGACGGTGTGTGCCAAAGGAATTTTTAACAGGAGCTGTGTCTTAATCATGTGTATCCAGGATTATTATATTTGCCTAACTCATTAATCTCTAGGCTTTTCCACTGAAAGTCAAACGATTTGCAATGTGACATTTACAAGAAGGGCCCGTACAGAGCATCTGAAGTGAAATGCTCTGAAACTTGACAAGCATTAAGCTAATGGAGTTGGATGTACACATTAAGCAGGAAGGAAAATTGAGAACTTCTCCATGTAAATGTAGATAGTCTGGATGATACACACAGGAATCAGTTTAAGTCAGTCAGTGGGTGTGTGGGTATTGAATCTTTCAACATTACTGAAGGGCACCTGTTTTACTTAGCCACTTGTTGCAGACTAAAGGATCTGTAAGTGATGAGGAGCTTTTATATTCATTCTTCAACAAGCCTCTCATCTGATCTGTTCTGAAATGTTTTGTTTCTAAACAAAGAAGCCCATCTTTAAGACTGGCTTGTTCTGCAGATCTACAGTGAGCTAAGCCTGTAGTCTTGTAAGAGCTGGAAAGGATCAGGAAAGGAAGGCATAAACAAAAGCCTGGGTTGGCGTCTGATAAAAACAGAAGTAAAAATAGTTAAGAAATAGTAATAATCTGAAACCACACCTGTTACATGTGAAATATTAGTAATCAGGAATGTAGTGGAGAAATCTTTAAATGAAGAGTGTTGAAGGTCTGCCTTATTACAGTTGGTAGTCTGGCTCCTTGTGAAAAAGCATGCAGATTTTTATGTGTGTATTGGGACTCTAACACTACATTGATCTTGTTTCAGATTAGTATACCTGTGCTCTCAGTGACACTTTTGAAGAAAACCAAAACTGCCCTTCTTGTGCCAAATGCTCTGATCATAGCAACCATTACAGATAGGGTGAGTACTGGTAAAGGGTGAAGCTACTGCATTCTGCCTGCTTTCTTTTTCATTTTCTACTTTTCCCTGCCCTCCCCCCCCTACTTATTGGCAATAATATGAGGGATTCTTGAAAGTGCCAAGTGGCCATTTAAACAGCTATAGGATTTGGTCAGTTGTTGGCATTTATACTTAGGTCCCTTGAGGATCTGGTTTCTTAGGGAATTATTCTAGCTTCTTCTGCCTCCTCTCTTGTGACAGGCAAGGACCATGTTTTTCCTCCTGGTAACTCCCTGTCTGTTTTAGTTTGGATCTGCAGTAAACAAAGCTATATAGAACCTGGTGAGAATCTCTGGTTGCCACTTACTCTTTGTAATCTATCATTCCCCGTTCTCCAAGGCCACTGTGTAGTAACACTGGTGGAACTGAAGCAGCTAGGTCAGGAAGTACATGCGCAGAGGGTTGGTTACTTGCCTTGTTGGCAGCTCTCTCAGTATTGTTTCATTTACTTTGGTCTCCTACTTGACCAGTAATACTTTAGGTGCACGAAGTACAGTTGCTTACAGTGATACTCGAAGAGTAATTGCATCAATTAGTAGAAAATATGATTATCCCAAGAGCAGTTTTAGAACCACCCATTTTTGCATAAATACTTTGTGGATGCAGGAGATGGTACAAAAAATGAGTTGTGGATTTTTAGGGTTTTTTAAAGGGTTAGGTAAAATATAGCATGCAAAGTCTTTTTTAAAAAAAGAACAGATCTGGACTATGCTCCGATTCCTGCAGCAGAATGTGTTAACTTTTATGAGTCTGTTCTGTGTTCCTTGTGATTAACCTCAGCTCATAAGCTTAGAAGGAGAAGAGGTTTTTCCTGCTATATGAAAGTTCTTGAAAATAGTTACTTGATCAGCAAAACCACCTATCAGTTTTATTTAGATAGTAAGAAACTTGTACTGTATGCCTTTTCTCAAACAGTTTTGCAATTTTTGTTTTTCAGTACATGTTTGTCTCCTTACTCTCCAGAGATACTACCTACAAGCTATTAAAATCTATCTGTAGACATCTTGAGGTAAGTTCTAGTGGGAATGAAGATACTTTTGACTTCATTCTTACTGCTTTCCTGCTTTTAAATGCTAGTTGTTTTCTGAGTGTGTTCCTCATTAACACTGCTGCTTTTTTCAGGATACAAGCATGGGCAACAGTCCAAACCCCTCTTCTGCAGAAAACAGCTTCAGGGCTGATCGTCCTACAACTTTACCCTTGGTAAATGTCTTAAAAGTTTGTTCTTTTGTTGCATGGCACCTTTCATTGCCAGTGCTACTTATAATGTCTGAAGAAAGGAAACTGAAAGAAATCATAACATCTGTTTCTAAAACTTCCATGAGTTTTTTCACATTAGGAAGCAGTGGAAATGACTGGCATAAGTGCAATTTGATCTGATCGCATGCACAGTATATACATGCATGTGCTTTGGATATATTCCGAAGTCTGTATGCTCTACATATCTCTCTTTAGCAGTCAGGTTTCACAGCACTCTGTACTGACTTAAAGTTGCTTCCTCTTCTGCCGTGAACAGTTTTTGAAGTGTTTCTAGTTGCAGTCCTTCCTCTGTGAGTCAGTTCAGACATCTGAAACAGCTGTGTAGCCACAGTGATGACCAGAGTCTAATTCTAGTAATGCCTGTCCTGGACTTCTCAGTTTATCTAAATTAACAGTCTTTCTTTTGCTCATAGACTTAACCTCCTCACTTAAAAGAAGGCAGGGGATGACACTGGAATTCTGGGGATCATATGGGGCTTATTTTGCTAACATGATCTCAACATCTTGATATCAGAGATTGTTCCTGGATAAACAGTTTTAAATCTGTGATTGCTGATTCAGTTTCTAGAGGTTGATCGGAGGAAATAAGGTTGTCTATATTTAGAACAGGGCTGAGCTTTCTTGTGATTCTTTCTCCCCATCAGGATTTCAATGAAGACTATTCTGATCTGGATGGAATAGTGCAGCAGAGGAGACAAGAGATGGAAGAGTCCAGCAGCACAGGCTCACAGACCCCGGAGCTGGAATGCTTTCAAGGTGAGCGGGATCATGAGGCCCCAGTAACATAAGAATGGCTTAGCTCTCAGTTTTGCTTCTGTAATCCTCTTCTAATGTAGAATCTACATTCTCCACAGTCCTGGAAAATTACAGGTTTTTTTAAGGTCTTCCTCAAAGCCACAATAGCTGCATTCCTATTATTATATCCCTTTGCAATCCACACTCAGGCAATGGCTTGGTCAGCAGCAGACCTGATTTGTCACCACTGCCTCCCGTTGCTTATCCATGTACCATCTGCTTCCCACATCCCCATCAGTTATGCTAGCAGAGACAAAATGTTGGAGATGTTCCTTCTTTAAAAAAAAAAACAAAAAACAAACAAGTGGACAAAAACCCATATTCTAAAGTAGTTCCAAGTCACAGTGTAAATTCTTCAAATCTATGCAAATAACATTCTGTGCTGTGATGGCATTTGGTAATAAAAAAAGTTATTTTTGACATGTCTTTTTGTTGTTGTGTTTTTTAAATCCTCATTTTATTCTTTGCAGTTATTAAGACATTTAAGATACTATCCAAAGCTGCTCTTTCTCAACACTACTGTTTGTAGTCTCATATGCCTCAAGTGCTTCACCTAATTAGCAGGAATGCTGTGTAGAAACTCACTGCATATAAGTTCACAAGTATTAAAGTCATTTGGAATCATTTGGAATCATCATCACAGGTTGCCATCTCTCAAGGAATGTGGAAATGTAAATGCAGCATACATCATCCTCTTCCAGTCCAGGTGCTTCTTTATATTTTGTGATGATGTGAAATTACTATACAGACTGTTTTAAGGCTACTAAACCAGCTGGTCCTTTCTATCCAAGTCCAGAAGTGCACCTTTTAAAATCCTCTTCTTCCCCTACTCCATGACTACCTTAAGCTACCAGCAGCTTCCTTTGACTTCAGATTTCAGCTTTACTAAAAATCTTGCTTTTGACAGATTATCATGTCGTTGAGACGAAGACTCACTTGAAAGTTTCCAAGACTGAGGCAAAGTCTGTCCGTTCAGACGCACACAGTAAACGTGGACCTGATGGAAAAGCCCGAAACAGTCCTCGAAATGGTAAGGAGTCAAGGGCAGATCAGCTGGAGTAAGCTAAGTTTGCATAGTTATGTCAATTCACATAATTTGGAAGATCTCCTTCTTGTTTATGTTTCTGTTTATATTATCTGTTGCATGCTTCAAAACACTTCTGTGCCACGGCCTGCTTTGTAACACTTGTTTCTTTTTCTTGCAGGTCATTCTGAAGCGTTTAGGTTTTTCCACAAAGTGAAGTCCCAGAAGCTCTTATCTCTGAACCATGTACTTATATTTTACGCAGTTCTGTAAGTTAGCAATTAATACCAAGACTGTCAAAATTCTAGGATTTTCTTATGTTTACAGAAATTACTAAAGTCTAAGTCTCACTTGGAAAAAGGAAATTGTTGGGAATTGTGGCCTTAATACTTTCAGAAGTAGAAATGCCAGGGCAAGCTTATTTAACAGGCCTTTTACTTTTAAAAGCAAAGAGTCTTTAGGTTCAGGACATGTTAAAAGAGTTTAATTACTTGCAAGTTCATTTTACATGTCACTTAGCAAAGCCATACTCAAGGCTGAGATTTTCATAATGGTCTGAATGTCACTGGTGGGTATTCCTGAGGTGTTCCTAAGAATAATACCTTTGTTATTCAACATGTACAAGTAACAATTTAAATGGCTTTTAACATAAAATTTGTCAGATACCTCTAAAGTTTCCATTAACTGATGTACCTTATTTTTCTCTCTTACAGTGTTTGTGTATTAATATTTTCTACCTTCTACATGAGATACAAGATCAGTGTCCTGGAGGAACGCCTTATTTCTATCACATCCTTTGACTCACATGTTAAGGAGTAAGATACATTCTGTAAAATTGTAGGGGTTTAAAATCTTTTTCCAATATCTGTCATGCTCTCTATTTCCTTCAGAAACTACTGCAATACTGTAGTGCCCTTGTGGTACTTTAGTGTCCTGTAGTTCTTGTATCTGTACTAGCCTCATCTGACAGCTTTCTGTTTAAGACTTTTATTACAAATGTGATGTATTGTGGTGTACTACTGCCTTGAGAATATTTCAGATAGCTCTGAGTAACTTCAGTGTAAACTGCTGAAGTGAGCAGTTCCTTTCCAGAGCAATGATTCCGTGGAAAAGGTATAACTTCTGTCTTCAGTCTTAATGTCATTTCATTAGCCTAAGATGACAGAATGTACTTTATAATCTTTGGGCTGATACATCAGACTTGCTTGTATAATGTTTTCTAAAGCTTTAGTCTGCCTGTATCCTCTTTTGTAACTGCTATGTCTAAAATTAAAAAACAAACAAACAAAAAAAACAGACCCCACCCAACACACACCACAAAATCACACCAAGAAAAAACTAATCCAAACACACCAAAGGAAGGTTCTTTGTGTATTTGAAGAGGAAATATGGAAAGGGGCCATAGTTCCATTGACAGTTCCATTCTGTAGAGTGACCAGAGTCATGGATGTCATCCACTCCTGCATATTTTTTTATTTTTTATTTATTCTCCATGTTGCATGGATAGGAAGTACGCGAATGTCAAATGAATAGGGGGTGCAGGGACACACACCACAGCAGTATGCCACTGCAAATTGTGTCAGCTTCATGCTCCTCTCTTGGGACAGAAGGCAATTAACTGAATACTGCTGAAAATACTAATCAGTTTATTCAGCATTAAATTCTGTATTGACTCTTCTCCTCTTCCAATTTTTTTCTGAGCTGCTCTGAAAAACATGGCTTCAAAAGCCATTTGTAAATCTCAGAGCAAAACCTGCAGCCACATGCAGTGTGAGTGGGAACACTGACATCTGGAGAAGCACCACCTGAAAAACAGAGAGGGGAAATAAAATTTAAGCCAGAGCTTTGCCCAGGCTGGGTGGAACTGTCTGCAAAGTGTTTCGAACCTGTAGCAAGTTCTTGAATAAGGGTGCTTGTTAATTCAAAGTTCTTTGATGATGCGTCCATGACAAACAGGTCACTCTGACAACGCAGTTGTGGTCGTACTGAACAATGACTGTACTGTTTAGGATCCAACTGCTTTCAGCTGTCTTCTGTGGAAAGCAGTAGGACTTCTATGTGTGTCAGAAGACAGAGCTAGGTTCTTGATAAAAAAGGAATAGGAAGGAAATAGTTCTTTATCTTAAACAGGCTTGCATTTATATTTTATCAATAATGCAAGGAGAGGGGTAAACCTACCTCTCTCTAATAGCAGGCAATGTCAAAAGGCATTTTCTCGCTTTCGGCATGTTTTGATTAGCAGGATGCTGTGTCTCTTTTCTGAAGCACTTTTACACAAGAAAGTCCTGTTTTCTGTTGCTCTGATCCCAAACAGTACAGGATACAGGATGATCTAATGAGCACATCCACACTGTCATGGAGCTGACCTTTTTGATTTCCTCCAAGTCACAGGACGTGGAACTTATGCAGCTTTTCAACTTATTGCCAGTGGAAATAGCTGTAAAGTTTTCCATCCAAAGTTCTGGAGAATGAGACCACATAAAGAATGTAGTCAAGAGTGCAGAAATTACTTAGGCCTTTGTTTCTGTGAACAAGTACAGTTCACAATGTTGCCACTGTATTCTCATCTACATGTATGTCTCAGTTTTTTTGTTTTCTGCTTTTAGCGTCTGTCACACTTACTTCTTCATTCTCTTTGACAGACATCCAGTGCGCCAAGGTTTGGGATCTCATCTGCAAATTAATGCTGATGCCCTTTGTGATGAGCTAACTGCTAATCTTATAAAATTGGAAAAGGTAACTTCCTATGATATACTGCTAAAGCTGATACACTAATCAGGTTCTTGCTGAATTTCTATAGTCTATGATTTTGAAAAGTGCCAAATTACCCCCAGATTTGATACCAGAAGCTGGCATATTTTCCTAGACAAAGGACTAGTTTTTGGACTGTAAATTAGCCCAAGTATAAGTGTTCGTATGTGTAAATGTTTTCCCTTGAGCTGAGGCTTACAACCAGAAATACTAATAAACTGGACACTTCAAGGGTGATTATTGCATATAGTGATCTCAGGGTTTTTTTGTCCATCAAGGCTAAGGATTCTGAACTTAACTTTTACTACTATTTGATGAAATTTTCTGTCTGGAGCTTTTGTTGGAGTTTTGTTTTTTTGTTAAAGAAAAACAATGCTGGCTTTCATATGTCGTCAGCCTCTTCATATGAAGTGGCTGAAATCTGCCTGTTTCACTTTAGTGACACAAATGGTGCTGCACCAGTTGGGTAATTCCCTATGCGTGACCTTTACTTTTTGCTATTTTCTAATTGCAAAACTAAATGCAGTTGCTGACTTAAATTGGAAACCTGTGCAAAACAAGTGTGGATGTGCAGGCCTTATTTCCACTTCAGGTGTTGTGGTGGGCTAGCTTTGGCCAGCATTGAGACATCTACCCAGCCACTCTATCACTCCCCTTTCCTAGCAGAGCAGGAGGAGAAAACAGAACGAGAAAGCTCGTAGTTCAAGGTAGAGGCAGGGAGATTACTTACCAGTTACCGTCGCAGGCAAAACAGGCTTGATTTGGGGAAGATGAATTTAATATAGTACCAGTTAAAATAGATTTGGGTAGTGAGGAACAAGGACAAACAATAGAAGACCACCTTTCCTACTCCCTGTCCCAGGCTTACCTTCGCTGCTTCACTCCTGACTCTTCACCCCACTCCCTGCCCTCTCAGTGGGGCTGATGGGGGTTACAGTCAGTGCACTTTCTCTCTGCAGCTCCTTTCTTCCCTCGTTTTCTCCCTGCTGCATTATGGGCTCTCCCAAGAGCACTAATTCTTCAGGAAATAACTGCCTGCTCTGGCATGGGTTCTCTATGAGCTGCAGCATGGACATCTGCCCTGCTGTAGAGCATTTCCTCCTCTTCCTCCCCCTCCCCCTCCTCCTTCTCCTCCTCCTCCTTCTCAGACTTTGGTGTTCCTTCTGCTGTTTCTCACTCTCGTAGTCTCCTGCTCTCTCTGTTTGGTGTTTTTCCCCTTTCTTAAATACACTTTCCCAGAGGTTCCACCGCCATCTTGGCTGAGGGACTCAACCGTGCCCTGTGGTAGGTCTGTTGGAGGCTGCTGAAACGGCCGTGCCCAGCATGGAGCAGTCCCTGGCCTCCTCCCACAGCAGCTGCCCTTGCAGCTCCCTGCTCCACCTCTGCCCCCAAACCTTGACACCTGCACCCAGTACATGTACACTGGCCAAGCATGAAGAAAAGTATTAGTAAAATGAAAACAAAAGTTGCTTGAATTCCTATGTGCTTGAGTCACATGGGATATTTTTGCCTCTGTTTCTAAAACTGAGTGCATGCAAAGGTCTTTCAGCAACTTTTTTTTTCCCTAACCAAGTTTTTCAAATAGCATAAAGCTAGGATTGTATAATATCACTGTTTATCTGTGTGACACAGGTTTTATAAAGACTGGCAAAAAGACTTCTGCCCCCCCCCCCCCCCCGCCTTCATCCCCGGCATCTGCACCTCCTCAGCTGTGGAAGTCTAAAGTAATAATTCTAGCATAACACCTCTGTATGCTCTGGATGATGACAATATGAATACAAGGGAGAAATGCTTACCAGATGCTTACCAGCATCTTTAGCTGAATTAGGTCATTTAATAGGTTACTGCTTTCCAGCTGTCTGGGATAGGCTGGCAAGGTGGTTCATGGGAGACCTTACTTCATTTCAGTGGGAAGTCAGCCAGTCCTTTGCAGCAGAGCTAGGCACTTCCCACTCCCTTATATAGTCTCCGCTTGGAGACAAGATAAAAGGCAGCTGGATGATCGGATCATTCAGCTATTCCCAGAGATGTGACCCTCTGTCCTGAGTTAGAGTCTTAAGTCATGTGCTTTTTCAGTTAGTGCCTCAGGATTGGGCCCGTAAAGTTGTACCTTGTATTTGCCAAATACTCAAGACACAGTCGACTGCCATGCATACAAGCTGGATGAGTACTGCCTGTAGGTGCCTATTGCCACATCCTGGTTGTGATGTTTTGGGCGGGGCGGGGGGGAGGTTCTGGTGGCAGGACTCCCATCCCCCTCAGGGTTTGAGCCAATCGGCGCCTCTGCGAATTGCCTTATTTAAGCTAACAAGGATGGGATCTGGTGGCCAGAACCAGGAGGTCACAGGGAGCAAATTCCCTCTGCTGCCACCAGAACGCCCACACACACATCAAACCACCACAACCATCACACTGGTCCTTTCTAATCCAGATAAGCAGTGGTTAGAACAGGATGTTTGACCCTACTCTTGCAGTTTAAAACTGGTAGAAATCTAATAGCTTAGTGTTTTCTGAGCAAAGTAACTGCATTTGCTTAACTGTTTCATATGCCTTAGTGAAAAGTGCTGGCATTTGGCTGCAACTGACTTCGGCAGCAAAGGTAGTAGCATAAAGTTCCAGTGTAACTTGTTGGCTCTCCCCTCGCTTCCTGTGCGACCGCAGCATTGTAAACTAGAGCACAGAAATTATCTAGGTTAAAACCTAAAAATTACTCTCCATTTAAAAAATGTCCAGTGCAAGAGTATAATATTGCAATGACTTTTTCGGTGTGATCTTGTGATTTTTACAAGCTGAACTTCATACTTGAAGCCAAGCAATTACCACAGCTTAGCAGAATTTTGCTTTGGCATGTAAGTGTATTTAACAGGTTGTTAAAATGCACCATGTCTGTCAGAGGATAAAGCGTTAAATTGAGGAAAGGAAAATGTGACCTAATGTTAACTCATTCCCTTACTCCAATGTGTCTTATTAAGAGGAAATTCCTGTGTTCATGTTAAATGACTCTTAAAAATTTAGGTGCTTCTTACTGTTTTCCTTTCACCAAAATGCCCTTCTTGAAAAAGCTCTGCATCTGGGCTAGAAGTCATGAGGTAGGATTATGAAGTGGTATCCTTGAACAGGAAGTACAGTGGCTCCTCAGATTAAAGTCTGAAAGTAGCCGTAACTGAACCTTCTGTAGCCGGTGACTGCCAGTTACTAAGATACAGAGGACACATGTGCCAGGGGATGTGACCCACTGTATTCCCCCTTCTCTGCTTTTAAGGACAAGGAGATGAGAGATGGATAAATAGGCTGCGTAAAATAGGTCTGCTCAAATCATCCTTGAGGATGCGGCTGGCTGGCATTGCCTTCAGTGTAACTAAGGGAAGATAACCCACAATCAATATACTAAATCTGGCAAATGGGACATCTGCTAATAGTTAGAAGACCTTATTGTGCTGTGTGCATGTCATAGCCAGCTGAGTAGCTGAAGTTGTTACAAAACTATTTGAATTATCCACTTAAACCTGAGAGCTGCAGCTTTGAAGTTTGAGGCTTTTATTGGGTTTTGATCGAGTTCAAAATAATTGAGTTTCTTGTGCCTTTCTTTCTAGCTCTAGTTTTTTTCTATCTTATTTTCTCATACCTAATGAAGGAGAGAATCTATAGCAGGAAATTGCAGAAATACTCATAATATGAAAGCTAAGTGTGCTGCTGGCTGATCGTATCCATATGTTTCGTTTGACTCTATTGCAGGAAGCATTTAACGTGAATACCATTGGTATGAGTAGTTGTGACAGAAGTAGTGCGTGCACAGAGAATATATTGAAGAGTATGCCTTGATTTTGGTTTTTTTTAAATGCCATATAACTTCCTGCCTCTTAATTCTTTTTCTGTCTTTTTCTAAGATACAGAACAACTTACAAAAACTACTTGAAGATAGTGAATGAAATATCGATGTTCTTGGATTCCTTAAGACCTCATTCTTCTTTCTTGACAAACAGTTCCAAAGGAGCTCTGCTGGCCAGAGTTCAAGCTTCTTTATTTTCAGTCCAAGCCAAGCTTAAACTGCTGTAAAGCTCATGTCATAATGCAGAAAGTCAGTTTATTCTTGACCATATATCTATATGTTTTGAAAACAAACATGTTTTCATCTATATGTTTTGAAAATAAGGGGATTTTTCCTTCTCTGTTGTGTGTGAATTAATGGATTTTATAGCTTGCTTGATTCTATACTTGCTTATACCAGTGCAAACCTGGTGCAACTCCTTTTACCTCAGCATTTGTTTTCTGCCTGTTGTCATAGAAGAATAAATGGGAAGATTTCAGTCATGATTCACGTGCTGAAGTGTTGTGTAAATGAGTGGGTAGCTGTCTCAGCTATGGTTATAGATTGGTGCTGTGCTCTTTGTTTTCACTTGTTTGTGCCCTGGGATCTCAAAGATCAGAAAACAGACACCTCTGGGTTTGGTTATGTGAAGTTCTGAATGTTTGAGATGTGCTCAGTTCTCAGGTGCCGTAAAAAGGCTCAACTCCACTTTCTGTGGCATTGCATCACCACTGAGGGTAATTTCCGTTGAAGTCAAGCTTGAAATATGTATGGTCTTGCCAACTTGCAATCAAGTTGCTTATGAATATCAGTATGAGTGTGACATATCTGTACAACTTAGAAAAACTGCTAGGTTTTTTGTCTGTTCATATGATCTCTGTCCATTAAGTTAACCTCCTTTTCCTGGAGGGAGGAGGAGGAGGATGTCTCAAGGATGTCATACTCCAACCAGCTTTCCTTGGAGTTGCACTGGGTTTTGGTTAGCTGAGCAAGTGCAATTTAGTTGATGGAAGTCTAGTCTTGATATGTGACACCAGGGACCGGATATTTCCACATAACAGGAACTGGTGAATCAATGACGCAGCAATACAATCAATCAGTAGAGTGAATGAACAAGTGGACACCTGCTTTGTTACATCGTACTATTATTTTTCACAGTGCCTAAAATGAGATTACTGGGGATTTTTAGCTTTCTGATTCACCAAGAAGCCTGGTTAGTTTTTAAAAGTGGTATTTAGGATAATAACAACTAGTATCTGTAAAGTAACAGTACTGTTTATAATATGCTATGCATTTTATAACCATTTCTGTGAAATGTACCTACTTTGTTTAAATAAACTTTTTTAAAACAAGTGACTCAGCGACTATAATTTGGATGAACCCAATTCCATCCATCAGTTTCAGTCAAACATGATACCCATGATCTAAGTAGTCTCATACCTCACAGCACAAAGTTTGTACTCAACACAAAGGGTTAGGAACTGCGTCCTGCTGATGTGCTTCCCCTTACTCAGCTGTACTCACAGTCTTGCCAGACTGCAATGACAGAAAAGCAGGAGAAAACTTAGCCCCCAAAGTTTTGAGAAAATTTTAATAGTTTTCTGAAGTGATTCCTCCTAGAAGGATACTAGATGAGTATCATCATTTTGAGGCAGCTTGGAGAGCCCTATGCAGTCTCTAATGTGCCTCCTGGCTCAAGATTCCATCTGAGCATGGTCTGTCAGAAAACTCTTGAGATTCAGCTGTTCTCCCTGTTGCAGCCTCTATCTTTTCTTCCTCAGCTATCATGAAATTATTGGAATACTTAGTTTCACAAGAAAACTATTGAAGTTATTTATTTTTTTCTTCTTTTCCCATTCTTTTGCCTACTCTCTTCTTCTGCAGTTACACACCTTATGTGACATTTTGGACTCTGACCTCATCCTTTCCCTTCTTGTCTACTTTCCTCCCTTGAATTCTGTATCAGCAACAGAAGTCTGTAGTTCTGTTTTATGGTTTAAAGCTTGATGCCAAGAGTCACCTTTATCAAAGGAGCTTCAAGGAAGCTTGATTATATGCAGCAACTGAACTGAGTTTGCCTGTTATTCCATTACATCAGGAAGGATGTGCTTTGCTATAGGAAAACAAGGGGAGAGAGAGAGAGAATGTTTGGCATGTAACTTATAATGCAGGCAGGCTAACACCTTATCAATTAGCCATATGTGAACAAAATAATTACACGAGTGAACGAGTAATCAGAGATGGATGTGAGCCCTTTAGCCCGTTGCAGCAGCATGCCAGGGGACTTGGGTCTGGACAAATGTGTTACAGCATCTTTCAAAGGGAGGAGAAGCAAATTACGCTCCAAATAAAGAAGTGGCACTTAGTGCTTGTGACTCTGTGGTCACATCAGCTCACTGGCACAATTCTGTGTGGCCACCTCTTCTCTGTTCTTCAGATGGTAGCCTCACTCCTCCTTTTCCTGGAGGGAGGAGGAGGAGGATGTCTCAAGGATGTCATACTGTTCAGAAGTCAGTGCACAGTCGGGCGTTGTGTAGTACAGTGGTACTTCCAAACTGGGAGACAAGAACATGTGGGAGAGAGACCCTGTGGGTGCAAAGCTTAGAAGTGCGAGTGGAGTGATTTCAGTCCTCCTGTGATTGAAGACTGTGACTCCTCAAGACTGTGATTCAGTCTTATGGTTGAAGAGGAGGGTTTTGCCCCAATCCGGTTTGGGAGGGAAGTAACACCTGCAGTGATGGCCAAGGAAAAGCTGCTTTCTGCGAGGGTGGGAGTCGGGCAAAGAGGAAGGGACTTCTCCTCCCAGCATATGTGGTAGTGCAAAGGCCACGAGGAGGGAGTTTTTTGTTTGGCAAAGGTGAAGTGCTAGTTTGCAGAAACAGGTGGGAAAGATGTGCGACTTCAAGGAAGTCAGAAATCTACACCAAATGTTTAGCGCATGACATTAATAATAATCACTTATGATTTGCTGCATAAGCTGCCTGGAAATATGATTTTAAAAGCTGATTTTCGTATTCTTTTGATTTTGTTTTTCCAATGTTGTCTGTCTGTTGTCGCTTGCAGCATAGAGGCTGGAAAAACGACTGGATTCTACCAGCCAGGGAGGACCTAGTCATAGTGCCAGGTTCTGTCAAGACGCTTTGAAAATGCAGATGTATGGAAAGCAACAGGGACAAATCACCAATGTTTACTCTAGTTGTAATTGGTGACACAATTGTTTTTTCTTAACAGTCTTAGCCCAACCTTCTTCAGTTCATATAAGTGCTTATTCTAAGGGAGAAACAAACAAACAAACAAATAAACAAACAGCTGCTTGACTTTCTTTCTCTGAAAATGAACTTTGAGGAAACTCCCAAGACACATCGGTGGTTGTGGATAGGAGCCATAGACAAGACCTGACTTTTCCACGTACATTCTGCCAATGTCCAGCAAGTGGACTCCTTACATCATGGCCTGGCGTGAAAAATTTAAAGTGATTTTCTCCACATTTTTAATGTGTACCAAATAGCTAATAGTCACTGAGGAGTGGAGGGGAACGTGGAAGTACATTATAGGCATGATTTTCTGATCGTTTGGAATTCATCTATCTTCAGGCTTCTGTCAAGAGGAAGAGTCCTCCTTTCCATTTCTGCCCTCTTCTGTATTCCCAGTTGTTACTTTGTTGTGCATTTACACAGACAGTAGAAAGGAGAGGAAAAAAGTAACGTTGAGTTTGGAGAGGCTGTTTGGGTTGAGGGGTTGTTGAATTGGTTTTCTGCCAAATTAGTTGCCTGAACTGGCTTGGGCTGAGGGACATCAAGTTTATGACACTGTTGGTGTGAACAATGCAGCTAACACTCTAAGAAAGGGAAATATTATCAAGCCCCCTCTCAGCAGAACATGAAAAATGGTATCTCCCATTAGCACTTGCAGAAAAAGACAGTGTTGTGTGTGTGTTTGAACTTCATACTATCACTGCTTTCGCCTGAACCGTCGCGCAGGTGTGTAGAAATGCTGTCAGCTCCCTGCTATGCCTGCACTTTCATTTCCAAGTTTCCACCACAGTCAGCTGACAAAAGCTAAGTAAATCTCGAGGTTGGTGTTTTCCAGGCTTTTGTGGGCTATTGCTCAGCTGGTTCAGCTGCAGCTGCCAGTGAGGTGTTACTCCCAAGAACATGAGATTTTGAATTTACAAAGCAGGTGTGACGTGCAATAAAGATCATGTAAAAGCTGGCTATTTAGACAGAACACCAGGCAAACAGTTAAACTGAGCAAACAGTTCCTTTTATGCTCAGTGCCTGTGTGTATGCTTCTGTAAACAGCAGAGGAATAATGTCGTTTGAAAGGATTTTACCAGCACCTGCTTTCAGTTTGCCTGGTGAGTCTGTCTGAGTCTGACATGCAAATTTGCTCAAGAGGGAAAATTGACTAATCTCGTTCGACACTTCCAGGTTTATGCTTCGAATCTAGTTGAGCTTTCTGCTAAATGTGGTTGCATGCAATGAGACTTAACAAAAGGGATGGATTTTTTTTCCTTCTTGGGTTATAAAATCCTTCTTGGGTTATACAATTTAATAATTGTAGAGCTTCATGACAGCCTGTCATTCTGTGAATAGTCACAACAAAATATATGCCAGTAAATTTCATTTAATTGTCTCTTAATTTATTCTCTGTTTATCAGTAGCCTTCCTGGATTTTAACAAAAAATCAGTCAAAGGCATATAATAAAACTGTACACAGTATGTACTAACTCAGCAGCACTTATATGAGAGTTTAGTGCCTGAGCTTCACACAGTGCTGTGATGCGTGTAACTACTCCTGTCCAACATACAGGTGTTTCACTGATACATATTAGACCTTCTATTTTTCCTCCTAGTGGCTTCTACTGACCCTCAAGTTTACATTTAGTCAAACTGGCCAGCAGTACTGTGCCTACTCATCTTAGATTAAATCTAAAATGATTTGGGTCACTAGGTCTACATCCTTACGGCGCTGAGGTTAGGAGCTCTTGTCTACACCTGTTATCGGCAGAACCCTCAAAGGGAACGATGCCAAGAAAGAACTGATTAGAAAAATGCTCTGAGAGGATATCAGCAGGATTGGTATAAAAATCAGAAGGTTTTGTCTTTCTTCCACGCCTAGTATCATCTCTATTATAATTGACAAACAAGCAGTCAGGCTGCAGCGTCTTAGCAAGCAAACTTCAAGCGGGAGTAATTCAAGGGGATCGTATGTTAGCGAAGTCTTCCTCAAACTTGTGTTTATACGGCACAATACTGCTTGTCTGATACAAACAGTAGTACAACTATTCCAGCTGTCCCCTATTGAAGTTACAAATGCTTTGCATGAATCACTTTCTACCTTTTTTCCCCACAATGAGCAGTATTTGTGCCAAAACTCTTCCCTCTCCTGGAAGGTCCAAACAACTTTCCAAGGTGTAACTGTTGGTGGAAGGAGTGGCTACCCTGAGTAGGGTGTCTGTTTAGTAAGTGGACATCTGTGCCTGATAACTTGGAAATTTGCTCCTCAAAGAGAGTGTTTTAGAAATGATTGCCCTCCATATGCATTTGCTACTGACTAGTCTTGCTGGCTGCCACTCTCTGTGAATTCATTCTGGATAGCTCTTCCCCTTTCATCCCATTTTTTTTCCTTTTGTCCACTGTGTGTGGAGCGTGTGCCAATGTATTTTATTGTGTATGTGACATTCTTGCCTTGCCAATTGCTGTACTGAGTTCATTTGGATACTGGTTAATTATGTTCTTAAAGTTGAAAAGACATCTTTTCTCAGGCTTTACGTAACAAACAGCAAGCTCATGTGATGATCCATGATGATGTAGCAAGTGCAGCCTATTCTGGAGGTGCGACGTTCTATATTAAGCTTCATAATGAGGATTTATTAATCTTTGGCAATACAGATGATAGTTTGGACTGCACAATAAAGGCCTCTTCAACTGCTGTTCCCACTTAGCGGTACTGATAAGGAAATTTTCCACTGAGTAGGCATTTTAGCAGTGCTTAGCAGGAGATTAAAGGAAAATCATTCCAATGTGCTGTCAAGTACAAAATTAAAAACCAGCTCTTCACACTATCTACAGATAGATAGATAAGGGCTCCTTCCAAGGAGAAAAGGTAATGAGTAACTTAATTACAACCTTACATGCTGGACCTGGCACGCAGGGCGAAATATAGCTCTGAATCCTTCCTGTACTTAGAGCTCGCTATCATGGCAATGTGCACACATGGCCGCATTCTGGAGCAGGGGCAAGGTGGAAAGAATGTCAGCTTGTGCTAACAGTTGTTTCCATGAAGTATGTAATGATCCGTGAACCTTCTCTCACAGATGAATCACGTGAAAAACAAACACTTTATGACACTGGCTTATGATACTACTGTGAAGAGATGTCCTTGTATGTTTTCCTCCAAAGCAGTTCTAAGCGATGCCACTAACAGTACACATGAAAAAATAAATAATCTGCATTGGCTGATTGGGAAATGATCAGCCTTCTGAGGACTCTGATCAACAGTAATGGCTATAAGGAAGATGATTGTTGAGCTGAAATACTTTTAACCTCCTGATTATGGGAAGACATCTTTCACACTTCTCTTTCAAGTCTCTTCATAATATTTCTGGTTCTGAAATCACACTTTGACCACCACAGTAACTCCTCCCAAGAAAACAGCTTGTGAACCAACAAAAACACAAGAGTTGGATTAGTGTTAGGACTAAAGAAACTAGGGTGCTCAGAGCTGGCTATCGAGAGTTCCCATACTTAGCTACTCCCTCCTTCTGTTCATCCTCTGCCTCCATTTCCCTTCTTGTGCTACCAGATGTAACCTGGATCCAAAAGCTGATCTGCTAAAGAGTAACTCATCCAATAATAGTTAATTTTCCACCAGATGTATGAGGAGGAGTCTGTAAGATAGCTCAGTACCAAAGACAGGCCTGTTGAGCAATGCCTGAAATAATATTTTAGTTTCACTGACATTATTACGTTTTCCCTCTGTTGTTTTCTGTAATTTTATTCCATCCAAAGTGGAACAACATTGGAAACAGCAAGAATATTCTGAGGCAATTTCTCTGTGCACCTGCCCTGTACCTCTGTGCTTCCCCAAGGAGCTGAGGACACACATGAGAAATGGACCAAATGCCTCAGCAGCGATAACATAGGCTTCCACCCAACTCTGGTTGCACTCAACTGCAAGCAACAGAGGAAACTCCTCTTAGTATATGATGATGAAGGATTATAAAATAACATTGTATTTGTCCCTGATTCTTTTTTTTTTTTTTTGATTTGCGTTCCCTTAGGAAGCAGATAGAGTTACCTAACGCAATCTGACCGGTATTACTATGTCCAACATATGGAAATCAATTTCTTTTTTTAAAGTTGTGACAGCTTTTGATGTTAAAGTTGGAAGCACATCTGTCATAGCAAGTATGCCTCAGGGTAAGATGGACTGTAAGCTAAGTACAATATTCATTTTTCTCCTGCAAAAGCAGGGTTATACGCTGACACACTTTATTGGATTTTTTTCCTCTTTGTTTTGAATAATGAAATTAGTGTCCAAGCACCGATGCCAAACAGAAATCATCTCACTCACCTCTTACTTTCTCTGCTTACCACCTTTCTTTTACCATTCACTTTTTCACTAAACAGCTCTGCCCTGCTGTGAGAATCAGAGCCAGCAAATCCTGGGTCTGTTTTAATGTTTATAATAAGCTTTTTAGGCTAGTACTAGAAATTCCATTTATGTTTCTTGATTTGATGAAAAAAACGTGGTTCTTTTTGTGTTGGAGATGTCCAGTAACAACTATACAGTGTACTATACAGTGTTCTTTTCAAAAGCTTTCTTTCTGTCTTTCTGAAACCCATCTTTTTTTTTCAGCTCGCAGACTGAGAGATCTTTAAGCTAGTTTTATTTCCAGAGCGTGGGTATTTATTCTGGCCTGAATTGATCTATTCTTTCTTTTACAACATGCAAGAATGTACTGCAAAACCAGATGTATTCGAATTGCATTGGAAAAACAGAGATGTTAATGTCTAAATCATAGAACGTGTGCTTGGTTTTTTTTTCCTGACAGTTTTTCCAATACAATACACCCCAAGCATGGATGAGTGAGCATGTAACAGGCACTTAATTATTATTGCGTGGTGTCCTGGGCCATCCTAGAAGAGTGCTTGGGACCCTGGACTTGAAAACTTGGAGCAGTATGGGATTTCCCTAACTGCCCTTTCTTGGTTCTGCCTGAGAAGTGCCTCATGGAGCTGAACAGTTCCGCTTCCATCGCCCCCAGACAAAGTCCTTCCATGAAGTACCTTTGCCGGAAAAATTTTAAATCTCCATCTATCTCACCACTTTTTTTATCTGTTACTTCTCCTGGTGATATCACCACTTGGAGCTATGTGCCGCTGCTGTTGGATGAGGGGGTGTGCTTTTGGTGGATGCTCATCCCATGCTGGTCCCATCAGGGATGGTGGAAGCCCTGGGAGGAGAGAACTATTCCTCTCTACATTGAACTTGACACAAAAATTTCATAAGCAAATAAGCTTGCACGCAGGCTAACAACTGCGGCCTCATGACGGGAGACAGCAGCATTCTCATCAATCGTGCTGGCGTGAGAAGTGTAATATTAAGTGCTAGAAAAGTTTTGCCATCATTGCAGGTAATAAGGATGTGCAATTTGAGCAAATGACACAGATTTTTATGAGCTGTAATGAAATCTTCATGTTTCCTCCAACGTATTTGTCCTCGTATCTGTCATCAATCTCAAATAAATTTTGGGAAATTTATTAAGAAAGCAGGTAGAAAATCTGCCCCGTCAAAAAGTAAATATTAGCAGCCTAGATTATCTAATCAATGTATGATCAAGAAATTGTTCAAAGAACGAATGTCTATGTATTGTGATGGTCTTTATTTGGACTCCTAGGGCATTTTCCTGTGACTTCGCATCACATACAGTTGTATAACACATATGATAATGCAATTTAAGTGCGAATTGCTGCAGAGGGTGAGTGTGTACTGTCTCAGAAGGTCTGAGCAAACAGTGGCTTCTGGCTCAGGGCGCTGACAGCCTTTTGGCAGCTGTGCAAACAACAACACCTGAGAAGCAGCGCTGTGCAAGTCACTGCCAAGCTGCTACTTTCAATATAGGTTTCTTGAGGAAAAAAGAAGGCAATAATTTTACTACTAAAATTTAGTCGGCCTAGTGAGGGCACAGTTCAGGAAGTGCAAATGGGCCAAACAAAAGAAAATAACCATTTACACCTCTGTTGTAGGCTCAGTGGTGGTTCTTGTTCCTCTAAGTCACGAGCAATCGTCCTGTTTCTCTCCTAGGGCTGGTTGATGAGTAAATTGCACACCTGGGGTTTTATTGGCAATAGCATGCGTCATGAGCCTGGCCATGGGAGTGCAGGGCTTTTTGAATAACCTACACTACCTGTCTTTCCCTCACCTCTATAGCACACACAATGAGCAGTCCCTCACGCTTATGGCCAGCTACATTATTATTATTTATTACACCACTTATAAGGTTGAGCGGCTGGTGTCTTTCCTGAGATTAAAAATGAGTGTAAAGAACTCAGCATTGCCTGATCCTCAAGGGTTTAGTCATACAGTTGCCCCAGTCACTTCAGGCACATGCACGTTTCCATCTCCTCTACCATTTAGCACTTAAGTGAGGCTGACTGTGACAGTTGTCCTACCTGCCAGCAGCTGCCTTTGTTAAAGATCAGTACTGCTGCCGCTCCACCGTCACCCCCTGTCCTGGGCACAGGCTGCTGCTTCCCATCTCCACCCATGCACCTGTGGTGCAGTGCCATCAGTATCCCTAATCTGCTTCCAGGAAAATCATCTGGGGTTATGCTGTGCGCAGTCTAGAGTGCAAAGATACGATGCATCACCTCTGCTGCATCAGCTCTGCTAAATAGGTTAGAGCATCTGAGTAACCAGTTTGGCAGAGGAAGGAGGAGCTGGAAATGATGAGTGTCCAGGGTGAAAAAACATGTTTGTCTCCTGTGGGTAGATGTGAAAGTTGCTGCTTTGGGTGCTAATTCCCTTTTGGCAACACTTATCTATACTTAAGAGCAAACTTGGGTAGGACCATCATACACAGACCTATATAACCCTGGTCACAAAAGAAAACAGTTACAACAGTATTTGTGAGATTCCCTGGCCTGGCTGAGAGAAAACCTACTGAATCAGGCAGCCAAAGGCTGCGGGACAGCTGTTGATTCATTGCCAGACCATTCAGTGGGTCACAGAGGAGACAGCAGAGTCCCAGAGGGCAGCCAGCACAGCTCCTGCGTGGCGACCACCAGGACGAGACGCCAGTTTTACCAAAGCTCTGCTCAGCCTCTAGCTCAATGCAAAAGCCAAAATCCTGCTTTGTAGTGCTCGGTCCACAGCTGTGTGAAAGGAGCTATCTTCACATTGAAATCTCTGTGCTTTTGCCTTGCTGTCACTGCATCGGGTAACAGCAGAGCAATGATGATTTCACTGGAAATCTTGCAGACAGGAGCAGATCTCTCTCAGCCCAAGATGCTCATGCACTGCCATGAGCATGCATTGCTCTTACCCTCAGAAACACTGTCATCAGGCTGCCGTGTGCGTGCTCCCTGTAGTGTACCTCTGACCCCCAGCAAATGCCTGTGCTGATAGGAAATTGGGAGGACAGGGGTAGAGGCGATGCCTGCATGCTCCCCAGGTGGGTGCAGGCAGTCACAGCAGGGTAGCTCCAGCTTGCAAGAAAGGCTAGACAGCTTTTCTCACCACTTCGAGAAGCAGAACAGCAGAATAGTGTATTGCAGAAAAATACACCTTCTTGCACCCACTCTCCTGGGGAAGAGCTGTGGAGGAAATGAAAGCTAAACAACAGCCGCTCTCAACAGAGGTCAGGGAGAAACTGATTTGTGCTCTGGCTGTGCTCACTGTAGTCATTCTGTCTTGTTGGAAGAAAGAAAAGTTAGTATCTTGAGTCTTAATTGTGGCCTGGTAGAGACATATACAGATTCAAACTCTCCAGTCCCAACAAATATCGTTATGGAGTAACTACAGAGAATTATGTAGAGTTCAAACAAAAACAGTGTTAAACCAGAGCAGTGAGAAGAGCACAAATATTTTCTGCTCTGCTCTGTTGATTTACTGAACTGTAACAAAAGTTGACTAATCTCACCTCGGTGCTGAGGAATGAGAAGTTACAGAATGATGAACTAGATAAACAAAACAAATGTGAAGTTATGGAGATGCTACAGAAAATACATGTTGGTCTATAGGTATTTAGGGGAAGGATGAATTGTTTTGGCTTAGTAATTCTACGCCAGAACTCATTTTGATCTCTCATAGGGAAATAATGAAAGACCGTGGTTTCCTGGTATTTTAAACCACATTGCAAAACAAATTTTCTTAGCAACTTAAATACAGAATCCACAATATATTTCCTGATTAGCTGAGGGCTGTTATAAGCCAAGCAAACCACTTACTCTTTGGAAACCCCACGAATTCTGAAATACCAATGCCTCAACCCAGTTTCAAAAAAAGAAACAAGCTAAGACTCTGAGGAATCACAAACTTCTTACTTACAGTAATTAGGAAATTTGTGATTTAAAGAACTCTTTATAAAAAGACTTGTGCAAGGTATGCCTCATATTTACTATTTCCTGTAGCAACAACACAACACGGAACAACACAGGCTGAGTACCCGTAAGGGTCAGCCTTTCAGAGTGTTTATTCTTCAGATGGAAGCAGGCAGTGAACAGCCAGAAAAGTGAATGAAACGATCAGCACGAAAGCTAGAGTACTTAGACAAATACTGGCTGGCATAAATCTAACAAATACAGAGATTTAAAATGTATGGATTTGTACATCATCAGAGCTGATTTAAAAAAAAAAAAAAACACAGAACAAAGAGTTTGGTGTGTGTCTTTTTTTTTTTACACAAAACATGCTGAATGACATTGCAACAGTTTTTACAGTAAAGAAAACATTAAGAGACACACAATCATCAAACCAAGAACATTTCTTCTGTTCTCAGATGCTTTTCTTTGCGTTGTTGGGGTTTTTTTCCTTAATCATAATAGACAGTTTTGACAGCCTGTCCTACTGCTGGATTTGTGCTCCAATCAATGAACTCTTAATAGATTTGGAGATTTAGGATGATATTGTTCTATAGTGTCTGTCTTTGTTTTATCTGCCCTAATTGCAGCCTTATGTGTTAGCTTAAACTACATCAGGCTCCTTTCCCTGTTCTCCTCATCCAGTAATTCTCTTATCCCTTTGTTCCTTTATACAATATTCAGAAACGTGCTCTTTCAATTTGCTCTCTCTTATGCACTCTGCCCCACCTCCTATTTGCACTAGTCCAATCTTATCTTCCCCAGTGTTCTGCATGTAATATTCAGCATCTAAAAGTCTGGTACGGGGTCCTCTCCTCTGCAATACTGCCTGTCCTTCACCCTGACTTCAACACCTCCCTTGCCGGTAGTTTTGCATTCCTCATCCTCACTTTCCAAACCCTTCCGTTTTCTGCAGCCAGTGGCTGGTTGCTGTCTTCCTACAGGTTCCCTTGCACAGCTACAGTACTCATCAGACTTTGCAGAGAGCCACTTCAGCATTAAATTGGCAGGAGGAAAAAAAAAGTCTGTAACACTCCTAATGAAAAAATATGGAAAGGAAATGAGCGGGCAAGACAGAGTGACAGCAGCCAGCATTGGTTAAGCCTGCTTTGGAACAGCGATGCTTGACTCATCATTTTTAGATTTCCTACCTTGTGCTCTGTCACCGACTTTTTTCTTATTGCTATAAGTTTCTGTCTCCTTTGCTGTCACTCCATGATCCTACATACCCTCTCCTGCTGCTAAAATCCTCACATTGTTTTTCCAACCTAACAAGATTTAATACCATAGCAAAGTTTAGGAGGATAGCTCGACTTGCACTCTACCATGAAACATCACCATACCTTTACTCTGCTATTTGTTCTGCCTTAAACCAAGACCATAACTCAAGTGCCATCTGGGTCAAATTGAGAGGAGAAGGAATGTCTTTACTCTTCATGGGGCAAACAGATAGCCCTAATTTCTCAAACACATAGTCGAGAGTGAGTACAGTCATGTACTCAGTGTTCACTCAAGTGAATACAGTCACATATGAGCTAGAAATAGGTTTGTATTCTGGGATTATACGAGTATCCTGCATATTTCCAGTGATAAATGTGTTAAAAATATAAAAATACCAGCAACTGTGGTAAAAAATGTAGTTAAAGGAAATACAACTCAAATGAGAGGTATGTGCTGTGCTTTTTAGCTACTTTTCAAATACAGCTGCCATATGAGACTCAGAGGTTTGTATCATTATAGATCAATCTCTAACATAGGCCGATGAGTGAGTCGCCTCTTAAAATCTACAAAAGACAGGAGACCGCAAGTGCTTATTAGTAGTTTGGGGATTAAATAAAAGAAGCAAGATAGACGATGTTTATCCTCTGCTGTTCCTCAATCTTTCAGTGTTGAATTTGCCTGCTACCATTTCATTACCTCCTTAGCACTCCCCTGAATAAGTGAATTGATGATGCTCACTTCACTGCCACATCAAAGGAGGTTTGGGAAATCTGTAAGGATAGCACCAGGGATGCATGAAACACAATTACCACTAACTTTCAGCTTTCCAGACTGTGATGTAATGGGAGGATGTGCCTTGCTCCAAAGTTCAGAGACGTAGCTTGCACCTTTTGTCCCCTTTCACCCCACCTTGAAACAAAGTTGCAGAAAAACAGAGCCCTAATGCTGAAGAACAGTAACATGCTGGATAAAGTATGCACTAAACAATTTGTTCTTCCCTGGAGATGAGTACCCGGCTGAAACACTATTATTTTTATCCTTTGTGGGGTTTTTGGACTTAATGTTTTATGTAACTATTGCACTAATCAACTGAGGCTTTTTGCAGAAGAAAGGGTATTTAACTACCAGCTGAGAAGTAGTGTTCCCAGATGTGCCGGCGTGTAAAAGACATGGAAAGGAAGAGGTGCGTGTTCCACACAGCTGGCTAGCGAACGCAAAGGCGGCTCTGCGCTGGGGGATCGCGGCCGAGCCGCCCTTCGGCGGGCGACAGCCTGACCGACAGCGACACCAGGAGGAACGCGACGATGGAAAAAAGGCTGCTGCACCTCACTGTGCAAGTCCTCGTCCCAAAACGCAGGAGCGTTTCCCTGTTATCTGAAGGAAGGCAATGAGCTGTACGGAAAAACCAATGCTAATAATTTCGCAGATGAAAGAGAGACCGTGAATATACGCGTGTATATTTGCATGCATCCCTGGCAGTGTTCAAGGCCAGGTTGGATGAGGCTTTGGGCAACCTGGTGTAGTGGAGGGTTTCCCTGCCCATGGCAGGGGGTTTGGAACTAGATGATCTTTGAGGTCCCTTCCAACCCAAACCATTCTATGATTCTATGATTCTATATTTGCACCAAGCACCCGCGCGTTCAGAGTGCAAGGTCAGGCATGAAGCACTTCAGTGGCAGCTGCAGTTCGCAAACAACCAAATGGAATTAATCCATTCGTTTTCACACACCGGGCACGTAGCAAACGACAGCGTGTTTTGCTGATCGAGGAATACACATTTCAGAATACCAAACACAAGACACTAAAAAAGTCCTTGCCAAGCCACTGTTTCTACTCAGGACTTTAATTCTATGCGATTAAGACATTTTACTCATATATAAGCCTCAAAAATTCTTTTCCTTTTCCATATAGGGAAATAAGAGTATACACTTGTGCAATACACGCTCAACACATTGGTACAGCACCAACATGGCAATCAATTCAGAAGACAATCCAGGCAAAGAGGTCTCCTGCAATTTACACATTATTTTTTTCCATAGCTCCTGTTGAGATTAATGCAGACAACTTTAATGGATTAGTACAGGCTACTGAGTCTTGAATGCAGAACCTACACATACAATATTTCCTACAGAAACATAGGCAGCTAGCTACCACCAATTAAAGAGTTCTGGCAGCCTCATAGTTTTGAGCCCATCCAGAAACACAGAACTGAATGACAGAAATACCACGAGAAAATAACATGATATAATATGAATGGGTTGGTCTGCTAATACTGAAAGATAACAGTGAGCACGTTCCCGGGTGTTTTAAATTCTTCACTGCAGGACAACAATTTGCAAAAACCAAAGTTGGGACCTCCTATGGCAAGTAGTGTTCTTGGTTTCTGAAAACAGTTGTCCTACCAACTCTGCTGTTAGAAACTGGAGTAGGATGCAATAGAACAGCAGAGCAGCATCCTGCAGCTCACAGCCTGCAGGTTTGAGTTTTCACTGTTCATTAAAAAAAAAGCAATTGTTCTGTTTGTTTAGCAAGGACATTAGTAGAATTTGCATTTTTCTTTCGTTAATAACATGGCAAAAAGAAAGGAAGTTACCTGCAAGACTGTTCCCATCAAGGTCATTTCACAGTAAGCAATACTGTGCTAACAAATGAAATATTGATCATGTGTCATTTAACACTTGTTATTCACTGGTGTTACACACTCAGTGGTAATTAAGTTTATGCAACAGTGGAAGCCGCTGGTAGAATTTGTATTAAAACTGCAAGTTCTATTATGTTGCATATACCAGTAGCTCCAAGATACGTTTTATGAATTCTCAAATTGCTTTCCTTGGGTGAGATAACCCAACGACAGCTAATGCCGTTTCCAATCTCCTGAGTGGGCTTTCCAAATTAAAGCAGAAATTGAGAAATAGGGTGCTTACAGTATCTTTAAACCTCCTTAGTTTAATATTTCATCATAATCATAACTGCTTACATGCACCTAAATTCTTTCCAAAACCTGTTACAACCTGCAGCTGTCTTAAGGCACTCTCCCCAGAACCACTTCACTGGAAGTCATTCAGCTAGTCAATTCAGGTAGGATTCTTCAACAACAGGTAACTAAATAATAGAAGGGTGGAGAGAAGCAAATTGCAAAAATCATCTAAGGAATTCAAAGCTATTTGGGAAGCAGATGAAGTGTGATGATCACCTGCTGTAATGCCATAACAGCACTCCGGTGACACTGCAGATCACGCAATCCTTGGAACAGTAATTAAATATACTCAGCAAAAGTCAGGATGAATTTGTAATCTACTTACAGAGAGAGCCCATTTTTTGCCAACATAAAAGTGGATCTAATGGGCTTATTCATAATACATAGAGGTAGTTACAAAGTATTTCAAGGTAAGTCCACTCAACAGTTTGTGTTGAAGAAGGGATTGTTATGTATAAAAATATCGAGTTAACCTTTTTTAAAAAAAAGTTTAGCCTGTTTGCTATAGTCACCCTTTTGATTATGTTCCTGCATTTTTTCCATTCACACTCATTTTCAGATAATTATTTGAAGACTAGTCAAACATCAGACTCATCATCCTATTTTTTGTTCCGTTCTGTGACCTGATTTCAGATATCTAAACTCAGATGGCAGAGTTAACCTTATTCCTGTAAATTAAACCACTGGACTTGTGAAATTATTTTATCGCAAAAGAGTAAAGGCCTTTATTTTCTAGAACAACAGATGTGACATAACGAGGCTATCCAAAAACTACTAATAAGCAGCAAGAAAACAGAAGAGAGAAGTTCTTGAACTTATTCTTCATTGTTGAGTTTCATAGCAACATTCAGTGCCACAGAACAGTGAAAAAATACAGCTTCTGTAACTTGTGCTATTTGCAGAACAATTAAATCTGGAAATAGGATTGTTTCCTTGCTCCCTATTGATTTATCTATCTGCTTAGGGGATTTCAGTTCTTTCTGTGTGCAAATACACAGAACATTATTTAATGAAATCTGCTTCCTAGTTAAATTGCCCAGCACAAAGGACTACAAGAGAGAGTTCACTTGGCTTTAAGAGACTGAGTAGGAAAAAACTTTGGCTGCCTACTGTTTGTTCTATAGAAACTGACACTCAAAATATCTTCTTTAATACGGATGTAAAATTCAAAACACCATGTATTTTAAAGCTAGATACTAAGGTGAAAGACCAGCTAGCATCATGGTATGTTGGACATTTAACACAGTTTGGGTGACATACCTATTGTAACATCTTAACATCAAAATAAATCAAAAGTGAAATTAGAGTCTCAGAATTCAATCCCAAAATGAACAGCTCTTCCGTGTTCAGAGATTGTGGAAATTTGTTACATAAGACTGAGAGGAAGAGAAATCTCCTCCAAAAAACCTCAGAAGTTACTCTGTAGAAAGGTAAAAATCAGCCTAGTAGCACTATACCTTTTCTCATCCTGGATTCTGAGCAAGGCTCCTAAATGAGGCACTGATGGCCATAGTCTTGAGCAGCCAGCAGAAACCCTCACCTAAGGTGAAACATACATAAATAATTTGCCTTATCCTAGCAAATTCCCTCTGCAAGAGTATTTCGTCCTGGCTGCATCACCTGTTGTTAGGCTGGTTTGGTTGCAGGGTGTCACAAGGGCTGTGACAACCTGAATTGGCTGTGACTCCTTCTAGCATTAAGAGGAGGTTCCAAGAGACTGCAGCAACCCTTGGTCTTACCCCTTATTTCCGAATGCACAAGGTGAAAATCTCTCTTCCGAAAGAGAGGCAGGAAAACTAAAGCATTGATACTTCCCCCAGCTAGCAGCTCAGTGTGTGAAAATGGACAGTCAGCTGAATGTTCCAAATGCTCCAAAACCATGGAAGAAAAAACCTAGAAGGGTAATGTATCTCACAAAATGTACTTTTATTTATCCACTGAAAAATAGCCCTGTACTGCCCACCCCCACAGCACCAGGTATCCGTAGGAAACTCATAACATAAGTTTGAAGCATAGATCCACTAGCAGGAAATATCAGCAATTGGCAGGGAGGCAGGACATACAGACAGCGTTGATACTGAAATATAGTGATAAGGCAACAGAAGGTTATCCAGGCTGCCTGAATCCAAGTTTGTTAGTTTCAGTCACCCTTCCTTCTTCCTAAAGACCACATACTTCTCATTTGAAGACTGAAGTACCTAATTTTTGGACAGGATTAGTATCCTTGCTGCAGAGAAGTTTCAGATGATTAACTTTCTTCACCATGAGGCTTAGAAGGTGGTTGGTCCTGAAATGCTAGGAGAGTTCATGGCACGGCCATTCATGAGGCTGTTACTGAAACTTGATTCCTTGAGCCAAAGGTAAATCCTTGCTGTAGTTGATTGTACTGGAAAAGAAACAAGCAGAGACCAGACTTGATCACTGGGACAGATCATGCAGTCCACTTCCTATGTACAAAGCTTCTGATTTGTGTCACACGTATATAAAAGACTTCTGTATGCAGTTTTCTTTAAAGTTATGAACTGAATTTACTCTGGTTTTCAATATAGTAACTACGTATGGGGAAAGACCACATTCCCCATTATCTCCTCCTTCATAGATCAAAAAGAAAATGTCATTCTCTATTTAATCTCTTAATAGGAGAATGTCCTTACAGAAAAATCAAGGTAGGATTTCTCGTGTTCATAAGCCTTCACATGCAAACCAAAGTTAGCACAGTTAAAGGCTAGGGAGGCCAGCAAAGAGTGGGAATGGTGAACCACTACAGGCTGTCAGGAGATTTATGGGTAGATATCCAATGTGTAGCTAAATTACCCACCACTGGCAAAAGTGGCCATCTCACTGTGGTTGCCACTTCATGAATTTCCCAACAAATTTCAGTAATTCAATTTTCAGCCAAGTTTAAAATCAAGCAAGAAGGAAAAAAAAACTTTTTTTTTTTTTTCATTTTGAAGAACAGTGATTAAGGAAGGTCTTTATCTAGACCCTTCAAATAATGTTCTACTAGGACACAGATGCGAATTCTTGTATGAAGAAAAGGCAATTACAGTCATACATGGTTATCTCATATTTAGAGAAGATAACCTCCTGCACTCAAGGATTAATACATTTCGAACTTCTGCAAGTTTATCTGTAATTTACATTTATTTGGAATTTAAAAAGTCTCTCTTACCAAGTAGACCGTCTCATATAAAGTTTCCATGAATCACTACCAGATTCTCTTCCCCCACCAGTGTGCTTTTCACCACCTGTAGAAAAAAGGTTATACATTAAAACTTGAATTTTTTTTGAGTATAGGAATCTGGAATAACTCCAGGAGGTGAGACATTTTATAAAAATTCATGGGAAAAACTATTCCTTTACCCTTGTTCTATATCTGAAATAAACTACCAGAACACCACCACATACAACTCACTCATACTCTCTCCCCATGCTTGATCCAAAAAACATCTGCCTGGAGTTGAAAGTCTCATCATGCTGGTACCAGAGGACCATGTTTTAAAGATATTTTATTTTAACATGAGACAAGAGTACAACAATGTGCTGGTTCTTGTACTCTTTAAATGGCAAGGCGAGAATTTTTTTTTTTCCTCTCTCCACTTCCTTCAGTATATACAAAAAAGAGAAACAAAGTCAAAAACATATTTGAAGAATTATGACAAAAATAGTTTATGCTGTAATTTTTATATACACATTCACAATCAAAATGCTCAACACTATTTTAATTAGAACTGTTTTAAACAGTTTTCCACTCAGCCACATCTCTAAACATATCCAGAACACAATTCTGAGTTACATTCCCTTGATTAAAGGGAAAAAAAGATGCATGGAATATTTAAAAAACAAATACAGGTATTCTTAAAAGCTGAAATCCAACTACCTCTAGTCAATTTCTGTTTTCCACAGAAAAAATCAATGGAATGGACTGATTAAAACCTTGAAAAATAATATGAGGAGACGTAAATTATACTAGTTTTACAGCAGTAATGCTTTATTCTCTTCCAAAGACATTAGTAAAAAAAAAATCCCCCCAGCTTTAAAAAAAATTAAACCTGAGGAACAATATCAAGTCTCTAGACTTGATGCTAGAGGATTTCATCATTTAAAGGATAAAGGAAAAAGCACAAGTAACCTACCAAAAGCACCTCCAATCTCAGCCCCACTGGTTGGGATGTTGACATTCACAATGCCACAGTCAGATCCCTTTGGCCTACAAAGACAAGAAACAATTAATCCTCAAATCAGGAAGGGCTCGTTCCCTAAAATGAGGGCTATAAAATGTTGAACTAGCACTGTGCACAGGTTTACAAAATACTTGAAAGACTGTTGTCTTCAGGAAAGTAGAAAAATACTTTAAATTATACCCAAGCCAGCGGAAAATCCTTCCCAAATCCTTGGTAAAGATACTGCTGGAAAGACCTTGTTTCACTTCATTATTCCATGCAAAAACCTCCTCTTCCTCCTAAAAGAAGCATGTGTCAACGGCTAAACCATGAACATTCAAAGCAAAGCAGTTACAAAGCACTGTGAAAAAAAGCCCAATGTACCACAGCCATAATGCAAATATATTGAATGCCACTTGGCAAATACACATGCACCAAGGCAGGGATAGGATACCTCCACCACTGCACAAAACACACAACCTGCTCCTGAGCAGATTGACACGAACAACAAAAATATATTCCTGTAGAGACTCTCATCTTAATTCCAGTGCTTTTCACAGAAAATGCACAAATGGAATTGTCAGGACAATTACACGAACATGACACACATCTGAAATCTCTCTCCTGACCCTTCTGTTAGAATCTTCGACACCTGACTAACTCCCCATTGTTATTTTACCTCAAATTTCAGCACATACAGTATGGGGGCAAACGTCTCAGTGTGGACAATGGGCGCATTATGAGGAAGGCCAGTCACAATGGTTGGTTCAACATAGTTTCCAGGACGATTTATAACCTTCAAAACACATAAAAAGAAACAATTCAGTAAGTTCAAACCCACATCCTGCTTAGTACTAGTGTAGGAAGGGAATCCTGCATGGTCTGATTACCATAGTCGTGCCTAGCAATCAGAAGGTCAAGTCATTTGAATAGATAACTTAAATTTTACTTGTTTTAAGTATTTAAAATACAGAAGCATAACTTAGTCTACTAAGCACGTAATCAAATTTCAAAAGCCTAGCAACTGACAAAAAACACTTCCTTTCTCCTACTGGTAAGATGCTTAGTAAGCTGATTAGAATTTATTAGAACGTATTAGGAATAAAGAAGGTGCCAGTGAGAGACAAGAATTCCCAGAACGTTAAGTCCATGAGAATTAAACATCCCACATGATGAAGATGTGCAAGTGGCTCTCTTGAATCTTCAGTATTTCCTGAAGTTTGATATTGTGAAGCCAGGGACAGAACAAAAAAATTTTCTTTGTTATATGTTTGATATTCACCATTTACACTGTTGTTTGTATTTTCACTACCAGCTGCAACTAGGCAGTAGTGCAAGAAACAGCCGAAAGCTCTTAGCTGCTTCTTGGAGAAGAAGGTAGCTTCCAGGTAGATCCATCTTTACCCTAAAGACAGAATCACAAATCTAACACTCTCAGACTGACTAGTTTAACATCCTGCAATGATGAACAGGACAAACTGAGGTACGATTTTGGCCAAAGGCACCACGTTATTGTATTTTTTTCATAAAGCACTAAATGTAGCGGAGATAATATAAGTCATTCACCTTCCCACCATAGACCACAGAGCCACCCTGTTGTTTTGCTTGATCTACTGCATCAAGGAACATTTTCACTGCTTCTTTGGTATGAAGAGGCCCATACAGAGTGTCAGCTGAAGACAAAAGATCCAAAGACATACTTTCAGCAAAACTGTGTAAGTTTGCAAATATTCTTATAATGACATTCTGAGAGTAATTATTTAATCTGTCCAAGACGAGCAGTATTATCTGAACTCTTCACCTCCCTTTCAGAGTTTGTATTCTAAATAAACCAGCTATCTCCACTCCCTGGTGAACTGCTAAAATTAGATAGCTTTGTTCCATAATCTCTTTGGAATTTAAGCAGAAATAAACAAACAGAAACTTGCCTCCCAAACCCATGAGTTGGAAATATCTACTTACGATCCCATGGATCACCGATGCGGACCTGGGCATAGGCCTTTGCAAGCTTTGCAACCACCTCATCGTGGATGCTTTTATGGAGGAACTAAACAAAACATGGTAAGAAGGCTGTAAGACAGCTGAGCCTATGTAACTATTCCTGAAACACTACCGCACTGTGAAGAGGGCTGAATGAAGCATGGAGACAGTGGAGACACATTCAGCAAATCCAAAAGTTAAAAACGAACACATGAGCAAAAAACCAGCACCAATATCATGAAATGAATTTTATATCTTCACCATGAAAATTTAAAAGAAGCAAAGAAACAAAAACCTGTTTTAATTTTACCCCATCTCAGATCAATAGTAACAATGTGTTCTTCAAGTGATTTTTATTGCTGTAATTTGAGGAATCACTGCCCTTCCTGTAAATCCAAAGTTAACCCACATCAATTTTGATGAATATTTACCAAATTAACCCCACTCTGCAAAGACTATACAGACACAGGCTGACATTATAATGTCTTTAAACTTGTTGAAAATGATAAGTTAGAAATTAAAGTAAGCAACACACACATCCCCTTCCTTTGCTGAAACTAAATCCTGCACCAAAATTTGTAGCAGGTACAAGCAAAGAAGCTCTGGCAGTGAAAAGAGACAAAAGACAGGAATGTTGTGGTTTAATCGCAGCTGGCAACTGAGTTCCACCCAACCCCTCACTTGCTCCTCTCTAGTGGGATGGGGGTGAGAATCAGAAGAGTGAAAATGGGAAAACTCGTGGGTTGAGATAAAGACTGTTTAATGAGATAGAAAAAGAAAGGCAGATAGTAATAATAACAATGATAATACATACAAAACAAGTGATGCACAATGCAATTGCTCACCACCCACTGACTGATGCCCAGCTAGTATCTGAGCAGCAGTCACTGCCCCCCAGGCCAACTCCTCAACTTATGTACTCAGCATGACATAGAATCATAGAAAGGTTTGGGTTGGAAGGGACCTTAAAGTTCCAACCACTTTGCCATGGGCAGGGACACCTTCCACTAGATCAGGTTGCCCAAAGCCTGTGGTACGGAATATCCCTTTGGCCAGTTTGGGTCAGCTGTCCTGGCTATGCTCCCTCCCAGCATCTTGTGCACCTCCTCACTGGCAGAGCACGGGAAGATGAAAAATCCTTGACTTAGTATAAGCACTACTTATCAACAACTAGAACATCAGTTTGTTATCAACATCATTCTCATACTAAATGCAAAACACAGCACTATACCAGCTACTAGGAAGAGAATTAACTCTATCCCAGACGAAACCACTACAAGGAAGTATGGTAAGTTTTATTTTCCTAAGTTTTAGCACCACTACATTTAGAAACACATACAAAAAAAGTCCTTTAGAGCTTGAATTATAGTGGAATGACAAACTACCATCTTACTTTCCCATCATACTTGTTTTTGACATAGTAAATGCGTTTCAAATATTATCTGTTGCTCTCTACAATATTTGGAATTGTTAGGCATTTTCTGAGCTAATCTGGAATTGAGTTTAAATTCAGAGCTACCCAAACCAGGTAACACACAGTTACTCACCAGCCTTCTGGCAGTTGTGCACCTCTGACCCGCTGTTCCCACAGCGGCAAATAGAGCAGATGGGATGACTAGGTTCAGATCTGCATCTTCAAACACTTCACAAAAATTAAAACATCAGCATGTTACTGAAGTAAACAGGAAGTTTGCACGACTTAAGGCACTAAACAATACAATAAGCTGACAGGTTGTTCAAGAAGCGTTAGGAATAGTCGCAGTAGCAGAGCATACTAAGATATACAGAAACACCTCAAAATTCCTATTACTTTTACACGTGGAATTAGACACATGCAATTGGACATAGATATAGGTCTGAGCTACTGAAAGGAGCCTTTTGCAATGAAGCTTGCAAAGAACTTCAGCTTCATTTTAATTCAAGAAACTACAAGCAATTTCTTGCTGTTTCTTCACCTCACCCTTCTCTCACTGAGAAGTCAGACAGCATAAAGAAACAAGGCTAAAGTGTATCCAGATGGCATGCAAAAAATGTAGCTAAATAATGTAAAATATAAATAAATTGAACAAATTAATCTGGCTAGAAGACATTGGGATGTTTAAAACAAAGCTAGTATGTATAAGCCTCAAAGGATCTTCAAATTATCACTCAGCATAACCATTCCAACAGAATTCTCTAAGTATCCAAAATTATTATTAAATTTGGGACAAAGTCTAACTGAATAATGTTTATGGTATCATTCAAGGCCAATTCTAGAAAAAACAGGACTTTCATGTGAAAAAGGAAACAATTTTCATAGAATCATAGAACGGTTAGAGTTGGAAGGGACCTCAAAGATCATCTAGTTCCAACTCCCCTGCCATGGGCAGGGAAACCCTCTACTACACCAGGTTGCCCAAAGCCTCATCCAACCTGGCCTTGAACACTTCCAGGGATGGAGCAGCCACAACTTCTCTGGGCAACCTGTTCCAGTGCCTCACCACCCTCTGAGTGAAAAATTTCTTGCTTATATCTAATCTAAATCTCCCCTCTTTCAGTTTAAATCCATTGCCCCCTGTCCTATCACTACACACCCTTGGAAAAAGCCCCTCTCCAGCTTTCCTGTAGGCCCCCTTCAAGTACTGGAAGGCTGCGATAGTATCACCCCGGAGCCTTCTCTTCTCCAGGCTGAACAGCCCCAACTCTCTCAGCCTGTCTTCATAGCAGAGGTGTTCCAGCCCTTGGATCGTCTTTGTGGCCCTCCTCTGGACCCGTTCCAGCAGCTCCATGTCATTCTTGTGTTGGGGACTCCAGAGCTGAACACAGTATTCCAGGTGGAGTCTCACGAGAGCAGAGTAGAGGGGCAGATTCACCTCCCTCAACCTGCTGGCCATGCTTCTTTTGATGCAGTCCAGGATACAGTTGGCTTTCTGGGCTGCCAGCGCGCATTGCCGGCTCATGTTGAGCTTTTCATCCACCAGCACACCCAAGTCCTTTTCCTCAGGGCTGCTCTCAATCCATTCTCCGCCCAGCCTTTACTTGTGCTTGGGATTGCCCCGACCCACATGCAGGACCTTGCACTTGGCCTTGTTGAACTTCATGAGGTTCTCACAGGCCCACCTCTCCAGCCTGTCAAGGTCCCTTTGGATGGCATCCCTTCCCTCCATCATGTCCACCACACCACACAACTTGCTGTCATCTGCAAACTTGCTGAGGGTGCACTCAATCTCACTCTCCATGTCACCAACAAAGATGTTAAATAGCACTGGCCCCAGTACTGACCCCTGAGGAACACCACTCGTCACTGGCCTCCATTTGCACATTGAACTGTTGACCACAACTCTTTGAGTGTGACCATCCAGCCAATTCCTTATCCACCAAGTGGTCCATCCATCAAAACCACGTCTTTCCAGTTTAGAGACAAGGATGTCATGTGGGACAGCATCAGATGCTTTGGACAAGTCCAGGAAGACGATGTCAGTTGCTCTTCCCCTATCCATCAATGCTGCAACCTCATCATAGCAGGCCACCAAATTAGTCAGGCAGGATTTGCCCTTAGTGAACCATGTTGGCTGTTACCAATCACCTCCTTATTTTCTATATGCCTTAGCATAGTCACCAGGAGGATCTGCTCCATGATCTTGCCGGGCACAGAGGTGAGACTGACTGGCCTGCAGTTCCTTGGGTCTTCTTTTTTTCCCTTTTTAAAGATGGGGGCTATGTTTCCCCTTTTCCAGTCATTGGGAACTTCACCAGATTGCCACAACTTCTGAAATATGATGGATAGTGGCTTAGCAACTTCATCTGCCAGCTCCCTCAGGACCCGCGGATGCACATCATCAGGTCCCATGGACTTGTCCACCTTCAGGTTCTTTAAATGGTCTCGAACGTGATCTTCTCCTACGATGGGCGGTTCTACATTCTCACAGTCCCTCCTTTGCCTTCTGTGGCTTGGGCTGTGCAGCTAGAGCTCTTGCCAGTGAAGACTGAGGCAAAGAAGTCATTGAGAACCTCAGCCTTCTCCATATCCTGGCTAGCCAAGTCCCCCGTTTCCTTCTGGAGAGGGCCTACATTTTCCCTAGATCTCTTTTTATCACTGACATACCTACAGAAGTTTTTCTTGTTGCCCTTGATGTCCTTGGCCAGATTTAACTCTATCAGGGCTTTGGCTTTCCTAACCTGATCTCTGGTTACTTGGACAATTTCTCTGTATTCTTCCCAGGCTACCTGTCCTTGCTTCCACCCCCTATAGGCCTTCTTTTTGTGCCCGAGTTGGTCCAGGAGCTCCTTGTTCATCCATGCAGGCCTCCTGGTGTTCCTACATGACTTTCTCTTTGTTAGGATGCACCGCTCCTGAGCTTGGAGGAGGTGATCCTCAAATATTAATTTTGCAAGTATAAAGCAAGTTTATACTACTGGCTGCAAAGCAGCACAACAGAAAAGAATAACCTGCTCAAATGTGATTTTCAAAGAGCTTAATATTCTAGATAGGCAATTAGATTTATGCAGAATACAGGAAATGAGAACCAGAAGGCTACAACACATTGGGACAGCAATTTAGGTATTTATCTAGCTTATTTCTTCCTCCTGCCACATTGCTCAGCTTCACAGTATTTATGTTATGTTTATGTGGGAACTAGATCATATCCTAAGCTACTTTAACCTGTAAACTGTGCTACTGAAATAAATATCTTCATGCTTTGCTTTCAAGTATCATAAGTGTCTTAGACTTTGTATGTATGTTCTTACATTCTAAAATGCTAGAAATGTGGTGTTCACAAGATTAGAACTATCCTAAAATCAAATTTATTTAGCATTGTCCACATCCCATTAGTGAAGCTTACTGCTTCTCTCATTCTGTTCTTCACTTCAATGGTGAATACATATAAGAGCCTGAACTTTATTTTTTTATCTTAAAACACTACCCCTCCACAATACTGAAGACAGGAAACCCCCAACATTCTACTACCTACTTTTCAAAATCAAAATGGGGAGGGGAAGAAGAAAAAAACAGGCAATTTGATACAAACATTTGTATAATAACTTGCAAATATCATCTACGGGACTAAATTTCTACAGTGCATATTACCAATAATGGCATTGTTTCCTCCCAGTTCCAGCAGACTTCGACCTAATAAAAACACACAAACCAAGTTATGTTATGTGCACATGTACTCACTGCACTTCATTCAGTGAGGTCACCCATAACTAGAGCTAGGTTTCATCAAATATATTTTTCTGGATAGACAAGTTTTAGGCATCACAGTCAACAAATCACTCTAGCCAAAGCAGAAAATTACACTGAATACTACATCTATCATACACTTTGAAGATACCTGGAGAGCAGTTATGACAGAAAGAAGCTTAAAAAAAATAGGCAATAATAGCACTGGAAAGGAAAAGATAAAACCAGAAAAAGTTGCAGAATAGTACGATGTAGATACAGAAGAGGAAGAAGTGCTACAGAGATCAAAATGCACACATAAAATTTAACCAGGCTTATTTATTTCTCTGGCAACTGTTTTATCTCAAATCTGAGAGAAAGAATCACCATGTACTTCTGGGTTTGCAATCTGTTCTGATTTTTCTTTTTATATTCCTATGAATTCAAATGCATAAAATGAGAAAATACTGCTTACAAGATCTTCTGTTTAAAACTGACAAGTCAGAGTCCAGCAGCTGTGCATGGACTTATGCACTTTTAAATATCTGCAACAAAAACAGCACCTCAAAAATTGTAACTTTTCTCCTGTATTTATAAGAAGCAAAAGGCAAGGGGGCATTTCTCCACGAACACGTTGGCAAAAGGCCATAGGCCCCGGCTGTTCCTCTTGACAGTCTCCATACATTTATATTCATGGACACTCCTCTCACATTAACTGCACAACCATGGATTTGTGGATACCTGGGAAAAAATGCTGAGTTGTGACAGAACTAACTGAACAATGAAGTACCTAGCTCTGAGCAGTTTCAACATCCTATTTCCACTAAGTTTAAAACCAAAAAAAAAGGTAACACAAGAGGTAAGTGAAACAAACTGTTATTTTGAAATCCTATGGAGCATCTCTGCCTTTCCCAACCACGGAAAGAAGTGGAGGAGACCCCACACACTCACCAAATCTCTCCTGAACCATAAGTGCTACCTGCTTGCCAACTTTTGTGCTGCCAGTGAAGGACAACAGGTCCATTCTCTCATCTCTCGCCATTGCTGTCCTGCACATGAGAGACATAACACCATGTTCAAGGGAAGAGCAGACAGCTGCAAAAGCTGCTTGCACCTCACACATAAACCAACTTCAATCAGGGAGATCCTTTAAAGTCAGAGCCACTTTGAAAAGGTCAGGTAACCAACTGAGAAGATTGCAGGAAAGCTGTTTCCCTCCCCCTTTTCAGACCATAAGAGCATCACCTGCACTAATTTTGAAATTCAACCTAAAGTATGTGGTGAGATAAGCTCCAATTGTTACATTCCCTAAGAAAATATGCATACCTATGACTTTTTTTAATGCTTACCATCTGCTTTGTCTTCTCTTGAAATGCTCAAGAGATACACCTGCATATATATTTGTACTGGGAATTTCCACATTGTAATAATCAAACAAAACAATTTGATTTGAACAGCTTCCAAGCACAGGCATGCATCTATGAGCAAGGGCAGAGTCCTACGTAAGCGTGGAAAATGGGCAAGTATTCTCCTCCACAAGTGGTCTAAAGGCCAATGGAGTAGAAACTGAAAACTCTTAAGAACATTATGAATAGAATTTAACATCAGCTGCATTTTTTGGGTGTAAGCATATGCAGAAGTAGAATATAAACTTAGTCATGTGCCTTCATTAAATATCTGGTAAGTTATTTGTTAGCAGCTGATCTCATAAGAGCAAGAATTATTACTGGGAGCTCCTGGAGATCAGAATAACTTTACGAGAAGCACCTCAAAGAATATTCTTTATCCTCTATACATCATCACAAAACACAAGAAATGTTACCTACCCAATGTCTGCTCCACCACAAACCAGAGAACAGATTGCTCCAGGCACTTTGTTATCCTCCAGGACTTTGGCAATTATCCTAGAATCAAAGATGTAAAAATTACAGAGATTTCGGACAGATGCATATAAAAGGAAATGAACCATTAAAACTGTCTGACCATGCACATGGAAAAGCTACAGATTTCTAAAAAGCAGCAGTCTTGCAGTTAATTGACATGTAGTTTGTACAATACATAACACATATCTCTCAGCAAGGACTTTGGTGTTACAATCATAGCTCACACTGGATTAAGACCCTGAAATGCATGCATCATGTGACCACACAACTGGCACAGACAAGCATTAGATCGTTGTGTAAAACCCTTGGCCATACAGTCTCTCACCATTAGAAGGAGACATTTGTATAACTTCAGAGTTACATGAAATACTCATAAGTGTCTTGGGGCCATTGTTCTAAGGAGTTAATATTAAAGCCATAAGATTTACTAATTAGTTATTTTAAAGGGTCTTGTTTATATTTAACATTCAAAATAAATGTTACTCATAGCACACAATAGTTAAGTATTTTAAATGCTAATATAGCAAGCAAAGTAACAATAAACCTGGAGTATCATTGTAACATCTTTGGAGTTGTTCTCCTTTTTATCAAGAATGAGTTTTGAACCCTGGAAACTCATGCTAAGGTGTTACTAGGTTTGGATGTTAAAGACTCTATGAAGGCATCTTCAGGATATAGGTCTTCACAGTACTGGGGCTGGTGATATTTAACATCTTTGTTGGTGACATGGAGAGTGGGATCGAGTGCACCCTCAGCAAGTTTGCTGACGACACCAAGCTGTGTGATGTGGTGGAAACGCTGGAGGGAAGGGATGCCATCCAGAGGGATCTCAACAGGCTTGAGAGGTGGGCCCGTGCCAACCTCATGAAGTTCAACAAGGCAAAGTGCAAGGTCCTGCATGTGGGTCGGGGCAATCCCAAGCACAAGTAAAGGCTGGGCAGAGAATGGATTGAGAGCAGCCCTGAGGAAAAGGACTTGGGTGTGCTGGTGGATGAGAAGCTCAACATGAGCTGGCAATGCGCGCTGGCAGCCCAGAAAGCCAACCGTATCCTGGACTGTATCAAAAGAAGCGTGGCCAGCAGGTTGAGGGAGGTGATTCTGCCCCTCTACTCCGCTCTCATGAGACTCCACCTGGAATACTGTGTTCAGCTCTGGAGTCCCCAACACAAGAATGACATGGAGCTGCTGGAGCGGGTCCAGAGGAGGGCCACAAAGACGATCCAAGGGCTGGAACACCTCTGCTATGAAGACAGGCTGAGAGAGTTGGGGCTGTTCAGCCTGGAGAAGAGAAGGCTCCGGGGTGATCTTATAGCAGCCTTCCAGTACTTGAAGGGGGCCTACAGGAAAGCTGGAGAGGGGCTTTTTCCAAGGGTGTGTAGTGATAGGACAAGGGGCAATGGATTTAAACTGAAAGAGGGGAGATTTAGATTAGATATAAGCAAGAAATTCTTCACTCAGAGGGTGGTGAGGCACTGGAACAGGTTGCCCAGGGAAGCTGTAGATGCCCCATCCCTGGAAGTGTTCAAGGCCAGGTTGGATGAGGCTTTGGGCAACCTGGTGTAGTAGAGGGTTTCCCTGCCCATGGCAGGGGGATTGGAACTAGATGATCCTTGAGGTCCCTTCCAACCCTAACCATTCTATGATTCTACACAGCCAGTCAGAAGAATGTGCCAAGAAACTGAGTGCTGATGTTGGGCTGAGACTCCCAAAAAAAAGAGGTTATCCTGAAACATGAGCATGTGATTGAGGGATGCTGAATTTTGTGAGCAATTCATCTTTTACAAAGAAGCAAGCCACATAGCTAGCCCTACTTCAGCAGAAGGACATCCATGGTCCCAGAAAAAAAACAGGCAACGGTATAGGTAACATCCTATATATACTGTTATTTCTTAGGTAACAAGAGGAAAGCAGTTCTTCCGACTACTAAGTGCTACCTTAGAGAAAAAAGAAGTTGTTTAAAAAGCAAAACAGGAAGTAAAGAAACCAGAACTCACTTTGTAACAGCAACACTAATGAGGGATGTTGTAGGCGCACCCTTCCTAAAAAGGAAAAAAAAATAGACATTATTTTCTTTCAATTCTTCAAGAATAAGAAATATGAAATAATTCAAATACGCAGCTTTTACGGTATCTGAAATACAGCACACTTTGGTTAGGCTGGTTTTCAGATGCATGTTAAGACAGGAACTTAAGCATTTCTTTCCACAGCTGAGCATTCAGAGCTCCCACTGAAATCCACATGAAAAAGAGCTATGCCAGAGACTAGAGTGAAGCAGGTAGATGAAAGCAAAGCAGAAGCTGGGAGAAGAAGTAAAGCTACTTCTTTAGATTCTTAGTTTTAGCTGTACCAATGCTGAAAATATCAACTCTTTGCTACAAGACTTTCACCTGGGTTCTTTATTAACAGGCCATCTGTCTAAGTCCTGAATAGACTTTGACTACAAGTGAATCTAAAAATAAATAGAAATTAAGCCTACATGAGACAGAATCAAATATAAAGAAACATAAGACACACGATAACAATTTCATGCCTGAGATCATAGCTCTCTAATTTTAAAATACTGTTAGCATGTTGGAGAGCTATTCTTACCAGAGGCAAGCATTTCCACTGATCATTGCAATTGCGCTGTTCCACCCATAAACTGCTACAGGGAAGTTAAAGGCCGTGATGATCCCTACTAACCCAACGGGATTCCACTGCTCTATCAGGGCATGGCCGGGTCCTGAAGGGAAAGACACAACATAACGCAATTTGCACCCATTTAACTTTTTTTTTTAAAAGAGTAAACCACGCAAGCAAGGGGCCTAGCGTTGTGCCTCTGTCCATCAGAGCACTAGCTTGTGAAAAGCTGTATTTTATATGCTCTGCAGCTTACTGGTACAAGGTTAGCTAGATTGTGGAAAAACCCAGTAACATGAGAACATGAAGTTTTACTATTTCAACTATTCAGATAACAGAATGGTGATTATTTGCTAACCAATAACTGACAAAAAGCTCTCTCTTTTCTAAGAACACTGCTGTTTTCTAAGAACACTTTCAGTAACAAAGAAATCAAACAGAATCTAATGCTTCAAAGAGTGCAGAGAGAATCTATCACCTCTCTTGCTACAGGCTAGGTACTTCACGAGGCGGCGCTACTGCCTACCAGCACATCTGTTCCAAGACAACATGCTCCCTAAATAACTCACGGTACAGAGATGTTGCTGCCCTATTTAAGACACATCTCCACCTCTTCATTTGTACAAAAAACCCACCAAAACCCACTAACATACATACACACATACTTACTTTCTGAAGGTAAAACAGGTCCACCAATCATTCGGGACAAACCAACAGCATAGTCACAGACATCAACATACTCCTGCACTTCCCCAACACCCTCGACAAAAATCTTTCCCATTTCCAAAGAGACCTGAAAAAATTATCAGCAAGACAAAAGTCTTTTTAAAAAGTTCCCTTGCATCCTCAGTACATTTTTCTCTCCCACTAATGTCTCCCACTAATCCGTACATCAAGTAAGACTTAAGACACACTTTTTCATTAGAAGAGGTTCATCTCTTCCTGAGTTATTCACAGCTTAAAGAAAGAATACAATGGACAATTAGTCAGGAGTCACATATCCATAAAATAGAAGGAAATTAGAAGAGGAAATTAATGAACAAAGGAAATTAAAAATAATCTACTGAAAGGAATACCCAACAGTAGAGGTTCACAGGTTTAGATAATGAAACACTGAATTTCCATCAGGACATTTGCATATATTGTAAACCTGGTGCGGAATAAATTGGAAAAGAGAGATTACTCCGATCCAGCAAAACAAAATAGTCATTTATATTTTTCATATGTAAACTACTCATTTTATAAAATCTCAAAGTGAGTTTCAGAGATTCCATTTTCATATACTGCTGAAAATGTCTACACATCTTTAGTATTTTAGTAACCGTGCATGTTTAGGATCAAATTTTATTTTTTTTTTTAGCTGAAGTCAATCCTAAGCTATGTTCTTCTGCTAAAAGCAAAGATGCACACAGTAGACATAGAATTATGGAATAGTTTGGGTTGGAAGGGACCTTAAAGATCATCTAGTTCCAACTCCCCTGCCATGGGCACTGACACCTTCCACTACATCACATTGCTCAAAGCCCCATCCAGCCTGGCCTTGAACGCTTCCATTGATGGGGCAGCCACAACTTCTCTGGGCAACCTAGTCCAGTGTTTCACCACCCTCATTGTAAAAAACGTCTTCCTTATACCTAAACAATGAGAATAAGCTGCTATTTGAAGACATTTTCCTCCAAAAGTTAGAAAATTTACTAACTTAGGAGCTGAGAAGTCACCCATTTACCCCTGACTTAATTTTACAGTCATGCTGATATCTCAGTGCAACTTTCAAGCAGATATTGTCTGCCACTTTAGACTGATGATTGTATTTTGAAAAAGCTGCTAAGCAAGGAGTCAGGTTCAAAGGATTGCGACAAGATTTTATTCCTCCATGCAAAGGTTAAAAAAAAAGGTGACTAAATGTATTTCTAGGTATTTCTGTGATGCCAGTGGTCATCTTGAGGCAGAAGGAATAGTCCCTATCTATGACCAGAAATGGAGGGGCATCAGGCATATCAACTAAGAAATACAGTGGTGAGTCTGTAAGCGCAGTAGAGATAGATTTGGGTACTTGACAAAGACATTGGGAGGCGAGGCTGGAAACTGCCAACAGCATATGAAAAGGTGAGTTGCCATACCGTTCCTTTTCACATATCCTAAAGCCAGGAAGAGTCCTGAAACCTGGATGCCTACTTGCACAGCTTTCCCTCTGAAGTTCACCCCGTATCCTGGAAGAGCTGAACAGACTTATTATCTGTTTGGGAAAACTAGGAATATGCCCCGGCAATAAGCAACAAGTTTTGTCCAAGGAACATACAGCAAACTTCTGTCTGTCCATACTCACTAGGGAAGCTGTACCGTTTTCAAATACAAAGGTATGTTAGCACTCTAATTCCACCACAGAACTCTGCTGAGGAGACAACATCAAGGGAAACAGCAGAACAAAGTTTTGTAGGTTAACAATATGGGCTTGACTACACATAGAGCTATTCACCAACAGCTTTTTCTGAATAGCAGCACTCATAGGCAAGCCCTGTGAAAGGAAAGTGGTAAGTTCCCCACTTGCCTCCTTTTCTTTCCCAGCAACTATCGAGTGTTTTAAAGGAGCAGTTCTGCAACCTTTATGTCCTGCACAGCACTGCAAGAAGATCTCATTAAGACCATCTCACCTTCTGAAGCCTTATACCTCTACAGGTCAGTTCGCAAGATCCTGCAGATCACCAGAAAGAGCTCAAAGTTAAAAGCTCTGTATTAGAGGAAGGTCTTTCTAAGGACACTTTTAGTATCAGTCAGTGCCCTATTTGACAGGCAAGTGAGAAAACAGGAGGGCAACAGTTGTAACACCCCTCCTGGCCAGAGTACAGGCTCAGAATGAATTACACTTTCTTTTCTTGCTACATGTTATCATTTCCAGTGCAGGATGACAGAATGTAATTTTTTTTTTTTCTCTCTTTTCATAGAATGGTTAGGGTTGGAAGGGATCTCAAAGATCATCTAGTTACAACCCCCCTGTTTAGGCAAGCTAAACAGAACTAAAAGCATTTTAAAATTATTAATGTTAGTATCGCAGAATGGTACACTACAACCCAAGAAAAACAGTTTTGACACACACCCCTCACCACCACCTCCTCATGAAGTTAAGATGCTTCTTAAAACACCTTACCAAGTTTCCCAGAGGTTTGATTTTTTGCCTCAGGGCATCACCAATCTGTCGCACTATTTCTCCACGCTTAGGTGCAGGGATCTAGTCGAAACAAAAGAAAACAGAAGAATCTATTTGAGATTGGACATCTGTGACTTCTGCTGCGTATTACCGCTAGTTTTCTACTCCTGCAGTAAGAAATCACTGACTGCTGTGCTTTTCTCCCTATCTTCCCAAGGCGATGTTACTTGTTCATTTTTATCATGCACACTGCTTTACAGGAAACTGCTTGCTGCCTCAGAGAGACTGATAACACTGCACACATTTATGTCTGTTCAAAACTTCAGTTCCACTAAATATGGTCAGAAACATTCAGATTATTAGTTCCAGTACTTCTGTTCAGCTACACCACCCACGAGGCCCCAGTCAATCAGCTGCACCTCAAGAAACAAGTATTTTTTGTAAAAGCACGCTTACTGGTTTCTGAGTTGTTGAAGTGTACTTAACATCACGTTTTCAAACTTTTTTCAGTATGACAACGGCTGCTGATATTTATTTTGTTAGCAGATGCTGAGACACACAGAAGCTTCAATCACAGAAAAATTAAACCCATATACCAAATTATTTTTTTTAATGTGGTACCAGTATGTTAGATAATAATCAATAGCCAGGATCAATAATAAACCATACGCATGCAACAGGATTTACAGGATTAGAAACTGCCGATGAACAGGCAACTGGAAAGACAGAAGTGACAAATACACAAACTATGCAAGCATGTCTCTTTACAGGCAAAATCTTTCAGATAAGCTCATTAAGAGCAACAAAATTCACAAACTAAAACCAAACAGCTTTGAGATGAGGCTTTAAAGTATTTGATCTGTTGATTCTTCTTTATCTGTTAGATTGCTTTCAGATTATTTCCAAACACTTTAGAAGCTGGCAGGTACTCACTAACATCATATTCACAAATTGTAACAAAAGAACATGTACTAACATATCCTGAGGAAGTCAAGGAAGCTGTTGTATTTGTCGTAAACTTTGTTCTCTTCAGGCAAGGCAAACTACTTTGCTGGATAAAATACAGAACATCCAATACCTTAATGAAATTCAGGTTTCAACTTGTGTCAAAGAAACTGCAGGTAGCTATAAAAACCAAGCCTGGCATGGCCAGCAAGAGAATGGATGCTGGCTGAACATAGCTTGTACAGAGACACCGAGAACTACAGCTTCCTAAGGAAAAATAGCTTAGTTACTGTCGACACAGGAATAACACTAAAATTTTGCAGTAACGTAGCTGTTTTGTGAAATATCAGGACAGTTGGTGAACAAAAAAAGTACACTTCAAACAAGCAGCCATCCTCACCCCATGAGAGCAAGATTGTCACCAGAAGTTAGCTATCCAAATATGCTGCAGAGTTCTCGCAGGAGAAAGCATGTGGCAACACGAAGTTAAACACACCCACAGGGCTTTGCTTGCTGCAAGGCTTCTGAACTTCAGCAGACCTGTTGGCAACGGCTTACAGGCACAAACATAGGCAAATTTACCAAGCTTTTCAAAACAAACATTTGCCACAAGTCAATGTCCTCATCTTTGTACCTCAATGGTAACGTTTGCAAGTTGTCTGGGTTTGTTTCTTGAGGTCCTCATTGCAGATTTTTGCTTTAATGCAACATTCACAATACGAACACTCTTTCACACCTCCACCTGACATGGCAATTTAATGGCCTTTATCTGCCGGAGATAGGTTATAAAAGAGAAGTCTCTGTTAACTTACATCCGCCCAGATCTTCCATGCCTCTTTAGCCTTCTTTACTGTTTCTTCATAATCCTCCAAACAACCCTACACGAAAAAGAACATCGAAGAAAAAGTTAGGAAAACCTAAACCTCAAAACAAACATCACAGAAAAGCACCTGCATCCGACTTAAGACATTTCTAGTGGATAGTACTACACTACAGCATACCCCTTCCACAGGAAGTTTATATCCTGACATAGTTTGGTCCCAACACTGAATGTTGAGTTGTTTTAAGTCACTAATGAGGAAAAGCATATGTGCTGCCTAAACAACAAAAAAAGTGAGCAGAAATTTTCCTTCAGGTGACCCAAGGATGGGTCAGTTATAAGGAACAGTTATAAGGAAGGCATTCACCACATATTCATATATATTCTTCTATCTTATATGGTACTACTATTAACAATATTAAACAAAGGATGTGAGGACTGTCCTACTCCGCCAGCCTCACTGGACATCTAGGGCTAATAAAATCCTAATATACGAAAGGAGTGGGTTAGCGCCACAGCACTGTTCTCACACTAAACTTTCACAAACTTACTAAGTGAATGCCACGTTGCTCTCCTTCACGCCTCCCCCTTGACACTCAGCTCCACTGAACAGCCGCAATCCGTCCCTACTCTGCAACCCCCTCTAGAAAAGAACGAAGACGGACGGGGGAGGCCCTCGCTCTTCCCAAAAATACTTGCGGGGGGCGGGGGAGGGGGGAGGCGGAGAGAGGGGAAAAGAAAAAAGGGTTAAGAGCCTGTTTTTCTTCCCAGAAAAACTACAGGCAGACGGCCCGAGCTGTGATTAGCTCCGCAGACCGCCTCTGGATTCAAGATCCGCCAGGCCCCCTCCCCCGCCGTCAGCCACCCCGGCGGGCTCCCGCCTGCCGCGGACTCGGTCGAGAGGAGACGCGCCCCCCAACCCAACGCGCGGACACCCCTCACTCCGGCAGGCGGGGCCGGAAGGCTCCTCCCTTCCCGGGAGCCGCCGGGTGCCCGCTCTGCCCGAGGCGCGCCTACCTGGCGGACGCTGGCTATGGGCTCGCCGTTGGCGGGGCAGTACGTGGTCACCACCTGGAGCAGGAGGGAGAGGGGTGAGCCGCGGCGCCGCGCTCGCATCTTCACCCAACGGGCGAGGCGCAACTTCCACGGCATCCCCAAGGCCCAGCCGCGTGGCGGCGGCGGCGCCCCAATCCCAATCCCCATCCCCATCCCCATCCCCATCCCCATCCCCGGGCCCGGTTCCCTCGGCCCGCTCCCCCTTGCGGGGCGCGCCGCCGCCCGCACCTGCCCGCCGCCGCCCCAGCGCCCGTTGTAGACGCCCGGGTTCTCCTCCTGCAGGCCCAGCTCCCGCAGCCAGGCGTAGCGCGGCTGGCTGACCAGCAGGCTAGACATGGCGGCTGCCGGCGCGCCAACCCGCCGCGGCAGCAGAGCAGCGGCAGCGCGGCGAACGCCCAGCATCGCCGGCGGCCGTCCGGGGCGGGACGGGGGGTGGGCGGGGGCACGCGGCAGCGGCCGCCCCGCCCCGCCCCGCCCCGCCCCGCCGCCGCCTGGTGGGAGACCGGCGGCGCCCCTCTGCCGGGCTCCGCCCCCGCCTGCCTGCCCGCTGCCCGCGTTCCTGCCGGCCCCCTGCCAGCCCCCCCGCCTGCCGCCTGCCCGCACCCCGAGGCTGGAGGCAGGCAGAGACCAGCCCGTGGAGAGTCCCAAATCCAACCCCCTTCCAGGTTCCCTCCCCCACCAAGGGTCACCGTGCACCGCCGGAGTGCGGGGGCAGCGGAGTGCCCCGGTCCAGTATTTATAATTGCAGGGGAGGATAAGAGCACACGGGCGTCAAAACAGGGAAAAAAACTGTAGCTATCCTTACTCAACAAAGGAGGAGGAGGAATAGTAGCAGCAGTAGTAGCAGTAATAACAATTAACTATCATATTTATATTTATATTTATATTTATATTTATATTTATATTTATATTTATATTTATATTTATATTTATATTTATATTTATATTTATATTTATATTTAGTAGTAGTAGTAGTAGTAGTAGTATTACCGTTTTCTTTCTTTAATACCATGCTTGAATCTCAGTCAAAAGTGGCTTCAGCTTCTAGGCCAGCCACTTGTCCACACTCCAGTGTTTGTGATTTTGCAGTCTTTTTATTTCTCCTTTCCTGTATGTAGGACTAACATACTTGCCTCACTTGATATCCACCCAGCTTGCGAAATTTTAAGTTATTACTGTCCCATGTTTTTAAACTGTAAATCCCCTTTTTTAGAAATTCCCCTGATTTAGAAATTTATATGACTTACTATGATCAGGAAATATTGTTTGTTTTCAAGAACACAGTGTTTTCTGAATGAGCAAATCAATTAGGAATAAACCCTGATACTAAGCTTTAAATGCTTAAAGGAAAGAATAAAAATGCCACTGACCTCAAGAATGCCAATTTTTTTTGTTGTTGTTTTCACAACTACACATTTTTAGGGTACTGTGAACTGCAGTAACTATAAATAATTTACTTTTTAAGAAATGGTTGTTCAAGTATTTTTGTGGAATGGAAAGTATCTTTGGATGATGTAAACAGACTCGTATTATAATGTAGTCTGGCAAGGTTCAAGAGCGGAAGATGCCATTGGCTTCACTGCACGCAAGATCAAATTGTCACTTGTACAAGGAAACTGGGTTTGAATACTGTAAAACTTGTATCAAAAAGGCAGCAATTCAATCACTTTTAAGGGGAATACATAATCTCAAGCAAAAGAAACTCAGAAGGGAAATTAGTATATCTGAAAGGTAAAACTCTTCTTTTAAGCAGGGGGTTGAAACGTTACATGTACTAGGAGAACAAACACCATCAAGAGAACAGCAGTATAGACTTTCTTCCCCTGCTTTGACACCGTGCTTTTACAGCCTTGACCTCGAGAAGCTACAGGTGGTGTGGTAGATCAGTCTCTAAAGCTGTTTGTTCATTGTCCGGCTGGCAGAGCCTACCAAAAATCTGTTGGGTAGGTTTCCATCACACCTGACCTGAAATGAGCTTGTTTTGATGTGGTGACTTAAAAGTGTGAAGCATCCCTTGAGCTATTCTATCTCCTGATGACTGTTACTTGTAGTGTGAACATTTTTCTTGGAAGGTTAATATAGTATATAGATCAAATACATAGACAAAATAGGCTTTAGCCAGCTGCACAGCATGGTGAAGATGGCGTGGAGCTGAAGCAGGTCCACATGTGCCTTGGGGAAAAGCCTGCTGAAGGAGTACCCCATCCACTTAACTGAGGATTAAGTAACAAAAGCTACAGCTTTTGTGGCCGGAACTGTTCTTGCATTGCGTTCGCTGGGGTGAACACGAAGCCCACAGCTTTGTGTTCGAAATCATCCAGACATCGATCAGAGATCATGACCTCCATTGACTCTCTTGAAACTTCACAGAGATCTTCCTTGTAAGTTCTGGCCCTGACACCTCCCAGAGGGATTGGAGGGATATACTCCAGTGCAAAGACATGGGCTTTCTCTTGATATTAAATACCAAGGTTGTGAACCCACTATCACAACAATGTCAAGGACTTGAAGGCATCAATGAGCATCAATGGACTTGACCAGCCTTGTCTGCATCCCTCATCCCCACCCCTGGGCACCAACTGAAGCTCAGCCTTGGACCTTTGGTCCCTCCCACCATGGCACAGCCACAGCCATGCCTCTGCTTGGACAAAGATGTGACAAGACAGACCCTCACCCAGGGCCTTTTGGCCTCTGCCCATCACTACGAGATCTGCTTGTCAGCTGGCTTGTTTCTGACCCTGAGCAGCAGGCTGGCTTCCTGCCTCATCACTGCCATACCTCCTCACAATCTGGGCTGTAACTTTGGCTGGTGAGGCTCTGTCCTGCCTCCCAGCGCCCTGTTCCCCAGAGAGCAGTAGCCCTTGCTCTTCCCTGATGAAGAGGGTACAGCTGGCTCAAGCCAGTGCTCTTTGAGAGGTGACGTTTTCTAACGCATTGCACAATCTTGTGCAGACTTTCACCTTTTTGGCCTTATATATCTATATATATGGTCAAAGGGGTATTTCACAACAACATAGCTGCAAGATGTCCTCAACCTATGCAAAAAAAGTGGGACTCTCAAATGTTTAAGGCAGTAGCTGAGGCAATAAACAACGTGGTTTCAATTCCACAGACTTTCTCTATTGCTGTAAGTGAGCAGTTCCTCCAGCCACGACTACACATGGCTTTTGGTACAGCAGCCATTGGACGAGCTGCAAAGAAAATTGAAACCCTTGCAATATGGCTGGCTTGGCTCTGTTCATCTTCGTTTTTTTCTCCAGAGTGTTCAAGCAGATCAAATTGTCACTGTCATAGAAGGTGCCAAAGTCCTTTCAGGAGGGATGAGAGCTTGACTTGTCTGCACTGTATTGGTTAGAGACCAGATATGCAGGACCAGCTGTGTGAGTTGCATTGCTTTTCAGCCATCCGCCGTAGTAAAGATGTGGTTAGACCTGCAGGAAACCCTAGTGTGAGGCCCAAGCTTTTTCCTTCCTGCAGTGTCCAAGTCCAGATCTATGGACTATATTTGGAGCTATATGAGGCAAGGCAGGAGGAAGCGCCAACTGCAGCATGTATTTTTTTCTATTTGTTCTACATGGCTATACTGAGCCTGATATTTTAAATCTTTATTAAAGAGAATTTTAGTGAGAAAGTAGCTATCATTGCTAAGTGTACTTTTCAGTGTGATCATGCTAACATGACAATTTGCATTTCCCTTGATGTGGATGTGTTGTGTCCACTATTGAGAGCACATCTTGGAATTTGAGACATTTAAAAGTGGTCATGGAACATTACTCTGCTGTAAGAATATAGTTAGGATTGCTAAAATGTTCACTTCTACCAAGGCTTCCAAATAGATGGGGAAAGATCCATTTCAGTAATGCTTGAGAAAGTCAGTAAGAATGTGTCCTTGTCTTGTCCATCCTCTCCTTATTTCCAGATCAACCTGTGAGCTGAATCAGCTGAGCATACTCACAGAAGCATTTGGATCCAGCTCCAGGAAAACAACCTGTAAGCTGGGAACTGGGAGCGGGGGCAGTGTGGCAATACCTCGGTTGCAAGCCAGACCATGGATCGTGTGAAACCATGCTCTTGGGTTCTGGATTCACTTCGGTGCTCTTCAGATGCATCTTCTTAGACACAGAGCACAGACCTCTTCCTTGCTCTGTGCTTCATTTCCTCACCTGTAGGAAAAAGTACAAGCTCCTTCCCACTTTAAAGGATAATCCAGAGAGCATTAGCTGCTTGGATACAATGAGGACAGAGGTTAAATGTCCATGTTAAGAAGAGAATATTCCAGAGCTTTTACTTTTATGTGAAGTTAGAGCTAGCTGCTTCAGCCCAGTACAAGGAATTCAGACAGATGGAGTGGGGATGAAAATGGGAAAAGCTTCCAAAAACATGTTTAAAAATTGCCCCCCTTTCACATGTGTTTGCAGCACGACATAGCCTTCCTCCAGAGCAGAAAACTCCTCTGTCATGTTTATGTAATAGCTATCTCAGTTCATTTTCAAAAAGAAATATGCATTTTTCTCAGTGGTATTATATTAAGAATGCAAAGAATTATGGTGATTCTTGCTCTCAAAACAGTGTTAAATCTACAGCTGGGAAAACAAAGTTTTTTTCTGACCCGAGATATTTCAAATCAGTGACCTTCACTTTTGTAGCTCATCATTTACTGGTATTTTAAAGTTTCCCATTTACTCTGCACTGAAAGTGAGAGCACTTACGAAACCCTTGAATCACAAGAAAAAGGCACGTATTATTGTATAGCCCATAAAGACAGAAAGTGGTTTGAGATACTAAAAAAAAAACAAAACCAAACAACAAAAAAAAAGCCCAAACTGAAAGTATTTTGTCATGTGGACAGTACAACATGGAATTTAGCATACGTACAATAACCAGATTTTACATATTTAGCTCCAAGTGATAGTGTAATAGGCAACATTATACTATCCGACTTAGTTCAGGATCTCATGTGGCAGGAAGAGAATACCTAGCAGAACTAGAACCCTGGACTTCAGTAGGGCCAACTTTGACTTTTTCAAACAATTGCTAGGAGAAATACCATGGGACAGAGTACTAGAAGGTAAAGGGGCCCAAGATAGTTGATTAGCCTTCAAGGACCTCTTCTGAGCTCAAGACCGGTGCATCCCAACAGGTAGGAAGTCAAGAAAGGGTACCAAGAGACCTGCATGGTTAAATGGGGAACTGTTGGGCAAACTCCAGTGGAAAAAGAGAGTGTACAGATCATGGAAGGAGGGGCAGGCCACTTGGGAGGAATATAGGTCTGCTGTCAGAGGATGTAGGGAGGCAACTAGGAAAGCTAAGACCTCCTTGGAATTAAACCTTGCAAGAAAGGTCAAGGACAACAGAAAGGGCTTCTTCAAATACATTGCAGATAAAACTAACACTACAGGCAATGTAGGCCCACTGGGGAATGAGAAGGGTGCCCTGGTGACAGAGGATAAGAAGAAGGCAGAGTTACTGTTACTTCTTTGCCTCAGTCTATACTGCTGGAGACTACCCTGATGAGCCCCAGAACCCTGAGGCTCCTGAGGAAGTCAGGATAGAGGAGGAGTCTACCCTGGTTGATGAGGACTTGGTTAGGGACCAGCTAAGCAACCTGGCCATCCATAAATCCATGGTCCTGATAGGATGCATCCGCAGGCGCTGAGAGAGCTGGCAGATGTCATTGCCAGGCCACTCGCCATTATCTTTGCTAAATCCTCCTGAGGACTGGAGGAAAGCAAATGTCACTCCGATCTTCAAAAAGGGCAAGAAGGAAGACCCAGGTAACTATAGACTGGTCAGCCTCACCTCCATCCCTGGAAAGATAATGGAACAATTTATCCTTGGTGCTGTCTCTAGGCATATCAAGGATAAGAGGATCATTAGGGGCAGTCAACTAAGGGGAAGTCATGCTTGACCAACCTGATAGCCTTTTATGAGGACATCACCCAGTGGGTGGATGATGGTAGAGCAGTGGATGTGGTCTATCTTGACTTCAGTAAAGCATTTGACACAGTCTCCTCTCCACAGCATCCTCACAGCTAAACTGAGGAAGTGTGGTCTGGATGATTGGGTAGTGAGGTGGATTGTGAACTGGCTGAAGGATAGAAGCCAGAGAGTAGTGGTCAATGGGACAGAGTCCAGTTGGAAGCCTGTATCCAGTGGAGACCCTCAAGGGTCGGTACTGGGACCAGTATTGTTCAACATATTCATCAGTGACTTGGATGAGGGAATAAAGTGCACAGTCAGCAAGTTTGCTGATGAGACTAAACTGGGAGGAGTGGCTGACACACCAGAAGGCTGTGCTGCCATTCAGAGAGACCTGGACAGGCTGGAGAGTTGGGCGGGGAGAAATTTCATGAAATACAACATGGGCAAGTGTAGAGTCTTGCATCTGGGTAAGAACAACTCCACATACCAGTAAAAGTTGGGGACTGAACTGTTGGGGAAGAGCACAGGGGAAAAAGACCTGGTGGTCCTGATGGGCAGCAGGATGACCATGAGCCAGCAATGTGCTCTTGTGGCTAAGAAGTGTGTATTGGAAGGGGTGTGGTTAGTAGGTGGAGAGAGGTTCTCCTCCCACTCTAATCTGCCCTGGAATATTGCGTCCAGTTCTGGGCCCTTCAGTTCAAGAACAACAAGGAACTGTTGGAGAGAGTCCAGCGCAGGGCCACAAAGATGCTTAAGGGAGTGGAGCATCTCCCTTATGAGGAAAGGCTGACGGAGCTGGGTCTCTTTGGTCTCCCCCCATGGCAGGGGGTTTGGAACTAGATGATCTTTGAGGTCCCTTCCAACTCTAATCATTCTATGATTCTATGATTCTTTAGCTTGGAGAAGAGGAGACTGAGGGGGGAAGTCATTAATGTTTATAAATATGTAAAGGGTGACTGCCATGAGGATGGAGCCAGGCTCTTCTCACCAGCATCCAATGATAGGACAAGGGGAAATGGATATAAGCTGGAACATAGGAGGTTCCACTTAAACATGAGGAAGAACTTCTTCGCAGTAAGGGTAACAGAACACTGGAACAGGCTGCCCAGAGAGGTTGTGGTGTCTCCTTCTCTGGAGATGTTAAAAACCCTCCTGGACGCATTCTTGTGTGATTTGATCTAGGTGGTCCTCCTCAGGCAGGGGGATCGGACTAGATGATCCTTTGAGGTCTCTTCCAATCCCTAACATTCTGTGATTTTGTGATTTAATACAAGAAATGATCAGCTGATCAGTAAGATCTAAAGCTGAAAAGGGAGTTGGTTCAGCAACAACCTCTACACTCTGGCTTGTCCTTCTTTCCACGCTCTCCATACACTGACAATCAGGGAGTTGCACTTGTTCTCAATAACCACACACCTTAGAAAGTAATCACCGCCCTGGAAGAAACATACGTTTCTTGACATAAAGCAGCTAATATAGAGGTACTCTTCAGATTATGCAAAGAAAAAACATGTAAAATGAAAGCATCCTTCCATGCAGCCTGAGGACCCATTCCATAACAAGGTCATCTGTCTCTTACACAGGTTCTTCCATTTGGAGAAAGCAGTTTATAAAGCAAGTGAGCACCATTAGAACCATTTCACCACCAAGGAAACGTAAATCCAGAGATGTTACTTCACAAGCTAATTGGGGAAATCCTTTAGGATTTAGGTTTCAGTATGGTACTTTAGCCTTGAGGCCTTGCTGCTTTATCACTATCGATGTACCGTGTTACACCTGTACAGCTTTCATGTAGTCCATAACTGTACTAAAAGCATCTATGGACCTTCTCTTCTTTCCAAAGAACAATCTGTTGATATTATAAAAAGAACTGACAAGCTCACCTTACACAAACTTGGCTTATCATGAGAGCTGTGTACATCTTTAAACTGATGGGTAGAATAAAAGATGATCAATGCACTCTATTCAGGCTGACAGCCTGGCCCACGTGGGGTTCTGCCAGGGATCGATACTGGACCTCACACTGTTCCACATCTTCATAAACTATCTACATGATGGGATTGAAAGCACTCTCACCACCTTTGCTGATGATGCCAAACTGGGTGGGGAGGTGGACATATCAGAAGGGAGAGCCACTTTACAGAGAGACCCTGACAGGCTGGGAGAGTGGGCGGGAAAGAACAGCATGAAGTTATCAAAGACAAGTTCAAGGTCCTGCACCTGGGATGACATAACCAAAGATCCTAGTACAGGCTAGGATCTGTGTGGTGGGGGAGCAGCCTTGCTGAAAGGGGGCTGGGAGTCCTGGTGGACAATAAGCTGAACATGAGTCAGCAGCATGTCGCTGCAGTGATGAAGGCAAATCAGATCCTAGGCTGCATCCACAGGGATATTACTAGCAAAGATAGAGACATGATCATCCCAGTCTACTCAAGCACTTGTCAGACTGTGGCTGGAGTACTGTGTCCAGTTCTGGTCCTTAAAATTCAAGAAAGACATGGACAGATTGAAGGAGGTCCAAAGGAGGGCCATGAAGATGATCAAAACGCTGGAGAACCTCCCTATGAGGAAAGACTGAAGGAGTTAGGTCTCTTCTGCCTTGAGAAGAGAAGGCTCAGAGGAGACCTCATCACCATATTCCAGTACTTAAGGGGCAGCTACAAAGAGGATGGAGACTCTCTTTTCACGAGGAGCCACATGTAGAAGACAAGGGGCAATGGGTACAGTTGCATTGGATGATGTTTCATCTTGAAATAAGATTTTTATAATGAGAACAATATGTCACTGGAACCTCCCCAAGGACATAGTAGAGTTCCCATTGCTGGTGGTTTTCAAACTGCAATTGGACAAGGTGCTAGATAATCTCATGTAGGCTCCCTTTCCCACAAAAGTTTGGACCAGATGATCTTTCATGGTCCCTTCTATGATTCTATGGCACATGTGAGGTGTTTCGCCCTAGAGCCCAATACGGAAGCAATGGAGAGAAGGACAAAGAGAGATTCAAAAGAACCTAGAACATGCTTGAACAATTCTGATGGACTCCAGGTACATTTTGAATGATGTTGAGAACTGGACAACCTGGGAGAAAAAAAAATAAAGACAGTTTTATACATACATGTGGATGCTTGAACGGTTTGTTATCAGCACAGGGTAAGGCTGTCCATATGAAGTGGGCACCCCAGAGAGAGTTTCCTCACCAATTTTCAAGTTGCCACCATCCTCATTAAACCCGTAACCTCTTCAGACCAGATCATAATTTCTCAGTAACGTTCTTCTGCTTTTTATATTAATGATGCCTGTCTAGAAAGTAGACCACATTGAACAATGACCAATCTAGAATTTTCAAGGTGTGTTTCAGTCCTTTCAGACTTTAAATAGAAAGAACATTTGCAGAAAAATTAGGAGTATTAAGGAAGCAGATAACATTTGATGACATTCAGTCAATTTCGGGGCAGGGAGGCAAATTACAAAACAGCGTTTTCCTACATTCTCCTGCAAAAGGACAAAAAAGAAACATCTTCTATCTTCACTTTGAAATAGTAGAGTCACCTCACAACTTACATACCTCTAAGGATAGAAGGAAGATGGTGAATGAGTTAAATACAAAATTATTATAAGAAGTTTATTTCATGCTGAGTCAATCCACAATTATTTTCTTGTATCCCCTTTCTTTGCAATCAGCAGAAAAGAAAAATTATTTGTTGTTGTTTTCTTTTGACATTTTGCAGTTTAGAAAATATTTTCTGGTTTATATATTGTTTTTTAATTCTCCATTCACACAGATCCTAATACAAGATATTACGGCCTACCACTGAAGTTGCAAGAAAGAATCAGCACGTTAAACCAACCAACCAACCAACCAACCAACCAACCAACCAACCAACCAAAACTAACTTCCTTTGACTTTGTTCTTATTTTGGTTCTCGTGATGGAAGAGCATAAATCAGAGGTTTATCTTCTCAAAGGAGCAGGACAGCTAAGTACAAGTGATTATAAGAGAGCTGAAGCACAGGGAATTTCTTGGATTCTGCTGGAAACTTTAGGGTTTACAAATCTAGAAATTGTGTGAAGGAGAATCAAATGTTTCATTATTTTATCCATAAAATGCAATACCCTAGTTTATATTTCTAGTATAAAATAACTAAAACTATATTAGAGTACTAACAATGCTAAGTGCATTGCTATATTGGTACAAGTATTATCTTACGGGTACACTGTCAGTTTGCCAGTAGTTCCTGGGATGCACCAGCTGCTCAAGAGTACGTGACACTCATCCAGGGTATGAGGAAAGGTGTCAAACAGCCGGCGTTGCTGAGAGATTTCATGGTTTGATTCCCTGTTATCTACTGAAGTCTCAAAATTGTTTTGGCAGAGAGGAAGTGTTCATAATATTTTATTTATACAAATTCTCTTTCATGTACCAAGAACAGAGCTTAGACTGTTATCTTGCCTTTTACTGAGGGAATAAGGTCTCCCTCTCTATTTCTTTTCAGTACAAACATAAACTGTATATTTTGCACTTAGAGAACCAGGCTAAAAAGTAGATTATCAAGGGGAAAGATTAAAATCCTGGGATATCCCCATCACCACTACTTCTTTTTTTTTCTATTATGCTCTATCAGTGAGGCCAGACCAATGGCTTGTCATGAAAAGCACCAGCTTAATTTTTTTCCTCTGATTAACCTGCTGTTACAGATCATAGGTTCCCATACAGGAAGAAGTGGAGGGCTTAAGAAAAATTAACTCTGGGACAGCAGGGCAGTGCAGAGTTACACGGGACGCAGTAGCGGCTTTAACAAGGCTACAGTTGCAATCTGATTATTTAGCTCATCCAACTGGGAGAGCCGATGAGGACAAATTGGTGGGTCTCAAGTTTTTCTTTGTTTAGGCTGCTCAAGTTACACCAACTTGGCTTACCATTTCAGGCAAATTTCATTTTCCAATTGGGGTAACATTAACATGCTTGTCATAAAATTGATTTAATTTACATAGTACTCCATGTGTGTATGTGTTGAGAGGGAGAAAACTTTATTTAGAAACATCCAGCAGAAACTGGTTTTCCCCATTCACCTTTTCTCTCAGGCTATAAACTTCTGTGACTCTCAGCTGTCTCTTCTGTTACAAAGGCAATCAAATTACATCCCCATCTTCCCAACAACAATTAAGAGAGGTTAAGTAAAAATCTACAGAATTCTGTCCTAGGGCTATTTCTGGAGAATGATCAAAATATAAGAACTTCCTGTCACTGTCTGGCATCTGTGTGTGCATGAGGAGGAAAAGGTATTGGGGGAATGGAGAGTGGCTATGAAAGAGCTTAAGGCAAAGGTCTGAGTTAAATGCACCCTCTGGGATGCTAGTTCTCCTCATGACCTGTGTCTGGGGGAGAGTGTCATAAAAAGAAATGTCTTTCAGACTCCTTAGAGAACAGCAAAATGCTACAACCTTTGTTGAATGCTTCTGGAAGCAGCTTGGTGAGACTCATTTGTTGCAAGTAGTACTTGCATGTCATTTAATCTTAACTATATGTCGTGGTTTAGCCCAGCCAGCGGCTGAGCTACCATGCTGCTGCTCGCTCTCTCCTCCACACGGTGGGATGGGAGAAGAAAATCAGGACAAGAGGGGTGAAACCAGTACGTTGGGATAAGAGCAATTTAACAGAACGACACCAGGAAAACTGAAAGAAAAGGGTAATTGATCATAAACGCTCAACTGCAAGAATATGACCCGACAGCTACAATCGCTCACCACGCAGAACCCAGAGCTCAGGAGACTCCCAGCTCCCGAAGTGAAGTCCCTCCTCTGGCTGCTCCCCCAGTATATACTCTGAGCGACATCATATGGTATGGAATAGCCACTGGCCAGGCTGGGTCAGCTGTCTGTGGATGTTCCTCTCAGCTTCCTGCGGAAAAGTTAACTTTTTCCCAGCCAAACCCAGGACACTACAACAAGCGCAGATCTGCTCATCTTGTTAATCCTGAAAATATACAGGGAAGTTTTGTATGTCAAGATGATGTGCTTCTGTAGTGAGTAAGATGGAAGTATCTGTAATTTTTTATATATTTTTTTTTAATCTGAGACAAAACAAAATGTTCTAATTGACTCTTAGTTGTTTAAAACCAAACAAATTGACTTTTAAAAATGTTTTACTCCAAGATAAAAATAAAATATTATATAAAAATATATTACACCAAGATTTAGTGATTCAAACACCTATTACTTGCAATCTCCCAGATCAAGGCAGACCTAAGAGACATCTCAAATTAACCACCCTGCCTGTCTGCAAGAGACAGTTGTCAGCAAAAACTAAGTGGTTGATCAAAATATTCATGTACGGACAGGAGCAACTAGGTCTCCCTAGTTATGCTGTGACCAGCACAGATGACGGTGTAACCATACTGATAGCAAATCCATTACTTTCAGTTATTTAAAGCTAGTGTTATGCACAATTATTGCAACAAACCTCTACCTTCTCTTCTGTGGTTTTCTCAGGTTAGAGAGCAAACAACGTAATGAACAAGATTTTAAGAAACAGTAGGGACAGGTGTATCATAAGCATTTGTAAAATAATTCTTATTTCCTCCCAGTTCTCAGAGATTCATTATATATTGAATAATATGCTGATTGCATTTGTTCTGCAAGGAGCTCTAAAAGGTTCTGTTTGAAATTTTACATTGTTCTCTTTTTTTTTGAGGAAGGAAGCATTGCCATGGAAGCATGTTAACAAAATGACACTTTTCCCAGTTTGTATGATAATTTACATGGACTTATAGTGTACACACCCATACTAAATGCAGGGGGAATGCCATAGGTTTGCAGTAAGTTTGCAAGCAAAACCAAAATCATGCCTGTGTCATCTTGTGGCAAACCAGTGGCAAACTTAAATAATGAAATAAAAATTATTTTGGCTGATGATAGATCTTCTAATTAGAAAGTAAAGACATTAAATGAAACTGCCTACCTATCCTTCCATGGCAAACAGTACTTTGGGGGTTTATTACTGCTTTTATTTAATTCTATTTATTTTCACTAAAATGCTTCATTGCTCAGAAACTATGGGAGGTCTTCAGAGAGTGGGAAAGTTTTTTACTTGTCATGGAGCGACTTGTTGATCCGAGGGAAGGGGGATACCATGGAAGCCCTCTACCTCCTCTGCGGGAGGGGTTGCTCTTTTAGAGTACTCAGGAAGCAGGAGAGAGAATGAAATTGATCTCTTTTGTGCAGTATTATTCTGATAAACTGCTCAAGAAGAGCCATAAAATTGAAGACTGTGATCCTTAAAGACAGCTTTGATTTAAAGGATGGAAGAAATCTGGCGGGTTGTGAGCTGTTGCTGGAGTAGGAAAGCCAAGATGATGTTTACACAGTACATATCAGCTGTGGGTTTGGAAATGTTCCTATCTTACAAAGATTAGGAATTAATGAAAACCATTAAACTTCTGTATCTACAAATGCATGAACACTGAGATTTATGAATCTCTAATGACCTAAAAAAATGCCCCATTTCCAAAGCACAGCTTTCAACACCATCCTTGAAAGCCATGCTTTCCAAAGAATTATTAATGAACAGGAGTGTTATCGTCAGTACTAGATATAGCAACCCATAAATGTGTAGATAAATGACTTCAGATAAGAGTAACTCCAATCATGATCTTGAGTAAATTGAATGTAATCAGAATGGATACAGTCCCTAGGGGCATATATATATTTCTTCCAAGTATAGATATGTGTAAAATGAAAATTATTTTTCCTTTATTTGCAATGGGATTTTCAGCATGACCTAAGGGAGTTAGCAGTATCTCAAGAATGTTTTCTAGGAAATTAATATCTAGTAAAGATCATCTTGGAAATACAAGCTAAAAATGTCAATGGGAAATATATTTTCATTTAAAAAAAGAAAATCTCCTGTGAAAAATATTTAATTTTACTAAATAGCAAAGTATTTTCATTTGTCAGTTTGACCTTGTCCCATCCCACTCAGTGGGAATACTTAATTCTCTGCACGGTATCCAGGAGTCATGACAATGACCCAAGAGCTTAGATTAAAAATAAAACTTTTACAAAATTGCAAAAGATGGTAGCTCCAAATTGTGTTACTTTTAATGCATCAAGGTTACAACGGATGTTAACGTGGCCAAACTTACGATGTAATGTCTAATGCTGATAAATTACAAAATAGAGCAGATTGACAAACTCGTAACAGCATTGCCCTTATGCACCTATAAATCAAGCCAAAGATAGAGAAGGAGGTATATGAAAACAGAAGGAGAGATAAAAGAGAAAAGATATCGCCACCCTTGGATCCAGCCATGATCTCTGCTGGTAGTCGAAGTGGGCGCACACTGGGAGGCTTGCCCATTCCCCCTTTATATTCTTCGGGTGCCTGTCGCCCCTTCTCAGGGAAGGAGTACTGTTGTGTGTACACAGTTGCCGTTCTTACAACTTCACAAAAGTTCTCAAAATGAGTCTGGGGGATGTAGGAGGGTTCTGGTCGTCGTTTGGGTAAGCGCCCCCTACTCATTCCAAGGTGAAGTTCTGTTCAGGACACAACTGTGGTTGTGCTTCTTGTCAAATTATGAATAAGCATTCTGTCCATCCTTGATTGCTACGAAGTTACATACAAAGATCCGTCCTTGGCCTTGTTAATGACCTCCATGATTGTTGCAGAACTAGACTACGCACGTGCCCTTAGCCTCAAGTCAAGAAGATGATGCAGGAGGTGGCACCGCCCTGCCTGCGCAAGATGTGCCATTATCTGCTGCTTCCCTATTTCTGTGGGCCTGCAAAAACAGTTTAAGGCATCTCCCATATGTCCCTTATCAAGTGAGGAAGGTACAGTGCCTTCTTTGAACTCAAGTTTGGTTTCTCAAGACGAATCTTGGCACAATCACTCACTCCGACCTGGGACTCTACAGACCTGAACTGAAACATTTTGTTCGGAGGTTTGTTTGTTTCGGAGTTTTATTTCGCTTGTACCTGAAACGTTTCAACATTTTTCATACTACATTGCTCTTCTATAGTACCATGGACAATTATGGGGATTGTAATATGTGTCCCTTTCTCTTTTAAGTGGTGAGGCCTTTGTCCAGACCCCAAGCACCTCCTGACAGAGATGTATAATGCACCACAGGAGTCACTTGCTGACTGTGTGTCAGGGGAGAGATGGGTTAATCAGGAGCTCAGCCTACAGAAAGGAATGAAGAAATAAAATTACTTGAACTCTAATTGCTGTGTTCCTGCATAACATTCTAGAGAGGTACAATTTAACATGAATGTGCTCCAAAATAAAAACATACGGATCTCAAACTGGTGACGGGATTTTACATTTTGCTTCATACAAAGTAGTTATTTAATTTTTCATCTCAAGTTAACAGAATGCCAAAATTTCTGTCCTATGGAAAAGCATTATGTCTGCTTTTTTGCTGATGCCCTTGGAAATCTGAACTAACGTCCCTTGGTTGTACACCTTCCTCCATCCCCTCACTTTCTTTTTTCTTTAGACGTTTTCTTTCTTCAGGTCTGAGGTCTCTCCTCTGCTACTCTGCAATCCTCATCCTCCTCCAGATCTTGACCATCACTATCCCACAGTCCCTACGGCCAATGCTGCCCTCCATGACCACCTTCCCTAGTAGGTCTTCCTTGTTACTGACTAGCAGGTCTAGCTCTGCCTCATCCCTGCTGGACCCCTCCAGGACCTATATCACAAAGTTATCCATGACACTCTCCAGAAATCTCCTCAGCAGCTCATGTCCCGCTGCATCTCCCTTGCAGTCGATGTCAGAGTGGTCGAAGTCTACCAGGAGAAATAGGGTGGATGACCAGAGACTTTCTCATGTTCTTTGTCCCCTTCCCCCTCTACCAGGAGGTCATTAACACCCTACCCCCACTCCACAGTGTCACCCCTGTTCGTGCCCTCTCCCTCATCTCTGATGTCCTTGATCTCGTCCACCTGCCACCCATTCCATAGAGGAGCCTGTCGTGGGTTAGGCCGATCCGGCAACTAAACCCCATGCAGCTCTCCCACTCCAGTAAAATGGAGAGGAGAAAAATATAATAAAAGAGCTGAGGGTCAAGACAGGAACAGAGGAGCACCCACCAACCATGGTCCTGGGCAAAAGAGGCCGTTTTCTTAATGCAAAACTATTTATTAGAATCATAGAATCATAGAATCATAGAATCGTTAGGGCTGGAAGGGACCTTCAAAGGTCATCTAGTCCAACCCCCCTGCAAGGAACAGGGATATCTCCAACTAGATCAGGTTGCCCAGGGCCTCATCCAACCGGGCCTTGAACGTCTCCAGGGATGGAGCATCCACCACCTCTCTGGGCAACCTGTTCCAGTGTTCTACAACTCTCATGGTAAAACAGCTACCTAAAAAGACAAAAGCAAACAAAAACGATTACTTGAGAGGATAACAAGAAAACAAGGCCAGATCTTAAAATCAACACCACTCTCCCACCTTTGCCTTTTCTTTCCGGCTCTACACCTGCTCCTCCCAGCGGCACAGGGGGCAGGGAATGGGGGACTGCAGGTCAGCTCATTCCATGCTGTTACTGCCGCTTCTCTTAAGGAGAAGGAGTCCTTACACCATTGTCCCTTGCTCCAGTGGATCCCCTACTCACGGAAAAAGCGTGAATCCTACCCACTAGGAGGCAAATCCTTGCCCCATCGGATCGCCCCAGTGCGGGCTTTACCAGTCCTGGACTTTTAAGGAGTTGTTGCCACTCGCTCTGCCGTGCGTCGTCATATCGACCTTAAATACGTCTCCATACAGACTTAAAATGCGTGAATGCGCCTTGACCTGTGCCCATGATTCACAATAGTCTCAGGCTCAGGCATCTCCTTTAACCAAACACCTCCCCATCAGCGAGGGTCATCCCATGGACTCTAGATGCGTACCGTCCTCAGGCTCTGGCATCTCTTCTCGACGTGGATCCTCCATGGGCTGCGAGTGGGTCTTTGTTTGCTCCGCCGAGGACTGGTTGCAAAGGGGCCGCTTGCAATGGGGACTCAACCGCAGCACTCATTGTCCCATTCCATCTTCACTGACCTCTTATCTGTGTGGCCGTTTGTCTCAGATCTCAGTCTTTTCTGGGTGAACTCGGCCCGGTGGGCACCCTGGGAGTGGAGCTCTCCCCGAGTTCCCCAAGCGTCTCTGTCGGGGCCATCCTCGACGGGGGCAAGGGGGGAGGGGGCACCAGCCCGGCCCGGGTTGCCAGGAGCTGGGGCCGTGCCTCCCTCCCTTCTCCTTGCCCATGGGCAAAGGCACAGCTTTCTGGTTCCTTTGTCCTGACGTAAATAGGGCAATTCACAGAGGCGTGGATAGGCTCAAGCCCCGAGGGGGATGGGAGTCCGGTGTGATGGGCAGCTTCTGCCACCTGGACCTCCCCCCCCCCGACTTCAAACCATGACAGAGCCCCATGCACCCCAGCTGCTCTCTCATGTGGAGGGCCATCCCTCCTCATCATCCCTACTGGTCTCTGCTGGAGGGCTTGCACCCATCCGTCACAACACACATCGCAGTCTCACCACATCTCAGTTACTCGAGTGATACCATGTGTGATCCGTATGCCCAGTCCCTGGTTACCACAGTCCCTTTGATTATGTTACTGCCTCTGCCTCACTAAAATAGTTACAGAAGTGGCTGTCATGGAGCAACATGTGCCTATGTGAAGGGAAAATAATTATTCTGCTTCCATTCTTTTTGTACTTCTGTTGCAGGCTGATGGTGTCTACTTAAAAGCCTTTTTATGGCAGCAGAACACTGCACATTCTTGTAAGCCATCACAAAGAAAAATATTCTGGATTTGATGAACTCACAGCTTTGCCTCCCTCTGATCCATCATCATAAGCCACACAGCTGCCAAGGGTACAGGAGGTAAAAATTTAATTCTGATCTGACAAGAGGATTTTGAATCTTCCAGGAGCTATACACCACAGGGTTCATCAATTCTGACACAATTACAAGACATTTCCAGGCCCTCTCTCAGGTGAGGCAGGTGGGGTTCATTCCATTTATGACATCCAGGAGCAAGGCTCATTATCAGTTCTCTCTAAGTAGTTATCTCAAAGGCCCAGGCCGAATTGCCCTTTGAAGAACTATTTTAAATTATAAAACCAGAATCAAAAATAGAGAAAAAATTATTACTATTATTTAAACAACAGTGTTTCCTAATGATTCTTCAATAATGAAAATGTTAATGAACTAATTGAAATAGGACAAATTATTATTATCAAACACTATTCATTAAAACAGCCAAAATCTAATTCAGCCTTTTAAAGTGTTTTTGTTACAGGTTCATAGAAAGCATTTGCACACCAATACAAGCATTCTGAGCCGGAATAACCATAATTAGATTTCAGTTGTTTAGTGGAAAACTTTGTGGTGCTTGGTGAAAAGAAGCAGACAGGTATCTGAAACAATTCTTGAAGGAGTTTAGAAAGAAAGAGTGGCTCAATGCAGTAACGTAACTGTTTTTAATGGAATGCAGGAATAAATCAGCTGGCTTTAGGAGGAACAATAGCCTTGGATATGTGGGAATGTCCTAGATGCCTGCAACAGACAACGAGCTTCATAGGGAGCCTTTTGGAAGTGCTGAGGTGCTTACAACATGACAAGATGTATGCTTAAGTTTCCTTGTTCTGTGTATTGCCTCACAGTTTGTTTGCGTGAATGAGCTTATAGCCAAAAAAGTGTCTAACACCGTAATACCTTCAAATCATAGAATCATAGAATATCTCAAGCTGGAAGGTATCCATAAAGACTTAGTCCAGCTCCCGAATGGTTCTTCAAAGCTAGAACTAGCCTCTTTAAAGACAGGTATGTTTTGAGAAGTTTCACCATCAGAAGAACTGAATAGCCTGTGACTGATGAAAAGTTTCAACACTGTTATGATTTAGCAGCAATTCAAGATTTATTGATGGTATGAGGTGAATCAAAAGTTGAATTTTAGCAGCACTTAATGATCAACCAATTTAAGGATTAATGAGATGATTAAATAGGATATGATATAATTAAAACAGTGACTCGATTACAGATTTGAAAATGACAAGATTCACACTAACTTACTAAGTGCCGTGGACTCACTTGAGGGAAGAGATGCCATACAGAGGGACCTTGATAGGCTTGAGAAATGGGCCAGTGCAAACTGCATGAGCTTCAACAAGTCAAAATGCAAGGTCCTTCACCTGGGTCGGACCAATCCTAGGCACAAATACAAACTCGGCACAGAGTGGGTTGAGAGTAGCCCTGAAGAGAAGGATTTGGGGGTGTTTATAGATGAGAAGCTCAACATGAGCCGACAGTGCGCTCATGCGGCCCAGAAGGCCAACCGCATCCTGGGATGTATCAAGAGAAGCGTGGTCAGCAGATCAAGAGAGGTGATTCTCCCCCTCTACTCTGCTCTTCTGAGACCCCACCTCAAATACTGCGTCCAGTTCTGTTGTCCCCACCATAAGAGAGACATAGATTTGGTAGTGCGTGTTCAGAGGAGGGCCACAAAGATGATCCAGGGGGTTTAAGTTGAAGGAGAACAGTTTTAGATTAGATCTTAGGAAGAAATTCTTCAGTACAACGGTGGTAAGACTTTGGAATAAATTGCCCAGAGAAGTTGTGGATGCCCCCTCTCTGGAGGTGTTCAAGACCAGGTTGGACGGAGCCTTGAGTAGCCTGGTCTAGTTGAGAGGTGTCCCTGCCCATGACAGGGAGGTTGAGTTAGATGATCTCTGAGGTCCCTTCCAGCCTATGCCATTCTATGATTCTATGATCCTACATAAAACTAAACGTATATACACATGTATAAGACATAAAATGCACAGACAGATAGAAATATTTGGATCCAATGAAATATAGACACCCACACTCATGAAGACAAATGTGTATATTCAGACGCACGTGTAGGCAGAGAGGTGAGTGGAAGAGGCTACCCTACAGGTAAAATTTCCCTCTCGAGTTTAAAGTAAGCACTCACAATGCACATCAGTATTCCTCAACGGGCAATAATTGAGACTCAAGGAGGATGAGTCCCTCAGTCTTCCTTCAGCTTTGTTGGCAGGGGGTTCACGGATTAATAAGAACTGGCTAAACTGGAGAGTATATAACCCCTCGCTCGATGCTTGGTGCAATTCCTCTCCTTTTTCCCGGGCAACATGCCAACCTATGTTGAATTGGATGTGGATTGTGGAAAGGCAGCAGACCAGAGCATTAAGGCACCCCCCTAATGAACCTGGCTCCTGCTTCTCCTATCACTTGACCTGGTACCTCTGTACCTGGGCTGCAGCCACAAAGGGCGATACCAGAACAAATTCTGGGCCTGCACAGTTAGTGGAAAATACCAAAAGATTTTGTCACCCAAGTTGGGCTGAAATGGAAAAGTACATGACAAAAGACAATTATCTTGAAACCTATAAATAACAATTCTAAGCGAGACCCTTTTAGGTCTCCTAGATGGCAGAGGGCTGTGATCAGCATCTCCCCTCAGCTGGGTCACCTTTCAGGTATCAACTCCATGGATTTACCTAATGCCATTAATAAATCTTGAACTTCTGCTAAATCATAAATGTTTTAAAGCATTTCATCTGTGACACAGCCAAAAGATAAGTTTTGTATCCTAGTTCCTTTTCTTTTGTTGGATAATGCTGCTGTCTCGGGAAAAGAACAAAACTATCTCTATCCACTACTTGCTCTCAAAAACGCTGATCTCTCACCAGTCTGAAACCAGAGTCCTAACTAATGCCCCTGAGAGACCTCACCATGCACTTCATCTCACCAGAATTACATTCTTTTTGTGAGTGGCACTCCCTGAAACTGTGGTGCATTTTGATGTGCATAAGACATTTTGAATATTTTGTTTGTTTGCTGTAGGAATCCTGTAACCACAGGCTGTGTGCACTTTCATGTCACCTAGACAGGTTTTGATCCACATCAGAATCTCACATGCATGTTACACATTAGGAGCTATACAATCACAGTAAGGCATAAGACCCTTAAGGAGAGTGTGCATCCCACTTCCCCGCAACACCTAAAAGAAAAAAAAAATAACCAGATCAGTTTGCTGACCACACCAGCTTATGTGGTGTGGTCAACATGCTGGAGGGAAGGGATGCCATCCAAAGAGACCTTGACAGACTGTCACGTCCCAAATATCTGCCTGTGATCACGCCACATCCCAGTTAAGGGTCCACAGATATAGCGGCAGGAAGGAGGGAGAGGTGACTCAGATTCACGGATTCCCTCTGTGTGGATTAAGGTGAGAATGAACTCAAGGTCTGTGAGTAAGCAAAAACCTTTATTCCATAGTTAGGCTCATGGGTAAATAATCAGATAGCAGAAATACTTATGGCTCACCACGTGTGTGGGGTTTATGCATTGCATTACTTGTTAGAGAGAAAAAAGGAATAAAAGGGAAGAGAAAAGGAGAAGAAAGAGAGGGAGGTGGGGGAGAGAGAGAGAGAGAAAGAGCTATATCACTGGTCCGGTTTGAGTTCTGGTGTTGGTCCAGCCAACGAACATCTCTGATGTGTAGGAGCGCTCATTCAGAAGTTCATCCAGAAGTTTCCCACCCAATGGCACTTTTATGTCCTCTGTTCACTACAGACTCCCCCTCTGCCCAGGTGGCAGTTTAGGTTCAGGGTTGAGCTCAGAGAGTTTCACTTCAGGGTTTTTGCACCTTGTGGGTGTTTGAGACATTCCTTGGAAAGCCTCAGGGAATCTCCAGCCCCTGTTCCTTTATCGAGCTTTTGCCTCCTGCCATTGTCTGCACCGTTCTGAGCAAACAGTTGTTTGTTCCAGGGGGTCATAAGTTAGCCTTGGTGTTAAACTATGACGTTTCTTCCATGTTGGTCTTCTACACAGCCTTGACAAGTGAGACTGTGCAAACCTCGTGAAGTTCAACACCACCAAGAGCAAGGTCCTGCACACGGGTCAGGGCAATCCCAAGCATAAGTACAGGCTAGGTGGAGAATGGATTGAGACCAGCCCTGAGGAGAAGGACTTGGGAGTGCTGGTTGTAGAGAAGCTCAACATGAGCCAGCAATGTGCGCTTGCAGCCCAGAAAGCAAACCGTGTCCTGGGCTGCATCCAAAGAAGTGTGGCCAGCAGGTCAAGAGAGGTGATTCTGCCCCTCTGCTCTTGTGAGACCCCACCTGGAATACTACATTCAGCTCTGGAGTCCTGTCCTAGTTTTAGCTGGGACAGAGGTTTTTTTTAACAGCTAGAAAAGCTCCATGTTTTGGTTTTACTCAGAGGCTCACTCTGAGAAGAATGCTGATAACAAGCTGCCAAGGACTTTTCAGTGTGCCGGAGTGCAGAAGCACGGCGGGATAAGGGGGGAGCATAGATGGGACAAGGGGGACACGATTCCCCTTGTCATTTGTGTGGAACTTAAGACTGAGGGCCAAACTGGCCAATTAGTATTCCATATCATGCAGCATCATGCCCAGTATAAAAGCGAGGGTCAGACGGGAAGAAGGGCTTTTGCGCTTTGGCTTTTGCCGCTTTTGCTCTTGCTGTGTTTTTCACTCTATTGCTTTTCTTTTTTTTTTCTTTCCTCTCTCTCTCCCAGTACTCCCACTCTCCGAGTACTCTCTCTCCCTCTCTGCCCCTCTCTATTTCGGGGCCTCGCGTTCGTCCAGGATTTTTCAGTTTTCGGGATGAGACGGGCTTCGCATACGAGGGGGTGGTGAGCACCTACATTGTATTAAATCATCTGTATTAAATCACTCTTATCTCAACCCACGGGTTTCACGTTTATCCTTTAATTCTCTCCCTCATTCCTGGGGGTGGGGGAGGGGGAGTGACCGTGGCTGTGTGTGTGTGGGGCGGTTCAACCTAACCCACGACAAGTCCCCAACACAAGAAGGACATGGAGCTGCTGGAGCAGGTCCAGAGGAGGGCCACAAAAATGATCCGAGGGCTGGAATACCCCTCCTATGAAGATGGGCTGGGAGAGCTGGAGTTGTTCAGCTTGGAGAAGAGAAGGCTCTGGGGAGACCTTCTAGCAGCCTTCCAGTACCTAAAGGGGGCCTACAAGAAAGCTGGAGAGGGACTTTTTACAAGGGCATGTAGTGATAGAACAAGGGCAAATGGTTTTAAAATGAAAGAGAGTAGATTTCGATTAGATCTAAAGAAGAAATTTTTCACTCTGAGGGTGGTGAGGCACTGGAACAGGTTGCTCAAAGAAGCTGTGGATGCCCCATACCTGGCAGTGTACAAGGCCAGTTTGGATGGGGCTTTGAGGAACCTGATGTAGTGGAACATGTTGCTGCCCATGGCTGGGGAGTTGGAACTAGGTGATTCTGCACCCAAACCATTCTATGATTTTATGATTCTATGATTCCATAAATCATGTGGAAACATGGGACTTAAAAAACAATGAGAAAAAAAATCTTATATTTTAAGGGATTTACCTGGAACTTCATACGGCCAGAGAGAAGTCAGCTCTTGCATAACCAAAAGCACATTTGTGCTGCTAATAGCGCTGAGGCTCTGAGCTAGATATTAGGTCTATTTGTTGCTTACCAGCAACCAGAAGGAAAAGACCAATGACCATTCAACATTTTGCCCATGCTGATAACCTATGTCTTTTGTCTTGTAGTGTTTATGACACAATGCTGTCAATGAAGGGAGTTTAACAAACGGAGTTTTTGTATAGCTATCATGACTTTTGTGAAGGTTTTTCTTGTGTAACTTAGCATCTGAATGTCTTTGTGAGTGATAAGAGGGCTGTGAAGAGTCTCCCCTCTGTGACTGTAATTATTCAGTGCTCTGCCGAACGGCATTTCTTGTCCTTTGAGTAGCATTGCTGGATGAGAAAGGTTGGCTGTTCAGCTGATACAAGCCTTAGGCAGAATTCTCTGAGATATATTTAGAAAGTGACTACAAGGACATTAAAAAATAAAATTTTAAAAATTATCATCCAAATGTTAGTTCAGGTCAATCTGGATTTCGTTATTACAACATTGCATATTGGAATAACAGGGCAGGAGAGAGTGAGGGAAGATAATATGCAAGAATGAAAAGAACAGATATTTTACAATAACCAGCTATTATAGAGGCATCATAACCTTGAGACATATGCTTAAATTCAAGCCCAGGTGTATGTCCAGAGGAAAAAAAGTATTCATTTTTTATGCTTCAATATCCAGCTGAATCAAAGCCTAAAATCACTGGAGGCACAGATTTGGCACCAGATCAAAAAGAAAAAGGAATTCAAGGGCTTAAACTCCACATGAAGCCCAATAGGTTTTTTAGGGCAAAGATCACATTCCTAGGAATCCTGGCTCAACAGCTATCAACACTCCCTCCATATAATATTTCTTGTGAACATTACAGATTTGGGGCAGAAGGGGGCATGTCTGGAAGGGCTTTGATCTTATTGGTATGGGATGGTTCATTGTTAATTCCTAAACCCAGCCTGGACAAAAAACAATCCGTTCCCCTGCGCATGTTGTAAGAGGAGGGAGAGATTATGTTTGACCCAGCCAGCATTCTTAGAGCAAATGAACCTGCAAAGCTTGGACCCATGCTTAAGTCCAGTGGTTACAGGTCTTTCTAGGCTGAGAAAGGTAAGGACTCAACTCTTTCTTCCAAAATGAAGGGAAATTACTTAACTCGCCTTTTGAAGCCATTCAGTTGTGCAGTACTTTCTTCTTCTTTTCTACTTACCTTCAAAATGAAAATATCCACCCTCAAAATGAAAATATCCACCCCTGTACAGTTATATCAAAGTCAGTGTTCACTCTGGTGCTCAGTGAGACATGCAGGATTAATTAACACTTCATGGCAACCCTGAAATACCTTAAGATTTTTGCCAGTGTAGAACTGATGGGGAAGAAAACTCAACCTAAGTAATTCTGCTCAACAAACTATTGAAAACAAAATGATGATATTGCTACTCAGCTTTCTTCTGCAGCAGAGCATTCACATTTAATATACATCTTCCTTTTAACCTACACAATCAAACAGATAGTGCATTATTAACTTCAATGTTTGGTTTGTTTTTTTTTTTACTGCAGACAATACACTTAGATCCAAATAGCAGTAGATACGATGACATAAGCTTTTACTATAAGATAGAGGAAGCCTGACTCGGTTTTCCAAGTTGGTGAATCACTTAAACATGTCAGAGTACATTGATGAAGCTTATACCATTGGGGTTCTGTGCTTAACTGCTTTGAACTAAGGCCTTAACCGGTGAATAAATATCTAATAAAAAAATGAACAGGGCCTTCTCTATGAGAGGTGAACAGGGCCTTCTCTATTCTGGTTCTGAGGTCTATCTTTCCTTAATAATTTTACACTCTCTGACCCGTCCAAAAATAGCCTAACTGTAGTGATATTTTTAGGAAAAGAAATAAACCTTGTGAGTGTTTTGGAGGCTGCTGACAGCTTGATTTGAAAGCAGAGAAAGAAAATAAACACTTTCATAGGAGTTTAACTGGCTCTATTTGTATCTGAACAATCATTGAAAGCTTCTGAGAATCCTTCTTTAGTACTGTATGTTAGGACGCTAAGACGCTTTTATCATTTTTATTGTTTGCATTAAATTAAATAAACAGGAATAGGGTCAGTCGCCGAAGGGAGCTGCTGTGGAGCCGGACCGACGCGCTGCGGAGGGGCAGATCTCGGCGCACAGGGGCTTTTCCTAAAGAAGTCAGGAGACGCCGAGGGAGCGAAGAGAGACCCCCCCCAGGAGCCGGCATCTCTCGAGGGAGACGCTGACGTGGCCCGGGCGTTGTCACAGCAACGGCGGTCCCGCCCATCCCTGTAAAAAAAATAGCCCCGGGAGAGAAAAGGGCGCGGGAGAGGGAAGGATGCAGTCAGGCTGCCCGCTCAAGAGGGGAGTTTAGTTGCCGTCCGTTACCCTCTTAGAAGGTGCTCAGCTATGGTGACCACCCGGCGGAAGGCGAAGTCCTCTGCACCCAGCAGGAGAGGTGTGGCAGTGCAGACAGAGCTCCCACGGAAAGATGCGGCTGTCCAGGTCTCAGGCTGCAGGGAGTGCCTGAGCCTTTCCCTGGTAAGGGACGGCAGGGGTGAAAAATACTGTGTGAGGTGCGACCAGGTGGATGACCTATCTGCTCATCATGGTTGCAGAGCTGAGAGAAGAAGCGGAAAGGTTAAGGACCATCAGGGAGTCTGAGAGAGAGACACTGGTGGTGTCAGGTCCTAATGCATCCAAAGAAGTGTGGCCAGCAGGTCGAGAGATTGTGATTCTCCCCTCTACTCTGCTCTTGTGAGACCCCACCTGGAATACTGCATTTAGCTCTGGAGTCCCCAACATAAGAAGGACATGGAGCTGCTGGAGCAAGTCCAGTGGAGGGCCATGAAGATGATTCGAGGGCTGGAAAACCTCTGCTATGAAGACAGGCTGAGAGAGCTGGGGCTGTTCAGCCTGGAGAAGAGAAGGCTCTGGGGTGATCTTATTGCAGCTTTCCAGGACCTGAAGGAGGCCTACAGGAAAGCTGGAGACGGACTTTTTACAAGGGCATGTAGTGACAGGACAGGGGGCAATGGCTTTAAACTGAAAGAGGGCAGATTTCTATTAGATCTAAGGAAGAAATTCTTCACTCTGAGGGTGGTGAGGCACTGGAACAGGTTGCCCAGGGAAGTTGTGGCTGCCCCATCCCTGGAAGCATTCAAGGCCAGGCTGGATGAGATGTTGAGCAATCTGGTGTAGTGGAAGGTGTCCCTGCCCATGGCAGGGGGGTTGGAACTAGATGATCTTTGAGATCACTTCCAACCCTAACCATTCTATTGATTCTATGAATATGATGTATTTTGAGTGTGGTACGCCTAAAGAGTTTCATTTTAAGTGACCCTTTAGTCTTTTTGTCTTTTGCTTCATCTCTTGTGTAACATGAGTCAGCTCAGAAAATGGAATCATCCTGGTAGATATTAACTGGTTTAGCAAATGCAATAGCAGTGCAGAATAATAATAGAAATGAACCAACAACAACATCAGAGAAAACCAGGCAAGAATCATTTTGTCGCTTTTGTCACTAACTCAGAAGAGTTCTATCTCATTAAATGCTTCATCCAAACTATTCAGTTATTGGCGTATGAAACAGTGACAGAGTTTGGTTCAAAAGAAATCTGCAAATGACCCACCGTGTTTTAAAAATTTGCTCGTAATTATCTGTTCTATAGAAAAAGGACTCTAATTTCAAGCAAGGACTAAAATTGTATTCAACTGGCCTAGCTCATTAGGTGCTAATTAGTGAAAGTGGTTACTTTTAAGACTGTGTGTATCCTGAACATCCAGGGGCTACTCAAATCTATTATGGAATCATAGAATGGTTAGGGTTGGAAGGGACTTCAAAGACAATCTAGTCCCACCCCCCCTGCCATGGGCAGGGACACCCTCCACTACCTGAATCACTGTCTTCCACATTACTGGTTACTATATGATGAAGCTGATTTAGTGGGTACTTTCTGCATAATTCAGCTTTATACACAGTGTCAGTTTGTTTCCAAACTGCTGCAGCAGTTTTAGCACTCCTCACGTCTGAAATTCTGAGGAAGTCAGGAGGTGGTCCTAATGGATCCATGCTTAAAATATGAGAACTGAGAAACCTGAAGCTCCTAGAGAGACCTGGGAAGCAGACTGCCATAAACTTCAGATCGGTAAGAAGCCAGGCTTGAGGGCAAGGCATACTTCCTAGGGATCTCAGTTCTCAGCAGCTGTGGGACTGAGAAGAGTATCTGTTCCACTGGGCAGCAGCAGCACCTCTGGGACCACAACAAAGAGAAATACAAAGTCTGTATGTATGTGTATGTGACCTAAAACAACAGTCTGCTGGAGGCCTGCTTGATTTTGTTCGATGGCGTGATGACAGGCCGGTTGAGCTTTTTCCTGTCAGTTATAACCTGGCACCGGTGTTCTCTGCTGGTGGAAGGACACCCTGTGTAAATTAATCACCTGCTTCAGCACGCACTAAAGTTGTTCAGATAGGAGCAGGCCTTCCCTGGCCAGGGAGGGTGTGGAGGTAAATTCTGCAGGTGGTGGTGGGCACATTTGTCAGAGATCTTACCTGTGCCAGGCACCCACCTGGCACTTGCAGGCAGCAGCCATAAGACCTCCATTTCTTTTCGCTTCCTAAAGTCTTTACTGCAGACAGATGGTCTGGTCCAATACTCTTTTAGATATTCCACATGAGGAACATGTTGTAATACCAAATTTACTTACTTGAAGATATTTGATGTTACATGGGATTTTGATCTAGAAGGGTGATACAGCAATACACTGAAATCACAATACAAACACAATATAGCAGTTGCAACATGCAATTGAGCCACAATACAAACATGATTCCCGTTACCAGTCCCTATATGCTCCGCTGTCATGATGCTGGATGTCATAGAATCATAGAATGGTTAGGGCTGGAAGGGACCTTCAAAGGTCATCTAGTCCAACCCCCCTGCAAGGAACAGGGATATCTCCAACTAGATCAGGTTGCTCAAGGCCTCGTCCAACCTGGCCTTGAACGTCTCCAGGGATGGAGCATCCACCACCTCTCTGGGCAATCTGTTCCAGTGTTCTACAACTCTCATGGTAAAAAATTTTTTCCTAATATCCAACCTGAATCTACCTCCCTCTATTTTAAAACCATTACCCCTTGTCCTATCACAACAGGCCCTCCTGAACAGCCTCTCCCCATCTTTCTTGTAGGCCCCCTTGAGGTACTGAAAGACCGCTATAAGGTCACCCCGGAGCCTCCTCTTCTCCAGGCTGAACAGCCCCAACTCTTTCAGCCTGTCCTCATAGGAAAGGTGCTCCAGCCCTCTTATCATCTTCATGGCCCTCTTCTGGACCCTCTCCAACTGGTCCATGTCCTTCTTATGTTGGGGACTCCAGAACTGGACGCAGTACTCCAGGTGAGGTCTCACGAGGGCAGAGTAGAGGGGGAGAATCACCTCTCTTGACCTGCTGGCCACACTCCTCTTGATGCAGCCCAGGATGCGGTTGGCCTTCTGGGCTGCAAGAGCACATTGCCGGTTCATATTGAGCTTCTCGTCCACCAGTACTCCCAAGTCCTTCTCCTCAGGGCTGCTCTCGATCCATTCACCACCCAGTCTGTATTTGTGCCTGGGATTGCCACGACCCAGATGTAGGACCTTGCATTTGGCCTGGTTGAACTTCATGAGGTTGACACGGGCCCACCTCTCCAGCCTGTTGAGGTCGCTCTGGATGGCATCCCTCCCTTCCAGCGTGTCGATGGCACCACACAGCTTGGTGTCATCGGCGAACTTGCTGAGGGTGCACTCCATGCCACTGTCCACGTCACCGACAAAGATGTTGAAGAGGGCCGGGCCCAACACGGACCCCTGAGGGATGCCACTCGTGACCGGTCTCCACTTGGACATCGAGCCGTTGACCACTACTCTCTGAGTGCAGCCATTGAGCCAATTCCCTATCCACCGAGTGGTCCATCCATCAAACCCATGCCTCTCTAGTTTAGAGAGAAGAATGTCATGCAGGACAGTGTCAAAAGCTTTGCACAAGTCCAGGTAGATGATACCCATTGGTCGACCCTTGTCCACCGATGCTGTCACCCCATCATAAAAGGCCACAAAGTTGGTGAGGCACGATCTGCCTTTGATGAAGCCATGTTGACTGTCACCCACCACCTCCTTGCTCTCCATGTGCCTTAGCATGGTTCCCAGGAGAATCTGCTCTATGACCTTGCCAGGCACAGAGGTGAGGCTGACCGGCCTGTAGTTGCCCGGGTCCTCCTTGTTCCCCTTTTTAAAAATGGGGGTTATGTTCCCTCTCTTCCAGTCATCGGGGACCTTGCCAGGCCGCCGCGACTTCTCAAATACAATGGCCAGTGGCTTGGCAACTTCATCCGCCAGTTCCTTCAGGACCCGCGGATGGATCTCATCAGGTCCCATAGACTTGTGCACCTTCAAGATCCTCAGATGTTCCCAAACCTGCTCTTCAAGTACAGTGGGCGGTGGTTCATCCTCACAGTCCCTGCTAGTTCTTTCCACAGCTTGCGTGGTAAGACAAGAGGCTTTATCAGTGAAGACTGAGGCAAAAAAGTCATTGAGTAACTCAGCCTTCTCTATGTCCCGGGTAACCAGAGCACCAGTATCCTTCCGGAGGGGGCCTACATTCTCCTTGGACTTCCTTTTGTCCCCTACATACCTATAGAAGCTTTTCTTATTGCTTTTTATATCCCTTGCCAAAATGTCACCAGTCACTAGGAAGGCAGAGGTGCATTGAAGCCAACTCAAATCCATTGCCTTCTTCAAAGCCCATTTTGTTGGTTGTTTGACTTTTGTACTGTACGTTGGACTGAGCTGCATATACATTCCCCCTGTGTTTGACTGGCTCAGGAATATTATACTTTCTAATGCTTATTTTAAGGAAGGACATTTACATAACCAGTTGACCCACTCAACTGATGCAGCCATTTATCTACAAGAAAAGTCACCTGTTAAGGCCCTTGGTGTTAAGTTCAGCATCCTTCACAGTGGGTGTGGCCACTTCTTAGATTCCTTTCTGAGTCTCATGGGCTCGTCATCTTTGTCTCTCTTCTCTGAGCCTTCTCCCCTTGTAGAGATTTGTAGACTGGTCACAGCTAAGGACAGCATAATAATAAGTTAACTTCATGCCTCCTTGCTCTCATGATGTAAAGGCGTAGTCAGTGGCAGGGACGTTTTGGGGTGTTTCATGCCTAGTGGGAGCAGTTGCATGTTATGCCTTGGACTTCCAGTGTCCAGAGGCAAGGAGCAGCTCTTGGTCTTTGGAGGCTGTTGGAGAGGCACCCCTAGACATGCCGAGGAGCAGCTAATACCACGGGGAGGGAAATGCTGCCAGTTCCTCTTCTCTTGCAACCACAGTTCCAGCCTTCAGTGCTGACAAGCAGGCTCAGGAGCAATGCTGGGGAGTATTTTGCCATCCCGGGGCACTTCGCAGGGAAAACAGCTTGGGGTGGTTACAGACACTCAGCTACCCAGGAGTAACAAAATCAGAATGGATGAGTTTGGTTGCAGTAACTGCAAACTAGCACTTGGAAGGTTTGCAGCCGCACAGAGCAACCCAAACCCTGCAGAAACCATTATCTGCCCACCTGCAGCTCCGGCATGTGCTCTGCACGTCCATGGTGGCATCCCAAAGAAAGACAGAGAAGCTGACTCTGATGTGTTTGTGGGATGCTGTAGCTCATGTGGGATATGCTAAAAAAAACCTGTGCAAATTGAATAGCCTGAACCTCTTGCTGACCTCCTTGCCCCGAGAAGCTATCACTGCCATGCCTGAGTGAGACCCCTCCCCAACCCATGGCCTCCTGCTCCAGCGTATGCCCATCTGCCCCTCTCCAAGGCTCCCCATGGCACAGCCCCTGCCCCTGCTGTTGGGAGGGGATAGGACTCAGCACTCGCCTGCCCATAGAGGTTGGAGACATGCTGCAATGGGAATTCTAGAGAAGGGATGTCAGGAACAAGATCTCACTGGCCATGGCCCTGATGTCCCTCCAGAGACATCTGCTCGGTGCCCACATCTCTGCTGTGTGCATACCGCGTGTTGGTGGCACGGATCAGGGGGAAGATGGGATGTCATTCCTGGTGCCAGGGCGAGCCAGGGAGAGGGACGGGGTGGTTTCCCCTCCAGAGACTGTGGGTCCTGCTGGCAACAGCTTGGGCACTGCTCAGGAGGGCATGAGAGCAAAGTCCCTGTGTGCTCTGCCCTAGAAAGCTGCAGGTGGGCAAAAACTCTTTTGATTGAGTAATTCCAAAGGACGTGATGGCTCAGGGGGAAGCACAGCCAAGCCTCCACAGGGGAAGACTTTTCCCCAGCTTCAAGAGGTCTGTTGGGAGGATGAGGTGGAGCAGGTCTGTGCGGATTGTGGGAGAGGGGCCACAGGTTTCTGCTCTGCCCAGCTGTGTGGAGAAACAACCCCCAGAAAGATCCCTTAAATTCCCAGACTTGCTTCTTTTCAGCTCAGAAGTGAAGATCCTCCGGTGAAAGGGCTTTGCAGCCTGTTCCTGCTAACCCAGGTCACTCTTGATGAGCACTCATGTCCTCTCAGTGAAGGGCTGTATCCTGCATTCTGGACTGCTATATAACCTTGAACTAGGAGCATTAGGCTGAGTCCACTGCTGGTGCAGCTCACTTGCTTTAGCTCTCAGCCACAAACTGCTGTTCACTGCAGACTTCTCATCTGCTGTCATCATGTTCTAGGAAAGAAAAAGAGGATGTCTTGATGTCTTGACATCGTTCAGTAATTTTAGGATTAACAAGGTATCCTCTGAGACATGCTGCTAAAAGAGTTCTGCATTTACATATGAAAGATACAAGAATAGTTAGTTCTGTCCCTTAAGGGGAAAAAAAAAAGTCAAAATAAGTCATTACACTCAAACTAAACTACCAGTTTCTAAGCTGACTGTTTTGCTGTGCCAACAGTGTTGGGTGGACCATCAGTGGACCACTCACAGAGCTTGTTGGACTAGATGACCTCTAGGGATGCCTTCCCACCCAAATTAGTCTGTGTTTTTGTGCTTGTAGCAGAAACAGCCAGATGTCATTCCTATGCCCATCCTCAGGTGTGCGGTGCCTTTGTGTCTCACCAGGCTGAGAGCTTTTTATCAAGGAGATACAACACATTTTAAACAGTTTCCCTGACAGGCTGGCTGCCTCGGTGCACAACTGCAGCATGGGCACCACAACCTGGGTTTTGTATATCATTTTTGGGTTTATGGATTTACGCTGTCATGCAACAGCAACAGTTATGGAGAGAGGCTTTAAAGCCTGGCCCTGCAATTCAGAGGGGAGTTACAGTGTAGCGCATCGTGTGTGGGTAGCAGGTATGCCACACAGGTTTCTCTACAAAAGGTTCTGTGCTTGCTATGCGACCTTCATCATTTGTCATACGAAAGGGATCCAGTTTCCTAAGTAGCCAGTGTTTTTTTTGCAGCTTGTAGTTAGCTTCTACATCTCTAAAGGAAAGCACGCTTATTGCATGATGTCAAGGAAATGCTTCATGGAATTCAGATTTACAGCCCTTGTTCAGAACCACTCAATGGAGAGGGGTTTGCTTGGTTCCTTGGCGGGTTATTGATGTCATTAGGCATAGCTGGAAGGTCAACATGTTTATCTTACACTACAGCCCTAGCGGCTTTGTGCTGTTGAGGTAGAAAAAGTAACCCAGGGTTTGTTTCTGTGAACTTCAGAATTGACAGTGATTATGTGAGATTGCACATTAACTGCATCACGATGTCTTATAAGTGCTTTTTCTAGCAAGTTGTGTACCTGTAAGTTTCCTGAATTAGTTGGAATGAGTTAATCCGAATATGACTATGAAGGTATATGGCCTGATAGGATTTTTAAACTGTTGCTTTTCAAAGGCTATTTCAGGTAATTAGCTTTCTCTGCTCACTAATTATTATTGGCTTTTAATTCTTTCTCTACTAAGGTCCAGTAACACTTAATTTTATTATGGATCTTTGACCAATAACGTGGATGCCCTCTCCTGGCAACACCTGCTATAATAGCACATCATCTATTTAGTTATTTCTTCCCCTGGTGACTCTTGTAATGTCTTTTTAGCAACCAAGGGATACCTAATATAGTGCTTGTTTGAAGGTATTATGGACTTTTTTTTCTTATTATTAGTGGTTTTCATCAAATTGCAAGAAGAAAAATGTAATCTGTTCCTTACTAGTTTTTGCAACGTAAGTCAGATGATTATTGGTTTCAGTAGCATACATTCATCTTTAATTGATGCCTTAACACTTTTTCCCTTCAGGCGCTTGCTAATTTTTTCTTTTTTTTTTTTTTTCCTGCCTTCTCTCAACATCCTTGTCTGTTAGACTTTTTTATTTACCCTGGAGAATGTCATTTGCAGACTGTCATCATGAAATCACCATCCAGGTTTAGAAACTGCCTGGGGGAGTGTAGGAAGTTGTAGCGATGAATGAAATAGGAAATTACGCCATAAGTATACAAAGTCATGGAAGAAGGGTGCTGCCTGACACCATGAAGCAAGGACACTTTCATTGCAAACTGGCCACAGTGCTGACCCCGCAGTGATGAGCAGGGGTGGCTGCATGGAGCTGTCCTCACCTCACAGGCACTCAAGGGTATGCTTCAAGGTGGCCTAGGTTATGTTAAGACCCTAAAACATTGTTGCTAGCTAGTACTCCTTTTAATAAACTTTATTCGTAACCTTTGGGCCCAAAATAGTCAAACTATGTTTTGGAATGGAGTGGCTCTTGTGTAGCCAATGTCACTGGGGCGGGTCAGCTGGGGGAGATGGCCAGGACGGTGATTTGTGTTAATCATGGCATTTGTAGTATCTGCTGTGTTTCTCTGTAGTTCTCAATTTTAGGGCTTCAGAAACAGTTATTTTGGTCCTGATATGTTAATATACGCTTTGGGTTTAGCATTGGTGGACGTGTTGCAAAGACAATTTCTTTATAGTCTCTTGTAAACCATAATGTAGAACTGCAGGACTTTACTACAAATGGAAATAAACAGAACTACCGTGCCATACTTTAAAATGTTTTCATCCAGGATGTGAATGCAGAGGGATGACTAAGTCCCTGGTTTGATGCCTTATGATTCAGGAGGTATCAATAACTTGCGTCTTCTTTACTTCTATGTATATATACTATTATATAGATGTATATAGGCAGCTGTGATGGGGTCTTAGAGAACACTGTGGCCTGACATTGCTTCCTTGAGAATCTGGTTGAGTAGGTATGAGAACAGCTGGCTATGATGCAGGCATGAGAAGGTAGGGCATTTCATGATGTTATTCAACTTGCATTTTCATCCTCATTCTGGTTACTTAAGCTATAGAAGAATGGCAGCACTAAATAAAATTTTAGGAGTTTTCAAATGCTTTTTTTATGAGTGCTTGTGCTATTTTCCTCTTTTTAGTTTTTCTGATTCCCATTTGTTTGGCAATATTCTATCCACAGTGTATTGAAAAAATGCCCTATTCAAAGCCATATGCTAAATTCCTTAGCATTCCCTTGGTTTTGAATTTCCTCTTAAACTTCAATATTTAGAGTTGAAAATGGACACCAAACCTCTTCATTCTGGAAATACAATAGAACTGCACCTAAAGAAATTGTGAAATTTAGCACTGCCTAGCATTTGGAGAGCAATGTGAGTAATAAAAAAGTATGTTGCGTATTAAGCTAAACAGTGAATGACGCGAAAGAGAGAATTGTTTTTGCTTTGAGATGGCATGGAAGGTTTTTTATCATACAATATGCTTTGTTTTTGAATACACTCTTCAAACAAAATAAAATTTATCCAAGTTCAGACTTACCCATTTTCTTGCAGTTTGGTATTATGGCAACAAAAATAACTATGTCATCAAGATCCCTTGCTTAGGCTTTCACCTACCCTGTCCCTGTCCTGCCTCTTCCCAAAATATTTAGATGAATTTCTTCTCTGATGGAGCTGTGAATCCTATTTCTATGCTCTGGTGCAGTTAATAGAATTAGCATATGCCAGTTTGTAACACCAAACAGGGCAAGTCAGCACAGATAGCCAGGCATGGTCATCAATTTCACTACTGTGTTCCTCTGCCAAGGGATGCAAATAGCAGCAGCTCACTGTACAGCAGAACTCAGGCTGTTTCCCTTCCCTTACAAGGTTTCAGTATCTGGCAATGAAAGACAGCCAGCAGCAACATAAATTGTATGCAAGTGCAATTACTTCTGTAGAACTAGCACAGTAGAATGCAGTTTTAATTGTGTGACAACTTTTGTTGGGTAAAAAGGTGATATCTGGGAGTGTCTTGTAGTGATAATGCACTTGGTAAGGTCAGACCTCTAAACTGAAGCAAAAAGTGAATGGTAATCTTAGGGACAAAGCTTTTTCAGATCTTTGACTTTTCTTTTTAAACAGAAACGAAACGGAATCAGTCTGGAGACTGTTCATGTATATCTATATATATACACACACATACGTATTGCTGATGATGAAGATGCCTTCCATATCTTTGAGCAGGAAAAACTACAGCCATAAGAAGAGAGTAAACTTGCTCCATCAAAAATCCTCATGAGTTTTAGGGGTTAAAAATAATATAAAATGCAAAAAAACTTGTCTGAATGATGTACCTAGAGATGTACATCTCTGTGTGTAATACCTTACTATGGAATCAGAAAGCTGCAGAGCTGTCTACATGTGTGCTAGAAGACTGGACCGTTGAGATGGCAAAGTGAACATTTAGGATCAGCAGAACCCACAGAGGAAACACATTTGTGCTTAAATGTAATGTAAACAGTCCACAGCAGCCTTCCATGAGTTTTGAGTTTTAAGTTTTGTTAAAATAATTACTTGAGTACCTGGCGTCACTGGTACTAGATGGCATACATGAGAATGTCATGATCCAAGTGAGTGAAAGAAGGAGGAAGGCTGAAACCAAGTTATGCAAGGGGACATCAATGAAATTCTGAGCAGTGAGACAGTTCGGAGGAGGCTGATGGATTATCTGTCCTCAAGCCGATTCTTGAAGGAATGTCCAGTATTGCTCCGTGTGGAGCTTTTGACTTGTGGAGCAGCCTAACAGGGTGCAAGCACTCCTGGCTTTATCAGTAGGGTAGATACCTGACACGAAGTGACAAATGCAGTGTGCACTTGAGCTTTGGCTGGGTTCTCTTAGGACTCTAACAGATGTGTGGTGGCAGATGGAGATCAGACACGAGGTGCTGCTGTCACCCCAGCTGTCACCCTCCCTGCCTCTGATGGGACATGGCTCTCCTGCGGGAAGTGGGTTTGACTCATTGTCAGGTCTCCCATCACTGCAGTCTTCAGCTTGGTGTAGGAAGGCCAGGAAGGCCAGGAACACTTGCATTTTGATGCTCAGGCCTTCCTGAGAGGTCACTGAAAAGAGCTGGTGCCTGATGTGGGCATGCAGCTGTTCTGCTTCGTGACCTGCGTTAGCTGTGTGGAGCCAAGTGTCTCCGCTGCCTGGTCAGCAGAGGGCTGGCCATGCTGGCAGCAATGCGAGGGAGCACATTATCCTGACAGCCTGCTCATGTTGTCCAGCTGGCATGTTTTGTCACAACTTGCACTGTTGAATTTTCAGAAACAGAAACTGCCTTGTTACTGCACATCTTGCACAAAGCTTAGCTGAGTGAGTTCCTAAGCTTGGTCCAGCATCCCATTACAGTTTACAGACTGTAAACAGCTCTATGAAAGAAGATTTCATAAGAGCCATGGAGCCTTTGCTACCATGGATACAGGTCTGTTGGTTCAGCTCTCTATGAAAGACATAGGATTGCAGTAGAAAGACTGCATCCCTTGTTCTGACCGTCTAAGTGGTACTGGGCAACTGTTAAAGAGCTGTAAGAGTTTTTTCATGCATGATTCTTGAGGATTGTGCTTTTCTGGGCCGCATGCACACATAGTTTTGGAGTGAGCTGGTAATATCTGGCAGATGCAGCATAGGTGGCCTCTTCCATTACTGTGTTTGCTGTCTCTTGTCTCAAGTAAATTCACAGTAGACTGGTTTGGGAATCCATTCTCTGGGGAAGTCAGTATATATCTTTTAAAAAGTTTATATCTTTTATCTGGAAAAATGACATGTGACAATGTCGTTAATGTAGATTTTAGTTTGTAAATGTGTTTGTCACCACTATCAGGGGGTGAGAGGAAGAACAGAAATACTAAAATAGATATTTTTCTTCTGCCATTTCTTTGAGCTGGAAGAGTTCATTTATGTAAAATTGTTGCTTACTAGCAAAAGTATGAATAATCAGAAAAGGCTTTTTGAAAACATATGTTTTACATTTATGCTTGAACCCCCTAAGCTGATTAACACTGAGAGAAGGGCAACCAGATTCTTCCTGTCTTTAGTTCATAACCACCCCAGCTCTTTTCCACTTCTCATTTCAATCTAGCATTAACACCATGCCGAAAGTCTTATCACTCAAACCGTAGAAATGTATGCACCATGAAAAAAATGTAGTATTGTATTTTTGTCCTAAAAAGGTCAAGTTTAGTCCTGACCAGTGTTGAGGGAATGACATAACATTGGCTTGATCCTGATTTGCTTATTTAGAAGGCTGTCATGTTATAAAATCCGGCATCTGAGAAAAGAGGAAATTATCTTAATCCTTCCTGGAAGTGCGCTGCATTATTGTGCTGTGCAAGCAAAAGCACAGCTCCAAAGTAGTGGATTATAATTATGTAGAACTTCGTTGTCATCTTGGACAAAATCATTGTGTCCCAAGCAATATCAACATGGATTTATGAATTTTTGCTCCTGCTCTTTCTTTTCAGTTATGAGCCTCTGTATTGTCTCCCTATCCATTTCCTGAAGCCTCTGCAGGCATCGTTTCTTAAACTCCAAACACCCCATTTCATTTTCTCACTGAGGACGCACATGAGTTGCATTTCTTCCCTATTTCTCCCCAGCCCCAGCAAGGAAAACAGATCAGTCTAGCTCGTGATACATCTTTAACCACGTTAAAAGTTAGCACACCCACAGGGTGCTTGTAATGACAGAAGTGATCCTTCCAAAACAACCCAGAATGATCAGATCTGGAGCCCAGTTCCCAGCACCTTCCAGGGCTGTTGCTCTGGAGCTGAATGATTACTGGATCAACTGTCCATGTGTCAAGTGCGAGTGCGAATGAAACAGAGTAAAGCTGGAGTAACCGCCAGCAGAACGTTTTGGGAGGGGGGTCTGTGGCTCGTGTGTGACCAGTAGCTGTGCCCCTGTTTGGTGAGCACAGCATTCATGCCTAGATGTGTTGACCCTAAAGGGCATGACGTACATGTGTCACAGGGTGGTGCTGCTGTTCAGCAAATGTGAATCCCGTTCCAGCAATGGAAAGGGGAAAAAGTGACACCTGCCGCTGTGCACATGTATTGGTTTATATGCGTGCGTGTTCACACATGGGCTTTCAGGTGGTGCAGGAATGGCTCCTCTGTCTTTTACTTGTGTAACGGCTGGTAAGTCAGACACTGGAATTTCCTTGTGCTGTATCTGCATAGCTCATATGCATTCCACTTCACAGCAGGTGTTTCATGTTGGCACCAAACAAATGATAAGCAGGCCCTGGGTATGGTGTGGAAGCACAGCAAATCAGCAAGGAAAGAAAGTTTTAAGCTTCATGAGTATGTTCATAAAGAGGAAGCACTTAAACAATGTAGAAAATAGCTTTTTGAATTTCAGCTTATAAATGTCAGTTGACAGGATTAGAGTCACAGCTTTGTTCTTGGTGAACTCACCGTTTTCTTGGTGCTAGGTTCCCAAGTAAACATCAAAGATGTAACAGCTAACAGCCAATCTCATTAGTGAAATGAACTGTGCCATTATTATTGAATCATGTTATTGCCTTGTGCCTTTGTCAGAACGATATTTCACCATAACCATGATGGTATAAGGGCAAAGAAGGCACATGGGTTGCTGGAAGAAGTAACACACTTTCTTAACTAACTGATATGACAGGAAGAAATGGATGAACTTCAACTCACTCAAGCCCTTCTTCAGATTTTCAGGTTTGGGCACCCAAAAGCTTCTCTGATTTTTCCAACTGTACAGCTCATCTAATACTGTCTCCTAGCAAATCACTTCCTGCTTTGTTAGAGTTGTCAGTTTATGAGGGCAAAGAAGGAGCCCTGGCTGCCAGTGGACCTGCCAACTGATAGATCATTCTGGGTTGAATCAATTCAATTAAAAATTGCCAAAACAGTACCTAAGGCTCTTAGACACATTCACGTATTGCAAATGACCATTGTAGAAAAATGTACTGGCTGTCTTAAATCCTTTCATTTTTATATTGCTTTATCAATAAATAACTGTTGAAAAAGGTAAGTCTGCAGTCAATGGCTGTTATTTCTTAAACACTGCAGGAGTTCTGGTGACTTCGTGAGAAAATTTTTAATGCAAGCATGGTACCTTAAAAAAATTCACTTTTCTTTGATTTTATTTTTTCTCACTGTACTCATGAGCCATCGCACATATCTGTTGCTGTATGTTGCAGATGAATTAAATACAAATCTTGCTCAGAGACACATTCTATGAGTTCCTTAAAACATTTTTAATGGATCACATAGATAACATTACTTTGGGGCAGGCAGGCATACTCCAGTCATCACTTAACCCAACGAGAATCTTTTCACTGCTTCTGGTCTGATTCCCACTTCCCACATGTGTTTCTTCAGCTTAGTTGGGGAATATGTTTCGAATCTTGGTTATCCAAGGCTTTGTACTTATTACCCAGACATTCAGCATTTTACTGGATTTGGTGTATTTTTGCCACATCCATTGAAAGAGAATTAGCACATTGGACAGCACACTGTACCATATCCTCACTTTGCTTTTTTTTTGTGATTTTGCTGCAATTTGATGTCATGCTTCTGTTTTGGAGGTATACCTAATACTCCAGGTGCTCTGCTTCAGACTTTCAGAGTGGAGAGACAAGGAGCACCTCTTGGTCTCTAGAGACTGTTGGAGAGGCAGCCCTGGACATGCTGAGGAACAGCTAATCCCAGAGGGAGGGAAATGCTACCAGTTCCTCCCCTCATGCAGCCACAGCCCCAGCCTTCACTGCTGGCAAGCAGGCTTGGGAGCAATGCTGGGAAGTATTTTGCCATCCCATGGCAGTTCACAGGGAAAACAGCTCGGAGTGGTCACAGACACTCAGCTACCCATGAGGAAAAAAACTAGAATGGACAAGTTCAGTTGCAGTAACTGCAAACTGACACTTGGAAAGTTTCACAGAATCAGAATGGTTTGGGTTGGAAGTGATCTCAAAGATCATCTAGTTCCAACCCCCCTGCCATGGGCAGGGACACCCTCCACTACACCAGGTTGCTCAACACCTCATCCAGCCCGGCCTTGAACACTGCCAGGGATAGGGCATCCACAACTTCTCTGGGCAACCTGTTCCAGTGCCTCACCATCCTCAGAGTGAAGAATTTCTTCCTTAGATCTAATTGAAATCTCCCCTCTTTCAGTTTAAATCCATTGCCCCTTGTCCTATCACTACATGCCCTTGTAAAAAGTCCCTCTCCAGCTTTCCTGTAGGCCCCCTTTAAGTACTGGAAGGCTGCTATAAGGTCTCATCGGAGTCTTCTCTAGGCCAAATAACCTCAGCCTGTCTTCACAGGAGAGGTGCTCCAGTCCTTGGATCATATTTGTAGCCTTCCTCTGGACTCACTCCAACAGCTCCATGTCCTTCTTCTGCTGGGGACCCCAGAGCTCAAGGCAGTACTCCAGGTGGGGTCTCATGAGAGCAGAGGGGCAGAATCACCTCCCTTGACCTGCTGGCCACACTTCTTGCATGTGAAAAAGCTTTCCTCTCTGAGTAATCAGGTGGCTGTTTATTTGCAGCCTCCTAGAGTACGAATGCCCTGTGTGCATGGCCTGTGAACATAGAGACTGATAGCAAGCTCAGTCAGCATACGCAGAATCGTAGAATCATAGAATGGCATAGGCTGGAAGGACCTTAGAGATCATCTAATCCAACCTCCCTGTCATGGGCAGGGATGCCTCTCAACTAGACCAGGCTACTCAAGGCACCATTCGACCTGGCCTTGAACACCTCCAGGGAGGGGGCATCCACAACTTCTCTGGGCAATTTATTCCAAAGTCTTACCAGTCTCGTACTGAAGAATTTCTTCCTAAGATCTAATCTAAATCTGTTCTCCTTCAATTTAAACCCATTTCCCCTTGTCCTATCAGTGGACACTCTTGTAAAAAGTCCCTCCCTGGCCTTACCGTAAGTTCCCTTCAGGTATTGAAAGGCAGCTATTAGGTCCCCCCAAAGTCTTCTCTTTTCAAGGCTGAACAATCCCAGCTCCTGCAACCTGTCCTCGTAGCAGAGGTGCTCCAGCTCCTGGATCATCTTTGTGGCCCTCCTCTGAACACGCGCCAACAAATCTATGTCTCTCTTATGGTGGGGACAACAGAACTGGACACAGTATTTGAGGTGGGGTCTCACAAGAGCAGAGTAGAGGGGAGAATCACCTTTCTTGACCTGCTGACCACGATTCTCTTGATACATCCCAGGATGCGGTTGGCCTTCTGGGCCGCATGAGCGCACTGCCGGCTCATGTTGAGCTTCTCATCTATAAACACCCCCAAATCCTTCTCTTCAGGGCTACTCTCAACCCACTCTGTGCCCAGTTTGTATTTGTGCCTAGGATTGGCCCAACCCAGGTAAAAGACCTTACATTTCAACTTGTTGAAGCTCATGCAGTTTGCACTGGCCCATTTCTCAAGCCTATCAAGGTCCCTCTGGATGGCATCTCTTCCCTCAAGTGAGTCCACAGCACCACACAGCTTGGTGTCATCGGCAGACTTACTGAGGGTGCACTCAATGTTGTCATCCATGTCACTGACAAAGATGTGGAGCAGCACTGGACCCAGAACAGACCCCTGAGGGACACCGCTTGACACTGGTCTCCATGTAGACATTGCACCATTGACCACAACCCTTTGAGTGCAACCATCCAGCCAGTTCTTTATCCACTGAGTGGTCCATCTGCCAAATCTGTGTCTCTCCATTTTAGAGACAAGGATGTCATGTGGGGCAGTGTCAAATGCCTTACACAAGTCCAGGACAATGACATCCGTTGCTTTACCCACGTCAACCAGTGCTGTAGCTTTGTCGTAGAAGGCCACTAAATTAGTCAGACACGACTTGCCCCTAGTGAAGCCATGTTGGCTGTCACCAACCACTTGCTTATTTTTTATGTGCCTTAGTACAGCTGCCAGGAGAATCTGTTCCATGATTTTACCTGGCACACAGGTAAGGCTGACTGGTCTGTAGTTTCCCGGGTTGTCCTTCATCCCTTTTTTAAAGATGGGGGTTACGTTTGCCCTTTTCCAATTTGTAGGAATTGGGACTCACCAGACTGCCGTGACTTCTGAAATATGATGGCTAGTGGCCTAGCAACTTCAGCTGCCAGTTCCTTCAGGACTCGTGGACGTATCTCCTCAGGTCCCATGGACTTGTGCACCTTCAGGTTCTCTAGGTGTTCCCGGACTTAATCTGCTCCTACCCTGGATGGTTCTTCACTCTCTTCACCAGCATCCTCTGTGATTTGGATGGTGTGGTTTGAGTGGTTGCCAGTGAAGACTGAGGCAAAAAAGTTGTTGAAAATTTCAGCCTTCTCCATGTCCTCAGCAACCAGGTCACCCGTATCTTTCCGGAGGGGCCCCACATTCTCTCTCATTTTTCTTTTTTTCTCTCACATACCTATAAAATCCTTTTCTGTTATTTCTAATATTGCTGGCCATATTTGACTCTGTCAGGGCCTTAGCTTTTCTAATCTGATCTCTGAGTGCACGAGCAACTTCCTTGTGCTCATCCCAGGTTACCAGTCCCTGCTTCCATGCTTTGTGTAATCCCCTTTTGTATTTGATTTTAGCCAGGAGTTCTTTGTTTATCCATATAGGTCTCCTGGTGTTTTTGCCTGATTTCTTCCTTTTAGGGATGCAGTGCCTTTGAACTTGGAGGAGATGATCCTTGAAAGTCAACCAGCGATCTTGGGCTCCCAGCCCCTCCAGTCTTTATCCCATGGCACACTACCAAGGAGGTTCCTGAAGTGGCGAAAGTCAGCTCTTCTGAAATGGAGAGTTTCAAGCTTGCTGAGCTTCCCCCTCTTAGCTGCCCTTAGGATCTCAAACTCTACCATCTCATGGTCACTGCAGCCAAGGCTACCCACGAGTTCAACATTACCTACCAGCCCTTCCCTATTGACAAAAACGAGGTCTAACACGGCACCTCTCCTTGTTGGTTTCTCTATCACTTGGATAAGGATGTTATCATTAATGCATTCCAGGAATTCCCTGGATTGCTTGTTCCCCGCCGTGTTGTTTTTCCAACTGATATAAGGGTGGTTAAAATCCCCCATGAGGACCAGGGCTTGTGAACGAGCAGCAACTCCTATCGATAGTAAACTGTTCTGTGGGATGCATTTCTTTATCTGAAAATAGGATCTTGAAAGACGTGGCTTCCCTGTCTTGAAGTTGAAGCTGGAAGGAGACTTGTCTTCAAGAGCAGAGCTCATGTTTGCCACAAAGGATTATGATTATTATAGGATCCACTTTTTGTTCAGCCTTTCTGACACTGATAATAAAAAATACATACATGTATACTACATATGGAAATCTTTATAGAAGGCAATTGAGGCAATGCTTTGGCAGTCTGCTCAAGTATTCTTCTCAGGACTGAAAAGCAAAAATGACATTTTTTTAGAAAATTTCTTTTATGGGGGAGGACGGGCAGGGTAGTTGGTAGATGTATAGAATACTGTATAAGAAAGGATGATGTTTGTCCGTGACAAACAGTCTCATCACCAAAATCACAGAATCACAAAATCACAGACAGTTAGGGATTGGAAGGGACCTCAAAGGATCATCTAGTCCAATCCCCCTGCCGGAGCAGGACCACCTAGATCAGATCCCACAAGAATGCATCCAGGCAGGTTTTGAACATCTCCAGAGAAGGTGACCCCACAACCTCTCTGGGCAGCCTGTTCCAGTGTTGTGTTACCCTTACTGGGAAGAAGTTCTTCCTCATGTTTAAGCAGAACCTCCTATGTTCCAGCTTATATCCATTTCCCCTTGTCCTATCATTGGATGCTGGTGAGAAGAGCCTGGCTCCATCCTCATGGCAGTCACCCTTTACATATTTATAAACATTAATGACTTGCCCCTTCAGTCTCCTCTTCTCCAAGCTAAAGAGACCCAGCTCCCTCAGCCTTTCCTCATAAGGGAGATGCTCCACTCTCTTAATCATCTTTGTGGCCCTGCGCTGGACTCTCTCCAGCAGTTCCTTGTCCTTCTTGAACTGAGGGCCCAGAACTGGACACAATATTCCAGATGCGGCCTCACCAGGGCAGAGTAGAGTGGGAGGAGAACCTCTCTCGACCTACTAACCACACCCCTCCTAATACAGCCCAGGATGCCATTGGCCTTCTTGGCCACAAGGGCACATTGCTGGCTCATGGTCATCATGCTGTCCACCAGGACCACCAGGTCCCTTTCCCCTGTGCTGTTTCCCAACAGTTCAGTCCCCAACTTTTACTGGTATGTGGGGTTGTTCTTACCCAGATGCAAGACTCTACACTTGCCCTTGTTGTATTTCATGAAATTTCTCTCCACCAAACTCTCCAGCCTATCCAGGTCTCTCTGAATGACAGCACAGCCTTCAGGTGTGTCAGTCACTCCTCCCAGTTTAGCCTCATCAGCAAACTTGCTGACTGTGCACTCTATTCCCTCATCCAAGTCACTGACGAACATGTTGAACAATACTGGTCCCAGTACCGACTCTTGAGGGACTCCACTGGATACAGACCTCCAGCTGGACTCTGTCCCATTGACCACTACTCTCTGGCTTCTATCCTTCAGCCAGTTCACAATCCACCTCACTACCCAATCATCCAGACCACACTTCCTCAGTTTAGCTGTGAGGATGCTGTGGGAGACTGTGTCAAATGCTTTACTGAAGTCAGGATAGACCACATCCACTGCTCTACCATCATCCACCCACTGGGTGATGTCCTCATAAAAGGCTATCAGGTTGATCAAGCATGACTTCCCCTTAGTTGACTGCCCCTAATGACCCTCTTATCCTTGATATGCCTAGAGACAGCACCAAGGATAAATTGTTCCATCATCTTTCCAGGGATGGAGGTGAGGCTGACCAGTCTATAGTTACCTGGGTCTTCCTTCTTGCCTTTTTTGAAGACTGGAGTGACATTTGCTTTCCTCCAGTCCTCAGGCACCTCTCACCGTTCCCCACGATTTAGCAAAGATGATGGCGAGTGGCCTGGCAATGACATCCGCCAGCTCCCTCAGCACCCGCGGGTGCATCCCATCAGGACCCATGGATTTATGGATGGCCAGGTTGCCTAACTGGTCCCTAACCAAGTCCTCATCAACCAGGTAGACTCCTCCTCTATCCTGACTTCCTCAGGAGCCTCAGGGTTCTGGGGCTCATCAGGGTAGCCTCCAGCAGTATAGACTGAGGCAAAGAAGGCATTCAGTAACTCTGCCTTCTTCTTATCCTCTGTCACCAGGGCACCCTCCTCATTCCCCAGTGGACCTACGTTGCCTGTAGTGTTAGTTTGATCTGCTATGTATTTGAAGAATCCCTTTCTGTTGTCCTTGACCTTTCTTGCAAGGTTTAATTCTGAGGAGGTTCTAGCTTTCCTAGTTGCCTCCCTACATCCTCTGACAGCAGACCTATATTCCTCCTATCAGTTGTCTCTCTCACTGAGTCAAGGAACCTTGTCTTAGAGAAGACAGGAGATCTGACTTCTTACAAGCAATTCATTACTTTTCCAATGTGGAAAAGATAACAAAATGTCGCATTGTTCTTCGGTACAAGACTTTCTTCCATCTTCTCTGAGTGAGTGTGGTTTGATGCTTTTCTCTTCTTGACAGCCTTCGTTCTGACTCTCCCGTGGAGGTTGGTCATGTGGTCAAGAGAGGGCAGCAACCAAGAACAGAAACCACATGCTTGGCCCTGTAGTAGGACACATGTGAATTAAAGGGATCACTAGTGCAGACGGTCTATGTCTTACTGTAATTACTGCTCGATGCTCTCAGCCTGCCGTCAATTCATTCTCATTGCAGAAGCAAACCTCTGAAATGTTCTCTTTTCTTTGTGCTTTCCTCCAAATGAAAGAAATCAGCCCAAAGTTCTGCTGAATCATTTGAAAATTAAGTTCCGTAAGGTAGGAACATGGCCAGACAAACACCTGGGGATGCTCGGGGGACGCTGTGCAGAAGGCACAGATCCCACACCTGCATTCCCACAGCTTTGCAGGGGAGTGTACAGCTATATTGTTTCTTTATTTCCATGTGTAACACATTTTCATTTTTCATGCTCTCAGCTTCCTGCTGCTGGCTGCATTAATGATAATACACTGCTCTGGTCTCTAATGGGCAGCATTTTCTCTCAAATCCACCATTACTGCAAGATTCAGAGCCGCCTCCTTCATGTGTAAGGCTACATGATCAGACCACCACATATCCTTAAAGACATGCTTATACTGATATTTATTGACTCAATCCAGGCTGAATCTGCTTTCAAAACAAAAGGCAGCCTGTTTGGTTTTAATACAGCTAATTATTTTTACCCCAAAAGGAGCTGCAGTGTTTCAGCCCCCTGCTGCTGAAGTCAGTTGGTTTTCCTGCCAGTATTTTTGAGATCACAACATTAAAACATAATGTTCACAGTGGACTTGCCCTTAATGAGGAAAATGTCATGGCCTAATGGAAAATGGAGGTAAAGGGAGGATCTGTGTGGGCTTTGTGTTACTTTGGGACAAAATTGGTGTTACTTTCTGGGGCTCTGCTCTTCCCATGTCAAACACACATGCAGGCTCTTTACTCAGAAGAAGCTCTATTGTTAAAACAAAACTAATATTTAAGGACAGAAGCACACTGGGTGAAGCCAGACAGGGCTAGAACAGTGGGAAAGCACGAAGGGGTGGATGACTCCTGCTGCCTGTGCTATACTTAGACTTGAACAGACTAATGCTGGCTTAACCTTGTGTGTAAAAAAAAGGAAAAGCTGTGGGTCAGACTGAGACCTGGTTGTGAGAGACCTTGACGGGCTTCTCAGGGCAGGAGGAGCTGAGAGCACCAAGCCCAGAGGGAAGGTGCTCGGCCAGTGTCAGGCACGGGTTGCCTCACATCAGAACCCTCTATGGCTGGGCAAGGGGAAGCACCCGTGGTCCCACCACTCATCCTGTTCATTTCTCCTCAGCCGGGAGGCTGTGCAGCAAACAGCGTTTTAGGGGGAAGGAGATTAAACGAGAGGAGGGGAAGCACAGGGAACGGGAGCGGTGAGGTTACGTCAGGCAGACAGCACTCTGTGTGCAGGTACCACTGCCCTTACTGTCCGAGCCTGATCCTGCCTCGATTTCCTCTGGAACCTCAGTGAGGGCACTGGACGCCAGGTCAATGTAAAGGCTGATTCAGTTGCCTAATTCCCCCGGAGGGTGTGAGTCTTGGGTGTGCTTTCATGCTACTGCTGAATTGGTTTGGCAGCTGCTGAAAGTGGCAGGACCCCTCCTGCCTCACTCTCCTCTTTTGGGGGTTTGCTAAGGTCTGTGAGCGACATTGGTGGAATTAACAACTCCAGCTCCTCCGACTGCTTTGCACAAAGGGAGGGCGCTCCTGTAAGCTCAGCTCAAGTTGTGCTAAACAGCAATCAAAAAAATAAACAGGAATGAGATGGCAAAAAGCTAGCCATTTGATTTTCTGCAGGTGCTGTGCCTCATATCACCTCCCCAGCATTGATGCATTGGCCTCACAGCGCTGCCAGCAGCTCCTGGGTCTTAGTCTCACTGACTTCGGCTGGTGCCAGAGCGCAGACTGCACAGGGGACGGATGGACTTCCACCATGCCATCCCTATGCCAACATCTTCAGCAGAGCACCTCCCTTTGCAGCATAGGAAGCACAACAAGAGCCGAACTCCCCTGGACGGACTCCTCCATTGGTGACGACTGGTGCATCTGCATGGAAAGTGCCTGGCCTGCTCGCGGGCTGGAGAGTGGTCAGCACTGAGTTCATCAGTGAAAAGCAGTGGGAACTATTGAATTTGAATATCAGCTTTTCTCTCTCAGCATTTCTGCCCTCTTTCATTAGCATGCGTAATATCTTCCTCCAGTCAAACTAATCTGTTACTTTAAAAAGGCAAGGAATTCTTTTTTTTTATGTTGTCCTGACACTCAGTAGTTCTTTTGCTTTTTTCTTTCTCTGGCTACTTTTTTTTTTTTTTTTTTTTTTTAAGAATGAAGAAAGCAGTCATTAGTTACACCAACAAATCATTTTTGGACATGTGTGTTTGTTGTAACGGGCAGTACTAACTCTAAGCAGTAGAGAGCAACAAAACACTAAGAGCTTGGGTACACCTCTAAGAGACTCCAAGCCAATTTATGAACTGTGCAGCCTCTCTGCTGAAATCGAGAGCCCACAAGCAGGGCTTCAGGAGTTTGCACCAGTAATGAGACTACTGAGACTGTTTTCTATTAGTTTGTGATTCTACTGGCTGCATCATTATGCAGATGAAACCATCCAGACCCAGAACCTGCTGCAGAATAAATTTTGTGTTAAATCTGGAATAATCTTTCCAACGATGCCCTGCAGTGAATATCTCTTGGAAAACTTAAATGATGCTGTGAATGTCTCAGTCCACATACAGACAACACTGGAGACACAGAGGGAGGAAAGGATGAAACAGAAACTAGAGCATTTGTCATGATGAAAAACTGTGGAGACAGATCACGTTTAGAATAAAGCAGAAGTGATATTCCTTGCTCCTGTTTTATAAAGGAAGAGAAACTCTTCTTTTGACAAAACTAACGATAAAGTTCTCTGCCAAGGCATGTTAATTATGTACTGCTGACTGCATGCCGTAAATGAAGGCATGCCTCTCACTGTGTTTACTTAGAGGAGCAAAATGTTGCCAAGCCAAAACCCCAGCTATGTTTGGGTTTATCTTGTGAGCTCTTCCAGACATACATTGTTTTCCATCAATAATGTGCAGCTTTTTCACATCTTATAGCTGATACTGAAAAGTATTCATAAAAGAAGAATACTGGTCATCACGGCAAAATCAATGCATTATGAAAGGCACTCTATGAAATACACTGCCACTTTGAGAAATGGGCACTTCAAAGATATTTTATTTTTGTTATATTTGGGATTTTTTTCTATATCGAAAACATTTTCTGATATGTTCTGTTATTTCAAGAAACATTTTTGTGTTTCTAGTCATCCGGACTAGACTTTGGCACAGACTTTAAGGGAAAACATTAGACAATTATAGTGTGGAAGACTGTGTTTGTCTGCAAGGTAAGTGGTCTGAGCTGAGGCTGGAGAGCCACAGAAATGGCATTGGTTTGAATTACTTCCATTTTGTACACATCATGTATCCCAGTTCTTAAGCATATTTGAACTGGTTTAAAATTAGTCTTCAGTGTTCTTTTTTCCTCCCGTACTTGATAGGACTGCTAGCTGTGATTCAATCAGCTTGCATTATATTTCACTACAGTTTTGTATTGCTGATGTGGAATTTAATGACTAAAATAGCACTGGAAATCTTTGCATTTTCTGGTGGAAATCAAATTAAAACATGACAATTTATTATTTTCTGAATGACTGAAATCTGACTATTCCGAATGTAAGGACAGTCAGCTCTGAGCAAAACTATTTGATCCTTGCTGAAGAGAAAAGGTGGCAAGAGGGGCTTTGGTGTCTGGATCAGCATTGATGCCATGCTTGTAGGCGATAGCTGACGTCATAGCTGTGCCATTGCTTCCACGCAGTGTGATTTTGGACACAACGTTTTGTGTTCTGCCTCTGTTCCCTGTTTTGTAAATGAGGAGAACAACGGCTATGTATCTCTGTCTCAAAAATTTAGAGCAAGAATCAGTTATGAACACACCATGTGCTTCATCCACGTGCGGGTTGTACTCCTGCGTCACATGAAAGATTTGTGGAGCTGGGGGGCTGTTGGGTGTTCGCAGCCCTTGCAAAGTGCTCTGATCCTTGAAGAAGTTATTTCTCTTAGCAAGAAGGATAAAACTATTCAACATGTAGAAGATTCCTGTTCTGGTGAGTAAGTATAAATATAGAAATACATAAATAATTTTATATGCCCAGAGGTAAATAATCATATTGCCCTTTGGCTTCAAAGACAGAAAGTCCTGAGCAGGGTAGGGGGTTCCTCAGTTAATCACCCCTGGTGTCCCTGAGGCTGCAAGTGATGCCCATCAACAACAGGCAGCTGCCTGATGGCAGAGGGGGGCTTCTGGCTCCAGCGCTGGGGCCCAGGTCACTGTAATTGGGGGGCAGGAGGCAGGGGGCAGGACTTTGTTCCCCTCTGTCCCTTGTCCCACGGTGCAGTGGCCAGAGCTGCCCAAGGTCCTCAAGGAGAGCCAAAAGCACCACGAGCACGAGTGTTGTCTGGGTTCACCCCAGCATCCCATGGCATGGGAGGAGGGTTTCAGCTGTGGGACGCTTTTCAAGTTCCTCTGCTGGTGCTGATTCATTTAAGCGCTGTCTACAGTCTTTTTTACCTTTTATTGTTGTCCTCAGTGTAAATATACTTTTACCTGTGATGTTTAAAATAGTAAACGTAAAACGACCTGTCCATAGCATAAAGTCCATAAACCATACTGATGGGGAGATTATGCAAAGGCAGAAACAGGAGGAAAAGAGAATGAGAAAAAGTCTAAGAGAAACAGCAGGAGATGTGGTCTGTCCTGGGCTGTTATGCAGATAAATGTTTCCACAAAGGGAAACAAGTTCCCAGGCTTGAAGCAAACCCCAGCAACTCAGAGACTCCCATTCCTGAGCTACCAAGCTGCTGTGTTGTTGCTGCTCGATATTTCTTCCACCTCTATAAAACTGTTCCTTCTGGCTGCTCCCAGGACACACCAGTTGCTTTGCTGGTGAGAAGCCCATGCTTGCAGGTAATATCCTACTGCGCAGCTCTCGGGCAATGTTTGAGGATTAAAGTCCCCGGGCCATTTACGCTTTGATGTTGTTCTCTTCCAGCAGCCAGTTCAGAAAAAAAAGTGTTCCTGCAACGCGTTACCGTCTGCTCGTGCTGCTGCACACTGCCCGCGAGAACCACACAGACAGCTATCTTGCATGCTAGGTGCCCACAGATAAAAACTGCCATCTCATTTTCATGCAGAAACGTGTGCCTTGTCACTACTGCTCACCACCCACACTCCTGCCAGTCTTACCAGGATGCGTAATGTGCTGCCCCGCCGGCTGACAACTGCCTGGTCGTTAAGCAAGAGTCTGCCTGGGAGGTACAGGCTCCAGCAGAATGAAACTCCTGTGTCTTGTCTGTGCTGGTTTTCACTGGAATAGAGTTAATTTTTTTTTCATACTAGCTGGTATGGGGCTATGTTTTGCATTTATGCTGAAAACAGCGTTGCTAATACAAAGGTGTATTTTTTTTTTTTATTGCTGAGCAGTGCTTACACAGAGTCAAGGCCTTTTCTGCTCCTTACCCCACCTCACCAGCCTGGGGGTGCACAAGAAGTTGGGAGGGGACACAGCTGGAACAGCTGACCTCAACTGATCGAAGGGATATTCCATACCGTATAATGTCATGCTCAGCACACAAAGCTGGGGGAAGAAAAAGGAAATGGGGGATGTTCAGAGTGACAGTGCTTGTCTTCCCAAGTAACCGTTACGTGTGATGGAGCCCTGCTTTCCTGGAGATGGCTGAACACCTGCCTGCTGATAAGAGAGGGTGAATGAATTCCTTGTTTTGTTTTGCTTGTGCATATGGCTTTTGCTTTCCCTATTAAACTGTCTCCATCTCAACCCACAAGTTTTCTCACTTCTACCTTTCTGATTCTCTCCCCCACCCCACCGGGGGAGAGTAAGCTGGGTGGTTACCAGTTGCCAGCCGGGGTTAAACCATGACATCGTCTTAGGCTGCATTTGCTGCTGACCACAGCTCTGCTGTATCTCTCACAAGCAGCTGCCTTCATGCTACGTGCAGAGCTCCCCAAGCACTGCAGCAGAATGCAGTACTTAGAAGAGTATGCAGGAATACTCTGGCAAAGGGAGGGAAACTGTATCCTGTGCTAAGAAAGCCCTAAGAAATGCATATGTCATACAGCTGTGACCTGCCCTTGCTCTCACACTCGTGGATGCGAGTGCTGGAAAAGCAAGCTGGGTGACCCTACTCCATCATTTGTTAGGGTAAGAGAAAAACAGTCCAGGAGTTGTGAGCATACTGCTGGATGAGCAATACTGTGCTACAAACCGAATATATGGAATTATTTCTAAAGCAGAATTACTGCTCTCCAGGAGAAGCTGGAGCACTGTTGCCATGACTATCACATTTGTGAGGGAGACTCTTTTCTGCATCTCGCTGGCAGCTGCCAGCCTCTGCCCTACCTCCTCCCTGTGGAGGTCCTGAATGTCACCCTGACACTACCTGTCCCTTCAGTACGCTCTGTCCTGGCAGGACTGAGCAAAGGGTCGGAGACGGAGAGAGACCTTGGGTATGCTGAGCATCGCGCTGGACTTGGGAGAAAGGCTCCTGGGCTGGGGGCAGACTGCGGTTCAGCAATAGTGTTTGAAGCTGGCATCTTATTAATGGTTAGAAATTGGACGTGCGCAAACAGACGGGGAAGGGGAGTGGTGAGGCTGAGGGCTGGGACAGCAAGGCAGCACACTGGAAAAACACCCTGGCATCAGTCTCAGCCCCTTTTCCCCACAGCAGGTTAAATGCTCGGAGCTCTCTCTGTGCTTTGCTATGTTCAGCTGTTAAACAAGAACAGCGATCCGTATGTCTCAGAAGGCTACATATATTCTATTTACAAATTCTTGTGATAGAAGGCATTGCACCATGGGAGGCAGAGCTGACACTTCACATGCCTAATGGCGTGTTTGGCTTTGTCTGCAATAGATTATTAATTTTCCTTTGCTCTGCTTGAAAGCCTGGAAAGACTTACGCAAAAAATACTGAGACTTATTAACTGGAATAAGCCATTTCTGTTTGTTTGGGTTTTTTTTTTGTTTTTTTTTTTCTCTTAAAAGTGCAATCCTATTGCAAAATTTCTGGCACTTGTCTCAGATGTTTCCCAATCAATTTGGCCTGTAGAATACATAAAGTCTTATGGCTGCCACCTTGCCCTGCACTGCATTCATCCCTTAGAGAAAAGGCAAGGTAAAAGCAGCAGCTCTTCCTTCTTAGTAAATGATAAATCTCATTTGGTGTAACCACTAAAAGGGAGAAAAAAAAAATCCAGGAAAAAAAAAAAGATAAGGCAGCTTCTCCTCAGATTTCTGTGCTGGGAATGGTTTGCCTGCGCTCCCTGGCCGACAGCCAGAGTTGAGGGGTACCCAAGGAAAGGACAGTGCCTGCCACCTAGGTACTAGTGGCATAAATCCAAGAGATTTATAAATCTTAAATAAGCTAAGGCAACCTGTGGAGAACAGTTTTAATAAGGTCAGCGTGGTTAGCATTAAAACCCAAACAAACAGCTCCAGTCTGCTCTAACTGACTCTTCTGAGGCGTGCTTGCAAGAAGCCCTAGTAAAGTGTATTTTAGTAATCCAGCTTGCAGAAGAAAATCGAGTAGATGGTCATACACTGCGGCAGTGGAACAGGCAGCCTAGATAAGGAGAGAATTGGTTACATGGGAGTCTGTTGCAGACGTGCTCAGAAATGCGAAACCTCCCTGTTAAAGGCAGGTGCTGAAGAGCTTGTGGGGTTTCCTCAGGCAGGTCAGGCGTCTGGAGGGGATCCCCAGGGGATGGATGTGGACGATGGCAGCTCCACAAGGAGAAGAGCTGCTACCGAAATGACACTGGTCTTTCTTATCAGAAAACCACCAGACAGACAGGCAGAGACACCTCTGCACAAGGGAAGTGAGAAATTCAGTAGCTGAGCCTTATGTCATTTATAAAAAAAAAAAAAGATAAAAAAGTCTCTGCCTCTCCACCTAAAATTAAGCCAGGCTTGGAAATAGTTTTCCTGTTAGCCCATGCCCCTCTGTTTCTTCAGGGTCAAGATAGACTCAGCGATCAGAGGCAGATTAATGAAAGAATCCCTAGTCACGATTTAATAGGAAGCTGTTCCCAGAGATCTTTTTGCTAAGGGGCCAGACACTTGCCTCTGACCAGCTGCTTATGGGAACGTTTAGAAGGCAGAAAATGAGAGCAGAACTCCCCAAAGCACATACGTGTCTGACTGTGTGCGTGCGTACGCATACAACTCCCACGTGACCAGAAAATGCTGGGAACTGGGATTCTTTGCTACAGACAGAAAGATTTCTGGAGAGAGATATATATATATATGGCAATGTAAAAGGTCACGGCTAAGTCTGAGCTACTCAGTGCCTCTGCAGATTTCCAGTGACAGCTACGGCTGCAGATGACTATAACGCAGGGACGCTTATAGAACTTGCATCCGGAGCCAAGAACTGAAATACTACCAGCATGTTCACTCACAGCCACTCCGCAGCTTCCGCAGGAGCCGCCGTGCTCAGCTTGTTGCAACCCAGACGGTTGCCTGGCGCTCCTACTCTGTTTTGTTTGCTCCTCGTGCTCGCGCCGGCTGGTGCTGACGGGTAAATGGAATGTTTCCCTGATTACCTCCCTGCCCGCCCCCCTCCCCACCTACCACTGACATCTATTTGAGGAAAAGTAGCTCTACCTCACAGATGTGTGCTTCCAACCATTTTGGACCCCCCTGGAGCATTTTGAGCTTTCTGTCAGCCCAGCGTGCTCCCCGGCCCGTCAGCTCCATAGTTTTTCTCCGCAGTGAATTAGTGGCGGGGTCTGTACCGATGCCTGGGAGTTAAGTACGTACATTCCCGAGTATCATGACTAGCCTAGTCGGATTCATTGTAGGTGAAATGTCTGTTCTATACTTAGAAAGCAGAGGATGCTATGTGTTTTTTATTCCGCCCACAGTGGAAATCTTGTGAATTCAATAGCTAGAATTCTGTATATCTTTATCAACACTGCCAGGTCTATCCTTTCCTTGGCCTGGCAGTGAAGAAAGGAAAAGGACAGGGGGATAATACATGTGGGGTAAAAAAAGGCCAGCAAAGAGACAGTGAGCAGCCTGTTCTGGAAGTTTCATGTCTATAACGTACCAGAATGGGTGCAGCCTGAGGGACAAGAAAGGTTCCTGGTATCACTAGGGCACAACCCCAAGTTTAATAGAGCAAAGGACTGATCACACCGATCAATTGTACCCAAAGTCGCAGGGCATGTCCAGTGTATCTCTGGTAGAGGATCACACCATGGCAGAGCACGATTCACCCCCAGCATGACTAGCAACATGAACACAACTGAGTCTACCTAATAATGGCACAGTTAGAGTACAGTGAGCTAATTTTTAACAGTAAGTCAATTTTTAATGCATTTATTATCTACAGCTTGGCCAACTGTTGACTTAGAGCAACTTTACTGATGAATCTGAAAACATTCTGTAAGTTGCAAGTGTTGCTTTGGCAGACAATTTTACTCTGGCAGTTGCTTTTGTTACATTTAAATTTTGCCATGATAAATTTACAAGTTTTACTGCTAGAAATGTGTTACGCAGCCTAGGGCAGCCTCTCCCAAAATCCCAGCCTATTGTTACTGAAGAGGCAACATATGGTCATGCACTGGCTAGGAGGAATGTCTCTGGGTGTATGAATTCATATGTGTAGATCTTTTACAATGTGTGCTAGGGATCGCCAGGAGAGGAAGAAAATTTGGTTTTTCTTCTTGGAGGGAAATTCAGCTTTCACAAGCTTGGCAAATACTGACCTAAAAGCTAGGTGCACATCTGCTACTGATTTTAACAATAGAAATGTTTGGATATCTGAAAATTGTAACCTCTGTCAATGTACTTCCAACCTCTTAAATTAGCACCAGAGGCAGGAGAGAAAGAGGAAAGGAAATATTGTAGCTTGCACATCAAAGAGTGAGGAAAGAATACTGAGGAAAGATGTAGATTAATTAGACTGTTTAAAAACCCTGAACTCCCTTTATAAGAATATTTGTAAATTTGCCTTATTTATACCTTATAGAAATATCCACATCATGTGGAACAGCATCTGTCTCCTGTAGTGTATTTCCATTACTAAACTGCTGTGTGTATTTTAGGGAAGTTAGTCCATAAAATATTTCCTATATACACATGCATACATACATATGTACATATATGTAATTTTATAGCCTGTAAAGTTAATATGGTTTGTACAAATTTTTTACAAATTGTAAACAAACTGAGTCTCATTTTCCTCATATTTCCCTCTCGGTACTATTTCGTAGTACAACTGTAGAAAATCATTGAGCTAAATATTGTTATGCATACTGGAGGTAAAACCCTGGCTCAGCTGACTTCACTGGAAACAAAAAGTCATCCTTACACTCCAGGGTGAATAGGCAGACATGCTTCTTTCCTCTTGAGAAATGAGGTACTTCCCAGGACCAGACTTCCTTCTCTCGGTCTGTGTCCACACACGGTTTCTGCTCCCGGCTGTGAGTTAACCGCCAAAGGACAAGGAAAAGCTCACAGCTTGCAGGGGTTCAGCAAACCTGCCAAAACTTTTCCGTTCCTGCAGACTCACATCTCCAGCCAGCTCGTAACCTCTCTTACAATTTTAACACCAATCTGCACCAAGTTTGTCCACTTACACAATGACTAGTGATTTCAGCTCCCAGAGCTTTGTTGATAGGATGATACAAGCAAGAGTTGCCAGTTAAGGAAGAAGAAATCTCATTGTCTGGCTTGCCCGCAGTGGACTTGCACACGAAGGGCTGAGGTCTTAGACCCAAGGGTGATCATCCGGATCACTAACAGTACCTAAAGTGAGCAGTCACATTTTAGGAGACCTAGCCTAAATATGCAACTATCTCATGCGTGCAATCTCCTGAACCCAAGTTCGTGTCCAAGACCTGCGGTGTTTGCTGTCCTGAGGGATAAAGGGATGTTTTGCAATGCAGCACGCGCTGGTGTTGCTCAAGCTCAGGCAGGGTGAGGAGGTGTTGCCTGTGCCTCGAGCCCTCGCCCTGGGGTGCAGGTTTGCATCCCCCGGCCCGCTCACATGATGTAAGGGTCTCCTGTTGCCACAGAGGGTGTCACAGCCCCTGGGCACAGATGTTTCCAGGGAGTTGCCTCTGTCAGTCCTGGTGAAACTCTTCTGCTTCATATGAAAATGCATAAATATTCATGGCTGAGCGTGAGTGACGGCAACTACGTGTAGCATCACTGCTGGCATCTGGGGCTGCCAGATGTGTGGGCGAGCACTGGCTTTACTAAGGTAAGTTTGGCAGCAGACGACAGTAGTTTGCCTTTGCCACCTCCTCACCCAGTGGTCAAGGAAGACCTCGGATTCGGGCCGTGCTTCAACAGGTATTTCAGTCCATTGAATAATTTGGCCTCAGCTCACATGCTGGCATTTGCTCAGAGCTGCCTTAGGCATCTCACTGCTCAGCTCGCCATCTGCTCTGTCTTCCCTTCCTGGGAGCCTTTCTGATCCTATACCCTATACCCCCATCGTGATGTAACGCTCAGCCAGCTGTGTAGGGGACTGGGTGCTGGTTTAGGTAAGACATGAGCTAGACACACCATGTAGAGCAGCTGGAGTGCATGTCCATGTTGCAAAACGCGACACGGAATTTTCTGAGTTAGCTCAGGGCTTTACAGAAGTATAGTCACACTGGGGATATCGCCTGGTGCATGATGAAAAGCAAGATAAAAAATTTGAGGAAATCACCAAGTTAATGTAGTTATATTGCTTCTAGTGCCAAAGCTAACAACTTAGATGTGTCTGAGGTTCCTCTTTGTTGTGTTGCTGTGCATAGCCTGCCTCAAGGAGAAAGCGAGCTCTGCACCATCCTCTTTTGTCCTTTGGGATACAGGGATGAAGAACTGAAAGAGTGAAATTAAATAATATTGCACTTTAAACTGAATGTCCTGCTGAAAACAGAACTTGACTCCCAAGATGTTATCAATGGCAGTCCTGAAGACCCTCCCTCTCATTCAGACTGAGCACTCCATCAAGTATTGTCTGGTGACCTATGAGTTTTTCCATATGGTATTACCACTCATACACAAAACGAACATCTCTTCTTCAATCTGGAACCAAGGCTGTGGATGCAGCAGTGAAACACCAATCTGTGAGACACAGTGCCACAGAGGCATGACCCAGGCACCGATGGGAGGACCGACCCGTCCACACCAAGCAGTAGGTGTCTGCAAGGTGGGTAGAACCTTAGTCCCTCGTGTGTGTGACACACCCCTTCTGCTATCTCCTATGAATAGCTACAAAGACAAGAATACCGTGAGGTGAGAACTAAGTCATCACAACACATGCTATTATTCCACTTAACGGTGTTCTCCATTCACAACTTTCAAAAACAGAGAGTATATTTTGGGGAAGGAAACTGCAAAACCAATTAAGCAGCAAGGCTAACTGATCTTTTCAATGGCACGGGCTGCGTTTGAGGGCATCGCCAAAAATCCCAGTCTGACAACAACATTCTTCTTCCCTGTGGGTATGGGGCTGCTATTCTTATACCCAGCATGGGGTCACAAGAGAGGGGGAGGTAAGCCCAATGAAATTGTCTCTGGCACAGTGTCCCCATGCTAGGAACCAGATTGATTGGCTACAAATGATTAAAGTTGAAACCTTAAAGAAGGAATCGGTATCTCTCGTTTTTAATGGTTCTTCAGGTACACTGGGTGAAAATTGCTTTTTACCTCTGGGAAGCAGGGCTTAGGTCCATTTTGGCAGTCAGAAAATAACCGCAGTGGGGAGGTGCTGACTGGGGCCGTACCTGGACCTGTGGCTCTCGATGCCTCTCTGGAGCCAGGAGTTCCAAGTCAAGCAAGTGCTGTCTCTGCGGGGTAGCGTGGAAATGTGAAACACATACAACAGTGGTCAGGATGCACCTGCATTGTCTGATCTCCCTAAGTCCACCCATGTCCTGAGAATGGCCTTTATAAAATATAAATATGATTAAATAATCATTGAAGGTGTATGTATGTCAAGGCATGAGAGAGAAAGATGTCAGCAAAGCACTTGGAGAAGTAGAACTCCTGTCAAACATTCTTTAATAATTTATTTCTCTGCTTAGTTCACAGATGCCTTTACCTTGTGACTCTAAGGCAGGTTTTTGAAATCTGTTATTTGCCACAGGAGACAGATTTTTATTTAAAGAAGCAGCCTGGTGGTCCGACAGGCTGTGCCTAAGCTCCTCATCGGCAAGCCTCACAGCTGCATGACATGGTTCATCTTCTGCCGTGGTCCAGGCGGGAGATCTCTGCAGAAGCTGTGCCCATTCCCCTCTGGCCTGCCTGCCTGATTTTCCTCCCGTGGTCCGTGTCCCAGGACCTTGGCCTAATTCAGAGCCAGGAGGGAATGTGGACATGTCCGTGTTGGACACCTGTAGAAGCACCGCTGCATCTGCTACTGTACAGGCAACTGTGAAGCCCTGTAGCTGGCAGGTCCCTCAGTGCTCACAGCGCTGCATGCCGCCCACCCTGAAAACTCCAGGGACCGAAGCGGAAAGGTCTGCCAGGTTATCATCTCCGTGTTCCCTCCAGCATGGAACTGTTCCCTACAGTACCTTATTTGTATGTGATATGATTTGCACATCACAGCCACAAATGGCTCTGTCAATGAGTTCCCACAACTTCTAAATGATTTTTCTGGCTTGAACGGAGCCTCCCTACCAGGATATTACATTTGATGCTAAGCATGTGCTTTCCTCCCTCCATTTTCTTCCCAATTGCTGTTGACTAAAGCTTGTAAAACTTTTCAAATAATCCCTCCATTCCACTCACATCTCTTGAAAAAGTTCTCTATTCTTCTTGCACCATTTACGTCTAATTTAGCATTTATGCACAGTTACATCTTTTAATCTCTCTCCATAAATTAATACCACCAGCTCCTCGATAATTTTGATTGCTCTTCTCTAAGCCCCCGTCAGTTTATTTTCATCTTTCTGGTTCTGAGCTTTGCAGACAAAACCATCAGCAGCCTGTATACCACCTTGCTGGTGTGGGGTACAAAGGGACGAGCAGTAACCCAGGCTGTGATATATTGCTTCTACACACAAAATTGCAAATTCAATCGTTTTTTCTTTATTTTTACTGGGCTTTCTTTGAGGGCGAGGCTGCTAGATTGCATTGCAAATTGATGTCCAAATTACTAGCCATTAACGCCCATGGGTCTTTTTCAAGTTTGTATATACTGTCCCTCTTTTCTGAGGTTTGCAGATCATATACTTGGTTGTGACAAAAAAAATTACATTCCCTTGCTCGGGTGCAGCTTTTTCAGGATCTTTCTCCCTTTTTACTACTATCGGGATAAGAAAAAAGGTTATATGCTAAACCTGTAGAAAGCTGCGCGCAACGTCGAAAATAAAACCCCAAATATTAAGCCAAACAGCGACATCGCCCAGAGCCAGAGCATCCTCTGCGCTGCAAAAACCGAACACTTCACCCGAAATTTATTAATTAAGGAGGCACATCTGTCTTTTGCCCCACGGGGTTCTCCTGCCCTCCACGCGAGGACCCCGCCGCCCCCCTCGGGTCCTCGCGTGGGGGGCAGCATAGCCAGCTCCGACCCTCGGCACAAACAAGCCCCGACCCTCGGAACAAGCCCCGACCCTCGGAACAAACAAGCCCCGAACCCCGAACGGGCCTCCGCACCGCCGCCCACGCGCGCTATAGCGGGGTGCGGCGCGGGGAGAGCCCTCGCCCGCCCCCTAGCGGCCCACCGTCCCCATCTCCGCCTCCCTTGAGCGACGGCGTAGTCCCGCCTCCAACCCCACTTGCTAGTGGCTGGCGGGCGCCCGCGCCCTTTTCTGATTGGTCCCGGCCGCGCCCAAGAGGCTGCGCCGCGCCGCGCCCCGGGCGCAGGGCCCGTTCTGGGTAGTGGGGGGGCGGCTGTCATGGAGGAGGTGGACGGGGTGCAGAGGGCGGCGGCGGGCGCTTCTCTGTGAGGCCGGCAGCAGCGGGAGGGGGCCGGTAGCGCCCCGGGAAGGTAACCCCCAGCCCAGCAGCCCTTTCTGGCTGGCTCCGGGCGGGCGGGGAGGCCGGGGAGGCCGTGAGGGAGCCGTGAGCGGGCTGAGGCACCTGAGGGGAAGGGGGGAGGCGGCTCGCTTTGAGGGGAGGCGGTGGGCCTCTGGGCGGGCGGAGGGCGATCGAGAGGGAAAGGGCAGGCTCTGACCCTCCTTGCCGCCTGAGATGCGGTCAGAGCGCGGTGGCCGGGGCGTACGTCGCCTTCCCCGCCTGCTTTTCTCCCCCCAAGGTGCCTGTCCGCGGAGCGCCTTGAGGGAGCAGGGGGGTCTCTTTCCTTACGCTACGCCTCGAATCAAGTCGGGGGCGCTGCTCGTGACGCAGTAAGAGAGAGAGGATTTTTCTGCGGCTGGTATGGATAACACACTGGTAGGATCAGCCCCCTTCCCCACCCCCCCCAAACAGCTTTCCTCAGGAGGCACCAGGCAGCCCGGGGGTGTCCCAAGGAAGGCAGCTGGACGTCGGTGTACCACAGCAGCTAGTTGTTTCGATGTAGCTGTAAAAAAAAAAAAAAAACAACTCGCAGTTAACTTGTTTGCGAAGTAGGAGATGAAAACATGCAGAATTCTTTCTCTTGCAGATTTATAACAAGCACGGGCTGTGCTTTGTCAGAACCCTCTTCAGAGTCTCCATGTTGTCCCATCTAGATGAAACTGGTCTGAGAAGAAGCTGGGGACATTCTGTTTGGGCTGTGCGTTTCCAGTAAGCTTTTGACTCTGAAAAAGGCAAGTGTGTATCCTTCAAGAAGCAGAGAGGTACAGACTAAATGGATCTAAAGACAGCAGTGTTCAACGCAGCTCGTGATGGCAAGCTGCGGCTCCTTTCCAAGTTACTGGCAAGCAAAACAAGAGAAGAAGTAGCGCTACTGATGTCAGAGAAAACCAATGGTGCCACACCACTTCTGATGGCCGCCCGTTATGGTCACCTTGACATGGTGGAATACTTGTTGGACCATTGCTCTGCATCAATAGAAGTTGGTGGTTCGGTGAATTTTGATGGTGAGACCATTGAGGGGGCTCCGCCACTATGGGCAGCATCAGCGGCTGGCCACTTGAAGGTTGTTCAGTGTCTGTTAGATCATGGTGCATCTGTCAACAATACAACTCTCACAAATTCAACGCCACTAAGAGCTGCCTGTTTTGATGGTCACCTGGAAATAGTAAAATACCTTGTGGAGCACAAAGCAGACCTGGAGGTATCAAACCGTCATGGGCATACATGCTTGATGATCTCATGTTACAAAGGCCACAAAGAAATTGCTCAGTATTTACTTGAAAAAGGAGCTGATGTTAACAGAAAAAGTGTTAAAGGTGAGTTAATTTTTTTACTTTTCTTGTGGTAAATAGGGGTAAAGTTACTCCTTTAGCCTTTAGGAGGCTGACATCCAAAAATGTTCGTGTCTCATGAAGCTGATGAGTAAGAAATAGTTAGCTATGTTTTTGCTGTTTTTTTTTCAACGTACTCCTTTGTTAACACAGGTTGTATAGTTTCATTCTCAATTGGTTCATTTTAATCTTAAACCCTTAATCCTTAAAAAGACAGTCATGAAATGTCACATTTATGCCTGTGCGAAAAGCTGATAAACTTTCTGAGAACTCATCTTGCTAGTAGGTTGATGTAGTAACATATTCAAATATACAAGCGTATATTCTTGTTTTTCATAGTTTCTTAACAAACCAAATACGCTGCACATAAAACTGACCTGAACCAATAAGGTTAGCGCAACAAAAGATGCATAAAGGAGAAAAATTATTTTCTGCATTGGAAACAAATAACCACCTTGCTCTTCACCCTCCTCTCCCTCCAAATTCTTGAATAATATTGGACTTTTTTCAGTGTTGGTGCACAAAAACATACTAGGATTAAAGAAACGAAGCTGCAGGTGACTGTGATCCCAAGAGAAGGGCTTCCAGTGGTGCACAGATTGCAGGGGACATCTCTTTGCCCCTGTTTGCAATTACTCTGATGTTATCATTTGAATTGAAGATTTCTGTCAGTTTTGCTGTGATCATAATTATGTGGACCTCTTGATTTACCCACTGGGTTTTTTGTTACATCTCAAACTTGTATGTGGGTGTGATATTTGCCTGAAAAACATACCGATTATTGCAGGTGATGGTTAATTTTTAGCTCACTGAGCCAGGATTGTGTTTCAACACTTTATTTTTTATATAGATATTACTAATCTGCTAATAAACTTCTTCGTAGCCTAATACTTCCGCTGCGTGTTTCAGGCTAATTAGATTTATAAAAGTATATACAGTTATTTTTGTTAAAGTATACTTTGTGGCTAGATTATTGTATGATACTGGTAAATGCTAAATATGGGAGTAATCTTTGGAAAAGCTGTTCAGTTAAATATGTCTTTTTTCAGCAAGTCTTGGAGATGTGTGGGTTTAACTTAAAGAAAGCTAAACTACAGATTTGTCACAGAGGTGGGCAGAGCAAAATACATCTTCCTTTGTAAGGATTTAAGATTGCTTATGAATCATCGTGGACTTGTGATAGGATAAAAATGTCAGTTTTCTAGACAGGGTTCTTGGAATAGCAAGTACAATACCAAATGTGTGTTGTTTTTCAATTTTAAACCCGAACCTTTATATGATAGGTATGAACAGAGCAGCAACTGTTAAATATCTGATGTAACAGGGAAAAATGATATATCTCTGCAGCTCTTTTTCTTCCCTTGTTTTGTATTGGTGGAGCAGGCTTTACTTTACTGCACTAGTAAAGTGAGTAATAAGGATCAGTAATGTTATTTGTCTTTTTTTTCAATGACTAAGTGGCAGCGAAGGACTCCTGAGGATTTTCTCAGTGTTCTCAGTTTCTCTATTATTTTAATTCCTTCCTCTCTCTGCTTCCTTCAGTTTCTGTGTGACTTGCAACTAGGCGCATCAGCAAAGGTTCATAAGGCATAACTGATCCTTATTTAGTTTTTTTAAAAAGCTTGTATTAGATATGCTTTAGCTCGTTAAAATTTACTTTGTACTTTCACCTGCCGTGTGTACAAATGGATGTGTGTACATAATAGATATCTATTGATCAAGCATGTAGAGTATGTTTTTCTATGTGGTAATCCCTGCTGATATGACACAAATATACTCTTTCACATCTTAAAGCAGTCTGATCTCTGAGGTTATTTAATAAGCAGCAGTGAGGCAAAGGAAGAGAGAAGGTACTATAAACTCTGAAAGTCATCTGTGGAAAGGCAGAAGAACTGAGGAAAACTGGTAGCCCTAAGTATTGCAACAGTGTGGATATTGCAGTGGCTGAGGCTTGAACAGCTGACATTCTCGACTTTGTTTTGCAAGAACGCGCAGTACCTATTAATTTCAAAATTTGAATTTCTACCAGGATGCGTTCTACACTGTAAGGTTCCATCTCAAAGTCTTTGTGTGTTATTTTCAGTTTCTACTCCTCCCTGCTGTGTGCTAAACACCTGACAGTGTGTATGCGCTGGTAGTAGGGAAATGCAGAGAATGTGAATACTCTGTTCTTGGGTAGTAAAGGTGGTTGCTACTTTTGTATCTGAACTCTTTTTAGATAGGCCCCTTCCCGGGCTTCTGCCTGCTCTTTTGTGAAAGCTGTAGCTACTGTAAATTTTGCTGCATTTAAAATTATAACTCTTCTTATAAGAAAAAAACCCACAACTATGTAGCTTCAGTAGAGGTGCTGTTGTAGAAGACTACTGTAGATTCTTTTCCAGATATTGTTCTTAAAACTAAGGTGGGACAGGCAGGCAAAATTACTTGAACTATTTGTTGTGTTTTTCCACTGGATTTTGATATTGCAAGGTAAAACTTTGTCCACATTTCAAAACCCAGGAAAATCTAGGGCTTAGAAAGATACAAAAATGTTCTGAAATTTTGATAGTTCCAGGGAAAAATCCAAATGCTTTGAAAAAACAGGTAAGTTCACAGGCATCTAAAAATCTGGGTTACAACAGAGGCGGAGTATGAAAGAGGAGATGAAAACGTGTGGTGAAATCCTGCTTCTAAAATCCAGGCAGAATCCCCCAACTGGGTTTTGAACTTCAGAAATTCAGAATGCAGAGGTTCTTGGAAGACAGCTGTGGAAGTGCAAAAGTACAGCTAGGATGTGATTAAGATGTTCATAAAGGCTTCAGAGTCTGGGTCAGATAAGATGCTACACCGGAGGTGAAGTGTAGGTCTGGCACTGTCTCACAGGAGGTGGTGGTGGTGAAAAAGAGGTAACAAGATGTTTGGGGTAAGTAAGTGCTATACTGTGAAAGGTGGCCAATGGCTCTGAATTTGAGGTAAGAGCCTTTAGTTGTCTTTGTTTCTACTGTTTTGCAGATCTGAACTTTCAGTTTCCCCAAACCTTTTTGAAGCACATAGGCAAACATAAATATAAACAGAGTTTTTTTTTTAAAAATGTTTTATGTTACCTGAACAGTGTTAGTGAGGGGGGGGAAAAACTGATACCTGAGGTAAGAAAAGTGTGGGGTTTTTTTTGTCTTAGAATTGTGTAAAACAGCAAAGATATCTGTAGATACCAGGTTTTGGGTTTTTTCTTTGGCAGAAAAGCTAAAAGCAGTCAAAGCAACACTTATGAAGTGTGTTAATTCACCACTGTCTTACTAATTCAGTGGCTTCTCCACTATATTACCCCTGGTTTAAGAAGCTGCAGATTAAAAATGACAAAGCTTAATAAGTTTCACTGGTATATAATAATATCTGAAATAGCAAGTTGGTTTTTGGTGGGTTTTTTTTAAAAAAAAACAACAAAACCAAACCCTCTTAAAACTGAAAGATCTTATAGCTTTTGTACTGGTCTTAAAAGGAGGAACAGCATGGATAATGCTAGAGTAGCAGAAACTTGAGTTTTTCCAGGAGAGGAGGCAGAACCCTGGAACTAAACCTCAAGTGAATCCACCTTTGTGCTGGGTGAGGGGGATGTTCCGTGTGTCGGCTGCGTGCAGTTTTCTGTTCTGCTGCATTGCGAAGCCTGCCAGGGGTCTGTTGTTAGTGATGTTTGGAATGGATCTCTGGATTCTTGAATGCAGTGTTTCACTGATGTGTTTCTGTGCACAGTCTTCATTTGGCTGTTATGTGCAGGGAGGGAAATGCTTACTCTTGTAATTTAAGTAGTAGCAGTCTTTGGGCCTTCAAATTACAGATTTGGGCTATGCTTGGGGATATACCTGGGGCTGTGTTTGTTAGATTTTACATTTAAAATATTTCATATAATTGCCCCAATAAAATTATTTTGCATGCAGACTTTTTTAAAAGGATCTTGTACTTCCATTCTGACTCCAGACAGGACACTTGGATCTTGTGTGTCGAAAATCTGCAGTGCACATTTTGATAATTTGTGTTATATTTATCCTCCTCTACCAGGCTTTCTGTAATAATGGAGATTAATTCACTTCCTTTGTGCAATTAACAAGTTAATTTGTAGATAAAGTATAGGGGGGCTGATAGCCAGGATGATCTGAATGTACTGGAGCAGGGAATAAAGACTCTTTTCCAAAATATCTACTTGAAAGGCAGTTATTTTTCTGAACATGGCTTGTAAGTCTTTCCATTGCTCAGATGCTTGGTATGTGGCCTCTTTCTCTTCAAGGTGATATTCGTGCTTTTTACTAGTGGTCTTTACTAACTGTCTCTCTTCTGTAGTTAGCAGGCTCATCTGCAAATCAAATCAAAATTTCTCCTTAGAAAATTTTGTAGGAACTGCTGGACTAAACATTCCTTTAGGTATCTTTTGAGATATGCACAGGAATCTTTGGTTGCAAGCCCTGACTCTTTGTTGTTTATGATCCTCAATACTACCATAAGATTTGGAGGGACTCTTGTATGGTGAAAATGCAAAACAACACTATAATTGAAAATCTTGTTCTTAAATTCCAGTGGCATAGTATTTAATTAGAATAGCTTTGTGAAATAATAGGGAGGACAGGGCTTGTTGACTTTGCTTCCTCATTTGGGAAAGTATGGAAGCATAGAGACCTCAGTCTCTATGGCTGCTGTATCAAGGTTATACATACAGTGGTAGTATGATATCAAGGGCTAGGCTATTTCAGTATTGCCATTTATATGGGGCACTGGAAAGTGTAACACTCAAACCTGCTGGTAAGGAAAAAAAGTCTTTTACAGACTTGGCAGACCCATAAATAGGGGAATTAGAGAGATTCACGCTCTGCTCTACGGTCACTGTGGTTTAGCATGCGTTAAAAATAATTAATTTTCTCTAGCAGTGAAAATTAAGGAGTCTGACAGGTTCATTCTCTTCTGAGGTTTTTTGTCTTGTCTGCTGGCCAGGATTCAGTGGGCGGGGGGACAGACACCAAACAAAAAACAACAAAAAAACCACCCAAAACAAAGCTCCCTTTTTTCCTTCCCGCCCCCCCTCCCCTTTCCGTGAATAAATCCTTACTTTAGTAGAGTTCCATGTCCTTTTTTGTTTGTTTGTTTTTTCCTTTTTTGGCTGGTATTACATGATGCAGTGCACTGCATTTTGTAGATATTTTGTGTGTGATGTTATGTGGAAACTGAACTTCAGTAGGAATGTCTGCAAATAAAATAAGGAAGTTAGTTTAAAGGAATAAATTGTTGAATTTCAACTCAAAAGGAATTATGTTGAAATTGTATGTCTAAAGATCTTGGATGTGAAATCAGATTGATACTAGATTTTAATGTGAGTTTTACTACCTAGAAATTTGATCAAGCATTTTGTAAGTATTAGGAGGTGAACGTACTTAATTGATTGCAATTCAAGTCAAATCACTTTCTGTGTCATTGCTTCATTTTCTTTCATTCCCATGTCACAAGCTACCAGTCTATTTTGGGAATTATTTGCTTCTGACATAGAAAGACATGGCCTCATTATGAATTTGAATGCCCACCCCCCACCCGGATAAGCTTTTGGTAACACTGGATAGTTAGAGATTTAGTTCTGTGGCATGTAAAGTGTTTGTCTCATGTTCATACCACTTCTAAAGGAGGACTGTAACAGAAGAATAAAACATGAAGTTACGATGTTGACTGACCGTACCTTTTTCCTTAATTTGTTTTTCCAAGATTGGGAAGGTCTGGAGGTGGGGTTATTCCATGTCTTTGTTGCTGTTTTTAATTAGAGGAAGGTATTAGGTAATGTGAATAGTAAGTAAAGTTTTATACCAATAGAAATGGTTTGTAAAGCAGTATTAGCAATGCCGTATAGGCAGTCACTTTCTAGCAGAGAAGCACTGTGACTACCAAAGCATTTCAAGTCCAGTTTTGTTTCTGTGCAAGAAGTATGAGCCTTTCATGTTTTTCTAATAGTAGCTGTTTTTTATATGTCATTAAATTCCTGCAGATCACTTTGGAATTAAAAAATGGATTAAGAAAATGTAATTAAACCTATTTCAAAATAATCATTCACATCTTTAAAAAAATACTTTACTTTGACCAACATCTTTGTATATGTCCCTTGGAAAACTGCTTATTGAAGAGTATGACTTCCAAATTACTTATTTTCATCCTTCTTCCTTTCTAATACAGCAAGATATTATTTTTAGTTTGTTACTGAATAAATCATGTTACAAAAATAGCATTAACTGCTGAAATGTGCTCAGCCATTGTTTCTTCCTCTCAATCTAGACAATATAGTGGTTTTGAAATGGAGGAGTCAATTCACAGAATAAGGCTTGGTTTGCCATACGTATTTGAGCTGTTCAATTCCTGGCCAATACGTGGAGCATGGACTTTGATTTAGATATTAAGGCCACTGCCATGTTTTCTTTCAAGTTCTTCCTCAAATTTAACGCTTGATGCTTGCTAGTTGTAGATGCCTGGTAATCTTGATATGTCTTAAGGTTGAGGTTTATGTTTTTTAAGGTGACAGCTCTGAACTGTCTTTCTACCCTTGCCAGCTTTCAGTTGATGGCAACAAGGTATCCTTCCCGCTGCTGAACCTGTACCATCCAGTCAGTAGGTGCAGCCACTAAAAAATTGGTGGTGACAGCCTTTCTTTATTAGTTTGTGCATGGCTTGAAATAATGGTGGTTATTTTAACTTCAAGGCTATGACAAAATAAGTAGCTAAAAAACTACACTACTTCTGATGTGCTCTCAGTAACAGCTGTTTAACCTTAAAGTCAGTAATTGTAATATGAATAAAAAACCTTGTTTTTTTTTTAAATTAAGGACGTCCAGTTGAACACAGTAGTAAAATTTCTTGGAGTTTTAAGTGTATTTCCACATGTTCTGCATAGCTGCATTGTAAATTAATGACACAGACTGTTGGATTGGACCTGAATTTACCCAGACAATGGCCAAGCTTAGTTTGTGTGGACTTTTTCAGTGTTACTGTGTCATAGCATATATGCCTGGCAATTGACAAGAGAGCCAAAAGCAGCGTTATATGGCGATAGATCTACACTGCATAATATGAATAGCTACCATTGATCCTACTGTCAAAGCTAGCAAAATGTATATTAATAGTTGAGAAGCAATAGTAAGCGCTTTGGTGTTAGTAATATATTTTGGCTTGTTTGTCTTTAATATGCTTTTATGTTATGACTTTTAAAATAGCTTAAAAATATTGGTTTTAAGGTAGAAAAGAGGTGCCAATGTCAGTGTTTTCGGAGCTGTGCTGTGAGGGATGGTGCATGGTCTTGAATACACCCAGAAATGTCTGCATTAAGTGGTGGCTCAGCCAACACCCAGATGCGTCTGGTTTTGCCTTCCTCACTTAGTGCAGAAGTGCAGATGGTCTGAGGAACCGGCCAGTCTTTAGTACTGGATTGACTGTTGTAGTTGTGTCTTGACTAGACTTTCTCCAGCATAGCAAGAGGACTTACAGTATGTGTGTGTGTGTATTGGTGAGTTTTTGTATTTGTCTGCTTTTGATGCCTTCCAATCTTAGGAATTTAAAGGTCTCGTGCCTCTTAATATTGAGGCATTGACAGTTTTCTGATCTGTGGTGTGTGATAAGGACAGAGGGAATTATATTTGATAAACTACGCGATGCCAAATTTGCCGGACTTGTAATCCACCTGAATTTGGTAAAGTTTCTGTTCTTGCGATTGGAAAGAACACTAGTGTGGCCAGACCTGTAACTGACTTAACACTCAGTGTTAGTGATAAAAATTGCGTAAGGTATTAAATACTTAAACTCACTTGCCAAGGTGTGAACTGGATTTAGCTTTGTGAATCTTGATCTAACAGATAATTTCAGGTGCCACTTTGTGTCAGGTTATCTTCCTCAGCTTACTCGTTAGTAAATGTTATAAGATCACTGGCAGCTGTTCAGAAATGTTTCAGGAAAGGAATATTTTGCAAGTTCACCGTCTGTTAATGAAACAAGCTAATATTTTCTGTGTTCTGGTTGTTGTTGGGTTTTTTAAATGTTTGGAGCTTGCACTTAAAAAATACTGATTGTGGGGACAAAGTATGTTCATAGCTCTGGTATAAACTTCAGTCATAAGCTTTTCAAAATAACTTTTTACACATCTCTTGTATGAATTTGATTAGTGTGTCAGCTGAATTTTGGTATCTGCAGAGCCTGAACTGAGACTCAGTTTGTCTGATTTTAAGAGTAATCAGCTGCATAAGAGCTTTTGTTATGTTGGAGAGGACCAGGAGATTTGTCTCCATCTTTTTCCTTCTCTTCCAGTGAAGTGTTCATATTTGAAGTTAGGCAAAATTTCCATCTAGTTGAAGCCTAATAGTTAAATATTTAACCAAGTGTCCAATGCTTGCATTCCAATTTTCTGTGAATAGGGTTTTCAAACAGGTGGCACTAGTGCTTGCTAGAAGCTTCCCAACATGCTGTTAGAACCAGAGTGACTTTATATAAAAGTCTATGCAATGTCATGCTAATGAGAAATAAACTGTATGTAAATGATAAGACACTTATAAGATAGATTGCTATGCATTGTGTGTTGAAGGCGTTTTTTCCTTCTTGGAATTGGGAGTCCTAACCAGAGGAGCAGAGGTATTAATGGGGGACTTCAGAATAAAGACCCAAGAAAGCAGTAAGAATTTTCTATCTGGGTATATACATGTGCTTGACAAAATACCGAGTTCCCTCAAAATATACTGGCAGTCTCAAAGGCCTCAGCTGAGATGAAGAGCCTGTTGTGATGGATTGTATATTCTGTTCTGTACAATTATTGCCTCAAAATATGTAAATCAAAAAGATCGACAGACAGATTAAAAGCTACAGTACAGAGGCAGACAAAGCCAATGTTGAGTTAGCCTAGCTTTAATTTTCATACAGATCTCATTGGTTGATCGTTGCTGCAGATAATGAGGAAGGGAAATTTGACAAGGAAAGAAGGAAAAAGTGTAACAACATGGGGACAGCAAGCTTAAGTTTCTGTTTCGTTATTGAAAGCAGATACAAAATCCCTTATACAATGGAATGTTTCAGCTGGAAGGGACCTACAATGATCATGTAGTACAGATGCCTGACCACTTCAGGGCTGACCAAAAGTTAAAGCATGTTGTTAAGAGCTTTACCCAAATGCATTTTAAGCACTGACAGGCTTGGGACATTAACTACCTCTCTAGGAAGCCTGCTTCAGTGTTTGACCACCCTCTCTGTAAAGAAATGTTTCCTTATGTCCAGTCTAAACCTCCCTTGGCACAGCTTTGAACTGTTCCCACATGTCCTATCACTGGATATCAGGGAGGAGAGATCAGCACCTCCCTCTGCACTTCCCCTTCTCAGGAAGCTGTAGAGAGCAATGAGGTTGTCCTTCAACTTCCTTTTCTCCAAACTAAACAAACCCAATGGCCTTAGCCACTCCTCACAAGACATGCCTTCCTGCCCTTACACCAGTTTTGTTGCCCTCTTCTGGACTCAAAGGACCTTCATATCTTTTTTCAGTTGTGGGGCCCAGAAGTGCACACCGTACTCAAGGTGAGGTTGCACCGACGCTGAATGCAGCAGGATGATTACCTCTTTTGACCAGCTGGCTATAGTTGATCTTTGACCTTTTGTGTTTTGCCCTGTGTATATGAACCACAGCTAACTAATCTTCCTGCAAAGCCTGACCTCGCTTCCAGAGAGCACAATTTCTTTTTCCTCTTGAGCCCCATGAAGAGTTCCCTGTTCAGCCAAGCTGGTCTTCTCCACCACTTGCTCGACTTTCAAGGCAATGGAATTGCCTGCTCCTGTGCTTTTGTGTAGTGGAGAATTCCATTTTAATTCTGTTTGGGGTTTTTTTTGAATGATGAGACAAAAAAGTCCTTAAAACCTGTTTAATTCTTTCAGGCATTAATATCATAGAATCATAGAATGGTTTGGGTTGGAAGAAACCTTAAAGATCATCTAGTTCCAACCCTCCTGCCATGGGTAGGGACACCTTCCACTAGACCAGGTTACTCAAAGCCTCATCCAACCTGGCCTTGAACACCTTCAGGGACGGGGCATCTACACCTCCTGTGGGCAACCTGTTCCAGTGTCTCACTGTCTTCTTTGTAAAAAAATTCCTTCCTTAGATCAAATCTAAAGCTCCCCTCTTTCAGTTTAAAGCCATTGCCCCTTGTCCTATCACTACACGCCCTTGTAAAAAGTCCCTCTCCAGCTTTGTTGTACCCTTTAGGTACTGCAAGGCTGCTGTAAGATCTCCGTGGTGCTTTTTCTTCTCCAGACTGAACAACCCCAACTTTCTCAGCCTGTCTTCATAGGAGAGGTGCTCCAGTCCTGGGATCATCTTTGTGGCCCTCCTCTAGACCTGCTTCAACAGCTCCATGTCATTCTTATGTCTCCACTCAGCCTGTATTTGTGCTTGGAATTGCCCTGACCCATGTGCAGGACCTTGCACTTGGCCTTGTTGAACTTCATGAGGTTCTCACAGGCCCACTTCTCAAGCATGTCAAGGTCCTTCCAGATGTCATCTCTTCCCTCCAGTGTGTCAACCGCACCACATCACACAGCTTGGTGTTGTCCACAAACTTGCTGAGGGTGCACTCAATCCCACTCTCCATGTCACCAACAAAGATGTTAAATAGCACCGGCCCCAGTACTGACTCCTGAGGAACACCACTTGTCACTGGCCTCCACTTGGACATGGAGCTGTTGACCGCAACTCTTTGAGTGCGACTGTCCAGCCAATTCCTTATTCACCGAGTGTTCCATCCGTCAAAACCATGTCTTTCCAGTTTAGAGACAAGGATGTCGTGTGGGCAGTATCAAATGCTTTGGACAAGTCCAGGTAGATGACATCAGTTGCTCTTCCCTTATCCACCAATGCTGTAACCCCGTCATAGGCAGCCACCAGATTTGTCAGGCAGGATTTGCCCTTAGTGAAGCCATGTTGGCTGTCACCAGTCACATCCTTATTTTCCATGTGTCTTAGAATAGTTGCCAGGAGGATCTGCTCCATGATCTTGCTGGGCACAGAGGTGAGACTCCCTGGGTCTTCTTTTTTTCCCTTTTTAAAAATGGGGGCTATGTTTCCCCTTTTCCAGTCTATGGGAGCTTCACTGGACTGCCAGAACTTCTCAGATATGATGGATAGTGGCTTAGCAACTTCATCTGCCAGTTTCCTCAAGACCTGTGGGTGCATCTCATCACATCCAATGGACTGGTACATCTTAAGGTTCCTAGATGGTCTCAAACCTGATCTTCTCCTACAGTGGGTGGTTCTTCATTCCCCCAGTCTCTGCTTTTGCCTTCTGTGACTTGGGCAGTGTGGCTGGAGGACGTGCCAGTGAAGACTGAGGCAAAAAAGTCATTGAGTACCTCAGTCTTCTCCATATGCTGGGTAACCAGGTCTCCTGTTTCCTTCCGGAGAAGGAAGGACGTTTTCCTTAGTCTTCCTTTTATCACTGTCATACCTATAGCAGTTTTTCTTTTTGCCCTTGATGTTGCTGGCCAGATGTAATTCTATCAGGGCTTTAGCTTTCCTAACCTGCTCGGACAATTTCTCTATATTCCTCCCAGGCTACCTGTCCTTGCTTCCACCAGTTGTAGGTTTCCTTTTTGTGCTTGAGTTTGTCCAGGAGCATCTTGTTCATCCATGCAGGCCTCTTGGTGTTTTTGCCTGACTTCCTCTTTGTTGGGATGCACTGCCTCTGAGCCTGGAGGAGGTGATCCTTGAATATTAGCCATTTGATTTGTATAACTGCTTGGCAGCTTTCATGTGTAATCAGATGCTGAATATTTTGACTGTCGTCTAAAACTTTCATAGGCCATAGAAGTCAAAACAGCTGTTCTTTTAACTATTAATGTTTGGGGATTTTATGCTATTTTTAATTATTTTTTTAACTATTAGTATGGCAGGGTTTGGACTGTAATTTGATTACACTCTGTGTAATTTTGTTTCTTCTCTTGTAGGAAACACTGCATTACATGACTGTGCGGAATCTGGAAGTTTGGAGATCATGAAGATGCTTCTCAAATATTGTGCTAAAATGGAGAAGGATGGTTATGGAATGACTCCCCTTCTGTCAGCTAGTGTGACAGGTCACACAAATATTGTGGACTTTCTGACCCAGCATGTACAGACCAGTAAGGCTGAGCGCATAAATGCTCTGGAACTTCTAGGAGCAACATTTGTGGACAAAAAGAGAGATCTGCTTGGTGCTTTGAAATACTGGAAGCGAGCTATGGAAATGAGATACAGTGATAGGACTAATATTCTGAGCAAACCTGTGCCACAAACACTAATTATGGCATATGATTATGCTAAAGAGGTAAACAGCTCAGAAGAGCTAGAAAATCTTATTGCAGACCCCGATGAAATGAGAATGCAAGCACTGTTAATCAGAGAGCGTATTCTTGGCCCTTCTCACCCAGATACATCCTACTATATTAGATACAGAGGTGCTGTCTATGCAGACTCTGGAAACTTCAAGCGTTGCATCAACTTATGGAAGTATGCTTTGGACATGCAACAGAGCAATCTTGATCCACTAAGCCCTATGACAGCCAGCAGTTTACTGTCATTTGCTGAACTTTTCTCCTTCATGCTGCAGGATCGGGCAAAAGGCCTGCTAGGCACTACCGTCACGTTCGATGATCTCATGGGTATACTGTGCAAAAGTGTTCTTGAAATAGAACGGGCCATGAAACAAAACCAGTGTCCTCCTGATCCAATACAGCTGAACAAAGCGCTCTCCATCATTTTGCATTTAATTTGCTTGTTGGAGAAAGTACCTTGCAGCTCAGAACAGGAACACTTTAAGAAGCAGACCATTTACAAGTTTCTTAAGCTTCAGCCTAGAGGGAAGAATAACTTCAGTCCACTTCACCTTGCTGTTGACAATAATACGACATGTGTGGGTCGCTACCCAGTTTGTAAATTCCCCTCTCTACAAGTTACTGCTATCCTGGTGGAATGTGGTGCTGATGTAAATGTCAGAGACTCTGATAACAACAGTCCGTTACACATTGCTGCACTGAACAACCATCCAGACATCATGAATCTTCTTATCAAGTCAGGTTCACACTTTGATGCCACAAACTCACGTAAACAAACTGCTAGTGATTTGCTGGATGAGAAGGAAATAGCAAAAAATTTAATCCAGCCCATAAATCATACTACATTGCAGTGTCTTGCTGCTCGAGTAATAGTGAGTCATAAAATATGCTACGCAGGACATATCCCTGAAAAACTGGAGAACTTTGTTTTGCTCCATAGATGATAGCGTGGATTTCCAGAGTACTGTTTTTGAAGCACGACTTGGTGACGGTATTTTCCTTGAGCACTGTTGTGATACACCAGCGTTCCCTTAGCTTGCTCCATCTTGCTGTCATTGGCTAAAGCATCGTTAGCATCAGATCTGCAGAGTTGGTTAACCAGTATTTAATATGAGTATGCCATATAATATATTTTGTGGATTATTTAGAAATGCAATGCCATATTTAGACTCTTCAAAATTGTCTGCCAAAGGCTTGTCTACTCTGGTCTTATTTGCCTGTTGGGTGTTTGGGACTGAGTTGAGTATTTTCCACTGGTGTCTTTTTACTATAACTGTTAATGTGGGTTTTTTTACTGTTGGAAGGTCATCTCTTTTTGGTTTTGCTTGAGCATTTCTACTTTCACTCTGTTCTTTTTCTATGGACTCATTGCTAAACTGTACAAGTTGTATGGACTTGTTAACATTTGCAACTACCATAAGTGCTTTTATCTTCTCTATGCACTGGCTTAAACATGACTGTTGTGTGTGAGCATATTTCTATGCAGCACTTGGCCAATTTCAACTTAAATGCCAATTTTGTTTTGCGATTTGTTTGGAGCTCTTTTGAGAATGCTGTCTTCATAGCATGATGAATTTTGGAGTTACTTATCAGCTCTCCAAACTTGGGTTTGTCTTTTTTGACTCCTATAACTGAGGTTGCTTTCCTTTTTATCCTCTGGAAATTTGTCCTAAATTTGGGAGAAGAAAGTCTTGCTTTTTCTCATCGTAGTCCACTTGAACTTTAAATCTGAAAATCATTTTATTGCATTGTGCAGTTAGGGGAAGAGCCCTCCTTCTGTACAACTGACACCTTCCCCTTTGCACTAATGTCTTGCTTGTGCTGGTTATGTGACTAGATGTGAAGTTTGCTCAAAGTTTAACTTCAAACTTAATGATACACTTTAATGAGAAATAGATCAAATGTATGCTGTAGTTTAAAATTTACAAGTCAACTTTAGCTACAAAAGAAACTAAAGCATGTTGGTGGCATGATGCTTATCAGTCCAGATCTAGACATCATCTAATATAATGTAGTAAGTGGCTGTATGCCAGAGTATTAGAAGTTCTATAGCAGTGTCCTTTTCTTCTTCATTTTAAGTATCTTTATAAATACTTGCATGGATTTTTCATTTCTGCTGTGTCAGCTGTACCTAACAAAAAGCGGAAGTTCTGTTGTATATATAGCTCCTAATTAAAGTACCTATTTTTATAATATTTGCACAACAGCTTAGCTTTTAAAACAGAAAGGGCTCTTTTGACTTGATAAGAAATCTATCAATGAAGATCATAAATGTGAGTGCGATTCAGGTAATTAATATAATTCAGCACTTTACTGTTGATTAATAGTAGAATTTATTATGGCACATTAGCCCTGTAAATGTCTTAAAGTGAAATTTGTTTCTGTTGGGTAGAATACAGTTTACTTGCAAGTTCAGTGGTTTAGCACATTAGATATTTTTGACTTGATGCTTCATTTCAGTGGTGGGCAGTAAGTGTACCTATGGGGTTCTTACTCCAGAAATTCAGCAAGTTGATTTAGGCCTTTGTCAGTGATAGAGATATTTAGAAATCAGATTAATTAAAATTGGTTTAGGAGGGTCTGTTTTAATATTTTATTTCAGTTTTTTAAGTTAATGTTGTAACATTTTTGTTAGTATATTAAGTTGAGGAAGAATGTATCTTGGGAGCATATAAGAATAGTTCTTCCTTGCTTTTGGGCTGTTTTAGGGTTCCTGTTAGTGTACAGCATGGTGCCTACTAGCTTAGCCATTCTTGAGAAAAATATGGGGATGTTTTTAAACAAAGGCATGTTGAAAGCAGTGCTGTTTGTTTATTGCCACTTTCAGACTCTGTGTTTTGAAGCAACTTTTACCTGTTTGTTCCATGTCACGTCTACATTGTATGAAATTACAAGAATGAGGAAACCCTGTTAGTTTCTCTTGCAAATACATAGGAGTACATTTCTATTCAGTTGGCTAAATTTCTCTGATTTGTGATGATTAAAACACATGCCACCCAAGATGTCACTTGTGAGAACATGTGGTTTGATTTTTGAATTTTTTTTATACTTTTCTACTACTCTGTAAGTGGGGATAATCAACAAATCACACCACATTAGAAGTGATCCATCTTATATTTCAAGTCATAAATACAATTCTTTTTCCATAGGTCACAGAGAAGGGGATTTTTTCAGAGTTTTATACTCTGGAACGTGTACTGCTCTTTAGTGGTTTTAGTTTAAATTTCTGTCTTTATAACTGTCAAATATGCTGTTTAAGGTTAGTTGGACGTTATTAGTCCAAAAATCTAATCTAAAAATTGTTAATTGTTAGCAAATTTTTGAATGGAAAACATTCCCAGAAAAGCATATCACTGTTAAATATATGTAAATCTAGTGAAAATTGCTACAAGGAAGCTTATTCTGTTACCTACTCTTTAAAAACAAACCAGTTTAATAGGACGTACTGACTTGTGTGTAGTTCTGTCTAAATACCTACGAATGTTCACCAGTCCTAAAAACTGTTCACCTCCATGCAGAATTTAATTTTTTATGGTGAGGAGGCTATCTGTTGAACTCTTACCTTACCAGGTACGTGGACTTAGGTGCCCAGGCAGATGAATGCATGCATTTAATACCACTTTCCGTTTCATAGAATAGTTTTGAGTTGGAAGGGACCTGTTAAAGGTCATTTAGTGCAACCCCCCTGCAGTGAGCAAGCACGTTTTCAACTAGATTTGGCCCTGTATGTTTACATTACCCAGTTTAATTATTCTTGATTTGAAAACAAATCGGTACAGAGCCTATGCTGAGTAGTGTGTTAAAGGATTAGTTCAGGATTTGCTGAATGGGAGGAGGGGTTGAAACAGCAAGCCCTGTCTGAGATACCTGTGCCACTAAGGCTGGTGCTAATGGATAGTAGCAGTTTTGCTCCCTCAGCCCCTGATTGAAACCAGTTTTGTATCTGCACCAGTTTTGTCTCCACTTCTGTATAGATACCAACTTTTTGGACCAGAATTTTTTTTCTTGCCCTTGTTACTCACTCAGAAGTGGGAATAAGTTTTAGTGAAACATGATGCTAAATGCAGTAGTGTTGCTAGCTGGACTCAAACCGTGGTAAAGACAAGGAACTAAAGAGCGTTCAGAACACAAGTTATTTTTTTGTCATATTTTTAACTCATTCTTTTTCTGTTCTCTTTCTTCCTACTTGGACTTTTTTTCTGATGAAAGGTACTGCTTTGAGCTACCAACGCAGAAAAAATATTGAGAACACTGTGGAAAACTGTATGCCCTGTGGGGGGTGAAACAGGTTTTAAAATGGATTGAACAATTTACAGGTATGGCTCTCTAGAGACAAAGACACTGGTACGTCCTTGCTTGTTGAGACCTCTGAAGTTGTATTTTTGGGGGTAAGGGATAAATGCTCAAAGCAGTTTTTCTTCAAATCTTGGGTTTCAACAGAAATACTTCAACAAGGAAGATGAAGAGTATTCCCGTATTAAAAAAAAAAGCTTTTTCTTATCAAATTCTAAAATTCCTATTTTTATATCACTTATGCTGGTAACAAGATTCCAGCTGTCTGTGGTGTCTGTGTTCTGTTTAAGTGCGGTGTAAGGACGTTTTCTGAAATGCAAAGCAACAGTGTGGTTAGTTTTCCATGTATGCTTTGCAACAGTCCCTGGATAGGAAGTAATTTTGTGTATTTGGTAAGTCCCCATAGAGCTCTGTTTTAACGACTGGTTTGCAACTGGTTAAAATTAACCTCTTTCCATTTTTACAAAACACTACTTTAAAAAAGGAATAGAGTGCTATGGCAAAATCCTTAAAGGAGGATTTATAAAAAGATAAAAACCTTATGAGGAAAAAATGTGCCTCTCTGCAGTTTTGTATCAGCTACAAGGTGATAGTGGCAGGATATGACTGCTCTTGAAGTAGCTTCCTCACGCTTTGAAATACAGAGTGGAATGCCTGTTATATGCTAAGGTGTTGACAAATGTTGAGTATGTAGACTAAACACTAATTTCTGTCTTCTGTGACTACAGTGAAGTCAACTGATATTTAATGCTTCAGAGTAATTTTGGGGATATTAATGGGAGACATGCTAGACTGCTCGTTATCTCTTGACTTGAGTGTGAAAGTAACTGTTGATCCCTCAGTGAGGGCAGAATGAAAAGCTATTGGTTTGATTTCAATTAATGTTGTATTTGTGTTGCAGTCTATCACAAAGACTTCCTATGCAGGGCTAGCTCCGTGTATGGAAATACTGCAGTTTCTTTTTTAATGTGAAGTAATTTAGCTTTAACAGTAATGTAAAAAAAGAATAACAAGTGTATTTCTTTGCTCTTACTCTCTTTAGGCTCCAAATGCAGATTACATTAAAAATACGTTTTGGAGAACACCTGTCTGAGTTTATGTATCTGTTTCTTTTAGGGTTACTGCAATACTGGTTGGTAAGCTGTTTTTTCTGTTGAGTATAAATAGTTAAATGTGAATGCTGCAGCTTTAGACTTCGATCTTCATGTGATTAAGAATTGTACCTTAAACAAAATGTCATGTTTCATTCTCTGTCTTTCAGTGAAATGGAGGTGGTCTAGCCAAGCCATTAAATTCTGGTAATGGGTAATAGTAAAGTCAAGTCTTAAACTGCATGATAAAGGAGATGTTATTTTCCAGGTTTCTAGAAAATGCAGCTAAGTTGTGCTATTAACTCAGTGAAAACATAGTAGTTTTAGTTTATGGCATAAAAGTAATTAGCATGACTTTATAAGAAGTAATTAACAGATGTTTTTTTCAAGAAAGTTGCACAAATTAATTTTCTGCTTAAAGCTTTTGAAGTCTCTTCCCTGTTGCATGTACAATTTAAAAAAAAAATGGAGGAATAGACTACTCTAAGGATGACAGAAGTATGAGAAGGTCCTTATTAAAGGCAGCTAGAGAATGGAAGACTTTGAAGAACTTTGCAACATTGCCACTGTAATTTTGAAATGCCTTTATAGTTAGGCGCAGTCACAGTGCTATACTTACAGGCAACGTACACTTCAGAGAGCTGAAGGCTTAGATTTATGCCTAATCGGTAGCAAACAGCATCAGAAAAGATGAGGAAATCTGATCCAGAGCTTTCACAGTAAGATAGTTGTCACACAGACGGCCGTAATGAGTTGACTATAGATTCTGTTAATTAGGAAAGGGAAGAACCGGAAAAGATCGTTTTACATCATGATTTATCCCTCTGCAGTTGCAGATGATGATAAATGTTTTCATCCAGAAGTGTCTGCTGGTTACCTAAGCTGTATATCCGTGCAAAAATGCTTCTTGGCAGAGGCAATTGCTTGCCGTCGGTTGAAGACCAAAACTCACAGTACGAAGTAGTGCAGGAAGAGGGCTGAAGAGGCCAAGTACATGGCATGTTACTCTGCCAGAGGCAATACGTTTGTTCGTTTCACACATAATATTCAGAGGGCTATATACCATCCACAGTGAAAAGCAGAAAACCCTTCCCTCTCCCTTGCCTTGCCTTGCAGTTGATCTCTGATGTTCAGAAAAATTGGGGAGTCACTGTACTGAGAAAATGTCACGGACAAAGATGTTGTTATATGCACAAAGGAGGAAAAGAAAGAATTGCTTTCTGATCCCTACAGGTGCCTGTCAGAAGCCAGTGAGCGTGAGGCTATGACGTAAATGGCAACCACGTCTCCCATCAGATCATAAGACATGTGGGTTCCTATCAGAAGTTCAAAGCATTGCTTCCATCATATCTCCTGAAGATTTCTCATGTCATAAGTTACTTCTCAAATTTCTCTTCAGAAGGCTATTTGGAACTCCAGTCCTTCAATAATTATGAACTTCATTCCCATTTGATACTTATTTTTTCAGTTTTGTATGTTTGATCTTTCCATAGTTTCAGCAGTTGTCTGTCCTTCAGACAGAGTTATCCTCTCTCACCGTCATGTGGTTAGGCCAAACAAACCAAAAAAACCTCAAGCTGTAAGGACGAGCAAAGAACAGAATAATCCAGAGTTAAGTAGGCTGACCTGATGGTTCAGTTTTCCCTTGTCCACTCCCTTGCCTGTATGTTAGCAAAAAAAAAAGGATTCACTGATTCACTAAACATGTTTTGCTGCTGAACCTGCAATTTAACTTTGCAATTCTTTCCCTGTTACAATGGGAGGGATTTTTTACAGTAAACAGTCAGTTGTTGTCTCTTCACATACTTTAGCTTGTATTGTCCTAATCTAATTTTTGTTAGATGCCATTTTGTTCCTCTCACACACAGCATTATCCTCACTGGAAAGTGAAGCAAAGTGTTCAGTGAATGAGCCAGACTTGGATTATTCTTTTGTTTCCATCTCATAGATCCAGAATAGTAAACTTGCTTTTTCTCATTTTCTTTCTTTTTGCATGTGTGGTTGCCAGGCTCACACTTAAACTTTCATTTGCTAGCCTGTAAGACAGAGTCCTAAGCTGTCCGTGCTCTTTCTCTGTTTTTCTGGCTTTACTGGTTGAGGGAAGTATGTCACCTTTATCATGCCTTTTCTTCCTCCTGCATATAAAGTGGGAACTCCAGGGAGCCAACAAAAAACAGAAGGCAGGGCCTACTGTAAAATAACAAAATATGCTCTGTGAGGGAGATGTCCAGTGAGTTGCTGAATGAGGAGCGCATGTGCCTTACTTTCAATCCCACCTTGTGGTACGTGCAGGGCCAAAGAGGGAGACAGTGCTGTGACAAGGCTGGGCTGCGCAGGGTGTGCCTGCCCAGCATGCTAGCTCAGAGCAGGAGTGAGCTCTTGGAGCGCTCCTCCTGATTGTCCTCGCTTTGCCTGTTTGGGTTCCTATCGCAGAGTTGCCTCAGTCTGTGACCTGGATTCCTTTAGAATGAAACTGAGCTGAAAGATGTGCTCCAAAAGCTCACCTGACAGGCTCTGACCACTAATGGGTGTTCAGTTCAGGAGAGCAGACTATAAATTATTCTGAAATAACCCCTTATTCCTCTCCTGTTCCCTCCATCTCGCCACAGCGTCACAGACTGTTGATCCTTGGCACCAGCCCCTCCATGCCACAGATCTGCTCCTTGCTAGTACAGGTGCAGCCGTAGTTTTCTGTTTCTCTTCCTATGTTAAACATAAGTTGACACACACTGGGGTGTTTTTTTTACTCTTGCTGGTAAGTGGTTACTGCCTATCCAACGTAACATCCCATAATCCATGTTATGCTTTGAGCTGGAAAATTAAAATGAGATAATGTGGTTGATAGCTAAGGTGGATCTACCACATCATTAGCTGTTGGAAAATGAATCAGCCATGCTGTACGTGTCGCTGGTGCTTCTTCCCGACAGCTTGACTGACCTTAGTACAAAATGCTGTCAATGTGGTGTTACAAAATATTTGCTCCATTGTACAGATGCAGAAACTTAAGGCACAGAGTCAGTGACCTCTTAAAATGACCAAAAAAGATTGTGCTGTAGCAAGGAACAGGGTTCAGGTCATCTGACTCCAGGGAGTTTAATTTTCAGACTCTGCTCCAGGTATGGTTTGAGGTTAGTAATTTCATATGTGAGAAGTCCACTCTAAAAAAAAAAAATACTACCAAGAATTTCTTAGGGAAATTAGGCTGATGTCATTGCACAGTCTTACTGTATGTGTCTGTTGTTCCTCTTCCTCAGTAATTTTTGAACACATCGGGTCAGTTTAATAAATTTGACGAATAGAGCAGCCTTGAAAATATGTATGTCCATAGCTTCCTTCAGAAAGCAAACTGGGCAGAACATAGAGTCCCTACTAACAGTTCCCACTAAAGAATGGGATTCAGCATGAGCTTTACTCTTGCTGGGCATAAGAATCCACACAGGGTCTGAAATACTTAGGACTATGGAAAAGTCTGTTCACAGCCTGGGCTTTACTAGAGAGCAGCAGATCCAGTTCACCAGTCAGGACATGTCATACATTCATTACATCGTGTATCATACAGTTCTTGCACCTACTCATCAAGGTGGTAACATCTGACCAACGGATTATCCTGGTTTGTACACTCTAATCTCCCCCATTAGTTACTCAATGTCCTGAGTTGTTGTAGGTAGATGTAATGGCACAGAATGTAAATCAAAATTGACTAAGCTGCACAAACTGAGAAACTCTAGGACCATCTGTGGCTGTGTACTGACTATTGCACTAAATTAAGTCCATTTAGCATCCATGCCAAAATAGCTTACAATTAATTTTCTTGCCTGCTAAGAGGGTTGGGGGAAACAGTGACTCCGATTTCAGCTATAAGGGTTCTGACCTTGTTTGTGTCCTGGTTTCTGTCAACCTCAGTGCGAGTTATGAGCAAGACCAGACTCCATAATCACTCTCTTCAAAATCCTGCATTTCAGTTCTCAAAGATGGCAACTGTTGTATTAAAAAGCTTAAAGTGATGTGAAATTAATTCTGAAAAAGGAAACAAGCACCTGGTGGAAAACAGTTCTGTGGGAAAAGGGATCTGGCACTTGTGAAAATCTGCCTGGTGAGGTCTGATGTCTCCTGAGTCCCTAGCAGGAATTTTCCCAAGATCCCTACCTTTGTCCATGCCTGGGGTTAATTTTCCAGCTCTCTCGAGTTCTCTTTGTGCAGCAGTGTTTCTCCAGCTGTGATGCTGGGCCCTCATGCCCCGCTGAACGTGGCCATGCTCTCTGCAAGCTGCCCTTGCCCTGCACTGCTACTGGGATCCAGCTGCCAAAGCAGTCGGCCCCTCTCTGACTGACGTCTGGGGAAGTCTGGTGCAGAGAATGAGCAATGGTGACTATTCAAAAACTAAAGAAACAACCTAAAAGCTCAGATATCCCTCCATCCTTCGTGACCCTTTTCTAGCCATGCCATCGCTGCTTCTCATTGTGTTCTCTATTTCCTCTCTTTACTGTTCCCATTTGCTCTGGGGAGTTTCCTGTTTCCCACTCTTCCCTTGCTGCTGTTGTGGCTGACTCAAGCCTGTGCTGAAATGGGAAGTGCTTGGGGAGATTTGGCCTTGCCATGCCTTAAGCAGCTTGTGCTGTTTCTACGCTGTGTCAGTTGGGCACTGGGAGGGCTGGAAGAAATGCAAGATTCAGCTTGCTTGTCCTTTCTTCATCTGCCTGGTTCTTAAGCAAGGTAAGGGTGCTTACTTGCCTCATCGATGTGAAATGCGGGCTCCGTTAATCTCTCTGCACAGCGTATTTCATCTCACATGAGGTTGTGGATGCACTCTGTGTAGGTATTACTAGTGTAAGCTGTTACAATTCCATAAGCAAATCTCATCCTGGAATCAGTAATACTGGATTTCCTCCCATGCAGAAGGTACTTAAAAAGCTTTGCACCTGCTTAAACACCTGGTCCTGTGTTTTCAACATTGCTAATTTTACAGTTTGTGGCTTCTGAAAATCTGCCTTAAAAATGTGTCATTCAGTGTCTTTCCAAGTCCCACTAGTTTGTCCACCAGGTTGCTTCTTCATGACCCCATTTTGCCCTCTGTGCTGTGGAAATAAGTGCTAGTATTAGGAATGTGACAATTAATGTGTTTCTTCTCAAGATGTTTGTTGACACCACAAAAGTGACAAGTGCATTAGAATCGTCTCTTACTGCTTGTTCTGCTTGACTCTGTCTTGCCATTACTAAGGCAAGGGGGGTCACCTACCTCAAAGGATAAATTCTAGTAGGCTAAAAAAAACTATTTTAAAATAGGTGATAATTACATTTGTAAATGACTGTGGTAGAAGCATAGTTTAATAACCTGGATTGAATATGGAACTGTTTTCTTCAATCTGAAAAGGGGAAAATTAAAGGAAGCTGGATGTACTTCTAGAAAGTGAAACACCAAGCACGCTGTGGTTGCACCTTGGGACAAGGTACAAGCACCTACTGCTGGGATTGGAGTAGCAGGTAAATTGACTTATTTCACTGTTTGCACCCAGGCTACTGTGAACTTTATCCATGGCTGGATAATTAGACCTCTGTGGACTTAGAGCAAATCACACTAGCTGCACGGAGCTGGCCAAAGGCTTCTCGGCAAAGTAGGCAAAAGCAAATCTGATCTTGCACTGGCAGGGGGTTGTGTTTTGGAACAGAGGAGGGAAGAAACGCCAGAGGGTCTTATGGAAGGAGAAAGACATGGTGGTCAGTTGGACTTTAACAGGCTATGGGTGTCTCGCAGGTGCCATGGATGGACGTCTGTCATCAGCCCCTGCATTCACCAGCTCCTCATAGCAATCTCCCCTGGCTATCTTACATCTTTGCTGTTGTTGGGCAAAGGTCTGAGCTCACTCTTGCTGCAGCAAGTGCATGGGATGACGCTGAAGAGCTCACCTTCCGCTCTTGCTGTTGTGGCCAGCAGCAACAGGGATAGCGATGGCTGCTGCTAGAAGTCCCCTTTTGTTCCCTGTACGCAGCAGCCATCGTCCTCCTCTTCTCCAGAATAGGAACTGCCTAAGCAGAGTGTTGATCTATTTTGAGTTGCACCAGGATCTGGAGCTAGGATAAAATAGCAGTCAAGTTCTCTGAACGTATTGCTCCGACCGCAAGCGGTATGGGGACGAAACGGTGAGGTGCCATGCTTTCCTAATAAACTCTTGAACCTTGCTCCATTTAGTCTTCAGCTGTGTGATGTCAGTCTTACGTCAGCAGAAAACAGCCAACGACAAAAGTGAAAGAAGAGCGTGCAGCTAGTGCAGAGCCAAGCTGATTTAGCACACAATAGTAAGTTTTATTTCGGGGGTGGAATGGTGCTGGAAGAACACCTGGTGGGAAAACAAAGTATCGTTCCTGTACTAATCATAGAATCATAGAATGGTTCATAGAATCATAGAAACTGCATAGAATCATAGAAACTGCATTTCCCTAATGGCAAAAAGCAGTTCAAGGCAGCCACTACAGATAGATCAGACTCTTGTGCTTAGATAGTGTGAATTGCTAGGCTGGAAAAGAGATCTGAACTATCACTTCAGTAATTTTAGCAAGCTTTGAGCCCCAGAAAAGAAACTTAAGTAGAAGTGTAGCTTTGTGTCATTTCTAAGCAGCTAGGATTTTACACATAGTCATTGAACCATTCTTTGACATGATGCTAAAAATTCCTGAATCTCCACCATGATTGATGTGAAGTCACTGCAGTGTCTTCTGTAAAGGGCCTCTCAGCACAAATTTTGTACCTTCTAGGCAGAGTTCATCCACCTTGTCATGTCTTCAGCAATCTATTTGGATAAATGAACTCTTGAAATGGGAAAATACTCCATTTCATTCCCTCCCATCAGGGACAGAGATAATAATGTTCTAGGCACGGTGCAAAAGCATCAGAAAACTGAAAAGCAACTCAGTCTTGAATAAGTTCTTGTTCAAAAGGAATTTCAGAAGGTGGGGTGGAATGAACATCCTTTCCTTAATTCAGGAAATCTGCCTGGACCCCGGAGGACAGCTGGAATAACCCATTTCCTTTATCTGTAAAAATTGGATAAAGACTGCTGGAAGAAAAAGGTTAAGTGATGTCATCCAGATCTTTTATTATATGTTTTTTGGAAGATGACTGATGATGCTTCTTCCAAGAAAGCAATTCATAGCTCACAGTGGGAGACAATTCAGTAATTGTTCAGTCAGATGGCTCAGTTCTGGGAATGTTGCTGTTACACAAATCAGGGAAATGATCTGCTTACATATGGAGGTGGGATTTTTAATTCATCAAGTATATCACAAAGACTTATAAATCAAAAACCTTCCTAGAATTTGTAGTTTCTGTCTCCAGCCTGAGTGTTTAAACCTTGCAGACTGCGGAAAGGTGTCCTGAAGCTCCTGGTCTTAGCATCTGGGGTTGAGCACATGCAGGTGCTAAACAACAACTTGAAAGAGGCTTAAGACATTCCATCACCATTAGCCAGGCGGGGCCCAGCAATGTAATACCGATGTAATATGCCGGTATTACATCAAAATATGTGTGTATAGCTCATGGTATGAATATGCATGTGTAGCAGAACACTGTGTGCATCGGCACGCACGTACTTAGGGAAGCAAGCTCTTTTTGCTGCAAGAGCTGTGAACCTTCCTTAGTAATTAACTGTGCTTTTAACATGTGTCTTCTCTTTTAATTTACCTGAAGTAGCGAAGGCAAAGTGGAGTGACTTAAAGTCATTGAGCCAACTGCAGAGATAACAGGTAACTAAAGTGAGGAACTAAGAGAACCAAAATTGTTAACCATCATTGCTTTGTGGCTTGTGTGGATGTTTGATACTGGCCATGGAGAAAAACATGCACTTGGACAAAGATATTCACCGAGACTAATTTTCATAAGGATTACTGCATTTTATGTATTTAATGGCATATGATGCAACTGCATATACGGATAAGAAGACACTATTTTTCTGGTTTGGCGTGGTTAGAAAAATGTGTGACAACCTAGGGTGGAAGGGAGGAGAAATCCAGAACTATCTTTGTTTCCTTTCCTGCTGTGAGTGTTTTATAATCGATCACAAGCCACCACATGTACTTTTGCCCAGCTGCCCCTGTGGATATCTCTTGGATGAAATTTGGTAGGCATTCGCAAAACATCTCCGTTGAGGCTGCTCATTGAATGGAAAGAGGAAGAAGAGTGTTTTCCAATATTGGTAAAAACATGACATTTTTTGAAAGGAACACCTACAGACTCAAGTTCTGTAGGATTTTTTTTTTTCTTACAAGCTTTTGTGGGTTGGCTTTTTTCCCCCCGAATGGAATAACTGTATGTGAAAGAACTGCAGCAAAATGACTGTTTTACCTCAAAATGATCATATTATCTGCGAAGTGGAAGCACGGTTTGCTTAAACAGCTCACTTTGCAAAATTAATCAACTGAGAACTTGTCTAATTCTTGACAGAAGTGAAGACTAGAAATCTCTTTCGCCTGTTGCCAATGCCTGAGAGAGTTCAGCTCTCCATCACGCCCAGTGAAATGCTGCAGTAGAGAGAGCATGGTTTAGCTGGCGTGCACCTCTGCATGTAGTGACTATTACTAAAATATGTCTCTAGCTGTGCTTTGCGCTGCGGAACATGCACTGGTAAGAGACACCTCTGAAACAGGGAAAATTGCCGGTGTGAGTATCAACAACAGGAAAAAACGCAGACAGCAGGCTGCAGAACTAACATCTATCCCCTTTGCCTGCTCCCTAACTTCAGACTTGTGTTTTTTTAAACTAAATGAAGACATTAATGTTTGTGGCTGTGACGTTAACATTCAGGAGTGAACCAGTGGTAGAGAACTCATGTTTGCAGACAGCCTGAAGCTTTGGCATTCAGAAGCAAGTTGTTTCCCAGCCACCTCTCCAGAATGACGATGGTGAAAGCTCGCAATGATACGGCAGCGTTATTAACTGTGCCAATGCCACCTGAAGCTTCTAGGAAAGGCAAAGAAATGTCAGGATTATCAGTAGTGTTGTGCTGGCTTCCAAGGCATAGTGAAGCTTAGGAGGGTACCATCACGTTCCCTGTTTTTCCCAGTTCCCACTGTCTCCCACCTGGTGCTGTGGGCATGCCTGGATGCAGTTGTCCCAGGAGCCTGCACTTGGCTCACGTGCACTTGTTCTACAGTGCTCCTGGGGACTTCCTTCAGCTTGCACTGTTGAAGATGAGCTGTGAGGGTAACACCTCCCTTGGAAGGGTGCTTGTGCTCCTTTCTTCTTCCCTGGTATAGAAGTCACTGATCTGCTGGTGGTGATGTGTTCTGCCAGCTGAAACAGCCATTTTGGTGTCCCCTGAGGTCAAGACTCTTCTGCAAGAGGAAGTCTGTGTCGCGTAGGGGCTTGCTGACACAGGGAAGTTGGTGCCATCAAAACACTTGTGCAAACACAGTGCTATAATGGCAGGCTGCTGGGACTCTCCTCGTCCTCCGTGAGTTCAAGGTATTTCTTAATGTTTCAGAGCGCTCTAGGGTCAAACTCACTAGATTTGGTCAACTAGAGTATGGACAGCACACAAGGCTGTAATGGCACAGACAAACTGCTGAAGGGCAGAGGGAGGAAACAGATGCCGTGACTCAGCAGCAGAGAATCTTTCCACCTTCCATCGGTGGGATTAAGGCTTCATAAATCTCAGGAAACCCTTGTGCCAGCAGTCTGGCACAATTTCCCTGCAAAATTCAGTAATTTTTCAAGTCAAGAGGGATGGAAGCAGCTGAATTGCTTTTCTTCTGGCTATACTCTCGCACCTTGCATACGAGGAAGCTGATGCATGCAAAATGGGGGCAGCCAGTGATAGCATCACTGTGGACGTGGGAAATGGGGGAAATGTTTCTGAAGAGGGTGGCTTCCCTGTGGAGGCTGACGTGGTCCTCAGCCCCAGAGGATGTTCTTGTAAAGTGCACAGAGGTGAGGCTGTGTGATTACCTTGCTCCTCTCTTGCTCCTGTGGGAATTTTGCAGCTACAAGGTTCTGAATTATGGGCATGCTCGCTTGTTATCAAGCCAAAATGTTAAAATAGGATTAAATTGTTCATACAGCGATAGGAATATGCTGTTTACACTGCTGTGCAAAGTGGGATTTTGCCAGGCATGCTGAGCCATTTAATAATGTAAAATCTAGGTTGTCACAGAGTACAGGGAACTTCTGATTAAGCTAACTGCTTAATTTTCAAATGCATAAAAACCTTTCAAAAATGTATTTGCAACCTGCCTTGGGAAATTCTTATTTTTGATGGTCTCATGCTTTTCAGCCAACTTTCGTTCTTGTTATGCTGTTGGAAATTTACAAATCAGAGTGGTTTTGGAACAGTGCGTTTTATAGTATCACAGCCCATCAAACCAGGCCGATAACTAAGAACATGCTTCTGCTCAACTTCTTCCAGTGAGTAGCTTCACTGCTGTCAAGGAGACTGGAAATGTGCGTTATGTGTGATTCTCAGCCAAATGTTAAGTATGCGTGAGACACTGCATGTTTCTAGCTGTTGGTGCCATTAGTTTGGTGTTTCACAGGATAATCTAGGTTGGGTGGGACGTCAGGATGCCTCTTGTCCCACCTCCAGCTGCAAGTGCGGCTAGCTATGAAGCCAGGCCAGATTGCCTCAGGGCTTTATCCAGTTGGGTCTTGAAAATCTTGATGGTAAACACTTCTTATAGAATCATCTAGCCTCTCTACTGAATATGTGCAGAGAAAGATTTGTCATTTATGCTCTGCAGTGTAGAACCATGTGCATGTTTTACCTGAGTCAGACCAAGGTACGGGGTGTTTCTGCTTTTTGTCCTGGCTGGCTCAATGCACCAGCCTCTGAGGAGTAAGCTCCATGAGCATGTCACCTGTAAGTTGCATGCATTGTTTGAGATGAATTTATCTATTTGGATTTGTGCTTTTCTTCTCCTAATATTAATTCCACAGATCAGCAAACTGCAAGTTTCCTTCCTCAGCATTTTCTGATTGTCCGTAGTTGTCTTGTTCCTTCTTTATGCTTTCTTATCTCTCATTATTCTTCAGCCACCCCCTGTACTCCAAGTGCCCATGCCCTCACCTCTCTGATCCCACACTTCTTCCAGCATCATCTAGTCTCTCTGAACAGCTTCTTCATGTGGATAGACATGTGTATATAATTATGCAGAAGAGCAAAGTTGAAGGGAAAATATGATGACAAAATCAAACAATTAAAAATTCAGTAAGGACTGCCAGCAGTCTCATTTTGCATTCCCACATGCACATGCCTGATCAAGCTGCTGATAATTACATGATCAAGTTATTTTATTCACAAAACCCTTCCTCGTTCCTTGGACAGGATGTGATTCTGGGTGTGAGTCAGGGCTGTGTATTGAAGGAAGCTGTTTGCTGTTGCAGGAGCTGGAGCATTTGTGGGAAAAGGGCCCAACAATGGCAGGATAAGCAAAAGGATAACCTTGTGGTTTAAGGGGGCTGACTGCTGCTCCAGCCAGTCGGATGCCACCTGACTCTGGTGCGGGATTTTGGCGGTGCAAAGCAAGTGGCTTCCACCTAAATTCTCCTGGGTGGTTACACTGGACATTTTGCACTTCCCAGGTGCATAACAGTTGATAACTGATGTCAGAAACTCTCTATCTTCACAGATGTAACTGAAGTCGAGAGGAAAGATTTGCTTTGAACGTATGAAGAAATACAAAAAGGCGGACCGTTTCTCTATTCTTAAAAACCTGTCTCCTTCGTGTTTCAAATAGGACATCAAAAGCTTAAAAGGAAGAGAGGCACAGCCTGTTTAAGACAGCTTTAGGAATGTTTCTCCAGCTCTAAAATGAAAAGCAGGCCACAATTAGATATGATGGTTGTGCAGAGAGGACTCAACTCGTTCATGCGTGTGAAGAACTGACAGTGGGAGCTCCACGAACACGCTCGGGAGGACCCTTCTTGACAACTGATGCCAGACTTGGAGGTGTCCATTACAGGCCATGCTCCGAACAAAGGAAATAAAAGGAAATTGTGATTGACACGAGCTTCGTTCAAAGCAGGGAGTGTTAGGCAGGGAGGCTGGGAATTGCCTGCACTAGTTACAGAGGGATGGGGTGTGTGGCAGGGGGCAGGGGTGTGCTGATGCTCCAGCCTCTTCCAGCTCTGGCTGGCACCAAGCCTCCAGAGAAAGCAAACGCTGTATGTGGTTTGTGAGCCTAGTCCTTGATGTCCTGTATGTCCCATAGGCATACCGCCCTGTGGACTGCTCTGAAATGAGCCAGGCAGAAGACCTCGCTTTACCATGAGGAGAAGGGATGACTGCTGTTTTGTGCGGGAGCTGGTAACGCCGTGGTATCCCCAGGCACTCTTCTCCTGGGGATGGGCCTCCTTTCCACCCTCCCACCTTCTTGCTTTCAGTGGCTGGACCAGAAATTGTTTTCGTAGCCCTAGTCCTGCAGCAAAGGCAGTCGTTAGCAGTGCCAGTGTCAAGCGTGCAAACAGAAGGGCTGAAGTTCCCTGTGAAACCTTTGGGTCTGGAATTTTCTAAACAAAGTGCCTGCCTTCACAAGTTTGATGTATTTTGTTAGGCTTGGGGCTTTTTGGGTTTGTGGGTGACAGGCTGGGGCGAGAAGGATGAGATGTAAGAATGTGTTATCAGTGACTCTTAAGTTCCCATCCTTTTGGTGTCATTCACTCTGTTGTTACAGATACTAAAAGCCTTATTACACAAATCTATTACTCAGTATTTACTGAGATGTCAGCTAATTTTGGAGTTGAGTGTAAGGAGAAAAAAGCTGGTATACCTGGACCCTTCTACTAGAGCTTGCACTGGCTGCCACACAGCTCCAACCTCCCAATACAACTCTCAAGTCCATTGCTTAACCTCCATCCACGAAATACGAGGCGTGGCCTTTACAGGGCAGAGCCCTTCCAGCGTTTCAGGGGGACTTCAGTGCTCAACCCTGTCGTGGGTGTGTGGGGTAATCTGTCATTGCAGGACAACTTGTGTCCCAACTTCTGGGAACCTTCTCCCTCAGATACTGCTCCGTGTCCTTGTTCACATGAGACTTAATGATGTATTTTGATAGGAAGCGTGCCATTTACCTTCAGTTTCCACCCAGGATGAAGAAATAGGAAATGAATCTATGTGTCTGGAAAGAGTAGTGCTTTACTGACTCTTGCGCCTGTGGTCGATCTGACAACGTGCACGTCGAAGTGTGATTTGAGCAATGCTGGTGTGAGATCAGTCAGAGAGGATTGCACATATGTTGCACGACCTCCTTATAAAAAGTGTTAACCAGCTCTAGTACGACATTGAGCCTGTCATTTCAGGACAGAAATTTCAAGCATGCAAGTAACAGGTGTCCCTGCAAAACGCTGGACCCTTCGGGAAAGACTGCTCTTTAAATATACAAGTGATCACATTTGTTTTGGTGACAGGTCGCTAAGCAACCTCCACTGCACCGAGAAAATACAGTCTCAGCAGAGCTTGGCGCAGGCAGCATCTTTGGCGTTGAATCACGGTGCCGTGAATTAGCACTGATGGGAGCTGCGGGGCTTCATCCACAGTAAAATACCCCGGGCAGATACCCAGCTATGCCAGTGGTTTCAAGTGTTAAAAAGCAGGTACACAGGTTTAGAGTAAAGTCGTCGTTTTTGAATCATATATGGTATTGTCAGTTTTGCTAGTTAGCATGAAAATGGATTAATAGTTACAAAAGTCCATATTCAAATGTGGCAATTTGAGCATAAAAATGACTCTTATCTGAACACTGCTAGAAAGCGAATTTTTGTTGCAAAAATTGGAGGCAGCCAGCTGGCAGAAGTGCTGGAGAGGAAAAAAGGGACAACATCTCGTAGAGGTTGGGTGTATACAAAATACAATAGTGCACACCTCTATGACTGAAACCCAAACAAACCAGGTGGCCTCACCCAGTTGTTCCTCAGCGAGCTCAACCTCAGCATCTGTCATACCTAACCGTTGCAGTCAGTGACATGAAATTTAGCTTAGTGAAGAAAACAAGTGGGTCATTTGTCATTAAGAATATACAACTTTTTTTCAACTCCTTGTAGAGCATTATGGAATATATCCCCTAAAATAGATTTCTCCACGACCTCTGCCCAAGACATTAGAGAGGTCCATCTGTAGATTGGGGCAGGACATAGAGGATGTAGTTAGGGCTTTGCCTGTATCCTACAAACACCTTCACAATCAGTAAGACTTGTAGGTAGCTAATGAGCAGCACGGCTCAGTGCCAGACCATGGGAGGAGACCCAGGAGTGTTCTGCCCTTTGCTATCCATGAAGGAGCCACCTTCTTGGGAAACCAGAGGCTGCAGCGAGCTCTGGCATGCCATAACCCAGACCAGGACATGCCCTTGCTTTTGTTGATACAAGACTTGTTAATGATTCTAGCAAGCGAACTTCCTGAGAAGTGTGAGGTCTGCACAATGCAGATTTCTAGCTCTCCTTTGCTGATAGGAGTGACCTACCACAGGGTATGATCAGGTCCCAGGCTATATGAATAACAGGAGGCAGTAAACTACAACATCGAAAATTATCCTAGGAAACCAGGTGAAAAGGCATTACAGAGCCACTAAATAGCACTTGCGTAGTAAGACGAATTGACGTGAGTGGAAAGGCTGGGTGTCGGGACTGACAGTGTGCCCGGTCATGGCCCCATGGTTTTCTTTTGTAACAGGAGGAGCAGCCAGTGTGTAATCCTTCACGCTGAATTTTCTGCTTCACTTCCTCTATGTCACAACCTCAGTGTTTCCATAGCATGTTTTAGCATGTCTGCATTTGCTAAAATGTAAGTTACTTGAGCGTGCAGACGTTTGAATGGGAAAGATTTACTCGATGCTCCCCGCTCCCCTGAGCAACGGCAGGACACGAGTCCCCAGAGAAGTGTGTGACTGCTGTGAAATGAGTGTGATGCTAATCTTGGCCAAAAGCTTCTGAGGAAGCAATGCCTGTTTCATTTCCAAGGAACACTGGTTTCAAAGGAGATTAAAATCAGATATTAATTGAAACTGACACAGCAGTTTTATAAGAAAACTCCAGGAGGATGAATTTGCTAGACAAACGACTGTTTATCTTGCGTTGACCACACTTCCATATTGTTTTAAGACCCGTTCCTGAAATGTATGCCTTACAGCTCACCCCATCTCCCAGCAGCACAGTCACTGCTTGGCCCACCTCTCCCATCCACCATGATGATGTTTATACCAGCTCCCTGGTTTATGGGTCTATACGTTCGTTAATACCAAATATCCTCGCACTGCCAGCAGCCCACTCAACTCTAATCTCTCCATGTCGTGTTTGCAGTTCTGGTCACAACTGAATTGATGCTCACAAAATCCTCAGGAGGAAAGTAGTGCAACCTAACTGCAACAAACACAGAACGTGTAGACGTGTTTTCTCTATGCCTTGCCTTTTTCCTCCCTCTCTCCCTTCCAGATTTCTTTGGGAACGAGAGCTCGCCATGGCTAGGGGAAGAGCAAATGTCCCTTTTGCTCTGGGACAGGCACATGCTGCTGATGGTGTGACAAGCCCCAGAGCACACATGTATAGTCATGTAGACTATAGTGCATAGTCAGTGCTGCCCAGGGAGACCCTCTGCAGCCCTGCTCTGTAATGGGGCAGGGGGTGATCTGCAAAGGGAATTTATCTCCCAGGCCATCTGCCACTACAGACCGATGGCTGCGTGGTGCAGCAACTGAAATGTCTTGATGGATGGTCTGGATGCCTGCTGCCTACCACCGCTCAGCAGACAGGTCTGGCGAAGCAGTCTGCACAGCTGGGGCTTTTTTTTATAGAGGTTGTTTTGGGGGAAGGAGATGTGGAAGGAAGCAAGTGTTGGGGTGCTCCTCTGGCAGCTGACCTGCAGTGGGGGATGCTTAGTGGCAGCAGGACCACCACCCACGAGTCCATACCGGTGCCTGCTGAAGTGGCTGGTGAAGTGTCTGGGCTCCATCACTGACAGATGATGGAGAGGAATGAAACACAAACAGAAATGGCACCTTCGTAGCGGTGGCAGCTCAGCTGGGAGGGTACAGCCGAGCAACGCGCGTATGAGGACTGCAGGACCTGCCCAGTGCACAATCTCTCGCCTCTAGAAGGAAAGGTGGGAGCAGGCGGTCCCACTGTCCTCCTGGCCATCCCTCACAGGGTTGTCATCTGAGAACTTCTGGTTTAGTGCAACATAAAGTGCTGAGGCCATGGGAGGAAACCACTCACCTCTGAAAGTATTTATGTTTACAACTACCTTTACTGAAATACCCGAGAGGCAGAGTGGGTTATCTTGCTAGTACCAGGATGTGCAAATGTCTAGTAAGATACTCAAGTCCATTAATTTCAAATGCATCTACTTATTTTGCATGTCTCAGTTTATACATCCCCCATTTGGAAAAGCAGAGCACTCAGGAGGCAGCAGTGCCAGATTGTTCCAACAGTTGTGCAAATAGAGACTTGGGCATTGCAAGCTGGGCAGAGGAAAAAAGGAGATCCCTGAGAACGATGAACTGAGTTGATGCCTTGCAAAAACTTGAAAATATTAACGGTTAAAAAAATTCTAGGGTTCACTTTGCTTACTCATTATGCTTTATTTGATAAGTCGTGCTGAGGGCTTAATAATCCTTGGGACCATTCTTCTTCATAAACAGAAATAAAATAACAGACTTTTAAAATAAATACGGTTTAATGCTCGTTGCAGAAGGAATCAAAACAGTGTTGGACTTGTATCTGTTAAAGTTGACATGATCTTTTCTTGATGATTACTTGCAAATCTGTTTGCGTTTCTCTAGTAGAAATGTTTGTCAGATGGTCTTGCAGGGAGTAACACTGAGAACCAGATGAGAAAACGTGTGACTTCTTCAGCTCGTAAAAGCTTTCCTTTAAAGGAAAAATCCTGCCTTTAGTGCACGTATGATGTTCTACTTGACGCAGCAATGGAACAAAGATTGGTGTGTGAATTGTTACGAAGGCTCTGAAGCACAGCTGTATTTGTGTGGCTTTATTAGCTTACGTGGTGGTGCCATCACCTATTTGTAGCAGATGCAGGACTGTATGGGATAAGCTACACCCAAATACAACAAAACACTCAACTGCGGCAGACTGTTTCCCTAGGTCTATCCCCTTCCATTTTCTGCCAAGGGAGCACTGCCATGAGAAGAATGATTGCCTTCTCCCGTTCCTTGCTTCCCAGCTGCGTGCTCTGCAAGGTGCTGCAGCCAGAGCTCACGTGGGCTGGGGGACCTGGTGGGACATGTGTGGGACCTTCCTTGCAGCCGTGGGTTTAGCTTTGAACAACCCAGCTGCAGCCTCCGGGACAGCCGAGAAGCTAGGCAATTAATTATTCTGTCTTGCCAGGGATGCTTGCTGCCGCTGGTACGTTGGGTGCCTCACATCAGCTCCGGACTCCCTCAACTGCAGCAGAGTCTGCTCCGTACAACGTGCCGGTGCTGGGGGAGGTGAGACTCAGGACGGCAGGGCCTGGGGGCTACGCTGCAGTGCCTTTGCCACCCGCAAGTGACCCCTGCAAGGTAGGGCAGGAGCAGCTGTGCTCTGCCGTGGGGTGGTCGGGGTGTGGAGGTCCATGACCACCTCCCAAAGCAAGCTGAGGGCCCTTCACGCAGTGCCAGATGTGATCGTCCAGAGACAGAGGAGAGATTAATATACTTCTGACTGTCAGGTACCAGTTGTTTTAAATATGGCCTCTCACCAGGAAGGAAATCTGGTTACTGCTTTTGAGTAACGTGTGTGCCAGGGTGTTACAGGATGGGAAGCTGAAAGTGAAACAGAAATAAACTAATGCATATTTGGGGTCAGTCCTTCTGTTTTCTCTGTAACTCTGCAATGCAGAGGATTTTCCACTTATGGGTTCACTTCTAAAGAGTCCAATTCATTTTCTGAAGGAAGTATTCTAGAGAATTATTCGATTAATTTCTTGTTTAATTGGATAAAACATTGCATAGTAAAACTTTCCCCGAAGTATTCCTTAAAATTTAAGCAAGAGGAGATCTCATAGAAATTAAAGGGTTTGCTTTTCTGGTTGAAATTTCCCACTCTGTCTTCTGGTGGAAATGAGTGGTGTGAACCTGTTTTAACCAAGAGGAAGGTGGCCTTGGTAGCAGCAATTTGGTTTTAGACCAGGCACAGAAACCAACTGACCTATGAAGAGCTGAAATGGCTCCAGGGTGTGTTGTTACACTTCTACTAACAAAGCTTCTGAATACAGCCATTGCAGTGTGAAACGACAACAGTCCTGCACACAATACTAACGACTATGGCACTTGTCCCTCTTTAGAAATTAATTTAACATGTTCATGGAAAGAAAACAAACTAAAACCAAAGAAACTAAGAACCCCCAAAAGAACCATTAGTCTACTTTCTTTTTCTATTTGACACCAACTGGCTGTAAGCCAAAAGTGCTACCTCAAGCTAAACTAAGCAATTTATGTGTTCAGGGGCTTCAGAATGAATGAGCTAAACTGAATCTGAGGGCTACGTTATTGAAAGATTTTTGTATAAATACACTGGTTCAGTATGAAAAACTATTTCCTGTTTCAGAAGAGTTGAGAGTTGGAAACTCCAGTATGCTTCTGTGGTATAATGTGTTGAAGAGGAGAATTTCCTTGCTGAAACTCAGATGAAGGCAACTGGTCCCCCTGCCCAGGCCAGGGGAGGGGATGCTAATGCTGTTGCTGAAGCTGCACCATCACTAAGAACCGACCGACAAGACCCCACTGTGAGCTGCACTGGTGCTGTCTGTCCGTGCTACCTGTGATACTTTGCCTGCAGTTTGCACTGTTAATTGCAATTTTGCCACAGGATTGAGGTGGCTAAAAGTACCAGTAGGTCCAGAAAGATACTAGGAACATTAAATTGACACTTCAAGGAAACGCTCCTTGGTCTGCATGCACTCGAGCCTCTAAACTGTGTTTCCAGTGTGCGTGCTAGGGAAAGGATTGCTTCACACGTGCATTGCACTTCGTGCTCTTGCCTTAAGCATTCATTGCTGGTTGATGTCTGACTGAAACATGGGACTAGACTGGACTCATGCTGGTGAGCTGTTCCTCTGGTTTGCTTTATCTTGCTCTGCACTGCGAGTGCACGCTGCCTTCTTTGCAGCTCTGCCTTTTGCATCGGGGATCCCGAACCTGCCGCCTCTGGTCCTTCTGCCAGACGGCAGGGACCTGGCGGAGACTGACCCGTGTCACTCTACACACTTCTTGCTTAAATGCCTAAGAATGGGCTTCTTTCCCCTATGTTCCTTTTCGTAAAACCAGGACCTGGAAAATCCCTCTGCTTCTCCTCCCCGGGCCTGCACTCTTGGAAAATTGTTTGCAGCTGTCTGGGTTGGCACTGAAAGGTGTCGGCAACATCTGTGGATAACGAGCCTGGAGAAGAGCAGTTAATGAAGTTCTTGTTTCAGTGGTTGTGTTCCTCTCATCCCTAGAATAGCCAGAGTCATGCAGTACATGAGCACGATGCTCATTGCACAGTACTATTTTCATCCCTCTCCCCTTCTTACCAGCTTTCAACAGCTCGCTGTCTGAATCCTCCCTCTATGTTGGTCTGGTAACTTACCACAGGGGTCTCCAAAGTCAGGTGGCATGCACCCCAGGCAGCACACAAGACTACCCATAGAGGTGCAGAAAGAAAATATTTTTTGTATCTTTGATAAACAAGATGAAATTATATTTTAAAAATACCGTTTATTTCATCTTTGCATTGTCTTTTTTTAAAGTGTTTTTTTACAATGTACCTAATATATTAGTACAGTATTATATGTATATTACTTATTTATAAATAAATATATGTATGTTGGGTGTGTAGGGACTGCCTGCTAGGTGATTTTCAGTCCCATCTGAGAGCCGTACAAATGGTGGCACGATCACCAGTTCTGCTGGTGTGAATTGGTTGTCTGTCACAGGCAGAGCAGGAAGTTAAACAAATTAATCTGTCAGATTTCTGAGGGGGCCTGCAAAAGCCTGAATAGAGAGATGTGTAATTATTCTGCCCAGAATGAGCAAAGACGTTTCAAGTACCATTCTGCTGGCTGGAGATTTGGCTGGAAAATCAAAATCTGTGTTAGAAAGTGATACTGATGGCTCAGTAGTAAGACTAATACCGTGCTGGGGCAGACCTGGTGTACCGTCCATCCTTCGCCACAGGCTCAGGACAGTTGCGTCCTCTCTTAGTGCCTCATTTTCCCATTCATGCAAGAAGATGATGAAGATCACCTTTCTTTTACTTGCTGTTTGTGTTAATTTTAAGGCCTTTGTGACAGGGGCTGCAGCTTCCTGCGAGGTCAGCGAGATTGACCTCACCATCCTTACGTTGCTGGTGATCTCGGGTGGAAGGTTTAGGTCCTACAGCGGTCCTCCCCTGGCGAGTGCAGCTCAGCGTAGCTGGGGCAGACCTGTAAAGAGGTTGGGTTTATACAAAAAGAGGGCAGTAACTAAATTCAGAACGACCTACTTAGACCATGCGTATTGAGTTAGTAGGTACTAATGAAATTCATTGTAAAGAGCTACGAGGCAGTGAGGAAAGGAAACCGCAGTGACCGGTGGAGGGTCACCTTCAGCCGTCCCCGTCTAGAGCAAGCCTGTCAAGGGGGAAAGGTTTGGAAACTGATGTAACTGGAACAGTAAATAAACCGTGTGAAATTTCAAATCAATATACGGGAGGATTACGCCTGCCTTTAAAAATCTGACAGTAAAAGTCCTGAATAAAGGGAAAGGGAAACTATCCTCACCTGGTTCAATACAAGAGCTCTGCTCCTGCCCCATTTCAAGGTGTTCATCTCTGCCAACTGAAGTACCTCTGGGAATTGTGAGGGTGTCCATGAGGAAATGGAGGGGTGTTTAATATATTTCCCCTTAGTAAGACATACATGGATCTGTATGTGGATTTTTCTGGGAGTTATTGAAGGAGCATGTGATTCACTTGATGTGACAGCAGTCACACGGGGATGCAAGCACGTCTGCCTTGGAAGGACATCCAAAATTTGGGTTCTGTTCTTGGGAGAGTTTCTTCTTCAGTCTTTTGAGAACAGAGATTTGAGTGTCTGTGGGTGCTTACTCCCTGAACTGTGGCTGGCAAGGGCTACTGTGAAGAGATGAGCAGGGCCTCAAGTAGTAAACTGTGTCTGGAGCCCCTGAGAGCTTTGCAGATGAGAACCTTGATTCATTTTATGAAGTGAATACGTAGGTGATGGGAGCCTGCAGACCAGGGGTGATTTGTAAAGATGAGAGGGTCTCCTCATGAGAAACCTGGAATATGCAGGGTCCTAGAGCTGCTAGAAAGTTGGCTGCTGTAAAAATGTCCTTACCACAAGATGGAAGTATGAAAACTAGTCAGTAACACTGTGACATGAATGATCATTAAGGGTTTTTAAGCAGCAGGTCTGATCAACTCATTGTTGATCCAGTTTAATTAATTTAAAGATCAAAAAACCCTACTATTAATATGTTTGTTTCCAAGCTTGAAATCAACAGTTCCTGGGATGGAGAGAGCCTGCCTCTCAGTAAAAGGGGCTCTTCTCCCTGCATACATCCTCGCACCCTTGGACCAGCAGTACATGCTGCACGGGGCACTGCTGTGTCTGGGGCCTGCTGTAAATATTTAGGACTTCCCAAAGAAAGCCCAAGAGCTCATCAAAATAAATTAAACATTCATAGGCAGGGATTGATTTATAATCAAAAGTCTACATGTGCCCTAGCAGCCTGCTCCCAGCCTCCTGGTTATCATCTGTAAAATCTAAGCTAACTAGCAAGAACCTCTCAAAGTGAAACATGGCTGTCTCCTGGCGACATGCCTTTGCTTCTCTTCAAAGGCATTTTTTTTCAGAGAAAATAACCAACCCTTCTTTTTACGTAAGCCAGCACTCCATAGGGCTGTCTTTGAAGGGAGGTCACTGCAGGGGCTTTTGGTCATTCCTTCCTAATCTCCGACACCCTCATCTCCAAAGGGGGGGACACACGGGGAGCAGCAGGTAGCCAGCGCGGCGGCTGTTGTTAGTCATGCCGGCTGCGTAACCTGTCCGTAGGTGCTGGGAGAGCAGCTTCTGATCTCGACCCGCTTTTGTTTATTTTTCGTCTGAGCATCCACAAGTACAATGGCAAACCTGGTGAATGTCAGATAAGTCACGGTGCCCGTGGATTTGCTGTGAGCCAAAGGCAGCTCCTTGCCCCCACAGCAGTGCCTATTGAGCGCCACTGGATGCGGGGGTACAGCTTTGCCCTGTACTGCGACCAGCGCTGCATCTTACCACGGGCTTCTGAGTTATAATTCTATAGCAATTCATACAGAACAACACATTTAGGGAAATATATATATCTTTATATACGTATATACAGGCTGAGAAAGTTGAGGCTTTTCAGCCTGGAGAAGAGAAGGCTCTGGGGTGATCTTGTAACAGTCTTCCAGTACTTAAAGGGGGCCTACAGGAAAGCTGGAGAGGGACTTTTTACAAGGGCCTGTAGTGATAGGACAAGGGGCAATGGCTTTCAAATGAAGGAAGGGAGATTTAGATTTGATCTAAGGTAGAAATTTTTTACAATGAGGGTGGTGAGGCACTGGAACAGGTTGCCCAGAGGAGTTGTGGCTGCCCCATCCCTGGAGGTGTTCAAGGCCAGGTTGGATGAGGCTTTGAGCAACCTGGTGTAGTGGAAGGTGTTGCTGCCCATGGCAGAAGGGTTGGAACTCGATGATCTTTAAGATCTCTTCCAATCCTAACCGTTCTATGATTCTATATACGACATTGAGTGCAGACCTATTCAAGATATTTATTTTAATGCTTCCAACTTGGATGCAATAAATTGTCCCTCTTGTCCTTGTGATACACACTCTTCTCCATGACTGGTTTGCATTTCGAAGGAGGGGGTGTAAACACTTCTTCCTATGTGATTTGTCCTGAATAACAAGTTAATGGTGATGTCTATCCTAGAGTAAACATCAGTGGATTTTTTTGTTTGTTTGAGTCAATACCTATTGTATAACGTCATGGGTCCGAAGAAAATTATTAACATTGCTGGTAAGAGGAGTACTGCTGGTCTGGATACCTTCCAACAGAAGATGCCAGAATAGGCTGAAAGCTGAAGAAAACTTTCCAGGAGCACAAAATCCTGCTAAGTTACTGACAGAGAAATTTCAAAAGGAGTGCAAAGAACATCTGGCAGCTTCTGGTTTACATTTCTTCTTTCCCTAAGTAATCAGAGCGCTTTAATTAAATTGCAATCTTGGCTGTATTTATCACTGGACTTTTATGGAGCCTTTCATCCTAGGGCCTTAAAGCAAAGGATTTAAGTCACAAAACATCCTCAAGAGATGCGCTGTCATTTGACTGGTAGACAAAGAAACAGAGAACACAGAAATAGTCCATTGGCAAGACGGCACAGGAAACTTTCAGCAGAGGGAGGAAGGAAGCCTGGGGTCTCTTGGGGTCTCAGGCAGTGTGCTGTGAGCTGCAGCTTCTTTATGGAAACCAAGCTTGACTATAAGATACCATATCTGCTTTCTATTACTTCAAAGCACTTTTACAGGAAAGATGATTTCTAATATTGGAAGTAACAGCTAAAATATGCATGTACCTTTCCAAGGGCAAAAATACTTTCCTAAGCTTCTGCAAATGCGGTGCTTGTGTGAGGCAAGGTCACTGCACAGTTCCTTCTGCTTGTTTAAAAATATCTCATGGTTATAACCAAAGTAAATATTGCCAGCTCCCAGGGTAGGCCCCTTGAGTGCTCAGCTTGACATTACAAATAAACTTGCCTCTAAATAAATAAATTAATAAGTAAATAAATGCATGTTGACCCTTCTAAATACTAAAATTCTGCATTTTCCCTCTCCCTCTCATGGAAATTGCCATGATTTTATTTCAGCGGTCTTCACAGAGCTGTGGTCTGTGTAAGACCTGCTCTACATGGCCTCTAGTGAAGCTACCTGCATGAGAAACTGCAAAAATCATGCTAGGCTTCTTCTGAGCCTCCCTGCAATGCTGTCTGCACTACCCTTCTCAGCTTCACTGAACTCTCTAATTGCTTCCTTTTATGACTAGCATTTTCCTGCCTTAGAGTTGCTTCATGCAGATCCACTGCTGCACTTCAAATGGTATCACTCTACTATTACTTTCAAACAGTACATCAATGTATGATTAAGTTTGGGGTGGAACTTGACGGAGGTGGTGCTTAAACCAGGCTAGTTCTTACTCAAAGTGAAACTTTTTCAAAATGGAAGGTCATGTCTTCATCAGATCCATCTCCAAAATGCTTTTCTTGATGAGACAAAAAAAAAAAAAAGTCCCCTTCCTACTTAGAACGTGTTATACTTTAGTTATATAAAAAAAAAACATTCCTCACTTGCATGCACAATGAAGCATGCTAAGATTAACAATCCATCTAGCATGCAAAACACTCCTGAGCATAGACTTGCATCTGCTATTGAGCCTTGTGTATCATTCCATGACTAGCATGAGTATATCTGCAGAGAAGTGGTCGAATATGGTTAACACACTGACGTCGAAAGGCCATTCGAGCAGATACTGCAGGGACTCGCTATGCACTTTCATCTGACTCAGCTTTCCCCAATCCACTGCACCCTCTCTCAGGAGCCTCTTGAAACTTAGAAAACAATGGCTTTAGCAGAAGCAGAGATAAAAAAACAACAGCTGGAGAAATGTCATACCTTTCTCCTTCAAAGTGCCCTTTTGTGTATTTGTTGTGATGTCTCAGCTACTAGCAAGAGCTCTCCCAGGGGATATTGCCCCTGGGCTACACCCAGAGAGGTGTTGTGGTGGCTGTGACAGTGCTGTCACCTGCAGAGCACAGGTGACGGCAGCAGCAGTACCCCCCTGGCAGAGGAGAGTCTGAGCCCTCTGTGCGGATCAAAACTTTCTCCAGCCGTGGTCGATGATATTGCCGTGCCATCCTGTGCCCGAGAAGGCCCTTTAAAAGTACTCTTGTCCCTTTTAAACTCCAACTTCAAAATCAAGGGATGCAAGTCTGAAAGGAGGTTTTCTTTCCTCCCCACCCTCCTCCCAAGGACTCAGGTACATTTCTATACCTGTTGTTGCTTTATGGTTGACTTTTTCCTCTGGTTTCTCATCATCTGAAGCCCATTTAAGTTGTATGTGTTTCAGTAGTTTTTCCTGGGGGAGAAATTAATGGCCAGAGGATAGCTGATGTGTTTAAGCAGTAAGGCGGCTTTCGTGTATATGGCTAACAGCACACAGTGATGGAGGCATGCAGATGTTTTTTCTGTTCAAAGCGATCATCTCAAATGTATGGAATGGGAAGTCCTGAGCTGTAGTACACTTGTACTGAGTGTATACAAGTTTAACATAGAACATATCTAGACAGATAGACACGCCTGCACACACATGTACACGCAGGACATTACCTATGAAAGAAAAAACCTTTAGCTTTAAGGAAGTCAGTGAACATAGACAAGATGAACTTACTTTTGTGGGCAGCTTCAGTTGTGCTAGGAAAATGCAGCTCAGAAAGGTTGTTTATGCTGCTGTGAAACTGTCGTGCAGAGCATTTTACCTCAAGGAAGAGACTTATTGCCTACACAGGGGTTTGTAGGCAATGAAGAGGAAAAAAGAGGAGGGGAAAAAAAAGCACTACAAGAGTGCATATTTTGTTCTGTAGCTTTACATAATAGCACGGCAAGAGGTTTTTCATGGCAAGCAATGGTAAAGGATTTCAATAGAAAAACCTCACAGCGTGACTGAGGAAGTGTAGCATTTCTGTTCACAAATTAATGCCTCCCAAATAAGAGAACTGTTCATGTTTTAGAGAGGGAAAAGCAATGGAATAGTAGGAGAATGGAGAAGAGGGACTGGCATTGTTCAGCTAACATTAGATGTGCTTCTTTTCTGTTCTCTTTAATTGGCTGAGCTGGTGTCAAAAACCTAAATAATCAAAATTGAGAACAATTTCAGTAATAGGGTCCATATCTGAATCAGTACAGCTTGCACTGCAGCTGTCTTAGGATTGCTTAATGTGTCTTAACGAACATAATAAAGAGCAGTGGTGAGGAGCGTAAACGTAAAATGGCTCTGTCACCTGTGGAGGACGCGGGGGTGGTGACAGTGCAGGCCACGGTTTCCAGCTCCGTGTCACTACCTGTGTCCCGCTATGTGTGCTTAGCGTTAAGCATTAATCAGTGCTTTATCCTTTTCAATGGATAGCCAGGGACTTCAGTGAAATCACTTAGTTGCTAATGAGGGATAATTTAATGACGGCTCAATTTAAGCCCCAACGGAGCATTTACATGTCACGTCACAAGCTGCCATCACTGGCTGGTGGCCTCAGCAGAAAGGCTGCTCAGTGAGCAGAGAGCTGACCCAGGCTCGAAGCCCGTCTCCATCTGTGCTGCTTGACACAGAGCTAGGAGGAGCAGGGGTTGATCTTCCTGCGTTTTTACATCCTGTCTGCCGCTCCTGTAATGGAGCAGGAGGTCACAGTCCCCTCTGGCAAGCTTCCGGCATTGCTTCTCCAAGCCCCTTCTGAGCTTGAGTCAGCTCTCCCACAGTGCCTGGCCAGGCAGCCCAGCTCCTCCAGGTATGGATGTGGCAGGGCAGTAGCAGCCAGCCCCGTGGGGCTGGTGTCCGCCAGAGCCCATCAGTGATGGGTGAGGAGACAAAGCTGGCTCTGCGCCCCTCTTGGGAGCCTGCCATGCTCGGCGCAGAGCTGTCACTGGCAGCTGGGTGCCGGAGAGCGGCTGTGAAGCCAGAGAGGGGATGACGCATCCCAGGATGGCATGGGGTGCTGGGCTCGTATTGCTGGCCCTGAGGACCAGCTCTTCTTTCATGTAAGCTGCTGAGGTTTAAAACCTCACAGGTGCAGAAACAAATGCAGAACCAGCTTTCTATTCACATACATGTTAACAAGAAAGTATCATCCTGAAGGACCTTGACAGGCTTGAGGTGTGGGCACATGTGAGCCTCATGAAGTTCAACAAGTGCATGGTCCTGCACATGGGTCGGGGCAACCCCCAGTATTGATACGGACTGGGGGACGAATGGATTAAAAGCAGAGAAGGAGGAGGTCTTGGGGATCTTGGTGGATGAAAAATTGTACATGACCCAGCAATGTATGCTTGCAGCCCAGAAGGCCAATAGTATCCTGGGCTACATCAAAAAAAGGGTGGCCAGCAGGTCGAGGGAGGTGATTCTGCTCTTCTACTCTGCCTTTGTGAGACCCTGCGTGGAGTACTGCTTTCAGCTCTGGGGTCCCCAACATAAGAAGGACACGGGCTTGTTGGAGCAGGTCCAGAGGATGGCCATGAAAACGGTCAGAGGACTGGAACACCTCTGCTATGAGGAAAGGCTGAGAGAGTTGAGGTTGTTCAAGCTGGAAAAGAGAAGGCTCCAGGGAGACCTTATTGCAGCCTTTCAATAAAGTAGTCTCATCAGGAAAACTAAGAGATATTTTTTTATCAGGGACTGTAGTGATAGGACAAGAGGCAACGGTGTTTTACTGAAAGAGAGTAGATGTAGATTGAACATAAGGAAGAAATACTTCACTCTGAGGGTGGTGAGGCACCAGAACGGGTTGCCCAGAGAAGTTGTGGATGCCTCATCCCTGGAAGCATTCAAGGCCAGGTTGGATGGGGTTTTGAGCAACCTGATCTAGTGAAAGATGTCCCTGACCATGGCAGTGGAGTTGGACTACATGACCTTTAAGGGTCTTTTCCAAGCCGAACCATTCTGTGATTCTTGTTTCAGGATGGAGATTGCCTTAAGTGCTAGTGCATCCTTGGCTGTACACAATGCATGGGTTTGAGTTGCATTAAGTTGACTTTTTCATTTCTCCCACTGGTGCCTCATGCAGCAGCTTCCTTCTGCTGATGCGTGTAGCACCCTGACATGGGTGCTACAGAGGTCCCCTGTGCAAGTCACACAAGCCACTCCAGCCACTTGCACAAGCTTTGCTTCAGGTTGATGCTGACTTGTTAATGGCCAGCAGCAGATCTGCACTGACCTCTCCTGAGCAAAGCACACTGACAGGACACGTAGGGGAAGTCTGGTCTGACATAGCCTGTGCAAAAGCCCAGCCAGCAGCAAACCTCCACCTGACCTGGTAGTAATCCCATTCCTTTGGTGCTCCTTAATGCAATTTAAAGCATTACAAGCAAATTTACTCTGCAAAAACCAGCAAAAAAGGCAGCTTCTCTTAAGATACTTGTTTGCTATGCTAAGACAGCAAGAATAGGTTGTAATGGTTGTTTTAGTACACAATGAAAGCATCTGTGACAGTGTGTTGATCATTAAGAGCTCAGCTGAACTCCTGATCGGATTCAGGACAGCATCTTCTCCTCCCTGATCGCTGTGGATGATTTCAGCTTTCCCAAGTTGCTCGCTGCTGGTGTAGAGCCTGTACTGCTGCAACGCTTCTCACTAGCTGTGATAGCCGAGGTCATGTTCTGCATGGAAACGCAGCACGCACGCAGCAAAGATATGTACAGCAGTGCACAGTGCTCTTGTTTGTGGCAGCGAACCCAGGACTTGCTCACTCTTTTCCCCTTGGATCAGCATTTGTGAACTTGTGTCTACGGAGAGTAGACCCATGCTCGGCAGGGAAGTTGAGTGCCATGGGCTAGTGCGGGTGGATGCCAGGGGCCTGAGGTGCCCCTTCTGCTGGGTAGGTAGCGCTGGCACATAGAGGAAGGGCAGCTAATGCTGTGCTTGTTTACTGCATCCACACTACTGCATCCACACTGCTATTTCCAACTACGTGACTCCGGCTGTGCTCCTGAGGGAGATTAAGGCTGCCCTTCTTTCTGAGAATCCTTAGCTGAGATCATCTGCAGCTTTAGTATCTGCGCTTCAGCAGGGCTGAATCCCATCTTGCAAATAGGTTTGTAATGAGTGCTGCCGTGACGGCTGCCATCTACTGCAAGTGCGCCCATGGATGTGCTGGGGACACCCCCCAGCCAAAAACATGGTTCTTCCCCATCCGCATTGCAAAGCAGAAGCACGCACCAGACAGTTGCTTCTTTTCTGGACGGACCAAAGGGACCTTTGTCTGTGGTCCCCAGAGGATAAGTCCCAAGAGGACTCATGCAGGTGTGGTAGCCACCCTCTCTGCCAGCAGTCTCAGCTAAATCAAGGATGGCCAGAGCTTCCAGCCTAGGCTGCCTGGCATGATGGGATCACGCATGCAGAAGGCTTGGTGACTTCCTTGGTGGTGCTATCACTGGGGTGACATGTGACGCAGCTGGAAAGTTAAATACAAATATAAAAAATTCTAGATACATTTGTAAGCCAGAGGATGACCTTCAAGATGCTTCAGTAAATGGGACTACAACGCCCAAAGCTGTGCGTCAGCAAGTGATGGCCATGTCAGCCCACGGAGCTGCCTGAGTCTGACTGTTGATGCCTCCCGGGGCGACTGGAGCAGAGCATCTGCCCAGGGTGCCAGAGGCCCCTCAGGCAGGTACGCTGTGGAAAGTGCTGCAGATCCTTCTTGCTTTACACTCGTGCTGAGCAAAAACATAAAGGCAGCATGTTTCTGTGCTGTTCCTGCTGGGCATCTTGTTTGTACTTTCAAAATCATGTTATGCGATACTCTAAGAAAAAGTACGTCCTCCCCTAGTTGTTAATACACGTCTTTTTAGAAGTTATAAAGACATGGTTATATTCTGCTCATTTTTCTTTTATCGTATTATGCTGCTTTTTTTTTTTCTGTGAAAAATCCTCAAACCTTGTATGTAGGTCTCTCAAGTGTTAAAAGCAGGTACTATGTCAGCCTTATTCAGGACGATGGCTCTCGCGCCACTTAGTCATGCATTATGGTGGGAGAGGAGGCTGAAGCAGAACTGAAATACACGTTTGGGTTTTCTTGTCTTTCCCCAGGTGCGATTTCTTTTTTTTTTTTTTTTCCCACCATAGAATAAAAAATGTAGGAGGTATGCTTTTGACTTGAAAAGCCAGCCTTGGCAGACAGTTTTAGTATCACACTCCGGCAGACCTCCTGTCCCTTTTGCAAAGGAGCAAAACCAGCATCACTTTGTGTGATTTGAGAAGTACATGTGCTAACCCAGATTGAGTTTGATCTGGATGGCACCATCCTGCCTGCCCGTCTGGCTTGGTTTCTGCCAGGCTCTGGTGGTTTGGGCAGCTGCCCTAACCCTGCTTCTCCAGGAGGACCTTGGGCGTTTAGGCGCAAGCTAGGACAGCCAAATCTGGGAAAAAAATCAAAACCTCTGTCTGAGTAAAAATGTGGAAACGTTGCATTTTAAAATGAAACTTCTCTATTTAAAAAGTGTTTGTCCTGACACTTCTGTTGAAGCAAGGCTGAAATAACTTCCCAATTTTGCAGGTTGTTTGAATTTCCCAGTCTCTATGTGCTGGGAACTGACTAATCAGTTTTGCCAAGCTGTAGTCACCAGATCGAAATGCAATGCCATCCAGAGCAGGTAAGTGTTGCTTCTGCCTATAAAACTTTCATTTTCCTGGTGCTTTGCTTTCACATTTCCAATGGTTCACAGTTTGAGACTTTGAAAAGGTAAGTAGTTTGTGGAGAGTCCTTCAAAGAGTAAATACACAAGGCGCTCTTTCACAGACATGACCTCTGAGATTATTTTGTTTTAAATTGCCTTACGTAGACCACACAAAAATAATTTGCCATTAATATTTACATGTACTTGCCTTGGTACAGAAAAACAGCACCATCAACTCTTCACATGGGGTATGTTTGCTTGTTGCTCCGAGTGTTGTTTTATAAATAATAGTGCTACTTCTGTGAAACTGCAGGACAGGTCTTCTGTCCAATGGGTACATTTCAGTGATGCTAAAATAGAAAACAATGAGGATTTCAGTGGACTCACTGTCTCAGCACCTTAACAGAATTTGACCAACAGGATATGACAAGAAGATGCAGCTGGCTTCTTCCAGTGTGTAACGTCTTTAAGCCTGCAGCTGATTTGTGTAAACAGTTATTTTCTCAATAATCTCTTTTATGAGAAGACTTCCTGTGAATTGCATAATTTGAGGCAGAAAAAACACAGTGAGCAAAAATATCACTGGGAGAGCCTAGAGCATGAAAGGAAAACAATAGGTGGTTTTCTCTCCTCTGATTGCCAGCAGCAACGCGTGTTGAGAACATTCATTGCCCAGGTCTGGTCTCCCAAGGCAATGGCTGCAAATTCAATTGCTTCCCCACTGCTGCCTCCGAGCTTCGTGTCTCCCTCACCGCTAGCTCAACGTGAAGTGCACACAGAAACTGAGACAGGTCATTGGGAAAAGCAGCAGTAACAAGTGGCAGGGATGGAGGTGGTCACATTTCTGACCAGTGGAGAAAGAGCTTGAAAGTGGAGGGTGGGGAAAGGTGGAAGAGGAAACGAGGAACAGCAGAAGTGGTGGAAAAAGAGAACTGTTTGAGGAGTCAATAGCAAATATTGACAAACGAGAGAGTATGAAACCCCAGTACGGGGTAGATTAGCTGGTACAGGGAAATGAGTTGTGTTGTCTTCTTATTCTGGAAGATGTCTTTTTTTTGTCTGCAAGTGCATAAATTCAGTTGATATCAGATGTCAGAGGATAAAGAGATTTCTCTGACTTATTATGATTCAAATTCTGTCATTTCTATAGAGGCAATGACTCAGAATATATATATTGATCATTTGTAGCATTATCACTACATTTCTCGCAATGCAAGCATTAGATTTCACGGTACCCTAGTCATATAGATAAAAATTACTTCTAATCTAGAGTAGAGCTAGCAGCTGGGAAACAGAAAGCCCAGAGATAAACCCACCAACTGAAAGGATGCAGAGGAGGCTCTCCGCCTCTCTGCTGGGATGTCCCTGTCAGAAGGGCTGGGGCCAGGGCTGGGACCCTCACACCACCCACCCCACCGCAACACCATGAGTGGGTATGTTGCCAGGTGATACAGCGAGTCTTGTGTCCCTTAGGAAAGACAGGGCAACTACTTAAAGAGTATGTTAGTGTGGAATGGCTGCAGGTTTAATATCAATCTGTAATTCAAATTTACCAGCTGGGTGATGGGATGCTGTCTGCCTCCACTCCAAAGCCCTCCGGCACCACATGGCATGCCGTACTCCGGTGACACCTGGCACACTACAAGGGACATACTGCAAATAGCCCAGTGGAACAGCAGCCGAAGTGCCTTTCCAGGTTCCTGACCCTGTCTCACACACAGCTGAGGCAGTGATTCTTCCCTTAGGAGCTGTACACCTGTTCCCAGTGAGAAGCTGTCTCCTCTCTGCCTGCAGTCCACCGTCCTACGAGCATGTGCTCTACGGAACGCAGTGTTTTTGACCCAGATATACCACAGTGGGAGAAGTGACCTGACTGGGTTCATCCTATTTCTGCTCCTTTTTTTTTTCCCTTTAGTTTTCTACTCCTACCCACTTCCGTACGCTTGCTCCCAGCTTGCTAAACCTTCGTACTGGGTGCATGGTCGCAGAGATATGCTCATATGCTCATATGCTCATAAGCTGAGAGGATCCATGTTTCTTCACGCTCCCCCTACATGACTTCAAAGAGATGAACTTGTTATGGGGCATTCCAAATTGTAAGAAATCCTTGCACTGACTATATAGACTGGCTTCTGGTTTTGAGCCGTGCTATCAAAACCATCCTAGCTACAGGTCAGCACAAGCAGAGTCGTGCATTTATCAGACCGGTGAGTTAGGCAGTGGTTAAGAGGAAGGCATGCTGTGTGTTTTGCCAATAGCATATTCTGGTTTCCTCCTGAGAGGAAAGTAGGCTGATTGCTGTTGTCTCCAATAAGGCCAGCCCTTAGACACAAACACTTAAGGAGGTGTCCATATCCCACTTTGGCTTCTCTTACATGCCTTTACGGGAAATTCTTTATGTACATAGATGATTCGCACTGCAGTCCAGCTTATATCCACCTCTAAAATGATGAGATTTAATTGAATTTAAAGATGAGCTGGTATAGAAAGGTGTGGGTGAAACAGAAAGAGAAGGCACCATACAGATGTTCCTGGAACAAATACATACAGTTGGCAAATGTCTTCTTGTGAATGTCACAGTGAGGAAGTAAAAAAGATTTCATCACGCTAATGCCGTGGGAAGTTCTGTGTGTAGCTCAAGCACGTCAGAAAAGAGTAAGAGGAAGCTATCAGTGCGTTGGTGACTTTTAAGAACTGCCTGGGTTTTTTTGTCTGTATTAAGCCCCTGTCCTTCTCATTTATTTTATACACCCAAGTTTCAAAGTGACGATCTTCTGAGAGTGGTAGATAAGCAATTAGCAGACACCCTGCACAGAAATAGCTACTTGTTCTGCAGTAGTGCTCAGAGGCAGAGAGTGTATCATCATTTTTGCAGAGAGTCAGTGTGCTTAATTGATATCCTCTAAAGATGACAGACTCTTGTCGTTGCCTTTTCCTTCTTGCTCACTCTTTTCTCCCATTCTTTGATATTTCCATAAAGCACAATAATCCCCCAGAACTGCTTAAAAAGTCAGAATCCTCTGCCCACAGCTTGCCTGCCTCTGTAATAAGTCTCTTGGATTTAATCAAATGTATGAAGAGGGGTGACACTGATTCTCATAAATGAATACTGTCTTATGTCAGAAGTGTCCTAAGTGACAAAAAGAGGATGTTTTATGGAGACTGTAATCACCTTTTGTTTTTCTTCCTGAAGAATAGTCTGAATTCCACCTTTCAGCACTGCTCCACCGTAGGAGAGACGCTTGTGCAGAGTTTGCCCTGACAATCATCCCTGGGTGTGCAGCCATAACATAGGTGAGGCAGGGAAGGTGGATCCATTGCATTGAGGAGGGTCAGATATTAGCAGATATCTGGTCAGATATTCTGGTTCACCCCAGTGTTGGGAACTGTTTCGTGCTGCTCAACATCTCTCTAACTCTACCTGATAATTGCTGGGGGAGCAAGAACGGTTCCTGTGCTGCACCAATGCACAAGGCAAGCTGAATTAGGCAATCTGCCTCCAGCTACTGCCTCCAAACCTCTGCTTTGGGGCAAGTTATTTCTGTGCCTGAAAGGGGCAGCTGTGTCACGGTGCCTTTGACCTGCTTCTGACTGGGGCAGATGTTGCCAGCCGCGTTTCGGAAACAACTGCAGAGCTGTCCTGCTTCGGACTCAGAAATCTCTGTTCTGCACCATAGGGAGTCCAGAGAGCTGCCAGGTTCCCTACGGAGGAAAAGTCGGTGGAAGAGAGGAAAAACATTTCAGATCATTGTTCTGTCTCACTCATCCCTCTGTTTTACAAAATCTTCTTTAAAATGGGATGCCTCACAACCCAAGCTCTGTTTCTTTGTCTTCCAATACAATGTTCAGGCAAGACGGACCAAGTGTCACAACTACTTTGATTTTCGTGGAAGCTCATGTCAAACACCAAATGCCTGTCTCCGAATCACCCCACCTCATTCTAGTTTGGGGCTGAGACTTGTGAGTTACATCTTGTGCTTTTCAGCAGTTCCTGTATTTTGTTCAAATTGGCCCTAAAAAAAAATTCCTAACTCTTATAAATATTTTGACCTGCTGCTGGGCTATAGAAATCTATTCTTAGCAGCAAATGGTGCTATGGCAACTGTCCCTGCAATATGACACAGTAGCAAGAATTCTGTCTTCTTTTAATCCGTAACTCCCAAAATACCTTCTGCACATCCCAAGCCACCTGGCTTTCCCCACCCTCTTCAGAGCTGGAGAAGCAGCTCCTTCCCAATTTATTTTTCTAGTTCAGTCTGAGGCAAAGCTATCTTGAACCAATTTAAGTAGATCTGAAATAACATACTCAGTCCCAGCTGTCATAACCTATATTGCACGATATTCCCCTTGCTTTCCTATGACGCTTTCCCAGTTGCTCATATGATCTCTTTTCCCCTCAGGACTTGCTAAATAATTCTTTGACATAGGCTCTATCATACACTATATTCCTTTTCGTATATCCTACCAAAGGGGAGTTGTCAACCTGAAATCTTCTGCTTACGCATTTTTTAATCAATATAACATACTGTTTATTCAGAGGTTAACATTTCTATACAAAACCTAATCTGATGAGACAACTTTGTGTTTTATGAATTAATTTATAACCATTACAATAGCTAGACTTTGGGAACCTGTACGTGTAAGGAGCTTGCTTTGGTTGGGACCTATCTATGCCCATGCTAAAAGATGGGCTTTACCTTAAAGAGCTGAAGACCTGGTACTATAAATATGCTCAGAACTAGCCATTACATGAGCAGATCTGTTAGCCATAGACCTACAGAAAAATCCGAAATGTTTCAACTTTCCCTATCGACGCTAATTATCTACTAATATCTCAAGTACACTGTGGGCTTGTACACAGCATCCTGCTAGTAATTGGGAGCTGCAAGTGCTGTTTGCTTGAGTATCGAGCCACCTACAAGTTTCACAGCATTTGGTGACTAACTGAAGGATTCGTGTGTTGAGTACATCCCATATGCTATGAATGTCTTCAAGAGGCAACACAGTGATAGCAACAACACGGCTATCGAAAAGTTCTGCAGATAACAGCTAAATCCATCCCTCATGTAACCCCACCGGCTTTAGCATGCTGGCAACTACCTTGCAGGTGGAAAAGCAATGCAGAAGGCTGTAGGATGTCAAGCGGCTCTTCCCGCTATCCTGCTCGAGCTCTCTTTGTGCAGCTGCCCTGCCAGCGTCCTGCTTGTGTGTGCACAGCACCAATTTGCTGGGGCATGGCTGATAATATCATTTACAGCTTTTCGGCAGGGTCCCACCGGGTTTGGAAAAGTAAATTGTCATTGCCAGAATGTGGGCATGAATAAAAATACTTGCCCTGATTTCTCTGCCATAATAATAATAATAATATTAATTTCTAGTATAAATTACGTTAACCTTCCTTCTCTCTGAAAAGGTGCTTTAACCCCTCAGTGAGAAAGGCCGGTGACAGGCTAAGTATAATGTATTGTGTTTTAAAGTTAAGCACTGCTCCACAAATTCTTTCTTCTTACTTAATTTCACTGATCCTGAAAAGCATTTTAAGGCAACTATCTTCCTTTTATGAAATGCAATTTTCCAAGGCTTTTGTATCTCATCTAAGTTTTCCCTGCTGGTAAGTAAGACCTCTAAAATGCGTGCTGTTCACATTCTGAGTATTTCTTTCAGCCTTCCAGTTGTCTTCCCACTCTGCAGGAGGATGAACCATCGAAATGCTAAAGCTTAGCAGGAAAAAAGGGAGGGAAGGGGGAGCGGACTACAGTGGTGCAGAGCCCTGCCCTGCCCCAGCTGCGGGGCCTGAGCATCACCCCCAGCCTCTGGAGCAGGACAGTTTCACTCCGTGTGGGCACATGTTAATTGGAGCACAGGTTTGGACTCGATGCTCGTGCCCCAGGTGAACGCCTCGAGCCATCTGCCTACCCAGCCTGCCACGCTGCCTTCAGGCAGGTACTAAATCATCCGCACAGCAAGGAGCATCTCCAAAAGGAAAGAAGGCGATACCCTAATGTGCTCAGAGCCAGAATTTAGACCCTCCGGCCCCAAGGGCAGCAGTCTGTCTGCTTGGGTCCGGGGTCAAGCTTCTTCACCCAGACAGCTTTGGGGTTAATCAAGCCATATTGGCATTTACATTTTTTTTTTTTTTAGAGAGAAAGGTACTTTCCTTTCCAAGCAGAAAATGCCTTGTTGCTTTCATGCACCCCAGGCCTGTGTTTTCAGCAAAAGCCCTGTGAGAAGGCTGCAGCCCCCACAGACGTGGCATGGACATGCCGCGGCAGCTCTTACTGTGACAACAAAAACTCCTTCCCGCTGCGCCTGCACAAACCACTCTTCGCCATGCGTGTGCATTTAGGTAGTCAATCTGAGTTTGCTGAAGTTTTGGGGAACACAGGAGGGGGAAGAAGTGTCAATCCTGCTGGGATTAACCCTGGCTGGTGGTGTATAGCCCTGTCTTTGCATGTTTTCCTGACCTGGTCCTCTGCTGCCTCTTTTCTAGCTCTCATCTTTCCTCCCTCTCACACGCACTGGCGGTGATGAACTGTTACGGCAGTGACTCATGGTGTCAGCCCTGTGGCAGGACAGCGGCTACCTCCCCTCCTCCCCCGCTGCTCTCTGGGGGAGGCACTCAAAGCTGTGGGTTTTTGGAGTTTCTTTGGTTGGGCGGGTGGAGAGGCTGGTAGCCAGAAACCCATGTACCGGGCACCAATGGCCAGCGACGGCCGCGCTCGCTGCAGCTCCTGCCGTTGATAGATGAGGTGAAAGCCACGGGGGCAAGTCCACATCACCACCTGCCCAGGGCTTACCTTTAGTCAAGCCCTGACGCTCTGCTTCATGCCTTTGGGTTGTTACCGTCTATCTTGCTTTTGGCATGTGTTTTTAACTGGATAATTACTTTATCCTTATGCTAAGCGTGTACTCCAGCACCTGTCATTAGCAGCACCTTGTGTTCAGTTCACGCTGTACGTCTTTGAGTACTATATTTGGATGTCTTTGTCATAAAATAACGCATACGTGTTGTGGAGGCCTCAGATGGTCCTTTGATGGACTCCAGACTTCCTCCTCATTGGCCCATTATCTAGTTGTTTACCAGTTGCGCTCTCAATCACCCTATTATATTAATTGCAGTGTTCCAATAATTAGGTTTCCTGTTTTTCAGGCCTGCGTGCTATTATTTCAGCTTGCAACTACACACAGAGCAGGAACGAGTGCTGCCAATTTGCATCACATACCAACCGAAGGCAAACAGAGCAAACTTCCTGAGAGAGCAGGGGAGGACATCGATGTTTGCATGGACATCGGGCACTGCAGGGTGCCTAACTTCACCTTCCCTGCACAGGATTCCCCACTGAAGAGAAAATTTGACACCCAGTTCTACTTTAACCCGTAAAACTAGAGATTTCCTAAGCCATTTGCCAACTGCATCATGAATACCAGCAGTAGTGGTTTCAACTCATCTTTCTTTAGCGTTTATTTTCCAAATACAAAAAGATACTTAGTCTTTTTCACACAAGACCTCCTGAAAGCTTCTTAATCTTTTTTTTTTTTTCAGTAAATCATGCTGTTCATTATCAGTTGTTCTATACGTGTCTTCCTGTAGGTATTATTTGCAACATGATTTTATTCCTACAGAGATGCATTTATTTCCTATAGGAATCATTTGCAATAAACGTATTTTCTTCCACTGCATTTGCCACATCGAAAAAACTGTCTAAGGCTTCAGCATTTTCCTATCCTTGTGAGAAAATACATGATCTTGTTCAGGTTCTGAAAATACTGAAGGATCTTCTTGACACTAAATTAAGACTATTTACTTCCAAACCGCCCCCCCCCAAACCCCACCCTGCCGCCTTGCCATCCTCACCCTCTCCATTACAAGGCTTCCTACACCTGGAGTGTTTATGCCGATGAAGTCAGTGGAGGAATCCTTTCTGCCGAATGAAGTCTTACTCATTAAGCAGCAATTTGTTGTTATATTTAGCACTGGTTTCCTCATTGAGCAGACTCTACAACGCCTCCCAGAATGTACCTGTGGTTTCTGTGGGAGCTTCAAATCGGTTGCTTATGAAATTCTACCTGTTGCACATGTTCTTCACCAAGGACTAAGCCAGAGTGGAGGCGTCTCCAGTGAAGCTTTTCGGTCAACTGGGACTGAAATTATTCCAGCTCTGGCAGATACATAGCAGCATGGTAAGCGGTCTGGGAACTCCAACATAGTTGACACATGAAAACACCAGCCCCTAAAACTGGAAAGTTTAGGAGGAGCAATGGGAGCAGGAGCCAGGGGACGGGGGGCAATCACTGGGTGCACTGGGGTTAACGGCATGTAGTGGTCTGCACAGGACTGCGAGAGCCAAAGATATAGCCAGGACCCTGCAAACCTAGGCAGTTTAGCTGGGGCTAATCGTCAGCCTGTCTAGAAAAGTCCTTTTTCTGGCCTGGTCTGTGCTGATGTCTCAATGGGATGCTGCGTTTTGGTGTGAGAAGGAAGGTGCGCACAACCTATGCTGGGGGTCGTGGAGCTGAGGTTAGCAGGGAGCAGCAGTGGGTGACGGAGAGGTGGAAGGGGCTGTGCTTTCACACTGAAGTCATCCTTCCTAGGAGATGCCAGTTTTATAGTTGCTTCACAGTCTTTGGAAATACATATTTATTCAGTGCTAACAAGAGTTAAAAAAAAAAAAAAAGAGATTAAAATAATAGTGCCTGCTTTAGTTCTTGCTCAGGGAAAATGAAAGATTGGGTGGGTTTTTAGGTTGAGTACACTCCCTGCTCTTATCAAATATGCAGCACGTTTCCATCTCCCCATATCTTCAACAGCATTTTTTAGTTCCTTTTAAAATACTCTTCCTGCTGAAGTGCAGAGAGATACATCTGATTAATTGTATCATGTTAACATTCCTCAATGGCTACACAAATAGTTCTTTCTTCTCCTTCTCCTGCTTTCCCAGCTTAAGTGACATTTATTTTTATGCCTTGCTGGATTTGAGGTCCAAGGAGCACTGAGGACTCAACTGAGACCTGATGCCACATTTGCACTGTTTTGAGAAACTGAGGGGAACAATTTTGTGTTTCTCTTTTGTTCCACAATGGACAATATGGTAAATGGCGGGGTCGTCACTTTCCTGGGAGCTATTGACCATAAACCACTCCTTCTTGCCTGCAGTATGAGTCATGTTGCTAGGAGGTTTTTTGTCTGGAAAAAGATGATAAAGAAAATCTTCTATGTCAGTAGAAAATCCCATGCATTTCCATTCTTATTAACCAGAGCGACTACTTATCTTTTTTCCTGCAGTGCAGCTTGGACACAATATAGTCACACTGTTGAGAGAAGAGTCAACTGATGGAACGATGGAAAGGTCACAGCAGAAACCAGAAAATGATCACAGTTCCTTGGGAACCAGTTACTAAATCTTTTTCAAAAAAAAAAAAAAATATATATATCTATCAGCATGAAGCACAGAGCAATTCCTTATTTCAAAAAGGCATTAATGTACAGAGTACCAGAAAAAAGCACTTTATTAGTGCATTGCTTTTTAGTGTAGCGATTTTACATCCTAAATGCACTTCAGAAGCAATTATCTCTTGTAATACGAGCTCTGGATATAATGGAGACAGAAAAAATATCTCTGTAATTAATGACAACTTAAAGTCTTCTGCATCAAAAGCCCTCTCTGCCTGCAAGTCTTTTCACACGCAGCTATGTCTGTGAGGCTAACGTGTTTTTCATGTTTTCACATGCCACAGTGCAGGTTTGGCAAACCGTGCGTGGCTGACAGCTTCCAGCGTGGAACTCCAGGGCCACCGCAGCAGGGGACGGTGGCTGGGGCATCTCCCCTTCCTGCAGCTCAGGTGCTTTGCAAATCCCAGCAATACTATGTGCTTTTCCATCAGAATCTGGATGCTGGCACAAATCCACTGATGCCTTTATTCCCAGCAATGCTCTTGACCAGAAAAGCTCTGATACCAAGCCCCACTCCTGCCATTCCAGGACAGAAAGGCAGCAAAATTATGTTTTCATTGGCACGATCATGTTATTGAAATCTTGTCCAACAGAGGTCGAAAACTGACACAGAATTGCATGTTGTATTTTAATCCCCACGTAACCACATCCTTTATGTACTTTTTCCTTTAAGGAGGAGGCCTGTCATGCTGGGATAGAGGGCTGGTGGGTATAACTTTCTCTGCTTGTCTGGAGACTCCGATGTGTATAGCCACTGATTTAAGATATGCTTAGGTAGCCAAGGTAAAGCATATGGGGAAACCTAGGCCCTTTATGGTCAGCTAACTTGGTGTCAAGCATCCTAGCTTCATTACAAGCTTGTTAATAAGGATTAAGATTGCTTCTGCTGTAACTTCACAGAGCTAACATGGCTGGAAACCACCCCCCCACCCCTTTTTTTGCCATCATGGAAAAACATCTAGGAAAGCTGAGAACCTACTAAGATCAACTAAAATATATGGGTTTTAAAGATTGTGGCTCCACCTGTGCTAAAAGGGCTAACTCTCCATGCCTACACACCAGCTTAGAAACACTGAATTTTTTGCTCTGTGGACCAGACGATAGTTATGAACTTTCCTTGGGTGGCATAGGTAGGGCTCCTAAATTTGCTGATCACCACTAACACTTTGCTAGCTAACACATTTGTACATTCTAGTTTGGAAATACCATCCATGTCTACTGCCCAGTATGCAGGCCCGCCGGAGCTTCAAGCCAGAGCGCCTGTGTGGTCACCCCACACAATCTCTGGGTAACTCAGGTCCAGGAACCATGCCCAGCCACCCTTGCACCAAGTTCAGCATTTCTTGTCTGCGTAGACCATATCTAGCGCAAAGTGGTGGGGTAAACTTGGGGCTGAGCAGAGGCTAAGGCTCCCACACACTGCTTGGTTGGACAGCCACCTGTACATATGCATACCCATCACACAAAGTGTTCAAAGAGTCGTCAGCTAACTTTGAGGAATTTTGCATAGGGCATATACAAACTTTCTTTTCAGAAGGCTATAAGTGGAACAGATAATTATGTTTTGTTTTCTTACTAAAACTGTTGATTGGGAAGTTACTTTACACAATAGAATGAATTGAGTCTCTACTTTTGCAAAAGCACAATGTTATTCTTCAGTCTATTTTATGGCTGAACATTCCTCATTAATGAAATTAGTGCTTGCAAGCACAAGGGAGGAATGCAATGGGCCTCTGATGCAACAGAAATCCACTGGAGTTGGAACAATCTGTTTGGAGCTATAAAATTCCTACAGGGAAGCTGTAAAAGTCACAAAGGTCTCAGAGCTACTTACTGAGGTAAATGCTGGGTCACCATACATTTAGCAATGATAACGCGCACCACAGCAAAATACAGAGTAGGAAAAAGCTTCCTCCAAGTTAATATAGAGTGGGAAATAGGAAGGGGTTTACTTCGATGTATTCTCAGTTGCTTCTATCTGCACAGATAAATCAGTGAATGCTCTGTTGTGTTTTCTGTGCTCTAGGAGGTCAAAGTGCTCAGAGAAGGCCTGTAATTATTTCACTCAGAGTCTTCCCTCTACAGAGGCAGCTGAAAAACAACTGCAGCAACCACATTGAAAAATTGACTTCAGGGAGAGAAAAAAAAACCTGTCTTCTTCTGCCACCTGGTTGGTGGAATCATATTGTGTGGCTTACAGGCATCTGCAGGATAACAAGGTGGTACCCTAAAATTAGATCAACTAGGCTTTCACTTCATGTAGCAGTGGATCATACCATAATGAGGAGGTAAAATTGGAACAGATGCCTCTTGGAGATTTTCTTAGGGCTTCTTTGATCTGCTGTACAGTCTCACTTTTGCCACAGAGCAAAGAAAGTCAAGGCCAGGCACATCCTGAGGGCACAGGACTGCCGGAGGATGCTATTCTGCCTGTTTCGTACCAAGCAGATGTGAACCCTCGTTACGCACACAGAGCAGTTCATGGCTAATGTCTCTGCAGATATTTTCTCATGGTGAGCAGGGCTCCAAGTCCTTGGGTAGCCCAAGGGTCAGAAGCTTCAGGCACTTCCATTACATGCTCTCATAAGTGGGGATGATTTCTAGCTGTTTGCCTCACAGGTGCTTTAGATAGTCTTTTTTGGTACAAAAAGGTGCCTGCCACACACAGTGTCTAGGCTATGCAGTTTTCTAGTATGATTACCATACTGCAGCACCACAGCAGAGCTCATTGATAGCTGAGGGATTCTTTTTTTTCAGTGAAGCCTTTTCCTGCTGGTATGCTAGACCTCATGAAACCCAGCTGCTACCAGTACTGCAGCTATGAATGTCAAGAATAAATAATAAGGTGCATAATAAGGTAAGGTAAATTATTTACCATGACATAAGGTAAATAATAACTGAGCAGAAACCTACAGATTTTGCTGAGCATCACGGTACAATCAGAAACACCAGGCAGAGCTCACCTAAAATCTCCAGTCAGGAGGTGGCTCACCAAAACCAAGGGACAACCAGTGAGTTCACGTGAAATGTGCAGATCTGGTGTGTTGAGATGCACCTCTTAACACCCGAAGCACTTAATTGTCTCTACGTCTTAAACAGGTCTCTTCTGGACAGAGAGCAGAAGGTCTGAGCAAAGGTTGCCCAGAGAAGTTGTAGATGCTCCATCCCTGGAAGTGTTCAAGGCCAGGCTGGATGAGGCATTAAACAACTTGGTGTAGTGGAGGGTGTCCCTGTCCATGGCAGGGAACTAGCTGATCTTTGAGGTGCCTTCCAACCCTCACCATTCTATGACTCTATGATTCTATGATTCTGTGATTCTATGATTCTATGATTCTATGATTCTAAGGTAGGAGTTTCCATACTGTGCTGGTTTTGGGTGGGATAGAATTATTTTTTTCCATAGTAGCTACTATGGGGCTATGTTTTGGATTTGTGCTGGAAGCAGTGTTGATAACACAGTGATGTTTTTGTTACTGCTGAGAAGTGCATACACAGAGTCAAGGCCTTTTCTGCTCCTCACTACACCCCACCAATGAACAGGCTGGGGGTGCACAAGAAGTTGGGAGGGGTCACAGCTGTGACAGCTGACCCCAGCTGACCGAAGGAGTATTCCATACCATATGATGTTGTGCTCAGCATACAAAGCTGGGGGAAGAAGAAGGAAGCAGGGGACTTTCGGAGTGATGGTTTGTCTTCCTGAGTAACTGTTCCATGTGATGGACCCCTGCTTTCCTGGAGATGGCTGAACACCTGCCTGGTGATGGAAAGGAGTGATTTAATTCCTTGTTTTGATTTGCTTGTGCGTGTGGCTTTTGCTTTAGCTGTTAAACTGTCTTTACCACACTTTTACTCTTCTGATTCTCCCCCCCCATCTCACTGGGAGGGAGTGAGCAAGCAGCAGGGTGGAGCTTAGTTGCCAACTGGGGTTGAACATACTTCTGGATGGTGTACTTCCATTTTTCTTTTAAAAATTTGGCCTTTCTTAACTATATCATGCTGTTAGAATTGCAATGCTCAAACTTTTCTTAATTTCTCTCTACTTACCAGCTTCTCTGACCTGTATATACTTTAGATTTACTCTTCTCTAACTATCCTCAGTTCCTCTAATTATTGCATAATTTTTGTGTGTGCGACATGGCACTTCTTTCTGCTACAGAGTCCTCCACACAGCATCCCCATGGGGTTTCTTCCCTCAGGAGCTCTAGCACCTTTATCTCACTGCTTTGGTACTTCAGCTCTACCCTTTGGTTGGGCGGTTGGTTAGTTGGTTGGTTGGTTCGTTGGTTGGTTGGTTGGTTGGTTGGTTGGTTGGTTGTTAATATTGCCAAGCATAGCAATGCAGCAATGAAAGCTCCTCCAGCTCTCACATTCTTCTCAGTTGTGACACTGTTTGAGTTTTAAATATCCGTTGTTGTCTTTATGTCATTTCACCGAGCTTATTAAAATTATCCTCTATCACTGTTGTGTCAAAACATGTCCTAAAGCTCATACAATGGAAATCTCTTAGTTTTTTCCTTTCAGAGTTGATGTTTCTTTTTTAAAATTAATTAATCAGAGTAATATTTCTGCTTACTGTGTCTATGTTAACTTCAGCATTCCACCCTCTTTTTCTGATCAGTGATTCCCCTTTCTGCACCACTGAATGCATACTCTGCAGAAAGCAGGAGGTGATGCTTCCTGTCCCACCATCTCACACTTAAAACTGTATCTGATGACGAACTGTACCAGCACTCTCTTCCTCTTAGTCTAGTTTTGCAATGAAACTCCGGTGAATAAACCTCTCCTATGAATGTCCCTTTGTATCTTGAGAAAAATGCATGGTTTGCACCAGTTTCATCCAAACAGCACTAACATAAAAGCATCCATTAAGATCCAGAAGTTGCCTGTTACACAAATCCTCCCTGGGCACAATGATGACTTGCAAGAAATGGGATGAAATAAGAGTGAAGAGCCCTTTGGCCTGGAAAGGCTCCCTCTCCAGCTGTCGGGTTCTGGTTCAGCCTAGCTGTGATGCTCGTGCGGGGAACTTCTCAAGTGGTCTCTTAATGCAGATGTTCTACTTTGTGCAGTTTTGTTTCCTTTTGACTGGTGACACATTTCTTTCTCAAGGTGGGCTGATTTCTAGATGCACCGTAGATTAGGAAGCTGCTGAATTTGAACACTGACCTTTAGCTTTCCTACCACCTCCACTGATGCACAATTTAGTTTCACTCATAGTGAAATTTGCAGAATTACTCTGGGTAAGAACAGAAAACATTTCCATCAGTCACGAATCTAGCAAACAGCCTGATTTGATCAGTTTCACTTGATGTATTTTAATAGGAATAAACCTCACTGCAGCCTGTTTGGGGAAAATTTGTCAGCTACTGTTGTTTGTTAAAAGTTACTCTCCAGGAAGCTCTATGAGTTTGAGTTATTAGATGTCTTTGCTGAGGTTCACATTATTTCTTCTCATGTTATCGAAAAAATGTTAAGAACGTTACAACTGAATGTTTTGATCTAACTCTCTGTTATTCACTGGAAAAACTGTATTTAGGCTTTAGCTAAGTAAGTTTAACCTATGTTACATGGTATAGCCAAAAGAGAGTAAGCTAGAGGTAAGGTTAACATTTGACTAATTAGAATAAAGCTCCATGACAGCACGGCTAAGTCACTAATGCTTCGTGAATAAGTGTGATGAATTTGTGGGCTTCACTAACTTGAACCCTATTATTTGCTTTTTGATAATCCTTTCTTCCAAACACCAATATTTGTGCATCAGAAAAAGTCCAGGAAGTCTGTGCAGTTGTGCACCCTCAGAGCGATGCTCGACCAGTGCTGTCAGCTCGCTGCCATTCGTTCCTCACCCACTGTATGGGTTTCAAGCTGGCAGTCCCTGAGCACAAGCCACAGAGAGCCTTGGGGAAGCAATGCCACAGGAAAAGAGATAGCAGTAAACCAAAGACACTACTCAAGAGCAATCCATGAGTTAAATCAGTTTTAATGAACGCACCCAGAGAATATTACAATTAATTTCCACATCTTAAATCTGAATAACATGTCAATTCACTAGACAAGGTATAAACAAGTAAGTTGCTCAAATAGGGTCTGTCTATTAGCGGAGCAGAGCAGTTCAGACAGGATTGCTGAAATCTGTTCTGCAGATCTTCTGAGCCGCTCCGGTATCTGTGATTTTTATATTTGTTAGCGTTTTGGCACCTTCCTCCACACAAGACTAACCCTAACATTATTCATTCTCTGAATTCTTTGTAGTATTGAATGGTTGTTTCTTCGTTGATCACTTAAAAATAAGGACGAGCTGTTATATTTAAGTAAATATCTTAATTATATCCAGGAATCACTTGTTGAACTTGTCACAGCTCTCTAATGCTTTTCGTCTTGTAGATCAAATCCTTATGGCTGGATCTGACTTTTATCCCACCTTACTTTGGGCAAATCTCTAACTGAAATCACACATTGTCCCTCTCAATTCCCTACACATACTGGATACTTAACTCTCAAAGTTGCAGAAGCACTTCTTTTCATGTTACAGCAAACTGAAAGCTGGCTCTCTTCCCACTAGATACACAGCTATGCGACAAAGGCACACGCTTTTGCATCCATGGGCTTTTTTTTTTTTTTTGCATGGCTTGCAACGCCTTGCACCTGGGAACGAACCCACGGTGGCTGGACGGTCCACTGCCCAGCACCCTCCAAATTCAGCTTCTGGGAGGAACATGGGAATATCAGCCTAGTGCTCTGATTTCTTGTGTTGTTTAAAACTAAAGCCTAAGCCTTGATTTCTATGGCCTGCATGGTTTGGCTTGAGGTTTTGGAGGGTCCGAAGTTAATAATGACAATACCCAATCTCCTGGATTTAGAAACCAGTCTTCTCCTCATGCGGGACTGCAGGCAGGCCTCGGTCTTTCATGGAAGAGTATTCCCACAAAGCAGCTTCTGAATCCCACTTGCACAGGAAAGCCAAACTAACTGAGCAGTCTGATGGTAACTTGGCTGGTTGTGGGACGGAGTTGCCATCTTGGGATTTGCCATGTGTGTGACCTGGCTGCGGCTGCAGGTCCCCGTGCACTGGGAGAGGACCGCAAAGAGAGTGCATCCAAATGTCCTCCCTGTGCTGCTTCCCGTGTGGCTTCCACGAAACGCATCCCTCTTCTTAAACGTGTCTGCTGTGTTTTAAGCAGAGTTAGATTTTTCTGGCTACGTATTAGCAGGCTAACTGTGCATTAAACTTCAAAAACAACTGGCATTCTGTAAACGGCATTCATAAATAAATAAATAAATAAATAAATAAATAAATAAATAAATATGTCTTTGTTGCTACTTTAGAAGAGCTCTGGGACCACATTAGCCCAGGCGAAGCATGAAAGAGCGAACAATAAAGGTGAAAAGCAAGCCAAAGTATGTAGGTGGCTAAATGGAATTAAACATGTGATTATGTGAGAGGGGGGTATGGGTATGAATCACAAACCGTGCTGCCATTTTTAAAATGAGTGCTGCGGTGAAATATACCACGCCATCTTTTTAAATGGCACAAATGGGGCTTAACCTTGTTCCTTTCTATCAATCTTGATTGTTTATAACTTTTTAAAGAAGTATTTAACTGTTAGGAATGCACTTTGCTCTGTTTTTCAGAGCGCACTGCTGATGAAGTGTATGATGAGTCACCTAATTGAACAGGGATGTGTGTCATTACATAAGGAGAAAAACAGATTAGAAGTACCACCCAAATGCCAATGTGCATTCTGATTTTGATTACAGTAAATAGACTTGGGAATATTTTATTTTATTAATAAAGGAATTAAATAGGTTGAAAATTGGTTTAGGTTGGAAGATTAGGGACGTTAGTTTAAAAATAAACAAACAAAAAGCCAGAAGAAATATGCTTGCGTGTGCTGAGCCACTGAAAATTTCAATGTCTTCTGGTATTTCTGGTACAAGAAAGAATAAAATTCTCCACTTTTCTCAGCCACTAAAGAATCTGGTATTTCCATTACACCCACTAAGAAGAAGATGCTTGGAGAGTAAGTGTTGTTTCCAGTACAAGTTCCAGACACTAAAGTAGTGGGTGGTTTAAAAAATGTGGAGAGTAGCCCCGAGGTGAAGATGGAGGCCGTGCAATGTCTTGCGTTATGTGTCTGGGTGTGCACACACCACGGGGTTACTGCTAAAGGCAGTGGCAAACAATAGCCCATTATCCTTTCAGTAAATCCCTGCCTGATAGTGATGTCAGAGCCATTAAAGATAATAAGCTGCTCATATCTCACCGAGTGCTTTGGGTAGATGTAAAACTCCTTATGCAGCATTTCCCGGGGAGGCAGGAGGGACAAGAAAACTTCTTTCCCACTTGGGATGGTGAGCACGCTGGCACGGACCCCCTCCTCTTCTGGACAAGGATGCCACCTCTTCTCCAGGCACGGCCTTACAGCTGTGCCATTAGCTGATAGGAAGACCACCTGTACCACCAAGGTTGATGATTTCTTCCTGCAAAACTGTCCCTGTGGAAAGCACAGCCTGGCATTACAGAAGCCTAACCTTTCTGTGCTGGACCGCAGTGCCCTGGCATTGCCCAGCACGCTGCCTGTCTGATGCAGATGGAAAGCATCCAGAGGTTTAGGACAGACCGTCTGTATGGCCCTACTTGGAGCTAGGTCCATATATCATGGGCTCACACCACTGCTTGTGGTGACCTTCCTAACCAGACCTTGCTCAGAGTGACTCCTGGCCCTCCAACTGCAACTCCTCGGGATGAAAAACTATGTAAAACTGGCAAGTTTTAGCCCACAACAATTGCCCTGTCTTCCCACTCCCCAAGCCAGCGCTAGCTGCTTTTGTAGGTTTTTGAGGCCACTTTACATCTCGCTGGCACTGGGAAGCCCCATGCCTTTTCAGGATCCAGTTGAGACCCAACAGAATAAGTGGTGGCACACTGCCTGGCCAGTGCACCTGGGTCTCTGTGTTGGATGAGGCGAGTAGGCGGGGGACAGATGAGTGTAGACAGGCAAGAGGCAGAGGATGAGGAGATGAAGGTAGGCAGAGCTTAGTGGGAAAGGAGATGTGTCCATTTGTCATTCACCATCCCTCTCCTCTGGCCAGTCTCTGGGCTCTGAAGGAGACCCCCCAGTCTCCCAGCCCCACTGGGCACTCCGCAGGTGACGGCTGCTTCCCTCCCGCAGTGCTACTGACTGAGTCCCGCTAGCCTTGGGAAGCGTCCACACTGTGAAAGGCCAGAGGAAACAAAAGCAAATGGTGGACAGAGTTGGTGTGTGGGTCCAGTTTTCCATCTCCTATGGCTGCTTCTCAGGAATTTATTTTTCTTCTGATAAGAGATCCAGTTCTGCCCCTCCTCCCTCCTCCCTTTCCCACATAGGAATAAATCTCTCAGAGAGTTTCCACTTACCAGGCTTCAGGCAGACACAGACCTGGTCTAATATAGCCTGGGCTGCTGTAGACCACTTTTCTATTAATATCTCTTCAGTTGCTCCAGGACTTATGGCCCCTCATACTTCTCAGTAAGTTATATTTATATGGTACTTTTATGACGCAGCAAGTTTGTAAAAAGCCACAGCTGCATAAACAGAGCCTGTTGGGATCAACCGATTGAATTCAACCAAGCTCCTCAGCCTGCTTTCCAACCAGAATGTACTTGTTTACACAGACGATTGTTCATATGCCATAAAGCAAAACTCACCTTAGAGCGTTTTACTTTTAATAAACAGATAAGGAGAACATACAAGCATTCCTGGGCAAAACTACACCCATAGCTTGATTTATTGCTATATAGATATTGAACCACCTGCAAGAAGCATTCTGAAAAGACATGAGCTGAAAGCCATACTGAAAAATGCATGTAGGAATTGGGGGGGGGTGTGCAGGTCGGGGTTATATCGGTACGAAGGCGTTTGCACACAATCTCTTGCATGCAAACACGGATGGTGAGTCACGCACAGGCTTTGTACAGCCCTTGTAGGGCTCGCCTTTTATATTAGTGGGGCTTAACGCATAAATATCAGGATCTTGCTTTTATATCAATGATAAACAGTTGCTTGTTTTAGAAGGAGCCTAGGTGGATCAGTTAATTAAAAATAATAATAGACCGCCAGCTGCTAATTAGGAAATTAATTAGTCACACAGTAAAGTGTCACTTCTGCATGTGAAGGAGCTGACTTCAAGTTGTCTTGGAGAAGGCTGGCTTTCTGCCAGGACCAGTAAGTATATTCACAGAAAAAATAAACTCTGATTATTGATGAGTACTTTTCCTTTGAATAACAGGAGGTCTGTACCCTCAATGGAATAATGAACTGCAGCCTCTTCATAATAGAGATCTATCCTCCCTCTTTTGTCAGAAAAGATTTTCTGTGAGCTTCTAATGATCAATACTAAAAAGCAAATGCATGAGAATAAAACTATTCAGGGTAAGGAAAGCTAGTCCTTTGTTGATGCAAGGTGTTGGTTTAATCTGCCTGGTTCTCTGGTGTAGTAAATAGTTGCACGAAACCACTGCTCTTTGGATGGTAAGTGAAACACTATTCTGGTTTTGGCTAGGATAGAGTTAGTTTTCTTCTTAGTAGCTAGAATAGTGCTGTGTTTTAGATTTAATATGGGATTTGGTATGAAAAGAATGTTGACAATACACTGATGTCTTTCGTTGTTGCTAAGAAATCAAGGACTTTTCAGCTTCCCATGCTTTGCCAGTGTGCAGGTGCACAATAAGCTGGGAGAGGGCACAGCCGGAGCAACGGACCCACAGTCCCTGGCTTAGGATGTGGGCTTAGGCCCAAATTGGCCAATGGGATATTCCATATCATGCAATGTCATGCTCAATATATAGATGAGGATTGGCTGGGAAGCTCGTGCTCTCTCTTCTGGGATTGTGGTTTTGGGATTTCTCTCCTCCAGGATCTCTAGCTGGGGATGGACTGGGCGGTAAGCAGCAGCGGGTGGGGAGCAATTGCACTGTGCATCACTTCTTTGTATATTTTATTATTATTTTTGTTATTATTCATATCATTATTACTTTTATTTAATTTTAATTATTAAATTGTTCTCATCTCAAACCATGAGTGTCCTTCCATTTTCCCCTTCGATTCTCTCCCTCTATGCCCTTGGAGGGGGAGAAGGTGAGTGAGTGGCTGCCTGGTGTTTAGCTACCAGCTGGGTTAAATCACAACAGCTCTAAAATGGAAGACTCTATCCATAACTTCCCATCTGTATCATCCCAACAGCAAGCTGCATTTAACAAAAATGTCAACATCCTTAGAGCCTCCTCACAGCAGTCTTTGCCATTCACCAGCTCCCAAAAAAACACGTTCCTCATGGCATAATGGGGAAAGAAACCACTGCACATGTGAGTAAATTAAAAAGTGTGTCTGAAGATGTTCAAAGACAGGAAGAGACTGTCTCAATATCAGGACAATTTTAGGCAGCCCCAGGTTAATTCCCTAGCTAAGAATCTACGCAACCTCATAAAAACCCATGCTACCATAAAGGAAACAGCTTTTAGCAGCTGTGAGGTGCAAGACGCCGAGTACAGCCTGTGTGCGACTATAGGTGTACTAATTGTAACTATAATATCGGGAACGCAAATACAAAGGCCATCATGCTGAAGGCCCAGGAAAACAGGTGCCTTTGTAATGCCAGATCTGAAATTAAATTAGATTTATGAGACCTGACTAGGATAAATGGCAGCCTCCAGAATTCAGCTAGGCACATACAGAATCACATCAAGGTGATTCTTCCCCTCTACTCTGTCCTTGTGAGACCTCACCTGGAGTACTGCGTCCAGTTCTGGAGCCCCCAACATAAGAAGGACATGGACCAGTTGGAGAGGGTCCAGAGAAGGGCCACGAAGATGATAAGAGGGCTGAAGCACCTTTCCTATGAGGACAGGCTGAAAGAGTTGGGGCTGTTCAGCCTGGAGAAGAGGAGGCTCCGGGGTGACCTTATAGCGGTCTTCCAGTACCTCAAGGGGGCCTACAGGAAAGATGGGGAGAGGCTATTCAGGAGGGCCAGTTGTGATAGGACAAGGGGTAATGGTTTTAAAATAGAGGGAGGTAGATTCAGATTGGATATTAGGAAAAAATTTTTTACCATGAGAGTTGTAGAACACTGGAACAGGTTGCCCAGAGAGGTGGTGGATGCTCCATCCCTGGAGATGCTCAAGGCCAGGTTGGACGAGGCCCTGAGCAACCTGATCTAGTTGGAGATATCCCTGTTCCTTGCAGGGGGGTTGGACTAGATGACCTTTGAAGGTCCCTTCCAGCCCTAACCATTCTATGATTCTATGATTCTATACATTACTCAGCTGCACCAGAAGCTCACCACTGGAACGGAAGTGAAGCTCTGCTTCCATAGGCACATGAGCGTAGCGTGACGCTGTACACCTAGGTGGGCAGCAAGCCTACAGGCACGTGGAAGCAAGCAGCTCAGAGGAGCTGCTGTGCCTGCCGCAGCGCCTGTCATTGCCTACGGCGAGATTGCTGCAGCCGCATCACTGTGGACAGTAAACCTAGCTTAAACACCAGGCCACGAGGAGGGAAATGAAATCTAATCAAAATTCTGGAGAGCAGAATTTAATCAGGCATAATGTAATCCTTCAGGCTGGGATTACGGATAAAAGTGATGGTTCGTCCTCTGTCTTCATGGAAAGTCTCAAGGGATAGCGATGTGGCCAGCATCCCCCAGACCGCCTCTCAGGTGAGGGCTGGTGCTACAGATTTACGTGGTGGGCGCAGAGCCAGGACTGGATGGAGGGAAATGTGCCATTTGCCACACGTCCAGGACTGTTTTGAAAGCACGCACGCTTAACAACGCAAACACGGTCCTGGTTTTGGATGGCACATGCCAAGTGATACTATTGATCCAGACAGGCGTCAAAACAGGTCTCTCTTACAATTTTCCACGAATCTATTTAAAAGTCATATTTAACAAATTTGAAGGACCAACAGAAAAATACAGTTACCTCAATGATTCCAGCCATTATTAGCAGTGTTGCTTTTTTAATCAAATTTAAGAACATAATTTGCGAACAAGTTTCAAAGAGCCTCCATATTCTGCTCATGCCGTGGGGACTCAAAACCTTTGGCAGTCAGGTAACGAAACGTTAATCTTACAAGCGTTTTGATACCTGGCATTGGTGTATTCCTGTGCTTTGAAGACGCAAGCATGTGCTGTGAAAGCACCAGCCATTGCCACCTGCCCTTCTCCTCTACTCCCGGCATGCTCTCTTGAGTGGTGGCAATGGATTACCAAGTATTTTAGTAACCAGGACAATAACAGAAAACGTTTCATCATGGCATTTCAAGTGGACAAGAAGAAAAGGATGTACCCTGTAATTTTAGCAAAGAAGAGACATACCGTTGAGCAAAATAAAAGGAACTCACTCAATGAATTGTGCTTCATGTAATATCTTCCGTAAGGTAATCATTGTGGACAAAACCATATCCGCACATATTATTGCAGCTGAAATGAAATGTTTCATTTCCAAGTTGTTATCCAATGCTGGCACCAGTTTATTAGGAGACAGCCTGATCCCATGCCCTTATTTGAGATGTCCTCTCCTTGATCCTCTAATAAAAGAGCAAGAGAGCCTGTATTAAAAAATAACAGGAGATCAAATTTCCAGCAGTCGCAAGCCAGAAGTGACAGTAGTGGATCGATGAAGAGGAACAGAGGTAACACCATGAGAGCTGAGGATTTGCACTAGCCGGACGCATTCCTGCCCTCCCAGGCACGTCACTCCTCGCAGTGGCAGGCAGAGCAGCTTGCTGCAAATTGCTGGTTCTAAGATGAGCAGTTCTCTGTCCCTGGAGCAATAAAAGTTCAGGTTCATCCTACTTATCATCAGGATGGCAGCAGGTGCTTGCCGTGCTGGTCAGGCAAAACGGCAAACTTAGATGTCAGGGTGTCTGGGTAGCAATCTTGAACCCTTCATCCTGGCTTTGCAAAGCAGGCACTATCCGTACTGATGTAGTAACACGGTGATGGGTCGTGGCATGTTTGACCATTGGCAATGGAAGATCAAAACGAGGACACGTAAAGTAATAGCAATCTCGAGGGTGAAAGGATTACGAGATTACTTTTTGTAGTTGGTTATTTTTTAATTCTCATATGTGACTGAGACCTTGGAGGCTGTAGAACAGAGCTCAGAGAGGTTTCTTCCTTGAACAGACCTTCTCCTTCTTACGGACAGCATTGTGTCTTCATCAGTATGTGTGATTTTTGGACTATATGCCAATTTTGGATGAACAAAATTCTAAAATCCTTGCCAAGATAGAGAGAGAAGTTGTGTTGGCCCCACTAATTCTGTCAGGTTCTCTTGGCACCTTATGCAGGTAAAGTCTTTGAAATACTTCTTTCATAGTCTATTGTCATGTGTATTCCAGGCAAACTTGTCACTGAACGATCATGACTCTGTGGCAATACATACACCTGTGAACCAAGAGGAAAAGGGCCTGTGTAGTCTTCAGTGCAGCCCTGGGATTAGGCTGTGGAGGGCACAGGCAATGTCTCTGTTGATAGCCCTTTGTGATCACTTGGGGGCTACATTCTCTTAACAAATATTCCTTTAACCACGTAGCTCTCCAGTTCTGTTCTCAAAACAAGGGAGCTCCAACTCAAATCACTGCCCAAAGACCATGTTGCACGAGCAAGGTATCCCAAGGCAGACGTGGGGGGTCTGTAATAAGACTCCAGCAGCATCATGGGGAAAATACATGCCATGGGTTCACCCCTTGTTGCTCCAAACTAGTCCCTCACTCTGGCAGGACTCTGGACTGCTGCTATGCAGGACTAGTAAGGAGCCTGCATGTTTGCAGCCACATGATGTGCAGACCTTTGTTAGCTGCCTGGGCAAAATCTGAGACAGCAAGGACCCTATGGACCTTTAGGCAGGGTTGAGCTCTCTTCCAAGCATGGGCTGGCATGCCCAGCAGGGTTATCTGAGGCTACCCAGCTATTTTGCTTGCCATGCAGATAGCTTGTAACGTGTTTCTGAACATAGAGTGCCTGAGATGACAACCATGTGAGTACAGATACTTTTCTGCCTTTGCTATAAAGCATTTGCATGCTTTCCAATTAATCCGATTGTGTTCAATTAATTCTTAGGCACAACTGGTTGAACTTCTTCAGGTAGCAGGATCAGTGTCACAGAGTTAAGTACGTCAGCTCTTGTAATCATCCCTTTTCTTTTGAAAAGGAGCAAAGCTATGACTTTCTTGTGCAGCTAACAAACATACCCAACATATGTCGTTCACTCGGAGCAACACGGATGCAGGGCCCAAAAAATCTGCTCCTGACTTACATCCTTGTGTCTCCTTCGCCCTGCCCAAACCATAATTTCAATTAGTTCACAAATTTGTTTTATGTCCTGTTTTCAAAGAGCAAAAAATCTGTTGGGGTCCCTATGCTGTCATGTAAGGAAAGTAACAAAATAATGCTTTGCTTCAATGCTCTTTGTGAGCCATGGTCAGGCACGAGTTGTCAAGATCCGCCTTTCAGTCATGGTAAGAGAGCCTGGGAAACTTTTCTGTGCATGTTTGGGGCACACTTTCTGCAGAGAATTAGCGCAGGGTAGGGCATTAAGGCTGGTCAGAAAATAACAGTGGTGTAAATAACTTTTTTTTTTGGCAGAGAGTTGAACATTTCACATTAGGAGTACTCCCAAATACCTCACAGAAAATCTGTTTTGTGTCCTCCATCCTTCCATTCTGCCTTAGTTTACAAAGTCCTAGTAAATTATATCTCCTACCATGTATCACCTCTCCCCTTCCTTTCCTCTGCTTCACACCAAAAGGATACTCAGGACAAATGGCAGTATTTGGTTTGTCTGATGAAGACGCTTTCTTCAGTGATATTTTTCCCCTTGAAAATACCAGCCAGATCATGGCTTGAACCAGCTTGAATATGGTTTTAACCAACTTTAAATGGTATGTTGACCTTTTATTTTCCCTATAGGCAAAGAAATTTTCCTCTAAAACCACATGCTAGCTAGGCAAATACAGCTTCATTCCAATACGCTTCTAATGCCTTTTGCTCAGGTTGATAGAAGATTACACTGAGTAAGGGACGTCTGCTTATGCAAGCTCTCCTACCAGGCAGGAACCCAAGGTAATTGCTTCGTCACTCTCTTTTAATAAAGAAATCATAGCATAAGACAAGAATATCTCTCACATATTAAAAAAAAAAATAAAAGCAAATTAAAGTGTAGCAGAATGGAGAGAGAGAGAGAAGGGATCATCTCAGACATGCAACAGCTTCAAGAGCCCCAGACCCCAGCTGCAGTGGAGATGCAGGCAGAGCCTGTCCCAGCAGAACAGCAAGTGCAACCTCTGGGGAAAGCAGAGGATGGAAGCTGGTGGCTTCTGACACTGAGAAGAAGGCTCCCGTTCTATCTGAAGGCTTGTAACTATAACTGACTCTCTGGCTATTATCCTGTGATGTTCTCACATGTGGGCACCGATGATACTGCTGGGGAATGTCAAAGGTGACTACAGAGCTCTAGGGGAGGTGACAGTCAGGGGCACAGGGGACCAGATGGTGTTTGCAGTCCTGTCAGAGAGGGCAGAGGGTGTGAGGAGGAGGAGGGCACAGGTACTGTCTGTCAACAACCGGTTGCAGAGCTGGTGTCAGCAATGGGGTTCGGTTTTGAACCATTGGGCCCTGTTTGGAGATCAGTATCTGCTTGGGAGAGATGGGATCCACCCCACTAAGTGGTGCAAGCGTCTCTTTGCCAGAAGGACAGCTGCTTTAGTAAGGAGAAAAAAATACAACTAAAACCTTTGGTCAAAGGCATAAATGTCTATTTAAACTAACAAATATTGTTTCTGAGAAAGAAGATAGCTATTTTTTGCAGAACAGAGGGCTGAATGCTAAACACCACGAGAAGCAAAGTCCACTGTTCTTAAGTCTGGTGGAAGCTCCCCAAACAGCACTGGCACAAATATGCTGTGGTGTAACACAGAGGACTGACATCACTTGGTGTTTCAAAGGCTGAAGCCCAAGGACCAGAGGAAAAGTCCACAGCTCCCATTCAGACGCTTGCGGATGCAGCCCCTGGTGGGTGCCCAGGGGATGGGGGGACCCTTGCCTGGGGCAGGCACCTTCTCCCCAGGCATAGGACATCTCGCTGCCTGAGGAACAAGTACCAAAACAGAGTTTGTCTCTGTGTCCTTCCCCTCCCCTGCGTGGGTCCTGCACTGAGGGCTTCTAACTTGCCCCCAAGTGCAGGAGCGGGTAGATTAATGTACTCCCACCATGGGGTACGTTCACAGGGTGGCACCTGCATCCAACAGCCTCAGCCCTCAGCCTAAGGCATCTTGAGGAATAAAACCTCTGCCTGCAAGATGGCTCCCAACAGCCGCTCTGCCTTTTGACAAAGGGTGCTGGCACAAGCCCACCCAGGGTCTCACTGGTGTCTCCGACAAGCCCAGCACGCTGCAGCGGCGCGGTGGCCGTGCGTGCCAAGAGAGCCAGTGCGCCGCGGGAGCTACCTGCCACGTCGGCTCGCAGCTTTCTCCCAGCGCAGCAGGTTTCCAGCACACCTCCACCAAAAACTCTCTGCGGCTCAACCGGTCTGGTCCTTAATAACGAAAGTGACAGCTTGTGCATGCACTGCCCTTTTCGGGGAGCATCAGCACTGGGCAACGGTACTCCCAAATCGACACCTTTGAGTAAACACCAGCCGTTGTGCTTGGTGTTCTCCAGCCAGTGTGGTGGGGTCCTTGCCTGGCATCTCGATTCCTGGCAGGATTTCTGCACCTTCCTGCTCCTTTAAGATGGGTACGCTTATGCTTGTACATAAGACAGGTAAAATTGAAAAAAAAAAGAAAATGGAAGAAAAAGATTTTAAGTGACAGATTATTGTTTGGTGAAATTCTGGTCTAGCGGTGGAAAGGAAAAGATAATGTCACAACTGATATCTAGCATTTTGCATAATATTAATGACATAGCATAATCCAAGTAATGCTACTATTACTATCAAGTGTGACTAATTAGAGATGTAAAAATAGAATCATCTCATCTCTAGAATACATTTAGCTTCCTAAAACACCCCTTTTATTTAAGATTCTTAATTTTTAGTGCTGAACATGTGAGGCAGAGTTTGACAGGTGAGAGGTTTGCTTGTCAGCGAAGACTGGATAATTTTTGCAGAGCTGCGGGTATTGCAGAGAAGGTATTCTGCAACTTGAGTCCCCAGACCATGTTTGTGCAGTGCTTTGGGGACTGAGCCCTCCTGGCTTAAGGTTTGTTACCACCACCAAAACGCAAATATGAAGTCATTAAGCTGCAGGAGACCCTCAGGAGCAACAGCCTGAAGGTCTTCATTGCACAAGGGCACCGTCCAAGCCGGCAGTGGCACCGACACCGAGAGCGATGAGCTCAGCGGTTAACCGTTAACAGCAGGAGACGTTTCTTTTATTGTGGCTCTGCTTGCAGGGTGTCCCAGGGCAGGCCAGAAAAGCCCTGCTCACTCCCGCTTGCTTCGGGAGGTGTGAGACAAGAGGGCCAATTCCAGAGGAAAGGCAGGCACAGCAGGTGCGAATTGAAAAGGGTCCACGGATTTCAGCAGAACCATGCCAGTCTGTACCAGCTGACTGATTCTCTCGCTGTCTCATCCAATGTAGCCCTGCAGGGCTGGCGTTGTTAGCAGTGCTGTTGAAATGTCCTACAACAGGCAGAAAAAAAGTGTATTTTTAAGTATGTGTATATCTTTCTAGAAAGTTATGTTAAAGGGATGGGGAGCACGGAAACGAACCAGACCTAACAAAAACTCCCAGGCTTCAAATTCCCATGCCTTTTCCCCCGACTTTTACTGACAATGTTCTCCTGATGCCTTTTTTTTTTAAAGTGACAGGAAATTTGTTACGGCTGTCACCACAACAGGTAATTGGTATGCCGTACACGCTGTAGAATGGGAAAGAGGTGGGTGACAAAATTGCACTCCTGTGCATAATTGTGAACCAGAGCGGAGCATATTGCTGGAGAGCTGCAGTGGGTCTGAAAATGCCCTGCCCCTTCCTCTCTCCTCCAGCCTTCTTCTAATCCTCCTGCTATTTTGGAGGTGCTTCAGGATTCATCCAAGCCCTCATCAAATCTCTGCCTAAAAAGTAACTTTCACATCATATCCTTTACAGTATAAAAATGAAAAACCTCCTAAACCGTGTGCTAATAGGGGCAATTATTTCCTCGGTGTGTACTGGTAATTATTAATCCCTTAAACCCACTCAGAACTTTGGATACGCTGGGCACTGGATATCAATTTCTGTTCCTTTCTGCAGCGGGTGTGAACTCTTTCCCACTACATCTGCTAGTGTTATTCAGGAGAGTTATTCACATGCTGTGGCAGAGTGAGAAATCAATAAAGGCTTTTTTCTCCTCCCTTCTTGAGATTTGTTTTTAATTGCAGGTTAAAGTTTTCTTCCCCTGAAAGCACCACACGCTGCTATTGGCTGACTCAGCCATTACTGATAGCAGCAGCCGTCAGAAAGTTTGCCTTGGTTTTAATCCTTTAGGTTTTAAAGTTTTGTCAAAGGTATTCAGTGTAATAAATTGCTGCAATTTAGTACAATACAGAGGTGCCTGGTTTGTATAACTCATAAGCACGCAATACCACGTCTCATTCTCCCCCTCCATTTAGCATACAAAAATTGTTTTATTGAATGGGAGGTAGCAAAAGATTATCTAAAATTCAACTTTACCTGCCAGTCTCTTCCTGTATGAGGGTAAAGTTTATTCTTGTCAAGGTGCCATGCTGACTCCAGTAATGTTTATTTGCCTGGGCAAAAAGCACCCAGTTCAGTAAGGGCAATCAGGACTGTGTCCCTGAATTACTGCCCCTTCGGCTACTTGTTTTTCCACTGAGGATGAAACTTCTGGACGTTTGAAGGACATGTTGCAGGTTCAGGAGTGAGCCATTTAATTGTTACCCTTTCTTAATCTTCCCACAGTCCTGTGCACAGTAAAAGGACTTATTTTCTCTTGGTATACAGAAAAAATGAAGGACCACTCACAGCTTGCCAGTACAGAATTTTTCACCCTTGCTGCACTAGGAGGAATGGATTTCAGCTTTATGCAGTACTCTTCTTTCACACTCTTTGCGAAATGATAATGAGAAAGTTCAGCGCAGTGACTCTAAAGGCCACTGAGTACCTGATACTGTTTACACTCAGTCGGGTAATGCAGGCTGTTTCACCGAATGGGGTAGTGTCCTCTTGTAGCAATTTCAAGAATTATTTGCCTTCATGATCACTTTTGCTGCTTCCCACTGTGGGCTTCTTTCCCCGGTGCTGCTGAGCCCATGGACTCGGGACCACCTGCTCCCTGGCAATGTTGTGTGCCCACAGGAGACAGCCTAAGCACAGCCCCCAGCCCCACTTTCCTTTCACATGGGCAGCCTGCTTTCCACAGCCACAGAAAAAGTCAGGCCTTTTCTGTTTCTTACCCAAAATCCTACTATAATGAAGGAGCTGCGCTGCCGTCTTTGTAACTCTTAGGAAGAGCTAGACTGCTCTCTGGGCTTGGGGCTGGACCGGGAGATGAAGACAGCACATTCTCCACCCCACGGAAGGTCTCTGGCACCCATTGCCACTCAGCTGGCACACCTGCCCAGGACAAAACGAGCAACAGTTAAGCAATGGCCTGTTCTTTTTCATTTCCGTCATGCTGAATACATCCTCCTCCTGCCCTCAGTGCAGGTACAGCAGTGCCGAGACTGCCTCCATCCTGTAAATCCTCTGTTGCTGAAGCTGCCTGAACAAGTTTTCTCGTCACCTGAAAAGAGCTATTCCTGTACCCACGATGCCAAATGTTACTGCAGCTTTGGGAGTCCCTCTCACTTAGCTAGCTCCCATCTGCACCAAACCCTGCCTCTGGCTGAGCATCTCTGCGAGCCCCCATTCTGTGACACTTCTGGTCACAACCATCACTGCCCTGAAACCTTCGGCGCAGCGTGCTGTCCTGCAGGAAGGGGACACATACATTTTTCCTGCATCCAGAAACATCTATGGCAGATTCAGTAATGCCAGCTTGCAATGCCAGTAAAGCCAGCATTTCTCTCCCTGGGACAGCTGCAGTATGTCACACCAGTGACACCTCCACTGCCCTGCTCTGCAGAGGAGGGTCCCTACTAAATTCTACAGAGCAGTTCAAAAGCCTATAAAAACATGAATTTCAGTGAAAACTTACAGGACTTCTCCATATATATATAATTTCTAGTGTGTTTGAAATGTCTCAGTATGGCCCCCGAACTTGAGGATGGATAACATCACACAGTGGAACATGTGGTAGCTTTATTTTTGGTGGCTTTAATCACCACTGCTTTAAATATATTGAGCAGCACGTAAGGATGGTATAAGCAAGTACAGTCCTCTGAGTCTGCGAATACATTTACCTCACTACACATCCTAATTGAGCGTCCTTTAATGACAGCGATGCTTTGGTGGAAAAGGTCAGCAAATACCCGCACAGCTCAGAAAATTCACACATCATAATCCCAGTCCTTCAGATTCCCTCTTGCCCATGCTGTGCACAGTTCGTTCCCAGACAGGAGCATGTTACAGCTCTCCACCTCCTGTTCTCTCCCTGCTGTTCTCAAATAAGAGCAAAACAGCCTCCTTCTTGCTTAATTGAGCTTGGTTCCTATGATGCTGAGTATGACACATTTTGTCAGAGCGTTTATAGTTATTGACATTCATTTTATTAAAAAGAAACCTTTGAAACAAAATCAATCCATTGCTCGTGCAAGAAGCAGTAAAGTCGTTTTGGAGAGCACGGTGGTTTTGTCTACAGCCCACACCTCTTTCCAGCTGCGAAAGCCCGGCTGGATGCTGCAGGCTCTCAAAGGAGCTGTTAGTGAGGAGGTGGGAGAGATGAAGGAATAAACCTCTGCCTCAGAAAACACGAGGTGGGGAATGTTTCTCTTCTGTTATGTGGATTGCCCATAATCTCAGTTCATGAAGCCACACTGCAGGTTCTTGGCTTTTTGCTTGGAAAGGTGAGGAACTGTAAGAAGAGTGTGAGAGCATGGGTGGCAGTGCTCTGCTGCAAGGTTGGCCTGCAGGCACAGCAAGCGAGAAGGGCATTTCCCACCCCTCTCAGAATTTGATCCTAAATCTCACTTTATTCATGATCAGGCAGTGGATTAAATAATTATAGTGTGGTTTTCTTTCTTTTTTTTTTTTTTTAAAAAAGAGTATATTTCTACTTGTCACAGATGTGAAGAAAAGCTAGAAAACACAACTTGAATGTTGCTCTAAAGGTCAAAAAAACAAGACAGCAACTAAAAAGCCTCAGCTTTATTTTAACCCCTGATATTTTTTTCTAGCTAAGCATATTATTCTGCTGGGTCCTGCAACTTTTAAACATATGGGATCAGCAGTGCTCATTTGCACCAGTCACGAGGCTGTGATACTGCTCATCCCCCTCCTCTGAGCTCTGCTCAGGGTCAACTCCCATGGAGATGCTGATGTCAGAGCAGAAAACAATGCAATCCAGCTGACGTGCAGCCCCTGGTTCTGCTCGCATCTCTTGGGGCACCAGGTGAGGAGAGACATGGCAAGAAGGGTGGCACAGAAGGAGTCTTGGTTACATGGCTTCATCTCTCCTGCTGCCGCAGGGATGGTGCCTTGAAGCAGCACCGAGGGTGTGTCACAGTGCAAAATTGCTGGGGTTCCTGCCAGCACCCTCAGAGGCATTTCTGCCTGTTTTTTTCTCGGTTCCTGTGGTCGATCGCTGACAGACAAGTATCTCGGGGGCTGATGAGCTGCACTTCACACCAGAGTCTTGTCACACACCTCGGACTATACCGTCAGATGTGGCGGATTGAAGAAATGGATAAATGATGATGCAGGTGAGATGACCCTTAATTCAGGGCTGCTTGTCCTTTCTCCTGGCTGCAGAAGTGACAGAAAGGGCTGAACAATTACAAGAAATGGTTGGAAACACCCTGAAAATGAGGGAATTCGTCTTCAATAGAGGCAAGGCCTCTTGCTGTATCTATTAAAAATGTTCTGGGACACAGAAAGCCATCCCCCAGGTCTTGAAACTGCTCACCTGGAGAGGAGTACCAGAACGGTCTGGTCTCAAATGAACTCTTGTCAGCCATCTCAGGTTGAACCTGGTGCTCTTCTCAAAAATGAATTATCTCTTCTCTGCAACACAGTAAACATTAACAGGAGTTTCTCGATCATACTATCCCTTAGGTATTATTGTTTTAAAAGTAGAGCTTGCCAGCTTCTGTCATTGAGCACTGTGCACCCAGGAGGAGACTTGGTCTCAGCACAGGCTGACAAGATGGATCTTCGCAGCAGGTCATTTTTTGACTCTAAGTCACACAGTGGCTAAGCCAAGCAAATTCCCTAGGGTATCTATTCATCGTTTTTGTTTTATTTCTCATTTTGGTGAAGCTCTTAGGTGTCAGTGCCCACCGCAGCTGCTGGAGCTGGTCGCTGGAATAAGTACTGACCAAGGCCCTGCAGTGTGGACTTCTGTTTCATTCTTTTGCAATAAAGTAGAACCTCATAAATGTCCTCATAAATTCCCACGCCTCAGCAGATGCTCAGGTTTCCCTTATGCTGGGGAGGTCTAGCAATTACAAGCGGGAAGTCAGACTGCCGCCTTGCCACCAGGTATGGTTTGTCTGCACGGCTGCAGCCTTCCTAGGGGTCTGCATGAATCCTCACCGTCTGGATGGACAGTGCACAGAGGTGCACCACTCCAGAGCCAGTGTTAGGGGGTACTGACTCTCGTTCCACTGAGTCCAGTGCAATTTTTGTGCCTATATAGATACTACATTTACATTCAGATCCATTTAGCCTTGTCTTCTGCTTTCTGCTTGAGAGGAGCATATGCATATACACGCGTATGCACCAGTATATGTATGCTTTTAAACTTGCCAGGACTGTCTAGACCCAAGGCTGGGCAGCTCTAGCCCTGTCCACTTCTCATCCAATAGGTAACACCACAAAAAGCCATGATGTACTTGGGCAACTTGGCCTCTCAGTAGAATGCAATCTCTTCTCTGGACTTGAAAATCTATTTATGGCAAATGTGAACTGCCCAGGCCAACCTCAGGCACGCTGCAGAGCTCAGGAGTGTGTGTATGCAGCCCTACACGTACAGCCAACGCATACTATGGGACAATACTAAAAGCACAACACTTTTAAAAAAGGAATACACCTCTCTCTTACACTGATTAGCATTAAGATTTTACGTTTGTTCTTGTTCCTTTGTTCCCTAAATCTGAAAATAAGCCATGGAAAATAAAGCATAGCTTCTGGGCCCCATTTTGGCCCCTTTCCACTATGCCTAAGGGTTTGTCTGTGCTTGGTTATTCATTGAAATAGCAACTCTGGATAATGATACTGGCTTTATATATACATATCTATGTAAAGCAAGCAACAGAACAAAAAGCCTTGCATGGGCTTTCCTTGGCTACACAGAACAGATCAAAAGAAGCCAGCTATCCATACCATTTCCCTAAAAGTTTCTTCCCGTTTTTACTCGTAATGCAAGTGCCCTGCTACGATGGAAAGCTCCAGACAGAAACATTTTTCCTAGCACTTCAGCAGTTCTCATTTCTGCATGGCATCAGGTAAACTGTAGTGAAAATATGAGGGGACACTTTCCTTTTGTGCTTCTTTTGAGATTACCAGATAGTATTTCAGCACTTTCACTCCAGTACATCTCATTTTTTTGCCTAACCACCTAATTAAAATTTCCTTCTTACTACTGGCAGTCACGAACTAGCAACCTGCAAGAAAATATGTCCAGTCTCAAGCTGTTTGCAATCAATATCTCATCTTGAGAGACGATCCAGGTTTTTGAAGACAAATAATGGGTTTATGATTAATCCCTGTGATTTTAGTAAGCCAAAATTACACCTTCAGATGAAAACTCTGTGAAGAACTAGGGTGCTTGAGACTAGGATCTATATTTTGCAGTTTGGGTTCCATTTTGACATTTGAAATATTCTTACACTTACTTGAGTGAGAAAATAAGTCCCTTGGACAAGTAAAACAATACAGATAACTTGGTTTAGCTTTTTACAAGATTAGTTGCCCATGAGTATTCTGTTTCCTTGGATACTAGAGATTTCATGCCACAGTTCAGCCACACATACATTTTCTATTCCATTACAGCACTTGCAATATGAATGAAAAATCCTCATTGTTAGACATTATTAAGACATGAACAAGACTGCATGTGTAACCTCAGGCAGGAACCTCCTAGATGGGGTCAGATAAAAGTGGACGGGGAAAGTAGAGAGTTCGTCATCTACCAAAGCTTCTCATTGGTCCTCTCTCTTGCTTTCCTAGGCAGGTAAGACTTGCACAGGAATATTCTCTTTCCTACGCCATTCTGAAGCTGCAGTTGTTTTTACTTTTGGCACCCACCTGACTGACAGCTCAAAATATAAGGAATTAGAACATATGCATAGTTTGGACTAAAGGCCAGTCCAGTGAATTTTCAGAACAGTTTTCATAAGGCCTTGCACAATTGTAATTGTGTGATAAAAATCAGAAGCTCCATCCTCAAAACTACACTTAGGTGTGCAGATTGATTTAGCAATCTTATGAACCAGTTCAGAAATCCACTCTTTCTGTTCACTTGTGCAATTATTTAATCTCTGAATATTTGCCTAGAATTTTCCAAGTCTTTTGCAGGTCACAAATATTTTCAAAAAAATGGACAGGTTATGGACTAATCCCAAGTTAGTTGATAACAACAACAAAGCTGGTTTAAACGATCTTACAAAACTTCACCAGATGATAACCTTTAATGAGACTTGTTTAGTCTAGATGAAGGAATAGGGAAGACCTAGAAAAACCCGGTGAAAACTATTTCCAAAAAGTTCTTTCATCTTTTGGTCGCGGTTTCTTTGTGTTTACTAAACCTAGATGGGCTTTTCCCATGGATTTGTTATTTTGAAAACCCCAACAACTTCTGTCATTTACAATGTCTTGCAGCAAGGAGTGATACAAATTGACTGTATGTTTTGTGAAGAGCCACCTCCTCGTGTTCATCTGAAACCTACCTATGTTTACTTCAGTCTATGTCCCTGATGTTTTGGAACATTGGATTGTTGGAAGAGTCCATGAAAAATGGTCAGCTCTGTTAAGTCACTCCAGATTTTACAGATCTTTGAGTTCTGCTCCTTTCCACTGAAGTGTCTTAAATTGTTCAAATTTTTATCATAGAAAAGCTGTTTTATAGCTTCACAAACCTTGCCATTCTTCTCTGTAACAATCCCAAGCATAAATACAGGCTAGGTGGAGAATGGATTGAGAGTAGCCCTGAGGAGAAGGACTTGGGGGTGCTGGTGGATGAGAAGCTCAACATGAGCTGGCAATGTGTGCTTGCAGCCCAGAAAGCCAATCGTATCCTGGGCTGCATCCAAAGAAGCGTGGCCAGCAGTAGAGGGAAGGGATTCTGCCCCTCTGCTCTGCACTCATGAGACCCCACCTGGAGTACTGCATTTAGCTCTGGAGTCCCTAGCACAAGAAGGACATAGAGCTGCTGGAGCAGGTCTAGAGGAGGGCTATAAAGATGATCTGAGGCCTGGAGCACCTCTCCTATGAAGACAGGCTGAGAGAGTTGGGGCTGTTCAGCCTCGAGAAGAGAAGGCTTCAGGGACACCTTTTAGCAGCCTTCCAGTACCTAAAGGGGGCCTACAGGAAAGCTGGAGAGGGACTTTTTCCAAGGGCATGTAGTGATAGGACAAGGGGCAATGGCTTTAAACTGAAAAAGGGTAGATTTAGATTAGATATTAGGAAGAAATTCGTCACTCTGAGGGCGATGAGGCATTGGAACAGGTTGCCCAGGGAAGCTGTGGATGCCCCATCCCTGGAAGTGTGCAAACCCAGGTTGGATGAGGTTTTGAGCAACTTTATCTATTGGAAGGTGTCCCTGCCCATGGCAGGGGGGTTGGAACTAGATGATCTTTAAGGTCCCTTCCAACCCAAACCATTCTATGATTCTACAATTCTCAATTCTTTGACTCTTTCTGAGCTTTTTCAAGCCAAATGCAGTGTCCAAGATGCAGATATATCATAGATATACATGCACTGGCATAATGGCATTCCCTGTGTAGTCTTTTACCATTTTCTGAACAACTTGGACCTTCCTTCACTTTTCTGACTACTGCCGAGAACCAAGTTGATGTTTCTGCTGGATGCACTTCACTTTCTACAAGCCCTTTCCTTTCCCAATTGCCAGAAAAGAGGAGACACATTCAACTGCCTCACTTAGATCTCTAAATTAATGCGATTAATTAGGTATTTAAACCTTGTCTGAGAGAAACTGTAAAGAGAATTTTAAGCAGAATATGGCAGAATGTCATTATTTACTTTGAAATCCTGGCAAGGCACTGAATATTTTGTGCTATTCTCTGAACACTTATTTTCTCTTCCAACTGCTAGTTCAGATGCACAAAGCTTTCTCTTCACCTCTTTGCCTTTCCAGCTTCCTTCAGAGAGAGGGAGGTGAATGTTCATGAGCTGTGAGTAACACGGGGTTTCACTGAAGTGCTGAGGTGTACCTTATCTCCTTTTTCACATTGGTGATGGTCGATGCTTGGTGTCAATGTTTTCACAGAGAGCCCACCACTGACACCTGCGTGTCCCTTAAGCCACGTGAGGATTTCACTGACGCTGGGAGATATTCCTTGGGATGCAACCTGGCAGATTTGGAGACACTTTGCAAAGGCAACATCTGCCTAACAGGGGCAAAGGCCAACGTGAATCAAGTTATTGTAGTGAAAGGCCCTGGCAAAGCTTCCTAGCTGGATTTCCAGATGTGTTCTTACCCACGAGGTAAGAAGGTGGGCTGGGAGGGAGTTACCATTCACTGGGGCAGGTCCGTTGTTTCCAAAAGACACCAAGCCTTGGAACAGCTTGCAGGGCAGTAATATCCTAGAAAACGTATTAGAAATCACTTTGTAACTAGGCTTGCAAACTTTATTTTCATTGGTTATACTGCAGAAGAAGTCCTAAGAAGGACAGTCCCTGCTGCTTTAGAAGAATGCAGGCTTGCAGTTGGAGAGAGTTCCTGCATCGGGAAGCCTGTTTAAGGGCAGGATCATTAACTCCAATTCCCTCCCAGGAGAGCGGCTTGCTTCGTGACTAATGCTCAGCACAGTTACGTGGCACAGCTAGAGTTCTTGGCAAAGCAACATATGGTGTTTTCAAGCATTGTAGATGTTTCATTGCATATGTTTCCCACCCTGCTACCTCGTGACACTTCAGGGCACCTCTGCTCTGTTTATTATTGCTGCACTAGCGCTTTTTACCTCTGTTTTCCAATGTTAATCACTTACAGTATTGATACTAGAAATTCGTAACACAAAGATAGATACGCCTGTGTACACACCGTTTTGGGGGATTCTTGTAATTGGGACTTCAAGCTATGTGAAAACTTTTTGATGCCAGACTCTACTGGTACCTTCCATCATCTTGTGCGTGCTACTCATGAGTTGGGGACTCTGCAAAGCGCTGAGGCCCCGGTTTTATGCCAACTAGAAACTCCATACACTTTTTGACTGCTTGGCATGCATCTTTGGGAACAACAGCATTTCCATTTGCACAAGTAGCTTTACATAAATGAGCTTGGTTCAGAAGCAGGCAGAAAGATATATACACACACAGAGCAATAAAGCCCAGTCACGCTAGCAGGGCTTTCCAGTTAGTACAGTGTTTTTATTCAGGGAACCACATTTGCCCTCTCTGGAAAAGCCATTGTGATATTTTCTCCCAAGTCTAATGATCCAGTCCCAGAACAATCCTTCTGAGTCATCAGTTTCCATTTGCACAAACCTGGTGTTAAATGAAATGAGAGAGAGGCAGATAATCTGTTTACGTCCACGGGACTGATGTTGAAATGCAACGCTTCAGAGGGAGTCTATAGGGGGGCGAACTGCACTAACCTGGACTGTTCAGAGTGGAGGTGGACTCACCAAAGAAGCCAGGTGGCTGTGACATTAGTTTTCTTCCCAAATCTGCCCCTCATTTATTTCTTGAGCACACAGTGAGGAACAAGGAAGGAGGATTTTTTTGCAGGAGTCTTCTTGGATCTACAGAACTTCCCATCCTCTGAACATTTAAGAGAGCAGCTTGTCATATGAACCAAACAGGAGTCTACGATAGCAGCACTAACATTAATAGGCATGCGGACCTGGGGAAAATGAGGACTTTTGTTTTTTCAACAGTTCGTGGCCAAATAATTGAACAGTGATTAATACACAATAAGAAATCTGGCATGAAAAACGTAAATACATGTAGGACATGACTCTCTGCCCTAAGCCAGCTACTCCACCCTGGCTCAGCAGTGTCACCCAGCTCACAGCAGCAGTGTAGCATCTCATGTGCTGAGAGCCCCAGCATCACCTTTGCCTGACCGTTCTTGCTCCCTTCAGAGACCATTTCACAGAGAGGGACCAGAACCAAGGGATCCTTTTCCCAGAAATCTTCAAGCTGCTAAAGTTGTCCCAGGATGGCCCTCCTCCCAGCTGTAAGGCACAGAGACCCTGAGTCTGGTCTACATTTTGGTGGGGTGAGACCTACCCCATAGTGAACAGAAAGCAAAATTGGCCCAGCACAACTTTGACCTCTGAGTCTTGTAGCATGTATTTTGGATATCAAACCTTAAGGCTCTCTTAGGAGAGCACAGAAAACCCAGGAGCCTCATGACTGTGGGAAAGTCAGGACAGTGACTGTCTAAGTCCAACTGCCATGGCATTTCAGGAGCTAGGGTTCCTCCCCAACCTATGTAGGGGTCTGACTGGACATCACCCCAACTCCACAGAAGTCCAGGTGGTTTTCACACCTTCTTCTGATGACTTTTAAATCTCTCAGGATAAAATAAAGCAAGCAAACCCCCACAATTGAGCTAAACTAAAGAAAAATTACATGTTGTAATGGGTCACCCAAGTCATACATTGACTTCTATGAATGGATCCATTTCCAAGGGAGAACAGCTGAAGAGTAAATCACAGCCAACTAAATCAAATGGAATCAAATGCACTAAGACAATGCTATTGCTGGTTCAAAGTCAAACTGACCTGTAACTTTTGACTTCTCAAAAAACCCCATACAGGCCTTTTTAATTCACACTTCTGCCCTTCCTTCCAACAACCACTTTTGCTGAGTTTTCAAATACAGAAAAGGCATAATCGAGATTGCTCAGTCACTGCAGTATGTAGTTTCTGAAGTTTATGGTTTTTTCTTGATTTATGTCTACGTTTGCAACGATTTGTTGGTTTAAAAAAAATCCTACCTCTTAATTTGAGTTTGATGTGGACTGCTTCAGGTTCTCACAGAAGATATAAAAGCTAGATAATTTATTTTACTTTAAGCTGATATGAACAAGTCCAGTAACTTGCTTGTGTTTTCTGATACTTGACCCAAGTTCATTTTCTGCTCGGGCAACACTTTATGTCAATCCCTTGTTTCACTCACTAGATAAGCTCAGTAAACAATGTGATATGATCAAAGCAAGGTAAACTGGGCAATGGTGCTTGTCGATGCACATGCTATCTGATAAACATGTTTGTACTTGTGCAAAGCTCATTTTCTGCAAAGCTCAGCTTCATAACCTAATGGTACTTCATTCTCCCACCTCACAGGAACAGGAATTTCTTCTGTCCTGTCTTTTGTACGTGTAAATAAGGAATGCACTTGTGATGTAAACAAAACCAGGAATCAGGTCAAGAGCATCTTCATCTGGACTAACTGATAACCCCTGTTTTGGCTTCAGAGTAGGAAGCTTAGAGTGGCAGGTCTGCAGGGAGTACACCAGCAGTCCAGCTTACTGTGGAGCTTGTTTCTGGGAAGGATTAGCTGCAAGTGTGCCCTTCTTAAACCATAAATGTGTCTGTGGTTTACTAAATATCAGATGTTGGAATAATACCCTGTAATAATACTACTACTACTCATTATTATTATTATATAATGATACTACATTAATAATAATGAACCCACATAATGATAGCAATGCCACATAAATAACAGATGCCGGAAAAAATCAATACAAAACTGGCTCCCCATGAAAAGGGAACTGACATCGACAGAATGTGTACTACATATTTGCACACACAGATTCACCTCTTGCTTGCTTTGCCTGGCCAGTCTGTTTTAGTACATTGAACGTATGTTTTTTTGCTGTCAAATTCAACACCTTTGTGGTGCGCAGGTTACTGCAAGACCCTTCCTGTGAGTCTGCTAAATCCCCCTTTTTTTTTTGCAGATAAGAATATCAGCCTTCCAATGTGGCCTAAGCCATACTCAGCAACTTCTACACTGTTTTAGAAAAAGTCCTTTTCTGATGCAAACTGTGTAAACACATACTTAAAACTAAGCACTAAATACACTTTTCAGATTTTCTCTTGTGGCAAGTCTCCATGGTTTCCCCATTAATTGAGGATGTTTCTTTTGTTGGAAAATTAGTTTTTAATTCTTTCCTCTTTTATACAAAATAAATACATCAAGTAATGAGTAAATATGTAGCCAACCTTAGTAGGCCCCTGAAATGTTCTTTATAGATCTGTAAGCCTCTTCAGAATATGTACAGGCTAAACTGCAGGGCAGCACCTACCAGCTTGCTCTCTCGGGGACTATCTGTGGGGCTGTTAGATGTAAGCTCTGCACTGCCAGACCTCTGCTGGCTGCACAGGTACAACCTCTGGGCACAGCAAACAGGCAGCAAGCATTTAAGGCCTTAATAACAAGAAATTTCAGAACTGATGACTTGTTTCTACCTCTGTGACTTTTTCCCACAGTGGACCATAATTTCCCAGTATTTACACTGGAAAGCATATTAAAGGTATACAGGAAACACAACCTCTATATTTTCTTTTTTAAGTTGTAAGTTGGTCACCCTTCATTTTCAAAGAGACATTTCACCACAGCCTGGAGCTGCACGGGCAGCTGTAACAGGTGAGATTGCATCTGTAGCACTGTAGGCTTGGCGGTGTGGCATTTAAATGGTACATCATGAAAATACCTTCCCAAAGAGATGTCAACGTTCAGCTCTTAGAAGTGTTGAAAGACTAAAGTCTCAGTACAGTTATCTCTTAGCAATTGCAAATTAATTGGCAAGTGTTTTCAGATTAACTTTAAAGTGTCTTCCCTTAGGAACAGGGAAATGTTGCTTTGCATTTAGGTCCAGGTATCTGCCACACCACTTGAGGTAGCACTTGAACAGCCCTGGCTGTTATTTTTGTCTCATTGACACTGCATCTGCCTATATAATTGTCAGCTCTCTTGGTGGCTGCAGTCTACCCATTCCCCAGCTAACATTTAACTAGCTCTAAACTAACCAGAGAGAAATTGGCTAGCGTAACACTTCAGGCTTCCATAGCTGAGTCTTTAAATAGGATTTCTGGCAGATCTGTGCTTGCCTGAGATGCATCCTGCTGCAGCTGCACTGCTGTAGGTAGACTTCAACAGGAGAACACCAGCCAAAATCGGTGTTGATTAAATCAGAGTTAGCCCACAGCGTGCAGGAAATGCTGGGAGATCAGAGAAGCCAAATACATACCCAAAAGTTAAAACTCGGAATTTGGCTGGCCAAGCCGGAGGAAGATACTCAGCACATTTGCAGCTTCCTAGGCCACCAGAAAATCTGAGCTGAAGTAAATCATCATATGTCTGACATGAACTGCACTCAATTGAAGGAAATAAAAATAATCCATATTAAACTAATGCTCTCTTTTATTTGTCATAAGTAATTTATAGTTTACTCAGGAAGGTTAGTTATGGCCTCCAACTTTTTGCCTTGCTGGCACTCAGGCTGGCACTCAGGTTCTGAGCTTAAAGAGACAGCCAGGGCTGTTTTCTGTAGCTGTGGATAGACCCTCTGTGTAGAAGTTCCCCTTGATACAGAAATCCATTTTTTTTTGCCTGTCACTTCTTTTCAGAAATTGAATTATTTCTTGATTTAACTTCTTTTCTTGTTTTGTTTTTGTTTTGTCGTTTTTTGGGGTTGGTTTGTTGTTTTTTTTTCTGAGAAACAAGGCAGGAAGCCTGCTCCCTCTTTTCCTTTTCTTCCAGACGTTCGAGAAAGCTTAGTAGTTTTTACAAATTCAGGCTTTCATAGTTCATTTGGAAATGCCGAAAGTTGCATAGGAACAAGAGAAACGAGTTCTTGTTGCTTCCATTACAAATGTTAGAAATGCATCAGACCTTTCGTTACTATGGCCGTGCAATAAGCCACTTGCTGGCTGGCTAGCCAAGCCCTTGCAGAAAGTAAAAGCGAAAAATTCTGCACTGTTTGGAATGGAGTCAAAAAAATAATCTTTTTTTTTTTTCAAACTCTTTCCCACAGAAGCACTGGTGAAAGAAACATTCTTCAGAGTGCAAAGGGTTTGTTATCTTTTTAAAATTTCAGAGCTCCAGTTGCCCTTGGGAAAATTATCATTTTTGCAGATTAACTAACCTTTTGGTAAAGGACCTGCATACTTTGTTGGCAAACTCAATCCAACCCTCATTGAAGTTAAGGATTTTACTGCCTGCACTGGAAGACATGTGAGATCCAAGAACTTGGGCTGGAGTGGGATGAGAATAGCCTGAAGACTTCCCTGGGTTTCACATGGACAGCCCTTGGACAGGCCCTCGTGACCTTTGGCCTTTCCAGTCCTAATTTTCAGGTCATTTCATGTTTGATCTAAGTTCTGATGGCTGAAATTGTGCTTTCACTTGATCAATACCTGTGACCTGTGTGTCTCAGGAAACATTACCATCCAAATGTTTGCTGGTCTACAAGCCCAAGCAGAGAAAACATACTTTTCCTGGCAAGACTTGTAGCATAGACCAGCTCTAACAAACAGAGGAGGAGCATGGAGCTAGAACTACTGGCATCTGTCTTTCTCCTTATGCAGCCAGTGAAGAGATCTAATACCACCTCATCAGCAAAAACCCTTCAAACAATCAAGGATAATTCGAATAGGGTCTAATTTAAGGAATTCCCACTATAACCATACATTTGACTATTTTTATTATTTTGTGCCTGCAAAAGGAAGTATTGAAAGTATATGAGGGCATTGACAAGTTTACCCATTTGGAGAACAGTATCTTGCAGAAGAACGAAGCTTAAAAGGCTCCAGATGGTAAAATAAAAGCTAAATCTTCTTCTGTTAAAGAGATCAGTAAGCTAAATTACAAAGATGTCACTCATAGCAGAAGTTACTTGATGCAGAGGACAACAATGGAGCCTTTTTCTGCAAACATCTGTTAGATGCATTGGGCGGTAAGGGGATACCTGGCAGGCACGTGTACTTAGCACATTTGCAGTCCATTCACCAGCTTTGGCAGCTTTGTTGGGCCTCGCAGGGAGACAGCCTTGTGTGTCCAGGTGGTCCCCATCCCAAGCACAGATCCCTACCACAACCCCAACACTGCAGCCCTGCAGCAGCCTCAGGGGCAATGTCTGGGTTTTTCCCAGTGTGAGCTTCCAGGCGACGGTGGACGCTCTGCTGCATGGTTGTCATTTCCCCATTAGCTTTGGCTGTGTTTTACCAGCAGCATTCCCCTTTATTATTTCCCTCCCTGCTACCCCCCCAGAAGCTCTTTGTTACCATCAAGGGATTTGCCACACACAAGAGCAGAAGGCAAGTCTTGTCTCACGTGACCCTAATATCGTCGTCTTACTGGGACAGTAACTTCTGCTGTTGACTCACTTAATGCATGTAACATTTTAGTGTATATTTAAATTTATTTTAGTGTATTTTTAAACTGCAACAGTAAAAAGAAACAAAAACTAGAAAACAGAGGTCCATGTATTTGCTTAGATGATTTCTGCTATTGTTCAAGCACTGCAATATTTGATGTATTTTAGAGCAGACAATATGGTGCCACATCGATTTTGTCTCGACACTGTGGTAGAACAATTAAGTGTGCTGATATTCTTCTTTAAGAAGAGTTTCTGGAAGACATTTAATATGTTGACAAAAGCCAAGAAAATGATAATGCCCTCAAGACTAATGAAACAGAGGCCTTGGACAGAAGAATTTAATTTTCCTTTTCCTGATTTGCATCGTACTAGTCCAGGTGTTATAGTCTTACTTTTATACAGAGAGAACTTTAAAATGTATTTCGAAATCCAACTTTTCCCGATATTGGCAAGACTTAGAGGCCTGTACGTTTCTAGATTGTGTGTAACACTTACATCAGATGCAAATGCAATCTATTGGTCCAATTCAACATTAGATTATTTGATTAATTTCTTTATCAATATTACATTACTTCTTATTTTTATTTTACAAAAGAGAGCTAAGATTTTTTTGCAGCTTTCATTTTTTATGTTAATCTTTATGTGGGATTGTATTTTATTCAAAACATAAATACTGTTATCCTCTGGTCTGCTAATAATTTAGTCAATTATGAAGATAATAGCAGCTAGGCCCCCTATTTCCATATGCATCAAAAGTGTTTACTGTCTGGTTTATGGATATGTCATTAAAAGTTTTGGAGTGCACAGTGTTCTGGAGCAGTTCTGCAAGCAATGTGTAAAATCTGTAATACTGATCCATCTCTGGCTTTTAGACAACTGGCTTTACTTAGTCATTTAAAACGAAAACATAACATTAACCACTTTAAACTTGCTTTTCAATTATATCCACTACGAGTACTGGTGCAGAGGTAGGGAAACATATCAGTATTGCTATTACTATTTTATAATCAGGGGAGCATCTATTTTAGTTTAAATGGGGAGCAACTACCTTGGGACTAAAAGAGCCTAAGTTGGTTGTACCTTCCACAGTGCAGGTTTGGGCAGAAATGACATCCAGAGTTTCGCCCCAGATTAACACAGACTTTCAGGTTTGTGCGTGACAATATGCCCAAATGCACTTAAAAATCATATTTCTGTGCTTGATAAGGATATTAATTGTTTAAGAAAGAGAATTTTGATCCTCATATGCTCTCAGCACAGCATGGCATATCTAAGATGCAGTCGGTGTTGCCTATATTTTGCAGGTAAACCGTGAATAATTCTTTTTGAAGTAAAGTCCAAAAGTTTACTTCCCAATAGCTCTTAATCACTATAATAAAAGGTATTTGAATTTGATTATGTCTTAGTTCAGTAGCAGGCTAGTTCTATAAAACAATGTAACACACTGAAAAGTATATAATGCACATATAGGTTTGTATAGACAGATGTTAATTCCATTATACTGGTGCACAGAACCTGTGGGGAAGGGAACATTCTAAAACTCTAGATAAACACTGAGAGTTTGGTGCAATCACTTGACAAAGATGGTAGTTTAACAGTCTGTCCATTTTTGGAGGGTTTTGTGTTTACTTTTACAATCTGGTGCAGGAAATACATCTGAATATTCAGGACATCCATCCCTGGGCTCCCAGCTGCCACGTGGCTGCACCAGCTGTGCGCAGGGCTGTCCCCAGCCAGGACAGCACAGTGGAACTGCACACTTTGTGTTTGTGCCTCCCAGTCAATTCTCAGTGGGTGGCATACACGCGTGTGGATGGTCAGAACAAAAATAATGTCCTCAGGACTGGAGCATGAGAGAAAACGGTGTTTACTGACAGAAAACGGGCTTTTTTGGTGAGCTCAGGCAGCAGCTGCCACCTTAGGTGCTTCCCACAGAAAGCTTTCCATGCACGAGGAGGAATGCTTAGACCACTTTGTGCTGCGAATGCAATGTAAGGCAGCTACAACACAAGTCTGGGGTTGGGCCTTTCAGTACAATTTTGTATCGCATTTACTTGTGGACACTGTCTCTTATGCAATGTCTTTTTGGTCAGCTGGAGGCTAACTCAGAAGAAGTGTGTATTGAGAAGTATGGCCTGATTCACAAACAAGTGCACTAAGGCACACTGTGTCAGAACAGTTTGGTGTTCTGAATAAAAAGCATTTGGAAGAACTTGATGTTTCTGTTTTGGATTAATATTAATTCCTGTGCACTAGGTCTCAGGAGCTGCACTGGGGTTACACAAGCATCTATCTGTAGATTCCCTTGCCGCTGTTCTTTCCTCTCATTGCTGATTGTGACCCAAGTAGTTATCTTGCTTTTCTCCCCTTTTCCTCTGGGATCTTTATAAAGAGGATTTCAACCTTTCTGGCACACCAGACATAGCAATATAAGGAAAGCAGCTTGATATTGTACAATAAAGAGAGATAAGACAGAGCTGTTAGATAAGGAATAATAGCCAAGATTATTTTCGAGAGTGTTTAAAACCAGAACATATATACGTATCAGTAGGTTCCCACAAGAATGAGTCTTGAGGCTAGCAATCAGTGCTGGGGTGGGGACTATATAACATATTTCTCAGTACCTTGGAATCTGAGACCACAAATATTTGTTTTACAGGGGACCTACTCAACCATGTCAATTTACCTATGAGTGTACCTGGTTATGGGATTTGGCACTTGGACTAGGATTTAATTCTGACAGAGACTGCATGTGACATGACACAGTGGACAGGCACAGGCTCAGTCTGAATGGGTGTCCCCATGGCCATCAAGCAGCTCCTATCTCCCACAGGTGATCCAGCAGCAGTAATAGGGCACTGTCAGCGTCTGCTGCTTCATCCACCCAAGTAAAATCTCATCTGACAAAAGCAAAGCTATGTAAAAGCTGTATGAAATGAAAAGGTTAAAATACATTTTGGTCACTTGTTATTTAGGTATTTCTGAGACTAAGTTGTGACATGACACTTAGAGCCAGATTTGAAGGGCCCAGCATTTCCTTTTGACTTCATCTCTGTGGACACATCACTGTGCCTGCCCCTTTACCTTTGCAGGAACCTGTATTAGCACAAACATGACAAGAGGAATTGTGATGTGAAAAACAAGCTGGCAGTCAGACACTTACATCACGTTGATTGCACCCGAAAAAAGACTGAGGACACAATGGAGAGGAGATGCTGGTCTGTAGGTAAACCATGCTCCCCATGTGGGTGACTCATCAAGCCGGATCCCCATCAAACTCAGCTGTTTCCAGGTGTGTGGCCTTCTACACTTCCGAACAAGCTTCTCCACCAGCCCTGCACCCTGAACCCCCAGCTGGGAAATGGAAGAGCCATAATGTCAGCTCTTTGCCACCTGGGAAATGGGTGCACTGAGAAAATCCTTCTAGGTCATTTTAGCTGGCTTCGGGAGAAGACACAAAGTGACCATAATGCACGGCAGGATCTAATGCCAAGGCACAAAGGTAGAGTGTTAGAAGGACTGCTTTTGTTTTGAAGAGGTACTGAAATGCTTGTATGTATACGCTGATGTAATAATAGATGCCTCCAACCAAAGATCACGTTAAAGCCATGCGTTTCTCTGCAGAAGAGTTCTTCAAGTGAGGGAACTTTTCAAATCACCTTATGTCAGCATTGTTCAAGTCAGTGTGCCTAATCACATGCTCATTTGCCACATGAGTTATCCCTGGGTCCTAGCAAATGGTGCACTCATTTGAGTGCTCAGTGTATTGCTGCGACAGAAAAACACCAGCAAACAATCAACCGAAACCCCAAAAGGTCAGAAGAGGTCTAGCCAAAAAAAAAAAAGACAATTCCTCTTATGCACAGCAGGGATCAGACAGCTCATAGCACCCTGCCGTAAACATTAATTGCCCTCAGCACTGCAGGATACCATTGGGATACTAAAGGTTCTCAGTAGGGTGGCATGCCCTGATAGCGTCATCTGACTTGCTGGAATGGTCAGGATCCAGACTTGCTCTCCCTAAAAGAAAACATAATTAATGGGAATAGCTCTTGATAGATGTCAGAAGAGGAAGGATGGAAGAGAGAGCAAGCACATCAGTCCTACTGGAGATCTCCGAAAAAACAAAAACAATTACACTAGGGAGAAAAAAGAAATGAACTTAGCTTGGAAACAGAGAAAATTGCCTGAGAAGTTCTGTCAGAACATATAACAGTTTGCTTAATGGTGTGGTTTTGCAGTGAAATCATTTCCAAGGAGAATGTTGAGCTGGAGGGACGTTTTCCAGCTTTATCATGCTACCAAATGGACTACTGCATACTCAAGGGTTTAATACATCTCTCAACATAGATTCAGCTAAATATCTGTAAACGATGCCAATCTGTATTTTGTTTTGCTTGGGTAGTAACTACCATTTGTTTATTTATAGGGCGCTGACAGTGTGTGTTCATCTCTTTACAGACATATGCCTTTGACAAGACAGAAGTTCGGGCGTCCTGCAGCTCATTGTGGGTTTCCTGTCCTGTGGGACTCGAAGTGACCACCCAGCTGGACGGCAAGGAGGAAGGTGGTAGGGGCAAAAGTGGCTTCAAGCAAACTTTTGTGTTGCCTCAGCTCTGCAGATTACCCATCTGAGTGGAGTTTGGAAGCGTCCTATGAATATTTATGTGGGAAGTGGATGGTGCCTGTGACTAGTATCCATGGGAAACATAGGGAAAAAGTGGAAACCTGTGGATGTTCTTATCAGTGCTACGGAACACCCTACACCATCACACACCTGTTTGGCAGCTGGCTTTGTGAGCATGCTACTCTCACCAGCATTTAAACCACTTGAAATCTCACCCTGACCTTTAGATTGTAGTCCATGCTCATACGCAGCTAAAACCATCTAATTATCCTGGGCTGCCTGCTGATGAATTATCTTTGCACATTCCCCTACTAACAGTCCAACCTGTTTGTATTATTCTGGAAGTACGCAATATACTGCGCTACATATTTTTCCCCAACCTGCCAGTAAGCTCTGTAACATATAGCCAGGCCTCTCACCTTCCTCACACCTCTCATCTTCCAAAAGTATGTGCGGCAGGCTATTCCCTCTCACAGCTGTAATCGGCAGCATTATCCTTACTTACATGCCTCACTAAGGGAAAAAGCTATTTCGTGGCTTCCTGCGTTTCCTTATCAACTGGCTCAGAGCTTGTTTGTGAAGGGAAAGCAAGAATACCTCACTTTCTCTGTTGTGTCCCACAGTGTTGTTTTTTTCAGCCAAACATACTATTGTGGATTATCTAACCAAGGGCTGCTGTGACTTGCAGGCTTGTGGTCCATGTTACTTCCCCAGGAGAGGATACTATACACACACTCTACATATGTTTGCATGGTTTTTTTTTCTGAATCATGTATTTTACATGCGTGGCTAACAGCAGGACAAGTAAAATGCAGATGTGACTGTTTCGTTGATCTTGTGTGCTGTGAACAGCTAACCGCATGCTGGCATGCCATTCTCAACACTGACATCCCTACGGAGCGTGGCCATGCCGCAGCGCTACCCACGCAAGCTCCCCGAGCACCACGCACAGGAGCACGTGTTCCAGCACAGGTATGGGTGGTGCCTTTGTGACTTGCCTCAGTTTCCCCAGCAGCTGTGCTGAAGGCAGGAGTGACATCCTCTGAATCCCTGTCACCGTTCCAGGCCTACTGCATCTCTGTGCCTCTGCTGCGAGCTATTCCACTCCAGCTATCCCCAGTGCCTTGCGTATTTGTCACCACGTTATGTGTAAAAGACTTCTGCACCTACATGCAAGTGACTGTGTTTCATACATCTTGATAGCTCATTCATTGTCACTGTAAACAACAGCTTGGTATTTTGCTCTTCTGCCAACAGGCAGGGACTAATCAAAAGTGCTCTGCCTTCATTTTCTACTTTGAAGGGGACAAAAATCTGATATCCCAAGAAAAACAAAAAACTCAAATAGGAAAGAATAAAAAATGTAAGAATGTAATCTAATTACTGGTCCCAGTTTGACCCTGGGATACTTACTGATTGTAGCATTTTCAATCCCTGTTAGCACAACACTTGCCTGACATTGAAGGTTTTCAACAGAAGCGTACTGCTAAAGTTCCTTGGGTTAATTTTTACTTCCGGCTCCTTTCAAACATTTTCTAATTTCTATCTACTGCAGACAGAAATCAATAATGACCGTGCTGATCCTTCTAAGTTATGCAGTACTAGCAATCCAGGAAAAAAAACCAATTCCTTGTCAATTTTTGTTCCTTGTTGGCCAAATAGATAAGGAATCAGCGTCTTCAAACACATCTGCAAATCATCTACACAGAGTATTTTTCAGGTTCGCATCACAGCCTGAGCTTCCTGGAGCTATGCTGGCAACCACAAGACCAGTGTCATGGACGGCCAAGAGGTATTGCTATAGGCACAGTTTTGTAGCAATGGCATGCAGGCTACCAGATCAATCCCTGCATATGTAACTGGTGGTCTTTCCTTGCCTCGCTGTCTCATCTGTTTCTGTTTCTAAAGCTCTTCCACTCAGGCTCTTCTGGCTTTAAGTATTGTTTTAAAATCCAGGAAAATGAAAAATGAAGACAACAGTGTAAATGAAGAGCCTTACAGACTCCTGAGATTTCTGTTTCCTCTCACACTGCTTGTGAATGCTGCTTCTGGAACGTTTGTGGTTGACACCTGACCACAAGAAATCCTAAAACCTGGAGGAGTGTTATAAGCCTGAAAAACCCGTCCAAAACCTTCACAAAAAGCACCAAGTTAGATACAAATGGTGTTTGTGTCAATTTGTTCACACAGCAACATTTCCGACCTCACTGGAGCGAATGTTCCGTCAGGACAGAAACCAGGAGTACTTGTCCCAGCGTCGCGCAACCTGAAGACTGTATACTCCACAAGACAGATACCATGAAAGATCAAGGGAACAGGACTATGTGGTGAGCGTCTTCACCATATCTTGTCCTCTAAAACAGAACCAAGAGCCTATCTTACACTCAGAAAAACTTAACGCATCCTTTGCCCAAACACTTTTTTGACCTAATATTGGCACAGACAGGTGTATTCTTGCACAGATACTGTTATGTTTTACAGTACACTGTCCTGAGGCCAGGTGTGAAATTAGAGGCAATGTTTAACATGGTCTGGAAGGCGTTTCTCTTTGATAAATGGGTGCTGGTCAAAGACTGTTCACGGAATGTGAATAAAACCTGCTAGCCGACTGTTAGTTTTCATCGCGAGAGTAGATATGTGAAACCCACAATGTTTAACTCAGTGCTACTAAAATCTGAAACAATTTGTGAAACTGGGGTAGCTTTATGGTGTCCACAAAAATAGTAACTGTTGTCAGCATTCCAAGTTTATTTTTGAATCTGTATTTGGATAATATGGCTTTTTTGCCGCAAATGAACTTTTTGCTTATGTTTTCTCTTTTTAGACTATAAAGACTTGTTTCCATGTTGACCAGCTGTGAATGGGACTGCCATCTTTCAGATGCATATATCCAGAATAATGGAGGTGAAAATTGTGATAGTGATTGACACATGTGTGTTGTGGTACTGGTTTGTACAGTTACAGTCCCAAGCCACACACATGGTTACTTAGCTGCTGAGGCATAAGGACTTACAGTAACTACAAATAAAAAATGTAGAAGTACAACATCCAAAAATGTAGCTTTTTAATTCTGATTAAAAATTTAATTCTGATTACTAATTTAATCACTTAACTCTCATAGCTACCATAGCAAACTGTAGGGACTAGAACTGAGAAAAAAAGAGTAGTCATAAAAATTTAGAGCTTTAATGTGTCTATTATGAAATCAGCACCAAAAGTCTTAAACATTTCCAGTTGTAGCAATGCCATGCCATACACTTGTGACAGACCAAGCGATTCTCTTGTGTATGACAGTTTTGCTTTTGTGCACAAATATCGTTGCACTTGCTCCTAGTACAGGACCACTTTGCCAGCTAGCCATTTTCCTCATGCACCTAGGAACTCTTTTTTCTGCAGGGCACACTTCCCTAGAGAACCTTCATTATGTTGGTAATGCATTCTCATTTATCTGACTCTGACTTATTTGAGGTTTTTAGTGTGCTGCCGAAAATGGCTTGAGTGAGCGGATGCTTGGCCTTTACATGACAGGAGGAAGAAAATCTGACAGCCCGAAGTAGGCAGCCAGTTTTTTGCAGAAGCCTCAGGAATGGCCAACGAAACGGAAGGCATAGGAAGGTTCATCATACATGGCTGCATTAATAGCCAGTTACAGAAAACTAGCACAGGAGCTGATAAATTAAAAAGTCATGATGAAAAAGAAGTGGCAGAAACAGCTGCTGACTAAGGTCTTGAAGCCCCAGTATGACTGACACTGTCAGTAGTGTGACCTATGCAGTGTGCCAGTTTCAAACACATGCAGCTGCTGAAGTTGTTGATTGAATATACAAATGTGTACCAGGGAAAGTATCCAACTTTTTGCTGTGCTGAGGTTTGGCCAAGCCTAAAACATTCTGTCATTTTGCCAGAGCACATTTGTGTCCTCTGCTTGCCAGATCTAAGAAGGAAGGTATTTTGGAAGACTAGGACTTGAACTGAGGACTGTCACCTTGATCACATTCAGAATGATTTTAAGAAAACCTTTGAGGCTTAAGTAACACATTAGGAAATGCCTGTGGTTTACTGGCACACCTGCTATTTTTTTTGTTTGTTTCAAGTACAGTTGCGGGAAACATTTTGTTTTTCCTTTTATAACAGGAAAGGAAGATGAACAAGGAGATAATTACAGAAGAGCCAAGAATGGGAGATGGTCTGAAAATACATGAGGAAACTCTAGAGAATGGAAAAAAAGAATAAATTCATTGGAGGAAAAAAGGAAAGAATAGGATGAATTATTAAGAGACCAGATTCAGCTGTCATTTACACAGTTATAAATGAGGAGAGAGTAAAGAACACTACAATAACATGCTCTTGTTCATTTGGGACCCTTGGATTAGTCATGTGGATTTGTTCAGTTTTTTTCATTTCCTTTTTGGTCTTTCACTTCACTTTTAGTGTGAAATCTAACTTTCAATCAGGGTTCAAATAAAGGTTTATTTTCATGAAAGAAATAGGCTGTGTTTCACAGAAAGGGAAGAGAATGGTAGTTTGGATGAGCAGGTATTTCTGAGGACATTATGAACATAGCTTTTTTCTTTTCGTGCTACCATCTACATTCTCATACAAACATTCACTAAAACTAAGCTTCTGACTCCAGACCTCTCTATGTATCTTGAGATTTTAGTTTCTTTGGAGACGTCTTCTACACAGAACAAAATAAGAAAGCCAAAATACCGTTCCTTGCCATCACGCCACCATTCAAAGTCCCTTCTACCTAAAACATAGCTTTATGCAAAAATGAGTTAGGGTGAGCGGAACAGGCATTCATCTGGGGAACAGAGAAGGGATCTTCTATACTGCCACTGTCTGGTCTGGAGCTCCTTGACTTCTGGAGCAAGTTAGGCACTGGCACGACAAGGTACTGGGGGACACTGGCACTGCACTGAGCTGCGGCTGCAGAGCAACAAAGCTTTATGTGTCCAGGCTCTCAGGTCTACTAGCACTCCAGGACAGGTCTCACAGGGAGAAGCGATCACCACTCTCTGTCCTTATCAAATGCAGGGGATCTAATGGCGCCAGTATGGGGCCAGATCAGATAATCCTGTAAAAAGGGACAGAGACAGCCAAAGGGCTGAGTGCAGGCTATGTTACTTACAGACAGTAAAACCTTGCTGTTGGTTTCCAGAGAGAGAAAACACAAAAGCTATGCGTTTAGTAGCTCTCAGGTGCTTCTCACATGACACCTGGTGGACAAAAACTAAAGAAAAGAAAGCAGCCTGCCTTTACAGTGCGGAACTGTACTATTCCTCCTCACATCTGCACTGCTGCATTACGGCTGGTGTACCCAGCAGGTGCCCTCCCTACTCCTCGACACCCCCCCCCCCCGCGAAGAGTGCTTTATTACAGCGCCTCAGAATAAGCACATATCAACTACGTACCTATGTACCTAAAGCTCTGTAATAGCTTTTTTATTTTTTGCATCTGCTTACTTTTTTTTTTTTATTTTTCATATTCTAGCTGATGCCCTGAGTTGCTTTAATTCCAAGTTGTGAGTCTGAGACTAGACTAGAGTGGAGACATTTTTTTTTAGAAATAAAAATACAAGGAAAGCCAATGTTGTTAGCAGCAGCTGTGTGTTTTAATAATCTAGGATACCTAGGCAATTTTATGAATGCCTTCGCAAGGGGACAGTTGTACCCATAGGGTTAAAGGCTTTGATTTCTCTGAGCATTAATTTACTTAATTAATTTAAACTACTTCCACTTTGCTCATCTAACACTGGCTGTCTTTTCTGCTTGATACTGTGCAACTGCCCCAATGCATTCTTGTTGAGGACTCAGAGATAGGACATCAGCAAAAAAAACACAACACTCTAAGTTCATTTGGAAAGAAACATCTACTTAAGGAAATCTTTCTTCTGGGGATCCGCATCCAGCAAGTGGCTGCTTATGCCTCCTGGTAAGATAGGTGGTTTCCTCAAGGATCTCATGGATGGGAATACAACATTACTGTGCAGTCCAAAAAGGACTCTATTTGGCTGGAAGAATTCCAGGAAAATGGGAGATATTGCTGAACCGTGACAGATGAGGCCTCTTCCATAAAGAAACTTGGCTGTGATCAATTCTTTGATTGCTGGCATTGCATCTTCCAGGCTAACAGGTTTTCTTCTGTGATTTGGGCTTCTTTGTCCTGTGTATACCCAGCTCCTTTAAATTTTAACAGCTTTGTTTTTTCTCAGTGTATTTCCATGCTTTATTTTTGTGCAAAATCTCGAAAGCTTTTATGAAGCAAAACACACAGAAGTCAGGGATTTGCTAACTTCAAACGCCAAACTAAGCTGAGAGAGTGTGGGAGAGATCAGGCTGTAATTACCCTATGTATTTATCTAGCTCATTTCTTCTGGATCTAGATTATCTGTTTACAAAACGGACACAGAGGCCACTCAAGAGTTGTGGCTAGGATGGAGTTAACGTTCCCCACTGCAGTGCACACAGAGCTGTGCTTTATGATTGTAGCTAGAAACTGTTGATACCGCTCCAGTGTTTGGGCTACTGCTGATGGGTGCTGGCACAGCATTAGGGCTGTGCCTCCAACACCCCCCCCACAAAGGCCAGTGGGCTGGGGGTGAACAAGAGACTGGGAGGGGACACAGCTGGGACAGCTGACCCCAACTGATCAAAAGGATATTACATATCCTATGATGTCGTGCCCAGTAATAAAAGCCAAGAGAAGGAGAGGGAGGAGGGGGTTATTAAGGTGTCTTCTAAAGCAACCACTATATCTACTGATGCCCTACTTCCCAGGAAGTGGCTGGACATCATGTGCTGATAGGTAGTAGAGAATAAATCTTTTTGCTTTCCTTTGCTTCTGAGTGTGGCCTTCACCTTTGTTAATTGAACTGCCTTTCTCTTAGCCCATGAGTTTTTTATCTTATTTTCTCCCTCTGTCCTGCTGAGGAGGGGGAGTGACAGAGCGGCTCAGTGGGCACCTGGTAGCCAGCCAAATCCAACGCACCACGGGCATATCCAGATGAGTCCTGCTCCATAGAGGGAATGAAGTAACGTCCTGACCCAGATGAAAGTCAGGGTTCATCTTCATACCAGCATCACAACATGATGCCTGACCATCTGCAGCGCTTAGAGCCAGACCTAGCCAAGCTCAGCTCTGCTCCAATACGTCTGCACATGATTTCCAGGGCATCTTTGTAAAGTAGTCAAGATTCTGAGTAACTCACAAGCAAAGTGTATAGCAAACAATAAGACAGATTGACCATCCAGGAATGGGTGAGCTACTGAACAGAATCTGAATGATACTGAATGATGCACTATGATGAGAGCCACCTTGTTGAAATGCTTGCTGAAAACAAGTGCTTGCTGTGGAGTAACGCCTAAACGGCTACCAGTTTGCTGATCCTAGTCAGACACCTTGGAAGGGCTGACAGTCACCAAAGGAAAGCAAATACAAGCATGTTCCAGACCATACACTTCTTTCTCTTCTATCCCATAGTGAAGGACAAGACAAAGAAGACTTTGAAGCACTGCTGTGGAGAGAACACTTTTACAAGCCATTTCAGGTAGCAATCTGTGAGAACAATCCTTCTTAATTTATGCTGATGACTATTTTCAGTTTTGAAATATTCTCCTTTACTTGTTAACTCCTATTCAGCAAATACAAAGAAACGAAATGTTAAGCACAGTCATAAAACACAGAGAGGAAAAATTTGTCAGGAAAGTGCTCTTAAAAACATCAATTAGGCAATAAAACGTCTTCAGCTTAGGCCATTTGGTTAGCATCTGTGAGGGCTTTTGTGTTCGCAGCTGGGACAAGCGAGTCTGTAAAATCGCTTTAGCTATTCCACTGCATGAATAGATTATTTCTATTCTAAAGAAACGTTAACTAGCAACTCATTAAAAGTTTGACTGGTATATGCGAGTGAAAAACAAGGCGAGAGTTCCAAAAAATGTGTTGAGTAATGCGAAAGTCTTTTATTTTCTGTCAGGATAACGAGGATATATTCTAGTCTTTCTGAAGGAAGCAATCAATACAAAACTTTAAATACCAACGTAACTGAAACCGCAGCACACTCCACGAGTTGAGAAACGCGGGGGGGGGAATAAAAAAAAATCTTAAATCCTACACGCAATAGGGTTAACCAGCTGCAGTCGGCGGCGCGGGCGAGCGCGGCCGGGGAGCGGGGCGGGGCGGCGCGGCAGACGGGGCCGTCGCCAAGATGGCGGCGGTGGCGATGGCCGCGGTGGTGGCGGCGGGGGCCGCCGGGCGGCAACAGGTAAAGGGGCCGGATCGCGGCGCGGGGCCGCTGCCTCCCCCGCCGACCGCGGGGAGCCATTTTCTGCGGGTCCGCCCGGAGGCGGCCGCTGAGGAGTTCCAGCCTCGTAGAAGGCGTAGGAATAAACGTTAAACAGGGACGTGCAGGAAGCAGTGCGGGTTTGCCAGGCTGGCCACAAAATGGTAGCTCCGTAACCTGAAGAGACGTTTTCATCGCCTGCATTCCTCGCAGCGGTTGTGTTAAGGACGTTCGGGGTTGATTCCAGTTTTATACCGGTGTGACTTAAAATTATTTTAGTTGTGCAAGTATAAAACTGAAGTAATGTGGTTACTCTGCGCTGTGGTGTTGCCTGCTTGGAAATAACCAATGTTTGAAAAATAAATATTTTTTTAAATCGTACTTGATTTTGTTATGTACAGAATGATGGCTGTTCCAGTACTGCAGGTGCTGGTCGACAGTTTTGGAATCGGAAGATGAAAGCTGAACGAGCTAAGAAAGTTGAATTCATAAGAACTGCAGAAAAGCTAAAAACCCAGTAAGTTAAACACTTCATCATAAGTAGTTTTCATGCTGTTCTGGAGGTAGCGTAACTCAGGTTTCAAGGTAAGAACTTACGGTAATGAAACCTTTAGGCTAAGATTTCCTTTTCAGCAGCTCAGGTGGATTACTGAAGTTATTCCAGTAGTTTGAGATAGGCTCATGAGCTCTAAAATGCCCTGTTCTGATTTTGGTCAGTCATCTTCTTTAGTAAGCTGTTGTTGCACTAGATGCACGAAAAAGAAAGTGCGTGTGGCATAACAGTTCTCAGTTTCCCTACTCAGCTGTGCTCAGCCTTCTAAGGAACTAAAGCCCTTAAGACATACCAACAAAAGGGGAATTGCGAGCATTACTACAGCTTCCTCAGAGAAGACTGAAAGCACTTCATCTAGAGTATCCAGGCCACTGCTTTGAGAAATGGAGGTTCAAGACAGCTCAGAGACAGAAGTGATTTAAATCTGTTTCTGCACTCTTGCACGGATGAGCTTTGTGAGGAAGAGCTGATGTAGCCACCCAGCTGAAGGAGAGGTTTGTAGTTGTGAATCCTGAATGAGCACTTGTCTCACAGCAGTGTTCTACAGTGTCTGACTGAATCAGCTCCTCCTTGGTTATTCTGGATCCTGGGTTATGGCTCAAAAATTGACTGCTGGGTAACATAGACGTTCTCAAGGAGCTTCAAACAAGACATGCCAGTTAACTAGGGCGTATTGTCCTGTAGTTGTGCTCTGAAGGCTTCCAGTGCAGTGTCTGAGCAGATTTGGTACTTGGGTCTGGTTTGTGAATTCCAGTGGACAGCAAAGCATTTGAGCTGTGAACCACAAGCTGCACCATATAGGGGTTTAAACCGTATAGCAGCAGCAGTCTGCTGAAGAACCAAGCTGCTACTGCGAGACAGGATTTTGTGGGTGTCGGTAGTGTTGCTTAGTGTTGAGAATCCTACCAGCTGTCTCTATACTGTGTGGCATCAGTGTCCTGCTGTTCTGATTGCTAGCGTGGTGGCACCAGACTTCACAGATGTGCTCAGGACGACGATATCTGCAGTCCTTCTGCATCTGCTGTTCTGTAGGTTAAACCCTGGTATACTGCCAGCTTGTAGCAGGGCAAAGCACATCCCAGTCTGACTTGTACTCCACAGCTTCTGACCTTAGTAAGAAAGCAAAAGTCACCTGTAGCTTTCAATACTATACAGAAAGCATAGTCATTAAGTAAGGTAAAGTTATTTAAATGCTCATGAACTTGAATTTGAATCTTCAGTTGCAGTAGTACTGTTACTAGTGTTAAGGCTGAGGGAATGTACTTGTTTTGTCTGTGCTGAGGCTCCATCTAGGTGTGCAACTGCATTAATACAGCCTGTCTGTCCCCGGGCTTTCCGATGAAAATTCTCATAAGGCTCACTGATAGCATACAGATAAAATTTCAGGCCATTCCATGTGTGAACCGCTGCCTGTCAGTAAGGTAATTTCCTTGTTAACTTCTTTCTCTTGTTCAAGTTCTTGGGTTACTTCAGTGTGTAGTCTTACAATTGCAGAAAGGTTTTCCTTGAAAACAGCAGTAGGAACAAACCAGTGATTTGTATAAATTCTAAGATAGTCCTGGTGACACAGCCTCAGCTGGATACTAAGCTTGGAAAATGTTGGGGCTTTGCTAAGTATTTGTGTCTTATGCAGTGTGGCAACCTTTTTTTTTTTTCCAGGCTTGCAAATGCAGAAAAGGACAAAAAGGGACATCTCTATAATAGGAAGAGTGATTTCAGGGTAGAATACAGCGTACTAGAGGAACTGGAGCATAGCATGACTGTCAGCAGGAAAACTGAAAGTAAGTGAGGTTTTATTTGTAGTTTGTATTTGCCTTTCTTTTTTAACCTTTGTTTGTTTAAATGGTTTAAAAATCAGTAATACAGAGAGATTAGTTCAGGTGGAAGGTAGATGCTGGTACTAGTCTGGTATTTCACCATGTGTACTGCTTCTAAAGAAGACTTCCACAAATCACTTGCAGAATTCAGAAGCATAAACATTTTGGGCCTTCTGTGTTATTAACTGTTTTCTTTTACTCTTGACTGTAGCAGATACAACTCATAAAATCCTTGGTGGAAAGTTACTTGTTTAGAAACTTGGATTCAATTTTTTGCGTGTATTGCAAAATCTAATGTAGTCTAGCTAAGGTCCAGTATATATGTACTTACTGCAAAGTAAGTTTTTCACACGCTGGCTGCTGCCTTTAAGTATACTTTTAAACAGTTCTGTGTTTGCATTTTTCAAATTCTTGGGTAATGAATATTCATAGTCTAAATAGTGCTGCGAGATGGTACACAGTCTGTCCTAAAGTATCTGTTCCACTTGCAGACTAATTAAATACTTCAGGGGATAAAAATGACTCCCTGGTCACAGTACCTAGATTCTTTCAAAAGTAATCAAATGAATCACGCTGTACCTTCTGATCTAGAATATCAAAACAAAATAAATTGAAGAGAAGGGACACAGAGACATTTAAAAATACGCTTACCTTACAAATTTATATGTGTTCTAATGTGTGTCTTTTAATTAAGGAAACTTACCGTATCCTTTACAACTTAAGAAATGTAAATATTTTTGAGGAATGACTAAGCTAGAAAGTTAAGAAAATTTTCCAGGGGTAAGAAGGGAGTGTGGACGTAGATGTGTTGTGAGATAACAAAGAGGACACGAGATGAGAGTTGTAAGGCACTATGTGTGAGATGTGAAGGAGTGTTAGAGTATGATCTTCTAGGGTGCGTACTAGAATCCCCAGACTTCCCATTTTCTATGTTCAGGTCTTGCTGCATGGTCTATGTGCTTTTACACTTTCTGTGGGCTCAGCAGGAACTACTCGGTTCATCTCTTAGCTACATTTTGTTACGTATAGGTCTTGGACTCCGTTATCCCTTCCTTAAACAAATATTTTAGGATAGAAGATACAGTCCCCAGACTCCTTAGTACCTTAGATGTATCCATAACTTCATCCCCATCAGTATTGTATTTATGGACTCAGGAAGAGCCAAGGGGTAACAAACCCAGTAAGCGCATGCATTCTCGGAGTACATGAAAACATTGGTTCTACTCTTGCTCTTGTATTGAATTTAATGCTCAAAGAAACTGTTAGAACTATCAGCATCTTATTTTGTTTATCAGGAGCTAAAATGCTGCAGCAGCTATCAAAAATACAAAATAATGTGAAGAGACTTCAGCGACAATTAAAAGATGTGAAGCCTACACCAGAATGTAAGTCATGATGGCAGATTTAAAAACCTTTTCCTCTGGAGACACGTTTCTTGCACAGTTGAGCTTGTGGTTCTCCTGCAGACTTGGGATACTGCTTCTCCAGTCTGTCTGCTTTTCCAGCAATCTGGGAAGGGAAGAATGGAGAAATGTGAGAAATGGTGAAAGATCGTTGTCCTGGTTTCGCTGGGATAGAATCATAGAATCAAGTTTTTGTTCAGAGAAGCTGCATTTCTAAAGTATGCTGCATTTTTGAAAAGACTGCAGCACCTCCTTTGGTGGGAACAGAGTTGGTAAGGCACTTTGGTTTAGTTTGTAGCCAGCTGTGGTATGCAGGTATCCGTAGCGATCAAGGACTTTTCGATTTGTTTTTTGCTAGAAGGAGCATGGCCGGGGCGATTGACACCTAAATTGGCAAGTGGGTATTCCATACCATGTAATGTCTTGCTCACTATAAATGGGAAAGTTTGTTGAGGGCAGGCTCTCTTCTCCTGCCTTTGTCTCTCCCACTTTCACTTCTTCAATGGCCTCTGTCCCTGGAGAGTCTCACTTGTCATTCTGCTCCCAAGGCCTACTCTCTGTCCTTATGAGGTTGCAGTTTCAGGACTTTCCTGCTCTGGGATTGCTGGCTGAGAACGGGCTGGACATTGGCCAAGGAGTGGTGAGCAGCTGCACCATATGTCACTTACCTGTATATATTATTATTGTTATCATTATTAGTAGTAGTATTATTTTTTCATTTTATTCCAGTTATTAAATCTTATCTCAACCCATGGGTCTTTTTTCCTGATTCCCCTTCTCAAGTGGGGAGGGGTCATTGGTCAATAGAACAGCTGGCTATTGTTTAGCCCCAGATATGGGCTAAACAGACAGTCGCAGAGTGTGGAAACAGAGAAACTTACTCGGTCTTAGAAGTGGTGTGGGTTTGTTTCTTCAGGTTGTCGAAACACAGGTATTTTTTTATACGTAACTCTTTGCCTTATGTAAAACAAAGGTACTGTTCTAGTGCTGTTTACATACATCTCCCTTTCATCTGGTAAGAGGTCACAGAGTAGGGTCTACAGGGAGCTCATTTCCAGCTGTCCACATGGCTTTAAGTGTAAGTTGGAATTTTCTATGGAAAATGCTGAAACAACTCGTTCAATTTAGATGTTTTGAAACTTTTGGGAAGTAGGCACTGAAAGAACCGTTCTCCTGTGTTACTATACTACCTCGTGTGGAACTGAGGTTGAACCCCTCCTACTAGCTGAGTGCTTTCTGATGCTAGATAAAATACATCTCATTTCACTTATTCAGTGTCTATTCTATAAAAAAAGGCATTAACTTAATCTGTAAGCAAAGATACCAAGAATTAACAAGGCAAGCGTCCTGGTTTCAGCTGGGATAGTTTTCTCCTTAATATCTAGAATAGCGCTGTATTTTGGATTTAGTATGGGATTTAGTACGAGAAGAATGTTGATAATATGCTGATGTTTTTACTTGTTGCTAAGAAATCAAAGACTTTTCAACTTACCATGCTTTGCCAGTGTGTAGGTGCACAACAAGCTGGGAGGGGGCATAGCTGGAGCAACTGATCCAAATTGGCAAATAGGGTATTCCATACCATGCGATGTCCTGCTCAATATATAAATGAGGATTGGCTAGGAAGGTCGCTCACTCTCTTTTGGGATTGCGGTTTTGGGATTTCTCTCCTCTGGGGTCACAAGCCAGGGTTGGGATGGGTGTTGAGCAGTGGGTGGTGAGCAGTTGTGCCATACATCGCTTGTTTGCATATTATTAAATTTATTATTATTTAAATTTTACTTTATTTCAATTATTAAATTGTTCTTATCCCAACCCCCAAGTGTCCTTGCCTTTTCCCCTTCAGTTCTCTCCCCCATCCCCCGGGGTGAGGGAGGGTGAGTGAGTAGCTGTCTGGTGCTTGGTTGCTGTCTGGGCTTAAACCATGACAGTCCTTTTTGGCACCCAACGTGGAGGTTGAAAGCTTGAGACAACAGCAGATTTGACCAGAGTGTGTTAAAACAAATTTGCTATAAGCATTCATTATGTTTCCTTGGACGTCGCAGATCAAAATGTTGTTTTGTTTTTCTCAGAGAGTTGTTTTCAGAGTTGTGTTACGTAGCACCTTACTTGCCGTATGTGCTGTTTGCTGGTGTGTGTGCATGGGTTGCCATCTCTAGATGTTGGATTAGGATTAAGGATATTGTTTTGCTGGTTAAGGGTGTCGCTGTGCTCTGCTATGCTGGCCTCTGGTATGAGAAAATCATGGGTGGCAGGACGGATTTTGTATCTGTATTCAGAGATGGTGGGCGGTGTGAAGAGTGGAGCAGCGGTGCTGGCTTCATTTCCGTACCTCGGGAGCCTTCTGGTGGGCATTGTTGCCAGTTACACCCGTTGCTTTTTCTCTTTGAAGAGCCAATACATGGGGTTCTCTTCCGGGCCATTTACAAAAATTCTTAAGAATTCTGAATATCCTTGGGATGTTCAAACCAGCATGAACCTGTTGCTGTGTCTCCACTAACTAACAAAAAGGAAACAGAAACTTTCTTAGGCATTTTGGGTTCCTGGAGAATGCATATTCCAAATTATAGTCAGATTGTAAATCCTCTGTATCAAGTGAGCCGAAAGAAGAATGATTTTACATGGAGCCCTGAGCAACGACAAGCCTTTGAACAAATTAGGTGGAAGACAGCTGATGCCAGTCCGGGCAGGACAAGATGTTAAAAATGTGCTCTATACTGAAGAGAATAGTCTCACCTGGAGTCTCTAGCAAAAGCACCAGGGGAGACTTGAGGTTGACCCCTTGGGTTTTGGAGCTGGGGATCCAGAAGATCTGAAGCCTGCTGAAAAAGATATATTCAGCCCCAAGTGAAAAGGAGATATTAGCAGCATATGAAGGAGTCGGAGCTGCTTTGGAAGTGGTTGGAACTGAAGCACAGCTCCTCCTGGCTCCCCAGCTGCCAGTGCTGTGCTGGATATTCAAAGGGAGGGTCCCCTCTACACATCATGCAGCTGATGCCATGTGGAGTAAGTGGGTCGTACTGATCACACAAAGGGCTTTGATGGGAAACCCCAATCTCCTAAGAATTTTGGAAGTGATCACGAACTGGCCAGAAGGTGAAGATTTTGGAATGTCACCAGAGAAGGCAGTGAGATGTGCTGAAGAGGACCCATGTCATGGTTTGATTTGAGGGGGGAGGTTCTGGTGGCAGAAGCTGCCCACCAGATGGGACTCCTATCCCCCTCGAGGCTTGAGCCAATCGACACCTCTGCAAATTGCCCTATTTACGTCGGGACAAAGGAACCGGAAAGGTGTGCCTTTGCCCAGGAGTGAGGAGAGGGAAGGGGGGCGCTGCCCGCGCTCCCCGGCGCCTGGCCAGGCAGCGGCCCGCCCCGGGCTGGTGCCATCTGCTGAGGATGGCCGTGGCGGAGCCACCTGGGGAGAGCCCCGCTCCCGGGGTGCCCACCGGGTCGAGCTGAGATCTAAGAGAAACGGCCACACTGGCACCAGGTCAGTGAAGATGGAACGGGATGAGGTGTGCCAGAGCTGAGTTTCCCCTGCAACCAGTGGCGAGATGGCAGGTGGCCCCCTTGCAGCCATGGTGGTCCCGATGGAGCAGAGACCCACTCGCAGCCTGTGGAGAACCCACATCGGAGAAGAGATGCCTGAGCCTGAGGACAGTATGCATCTAGAGTCCGTGGGACAACCCCCGTCAGTGGGGAGGGGTTTTGTTCAGAGGAGATGCCTGAAGATAGTTGTGAAGCATGGGCACAGGTAGAGACACATTTAGAGTCTGCATAGAGACGCATCTAGAGTCTGCGTGACGACCCACGCCAGAGTGAGTGGCAACAACTCCCTAAGAATCCGAGACTGTGGTAAAGCCCGCACCGGAGCAATCCGATGGGGAAGGATTGCATCCTGTGGGTAGGACTCACGCTAGAGAAGTTTGTGGATTTTTCCTTGTGAGTAGGGGATCCACTGGAGCAGGGGAAAATGGTGTAAGGACTCCTTCTCCTTTAAGAAAGGAGCGGCAGTAACAAGATGGAATGAACTGACCTGCACTCCCCCATTCCCTGCCCCCCTGCGCTGCTGGGGGGAGGAGGTAGAGCCGGGAACAAAAGGAAAGGGGGGTGGGGAGGTGTTGTTTTTAAGATCTGGCCTTGTTTCCTTTTTATCCTTTTAAGTAACTGGTTTTTCTTGTCTTTATTCTTTTAAGTAACTGTTAATAAATTGTTTTGTTTTACGAAAGCTGAGTCTGTTTTGCCCGGGACCATGGTTGGTGGGTGCTCCCTCTGTTCTTGTCTCGACCCTCAGTTCTTTTATTATATTTTTCTCCTCTCCACTTTACTGGAGTGAGAGAGCGGCTGCGTGGAATTTAGTTGCCTGATCGGCCTAAAACAATGACACCCCACCATATAATAAACTGTGAGATAATGAGGAGCAATATGCTGTGTTCACAGATGGGTCCTGTCACATTGCAGGAAAACATAAAAGGTGTAAGGCTGCTGTGTGGGGCCCTACACGACACATCACAGAAGCTACTGAAGGAGAAGGTGGATTGAATCAGTTTGCAGAGGTGAAAGCCAACCAACTGGCTTTAGATACTGCTGAGCGAGAAAAGCGGCCAGTGCTCTGAACTAAGAGTTTTAAGTGATACTATTGTACTAATTTTGTTTATTATTTTTAAAGCCATTTTGGCTAAACTGTGTATTCAGTATGTGTCCATAGAGATGTGCTGGTTTAAAACATACTGCAAAACTTTTTCCTACTGTTGCAAAATAGATCTTCTCTAGACAGCTGTCTCACCATCTTTCTCCACGTTTAGGGCTACAGCATGCTGAAAGTACAGGACGAAGTCTTACTTTGGTGTTGCTTTGTCAGCTTTGCAAAAGTAGTGACCTTTAGGTTAAATAGGATTGCTACAGCCTGGTATGAACCAAAGATTTTAATGTGCTTCTTAAGTCACTTAACTGCATTGATATAAAAAACAAAAGTGTAAACTCTTTAGGATAAGGCTGTCTTATTCTGTAAATTAGTTGGAGGCTACTCAGGATGACACTCGTTTAATGGGAATAAGTATTTATACTGGCATTTGCATCCAGGTAGCTAAATCACTGTGAAACCACACCTTTCAAATAAATGGGAGTCTGTGTTTTAAGGCTGTTTGAGCTGGAAATGCATGCTCTTTTGTACATCGAAATAGAGGTGTCTCAGCAGTCTCTGCAAGTGCCTGCATTTCTGGATAGTGCTGAATTACTGGTAAATACTGTAGACTTCTTAAGTGATATGCTCTTTTCTTCTTTTCCTTTTTAGTTGTTGACAAACTCAGGGAAATGATGGAAGAAGTTGAAAATGCAATCAATGCTTTTAAAGAGGAACAGAGGCAAACGTATGTTTATGCGTGCTTCGGTGACAAGAAAAAGTGCTTTCATAAGACACAGTGAAAACTTTGCATTAATCGAGTAAACTATTCTTTTGATTTACTCTTGGTAGTGATTCCTGTGGTATGTAAATCAAAACTCAAGCTATCAACGTTAGAGTCTTGATACACAGCCTTTTAAAGAGGCTGTTTATATAGCTGTTGCAGTGATTCAATGTAACAATCATCTGCCTGTGAAAAGGCTTTTCAGAGAAAGGCTGCAGAAGAAATTAGATTGTGAGTTTTTGTTGTTGCTGTTGTTTTGTTTTTCAAGTGGGTGGGTCTTTCTTTTCCCTTTCTTTCTACCAGTGTCAGGAGGGGATTGAGTTAGTTGTTCGCGTGCCATAAATGTGTGCTTTCACTAAAAGGCTAACTTAATTCTGATTGTGTAGCTTTATTATGGTATCATTACAACTGTGCTGTCATCTGTGTTACCATTTCAGTTCTTAATCTTTGACGAATAGCTTTTGTGTGGTGTTGAACAATTCCAAAATTAATTTTTGATGAATGAACAATAAATACTGGATTTATTTTCTTAGATTTCAGTGTTCTCTTTTCAGATATGAACAGCTTTTGAAGGAGGAAAGAACTGCCATTAATGAGCTCAGTGTCTTTGAGAGAAAAGTGGAACTGTGGGCGTTAGGCAGCTCAAAAACAGAAAAAGTTTTGAAATTCCCATCAGCCAAGGTCTCAGTTAATAAAACACTGGAGAATCATCTACCTGAAGAAGTAGTAGAGTTTGAAAGATTTCTTCAGCGAACAGGAGGCTGGCAAGGAGGCTGGGATGATTATGATCATCAAATTTTTCTGAAAATATGGACAAAACACAAAGGAAGGCTGTCTTTTGTGGATGAAGCCCTTGAGTATCTCTGTGGAAGAACAAAAGAAGATATTGAACAGCATGACAAATGGTATCAACAATTCCTAATTTTACATAAAAGAAAGAAAGAGGTAAAATAACCTGTCTAGGGCTTTTGTAGCTTTAAGAAAAAGTACTTATTTTTAAAATGTATGCATGTCTTATTTTTGTATTTGCCTCTCTGGTAGTGGTGCTAGGTGGATTGCCGTTATAGTTGATGGTATATAAGTGAATCCTCAACTTGCCAAAAATATTTGTCTTAAAGAATTACCGATAAGCTGAGACCTAACAACACACTAAAGTGGGCTGTGTATTGCCAAAGTATATTATGAATGCTTTTGATGGCAGTGGTCCAGCAAGATAGATGCTGAACCAGAGCAGTAAGTGATCTTATCTGTACTTGCAGTTCTTGTTACATCTGTCCCTAAGAATATCTGTCCCACCGAACAGGCAATATACATATGCCATACTGACATAGAAAATTATGATTCCTTCAGGAATCATACTCACTATCCATCTGAGTAACTGTAGTGGTTTTATAATAAAAGGACTAAAGGTCAAGACAAGAACGGAGGGAGCACCACCAACCATGGTCCCGGGCAAAACAGACTCGGCTTTCGTAAAACAAAACAATTTATTAACAGTTGCTGAAAAGGACAAAGGGAAACAAAAACCGGTAACTTGAGAGGATAAAGAGAAAACAAGGCCAGATCTTAAAAACAACACCTCCCCACCCCCCTTTCCTTTTGTTCCCGGCTCTACCTCCTCCCCAGCAGCGCAGGGGGACAGGGAATGGGAGAGTGCAGGTCAGTTCATCCATGTTGTTACTGCCACTCCTCTCTTAAAGGACAAGGAGTCCTTACACCATTTTCCCTTGCTCCAGTGGATCCCCTACTCACGAGGAAAATCGACAAACTTCTCCAGCGTGAGTCCTACCCACAGGACGCAATCCTTCTCCATCAGATTGCTCCAGTGTGGGCTTTACCACAGTCTTGGATTCTTAGGGAGTTGTGGCCACTCGCTTCGGCATTGGTCGTCCCATGGACTGTAGATGCCTCACGACCTCGTTGTGCATCACATGCTCCATTATTAACAGTTACTCGTCGTGCATCCCTTGCTCCACGACCTCTCTCAGGCTCAGGCATCTCTGCCCCGACGTGGGCTTCTCCACAGGCCGTGTCTCCATGGGTCTCTGCACCGCCAAGCCCATCTTGGCTTCAGGGGGGCCACCTGCCATCTCCACCGGTTGCAAGGGAGAACTCAGCTCCAGCACACCTCCTCCCACTCCATCTTCAATGACCTGGTGTCCGGTGTGGCCATTTCTCTCAGGTCTTAGTCCTCTCTGGGTGAACTCAGCCCAGCGGGCACCCCGGGAGCGGGGCGCTCCCCGAGTTCCCCAAGCAGCTCTGTCGCCACCATCTTGAGCACGTGGCACCAGCCTGGCGTGGGCAGCTGCCCAGCCAGGGGCCAGGGAGCGAGGGCAGTGCCCTCCTCCCCTCTCCTCGCTCCTGGGCAAAGCACCTTTTCTGTTCCTTTGTCCCAACTTAAATAGGGCAATTCACAGAGGCACTGATGATTGGCTCAACCCCAAGGGGGATGGGAGTCCGATCTGGTGGCACAGGGAGCAAATCCCCTCTCCTACCACCAGAGCCCCCTCCCCCACATCAAACTATCACAGTAACAAATGATACACTGACCTAAAAAGTGAATTATAAAAGAGTAGGTAGAATTGTTAATTCGGAAAAAAAAAAAACAAACAACCTGAAACTTAACATTCTTAACTAATCAAAGTTAATATGACTGCCGTAACTTAAATAATTTTAGCAGGCACATATTAAATCATAGAATCGTTTGGGTTGGAAAGAACCTTAAAGATCATCTAGTTCCAGCCCCTCTGCCATGGGCAGCAACACTTTCCACTACATCAGGTTGCTCATCCAGCCTGGCCTTGAACACCTCAAGGGATGTGGCAGCCACAACTTCTATGGGCAACCTGGTCCAGTACCTCACCACCCTCAGTGACGAGTTTCTTCCTAATATCTAATCTAAATCTCCCCTCTTTCAGTTTAAAGCCATTGCCTCGTGTCCTATCACTACATGCCATTCTAAAAAGTCCATCTCTAGCTTTTTGTGGGTCCTCTTTATAGGTACTGTAAGGCTGCTAGAATGTCTCCCTGGAGCCTTCTCTTCTCCAGGCTGAACAACCCCAACTCTCTCAGTCTGTCTTCACAGCAGAGCTGCTTCAGCTCTCTGATCATCTTTGTGGCCTTCCTGTGGACTCGCTCCAGCAGCTCCATGTCCTTCTTATGTTTGGGACCTCAGAGCTGAACACACTACTCCATGTGGGGTCTCACAAAGGCAGAGTTAGAGGGACAGAATCACCTCCCTCGACCTGCTGGCCACGCTTTTCTTCATGCAGCCCAGAATACAATTGGCTTTCTAGACTGCAAGCACACATTGCTGGCTCCTTATTCAAGCTTATGTTGAGCTTCTTATCAACCAATACCCCCAAGTCCTTTTCCTCAGGGCTACTCTCAATCCATTCTCCACCCAGCCTGTACTTGTGCTTGGGATTGCCCTGACCCACGTGCAGGACCTTGCACTTGGCCTTGTTGAACTTCATGAGGCTCACATGGGTCCACTTCTCAAGCATGTCAAGGTCCCTCTGGATGGCATCCCTTCACTCCAGCATGTCCACCACACCACACACATCATGGTGCTGTCGTCAGCAAACTTGCTGAGGGTGCACTCAATCCCACTGTCCCTGTCGCCATCAAAGATGTTAAACAGTGCCGGCCCTGATACCGACCCCTGAGGAACACCACTCGTCACCGGCCTCCACTTGAACATTGAGCTGTTGACCGCAGCACTTTGAGTGCGACCATCCAGCCAATTCCTTATCCACCGAGTGGTCCATCTGTCAAATCCATGTTTCTCTAATTTAGAGACAAGGATGTTGTGTGGGACAGTATCAAATGCTTTGGAAAAGTCCAGGTAGACAATGTCAGTTGCTCTTTTCTTATCCACCACCAATGCTGTAATCCTGTCATAGGCAGCCACCAAATCTATCAGACACAATTTGCCCTTAGCGAAGCCATGTTGGCTCGCACCAATCACCTCCTTATTTTCCATGTGCCTTAGCATAGTCACCAGGAGGATCTGCTCCATGAACTTGCAAGGCACAGAGGTGAGACTGACTGGCCTGTAGTTCCCTGGGTCTTCTTTTTTCCCCTTTTTGAAGATGGGGGCTATGTTTCCCCTTTTCCAGTCAGTGAGAACTTCACCAGATTGCCACGACTTCTGAAATATGATGGATAGTGGCTTAGCAGCCTCATCCACCAGTTCCATCAGGACCTGCGGATGCACCTCATCAGGTCCCATGGACTTGTCCACCTTCAGGTTCTTTAGATGGTCTCGAACCTGATCTCCTACAGTGGGCGGTTCTTCATTCCCCCAGTCTCTGCCTTTGCCTTCTGCAGCTTGGGCTGTGCGGCTGGAGCTCTTGTCAGTGAAGACTGAGGAAAAGAAGTCATTGAGTACCTCAGCCTTCTCCATATCCCGGGTAACCAGATCTCACGTTACCTTCTGGAGAAGACCCACGTTTTCCTTAGTCCTCCTTTTATCACTGACATAACTATAGAAGCTTTTCTTGTTGCCCTTGATGTCCCTGGTCAAATTTAATTCCATCAGGGCTTTAGCTTTCCTAACCTGATCCCTGTTTGCTCGGACAATTTCTCTGTATTCCTCCCAGGCTACCTGTCCTTGCTTTCACCCTCTATAGGTTTCCTTTTTGTGCTTGAGTTTGTCCAGGAGCTCCTTGTTCATCCATGCAGGCATCCTCGTGGTTTTGTGTGACTTCTTTGTAGGGATGCACTGCCTCTGAGCCTGGAGGAGGTGATCCTTGGATATTAACCAGCTTTCATAGACTCCTCATCCCACCAGGGCTTTATCCCATGGTACTCTACCAAACAGATCCCTTAAGAGACCGAAGTCTGCTTTCCTGAAATCCAGGGCTTGCTGTGTGTCCTCGTCGTCCTCGTCGCTGCCCTAAGAATTTTGAACTCCACCATTTCATGGTCACTGCAGCCAAGGCTGCCCTTGAGCTTCACATTCCCCACCAGCCCCTCCTTGTTGGCGACAACATAGTCCAGCAGAGGACCTCTGCTCATTGATTCCTCTGTCATTTGGAGAAGGAAGTTGTCATCAGTGCATTCCAGGAACCTCCTGGTTTGCTTATACCCTGCTGTGTTATCCCTCCAACAGATATCAGGGTGGTTGAAGTCCCCAGTGAGAACCAGGGCTTGTGAACGTGAGGCTGCTCCTATCTGACTATAGAGGCCCTCATCCACTCGGTCTTCCTGCTCACGTGGCCTGTAGCAGACCCCAACTATAATGTCACCTGTCCCCTGCCCATCCTCTAATCCTGACCCGTAGGCTCTTGGTCGGCTCCTCATCCATCCCCAGGCGGAGCTCCATGTGCTCCTGCTGGTCACTGACATAGAGGGCAACATCTCCTCCTTATCTCCCCTGCCTGTCCTTCTTAAAGAGCCTGTAATCTTCCTTTCCAACACTCCAGTCATAGGAACCATCCCACCATGTCTCCATGATGCCAATAAAATCATAACCTTTTAGGTGTGCACAAATCTCTAACTCCTTTTGTTTATTCCCCATGCTACATGTGTTTGCATAGAGGCATTTAGGTTGGGCCCTCGATGAAGCTGACTTACTGCCTGGAGGGGCTGGAATTCCTTTCTGCTGCACTTCAGGTGTTCTCAGCTTGTCACCAGCAAGCCTGATACTATCCCTCTCCCTTTTCAAGTCTAGTTTAAAGCCCTGTCAGTGAGCCCTGCTAGCTCATGAGCAAAGACCCTCTTCCCCCTTTGAGAAAGATGAATCCCATCTTGCACCAGCAAGCCTGGTGCCATGTAGGCCATCCCGTTATCAAAAAACCCAAAATTGTGGCAGTGACACCAGCCACGGAGCCATGTATTAATAGACTGGGTGTGTCTGCTTCTTCCAATGTCACTGCCTGCAACTGGAAGAAGAGAGGAAAAAATAGCTCGTGATCCAGGTTCCCCTACCAACCATCCCGGGGCCCTGAAGTCTCTTTTGAGTGCCCTTGGACTATGCTTTGCAGCTTCATCACCACCCACATGGAAAAGCAGTAATGGGTAATAGTCTGATATATTAAACCTGCCTATGTGATCCATAAAATAGAAAGAAAAATGGTGAGAAAGCAGAAATAGCTCTTTCTTTACCTAAAGTTTTGCTTTTAATGGACTTTTAATTCCTATCTTCAATTTGTAACCTTGAAGCATATGTTTTCACCAGACCAAATTAACAGGAATGTATAAATTTTTCATGATTTTTTTTTCCTGCTGTTTTCTTGCAGTCAATCAAGAAGTGGAAAGAAAAGCAGCAGCAAGAAAAAGAAGGAAATTTGAAGGAGAAAGAGAAATCAGAAAAAATGCTCAAGGAACAATGTCTAAAGCATGAAGAAGCTCAGAAGCAAAAAGCAGAAGAAAGAAAAAGACAACAAACAGCAGTTGAAGCATGGAAGAAACAGAAAGCAATAGCATTTGCAATGGAACAGGCATCAGAACTAAAACTAGAAGAAGAGAAGGAGAAAGAGCAACAAAAAGAACGCCAGCACCAATGCCGCAGGAGGTTACTGTTGGAAAGCTATACCTTGCAGAAGAAAGAAAAGGAGGAGCTTGACAAGCTTGAAGAGGAGAAGAGAGAGGAAGCTGAGGAGGAGGAAAGGAAGAGAATTGCTGCAGAAGAAATTACTAAGTTTCAAGAGCGTGTGCGTAATTGCATCTCCATTTATGCACGTTGTTTTAAATTCACCTACTTCCTCCTACAACAGAATCTGTTAGACACTTTTTAAAATCCTAAATACTCAAGTTTCATTCATTTAAATCTATTTTTGATTCACTATGAGTAACAGCATCTCTTACATGCAAGAAACAGCATGAAACTTTATTTTCATAGAATCGTAGAATGGTTTGGGTTGGAAGGAACCTCAAAGATCATCTAGTTCCAGCCCCCAGCCATGGGCAGCAACACTTTCCACTACATCAGGTTGCTCATCATAAAGCCGATCCAGCCTGGCCTTGCACACTTCCCGGGATGGGCCATGCACAACTTCTCTGGGCAACCTGGTCCAGTGCTTCACCGCCCTCAGAGTGACGAGTTTCTTCCTAATATCTAATCTAAATCTCCCCTCTGTCAGTTTAAAGCCATTGCCCCTTGTCCTATCACTACATGCCATTGGAAAAAGTCCATCTCCAGCTTTTTGGAGGTCCTCTTTATAGGTACTGTAAGGCTGCTAGAAGGTCTCCCTGGAGCCTTCTCTTCTCCAGGCTGAACAACCCAGCTCTCTCAGCCCGTCTTCATAGGAGAGATGCTCCGGCCGTCGGATCACCTTTGTAGCCCTTCTCTGGACCCACTCCAGCAGTTCCACATACTTCTTATGTTTGGGACCTCAGTGCTGTACACAGTACTCCACATGGAGTCTCACAAAGGTGTTCCTTTCCTCAATATCTAAGTTCTACAGGGTTATTCAAGCCCAATTTTCTTTCTACATATAAAAGTGGTTTAATTTACTTCATTATGAAAATGTTTGGGAAAACCAGCTTGGGCTGTGATGCTTTCCATGCTATAGAAAATGTCAAAAGACCTGACTGTTGTATGCAGATAGGAAAGAAAAAGATACGTTTGAAGACCCTGGAGGCTTCAGTAGCTGTAAGGTCAAGTTAGATCCCGTATCAATGTAAATCTTATTGTCAGCATTCAAATTAGAGTTCATTTTTGTAAACAGATTAAACTACATCCATTTTTTTTTTCAAAGCTGTGTAACTATAATTGGTTTGTGTGGGACAAGCTACAGCAAGTATCTACCTAGTGTCACTTTATTCTAAACTATGACAAATAATTTCAAAACAAAAAAAAATCACAACTGTGGAAAGGCTGCATATATATTTTCATACAATTTGTTTTGCTTCCAAAGAAAAGTTTGCTTTTCCATTTGTTATGTGTTTCAGGATCTACATAAACTGGAGCTAAGGATTCTACAAAAACAAGCTAAAGAAGTAGAGAAACAAGAAAAAGAAAAGAGGTTGGCAAAGTTAAGAGAGAAGGTAACTTTTCTTGTTCTAATCTGAGGTGCATGCAGCTTGGTTGTTTAAACAACCTTTTTCCTCATTGATCTAAAAAGCAATTATTTTTACTTATGTAAATGGTTGATAAGAGAGAAAAAAATAAATAATAAGTTATGGTTGTTCTCAAGAGACAAAAATGCAGCAGGCATAGTTGCTCTTATGTTAAAAAAAATGGTAAGAGAGAAATTATGTATCTACAGAAAATATTTATTCTGAGTAAAGCCTATAGCTCATACAAATGAGCTGCAATATGGATGGTGTTTTATATTTTTCAAATGGTGCCATTATTTACAAGAAGTAGGCTGGCCTCCAGAAGAGTTTTGGGACCATTGTCTGTGTTCTTAAGAGTTTAATCTTTTAAATTACTAAAGTTTAATGAGAGCAAGCAGTTGTTTCCCCTCTTACTGATGTCATGTTCCTGCCATTTCCCGTAATAGTAGGGGGGGAAAAAAGTCTCTTTCTGGCTAGCCAGCTGTGTTTTGTTTACTCTGCATGTATTCATGCGGTGAAGACCTGAGGGGTGCACGTAACTCATTCTGGGATCAATGAAAAAGACCGGTTTTTTATTTGTTGGTTTCATTCTGAGGTCGAGATTGATGTCACCATCAAGAGACCAGTCCAGGTTGTACAGACCAGCCGAGGTCTGGAAGGAACGTGCAGAAGAGATGGCGTCAAGAGCTTCAGAACCGGTTTTCTGTATTCCCCATAGGTAAGAAGGAAAGTGGTGGACCCATAGCATGACAAAAGCACAGTTACACAAGAGCTGTTTATGCCTTTTTTTCCTTGTTTTCAGGGCTGTCCCAGCCTGGAGACAAGGCTTATAGATGAGAACCTGCCTGGCTCTGTCACAGGGTGATGACTTCGTCCGCGCTGTAGCGGCCAGCAGCTCTCCGGAGCGGTCACAAAATTTGCTTGACACAATGACGTACGGTGACCTTTGTATTTCGCGCGTGTCAGATTTAAACCGTCACCTGTCACGCTGGCCAAGTTTGCGTGGCGGCACCCGTCTCCGCCTGCGCCAAGGGCGCCGTTGCCGGCGGGCTGCCGCCCTGGCGTGAGGCGCGGCCACCGGCCGGTCTTCCCCTGGGCGGGGCGGGGCGAGCGCGCGGGCGCGGTGACGTCACCGCGGAGGGGGCGGGGCAGACCCAGCGCGTGACGCGGTCTGTGCGCGCCGGCGGCGGGTAGTGGCAAGATGGCGGCGGCGCCGTCGTGCTCGGGGGAGGCGGAGCGGCTGGACTTCCTGAGGGAGCGGCATGTGCGCTTCTTCCAGCGCTGCCTCCAGATCCTGCCCGAGCGCTACTCGTCCCTGGAGACCAGCAGGTAGCAGGTCGGGCTCTTCGTGCCGCGGAGGGGCGGCGGGCGGACCGGCCTCCTGCCTGCCGCCGGGTCGGCGCCGCACCCGGGCGGCGGTCGCCGCCGTGTCGGCCTTCGTGGCCGCGGGCCCCGGGCCCCGCCGCGCTCGGACTGGCGGCCGGGGTCTTGGGTCGGGCCGCGCGGAGGGAAGGCCGGACCGACCCCTTTGCTTTTGGCTCGGCGGGCCCCGGCCCGTCTCGGGGAGGCGGCGGCTCTTCCCTCCCCGGCGAGCGGTCGCGCTGACGGGAAATCCGTCCTGGAGAGCTGCCCGCCCGGCCCGGCTTCCCGCGGCCGTGGGCGCGGTACGGCAGCGCAGCGTGCTGGCCGCCCGCACGGCCGGGCCCTGCGGCGGCCGGAAGGAGAGCCGTCCGTAGAACCTGCCCACCGGCAGACGGGTCTGAAAAACACAAGTTGGTGTAGGGGGTTAGTGTGTGCTCGTTTAAACTCCCCGGTATCCACGAGGGAAAACGTGTTGATCCTTTTAATCTATTTTCAGGTCAGCACTTCGCTCTTTTAATCCACCTTGGAAGCCGATTTTAAAATAAATTACTTAAGCCTTTTATAGCTTGAAGTCAGCATACCGAAGACTTGTTTATGTAACAGAAATAATTTAAATCTTCATTAGCTATTATAAGAGTTAAAATACTAGTAAAGTATGTTCCTCGCTTTGAGTTAGAGGGACACTTGTCCCTGTAATGACTTCAGAATATATTTATTTGAGATTCTTGAAGTCCTCACGTAAGTTAGTCAGTTACATCTGAGGCACAAGAGGATCAGTAATCTGATTGTCAAGCTGCACTTGGTGAAACTTGGAGACATGTAGAGGGTTCAGTATCTTATTCAACCAGTGAAATCAAAAGATGCTTTTCACTTTATAATCTTCTGCACGTCATGCTGTGAAGAGTGCTTAGTGGCTTTGGTCAAGTCTTCTTGCTAAATGAAGCTTTATTTCGCTTGAGAGTACAGACGCTTGGCAAGAACACGTAAGGACTAATAAGGATAGTGGCAAACTGTGTGTGGAATAACACATAACTTTAAAAAGGAAAGTTAGAAATTCTGATTTCAGAGGGTCACAGGGAGCAAATCCCCTCTCCTGCCACCAGAACCCCTTTACACCAACCCATCACAGAGGTATAGATCATTTATTCATTAGGAATTAGCCAATGTTGCACTGTACTTTGTCAGTTATTTTAAATGACAGCAAGAGGAAGTCTAGGCATGCTACAGCCTTAACTCTTTCTGGGCTTTAAAGGTAGAATAGCTTGCAGATATATTAGAGTCATAATGTAAAGGGCTAACCTTAGCCACAGTGACGCATGGAGAATGGCTAAAGAAATGAGGCTTGTTCAGCCTCGAGGAGGGAGGATCTGATCGTGGTCTTCCATTAAAAAGAAAGTAGTTACTGAAAAACATGGAGGTGTGCTCTTCACAAGGAGCAGAGTGACAGGGCAGGAGGCTATTGGAATGAGTTGCTTCAGGGAAAATTGTCTGAATGTAGGAAAGGTGTTCCTCGCTGTTAGAGCAGTTAACCATGAATAGGTTGCCCAGTGAAGTGCCAGAGTCTCCCTTAAAGACCTGGCTCGTCAAGATCCTGGGTCATCCAAAGGTCCAGTGTTCCACAGAAGGCAGGACTGGTGATCTCCAGGGGCCCTTGGCAACCTAGACATTTCTGTTCTGTGATTTACAGTGCCACGCTGTTGCAATTTGCCCCTGAGCTGCAACAGAGGCTGTAGTTTATGTAGGGTCTTCCCCAATGTTACTGAATAATGCTAGTAATAACCCTGATTGTATTGAGAACTCTTGAAAAATTAATGAGCTATCTGAACTTGTATTTAATGTGTGCTCATAGTAGCCACAATGCATTAGATAACCAGTGCCTACTGTGTTGCACATAATGGCTGTGCAACACTGAAAAAACACTGTTTTCTGAAAATTGGAACTGTCAGTTTGAAACTATTTTGAAATGCCTTAGTTTTTGGCTAATGAGCACAGTCTAAAGGCTTAATTAGAACAAAAATCCTGGTTGTCTAAATTCATGCATTTTTTTTGAAGTCGTGAAGTTTTTACTCAGCCAGAGGTTTTTCAGTTCTGTGAAAAAATTTATGCTGATCTTTAGGTCAGTGTTCTGCAGATGTACATACATGTCTATTAACTAACTCTAGGCAGGGGATCGAGCCGTAAGTGCATCTTCCCCTGTTTGACCTTGAGGATACGAAGTTTGCCTTTTTGACAAGTGCAGTGTCACTGAGTTCAGCAAGCCTCCAGAGCTAGGACTGCTGCAGAAGGGTAGTGCTGCTACGGTTTTATTCTTACCTCCCTTTTTCCTGCATTTGTGTGGTTCCATGGTGAGTTAGATGGAGAAACTCAAATAAGTTTAAAAGATTTGTCCAAAAAAAATTAGTGAGTTGGTTTTGGTTTACTGTACTGCATCTGAAACAACTGCATTTGTTGTCACCAGGCAGGGTAGTAGAGAATGAAATTTTTCACACATTGCTCGTCCATTCTGACTTAAACCATAGTTTGTCAAACACTAAGGGAGTAGGTACAGCAATAAAGAACTTTGATTTTCTTTACATAGCTTTATCTTTAGTTATGGCATGCGGCTTCAGCAACAGGAGTTTTTTAAGTAATAGAGTTGATAGTGTTTCACACATGGTCAGTCAGTACTGTGAAGTTTTGCAAGAGAATGCAACTCTGAAGTCTTTTGTATTGTGGTACTTCATGGTGCTCTTTGTAGCATGTTTATTCAGTTTCTCAGATCAATCACTTCAGAAATGCTTCCTGAATTCTGCAGAGAATCTGTGGTCTTTGTCCATGTCTGAAGATGAAGAATCTGAATCTGTCATCAGAAAAGTCTTTGCTTGTCTTGGAAGGGAGCTTAAAATGAATGATTCCTGTTTTGTAAGCTTTCAGTAGCTCACTTAATGAGTTTCAGCTGTCAGGCTTTGTTGATGCCTGTCTTCCTAAATTCATACACATGCGGTAACCGAAGTGGTAGAAGGCATAAAGAAAAGATACAGCAAAGTGCTGCCAGTTTTGGGCCTTGTCTTACAAAAGACTACCCTCAGTGGAAATCATTGTATGTTACGTTTTCATGCTTCGTATTATGTGTCAGCTAAGGTGCTGCTAAGAGATGTCTTGGTTAGTCTTAGAACGTTAGTCTTAGTCTTAGTTTGTTAATCTTCTGTGAGGCAGGATAGAATATAGAGTAAGAATGCAGTATCTAAGTGACCATCCTGATGTGGTGCCAGATGTTCTTGCCCATCACATGTGAATTCTAACACATTGTACGGCTGTTCCTTCGTCATGCTGGCACTATTAACAGAGAATCAGCTCTAAATCAGTAAACTGAAACTTAACTATATGTAAAACCACTTTTATACTTTGGTTTATCTGATCTACATATTTTTAAGTATAGACGAGATTTATTACTTGTCTTGCATGCGCAGGCTTGTGGTTTTGGACCTAGTTTGCAGCAGTTTCTAGTGCTGGAGTTGGCCTGTCCTTTGTCCCACATTGGAAGTAGCTTAGCTGGGTAACATAGTGTCATAATGTCTTTACTATGTAGTTTCAGTAAAAGATGGGCAAGCTTAGTGTTGGTGAGAATCAGAAAATATATGCAAGGTTTCAAAGAAATAGTTTACTGTAACTGAATAGTAAATTCCTTGTTTTTCAATAAAAGTAGTGGTTTTGCTTGAAATAATGGCTTATTACCCACAGTCAGATTTTGGGTTACACAGATCCGATCAATGGCAAAAATTGATATAAGCCTTGAATTGTTAATTTTGCACTTTGAAAGACTATTTTTTAGTCATCAAATGGCTTAAAAAGATGGCTTAAAAGATACTCTTGTCTCACTCAAGTTCCTTTGCATGCAGCATACTTTTTTTAGCTCTCTATGCTCAAAAACTTTATTTGTAATAATAATAATAGTAAGAGACATATTTTTAAAATCCAGGGATTACAGGGTAAGTTTACACTTGCTTTCTGTCCTGAATATGTGCCATAATGAAGCTGTATGCTATTCCATGTTTGGTTTTGTTTTGATTTTGAGTGGGTTTTTTTTGCGAGCACCTTAGAGTTACATGGAGGGGTTTTTTGAAGAAGAAATGTTCATGATCAATATCCAAGCGGATTATAGGAGTGGTATGAAAAGCAATGCAAAAGCTGAGGGTTAAATTAAAAGATAGTGTATAATCAAGTAACCTCAGCTTAGCAAGTCACCATTATTCAACTGAGTTGTGGCCACTGCTTGTGCTATGTAATCGTAGATGAGAACAGTTTTGGAGCAGAAGTTGTTGACTTAAATTCTGCTTCTGAATGGCCACAGGATGACTATAGCAGCTGGTCAGCCCAGTGATAGGAATGTCACCCTTTGAGGTTGTGCCTTTTTATTGAGATCGGTGCCTGCTGCATCATCATTTGGCTGCTGTGTTTTAATGAGAATAATTCTTTTGGAGGTGTGTTTTGGCCTGACATATCACCATTTTTTCTTTGGTCTTACTGTTTGCGGTTCTAATGCATAACCACATGCAGAAATTAAGTGGCTGTAGAGGCTTCTGTCCACATCTATCTCCTCATCTTCAGAGGTACCTATTACTGATAGCCAGCTTGTGAAGTAACTGCAAATTATAACCGCCTAAGGAAAGCTGGCATTAACTTTTGGTTTTCCTTAGCATGCTAAACCAGTTTCTGCCTGTGTAGCAGCTGCTTCACAATCCATCGTCTTATCTGGTGAGAGAAGAGCAGGAATTTCTAGAAGGAAGATAGGCAGATGCAAGTGTGGGTGGCAGAGTATACATCCAGCTAATTTTAATCTGAGTCAGAACTTCCAAGGTACCATTACATGAACATCTTTTCTCCTAGCAAGCTGTCTTAAGTTCCTAACCCAGTGCTGTTACTTTGGTGCTTTGTCAGAGCAAATAATGCAGCTGTTTCAGGCTCCATGCTGTAAGCTAGGTGACTGCAGGGGTTTGAGGTAAAAACAAAATGCGTGAAGACGGTGTTGGTTAACGAGTATGGTAGACACGTTTTCAGAAGGAAATGGGCTGTGAGCAAGACAGACAGACATTCAACATGCTAGCTACTGCACTCCTGTATTGGGTACTTAGATTTCAATCTTAGACTAACCTAGTCATCTAGGCTCCTTTATACCACAGGTCAAGAAATAAGTATCTCTAGATGGTAATTCATCCTGTGTGCCTATTTGTACATTGATTGCTTACAAAGGAAGCCTTGCTGTTTGACACAACTTCTAAGTGTCTGAAACTGGGTTTGGGACACCCTGAGAGTGAGCTTACTGCAGTTCAGGGTTGCTTTGCACTTACTGCATATTTAGGAGATTCATCACAGAGAACTAGTGTTCTGTATGTTAATAACCAAGTTTACTTTGTAGTGCTTTTTCAGGTAAGCAGGCCCTTAGGTTAACGTCTGAGTTGGCATATCATTACTACATAAAAGGAGGGGTGGCTTATATGAAAAGCCTTGTTGAGACAGAGAAATGTTTACAGTACAAAGAGCATAATTTTGTCCAGTAGATGGATTCCATGTTTTCTGAGCTAGGCTCTATGTGTTGCACCACAATCAAAGGCTGAGAATTCATGGATATTTCTGTTTTTGCAACCGTTTGTTAATTTCCCCATGATATTTATGGTGGGAAGTGTAAGTCTTATCTTTTTCTTTTAGGTTGACAATTGCGTTTTTCGCACTCTCTGGTCTGGATATGTTGGATTCCTTAGATGTGGTGAACAAAGATGATATAATAGAATGGATTTATTCCCTGCAGGTCCTTCCCACAGAAGACAGTGAGTGAGTTTTTAGTTTTTTTTATTGATATTAACATCTTTACTTTTGTTTTTCACCTGGGGAATAGTGGATGGCTCTTGGTTTTTATGAAATGCAAGGTTGACTTTCCTGAAGTGCTGTCCTGATAATTTCAGATAGCAGTGTTGAGCAAATCCTAGAAATAGATCCCTCCAAAGTAATAAAGCTAGAAAAAGGTATTAGTTTGGCTTTTTTATGTATTCGACATGAAGCTATTAAATTAATTTGAAGATAAGACATTATCGAATAGTAATGAAGCATCTTTAAGCATTTAATTCTTTAAGCATCTCAGAGGAGTGTTTCACCTGGTTCCAAAAGAAATGCATATGTTATATAAGTATTACAAGTCTAATAGTGATTATATTGACTTCCACTAATTGTAGCTATACCAGGATCTCTGAGCACAGGTGTGGTTATTTGAAACAGCTTTTGGAAAATGGCAGGTGTAAGGTTAAGAAGCAAAAAGAATGAGCACATTTCCTGCTTAAAAATGAAACATCTATTTGTTAGGTCTGTGAAGGTTAAATTTACCTAAGGTTTTTAGAAGAAATAATGCTGTTGCATCCCAGCTGTCCTCAGATTGAAAGGTGCATAGCAGAGCCAAGGCGGGGAGGCAGCACACGAAAGGGTCCCTTTCTGGGTGACAAAAGCCAGGGAGGTGCTGTTTCTGTGGGCTAGGTGGTATTGGCAGTTTTTTCTGCGGCAGTGCAGGTGAGTGGCTAATAGCAGTAAAAGGAGTGGAAGGGAGGGAGGTGTGGGGGAGGCACTGATGCCCTGTGACAGGAGGTGCTGGCATGTGATGTGCTGGGCTGGGGATAGCTCCAGGATGGTCTCTAGAGAAGAGGTAATGCCAGGTACCTGTCTGTAAAATCATGCACAGGTACTTTGTATGTTGAATAGTTGTAGAAGAAAAATTGTGCATTTCCTGATTATATCTAGTGTAATTATATACTACAAATTAGATCTCTTCCCTAAAAGCAGTTTTATGAAATAAAAGCAGTTTTATGCAGTAAGCATATGAAAGTCAAGATTGCTGATGCTTGATTTTTACAGTAATAAAAAGATCTCTTTTCTTATTCTGGCAACTTAAAAGCCATCAGATTCACCCCAGGCATTAGCTCTGATAGATTTGGTTTTTCTTGTGTTGTATTCCACGACTGATTATAGAAAATTAGGAGTTGGGATCATATAATTATTTCCACAACATTTTTAATGATGAGAAGGTTCCTGTCCCTTAGCATTAAAAAAAAATTTCCAGGGTGTACATACTTTGGTTTTTTGTTGCTCACTTGATCTTTATCCCAATCTTTAGGAATGTATTCTGAAAGAACAGTGAAGTTTGCAAGAAGAGGGATTAAAGTTGGCATTTTTTGTTTGTCTCTGATAGTATGCAGTAATTCTCAGTAAGATTTTTTTCTGCCTAGCCAATGTTTGGAGTAGTCCCACTGTCAAGAGCCTCCTAGGGAGGGCAGTATAAATCTCAGCATGCAGATGTGGAAGCCAACAGTCCAGGGCACAGCTGAGATCTTCTTTTTCTAGCTGTCATGCCATAATAAGATTACAGGAATTTAGTTTTGCAGAGGGTGCTTTTGACAGTGTGTTCTGTGCTTTTAAGTAATGAGTCTCTCCTTTTTACCAGAAGAACAAACTTCTCTCCGATCCTATATTTTTGTATCACTCGTAAGAACTCTGTTCTTCCTAAACTCTCTTGCTTTTGGTAATAACACTACTTTATCTGGTCACGTAACCCCTAAAGCTTCAGCATTATTTTTATTCTGTTTTTACTTCATTTCATGGAGAACAGATGATGCAAAATGTAAATGATACCAACAGCAGTAAGTTGGATACTGGATGACTAAATGATCAGAAGGGAATGCGTACCTTCCTGTAATGTCTACTTGCGATAAAATATGTTGACTTTCTGGTTTTTAATCCTGGATGTGTGCAATATTTGTTAATTGGCAGCCTCCTAGCAGGAGAGCTCTAACTCCCTCTTTTGGCCTGTTGGAAGAAGTAGCTAAACTCTAATAGGCTGAAGCAGTGAAACTTTTGGGTTCAAAATGTTTGCGCATCTCTAGTTAAAGAGAATGGTTGCTAGCTTGATGCATTCAAATCTTTGCTTTTAAAGAAATGTTCTATTGCAGCTTTTTTGACATGTATGCTGATAAATCCCTCTTTGCAGGGAAAATTGATTTTCAGATGTTTATATTATACCCCTTTTTTATTGTGTAGTTTCTGGAATGGTGAATTCCAGTAATCTTGCCTCAGGTAACTGTATTGTTCTTGGTATAAGTCTTCATTACTTTTGGCTCTGGGACTGAAAACCAATTTAAAACTTACATTGTAAATCAGAATGTGTTTTTATGGAATATTCGTTCCTTGTTTTTGATCGCATCACTGGTTGAGTTCCTAAAATGATCTAAAAGAGAATTCCTGTAATTTTTATTGGAAAAATAAGTTTCTCTGCTGTTCATGTTTGTCCCTCCAAAGCTTCCGTATCCACAGCATTTTGTTTGATTTTTATTTAAAACAGCTTTTTAAGAGGGCAAATTCAAATTATTTCAAGAGCTGCTGCTGCCTTACAGTCATTTTTACAGTGGATGAAAGACATAACTGGTGATGCTCTGCAAACTTACCATCTGTTTAATTTTATCAATAGCTATTATAGTAGGTATACTGGCTGGTATAGAATTATTTTTTTTCCATTGTGGCCTGTATGCAGCTGTGTTTTGGGTTTATGACTAAAACAGCATTGGTAGCACACCAGTGTTTCAGCTGTTGCTGAGCAGTGCCTGCGCAGCACCAAGGCTGTCTCTTTTCCCCCCTGTGCATCCCTTCTCCCCCAGCAGATGCAGCCAGGGACACAGCCAGGACACCTGACCCTGACTGACTCGAGGGATGTTCCATGCTAACTGACACCCATGTTCAGCAGTAAAAGCTCAGGGAAAGGAGGAGAAAAGGGGTGATGTTTGTGGTTCTGGCGTTTGTCGTCCTGGGTAGCTCTTACACATGCTGAGGCCCTGCTTTTGGGGAAGTGGCTGCACACCTCCCTGGCCGATGGGAAGCAGTGAATGAATTCCTCCATTGCTTTGCTTGTGTCCGCAGCTTTTGCTTCGCCTATCAAACTGTCTCTGTCTCAGTCTGTGAGTCTTCTGCCCTTCTTTCTGTTTTCTCACCCTCCCACAGGATGGGGAACATAACTGGCTGGCTGTGTGGGTGCTTAGCTGCTGGTCAGGGTCAACCCACTACAGCAGGGCATTACAGAACCTGGTGGAAAATTCAGAATTTGGTAGTTTAGAATACTTCTTAGATAGAGTCTCACAATATATTGTGATAGTTTGAGGTAACATGTTTGTATTTACTGGTGTGTGATATGTCTGATGGCTAATGAAAGCTTCAGTTCAGAGGTTTGTAGCCTTTGAAATTTTTATGTGAAACTAAAGCTCGTGAATGCAAAGTGGTGAGAGCTTGGTCTCGCTGAGTAAGAAAGCAAATACATACTCTGAGCCTAATTGAAATGCTCTAAAGGAAGCCAACAATTAAGGTCTGTCAGGATAGACTGTATTCTTCTCTGGGTTTATTATAATTGTGATTCAAACAAATAATCCTTTATTCAAACAAATATGGTCCTTCAGGTACAATAATTTCAGCTCAAGTGTTCTGGAGACTGACTCAAAACCAATTTTGATTAGGAGGGAATGGCCTGTCACACATGTGAGCTGACCCTTGTGCAAAAACCTGCCATCCTTAGCTGACTGCTTGGTCTAATTGCTGTCTTCTGCTTATTTGAAAGGCCTCTGTCTTCAATAACTCTTGCAGAATAGTTTGGCTTTATATTCCGTAGATTTTGGCCATTGTTACTTTTCCTTCGGTTTTAGTAAATGCTCTGCTTAGGTGCATGGCTAATGCGTGTGAGTTTTTTGTGTGTTCACTGCAGAAAGACCTCACTATGTTTCCTTCTAGAAATAAGTCAAAATCTTGAAAAAAACCTTCTTTTTTCATTTTGAGGAGGGTGGTGCTTCTACAAGTCTTATCAGAAATTACATACATTTAGACGAAGACATGCTTTGTGAAGTGCTAGTGAAATTGGAAAAGACTGACAAAAGACCCTGTTTCAACTGCTCATTCTGGAAGATTCTTATGTCAGAGCTTTACTGTTTTTCCTCTCATAAAGCAGCTCCGAGACAGAATTTCAAATTTATTTTAGCTATCTTAAAGTGCAGCTGTTAGCAATGTGAGAAAGATGTATTCCAGTTTCTTGCAAGTCACATTTAAAAACAGTTCAGCACTTGTGAAAGAGGGTGAATCCAGAGCTCTGTACTGAAGTAATCTAATTACAGACAGACAGCAGAGGCACACTCCTTAGCCATACTCATCCACCATCCTCCCCAGTAGTAACACTGACACTTGTTTGACCTTGCTTGAGAGCTGGTTTTGCTTGTTGAGGTGGCAAAAAAGCATGCATGCATTTATCTAACAGAAGGTTGGCTTTGTGTTATGTTGGTGATCTGTGTTGGCTGGGAGTGCTAGTGCAAGCCCAGTAAGGGAGAGGCAAGAAGATCGTGCTTTTTGACATCTGGCCGCTTCACTGGCTTTGCTGTACTAAGAGATGGCACCAAAAGGACAGCTGAGACATATTTCATTTGTGGGTCTGAACCCTCAGGATCCATGAGGTAGCAAGCTGAAAACCATTACGCTCCATCAGGGACCTAAAACTTTTCTTCCGTCAGAGTCTAAATTTAGATTTGTAATAATGCTTCTTTATTCTTTACTTGTGTGTCAGTACTGAAAAAAAAATGGTAAAATGTCATTGATGATTTTTGAGATCATTGTTACACTTGAGCTTTCCGATCATGAGTTTCGTGTTTTCCTCCAACGTAACTTTCTTTAATGGCTACATTTGAAGTATTTATCTGGATGTATAATGAACTTCCATTTTAGAGAACGCAGCTTTGCATTTTATGACATATTCTAATGCTTTGATTTATAAGAATAATTATTTTTTTAGCCCTCTCGGTAAGAATTGCTTAACATTTTTTCTGGATGTACTGACTGTGTCAACCTATGTTAAAGCTGTGGGGTTTTTTTTAATATTAAAATTTTAATAATGTATGTAAGCTTGCTTCTATGATTAGCAAAATGAGAAAAGCCTTGGAGCCAGAGGAGTGATAGGTATGCTGCGTGGGAAGAAGTAGTGGTAGAAGTCACTCATCTTCCCATGCAAGACAAATCATAGAAGAGAAATAACGTCCTGTCTCTAACAAACGAGCTCCCAGGATAAGCTGTCTGTGATCATCACTTGAAGCTCTTTTAAATGTCTTAAGGACTTTCTGGCCTACACATGCATAAGTAACATGATTTTCTTTACTGGAAAGTCTCAGGTCTTGATTTAAGCCTGGAGTCTTGGTTTGAGAAAGTGGGAAAATTGTCTTTAGTTCTGTTGTCATATGTGAAAAGTTTTTCCAGGTGTTTTTTGCTCCACTTTCAATAGTTTCGCAGCGATTGATAAAACATTTATTACTGTTTAGTCTGTCTTAATCTCTGGCAGAAAGTGGTTAAATATGGTTAACTCTGAAAGTGAACACTAGATGGTACCATTTTATAACTGTAGCTATACTTGGTGCTGCAGCCAACTGTACTGGAGCTGAGCTAGTCGCTTCAGCAATATTTTACAAGGGACATAAACTATGATCATATCCTTTTAATTAGGGTATGTTTAATTTCTAATTCTATTTCTGATTCTGACAGGCTGTTTGTGGTTCAGGAAAGCAGGCAAGAGTTTGATTAGCACTACTAAGCTATTACATAAGTGTTAAGCACTTTGCATTAAAATAGTAAAACCAACTTCATAGAAGGTGATATGCATAAACTGAAAGACAGTGTGTTTTCCCTAAATCCCCTTTGGTCCCCATTTGGTTTTGAACTTTTATGTTCACAGGAAGCTAAAAAAAAAAAAAAATCGAGACATGGTGTCGATATACTGGAGTCATCTGGTTAGAAATGTGCTGTTTTCACTTCCTGTTTCAACACTTCCTTTATCAGCTCAGCATTCTATTTTTTAATTCAAGAATTGTAACTAGAAATTTAGCAATTCGGTTGTAACACTGAAGGTCTAGGAAGCATCTGTTACTGCACATTAATGACAGAGGTTTTGTTTGGAGGAGGGGATAAAATTCCCTTTAAAGATTATGGAGTACTGAGGGCACTGAAGAGCCATACTCTTCTCTTTCTCCTAGGAGCCAGTGTATGGAGTCTAGGATTGGAGATCAGAAGTCACTGACGTAATAAGTGAAAATAAATTTTAAATCAATGATACAGTTAAAAATCCAGCATTTTAAAATTACCAGTACTGTTTTTTAATTGGTAGAGGTTTTTAGTACAAGAAGAATTTTAAACTGTTACACAAAAATTGAACAGCTAAAGGGAATAATAGATCTTGATTTCATTATGTACTTTATTTTTAATCTGTCTTTTTCATAGTAGTTGTCAAGTCAAAAGCTAATCAGTAACCCACAAACAGCACACTGCACTTGGGTTTCACACTGCCTTTTCTGCCTTGAAAATGAATTATAAGCTACAGTCTAAAAGGCTGATGATGGGAATCAGTCTTTCTGGGATTAATCTTTCCGTGTAGCAACTGAGTTCTGTTTGACTGCAGAGCTGTCCTAATGTTTTCATTTGCAGCAGGCCGGAACAGCTGTGTACCAGTAGGCTAGCAACTGTTTTCTGGATGAAGAGTTTCCACGTTAGTGCCATTTCGAAGTGATTTTTGTAGTTTACTTAAGCACTTAAGACACAGATTCATTTTTACTGAAAATGGGCCAACCGAATGGTGATTTTTCCACAATGTCACATGGGAAACTGGTATTTAAGAAGTAGGAATTCTAGTTCTCCTCTTACTGATTCACTCACATTGTGTCATTTTTAAAATCATGATGCCTTTTGAGCAGTGTCCTTCAGGACCTTAGATTAGTTCTTAAGACTAATATTTATTGTGCTTTCCAGAACCTGTTGCAAGATGAAATACAAATCTTTGACTCCAAGATCTAACAGACAAACGTTCTCTGCTGAGAAGATTTAAATTATAACGAAATGCAAGTTATCCATTTTATTTTATCTACAAATACAGATACTCTTTGTTTTCTCATTGTGGGTATGTGTCCTGGTTTTGACTGGGACAGAATTAGTTTCTCCTTTTAGCAGCTAGAAGAGTTTTGGTTTGAGTCTGGGATTCGTTAGAGGAAAGTGTTGACAGCGCACTGATGTTTATAGTTGGCACTGAGACATGAAGGGCTTTTCAGTTTCTCATGGTTTTTTGCCAGTGTGCAGAAGCACAACGGGATAGGGGGGAGCATGACCGGGACAGAGGGCCCTCAACTCCCCATATGATTTGAGGCCTAAATTGGCCAATGTAGTATTCCATACCATTCATGCATTATACATATAATAATATATAGAAACAGGTGATGCACAGCATAGTTGCTTACCACCCAGTGGCCAATGCCTGTTCCGTCCTGGGAGGCAATTCTGAAACAGGTAAGTCCAGCAATCTCAGAGGAGCAAGAGGCCCAAAAAACAAGAGAGAGAGCAGTCAGAGAGAGAGAGTCCCCAGAAGAGCAAGAGAGTTTCTTCCTGGTCAACCCTCATCTACATACTGGGCATGATGTTGCACAATATGGAATACTTCATTGGCCAGTTTGGCCCTCAATCCTAAATCTAAGTTCAGATCACAAGGGGAGTTAGTTGTGGACCCTTTGTCCCAGCCAGGCTCCCCGCTATCCTGTTGTGCTGCTGCACACGGCAAGAACACGGCAGCTGAAAAGCCCTTGATGTCTCAGTGCCAACTGTAAACATCAGAGCGCTGTCAACATTTTTCTCACAACAAATCCCAGACTAAAACCAAAACATGGAGCTCTTGTAGCTGCTAAAACGAAGAACTAATTGTCCCACTCAAAACCAGGACAGTGTGCCTATAGCCTACCAGTTTTTAGAGCAGGCTGAAATGACCTTCATTACACCTGTAGAATCATTAAAAAATACTTTTGATTGAAAGGTAGAGGAAGTGGAGAATTGCAGGTGGTTGTTTTTTTTTATTATTTCTCTTAAATAATAGTTTACTTCATCTGAACTAGATCCAAAGACTTGTCTGGTGGAGAAACTTGTGTACTTTAACCACGTTGAAGTACTTAGACTAATAAAAACTTCTAGTTTAAATGTTGCATGTTTGCAGAATGTATGTAAAATTAGAAGCTAATGTGCTGAGAAATTACACCAGAACTGGTAGACCACAGTGCACAGTGATCTTTTTTTAGGACTTTCAGCTTTATAACTATTCTTGTTTGTCTGGTGCAATTTTCCCTAATCTCCATGAGGATTTTTAGATTAAAGGCTGAAGAGCTGTAAAAAAACTCAAAAAGGAGAGAATTTAAGAACACCCAAGTGCTCTTGAACTGTGGCACTCATTACACTTTCAGAGGCTGAGGAGTAAAGTAATTGAGTTTTTGCCATGCAAAAGCAGATTTCAGACATGCAAACCTGTACCTAGCTCTAGACAGTGTGTGGTGCACGCTTCTGTATACTGTGTGCTCGGGTACCGTCACACATTTCAAATAAGTAATCCTGAATCACTAACAGAAATGTTTGATAGATACAATGTTCTTGTTCGTGTGTTTTGAGTGAGAGAAGAATGGCTCCAATTAAAAATTTGCCTTTTACATCATTTTAACCATTTCACTCTGACAGTATTGAGTTAGAACGATGCTAGCTTAAAACTGCAAACAGTTTGTTTGTCCTTCTACATGTTGCAAAGCATCTTAAAAAAAACTCTGCTTGGGAACAGACGGTATTACCAAGCAGGAATCCAGAGAGGAAAAAAACTGTTAACTCTGGGCACTTTTCCAGGGGAGCAATCCTTTTTTTTTTTTAGTGAGCAGGAAGACAATTCTGTGCTGATATAAACACTATATTTCCACCAAATAAAAAACATCTGGTGCTTTGTCATTACAGCAGCATCAAGTTTGCTCGTGGTTTTCTTTGTTATTTTTTTATTATTAATAAGAGTGATAATAACAAACCGAGGTTGGAAACACACTGAAAGACATGCAGACTAGTAATACTGTGAATAGTGTCAAACTAATGGGTCTTGATCTTGAGTAGAGAATTATGGTTTGTAATAAGTGTTTCAGCAAAGCAATTTAGTTGAGTCTTTATTTTTTTATCTTTTCCAGAATCAAACTTGAATCGCTGTGGATTCAGAGGCTCTTCTTATTTAGGGATGCCATTCAATCCCTCCAAGGTCAGTTAAGTGTATGCATCTGTGAAATATTTTCAATTAGACCATAAATGATCTTGTGTCTTTTTTATAATATTAGCTGCGTAATTGTGGAATATCTGGAAGGCAGGGATTTTTGCATTCTTAATACACTGGTATGTTTGCAGAGCTTTTAAGAAACATACATAAGAAACATACCAAAATGGTACCACTTGAGTTTCCAGGACAGTGAAGAAATTGACATACGAATTGTGTCTTGCCTCAGTGAGCTCTCCCACTTCTCTGCCTGGGGAAGCAGGGAAGCTTTCTGAACTCAAGAACTGTAACCTGATAGAGAAGGGCGGGATAGCTCTGTATTAAGTGGTGTAGCATGTGCTCTTCTTCAGTATTTCTCTTCCTGTGATGGAACATGCATATTTGATTGCACCTGGTATCCCCTCAACATAGGCAAGGCTCTGCTCATCCCAGTTTGTCGTGACTGTAAGAGAGGGTGCTTTGAAGCCCATGGAACTGAGATTCAAGAGAGTTCAATCTGTATACGAAAAGGGTCCTTAATACAAGAGAACAAGGAGTTTAGCAGAGGCTGCTGAAGATGGTACAGAAGGTCTGATATGGTTGGAAGAGGGAAGTAGAGGCCAGTGTGCAGGAAGGACTGTGAAAGAGATACAGTAGTTCTGTCCTGTGTTTGAGAGTGCAGAGTCAAATCTCACTAAAGAGTGGGTGAAAAATCTGCAAGAGCACTAAATTATCACCAAGTATTTCATTTTTGTAGGAGACAGATAGCAAGATTTTAAATATAAATGAATGAATGAATCTTGGAATCTGAAATTGAAAGCAAAGATGGACATCTGATACACTAATGACTGTAGTTGAGTGTAAAAATGCTTGAATTAACTTGAGTACAAATGAAGTAGAGCAGTCTGTTTTGGCTTTATTTTTATTTACTCTTAACAGCATAACTTTATGCTTCTGAATAACTTGTGGGAACGTTGGAGTGATAGCTGCATATGCCTCTTTGCACAGCAAGTGAGTCAAGTACTCATAGTAATACTCAGAGGTTGTGCTTTCTAACAAGGGATACATAATTGTGAAGAGGGTTTTTTTACATCTCTACACTGGGTGCTACAGCAGCATGTGACAGGCAAGGTAATTTGTCTCTTGGTTTGCTTTGGTATTTATCCTGTTTTACACTACAGATGGTGTCTGCAGTGAGATTGGACTGTAGTACCAAGATGAATTCATCATCTGTTTTAATTGGAATTAACCTCAGTGACAGTCCAACCACCTGCTGAGCTTGAAGGAAAAAAGGAAAACTTCTGCTTAAAACCTAAAATAATTTGGAATCTGTAGTGATGACTTACTGGGATACTTTGTTAGAAATAAAGTTAAAAGACAAAATAGTAGACAATAATTTCGGTATAGTTGTATAAGAAAAAGACTGGTTTTACTCAGAAGGAAGATGGTTGAGGTTGTCATGCTATTATTGTGGCACAATAGCATTATAAAATAAAGAAAGACGTAATTTTGCCAAACTGAGGTAACAAAAATGTATCAGTCATGTTTCCTCAAAGGTTTGGATCGGTGCCACATGGTGTAGTACATTAAATCAGCGCATGTTTTTGGGAACCTTTTCCAAATCCTTCCCAGTGTATAAAGCTTCAAGAGTGTGTTCTGGATATAGTTCTGAGATCTTGTAAAAACCCCTGAAGACAAAAAGCCCGTAAGATCAGCAAAGCATTGTTATCTCTTCCCAGCACTTTCTGGTGTTTTAATTTAACTCTCAACTTCCAGTAGTACACGCTTCATACTTAAATATTGTCTTTTCAGGAAATGTTTTGTGGCTCATCAGTGTCTCATAATGTATTAGCCAGTCTGTAGAAGGGACAAAGGGGTGGAATCATGTAACCTGAGGAAATTATCTCTAGGAAACTGTTTGCAGATGAATGTGCTTTTTATTCAACCATTACAATACTTTTTTCATTGCATCTGCATTAGAGCATTCAGATCTGCTTAATTTATTGACTTAAAAAGGTTTAAAGTATTTCCAGCACTGTTGCCCTAAAACATTCTGAAATAACTCAGAAAAATAAAGACTTGGAAATCCATTGTGGTGACTTTGAGTTGTGTTTAACGTCTTGTCATTTTTCTTTATTCATCATTTTAAAATGTTCTATTAAATCTGTGTCTTGAAAAATAGTTTTTTGAAAAGCGTTTAAGTGTTTTGGATTTGCATTGACAGTCACTATTTATTACATGCCACTACACTGATTTCATTCTTGAACTCTGAGAAAGTGCTATACTGGAGGTAGCCAAACCTCTTCTGTCACTAGGGACCCTTCAAAATAATAGAAAAAAGCAAGGGATATGTTTGAGTTTCCAACTTTACTGAATGTTACCAGGATAGCTTGTTTGGTTTGGGTTTGGTTTTTTTTTTTTTTTCTAGCTGTTACCCTTTCAGTGTTTTATGGTAGGCTCTATGCAGCTCTTTGTGACTGTTGCAAAAGGAAGCAAAACCATATCCACTTGACCAACTCACTACACACACCCTGAAGGAGCCTTAACAGTCTTAACTGTAAATGAAGGCTGAGAGTGCCACTTCCATCACTGCATTTAAACATGAGTCATTCAAAATTAGATAACAATGGCTCCAGCTTCTGCAATCTCTCTGATTTGGTGTTATTAGAGTTTAAAGTAGCTTTTCAATTTAGGGGTGAACAGTCTCCTTAGAGTTTCAGACAGGCCCTAGGTCTTTTCAATGTCAGTAAAGTGTTATGAATCAGTTTTAGCGGCTAGATTGAAAGCCAATGCCTGGAACTTTAATGTAAGTCTGTGGTAAACAACATATGCTTTCACTTGGGGGAAAAAAAAAGATCTGTTTTATGTTCCTGACACAACATCGTGTTTTCTCAAGGCTGAAACAGTACATGTTTGTAACATTGATGCAAGGTGTAAGAAGAAAAATTTTGGAAAGTGAGACTTCGCCTATGTAGAAGTATGTTTAGTAGCATTCTTTATTAGAGTTTGGAGAGATCTTACCCATACTTGTGCAGCACTTTTTTAGCCCTCTGCAGTAGTCAGCAAGAATTGTTGGTGACCATGAGTTATGTTTAAGTAACTGTTCTAAATAATCATAGAATTATAAAATGGTTTAGGTTGGAAGGAACCTTAAAGATCATCTAGTTCCAACACCCCTGCCATGGGCAGCAACACCTTCCAGTACATCAGGTTGCTTAAAGCCTCATCCAACCTGGCCCTGAACACTTCTGGGGATGGGGTATGGCTATCACCCAGCTGGCTTGAATCGGTAATTACCTAATTAAGGTTTAGGCCCTGCCTACAAAAGGTGGGTTATTTCCTCCTGGCTGTGGGAGATGCAACAACATCCTTGGAGCCGCAGCCTAGGCTGGTGAGCAACATCTGGTGACCCCGACATGATACCCTCACGAGAGACCCTGAAGACCTCGACCCCGACTCCTGAGCCAGAGCCAAAAGAGCCGGAGCCAGAGCCGGGCCGAGAAGTCCTTCGATAAACAAGGTAAAGCCGCTACCCTGAAAGAGGGAAGCGTGCTGGAGTCGGAATGAATGAACTGGGTGTCTGCTCGCCGTAAAGCCTTCCTGAAAAGCAAAAAAACTAAAACAAAAAGGGGGAATTATGGCTATCACCCAGCTGGCTTGAATTGGTAATTACCTAATTAAGGTTTAGGCCCTGCCTACAAAAGGCGGGCCATTTCCTCCTGGCTGCGGAAGATGCAATGACATCCTTGGAGCTGCAGCCTACGCTGGTGAGCAACAATGGGGCATTCACAGCTTCTCTGGGCAACCTGTTCCAGTGCCTCACCACCCTGAGTGAAGAATCGCTTCCTCAGATCGAATCTAAATCGTCTCCTCTTTCAGTTTAAAGCCGTTACCACTTGTCCTATCACTACATGCCCTTAGAAGAAGTCCCTCTCCAGCTTTCTTGTAGGCCCCCTTTAAGTACTGGAAGGCTGCTAGAAGGTCTCCCCAGAGCCTTCTCTTCTCCAGGCTGAACAACCCAGCTCTCTCAGCCTGTCTTCATAGCAGAGGTGCTCCAGCCCTGGGATCATCTTTGTGGCTCACCTCTGGACTCGTTCCAGTAGCTCCATGTCCTTCTTGTGTTGGGGACTCCAGAGCTGAACACAGTATTCCAGGTGGGGTCTCACGAGAGCAGAGTAGAGGGGCAGAAACACTTCCCTCGACCTGCTGACCACGCTCCTTTTGATGCAGCCCAGGATACGGTTGGCTTTCTGGGCTGCCAGTGTGCATTGCCGGCTCATGTTGAGTTTCTTATCAACCAACACCCACGAGTCCTTTTCCTCAGGGCTGCTATCAATCCATTCTTCTCCTAGCCTGTACTTGTGCTTGAAATTGCCCCGACCCATGTGCAGGACATTGTACTTGACCTTGCTGAACTCAAGAGGTTCTCACCTCACCAGCCTGTCAAGGTCCCTCTGGATGGCATCCCTTCCCTCCAGCGTGTTGATCACATCACACAGCTTGGTGTTGTCCACAGACTTGCTTAGGGTGCACTCAATCCCACTGTCCATGTCGCCAACAAAGATGTTAAATAGCACCGACCCCAGTACTGACCCCTGAGGAACACCACTCATCACTGGCCTTCACTTGGACATTGAACCGTTGACCACAGTTCTTTGAGTGCAACCATCCAGCCAATTCCTTATCCACCGAGTGGTCCATCTGTCAAATCCATGCCTCTCCAATTTAGAGATAAGGATGTAGTGCAGGACAGTATAAAATGCTTTGGACAAGTATGGATAGATGACATCAGTTGCTGATGTCAGTTCCACCAACACCGTAACCCTGTCATAAGTGGCCACCGGATTTGTCAGACACGATTTGCCCATAGTGAATTCATGTTGGCTGTCACTAATCACCTCCTTTTTTCTGTGTGCCTTAGCATAGTTCCTGGGAGCATCTGCCGTTAAAGATGGGGGCTATGTTTCAATTTTTCAGTCGGTGGGAACTTCACTGGACTGCCACAACTTCTCAAATATGACTGATAGTGGCTTAGCAACTTCATCTGCCAGTTCCTCAGGACCCGCAGATGCATCTCATCACATCCCATGGACTAGTGCACCTTCACGTTCCTTAGATGGTCTCGAACCTGATCTACAACAGGCAGTTCTTCGTTCTCCCAGCCCCTGCCGTTGCCTTCTGCGACTTGGGCTGTGCGGCTGGAGCACTTGCCAGTGAAGACTGAGGCAAAAAAGTCATTGAGTACCTCAGCCTTCTCCATATCCCGGGTAACTAGATCTCCTGTTTCCTTCTGGAGAGGGCTCGTATTTTCTTTAGTCCTCCTTTTATCATTGACGTACCTATAGAAGCTTTTCTTGTTGCCCTTGGTGTCGCTGGCCGGATTTAATTCTCTTAGGACTTTAGCTTTCCTAACCTGATCCCTGATTGCTCGGACAATTTCTCTCTGTTCCTCCCAGGCTACCTGTCCTTGCTTCCACCAGTTGTAGGTTTCCTTTTTGTGCTTGAGTTTGTCCAGGAGCTCCTTGCTCATCCATGCAGGCCTCCTGGTGGTTTTGCCTGACTTCCTCTTTGTTGGGATGCACTGCCTCTGAGCCTGGAGGAGGTGATCCTTGGATATTAACCGGCTTTCTTGGGCCCCTCATCCCACCAGGGCTTTCTCCCATGGCCCTCTACCAAGCAGATCCCTGAAGAGGCCAGTCTGCTGTCTTGAAGGCCAGAGTAGGGTACTTGCTGTGTGCTCTCCTTGCTGCCCTAAGGATATTGAACTCCACCATTTCATGGTCACTGCAGCCAAGGCTGCCCTTGAGCTTCACATTCCCCACCAGCCCCTCCTTGTTGGTGAGAACAAGGTCCAGTACAGCATCTCTCCATGTTCGTTCCTCTGTCACTTGGAGAAGGAGATAATGTGGTAGGGAACATTGTCACCCATGTCACTGAACCAGATTTAAATGTTTGAAAGCTTCCCCTCACCTTGCATCTTTAAGTGTTAATCCTTTTAAGGAAGGCTCAGATTGTGGAGACCAGGATGGTAATGCCCATAGAGCAGAGCTGTTTTACTCTGTCGCTGAGATCCAAGTTAATCTCTTCCTTGTGTGACCTACAAACTGTAATTATCATAAAAGGTGAAGTGTATGGAGAGAACAGGACCTGGCCATATCCCCATTGTTGTCTTCTCAGAATATGTCTGCACCAGTGTATTAGTTCAGATCAGTAGAGAGCGCTTTATAAGAGCAGTTTAATGTGCTTTCTCCAAAAGAGCAACACACACGCTGGACTCCTTTTAAATGAAACTGATCCAGAAGTTGCATTCCAAATGAACCTCATTAGTGGGCTGTTAGTCCATGGAGCCAGACTACAGCTGGTACGAATTGTGAAATGCACATAGAGTGGGAACCAGTACCGCAGCACCTGCTGGTCTGCCCCCCAGGCCCACTCCTGTCACTTTACTCCTTCATGTAGACATAACCTTACCAGATCAAGTGTACTACTTCTGGTTGTTCGGTCTGTTTAACGATCTGTGTGCAGCTTAACAGCTTTCTCGTTGCTAGTTTTTGAGGTGTAGGTTCTGCCATTCTTAAAACAACATCATTCTGATGCTCTTTGTGTCCGTGAAGCTCACATTTCGAGTGACACCTCGAAAATGTGGCAGCAGTGGTTTTTTTTGTGTTCAGGCTGACAGTGGGCTTAGTTGCTGCTGTTGCTTTAGTCTGCAGTGTCTGTGAGGCAGAAATAGTTAGATTTCACTAAAAGTAGGCTTTTTTGGTAATACAGAACTTAAAAAGGGACTTCTTTTTACTAAGCCTGAAGATGCCAGTTAAAAATCGGGTGCTTTGACTACAGTGCTTTGATAAATTTGGGACAAATTTCTGCACAGTGTCTGAATTAGTCTGTCTTTCACAGCAGAGGCAGTCTAGCAACATTTCCTCCCAGCCATGCAAATTTTAAAGGTATTGACAATTATCTCATGAAACCTTTGAGTCTTGTTGTGATCTTTTGCATTTGGAGACGCCATTCCAGGCCTGCTTTATGATATCAAATAGCCACAGGGCCAGTTTCTACAAGGTTTATGAATTCTCAATTCTATGAAAAAAAATATTGTTTTCTTGTGTGGTTTCTTTTTTGTGTGTCTCAAATGTCCAGTTATTCTGATTGTTATCGCCTCAGTGACATCTTGTTACTTGGAGTCAGGTGTTTTGTTGCATTAGTGTGTGAAGCATATATTGGTGTGTGTAGGTACACATAAAATTTGATAAGTAGTATCACAATGAGCTTGGAATAATTACATGAAACCTAGAAGATTAAGTGAATTCTAGTACACTTAAAATTTCAACATTTAAGGTTAATGTACAGAATATATTATTATTGTATTATTATTCTGGTTAATAAGTGTATGTACTTTTTTTTTTTTAATCACACATGGTGAACAATGATCTGTTAGACTCTCAAAAGCTTTTAAAATCCTACAGTAATTACACCTATGAAAGTCATCTTGTAGTAATTCTGTATGATCTCATATTTGATTCTGATCCTTCTGTGTTTAATTTTATTGAAATATTGGCCATATTTGTGGGAATTTTTGGCCATAAACCAAATGTTCTCAAGACATTGGCTGCATACCAGTGTGTTGGGCCCTCTGTCACTTCCACTTTTTTAGTAGTTAGATATCAAGATACCTCACAGGATATCAACGTATCTTATAAAGAATTTCATTACTTGCCACATGATAATCCTGTGATAAGAGAAAACTTTTAGTAGTAAAGTTAGTTGTGTGACCTATGAGCAGCTGTTCTTGAATGCTGAGACCGTCTCACTGATTCTCCACATAACAACGTTTCAAAATCATGTATCCTGACAGTCTTTTCTGCATTACTTGCACCTAAATATTTGTTTGATGTTCAAGGACAGAAGCAGATGGCGGCACTAATTTAACTGTGAATTTCATGATTGTATGTACAGGCAGCAGATGCTATTGTTTGCTTTATATGCATCATGCAAGTATAGTTTGTGCTCTTTAGTATGTAAACTACCAGACTTGCAAAATTTTATACAGCTCTGGTGTTGCTGAAACCCCATATTTGGAAAAGCAGTGTGTTACTGCTACAAGTTCAGTTATTGCTGATGTCAGTATTAATTTGAAGATGAGCTACCTGTAAAAGTGTGTAAACAGCAGTGGTGAACAGTTAACATTCTCAGGCTTCAGCGTTTTCAGTATGTTTGTGTAAAATGAGTAGCGGCACCTTCTTCACTTCCTCTGCTCTAGGTCATTCCAAGTAGGAGGAAGTTAAGTGTTCCTCTTATTCCAGTTTAACTTCAATTATATAGATGTTTGGAAACTTAGTTTTCTTCGTAGTGGCTGACAGGAACTGCTTGGACATTTTGTAAGCATTTGGTCCTAATATTGGAGAACCTTTCCACATATTTTTCATCAGCTAGTGTGTATCTTTTATTTCTTTTTACAAAATATGTGAGAAGCTTTAGCTACAGAGCTGGGACATTGAGAATCCTTCTAGGGCAAGAATTGATTGAAATTTGGCTTTTTAGAATAGAGACTTGCCTTGCTTAAAAGTAAATTAATCAATTACATTAGGCTGAATACTTCTCTGTGTCAGGGCAAATTTGTATCACTCTATATGTCTGGATTTTTGGAGCAGAATTTTACATTTGAAATAAGTTGATGCATCGCAAGGGGTAAGCTGCTTATAATCAAATTTTGAAGGAGAAAGTATTCTGAAAAGAAGATTTTTGATTCTATTAGATTTTAAATCCATAAAATTGGTATCATAGGCCAAGTTGTTCCTTCTGGGATTAGAGCTTGTCATCCACTCAAGTTAGAAAAACATGTTTTGTGACGGCAGTGGCTTTTTCAAAGCTTTGAGGGCACAGTTGTCCTCCCATCTGTGGGTTGCCCCATGGGGAAGTCTGGCTGGGACTGGTGCACCTCCTACAAGGGAAGGCTGAAAGAGCTGTGAATGTTCAGCCTGCAGAAGAGAAGGCTCAGGGGATCTTATCAATGTATACAAATACATAAAGGGGAGGTGCCCAGTGACAAGACCAGAGGCAACGGGCGCAGACTGAAACACAGAAAGTTCCCTCTGAAATCAGGGAGCATTTTTTCACTGTGAGGGTGACAGAGCACTGATACAGGTTGCCCAGGGAGGCGGTGGAGTCTCCATTCTTGGAAATACTCAAAAGCCATCTGGACATGGTTGTAGGCAATCAGCTCTAAGTGACCCCGCTGGAGCAGGGGTGTTGCACCAGATGACATCCAGAGGTCCCTGCCAGCAGCCTCCACTGCTCTGTGATGGTGCGTGTGTGAGTCAGGGATGTGCAGGGCAGGAGACGGTGATGGCAGCACTGTCAGCTCAGGGGTAGGAGTGGAACCTGTTGAGATTTACATCCCCTTCTCAACAGAGAGTCCAGGGCTGGAAATGAGGTGCAGCTCTCAGTGCTCACTGTCTTGTTCCCCTTCTCTGTTGCATAGCTAGAGCTTTTCCAGTGCTGCTGCAGACACTTTCACCTTGTTTTCTGCCTCCTTTTCCCAGCTGTGTTTGATTTCCTAGTGTGAGAAGAGTCCCTTGCTGTATAGGGGCTAATAAGTATTTTTCTTCTGGTTTCTCGTTAGAAGCAAAGCTTTTGGGCTTTGGAAATAAGCCTGACTTGCCTGAAAAATACCAATTACAAATAATATAATCTTGGATTTGGTTTTATATTGCTTTTTGTGTGTATTTTCAGGATGAATTGCAAGATAAAAATGGCAGCTGACTAGGCAAAAGGGCTATTAAAATGTGATTTAAAAACTTGCTTGTTTCTGCTACTCAGTATTGAAATAGCTTTCATCCTGTTTAAAATAGTTGCCTTCTAGTTGCTCTAAATTGAATCAGCCCAGGTATCAAGTCATCTTGTTACATGTGGTTTTTGTTTGCATGAAGTCGTACAGTCCAGGATATGCCTATAAAATATCAGAAGGAAAAACAATAGTTTTAGCACAGCTATGTTAGTCTCCTGCCCATTATTGTGATTTGTATCGTGTGACCAGTCAGCAATTAACTCTCATTTTAGCTTCTCAGTTGACATGATTTGCTATGTGAATACTTTGTTTAATCTCTGATTATTGTTTTAGAATAGTGATGAAAGTAGATGAGAGGCTAATTTGGTATTACTTCAATTGACAGAGAGATTACTAATAATCCCTCACACCGCTTTTTTACTTGTAGATCATTAGATTGCAAAATCTTTGTTGAAAGAACCTCTAGAGCATTGGCTGTTCACCAGTGCTTACCCAGCTGCCAGGAAGCTAATGCCCAGTGGTGTGTCAGGGTAAACTCAGGTACAGTTGAGCACATCCCACCTTTTTGCTTAACTCTTGCATAAATACCACTCCAGGCAAAGCTTTTTTCCAAAGCTTGCTACTGACCAACTGTTTACAAGGGTAGCAGAACCATGCAGTAGTTCAGCTCGATTAGAAAAACTGAGTGGGATGCTGTGGTGGGTTGACCTGGGCTGGACACCAGGTGCCCACCAAAGCCACTCTGTCGCCCATCCTCAGCTGGACAAGTAAGAGAAAATATGACGAAAGGCTCGTGGGTTGAAATAAGGACAGGGAGATCACTCAGCAATTACTGTCATGGGCAAAACAAACTCAACTCGGGGAAATTAATGTAATTTATGACCAATCAAAATCAGAGTAGGATAATGAGGGGAAAAAGGAAAAAACCTTAAATCCTTAAAAAAACTCCTTCCCCCCACCACTTCCCTGCAGATTTTCTCTACTTCCTCCCTCCCAGTGGCACAGGAGGATGGGGAATAGGTCAGTTCATCACACACCGTCTCTGCTGCTCCTTTCTCCTCAGCAGGAGGACTCCTCACACTCTTTCCCTACTTCAGTTCTCCATGAACTTGTCCAACATGAGTCCTTCCCATGGTCTGCAGCTCTTCCTGAACTGCTCCACCGTGGGTCCTTTCCACAGGTTATAGCCCTTCAACATGGGTCCCCCATGGGGTGACAAGTCCTGCCAGCAAACCTGCTCCAGCATGAGCCCCTCTTTCCACAGGTCCTGCCAGGATGCTGCTCCAGGATGGGCGTCCTACAGGGTCGCAGTCTCCTTCAAGCGCATCCATCTGCTCCGGCATGGGGTCCTCCATGGGCTGCAGGTGGATCTCAGCTCCACCACGGGCTGCACGGGGACAGCCTGCCTCACCACAGTCTTCACCAGGGGCTGCAGGGGAATCTCTGCTCTGGCACCTGGAGCACCTCCTCCCTGTCCTCATTCACTGACCTTGGTGCCTGCAGGGGAATCTCTGCTCTGGCACCTGGAGCACCTCCTCCCTGTCCTCATTCACTGACCTTGGTGCCTGCAGGGCTGTTTCTGTCACATTTTCTCCCTTCTCTACCCTGGTTGCGGTTTTGCAGGACTTTTTCCCTCCTTCTTAAATATGTTATGACAGAGGTGCTGCACCATTGCTAGTGGGCTCAGCCTTGGCCAGCAACAGGGCCATCTTGCAGCTGGCTGGCATTGGTTCTGTGAGACATAGGGGAAGCTTCTAGTAGCTTCTCACAGAAGCCACCCCTGTAGCCCCCCTGCTACCAAAACCTTGCCACGCAAACCCCATACGGATACTTTCAGTTTAACCGTATAAGTGAAGGGAAAATAACTTTGTTTACCTCTTAACTTTTCTTAAAAATGAATGGTTGACTGTAATATAAGGTCTTATGATGTTTCAATATTTTTCTTTTTTCCCCGCTTTTTTTCCAGGGTCTAGGTATATCTCATCCCTATGATAGTGGACACATAGCAATGACTTACACAGGTCTGTCATGTCTGGTTATTCTCGGAGATGATTTAAGTCGAGTAAATAAAGATGCTGTACTGGCAGGACTGAGAGCACTCCAGCTGGAGGATGGAAGGTAAAAGATATTTTATTTTCTAGAACTCTCTGGAAGGTTAATAGAAAACCCGGATGTGGAATGAAACATAAGAAACATCGTTTCTGTGAAAGAAACTGTATAATCTTTTCTTTCTATTAGACAATACTTCAGTGGGTAACCAGTATCAGTCACAGAAGCTTGCCAGTTTACAGGGCCTAAAAGCACTTTCTGTATAGATTCACTTATGAATCGGAGAATGGCGGTATTTGCTTACAACTGTAGATACTTATTACTGGAAAGTAAACAAACTGGTTTGTGTCTTGAGCGTAGTAGTTCTCCTCTACCCTTCAGATAACTGAGGTTTTCTGTGTTTATATTCTCTGGTTTTTGGAGGGTGCTGGAACACTGCGATGACAATGCTTGCTCTGCAGGAGGATGGGCTTTATTTAGTTTTTAGAGATTCAAGATGTCAATATACAGGATGAATTAGCCAATATATTACTTGTAATAGGAGTATGATATTACTCAACTTCATTGTGAGATCTGTCCTTTTGCATGCATTTTTAAATAGATGGTATATACCCCTTGATCTGCTTCTGGTGGTGAGTTTGTTTGTTTTTTTGTTAATACACACTGAAGCTGGTAGCTAATGAAAACTTCTGCTAGTGCACATGATCTGTCTAGGTTGTTAAATTTTACTGAATATTATTTTTGAAAGAGTACTTTAAGAAATGCAAAGTTACAGAAGTGTTGTTGCTCAAGGAATTATCTTTCACTTCACAATGAAATTGCTGTCACCCTTTATGAGTTAAGAAAGCTTTTGTTTTGGTCAAACGGCTCTGTATTGCCTAGACATCTTATAATTAAAACTTTTTTTTTGTAACACAACTATAAAAACACAGTGTTGCATGTGTTTTTAGAAAGAAGAAACAAACACAAAATTCCAGAATGTTCAGAATGCCAGTTGTGAATATGAACTATATAATGAACAGTTTTCTGTTATTTATAACAGCAGACTGACCTTAATGGTCAAGTCCTAATGTATATATACAGATACATGTATACAAATACATGTATTTGTTGATATGCTGTAGTTTGTAGTTTCTTCAAGGATGTGGAGATGCCTTTTATATTGCTCCAAGCATTCCTGTTATGTATCAGACCTTTTATTTTTTTAAAGTATATCCGAAAGGAACAAATTGCTCCCAACCCACTAGTCTTGCCTTGTTACAGTAATAATCTACATGCAGTTAAACTCTTTGACATGATCGTATTGTTGTAGTTTTAATGTACAGACTGGTTGCTCTTACATGATCCTGTGTTTTACATTCCCTACTGAAAAGTGCAAGTTAGCCACTATTGGGAAAGGAGGGTGCTTTGCACTGGTAAAGAATTGTTACTTTGGCAGGAGTCAATTTCTAGTATGACAGACATTTTCATAGCTATGAAAACAGCTTTTTCTGCCCCAAAGAGAGAGGATGTGTGAAGGCCCGAACTTAACATCTTGTCCGGATGGAAACAGCAAGTGAACTCAGTAAGGGAAAGAGACGTTTTTCTGGTGTTACCCTAGTATAAGTATAAGCTACTCTTAGTTAATAAAAGACACATGTGAAGAAACACAAACTAAAACAAACAAAAAAAAAAAATGGAAAGTACATTGTCTCATTTTATATCACGAATAAATGTGTGTGTTTTAATTTCTGCCTTACCTTAGCTCAATGTGATGTGAAGTATCTGGATAACATACAGTGCAGTTGTCACCTGAGGATGGAGTGAGATTTTAAACCACAGTACTGTCACATGTTAAGAAGATTCCTGGTTTCCCAGAATGATCTGTGCCATATCTGGAGGGCGATGAAGTTCATCCCTATCTGAGCTGCAGAGAGCAGGGTCTGGCACCACAGGGGTTACGAGAGGTTAAAGTATTCCCCAGGAGATGTTGGAGACTTTTCTATGCAAGTAGATAATAGGGTACATACTTGAATTGCAGGGTCAAAGAGGAAGTGTCATAATGATGATAGTCATGCTTAAAAGACTGTCCTTGAAGTCAGAAGTACCTTTTTTTATTTCTTTTTTTTTTTTTAGAACAGATTTGTCAGGAGGACTCATCAAAATACTCTATTGCGCTGGCTTCTTGCAAATGGTGAAGTCATCAAAATACGCTAACCAGCCCTTTGAAACAAATGGAGACTTGTCAGGCAGCAAATCACAGCATCCATCTTCATTTTAAGGGTCTCTGAGAGAGCACAGGATTGTACCTAGATAAGCCAGATACAACAACTTTAAAACATTCATAAAGTTTGGAAAGATTGTAGCCATAAGAAATTAAAAACTGGACTGAAGGTGGTTTTCATTATTTGTAGTAATATGGTAGTAATAACAATTACATTTATATATACATGGGAAACTGATCCTGAAGTTGCAGACAGGAAAGAAAGCCTTATGAGCTATTAAGATTTCTAGGAAGGCAAATAATTCAGCCCAAACCAGTAGATGTTGAAATGGTACCTCATACGTCAGTATATACTATGATAGGTGAAAGACTGTAAGCGTTAACATCGTTGAATAAATAAAGACCAGTGTCATTACATTGCTGGAAGTGAAGTCACCTGGGCCCCTAAACCTTAATAGTTTTATTCATTTTGCTTGGCTTAGCAAATCGTGTCTTCCAAAAAGAAAGTCTAGCATAGCTTTGGGTTATATTTATGTGAATACTTTAAATAGAAGTAACTATTTTTTAAAGGAAAAATTACAGAATTCCTTGAACTGCTTTTCATATTTTCTGATATAACAGTGTAAAATGAGAGAAATATTTCTTGCAGTTTCTGTGCAGTGCTGGAAGGAAGTGAGAATGATATGAGGTTTGTGTACTGTGCTTCCTGCATCTGCTACATGCTCGATAACTGGTCAGGCATGGATATGAAAAAAGCGATAGACTACATTAGAAGAAGTATGGTGAGTATTCACAACATGTTATTTTTTACTACGTTTTAAAATTACTAGCTTTATTTCTTAACTATGACTAAAAATTTTTCTGTCCAAATTGAAATATTATGGTAATTTCTTTCATTTCTGTTTCTGCTTAGCGAGTTGAAAATGAAAAAGTACTTTTTTTTTTTCTTACATTTGTGTTTTCCTTGTAATGTGTGTACTAGCAAGATAATTTTATTTGGTGTGTTTGTTCACTGCAAATTAAATCTGATCTTTTTCCTTTAAAACTCAATTTAAAATTGAAACCAAGTTTTTGAAAACTGGGGCCTGATGTTCCTATAGCTTAGAAAAAGTGCATAAATAAAGCACCGCATCAATAGAATTCTCACATTTCAATGAGCTGTAGTCCTGCTTTTTAAGTGATATACAGAATCAAGGAAAAAGACTTAATTATTGACATCAATTCAAGCTTAATAACTGGTTCCAATCAGGCACTTCATTATTTATTTATTAGTTATTTGATATGAAGGAAAATATTTGTTTATACACTTTTTTGTCTGTGTCAGTGCAAGCTGTCGTCATATTTGGTTGGAGCAAAAGAGTTTTCAGTTTTTTCATGGTGTTTTTATTAGTTTAATTGAGTTTCATTTTCCAAGAATAAAACAGATGGTTTTCAAAGAAGCTGAGCAAGCTTGAAAACTACAGTTCCTTGAATGTGAGTATATATACATATTAAACTCTTCTGGTCCACAAGAAAGAGCCAAATTTATGATGACATACAACTTCTGTATGTTTTAGTAGTTGCTGCCAACAGTGAGATTGTAACATTTAAGTGAGAAACAAGTCTAAAAAAGACTTAATCTCCTACTGCAGACCAAATTGGGTTTTATTTTTTGTTTATTTTTTTAAGGAGGTAGTGAGATGCGTAAGCATTTCTTAGTGTACATCACAAGAAGCTTTCTGGCACGCTGCCATGGATGGGTTAGGAACATAGTTTTCTTCATGTGTTCTTTTTCAAAAAAATCAAAATCCAGCCAATTCATACATTTTGCATTCATGAGGTTAGCCTGCATACTGAAATTGAGAGTATGAACAAAACTTTATACTATCAGACCTACATTGCTTTTAATGCCTTCTTACTCCTCCCAACACCCATCAGCAGGACAGGAAAGAGAATAGGAAGAGCAAAGGCAAGAAAACTCATGGATCAAGGTAAAAAAAGTTAGCTAAGTGAAGAAAAGAGGAAAAAAACAAGTGATGCAAAGACAATCAGTCACTCACCACCTCTGACAGGCAGACCAATGTTCAGCCAGTCTCCATGCACTAGCCACCTTGGAAGACAGCTCCCTCCTCCCTACCCCTTCTTCTTCTGCTACTCCGGTTTTATTGCTGAGCAGGAGGATACAACATGTGGAATATCCCTTTGGACAGTTGAGTTCAGCTGTCCTGACTGCATCCCCTCCCAACTTCTCCCCCACCCTCAGCTTACTCTCTGTGGGGTGGTGAAGTGCGGAAAAAAAAAAACACCCTTGATGTTGTGCTTGGTGCTGATAGTCCATCCAACAGCTGGCTCCTAGATCCCATGTGTGCCCCACTTCTGGCAAGTCAACCTACAAGCCCCTCAGAGTTGTGGTCCCATTCCAGTTGCTGGTACTCAGACCACCTGTCTTACCCACCAGCTATTTGGACTTAAAGTTTGCTGGCATTCAAATACACACACACACTCAGAATAGATAGCACTTTTTCCATGTTTCCATTGCTTGTTTCTCCCCACTCTGCTTTGATCTTTCTCTTTCTCACCATTGGTCCTTTCCATACCCATCCCATAATAAGTAGCTGTCCTGGTTTCAGCTGGGACAGAGCTAGCTCTTCTTTTTGACAGCTAGAAGAGCTTCGTGTTTTGGTTTTAGTCTGAGACTTGCTCCGAGAAGAACGCTGACAGCGCACTGATGTTTATAGTTGGCACTGAGGTCTCCAGGACTTTTCAGCTGCCGTGTTCTTGCCATGTGCAGGAGCACAACAGGATAGGGGGGGAGCATGGCCGGGATGGGGGGTCCATGACTCTCCTTATGATTTGTACTTAGACTTAGTATTGAGGGCCAAACATGGCCAATTAGTACTCCGTATCATGCAGTGTCATGCCCAGTATAAAAGTGAGGGTCAGCCAGAAAGAAGGGCTTTTGCCCTTCCGGGACTGTCACTTTCAGACTCTTGAGAGTGTTTTCTCTGTCTCGCTCTCTATTTTTGGGCCTCTCGCTCGTCCGGGATTGTGGTATCGGGATTTATCTGTTTCGGGATCATTAGTTCGGGATGAGACGGGCCTCGGTCAAGGGGTGGTGAGCAATTACACCGTACATCACTCGTTTGTATATATTTATCCTTGTGCATATCCGTACATATATATATTGGTAGCAGTAGTAGTAAATTGTTCTTATCTCAACCCATGGGTCTCTTTTTCCTTTTCTTCTTTAATTCCCTTCCTCATCCCCGGTGGGTGGGAGAGGGTGAGTGAGCAGCTGTGAGGAGTTTAGTTGCCAGAGCAGCCTAAACCACAACAGTAGCACACACCTCTGCATTACCCAGAAAACACCCCATAGCAAGTTTTATACAATCCCAGAATTTTCTTCTCTTGTATCCTGTAAGAGTCCTTATACTCCGGTAGTTAGTAGCCCACTTTGGTTAGCATGGGTTTCCAGAGTGAGAATATCCCTGCTGGCGCCTCTCGATGGGCTTCTCCCAGGGACAATAATTTATCCAGTTCTCCTCTCACAGTCAGAGGGAGCAGCTTGAGTCAGGGTGCTTGCTTTTCACTGATTAGGACAGGAGGGTTCTTTGTCCTCGGATCCTCACTGGACCTTTGTGTTTACTGAGATTAACCTTTAATCAGATAGCTTAATCAGAGAATTTTTGATTCTCTTATCTGATTAACCTTTAATCAGATAGAGAATCAAAAATTAAGAAAGAATAGAGAAAAAAATACAGAGCAAAACCCTCATTGTGGTGTTCTATACATCACATGAACTGTTAGTTAGCATTTTGTACGCTTGAGTGCAGTTTTGGTTCCAAAGGATATGGTGGAACTTGGAAGGCTACAAAGAAAGTTGAGTTGAATTGTCAGATGTATGAACCAGCTTGTGCAAAAGGCGCGTTTAATATACTAGGACTCTTCATTCTGGAACTGAGACGATGAAGTGGAGTATGACCGAGGTATGTAAAGTAGTAAGTAGCACTGAAAAGATTAGGTGAGCAGGGAGCCATTACTTGTTTCTAAGACAAGAGCTAGAGAGCACTGTATGAGACCATTGGTGAGCAGGCAAGTGGAGATTTTTGCAAAGTTTGGAACTTTGAAATGGCTCTGGAGATTTACTGTGTACAGTGATCTTTCACCACATTTACAGTTTGCTTCTGGAGCTTTAGCATTAAACCTTGTACCTGCAAATTCCAATTGTTATGTTCCCACTGGGAAAACTGACACCACTTAAAAGAAAAATAAAAATTGAAGCCTGAACAGAACAAGACCTCTTGGAAGGGCTCATAGTAGTGCTTCAGCTCACCAGTGAAGTAAAAGTGGAGTCTGGGCATGGTCAATGTCCAGAAGACATTGTGGCTTGTCATGAAGACTCTGTCTTTTCCTGGCTGGCTCAGAGTATAGTTTAAAAAGATCCTAAAAGCAGTGTTCTGTAGGCAGCAGTCGTCTTAGCATGTACTAATGTGTAACAAGAGATGCTATATATTTGTCCAGTTTTACTGTGAGTTGGTAGATTGGATATACCCTGTGTTCAGTAGGACTTCTTTTTTAAAAGCATTGGTATACTGTTAATTCACAGCAGAGTTGGTATGCACATGTACACGAGTTTTGTCTGGGTTTTCTGGGTGTGCACTGTTTGGTCAGACACTATTTCATGCTCTAACTCGGTTGCAAAGTGTATGACACTTCTAGGCAAATACACGAAACCTTTGCATCCTGCTTCATCACATCATAGAATTGAAGATGTGTCTGAAGAAGTCTCAAACGTTCAGGGAGTGACCCTCTGTGAAAATCATTGCATAGTGGTGGTTGTTGCTCCCTGTCATTCATTTCTTTCCAAAACCCACCTTGAGATGTATTCCAATTCAATTACTGAATCACATGAACAAAGTATTTCTTGAAGTGTGTTTCTTAAATAAATACAATGAATGTGAAATGTGGTATCCAAGAACGTTAACTTGATTTCTCCTGTTAAGATTTTGTAGATGATGTAAAAATAACCTATATCTATTACAATTCAAAGTAAATTATATTTGAGATTATTTCATTTGTTATTCCTTGTGAAACTAACTATACAGTGAATATTGCTATAGACTTTCTTGCAAATGCTTATTCCTGTTTTCATAGAATCATAGAATCATAGAATGGTTAGGGTTGGAAGGGACCTTAAAGATCATCTAGTTCCAACCCCCCTGCCATGGGCAGAGAAATCCTCCACTACATGAGGTTGCCCAAAGCCTCATCTAACCTGGCCTTGAACACTTCCAGGGATGGGGCATCCACAACTTCTCTGGGCAACCTGTTCCAGTGCCTCACCACCCTCAATGTAAAAAATTTCTTCCTTATATCTAATTGAAATCTCCCCTCTTTCAGTTTAAATCCATTGCACCTTGTCCTATCACTACACGCCCTTGTAAAAAGTCCCTCTCCATCTTTCCTGTAGGCCCCCTTTAGGTACTGGAAAGCTGCTATAAGTTCACCCCGGAGCCTTTTCTTCTCCAGGCTGAACAGCCCCAACTCTCTCAGCCTGTCTTCATAGCAGAGGTGCTCCAGCCCTCGGATCATCTTCGTGGCCCTCCTCTGGACTCGCTCCAGTAGTTCCATGCCCTTCTTGTGTTGGGGACTCCAGAGCTGAACACAGTACTCCTGGTGGGGTCTCACGAGAGCAGAGTAGAGGGGCAGAATCACTTCCCTCGACCTTCTGGCCACACTTCTTTTGATACACCCCAGGATACGATTTGCTTTCTGGGCTGCCAGCGCACATTGCCAGCTCATGTTGAGCTTCTCATCCACCAGCACTCCCAAGTCCTTTTCCTCAGGGCTGCTCTCAATCCATTCTCCACCCAGCCTGTACTTGTGCATGGGATTGCCCTGACCCACATGCAGGACCTTGCACTTGGCCTTGTTGGACTTCGTGAGGTTCTCACAGGCCCACCTCTCCAGCCTGTCAAGGTCCCTCTGGATGGCATCCCTTCCCTCCACCGTTTCCACAACACCACAAAACTGAAGGCCACCAAATTAGTCAGGCAGGATTTGCCCTTAGTGAAGCCATGTTGGCTGTCACAAATTACCTCCTTATTTTCTATGTGCCTTAGCGTAGTCGCCAGGAGGATCTGCTCCACGATCTTGCCGGGCACAGAGGTGAGACTGACTGGCCTGCAGTTCCCTGGGTCTTCTTTTTTCCCCTTTTTAAAGATGGGGGCTATGTTTCTCCTTTTCCAGTCATTGGGAACTTTACCAGATTGCCACGACTTCTGAAATATGATGGATAGTGGCTTAGCAACTTCATCTGCCAGTTCCCTCAGGACCCGCAGATGCACCTCATCTGGTCCCATGGACTTGTCCACCTTGTTTTGCTATGATGTTACCTTGTTCTGGTAGTTCCATTAATTATAAAACAAAAGGGATTGCATTGCTTAACAGTAAACTGCTGTGAGAGAAAGGTACGGTTTTGTTTTGCTATCGTATGTCATCGTTTGCACATAGATGAAGCAAGTGATACAAACTTTTCTTCACTCATTCAAATTGACGTACGTTTTAAGTGCAACTAATCTGGATGGAGAGTAGCATGACTGGTTAAACACAGTAATCTTTGTAATAAGTGTCTGGATTTTTTAGCTTATTCTTTGGAATTTATTCTATTTAGTGATACAGTATAAGAATTGTGGCAGATGTAATTCAGTATAGCTGAAGGAGAGAGGGAGTTTGTGTAGTTAGGCATGTCAAGAACAGCAGAAGATTGTAACTTGAAACAATGGTGTTGCTTTATTCAAAAAACTTATGTTAAAAAGAATTGAATTTTCATACAGAATGGATAGCACTCTTTTTATCACTTGGCTAAAAAGTATTTGTAGAGTACTGATCACAAAAATGATTCTGGGTCAGTTTTAATGTCACTAAAACTGTCAGGTTCAAATCACACAATTTTTATCTGCATAGGTTGATTTTTGGCTTTCACATTCAAAAGTCAGATACATAACTAATCAAACAACAACAGATGCTAAGATGCTGAAATTCTGAATGACTTCCACAGCCTCTAAAATACTACTTTTTGCAACATTCCTTGGTTTACTGCAAATTTGGTTTTTAAGTAGAGGTATTGCAAAAAGCTTTAATTATAGCCTCTGCTTCTTCTAGTATAGTAGAGTCCTCTTGAAATGCAGGTATATGAGTCTGTTGATGTAATTAAACTGGTTGTGAAGTTTTAGACTCTGAAGCAAAGATTGTACCCAACTTGGTTTACGTATTTTCTGGGGGTAGTATTTAATTACGCGGTTTTCATGTTGCAGTAGCCTAGAGCCTCTTTTGCATGTAATTTCCTGGGTCTTTTCAAAAGGACAAAGAAACAAAAATATTTCCCTAGTTCTTTAATGCACACAAGTCCCCAAAGAGCAGCTGATGTCTGTAAATAAATCAGCACCAGTCCAGCAAAGGTCAGCTATTGTCTATTAAAATTTCAAGCTAATTGTACAGCCCAACATAGTACACTGTCTGGGATGCACATTTAACAGCTTTTCTCCAGAGCTAATTTGTCATACATAAAGCAAACCACCTCCTCTTACAATTACTGTTTGTAGAGTTAATTAGCTTTGCCAGCATAGCTTTGCTAATCAGCCTGCCTTTGCTTAGCAATTAGTGGGTCTGTGGAGTGTGGTAGCACATTTGCATTCATTCTAAAAAGGCAGTGGAAAAACTCTAGGCTGCTGTGTGTTTTAACATTCAGATGTTTGTAGGGGTTACTTACTTAAAACTGACTGGTTCAAACTTTAGAAGGTCAACCTTCTGAAGTGAACCTGCTGAAGTGTATGTATCAGATGTTATTCTTTTTAGTTGCTTCAGCTTGCAGCAATAACTCAAAAACTGAGAATATAGTTTTAATGTAGCTTCTGTGTCTGCTTCTGCTTCTTTATTTCTTCTCAGTGTCAGCTTTAAAAACAGATCTACAAACTCAGCTGCAGGTCATTCCTAAAGACACGATAGCTCCTGTAGCCGTTCTTTGGTTAGGACTGTGGGAGTCGTTAGTGATGTGTCAGGGTGTGCTGTGTCTACTAGCTACTGTTAAATGTTTTGCAGAAAACATGAAAAATTCATAGCCAGCACCGGGGTGGCGGGGGAGAGGGGAAGTTAAAATTGCTTTCCAACTATCTGATCAGATAGTGCACCAACCATTAATTGAGCAGTTGATATAGAAGATGTAGGACCTGTGTAATTTAATTTCAAAAGTTAAACTTCGTTTTTGTTCCTAGTAAATAGTTTGGTATTTTTCTAGTGATGATTTGTTAAGTATTCTATGAACTGTTTTAAAATAAACGTTTTCCATTTTATGAATAACTTACTGTGATCTCTTGTTTCTTATCATGCAAGATGATTTAATGCATTTTTAGGGAAGAAAGATTGTTATTCCCACGTATATACGGTATCATCTGCTCCTAGATTGCTCATAACAGGCCTGTAGTATAATATTCTTGGTGCTTTGTTCGTCATACTCAAGTTTCTCCTTTCTCTTTCACTTGAAGTGTTTTTTCAGCATTGTTAAGGCATTTTTAACTGTTATTTTGTAGGGCAGATCAAGTTTAGTCCAAAAGTGTGCTGCTTTATTATGTTGTTGCTTCTGGTTTCCTCCCCTCCGTTCTTAGGTTTTTTTAAAGCCTGATATTCCTGCTCCTTACTAAAGCATTTCTTGTGCTTGAGTACTGTATGCACAGTAGTACCTTTCATTTTGCCTTGTATGTTAACCAGCTTTTAGGTTAGAGACAGATTTAATTTATTAACTTAATTTTGTTTGGAATTACATATCGATTTTCTCTTTTTATAAAGACCAAAAAATTGTTGCGTTTTGGTTTGGTTTTTTTCTTTAGTGGTTATCTACATCACTGCTTTCCCTTTTTGGCAAAGACACGTTTACCAATTTTCAGACTTTTAACATACATCACAACTAAAATGAACTCCATGAAGGTCATGAAAGATGCCTGCATTGAAACAAGGTTGATTTGTTAACTGCTTTATCCCAAGAGATTTTTGAGATGTAGGTTCAGAATTTAATCAAGTTAAATAATGATTATGGTCTGATGAAAGTTTTGCTGGTAAAATGAGAAATAGCAATGTCTATGAAAGTGATATGATTATAAAGTAACTGGTTTGTGGGGTTTTTTTTCTTCAGTCTTACGATAACGGCCTGGCACAGGGAGCTGGACTGGAATCTCATGGTAAGAATGTTAAAATGTTCTATGCCTTTTTTCAAGACCAGGATTGAAAATGCTGTAAGAGGTGCAGGGTATGTCATGCTTTTCCTTTTCTGATTTTAAGGAAGTGGTATGAGGAGGAGCAAATCCAAAACATGCCTCAAAATGTCATCTATCTTCTTCCCTTAGTTCCAGCTTTATATCAGACCACGTGAGCTCTTAATATATCAACTCCATTAATCTTACCTCATGAATGTTTTGTTGAAAAGTGTTGACCACAGTTCTCATATCTTGCTGACAGAGCAAACTTTTTCTACATGTACCGTTGCTACTCTGTGTATTTGTCTGCAAGAGATTTTATGCAATGCACCTGATAATCTCCAATTTCAGCAGCTGTTACTAAAACCTAGAAGCATTTCCTCTGACAGATTACGGCATCAATTAGGAGCTCAAATCTTGAAGCAGCAGTTAATATTTGTAAACAGTTGGTAATTGTGAAGATGGGAATTCCCAAAAGACTGATATTTTTAACCAAAATGTTTCTATGTCATGAAGCAGTGGTCTGCCTGTGACAGAGAAACTATTGACTTGTGTAACTGATACTAAATATATAAAATGTTTGCTAGCTTTGTCCTTAGTATTGAGCTTTGATAGGATTCCGTGTCTTTTCTTCCTGCAGGATGGATAATTTTGAGAGACTTAAATTACATACCTAGGTATTAAAAAAATTAGTTAACTAAGTTACTGTAAAATGCTAGTGATAACAGATAGCATTACTTCAGCATTATTCTCTTGCTGCATTTCAGCATCAGAATTAAAATAACCTTAAAGTTCCTGGAGTCTTCTGGCACCACGACAGTGTAAGGAACTGTGGGCCCCAAGCTTGACTTAACAGTCTTTCCAGGCTGTAATTTTATCATATCAGGCAATAGACTCAGGATGAGTTTCGATGGACTTTAAAAAGTGATTGCCATGATACACAGACAAAGGACATGAATTGCTCTTCTAATTCCAAATTTTACTGTGCAATTTCCTTGAGAACAAAAAATTCCTTGGAAGCGTAAGTTGTGGTCCTTACAACCATGAGAGTTCATCAGTCTTTTCATAGTATTAACCACGCCTTTTTTTTTTTTTTTCCTTAATTTTTTTGTCTTTCTGCTTGTCAGACACTTCTGTCTGTATATATCCTCTGGGGGATTGTGTCTGAGACTACCTTTGGCATCTCTACTTCAGATTGCACACAGCCCAATAGCTTTCTTTAAGTTACATATGAAGAAACGTTTTCTGTTGCATTGCAGTTAACTTATTCCTGGACTGCTGTGTAATGTAAATTGCACAGCATTGACAGGCAATCCATCCAGCTTTAAGGAAGTTGTCGTGGGTTAGGCCGATCCGGCAACTAAACCCCACGCAGCTCTCCCACCCCAGTAAAATGGAGAGGAGAAAAATGTAATAAAAGAGCTGAGGATCGAGACAGGAACAGAGGAGCACCCACCAACCACGGTCCCGGGCAAAAGAGGCTGTTTTCTTAAAGCAAAACTATTTATTAACAGCTACCTACAAAGAGAAAAGCAAACAAAAATGGTTACTTGAGAGGATAACAAGAAAACAAGGCCAGGTCTTAAAAACAACACCACTCCCTCGCCTTTGCCTTCTCTTCCCGGCTCTACCTCCTCCCCCCAGCGGCGCAGGGGGCAGGGAATGGGGGAGTGCAGGTCAGTTCATTCCATGTTGTTACTGCCGCTTCTCTTAAAGGAAAAGGAGTCCTTACACCATTGTCCCTTGCTCCAGTGGATCCCCTACTCACGGCGAAAGCGTGAATCCTACCCGCTGGGGGGCAAATCCTTACCCCATCGGATTTGCCCCAAGTGTGGGCTTTACCAGTCCTGGACCTTTAAGGAGCCGTAGCCACTCGCTCTGGTGTGGGTCATCATACAGACTTTAAATGTGCTCCGGCATGGGTCGTCATATCGACCTTCAACGCGCCTCCGTACAGACTTAGATGCGTAAATGCAAAATGCGTAAATGCGCCTCGACCTGTGCCCGGGATTCACAACAGTCTCAGGCTCAGGCATCTCCTTTAACAAAGCACCTCCCCATCGGCGGGGGTCATCCCACGGACTCTAGATGTGTACCGTGCTCGGGCTCTGGCGTCTCTTCTCGACGTGGGTCCTCCACGGGCTGCGAGTGGGTCTCTGCTTGCTCCACCGAGGGCTGGTTACAAGGGACTGCTCGCAAGGGGGACTCAGCCGTGGCACACGTCGTTCCGTCCCATCTTCACTGACCTCTTATCTGTGTGGCCGTTTCTCTTAGATTTCAGTCCTTTCTGGGTGAACTCGGCCTGGTGGGCACCCTGGGAGCGGGGCTCTCCCCGAGTTCCCCAAGTGCCTCCGCCACCGCCATCCTCGACGGGGCAGGCACCGGCCCGGGCCGGGCCGCCGACCCGGCCGGGAGCGGAGGCCGTGCCCCTTTCCCGTCTCCTTGCTCCTGGGCAAAGGCACACACCTTTCTGGTTCCTTTGTCTGACGTAAATAGGGCAATTCGCAGAGGCGCCGATTGGCTCAAGCCCCGAGGGGGATGGGAGTCCGGTGTGATGGGCAGCTTCTGCCACCCGGACCTCCCCCCCCACTTCAAACCATAACAGTGGTTATGGAATTCATGTTTATTTGTGCAAGAGTTGGGTTAAAGGTTTTTTTTTTCTCCTTTAGCATACTTGCTGAATTAAAGTGGTTTTATTTACCTGGATTTTAGACTTAAAATTAAGACTTTTATACTTTTAAAAATCCATTTATTTAATTGTTACCACCCTAGCTGAAGTTCTGACTGAGATCGTAAAGGCTTCAGTGAAAATCTGGGTATCAAAACATCGCAAAACCACTCTCTCTTTACAGGTGGCTCTACATTTTGTGGTATTGCATCGCTGTGTTTGATGGGCAAACTGGAGGAAGTTTTTTCAGAAAAAGAATTGAACAGAATAAGAAGATGGTGTATAATGAGGCAACAGAATGGCTACCATGGACGACCCAACAAACCTGTAGACACTTGCTATTCCTTTTGGGTGGGAGCAACGTTGAAGGTAGAGTACAGCTACAGCATAGATATTGACTTGTTTTAATTTCTTTAAGCATCTTTTCTTTGCTTGGAAGAGTTATATATTTAGCACAAGTGCGTGAATATGCATAGATCACTGTAAAGGTCTTTCATCTTGCAAAAGTGCAGGATGTGGAGGTTTACCAGATTAGTGCTAGCTCTGCTATCACTGCTTATCTCATAAATAGGCACAATATTTTAGTTTAAAATTGTGCAAATTTTAATTTGCAATTTTTAATTTAGTTTGAACTTGTGTTTAAAATTATATTACTGCAATAGTCTAATTTCTTTTCAGCTTTTGAACATATTCCAATATACCAATTTTGAGAAAAACCGAAATTACATCCTGTCAACTCAAGATCGCCTAGTTGGTGGATTTGCCAAGTGGCCAGACAGCCATCCAGGTAAATTTACTTTTCAAAGTTTTCTAAGATGGAAATACATTCCCGCAGTCAGACATCTGAGGGGTGTAAAGGAAATTTTCTTCTCAATCTCCTTCAAAAAATGGGGGAAAACCCTTTAAAATAGAATGAGATTTTCATGATTTCAGTGGAAAAAGGGAGATACAGTTTTTACTTGTTCAGCCACAGAGCAAGTGAGCTGCTGCTGTTTAGACTATTGCTAAAAGAGTATCACTGTCTGTTTAGAGCTGGACAATGGAAATACGCGTTTAACTGCTCTAGTTAAAGGGAGTATTGCGCAGTGGGTATCTTTGTAAATTGTCTGAGTAAAATGTTTCAAAACATTTGAAGTGTTTAATAAAGGAATCCTTTAAGCTTATTCAGGAGTCACTGATGTATGTAAAAAAAAAAGCCAAAGTTTACATAGTTACGTATTATGATTTACAGATTGTAGTTACACGTAGCAATTACACTTAGTATATCTGAAAGTTAATTATTATCCTCTTGGAAGTGTATAATTTGAAGTAGTGAAAAGATGCTAAAATCTTTGTCGTGATTTAGCCCAGCCAGCAACTAAAGCACCATGCAGCCACTCACACACCCGTTCCCTGCAATGGGATGAAGAAGAGAAAATACAACAAAAGGCCTGAGGGTCGAGATCAGAACAGGGAGGGATCACCCACCAGCCGTGGCCTGGGCAAAACAGACTCGATTTGGGGAAAAATTCGATGTAATTCTTTACCAATTATGTCAGAGAGCATAATGAGAAATAAAGCCAGATCTTAAAAACACCTTCTCCCCCTCCCCTGCCTCACCCTTCTTGCCAGCTCTGCCTCCACACCCTCAGTGGCGCAGAGGAACAGGGAATGGGGATTGTGGTCAGTTCATCACTTGTTTTTGCCACTCCTTCCTCTTCAGGGGGAGGACTCCTCGTACTCTTCCCCTGCTCCAGCATGGAGTCCATTCCCACAGGAGACAATTCCCCATGAACTTCTCCGATGTCAGTCCTTTTCACAGGCTGCAGTTCTTCACAAATTGCTGCAGCATTGGTCCCTCCCATGTGGGTGCAGTCCAGAGTGTGTTCAGAATCTGTGCCCTGATATTTCATCATTTCATTTTGAACAACAGTTCAGAATTGTTCAAGGTGGACCTGCACTGAAAAGATAGTGCTTGTGATAGATGGGCTCTCCCGGCTCCACTGAAAACTGGCTTAGGATTCCTGAGGACTTAGCTGTCTTTACTCTGCATTATATAGATCAGTCAGCATCACTTGGAGGAAATATTTCTGGTGATCGTGATGAACCATTTACTTAGTGAGCTACGAATTAAAAAATCTATTTAAAATCCCAGTCATGTGGGATTTTAAATTAAGTTAAATTAAGTTCCTTAACCTGCGTTTTAGCACAGCTGCGATTGAGATAACATTTGAGAAAGGCAAGACTAAAATAAAGTGGTTTTCCTTTGATTTGTGTGGTGGTCCAGCCCAAACACTGCTGTTTCCTATGAAGCAAGCTTTTGCTGTCTGTTTTGTTTTGTTGTAATAGGTGGGCTTACTGCAGCATTCTTTCCTCAGGCAGATGGGGACATAAGTCTGTGTTCATGTTTTGAAGGAAAGAGTGAGAAGTTAATTCAGTTCTAATGTGAAGAATGACTGTAAATGCAGTATTGCAGAGATTGTTGCTGTGGAACTGTGATTTTATTGTCATACATAAACAGCTGAGCTTCCTACAAGCTCGGTCTAGAATCTGAAGGGCAAGCTGTCTTTTGATAGTTGTGTGTCTCCACAATAAAGATTTCACACTTCACTAGCACGAAGCATCTGTGCAGTTCGACTGTTCTCAAAAGCCTACTGTTGGTTAAGTGTACACCATCCTCTTGACTTCTGTGTAAGTGCAAAACGTGAAGGTAACGAGGTCATCTTGCAAATGAGTTAATGGTTCTGTTGAGGCTGAATATGGGCAGAAATGATTCATTCTCCTACATCAGCGTGGTTTAATGTAGTTAATTTTCTTCCGAGCAGCCTGTGTGGTGCTGAAACAGTGTTGCTAACAGAGTCCTGTTGCTCGCAGAGCAGATGCGGAGGAGTGCTTACACAGTGTCAAGGTCTTTTCTGTCTCATGCTGCCCTGCCAGCGAGCAGGCTGGTGGTGCACAAGGGGCACAGCCAGGACAGCTGACCCCACTGACCACCCAGGTGCCCCGTGCCACACAGCATTGTGCTCAGCAATAAAAGCTGGGGAAAGATGGAGGAAGGGGAGGACATTTGGAGTTGCAGTGTTTGTCTTTCCAACTAACCATTCCTAAAGCCCTGCTTTCTGGGACATGGCTAAACACCTGCCTGCAAATGGGACACAGGGAACAAATTCCTGAGTTTGCTTTGCTTGCATCTGTGGCTTTTGCTTTCCCTATAAACTGTCATTATCTCAACCTATGAGTTTTCTCACTTTTACACTTCCTTTCCTCTTCTCCCACTGTGGGTGGAGGGGAAGAAGTGAATGAGCAGCTGTGCTTAGCTGCCTGCCAGGGTTATTCCACAGCGTTTTGCTAGAACACATACCTGATTTGTTTGTTTTTTTTTTTTTCTTGGTTTTTTTTTTCAGACTTGTGCATAAGTTATTACTAGATTTAATAAACTTTTCTTTAATTACTAGATATACTGCTACATGCCCCAGGAGGTTGTGCCATGCCGATGCGTGTCTCTTTATCTTTAAATGATACGCAATGTAAAAGAATTGGCAGCACATGTGAACTACAGGTTATGCAAGCGAAATATCAAAAGATATAACATAAAAGATTGAGAGGATGAAAATGAGTGTGCACAATTACTACATGTAAAACACTAAAGTGAGATTTGGTCTCATAGAAGCATCTTACTTTGTTATGTTTTTAAGACAGCAGCCAAGCATTTGCGAGGTTGTTTGCTGCATTCGGTATTTGTGAGTTAACGTACCAAACAAAATGTTTGGATCTGTATTTTTTGACCTTGAAAAACTTGGTGTATTTTGTAGCTTGAAACAGAGAAGTACGCAGGCTGCATGTGTATGTTTTGGCTAGAACTAACTTGAGTATTAAGTTAGCATGGGTTTGCACAGCTGTTGAACTTTGTGGTTAAACCCACCTAATAGCCATATACAGGTAATTACGTTTGTATACAATTTTTAGTGCGTATCAATGCAGCTGTCCACCGGGGTTAATACACTGTATTTCCTGAAGTTGAGGTCTCCTGGCCCGACACACTCTCTGCAAGGTCAGTAGGGCTGTGTCTGCTGAGCATGCCTTTGTCGGCGTATTAACGCTGACACGCAGAAGCCTTCTTTCAGAGTCTCTCTATCCATATACCTGCTTGTAATATCATTTTAGTCAGATGCGAATTTACCGACACCTCCAAAGTGTTATTATGTTGAGAATTTGTAAGGGACACACTAAGTTCACGTCCTCTTTCCATCTTTAGCCTCTGATTTCATGGGCAGATGATCCAATCTAATGGCTTGCTGCTGCCCAGAGGAGGCAGGCTCACTTCTCTTCCTCCCAGCTTCCCCAAGTACAACTGCACATCCTTTCTCCTTTTTACACTAGCTTTGATGTATATCGAAACCTTCTGCAACCGGTTTAATTCACTAAAATGTCAGAAAACTGTCCATTTCCTCCTGCTTGGGTTAATTTTCTTCCCTGTTTTTTCAGTTGCATTAGGTCATGAAGGGTGTTCAGCAAGCTGTAGTGCTGATACAAGGTAGGCAGCAGGAACAGTATGGGACAGGGGAATAAGAGCATCCGGTTTTGGTGGCAGTCATCTGTTATGGCTGATCAAGCCACCTCAGGAATTCCTGTCCTTAGGGTATTCTTTCAGGAAAGGAGGAAGCTACATAAAGTAATGACTTCTTTCATACTTCTAAATCTTGCTGTTTGACAACTCTTGGGACTAATTTTGGTGTTTCAGTAGTCAGCCATTCATCAACAAATCAGCCAAAAAATTATTTTAGGTTTGAGAAAAAAAATTGCTTACGTTCTGTAGACAGAAATTATTTCCAGCTTCTCAAATTCTTTTTCTGTTTGGCCTGAACACTCAGAAGAAATAAACTAGCAGGCAAGAATTGTTATAAAACAAAACTAGACTCTAGTTTTAGCAATTGCAGACTATCAGTTCACACTGGTGGCTTTTGGCAGAAATTTATTTCTTCTGTCAAAACTCGAAGTTTAAAATGTAGCACCTGTTTGTTTTCCTTGGCTGTAATTATTCAGGAGTGTTGGAATCCAGGAACACTTGGCTGTTACAGCCTGACATAATTTTCTTTTTCCTTTTCTGTCCTTTCAGATGCGTTACATGCCTACTTTGGGATCTGTGGTTTGTCGTTAATTGGAGAACCTGGTATTTGCAAAGTTCATCCTGCCCTGAATGTAAGCACAAGAACCTCAGAGCGCCTTCACCACCTTCATCAGATCTGGAAAACAAGGACTCTAAACAGTGTTCAGATGACACACACCTCTCTACATGACTGATTTAGACTTGAATTTAGTTCTGGTAGCATAATTGTAGCCCAAGGTTAAAAGCCATGTATAACCAATGTGCTCTTTTAAGTGCTGGAGTCACACAATCAGATCTGTGTTGCTGGCATCACTTCGATAGGGAGTTGCCTTCAGCAGGTTATTCTGCGTTGTGAAAAAAGAAAATATTTTGATTATATAGAAGTTTGTCACTGCAGACTGTAAATGGCTCTTCAAATGGCTTTACTTCTGAGAAATCCCTTGAGGCGTTTTAACTTCATTTTTTTTTTTTTTTTTAAATTTGTGCATACTGTGTCAAAATATATAATGGGGAATATTTTCAAAATCTGTTTACATATCATACAGTATAGCACAGAACCTTGGACTTCTTTATGATCTTAATGTTTGACATGTTTTTGGGTAGAGAATCTCCCATATTAAGTCTCAGTTAAAGTTACCTTTTATCGTCTACTTTCAGATTCCATAGACTTTGTTTAAAAAATTAAAGTAAATACAAATAAAATTATTTTATTCAATATACTGGACTTCTAAAGTTGTGTGGCCTTAATAAATGGATTTCATAATTCTTCTGAGCAGTTTCTACACAGATGCTGTGGATCATTAGCCAGACAAAGAGTTTTAATGTGAAATACTCTCTTCGTGTGAAATTCAATGAGTGTGGAGTACTGATGTATGTGAGTAAGAGATATTCAACACAGTCCTTTGGAAGAGTAGCTGTGTACAAGAGTAGCATTAGAACCTGTTCCCGAAGTCAAGTCTTTGCAGTACATTAAAATTATACAACGGCGCTCTGATTATTTTTTTATGCATATTTCCCTTTTAGTGTGAAATAATTCCAAGTTTCTTAACCATTCAGTGTAAAGAATGAAAGATTGGGCTTTAAAGTAAGTGGCACTGGTTTACTATCAGAGAGATGGTGAGCATTCTCAGCTTTTTTAGTAGTAGCACCTTACTTCTTGTGCTTAAAATGCTGCTCAGAATCAAAGCGAGTAACTTTGCGGCTGTTGCATTTGTGGCAGATCAGTTTATGCATTTGAGGCATGCGGTAGACACCAAGACGTCTTTCTGCTTGCCACTCATTAAGACACATTCTTTTTTTCTAGAGGACCTCTCAAGCCAGATTAAGTGCACCATTTGCCACCACTGAGCTGAAGGAGACAAGATACAGACCCTTTCAGTCAGCAAAAAGAACTTCAGGAATAACTGTGGTTCTGATTTTGGAATGCAGTGCAAGTGGAAAGGGTAGAGTAGTTGTATCCCTATCACACGTGTCACAGAGATCCGGTGGGCATCTTTAGGCTACCAGAACAATCCTGGTGTCCAAACCTGTAGCAGCCTTACTACTTAAAGAAATTGGGTTTATTTCTATCAGCAGATTAATTCCAATAGCAGCACTGGGAACATCAGCAGTCGTGGCAGTCTGCTTGGAAAAGCAGAGAAGGAGCGTGGGGCAGGACTTGGAAGAAGAACACATCATCTAACCATGTCGCAGTAGACACTTTCCTTGTAGGAGGAGAGGCTACGTACCTGGAAGAACTGTTAAGAAGTCTGGAATGGTGGAAGCAAGAGGACTGCAAGGCGAGTATTGGGGAGGTGAAAATAGATGCTTGAGTGGGGCTGATGCAGAGTAAGAGAATATTAAAACTGGGAGATACGGAGAGTGGAGGCAAAAGAAAAATAGAATAAGAAATGTGGAGTAAGAGTGGAACCAAAATAGTGGAAAGGATTTGAGCTGCCTAGGATAAGTGCATAGATTAGGGGGCAAGAGCAAGAGGGAGGTACTGACTCAAGCAACATGAGTGAGTGAAGGGAGGAAGGTAGCGCCTGGGAGTTGGTTTTGTTCCCCACATCCTGAAATGACCTGAAATTCAACTGTAAATAAAAAGAAATAGTAGAGATCCCTAAAAGAGAGGATCTACCGGGCTGGAGGTGCACTATGGCAGGTCCTGTGAGGGTCTATTTTCCTGGAGGGGCTTAATGAGATGTTGGTCAGCAAAGGCTGAGGTAGCTTCCCTGAGCAGAAGGCTCTAAGGTCATGAGGGTCTACCTAGCTGAGAATCCATTAAAAAACAAACAAACAAACAAAGCCTTGGGGTAAAAGTCGTTCAAAATAGCACAGTACTTGCTTGTCCTTGGCATATCAGATGGTGGCCATAAGTTGACCCATGGTAGAGTGAAGTGTTTTTTTGGAACACGGTGAAGTTACAATGAAGATGAGAGGTAATTGTAGCTACCCATCCCTACCCGTGCCTGTCTGCCTTGCTGGAGAACTGTCTACCAGTTTTTTGGCATATAGTACATCCCGTGTTAGAGGAAGTAGCTTTGAATTTCACAAGAGTTAAATAAGGTGCTCTAAGTCTCTGCTAGGAAACAGCCTAAATATTGGTGCTTTTTACTTGGCTTCATGAGGAGTGATGTATTTGATTATCTTGGGGCAAAACCGTACTTGCAAAATTCTAAACAATGATGCCTGAGTTTCCCTGTCTGCGACCAGGTTCTCTCTCATGTGAGGGACGTCAGGATAGAGAAGCAGAAGTAAAGGGACAACAGTGAAAAATCGTATTCTGTGAATGATGAGTTAATTTCTCGTGGAAAGTAATTTTATAGTGTTCTGCTCAAAAAAGTAGCTAATATTTATTGCTTTATTTTCTGTATCTGTAAGCTACCTTAGGTTGTTTATATGGATTTTACATTTCACATCACCTTTCCCCCCAGTCAGTCTACAACGTTTTTTTCCCCCAGCTAAATAACAGCATCTTTTCAGGCTGAATGTTGACAGTGGTTACCCTTTTCTAAAGATTGCAGGAGGCATATTTTTTTCCCATTAACTCCCAAAGTTTGTTCTGAAGCCAGCAAAATGTGTAGGCCTTCACCCCACAGCGAGAATCTAATTACTTTAATTGGTTTGAAATCTTTAATCTTTTTTAAGTTGACAAAAATCCGTGCCAATAGCCAACTCTGCATCTGTCATTTGCCGTTTGTAATGCTCCAGTTGATGTCAGGCAAACGGTGAACACTGAATGTTCCTCTGTAGCCGACATTCGGATTCTGACTGTGTAGTTAATGCTAGATTGCATTGCCGCTCCCATTTTTGTGGTTATCGTGTCTTCTGACTAGAAAAATGTTAAATGATCATAGAATCATAGATCATAAATCGATGATTTATTGATATTCATAAATTAAATAAATCATTAATCGATGATAAATCATGAGTGCTAAATCGATGGACAACAATTTCATAGATAAGAAGAGTCCATAACCTAAAATCTCTTTTAAAACTGAGAGGTCCAAATGCAGCTAAAATTTAAATGTGAACTGTGAAGCTTAAATGTAGCTGGAAAAAGCAAACCATGCACTTACAATCCAACTGTAACAATTGTGTGTTAACCACAGCTTTACGTTGCTGCGGCTGAACCTAAATAGGAAATTAATAAATTAAATGGCTTTACCATGTGTTTGAGGATGTAAAAAGATGTCTTGGCTATCAGGGCTTGCACTATGCAGAACAGCTACACTGCCACAACCTTTTGATGTTCCAGCAATGGTGTCGTACAACAGACCCGTTCCCTAATTTTTCCTGTCTATCAAGAATGTATTTATAAAATTATTGCCTTATTTAATCCTCAGCAGCACTCATAGCTTGCTGTCGGTGGCTCAGGCTGACAAAAGTATGCCGGCTGGGTGCCCCTTTCCTACCTGTAAGGCTGACAAACTATGTCTGTGGTTCTACCTCCTCTCCAGAAAAACAGCTTTGAACTGACTTGTTGAACGAAGGAAGTTAAATAAATGTATCCTTTCCATAGGATCTGAGGACTAAGGTTTTAAACGCCATCATTAGGGCTTTCACAGCAACTTGATTTGTACATAGGTGCTGGCTGACACGGTAACAGCGTTTTGGAAGACTTGCTAAGCATGTTCATATTTATGAACTTTTCATATTGAGAATCTTTTTTCTAGATGGAGCAATAATCAACTGTGAAAAAAAGACTAACCAGTAAATTAGACGTTGGAGAAATATCTGAAATGTGTATGTTGAAGCACATAGTAAGTCTGCCTTGCTCCATGCTCTAATGGTCTGTAACAAAGTAAATGACAAACTGAGAGGAGCTGAAGAAGCTACATCAAATATGCTATTCTCCATGGAAGCCAGTATCAAAACTGAAATACCCCATAGTAACAATAGTGTTCCCAGAAAAATACATTTCAACTCTGTAGCAAGTCCTCAGCCATTCAGTTTGGGTTTACCTTGTGTGGAGGGGAAGGACGATGATATCCAAAGTCAGAACCTTTTTGGACAGCCCATCTCCTTGCATTTTAGAAGAACCCTGCTACTGGTGCCCCTGCAGAGGCAGAAGACACATTGTTGGGACATGAAAAGGAGAGAGATGCCCAGGTAAGCAGATTCCGTTGCAGCAACTAAAACATGAAACCTCCAAAATTCATCAGTTGAATGAGAATGTTGGTCTGGTTTAGGTTCGTGTTAGGTACTGCTCTTGGTTTGCTGTTGCAAGTGGAGACCACTTAACAAGTTTTCCTCACTTCAGACAAGCACAGGGTGAAAGAGAAGAAAATCTCATCATCTTTATACTAGATGATTATTAAATTACTCCACTGAGTGGTTACAGTATGTCATAGATGTATGCTTTTCACCATTTCAAAGCTTTTGTCTTCCTGGTCTCTATTTGCCTGATTAGTTTCTGAATTTAATAAAAATCAGTGATTTGCTTTGGGAAACAGAAAACTATTATTCCTTGTGAGCTGTAACTCTCGTGGGGTGTTGGTTTTGTTTTTTGCTAGAGAGTCAGATGTTCTGGGTGAAAAATTGCCCCAATAGCATCTTCTCAGCGTCAATACAGAAAATGACAACCTCCAAAGGTTTTCAAGCTGAAGCCACCAAAGACAGCAGACCCCCACACTAGTGCTTTGTTTTTGAGGAGGTGGCAAAGTGCCTTGTTCGGTTACTGCAGTGCGAGAACATCCTTTAAAATGTCCACCTGCAGGTACAGGCTCTGTGCTTAGGAATGGGACTGGACAGAAGTGGCCATTATCACTAGAGAATGAGCCAGATTCCAAGGAAGGAAACAGTCCTGCCTGTCAATAAAAAGGGGAAGGTCTTCGAGGAAGAGAAAATCTATGTGAGAACAGTCTGCAGCCTCTCGTTTCAAGATTTTCAAACTGTGCATGGGAGGGGAAATGTTTATGATAAGGAAGGAGCCTTCAGCTTGCCAGATTAGCTTGTTTATGTTGAACTCACAAATGAAAGGAGGGACATACACATGTGGAAGCCTGTGTTTTGACAGTTTTAGTTGTGTATGCATGTGAAGGTGGCTTCCATGTTAACTCGTAACAGTTATGGTAACCAGGCTCTGGTACGAGGACCAGGAGCTATCCTGTACACTGGTTAAACCAGCCACCTCACATGCTCACAGTCTGAGAGAGCACGGAATCCTTCATGAAGCTGTTTCTGCAAGAGCCATCACTGGGTTTCCATCCAGATCTCTCCCCATGTCCCCTTTGCCACAGCACATGGGACAGGGGCTTTTCCCCACCCTTCTGGTTTTGGCTGGGATAGAGTTAGTTTTCTTCTTAGTATCTAGAATAGCACTGTGTTTTGGATTTAGTATGGGATTTGGTATGAAAAGAATGTTGATAATACGCTGATGTTTTTAGTTGTTGCTAAGAAATCGAAGACTTCTCAGCTTCCCATGCTTTGCCAGGGTGTAGGTGCACAACAAGCTGGAGGGGGCATAGCTGGAGCAACTGATCCAAACCGGCCGATGAGATTGTGCGGATTTCAGCTGGGACAGAGTTAGCTCTTCTTTTTAGCAGGTAGAAGAGCTCCGTGTTTTGGTTTTAGTCTGAGATTCACTCTAAGAAGAACGCTGACAGCGCACTGATGTTTGTAGTTGGCACTGAGGTCTCCAGGACTTTTCAACTGCCGTGTTCTTGCCATGTGCAGGAGCACGACAGGATAGGGGGGAGCATGGCTGGGACGGTGGGTCCATGACTCTCCTTATGATTTGTACTTAGACTTAGTATTGAGGGCCAAACTGGCCAATTAGTATTCCCTATCATGCAGTGTCATGTCCAGGATAAAAGTGAGGGTCAGCCAGAAAGAAGGACCTTTGCTCTTCTGGGACTCTCACTTTCAGACTCTCAAAATGCTCTCTCTGTCTCACTCTCTATTTTCGGGCCTCCTGTTCGTCCGGGATTGCGGTATCGGGACTTTTCTGTTTCGGGATCGTTAGTTCGGGACGAGACAGGCCTCAGTCAAGGGGTGGTGAGCAATTACACCGTACATCACTCGTTCGTATATATTTATCATTGTATATATATGTGTATATATATATATACTGGTAGCAGCAGTAGTAATTTGTTCTTATCTCAACCCACAGGTCTCTCCCTTTTCTTCTTTAATTCCCTTCCTTATCCCTGGGGTGTGGGGGAGGATGAGTGAGTGGCTGTGAGGAGTTCAGCTGCTGAAGTGGCCTAAACCATGACAGAGATATTCCATACGATGCCATGTCCTGCTCAATATATAAATGAGGATTGGCTGGGAAGGGTTCTCTCTCTTCCAGGACTGCGGTTTCGGGATTTCTCTCCTTTGGGATTGCTAAGCAGGGATGGACTGGGCATTGGTCAGCGGGTGGTGAGCAATTGCGCTGTGCATCACTCGTTTGTGTATTATTTATTGTTATTGTTATTTTATTTTATTTCACTTATTAAATTCTTATCTCAACCCATGAGTCTCCTTACCTTTACCCATCCAATTCTCTCCCCTGTCCCCTTTGAAGGGGGAGGTTGAGCAAGCTGCTGCCTGGTGTTTGGTTGCCAGCTGGGTTAAAACCACAATACTCCGTCCTGGGAGGGAGGATCCCACCTTATCCATTTATAGAAAATCTGCCAAAGGACATTCTGGTGTGAAAATGACAGAATAGAAGTCAAGGCACAGCTTTCTGTTGTTCGTCACCCTTCCTGAGTGCTTGTGGGAAAGGAGTGGTGCTTATGCTGCCTAGAAAGCTAAATATGCAGGACTGCTGTTGAAATTGCATGCTACCTTTGGATAATTTAAAGGTTTCCCTAAGCACAGAGCTATATTTATTTGCTGTTATGCTGTCCAGGAGTCTTCATTTAGCAACTTTTAAATTACGACCATGTATTACTAAAATAGTCTCACTGTACAAAATTGCATTTAAATCTTGGACCGAACCTTTGTACTGCTTATACCATTAAAGCCTCCTTTAAGTTCAGGCTGATTGTGGAGGAGCATCGCGCCAAAAGGCATCTGTGTAAACCTACTGCCCAGGGAGCTTTTGTCAGGGGTGCTCTTTCACAGCAGGTTAGACTAACAACTGTTGGGAACAACATAGGGGCAGCTGATCCTGCCTTGGGGCAGTCTGGTGGCCTCTTAAGGACCCTCCTGGACTATTTTGCACAGTTCTTTAGTTATACTTCAACATTGTAATTGTTTTAATCCCTCTCCTCCAACCTGTAAATTCTTAAATTGAGAGTTTTGCTGGTGGGACTGTTTAACATACTGCTGATCTGCAAGGTACATGGATGGGAATGGGTGGGGATGTTTCTATAAACAGCACAAAGATACTTTAGAGGAAATCAGAAATCTTAGAAGGATTAGACATATTTACACTCTAGTCTGTACGCTCATACTTCACAGATCAGCTGTCCCCAGGCGGTGCTGACTGCCCAGCATCCTTCTGAAATAGCCTCTGAAATGTGCAGCACTCTGGTGGGGCCAAGGACAGGATTCTGTCTAGAGATGTTTCTGGATGAGGCTTTCTAACACAGCCACAGGGCTCTTCTATATTTTTGTGTATGGCTCTATATATAACTTCCTGTATATGGCCAGACAGAGTGCGTCCTGCAGAGTGGTGGTAACGTGCCCTCTGTGGCTTCCCAGTTGCTATAGATAGCTTCCTACACATACTGTGGAAACTGCTGCTACCACCAAACTTTTCTGATGGCTCCATGCTTGGACATTTCTTTTCAGCGTCCATAAACTCCAGCCTCAAGTAACTTCCTTCTGCAGAATGAGGAGCTGCTGCTAAGAGCGAGAACTGCAACGGTGGGCTTCTAAAGAACCGGTGTAAGCTGTGTTAGAGAGCTGAGCTTCCCTGGCCACATGCCAAGTCCTGTCTCCTTCCCCTCTGCTGCCCCAGGCTTATCCCCTTTTTCATCAAACCCAGATACGAGGGAACAGCAGAGGCACATTTTTATCCTGCTCTGCCCAAGATATGCACCCCTCCCCACTGAGGGGTGTTCCCAGCTTTGAGGACGAGTTGGGAACGGCAGCTATGAGTGGGAAAGTGGCTCCCCAGCCCTGTGACGCCTGCCAGCATGCTCCTGTTCCCTCAGCACAGGATCCAGGTGGGCACCGCAGGATCTAGGTGTAGTAGCAGGCAGGCTCCTAACAACATTTCTGCTCCTGCTGCTGGGTGGCCCTAACTCCGCGTCTCCCCTACCACCCACCCGTGTAACCCCTCTGGACTGTTGCAGGCTTTCTAACCTCCATGACTCCAAGTCATGGTCCAAGAGCCACAGAACAGGGAGAATTCACAGGTCCCTGTGTGGAGCAAAGGCAAGGACGCTGCTTTTGGCTGCGGCAGAAGCCTGAGCAAACACACAGACTGGCATTTGAGATGTTACGTAGCGTCTGGTCCCCAGGGAGGGCAGTTTTTTAAGCCATAGACTCCACAAGCTATGAAGAGCAACAGTTCCCACGATCTCCCTTCTATAAAAGGAAATTAAAGTCTGCAGCAGCTGTTGATCTGATAGCCAGTCTGGACTGGATCCCCCCCCATCCCCTTGCTGGCTGCCCAGACTACTCCAGCTACCCACAGACAACTTTTGCCATCAGAACAAGCTGAGCCTTCTGGTGCTTTTTGACACTAGCCGGATTTGGAGCGAACAGGAACGTTGAAGGAAGGCTTTTTTTTTCTCTTTTGTCTTTCAAAAACAAGTGGTCCGATGTCAGTCACCCCGGTGAAGGTCTGTACACCACAAACCCAGCCAAAGGAAGATTCAAACACTACAGAGGTGCTTTGCCTCGTGGGCTGAGATAGCTCTAGCCTACACACTTCTGCTCATCTACTGGTGTCAGTCAGGAACAGATTACTTTGGATTGCTTTAAACTAATGTTAAAAATAAATAAATCAATCAAACCAGGCTAAGACATCCTTTTTTCAACATAGTTTATTTCATCCATCCTGACTCTACATGAAAATATTACAAAGGTAATAAATAATGCAATTTTCCTAGCTAGCGGGAGGAGGATTTGTCTTCAACCAGTTTGAAAGACTTGGCTGGTGAGTTATTTGAAGAGGAGCCACTGTTGACAGACCAACGTGCATTTGACATTCCTCTCCTTCACAGCAGGTCAAAGCCAGTATACCTGCATGAAGTTGGTCTGTTATAGCTGAGTCAGAGGGAAGTCCATTCCACTCAGCCTGCTGCATCAGGGAGCCCATTTTAAGTATGCTGAGGAAAAATGCTGAAATTACCAAGAGGCCTTAGAAGTTAAAGGAATGGAAAGAAATGTGTATGGAAAGCCAAGGAGATTTCCTTTCCTAGAAACTCCGGAATAGTGCGTAAGTGCTTGTCTGCCCATGACAGGGCCCAGACACCCATCACCAGGGACCGTGCTTCTGCATGTCGACCACACGATAAAAGTGACCACGTTGGTGCAGCAAGGTCTCTACTAGCTCCCTCTGCACGGCAGTGTGTGTGGGGCAGGAGCACCTTCCAGAGAGCAGCCAAGCGCGCAGGGCTGCAGCTCTCTTACGGTGCACCGCTGTGGCTGGCTCCGCACCTTGCAGTGCTCAGCTTGTCCTGCATTGCCGCACACACGAGGAACCAGCCAGAACCATGATTTGGGGGAATCGGCCCCCAAACAGTGCTCTGCCTCCTCCCCAGATTGCTGGCCAGCCTGGGCATCCACCTCGCATCCAGGACAAACAGCTGTTGCAGGTCCTCTCTGTGCATCACACAACAGGACCAGGAGCAGGAGAGTCGCTGTGCTTCAGCCTCGGCTTTTTAACACCACAAGGAACAATTTGCTTTGTTGCGACTTCTGATAAACTGCCCTAAGTGACATTTTTGGCCTTTTGCCCCACACTACATATCCGTTCATATACATAAGCCGATTTTGTTTAATCCAGTGGTCCTGTGAGTGGTCACCAGCACCTCTGCCAGTCTTCAGAGGGGGAAGGAGACGCAGGAAGCCCCTCTGTCGGCGCAGTGCTGCCCACCCAGGCAGGTGCTCCAACAGCCAGACATCACCCTGAGTGCTGATCCCAGCTGGAGGCTGCTGATGAAAGCAGGTTTTTTTTTTGATGTTATGGGTCTGGAGAGCCTTGGGCAGCCGGAGGAAGCACAGGTAAAGGGGCTCGCACTGGCCTGGCTCTGTGCAAATGGAATCCGCAGGGAGCTTAATCCACTTCCAGTGGGGATTAAAGACTGTATTAACCCATGGGTAAATGCAGGGGAAGAATTTTGTTGCAGGAACAAGGGGCATGCCCTTTGGAAAAAGGAAAGTTAGCTCAAACCTAATCCTGGAGTGGATAAGCTGAAAGAAAAGTGCAGGAGCCCAGCCGACACGTTTAAACCTCGAAGGCATAAACTGGACAAGCTTTGTAGAGAGGCATAATACTTTCTGAAGGCCAGCTGGGTCTGAAAAGCTTTTGGGTCTGTGCTGCCTTCTTCAGAGCCTTCATTGTTCCAGACATACCTCTTCTGCAAAACACACAAAATCACTAAAACATACATCACTGCGGTCGCATGCAGATCTCAGTAGCGCTCATCTTTCCCTGATTTGCATGTCTCTGATTTCTTCATTAGGCAAATTCTTTTAAGTAAATTAATAGAATCAGTAAATTAATAGACTCAAGCCTGCAGTGTTTTGCCCAATTAATATTTGTTAAAACTCTAGATACCCAAAATTCTCTTTATATTGTCAGACTTGATTAACTGTAGTTGTAGCAAGAAATGGCAATTACATTATATATGCATGGTATGCGTCATTATGTACTTTAGCTGATTCCTTATAAATATCTAATAACATACTCAATACATTAAATATTAATATTAGTCTACATACTTAACCCATATTTCTAAAATGAGCTTGTTCCCAGGGGCATGTGATACTGTACTAGTATCACATGGGACAGGCTAGGAGGAAATCATAGCTAAAGGTAGTTTTTCATACAGCACAGATGCAGTTTTCACTCTGACTTTATATTGTGTGTTTGTGCCTCACAAATACTAAATGGATATGTTTATGGTATTTGGACGGAGGTTTTTAAACGGAGCAAGACAAAAAGCCTAGAGGTAGGTATCTCCGGTGTCAAAAAGATCTGAGCGTACTAGAACAAAAAGTCTGGCTCCAAAATATTGGGGATTTGAAACTCACCTTTTAATTTTACTACGTTTCCCTTTACCAGAGGACCTATAGCCAGAAGTAAGGGAAAAGAGAGGTACAGGCTAAGGGTAAGACTCTTTCTTCTAGCCATTAGCCATGGATGATGCTGAATTAGCCTCGGAGCTGCAGCAGAACTGTTTCAGTATCTCATGTAGATTGTTGCTGTTTGTTTGCCGCGTTTAGTGTTACGAGTTTAGCAAACCTTTTGGCTTTGCCAGTATCTGTTAGAACAAAGGACATGAAAACAATAAAACCCCGCTTCAGTCTGTGGTGACGGGGAGTAAAAATTTGATCACTAAAGCAGGCTAGAGGCATTGAGGAGGTAAAAATCAAGTTCTCCAATAGAAAGTGAGGATGTGAATCAGCAGCTGCATAGCAGAGAGAGATCCAAGGATCTCAGGGAATCACATGCTAAATCTGAATCCTGAGTGGGATTTATTAACATGAATGTCAGGGAGAAGGTGCAGGAGTTTATCTGCTTGATATCAGCCTTGGTGGGACCTCACCTGAACGTGGAGTAGACACAGAAGCAGACAATTCCCTGACCACTCACCAAGAGACCCCAGATAGTTGTGCTCCATTTCCTTCCTCAGAGCAGCACAAGCAGAATAGTTAAAAAAAAAATCCCCCTGTGGTTCCTAAAAGAACTAGTGGAGATGGGTTTTATTTCAGGGAGAGGTTTAGGTCTGCATGCAGGTACTACGAGCTTTTAGTTTGGTGCTTGTAAAACCTTTCCAGGCTTCAGAAGGTCTCATCTATTTCATGGCAATTTTTTTTTTTCCTGCTAGTGACAGTTCCAATTTACATCATTCCCTGTGGAAGGAAGCAGTTTATATAAAATTCATAAACTATTTACACACATTCTCTTTAGTATTGCTCAAGTTGGATGCAGGCCTCTGAAGACTGCTAAGAGAACAAAAGCAGGTCACAATCCTTAACCAGTTACACGCACACATGGATATGTGTTTAAGTGGTGGATTTTTTCGGTATTTCAAATGTCTGTTCAAATGTACAATTTAACACTGAAGTAGTTCATACTGAATATCGGCCCAGTTTTCCACCATCTTTAACATCATCTTTCTTGCATCCCCATTGCTCTGGCATTGCAATTGTCAGTGTCTTCTCCAAAATGGAAGTACATCGGCACAGATCCATTTCTCCCATGTATACTGTGAAATGGAAGTGCTCCTCCTCTCCTCAGTACTGAATTGTTTGTGTTAGCCTTGTCCATATCACCACCTGCAACTGATTTGAAACACTCTTTAAGTAGATTTCCTCAGGTAACAATGGCCAGCAACTTCAAGCATGGTGTACATGTGCATGGTGGGGCAAGAACCCCGCTCAGGATGCTAAACAGCTGCTAAGGGTGCATGCCTGAGTGGACTCCCTGTATAATGGAAATGAGAAAACACCTTACTATCCCTGGGAAGCAGAAAGAAAAGAGCATCTGCTCAGATTTAGTTTAGAAGTAGAAACTAAGATGGAGAAGGAGATCAACCAGAAAATCTAGAGCTGTCACTGCTTTCCTGGGAGAATCAACATAATTGACAGGTCAGGAAACAACAAATTTCCTTTATATTTTAGCTTCTGTACCAATGTGCCAAGATAGACCCCTGTGTTGCATGACATTTCAGGATTGCAATACAGGGCCAGATTTTCCACTAGTATAAAGTCATACAAGTTAGTTTATATCAGTGGATAATCTAGCCCAGGACCCTTGGTTTTTTGGGGACCTGCTTGAAGTTTAAGTGATATAAAGCAAATTAAATCCTTTTACTGATTCATTTTTACCATAATATGACATGCTCTGAGACTGATCATTTCATGGCAACTGAGGGTTTGAATTAATTTTCAGACATCCTGGTTCCGCAGAAAGGAACCGACCTGAAAGATGAAACAAAAGGAAGAGTGAAAAGCAAATTCATATCTGCGATTTATGTGGAACAGGTGAGGAGCTCCCAGCTATTTCTGACACACAGCCTACCTCAATAAAAGTTGTGTAAAACACAGCGGCCGGTTACCAAGAGGGGTGAAAGTCCCTGGGCCACCAGCTGCAACACGAAGCTTCTCCATCTGTCTCCAGCTTTCCAAGTGCACATTCCCCTGTCAGCCTGCAGCCACTCAAGACAAGGGCTGGCACAAACTTTCTTCCATCCAAGGGGAAGTAAAGAGGATCCCTCAGAACGGCTACAGGAATCAATATATGCTGCAGAGAACAGTCTCAAATTCCTAGCTAGTCTGTATCGTGGGGACAACTTGTGTAATGATCCTGAACCATTCACAAGACTCTGCCTAGCCTCACAGGACCTCGCAGAAACACACTCTTCTGCAGGGCTGGTGGCAGAGAACACCGTCATACAGGGGCCAGGATCATCCCAGCAAGAGCTGCTTGAGAGGACGCCACTGCTCAAGCTGTGAAATCAATGTAAAAGTGGTTTGTGGCATCCTCCTGCTTGCCCATCACTGGCAGCCACCCGAACAGTGCTAACAGAGCTAATGCTGTAACAAAAATGCTCCAAGAAAAGAGCATGAAAGAACCATCAGCTCCTTCTGCCTGCTCCTGTATCCTTCTTGCCCTGGCTGACTTAATGACTGGAGTTACATTTACGTCTCTTTACATACATGGAGCACTCTAAAGGGAACCACAGCTCTCCCCTGCTCTGGAGGACAGCACAACTCAGCTGTGACTGAGATGTTGGTCATTTTATGTTAGCAGGACATTAAGAGGTGAAGGGAGGGGAATCAGGAATCATCCCTGCTGTTCCAAGTCCTTGAATTTCAACCCACACTGGCCATAAGCTACAGCATGTAGCAGAAAGGAGGAAAAAAAAAAAAAAAAAAAAGCAAGTCACACTGATGCCGCAAAAAAGTCATGAGACAGCAGCCAGAAATTTAGAGCACATAGTTCAAAATACCGGTGTGATTCATGGCCAAAGGACAGCAGACAGAAGTGCTGCTTCAGAGCAGGCGTGCGGTGCGTGCACCGGAGAGACCTTGTCTCACAGGCTTTGGGAGATGGTTGTTGGGGGTTGTTTAGCATGAACATAGCAAAGCTGCAGTGAGATTCAGGTGCAGACATGCTTCCAGCTGAAAAGGTTCCAGTGGAGTAAACCGCTGCATGTTGTCTCCTTGCACTGAGGAGCAGAAAGGGTTATGAATTCCTTGGCTTTTCATGCAGCCTGTCATTACTGAGGTCAAAGGTATGTTTGCTCCTGGCGCTGGTTATCGTTTATAGATTCACACTGATATTGTGGTGCGACCTTCCTTGATGTGGGAGTGCCGCTGTTGCTGAGGCCACCACCAGCCCGGTGTCCTGCGGTAGACTATTGGACTTGGAGCAGCTTGGGAGAAGCTCCTTCAGGCTGTCCCTCATCCCAGCCTTGGCCAGCCCTGCTGACAGCACTTGATGCTGACCCAAAGAAATTACGGTAGCAAAAATTTCCTATGTCAGTGCCATTTAGTGAGCTGCAATTAGATCAGAGAAGCAAAATGTCTCACATTGGGTTAAATTATGTATTGAAGACGTCTCAGCTGCATGGGTGATGACAGCTGGCTGTCCACTGTACTGCTGCCCATTGTTAATTCCCGAGCTGTTTGCACAAAAGCAATACGTGGGACACTGAAAGCCTGTCTATATCCCAATAACGAGCTATTTGATTAATGAGTCATCTGATATATATAATTGTACAGTATCTAATAACAGAAAAGTCTGGTAGCTATTCATGAGTCTTGTTTCCGGAGAAAGAAAGGGTATATCGTTTCAGTGAGTAACCTGTGGAGAGGATCTGGGATAACATTACTACTGTATCAGTACGCTTAGGAAATACAGCCTCCAAGGAGATACGTTATACTGTTACAAAACACCCTCTGGTACGTTTTCACCACACAGGGGTGATGTGCTCCATGGGCTACCTGATAGCTACAGCACAAGGGTGGCTTGTCCCCTTCCACCTCACAGTTTGGTAGAGAGCTGTTGAGAGAGCAACAGACTGGTCCCTTGCCTGCCCCTCTTCCTCAGGTCTTGGGGGTGGCTGGGACCTTTGGATTTGGGGCAGTTTGAGACAAGAGAAGGAAGAAACGAGCCAGCTGCTGGCTGAAGTGACCTGTGGTGCCTCCACCAGAAGCAGGGTATTGCAGCAGCGTGGCACAGAGCAGGGGTGCGATACATGCAACATCTCGGCACCATTCCCCAGCCATCCCATGGGTCACCTTTGCCCACCACATCTGGGTGGAGTTTTGCAGTGCCTCTCCGGTAGCTGGCCCTCTTGCTCAGTGTGAACACTTCAGTGGGCCCTGAGGGTAGCCTTCCTCAAGCAGCATGGGGTTACTTTTGTTGCTACCACAGTTTTTGTATCCATACAGGCATGTTCTACCCATCTCGGGTGGTAGCGTCAGGCTTGTGATGCAGAAGGGTAGATAACTTCTAGAAAGAAGTTTTCCTACTGTTTGAGTCACCCCACGGACATGCCGCCTGCCAAGTGTAAACACAGGAGATGGATCATACACGCAATTATGTTAGTAGCTTACATTAGTAGGTGCTCTTCTCTGCAGATGTGTTTAGACACAACTTTTCATCTCAGCAAAAACTCAGAATTTAAGGAAACTAGAAGGAGCCTGGGGACAAATGCACCACGCTGTACCTCAGTGTGCATCCCACTTCAAGCTTTGCTTTCAAGTCTCTTTGAAAAGAGGCATGCCCACCTTGAGTGCTGCCCTGGGCAGCGGCATCAGCCCCATGCCATGGGCTCAGTGAAGACTGAGGGTCAGTTATACGGTAACGCTCAGGTTTGGCGAGACCCCAGCTAGCTATAACCTCGCCAGCTTCTGCCCAGGTCTCATGGCCACGTCATCCGAGCAGAGACGGTGTTTCTGGGCACCTCGACGCGCCCTGACAGTCGGCCGCCCGCACTGCTGCTGGGTGGCAGGTTTCCACGGGCATCGACAGTCCCGCGAGCACCCTCCACGGGGGGGAGGGAGGCGGGGAGTGGAAGCGAGGAGATCATATCTCGCTCGACGCCGGCTCCGCTCCGGAGAGCTCCGGGAAGGGGCCGGGGTCGCACCGGCGAGGGGCGGGGAGCGGCGGGGCGGCGCCCTCCCGCGGGGCCATGGCGGTGGCCGCGGACGGCGGCCGTTTCGGCTACATCTTGGACCTTTTGATGCGGGACAAGGTAGGGGCGCCGCGGCGGTGCACCCGCCCCTGCGGGGACCCCGGGACGGCCGGCGGGGGTCCTCAGCGGCGGCGTGTCGGTGGTTCGCGGGAAGTTCCCCGCGGGACGCCCGTGGAGGTCCGGGGCGGCGTTGGGGATGCACCCGGAGGGGAGAATCGGTTCCTTCCTTAATTTTTTTGAGGGGAACTTGGCTCCTCTTTAGTGCTGAGGCACTTGGCGGGCTCGACTAATACTTTCTGCAGGCTTCGATGCTGTTGGATGAAAAAGATGGAAAATACAATTAAAATGCAAAGCGTCTCTCAGTTCGGCACAGTTAGGCATCTGTCATTTCCGCCGCCTTCTGCTCTTGTGTGTGAAAGTTTGTCCTTCCACTTATCCGTGGATGTGGTGCGAGAACGTGGGGCGTGCCTGTGGCAGCCTGTTACCCGGGTCGTCTTCTGTTCTCCATAGCTGGATTGTCCGTGGGCGATGCTGGCATGGAAAGTGTCGCCCCAGGAAGTGATTTGCAAATATTTTGAGTGAAACTAGCATGTGCGTTTCGTAGAAAAAGGAGGAGGGAAGCCAACTTCTTGTATTTGTGGGCTGCTGAAACATACAAAAAACAGGGAGCACTTCTTCTGCCCTACCCCTCAAAAGACTCTGCTGTGGTGGGTTAAAAATACATGAAGTAGTCATGGTATTTTTAAACTTAAAAATAAGTGTGGCAAACAATGGTGTTACTGGAAAGACTATTCCAAACGCATCCTGAAGACCTCCTAGCTGATCTCCGAGGCTGCCTTCACACCCTGTTTTTTGTGCTGAACCTTCCCCCATTCTTCCTCTCCCCCCTTCCCTCTTCTAAGTGCCTTGGATGAACCTTCAGAGCAGGGGAGAGAGAAGTTTCCTGAGTTATTTTCTGCTTCTCCTTGCCTGCGAGTAACCATGCCTGGGTGTCCAAAGTAAAATTCAGATGGCCAAGACTTGTTCTGTCCGTTTTATGCAATACACAAAATCATAAAGGATTTCAGGCAAGAAACTCCTTTTGCCTGTGGTTTCCCTGTAAGGGGGTGATATGTCTGCCCCTTCTCTCACAGCTAAACAGCCTGTGCTGGTAGCTTGAATCAGACACCCTCTGCAAGAGCATATGGTTCGGTAGACAGCCGAGTTAGCACATTAGCGTGAAATATGCATGTTTATCACAAGCAGTGCTGTTCTTTATACATAGAGCATCACATTGCCAAGCCTCATCCTCAGAGACACTTGATGTACTGGAAGAAACGAGGAGCAGTAGCAGTTGTGTGACCTTCACAGACTTTCCATAGTGGCGGTCGCTGCTCAAGGCTCTCTGGTAGCCAGCTCTGAGACCTTTGGCTCTCCATATTTTCCTTTTGCATTTCATTACCTCCAGACTGGGGTTTTAGATTGCACCTCTCTGTAATTTATTGATGTTATCCAGGAGCTTGGAGGTATTCTGCTGCGATGATTAAGCTTCTTTCTCAGGTGACATAAATCATGCCAGCAAAAGAACTCTTCTGCATGGTAAACTGTATTTGCTTAGGGGCAGGTATTACTGCTCAGAGGTCCCAGCACTCCAGTTTTCCCTTTCTAGTTCTCCCACATCAATACAGCTTTTTCGACAAAGCCTGAGAGCATTAACATGCTCCGAGTTAACCGCTAAGCATCTGGCTTTCACCGAACAAAGAACTATTAGAGAAATAAGACATAATAACAGTCCTTTACACTCACACACTCACCGCCCCACTGCGTAGGGTCCCCACAGGTATATCAGCCGGTAGACCCTGGGCATGTGACCTCTTTCGGCACTCACGCTGTTTTTCCACTCAGCTCGTGGTCTCTGTCAGGCCTCTCGAACAGGGCAAATCATTATATATTGCTTTTCCCTGGGGGAATGTCACTTCAAAAACCTGTTATCTCTTCTAACGATTTGTACTAATTATTCCCCTGTGACTCTGTTTCACACACACAACTTGCGTGTCGTACCTGGGACAGAAAGATGTGTGTAACACTTTTAGCCCCAGTAAGACAGTCCTTCTGTAATCCATATATCCACAACATCTGTTTAGGCTCACTACAATACTCTGTGAGATACTCTGGGCCTCCGAAGCACTTGTCACAAACACCATAGTAGCAACGGAGCACTCCAAAATAGCCCTATGAGATAGGTTAACAATTAACTTCATTTTGTAGCAGAGGCACTGAGGCAGAAGCAGATTGTATGACCTTCCCAGGACTCTGAAACCCCATTTCAAATCACAGCAAGGATGAACACTAGACTGTCTCAGAATGACAATATTCCATAAATGGTTTCAGGCTTCTTTTTTTTTCTCTCTCTTCTTCACCATCTATAAGTCTCTTTTTGCAGTAGTCAAACACATGACTATCCTCACAATGTATTGAGTACATTAATATTCCGAACACATGAATATCCCTATAATTATTCACCCTCACTCCATTCAAAGTCATGCTACTTGCACAGACGTATGTTTTCTTCATTAGAACACATCTGCTTCTCTTGTAGCATTAACTTCCAAGAATTTTTAGGCAATTCTATAAAGAAACACTTGTATCTGATGGGGTAACTGATACCAATACTTGTCATTCGTTTTACAGATCCATTTTCAGGCATTTTCCTGTTAAGTGGAACAAAATCAATACACCGATACAAACTGATGTGAATTTAAGAGAGAGGCTAGCAAAATGGACACTGTCCTTGTGCACTAGCTGCTGATGTTGAAATAAGGACCTTGGCATGCTCTGTTTTTTAATCAAACACCCTCCCCCAGTTTTTTCCCTCACTTGTTTGCTTTGCTTTGCCATCTATTCCTACCCTCCACAGGGTTTGCAGGAACTGACAGTTCGTGATTCGTAAGGAACAGCTTTAAAAACATTTATGCAGAAAAAGCGTTTAGAGAAATAGACGCTACTAAAAACAAGGCCCAAAACCTATATGATGTGAACATGAGAAATTTATAAAAATAGTTTTAAGAGCATTTCAAACTCTGCATGCTCTCTGCCTGGACCCTGCAGGTGACTCCGATTTCTGTCACTCTCTTCTGCCTGGTTACATATAGTGGCTGATGTACAATTCTGTTGTGGTGACATTTCGGCTTTTCTCCAGGTGAGAGTAAGGGATAGAGCTACACAGGGGTAGGAAACCACATTGCATGAGGAACCAGGGAGAGGAAATACAGCCAAGTTTACTAGTGGCTGTGGCGGCTGGTGGGTTGCTCTCAGCTGCATGACTCAGCTGAACTGAAGTTCTGCTCCTCATCCTTCAGGAGATAAAGGTTTACATATTTCTTGCCAGTCAGCCTGTGTGACAAAGGTGTGTTTCCACAGCCTAGACACGTCCTCATGGCTCCAGCCATGAAGCACCTACAAGAGCGTGGGATGTGACGTGGCAAGGGCGAGCTGCCAGCCTTGCCCTTGGTGACCTGGGTAGCTGCAATCAAAAGTGAAGGAGAGGGGGCAGTGGGACAGAACAGCAGTTCCCCATGTGCTGTGTGTGTACTGCCCGTATATTTTGTGCCGTATCTTTATGTGTCAGAAACTGAGTTGGTGGCTGGGCTTCCTGAAAATTTGATTTGGTTGTTTGTTTTTTTTTTAATTTAAATCTCTAATATTCCAATTCCTTTTAAAAATAAAAATTACATTTCATTCCTGCTAAAGAGTAATAATTTGTTTACAGGTATGATTCTTACCTAGTTCAGAGCTGGAGGGTATTTTGGCTTGAATGTCATGTATTTTGGGGAAGCTTTTTGTTTATAATTCTTTCTTTTGTTTATAATTCTTTCTTTTGTTTAGAAAGTGATTGACGTGCATAGAGGGAAACAGCAGAGCCCTCTGTGTGGACTGTTATCTGTAGCTACTCCCTGAATCGCCAAAAACTGCTGCTTTCCAGGTGTCCTGGGTGTGACGCAGAGTACTGCACAGGCAGCAGCAGTTAAGTGAAAAGGTAAAGATACAGTGAGCCAATTTAAAACACTTTGAGATGTGCTAGCTACAAATCCTACCCAGAGCTGATTGCAATCCCAAATTCTGGCAGTTAGATGAGCAGAGTTTTATTGGCTCAGTGATCTGTGCGTAGCAGTGGCTCGTGTGACCTTCCAAACTTGCCGGGTCCAGCTGATCAGGTTATGGGATCTGTTAGGAAACCCATCTGACTGTGAGGGTTAGGGGTCTGTAGCATACCTCTGCAGAACAGATAAACAACCAAAATAAAGGAATAGGGCTTGCTATTTTTGTTTTATGAGAAGAAATCCTCGAGCCATCGTTATTTGCATTGTGAAACATCCAAGGTCTGTAGGCCCTTGCTGGCTGTTCAGGGGGACACAACTGAAGGGTAACCATCAAGAAGACAAAGATGAGCCCATGTTCCTGAGCCAAAACAGGCACATCTCTCAGAGGCAGCATAAATTCCAGCCTCATTGCTGAGCAAACAGTAAATCTTTCAACCTGCATGACTGAGAAAATCCTGGGGAAAAGAGTAATCTTCAGAACTCATCTTTTCAGGGCTAGGTAGAGAGGCAAATCACATCACTGACAATTCACAGAGGGTGACACAGGCAAAAACCCCACTGCACCCATCCTGGTAGATAATACTTCCATTGCACAGGTAGAAAAGTATCTCTCCGATGACTCAGTCCCCAGGACAGTCATATTAGCACAGGAACAAATCTTACTCTGCATGCTGCATGTCTGGGCATTGGCTGCGTTCTGGTGCAAGCCTGGTGCAAGGCAGGTAGCAGCACTTCAGTCAGAGGAACACAGACCATCAGGGAGAGGAACACAGACCATCAGGGAACAGGATCGAGCCCGGGCTGCAAAAGCAGTGTGAAAAGAAGTGTCTTGGAAAGCTTTGGTCTGAGGACCAGACCACCGCAGGCAGGGGAGGCGTTGCCAGGCTGTCCCGAGCCCTTTGGGGCAGGGCCGTGTTGCTTCCTGCAGTAGGACCCCCATTGCTTTGCAAACCAAGTGTAGGATTTTTATGGTTTGTCGAAAACCAGTGCCATGTCCTTCTTTGCGTGGTACTGATAGTTCATGCAGATGAGAGCTTGGGAGACTGCTGCGTACCACTGATTAAATTAACAAGTGCGTCTAACTCGAGGTAGGAGGGAAAATAGGATGGCAAATCCCCTCCTGACCCCCTCCAGTTTCTGTCCTGTGCTGCTGTCTTGGGAATGCAAGGTGGCAGGTCTCACCTCCTGGAGGGGCAGCAGCGAATTATGGAGGATGTGTTGAACCATCTTGACACTTTCCAGGTATTGCTTGTTGTAAAAGGAATCCCTCATTAGCAAAGCGGGTGACCAATCCATGAACATATGTGTCTGGAAACAAAGCAGAAGGGTAGGTCTGACTTCTGTGGCCATGCTGGTCTTACTAAGCCCTTCTGCAGAGGCTGACGAGAGGAGTCTCTTCTGACAGTGGTTTGTGCTTGTACCTTTTTAATATACCAGTGATTCCTCACTGTTGGTTTTCTTTTCCTCAAAGTACCTTAAAGTTAATGAAGATTTTGGCACTGCAAATGCAGTCGTCCCAAGCTGAAGATGACTCGAAAGGCTGGTGAAAAGGTGTGAGTGCAAAAGGAGGAGTTTTACTCTTTGGAGGCCTTTGAAGACCCTTTCATCTGTGTAGCATCTTAATGTGTTGGAAGAGGAGGTGGTAATTAAAATCCTGCTCTAAAGCACCCTGAAGCCAGAGCAAACAGCCACACAAACAAGCTAATACCTTAATGCTCTATTAAGGTATTGAACAAAGAGTCACTCACCAGTCCTGGCCACAACAGTAGTTGGCACTATGGTGCATCTGAAGGCTGTGAGATGACAGGAGGAAAATACATGCACTGGGTTTGCCCACGCTAGCAGCATCCACCTCTGCTGGCACCTGCATGTCTGCCATGGAGTGCAGAATGGTTTGCCTTGCTCTGCCACCAAAACCAAAATTTCTCCACACGATTTCAAAGGCAGTAGCAGAGCCAACGGTGCATTGTTCTGGTCTGCGGCTGATAGTTTATTTGGCCCCAAATCAACCACATCCAGTGTCAGCGATGGGTAGTGTGCTAACGTAGGCAAGGGCTTATTAAGAGCTACATCCTTTAAAGCCTGTGGTATCAGGAAATTTGGAGATAGTAGAGGTGGTTAAAAGGTAATAGGGTTGTTCAGAAGCTTGCAAATCATTCTCAAAACACAGTTGGAAGGCTAGCAATTCATGACCTTACCAACCCGTTCTCCCCCCAGCTTGGTTAAGTGACCTGTTTCAGTTTGAGTATACGTACTGTGCATTACTGGCATTATCGGAATCATTTCAAGCACAGTACTCTATTTTTATGAGGGTGGTTTCTAACATAAATGTGAAATAACATCTTTACATGTGTTCTCTAGAAAGTTCTTCTGTGTAATATCAGACGTGCAAAAACATCACCTCCGCATTCATGATTTCTGAGTGTAATTTTCCATTCAGATTTCACGTACAGGCCACTGAAGCTCGGATGTAAATAGTGACCGAAACCCAAATAAGACATTTCATAGATTTCATAGATTTCTAGGTTGGAAAAGACCTTAATTTCAAGCGTGTTTGTTTTATTGACTCATAAGAAGGCAATTCTGAGGAAAAAAAAGGAACTTCTTATCCTGACGTTAGTCTTTTAAATAGGCAAACAGGTCAAATTCAGGTCTCGTCAAACTGACAGCATTTCAACGTTCACATAGTCCAGGCTCCATCCATTTTAATTAACCAAACCTCCTTCCGTTGGGTAATGTAAGGACACTGTATGCTTTCACTCCGAGTTTCCTGAACACTTTTTTCTCCCATAGCCTAATGCTACGTCGACTACAGACAGCACCGCTGTCTGCAGTGGTTGTGTTTGCACCCTTGCCAGAACCTGAAGAAGCTGGAGATTTAACAGTACTTTTGTTTGTTCCAGCTGGTGCTGGGAAGGGTGTTCTCTGCACCTTTTCCAACGGAAACATGCCGTAAGGGGAGGGCTTTGCTCTGCCACCAAAGAGGCGCACCCCATCTCTTTTCCGTCGTAGCTGCTGCGGCAGCCGCCTGGTGCGTCCCTGCTACGCCCTTAAAACGCCCCGGTCCAGCTCGCTTTCCCGCGCCCAGCCTACCGTGACTTCTTCCCCCCCCAGGGACGGACACACACCTGTGTGAGGTCTCCGTTACGACGGGAGGCTAATAATGGAAAGGTTTGGAGTGGGGAGGGAAGTACTAAATACTCGCCGCCGCTGGGATGAGCGACATTTCCGGTGCCGCTTGGCGAAAGAAAAATATAAAATAAATTAAAAAAAAAAAAAAAGAGAAGAAGAACTAAAACCAAAAGCCACTTTCCCCTCGGGAGCGGGGGGGCTGCGGCCCCGCCCCGGGGGCGGTGACCGGACGGCGGCGGCAGACGGGCCCGGCGCCGCGCTGCCCCTGGCGGCCGCGGGGGTCCCTGCGGGCGTGGCAGCCCCGCGCCGCGCCACCGGTGCCCGGTGCCGCGCCCGTTCGCCATTGTGCGCTGGCCACACGCCACTGCGCGTCGGCCACGCCCGGCGGGCAGCGCAGCGCACTCCCCCGCCCCGCGCCCCTCGGGCCGGCCGCCGCTGCCGCGGCGGAGCCTGCGGGCGGAGGAGGCGCGGGGATGGAGGGCGATCGGCTGGAGAGCCCGGTGAGCGCGGGGGGAGCCGGGGGGGGGTGCGGCCGCCGGCTCGGGGTTTGTCGTCCCTTCCGCTGTTGGCGCCGTATGCTGCGGGGGGGGGGCGGTGGTCGGGGGCGGGGGGGGGTTGTGTTTGCCCCCGCGGTGCGCGCCGGCAGCCTCGTCGCTGCCCGGCTGGGAGCGGTGCTGGGGCGGCGGGCAGGGCTCGCACGGAGGTGTTCAGACCGGGGAAACGCTCCCGGCGGCACGTTAACGACGTCGGTCGAGTCTTGCGGCGAGCCGAACGGGGAAAACCCCAGAGCGGCGTGAGCGGGCGCTGGGCAGCCGGTGTCTGCGCTCGCCACTTGATGCTTCTTGGCTGGGGCTTCGCTTGCCGTTGGCTCCCCCGGCAGCGCACGGAGCCCGGTGCCAGATGGCTGCGGGGTCATTAAATTACTGAAGAGCTGCATAGATCCGCGGGCTGCTCTTTGTGCCATAAATCGGCAGATAAATAAATAAATAATGTTCCCGACTCCAACTATTAGCCTAATGAAGTCAAGGCAGCTTCAGTCCTTAAATGTGAGTTACACGTTAGGAGAGCCTGTTGTTTAACCAGTCTGGCACTTTATTTTTTTTTTTTCCCCCCCCATTTTTTTTTGGAAAACGAGCGAGGAAGCTGAGTTAAGCGTATGGATGCCTATTGTTAAGAAGTATGGTTGCTTTCGTTTCACTAGGTCCTTAAGTGGAGTTAAGACTACTCCCCTCCTCTCCTTTCCTCCCCTGCAATGCAGACATGACCTGAAGATGAACTGAGTTTGCCTAGTGGCAGCGTTCGTTTCGGTTGAAATGAGTGTTGTCCGCGCTGTCATAAATGTTGAATGAGATCCGTTCACAGCGTTAACCAGGGGAGTGCCTCAAAGCAGCTAAAACGGCGTCCAGAGATTATTCTACGGAGCTCGGGTTTGGTGACATACAGCTGTGCAGCTGTGCAGCAGGTCTTGCTGGCTCACGTTTTCTGCGCTTACACTTGTTTTTTCCCCTCTTTCTGTCATGAAGGTTCCCATTACAGGTATCGAAAGAGAGCTCGTTTGCCCAGCATGCAAGGAGTTGTTCACCCATCCGCTGATCCTTCCTTGCCAGCACAATGTCTGTCACAAATGCGTGAAAGAAATACTCTTTGCGTTCGAAGACTCTTTTGCTGATGGAGGCTCTGAATCCTCTAATCAGAGTAGCCCTCGAATTAGAATGTCTTCTTCTAGCATGGACAGAATTGACAGGATTAGTAGATCAGGTACGTATCAGAATTTTTGCGCGTTTTCCCGATTTGATGTATTAGACTGACTTGAGCTGAATGGTGTCTGCATTGGTGCAACGTCTTCTCAGTGCTCCTGACATGGTTAAAGACATGACTTAGGGATAGTGCAAGCCTTGTTCATTCTGTGGTAAGAACAATGGGAATATTTTTAAAGACAATGCACTTTATTTCATATATAATAGATTTGGCTTTGCAGCATCCTGTAAATCTTCGTAACCATTGTGTTTGCTTATTCCTGTATTTCGGTTACATTGAGATGCAAAGCATCGTGTTCAAAAGCATCAAGATGTAGATTTCAACAATTCTGTTGCCTTTCGGTAGTCGTGTTGAGGTGGTTCTCTCAGGTTTCGGCCAGCCTAAATTCAGTAGTTCCGACTTCCTTCTGAGCCTCTGCAGACTTTGCAAATGATAGTTTTGTCGTACCCATTACACTTACAATAAGTCATTTTCCATAGATGATGATGATCATTGCACAATTGCAGAACTGGAGCACAGATGACTGTAGACAGACTGCGCTGACAGCCTCTGTCAGTGTGGTCTGCTCAAAGCTTTAAGGATCGTTTAGCTATAGCACTCCTCGTGCTCTTTGTGAAGATCTAGAAAGATTCTTAGCAGCTGTCTCTAATCCACGAATGAGTCGATCAACTTTTACACAGGTAGATCAAAAGTACTTTGTGCATGCTATACTTCTTGAAAGAAACCTCATCTTGGCTTTTAGGCTTCCTTCTGACATAATTATCCACTTTAAAACCACACTCCACAGTGTTCTGGAAGAGTCACCCGTAAGACAAGCCCTAAAGCTGTATCTTGCATATCATATGTCACAAACGTTCATCTTCCCCTTCAGTTTTCTAAGTTCAAATGTTTTATTTCACCCATTTCTAACGACTCCGGAGTTGTTAGCAATGGTCCTCTTTCACATCACTTTGATAAGTGAATGTTGTGTTTGCTGTAGCTTGGCTGGTTGAGGCTTACACGACTTGAGGGAATCCTGAAACCAAATGACGGTTTACTGAAGACTGGGTGCGCAGCCCCACAGTCACTGTTTAGCGCCACGTACGTACACTTCAGCTGCTTTCTGAGCCCTCTCTAACTGCAGTGTCACATGAGGTTTGAATGAAGAGAGCCCACTGGTGGCTGCCTTCTCCCAAGTCCAAGTTTTTCCCCTTTTTTCCTCAGTAAGCATAATAACATTCTGGCATGACATTGTACGTGTGGACTGAAGCTGTCACCGGTTTCCGCTGCGGCCGTCCACTTTATGTTCTCACAACGTGAACATCGGAGCGTCAGGTTGGATGCCTGTGGAGTGGTGGATGCACCGTGGGCGACCCGACCTCCCTGTGAAAACTGTGCCTTGGGAGTGTCAGACAGGCTGCCGGTGGGGAGCAGCCCCCCAGTGCTGCCTTCAGCAGCGTAAGCGAGGAGGTGATCCTTTCTCTCCCATCAATAGGTGCCCTCCAACTTGGTCTCCTTTGGGAGTTATGTGTTATCTCTTCATGTGACATGCGAGTAGAGGGAGATGAATGCCTTCCTAAAGATTCCATCCCTGTTTGATGAGTAGCAAGATAGCGTTGAGACTTGGGGATAGTGGGCTTCCCCTCTTCCCCCCAAAGTGTGTTGGGCAGATGCACACGGCAGGAAAATTATCATCTCAGACAGTTCAGATTTGCAAAATGAAAAGCATATGGAAATGGGAGCTTTAAAGAAGACATTTAGACATTCAGGTTATTCTGTCTTTGCTTATAATGTCATAGGTGTTAATAGCTCCATTGTGATGTTGGGTGTGAGATTTCCTCTCAGATGTTTGGTACCAGTAATGTTCAACCAGCTGGTGACTTAACACTTGTACAATTCTCATCTTGCATCTGAAGTACCCACACTGTGCATTGCCTTGTTTAATTCATTTTGTGATCCTTATGGGAATTTGTAATAAAACAGCTCCGTAAGAGAGAAAACGTACGAGAAAACATCCGAAGTGGAGCCTTGCATGTATAGCAAAAAAACACTAGAATTTCTGGTAGACTTGTGCAGGGCGTGTCACTGTCAAGACATTATAGTTGTGTTTGAAAATGTATACTATACCTTCCTCCTGCTGTGGGTTTTTTCTTTTAGTTTTTTTTTTTTTTTTCACTTAAGGAATCCCTGCTATTTCCATGAGGACTATCATCTATTTAAAGTGATTTTGGCATTTAAAGTCATTTTGGCATTTAAATTCTTGAGATGCCAGAAGGAACTTGTTCACATTCTGTATTTGTTGTGCACGCACAGTTTGCATTTACAAATGCAATTTATCTTAATGTAAAAAAGCCGGAACTGGTAGAACTCTTTATTTTTCAGTTGAAATGAAGTGCATATGCTTCTTAGAATCTAATGTGTTGGTTTAAAAAAACCTCACTGCTTATGTTCTATATAAAATAATTTTTGATTAAAAAAAATGTGTTCCATATAAAATGAATATTTCTTATTGCTAATCCACTTTCTGTAATGTTAGTGTAATTACAATGTTGGTGTAGTTAGAGTAAAGCGTGTAATGTGATTGTGTTGACACTTGTGCAGCAATGGCAGATGATGCAGAAACTGAATATTTGAAATATCTGTCCCTGTGCCCTCTCCCCCCCCCAATCTCTTCTTTCTCTGTTTTCTGTTCTGCGTAAATACTACTGTTGTTTCGTATGCTAAGAAATTAAACATTCTTGCCTTTCAGCCCTGCAGTAATTTAACAGCCACAGGAGAGAAAACAGTTGATGCTTTTCATTTGAACCATTGTAAACCAATGGTATATCTCATTTTTTGATTTCTAAACAGCTTTCTGTTCATTGTTCGCAGCCTCACAGAGGAGGTCTTTTGGGTGGAGAGGTAGAAATGCTTCACTTCTTGTATCGGCTAGAGATAGTCTAGCATTTAGATCTCGAGTTAAATATTGTTGGTTAGCATATAGCTTTTTGTCAGTGGTCAAGTCCACAAAACGGCTTTTGCAGTGAGCAAAGGTACAGCAAAGGTCTTCTATAAGGAAAGCTTTTCATTCTGTTTAACACTGACTTAAAGGTCAACTGGACTGGAATTCAGTTAAGGGTTGGATTATTTTTTTTTTTTTCTTGTGTGTATGCATGACTGAACATGCATCGATGGATGCAGAAACGCACGTTCTCTCTTCCCTTTAAAACAAAAACCCAACAGTCACCCCCTCTGCCTCATGATTTTTAATTTTCAAGAGTTTACATGCTCAAGTTTCAGTAAAACTGCTGTAACATTGAGAGGTCATGGTTGGCCATCGCTTTTAAATGGAAGGTAATACTGGTTCTTCGTTGTATGTGAGACCACTTAATTTAATAAAGAAGCAGATTGAAATGTACACTATGTTAATCTGAGTAGGTAGTTCTGGATCTGGCAATTTAGCATGGCCCATGAATATATGAGGATTTTAAATTGATACACTTGTAATGTTTTGCATGGATAGTGACACAGTCGGGTTGAAGGATAGCCAGTGTCTCTTTGTTTTAAGTACATCTTATTTCCAAAACTGAGCTAGTCTGAGCATCTCAGCCACTACATGGGCTTGTTAATGTGAATATTTCTCTTTTTTTGATGTGATGCTCTGTCAGAAATGGAAAAAAGACCTCAGAGCTCCACACTGTTGTAATATTGGCAGACACATGAGCAATCCATAGAAATATGGTGTCCTTCAAGAAAGACACGAACTGAGCTAAAGACAGATCTGAATTTCACACTCAGTGGAGGACAAAGCAGATAATCGGAAGGAGAAGTTTAAATTGCCTCAATTGACTGAAAGCGTCATAAAACAAAGGTGCCATAGGACGCTATCAGAGCTCTTGGAAAGCCGCCCTTATTTGGTCTTTTTGCAGAAAGCAGCCCTGAGTTGGGAGAGATTAAAGTGTCTGAAAATGGCATTTTACGACTACTGACTTCTCTCATGTTTGGTTTTTTTTTTTTCAATTTTCTTTCTTCCTAAAAATCTGTCCAAAAGCATTAACTTGAGTTTGAGGGGGTGGCAGTATACATTTATATATTTTTGAAAACTTTTATGAGAATCCAGTTGACTTTTAAAATCTTTATTTTTTTAAACTCTCACACATTTAACTTCCATGTGTTCCATAACCATAGAATTCTGGTGATACTGTTTACTTGGAAAACACAATTCTGTCTTTAAGGTGTCTTATCCCTTTGCAAACCGTCAGCTGCAGGTTGGGCTTTTCAACATTTTAAGTGTTGATACCTTTCCTTGGGAAGAGGATGTTTCAACATTGTCTTTAAAAGACATGCTTAAGATTGCTCTTTGACATGAGTCTTGGCAATCTGTATCCTAATATTTCTGAGTTTGGAGTCTAAGCATGAGCATATGTTGTGCTAATTTTTTAGTTAGTGATTGAGCTGTTCGTTGCAAGTGGAGCAGTCTGTTTACAAACCACGGTGGGAAATTTCTTCTGATGATTTCTAATATTTCACAAGATACATACTTGTTGTAAACTAGATTGGCAAAGTGTAAAAGAGAATATGAGGAGAACATAAGTTTCTCTGAGCCACACATCTAATATGTCTACAAAATCCATAGGTTTTGCTGCTCTGTTTTTTAGCAAACTGTACACAAGACAAATAGGAAAGACAGCACTTGAAGTAATTTGTCACTTCATCAGTGCTTTCTATTTAAAATGCAAGTGTAGAAATCCTGTAAGCAGAAAGCAGACTAATTCTTACTGCATGTTAGTTAATATTTCAACACTCACTAGGCAAAAAGAGAACGTTTCCATACTTTTAGTATTGAAGTGGGAGAGCACACCAAGAAGCTTAGCAAGTAAATTTCCAGGGTTTAAAACCGAGGAAAAAACCCCAAACCCTCAGCTCTTAGAGTGCTCTCAGTGAAAAGGGATGAGACATCTGAAGGTGTGCAGGACTTCCTTGGTACTGGATTGCTTTCCGTAAGCAGAGTGTCACCAGTCTTCGCAGAGCATGGCTCGAGATGGTGGGCTCATTTTGGTCCACCACAGGCAGAATGAAAGGCCTCCATTGGGATGCAGCTGAGCTCACCTTTGAGTTAAACAAACACCCCCCTCCACATTCGAGCTGCTTGGGCCAGACTTCAAAAGCATGCTACTGGATACGAATTTCAGATTGTATTTTTAAACTTGACCACTGCACCATGTGTTTGTTTTTTTTTTTCTTTTTCCTTGTTTTCTTGATTTGTCATTGCTTGCTCTCTGCTGTAGTGTACTGCTTGTAGGCAGTCCCTTTATGTACAACACTGTATTATTTTCTTAGTTTTAGCAAATGTAAGTACTCCAGATCCCTTTCTGTAGCTGTTGACTGCATGGCACTGCATGCGAAGTAATCTTTCTGTTTAGGCCAGTGTAGAAGATATCTCTGTGTTCCTGTGTGCGGCTTGGAGGATACATTGGAAATGCAGTGCGCGTTTCACTGCTGTTGCTGTGCATTGCATGTGTGTTTTGCTGTGTATGCCAAGTTACAGGTACTGCAGGACGTGCAGTTTGGGTAATTAACTCACTTCAAGTAAGTACTAAAATAAAATAAAATTAAAAAACCCCAAACAACTCTGCTTCCCTTAGGCAGAGTTGTATACCGGTGCCCTGTGTCACTCGTGCTGTTCTGTAAAGGCAGTTTAGTTGTTCTCAGAACCTACAGAAAGGCATGAGACCAGCTGAGTTTGAGACTGCTGGCTTGTACGCACTTACTCATGCCCTGGTTGTGGCTTCTTAGCTGACAATCACACACAACTTCCATGGGGCACATTTCAAAGATTTTTAAAGGAACTAGTTCCTTATGAAAGTGTTGGATTGTTGTTTTGTTTTGTTTTGTTTTGTTTTTTTAAAAAAAAGAGGCTAGAAGAGGCATGATAGGAAGGGAGGTTTTGGATTCTTGGTTGAAGCAGCGTCAGGAGAGCAGCCCAAGGCAAGTGTCAAGTGTTTCTTGGATAGTGTCAAAGGACACTTTAAAAAGGAATGAAGCATCAACATTTCTGATGGGAAGATATTGACTAAATACAGATGAGAAAAAAACTTACTTTCTGAAGAAGAACAAATTTCAACACTAAGAATTCATCTTTAAGTCATACCTCCATTTACAAATTTGTTAGTTACACTAACATGCAGTCCTCTCAAAGGGATCTTAAAACCACACTCCAGCTACAGAGGATGTCTTTTTGTTTCTTTGTAAGGGGAAGCTGAGAGGCTACATGTTGAGCCTAAACACTGGCTTAGGCTGCTTCAGAAATACATAAAGGACTCTTTTTGATAGTTGTGCCCTGTGGGTTCGTGACCGAGACATGGGGGTGCACTCCCTGTTTGATAGCCTCAAGAGTGTTACCTTGTAATAGCTTTTGGGTTTGTGTGAGCCATCCCCTTGAAGAGGCTCCAAAGGCTCCTTAGGCTTGCAGCTTTACTTGGGCGTTTGATCACTTCGTTTTGGAGAGGAGGGGAGAATCGTGTGTCGCTGTTTGGTAGGAGTGCAGCTTCTCTGCTGTCCCCTCTTGAAAGGAAAAGAGATAGACATACCCCGTGTAACTGTGCAAATCGGTGGTTCCCCAATTCTGGGTAGAGGATGGTCTCAGACATGACCATCTCAGCATCCACATTGGTGTGTGGAGCTTACTTAGCTGCCCTCCTTTATCAAGGCTGTTCAGCAAGGTCCAAGTCAGCCTTTCCGTGTTTTGGCTAAATGGTTTCACTAAAATTTCATACTGGTAATATCTAGTTCTCTTGTTTTCCTCTTTTTATGATGCCTCTTGGGATGAGCCAGATAAGTTTGATGCAGCCAAACCAAACTTCAGGGAGCTTAAAGTTGGCTGTATTTGTCTGGGAATAACTAGTTTCACGCTAGGAATAAGCATCTTTTGCTTCAGTATGTTACAAAGCTGTTACTCTCTGTATGGGCAGCCAGTTAGCCTAAAGCCAGCTGGTTTCTGGAAGGTTTTGTGTTTAGTATTTTGAAAGACTGCAGCTTCAGTGCATCCAAAACTAGATGAAGTAGATAGGATTGGAACAGCTAAATTAATCTTAACATAGAATTAAATTTTAGAGTGGTAGTTTGTGATGTCCCCTGGACTGAGACATTACACTACCTTGTCATGGCAAATGTATTCTCTTTGGCTTGGCAGACTGTATATGAATTGATATTGTACTGGTTTGGACGATATGCTACAGTAGTTTGGAATAGGTTCATAAATTCCTGTGCTTCTTCCTTTAAAATCTAAACCTTTTCTATTTTTGCTTCTCCTAAATCAGGATTTGGTATCTATACAGGCAGAAAACGCAATTCACTGACTCCTAGATCCAGTCTATTTCCTTGTCCGGGTTGCCAGCGGGATATCGATCTCGGAGAACGTGGCATCAATGGCTTATTTCGCAACTTTACTTTGGAGACCATTGTGGAAAGATACAGACAGGCAGCCAGGGCAGCCATTGCTATTATGTGTGATTTCTGCAAACCTCCACCTCAAGAGTCCACAAAGAGCTGCATGGACTGCGGTGCAAGCTATTGCAATGAATGTTTCAAAATACACCATCCTTGGGGAACTGTGAAAGCCCAGCATGAATATGTAGGACCAACCACCAACTTCAGACCTAAGGTAAGTATACCATATCTTACGGAAGCTATGCGCACATAGCTTCGGACCTGTCTGTGCAACGGTACGTTCTTTGTATGACCGTTGTTGCTTTGTTGACTATTGCTGTTATTTTTTTAGTGAACCATAAGCTTTCTTTTTGTTGATGCTGAAGTGGTTGTTATTGAAGAGAATATTCAGAATTGAGAACCTATTTGAAGGGGACCCTAGAAATAAGGATTTTTTACTTTGGGTAACGGATTGTGATTTGGGTGGGTTTTTTCTCTTTTGGAAGACTTGATGATCTTGAACATTTAGAACAGCAGTGCTTTTATCGAACAGTCAGGTCAAGGAGGATGCCTGTGCACGATAAACTTAAAAAACCTAACACAACTGGCCTCCACCTCACCCTCGTAAGGCAGGTTCCCTTGGGTGTTTTGTGCCTGAACTTGATCCATCACAAAGCATCTTCTTTCTCTCCTCCTTCCTTGCATCTAGCAATAGGAAAAGCTGGAGTTCCGGTCTCCGTTGTCATTGCACCTTGTTATTTTTCAAGCTAAAGCGGAAGAGGAAAATGTAATGGCAAGTTGTCTGCTTTGCACATTGCTGCTGCTGCTGCTGCTGTGTTATTCAGACAAAACAGTCATTGTGAAGTGCTGTTACCTTTGTTTCTCTTGCTAAGTGTGGTGCAGAACGTGGCAGTCCCTTACTGAACTTAAGTTACGTGACGGGAGGAATCGTCAGCAGCTGCCACCTGTCTAACAAGGGACCACAGTAGGTCTTGATGTCCCAGCACTTACTGGGTGCCTGTGGCTGGTGACCTCTCTGGAGATCCCATAGGTGTTAGAAATGCTGATGGTCAAAGAGTCCTGATTAAATTCAGTAGATTTGATTAATGTGCAGTGTGTAAGAAGCTATTGACTGGTGGTGTACCTTCTTTCTGAGGCTGGAAAAATTTGAGCCTCAAAAGTTAGTGAGCTGGCTGGCAGATAGTGAGCATCCAGAAGTCCACTTAGCGCGTTTTTTCTTGAGTTTAACACATTCATTCCAGTTAAGAACAAGCATGTGCTTGATGTGCGTTAAAATGCACTAGCACACAGCAATCTTTCTGAAATGACCCTTTACTGCATAAATGAGTAAGATAAAAGTTTGCATGCTGTCTTCCAGCTCTTGATCTAAAATGCTGTACAGCTCCTTAAAAACTTTGCTTCTATGGTATCTAAACCTTCACTGCTGCAACGTTGCTACGTAAAAATACCACAGGCATCTTGTGATCCTGTGTACTCTTAAAGGAACCATATGTTGTTATTCTACACGCAGACTGAATTTGGGTGTAAAGTCAGTAGTTGAATTCTGTTGAAGCAGAACGAAAGGGAGAGAAGTGGTTTAAATCACCCTGACCTTGATGTATCAAGTGTGTGGATGTGTGTGGGATTTAGCTTTTTAAAATTGGAGAAAAAAAACATAGTATAGTTAAATCAACTATAGATACAACTGCTTTGTAGAAGAGCTTCCCAAGAATGGTAAACTGATCTTTACTGTGCTCTTATATTTTGAGGACTGTATGAGCTTAATATAAAGAAAGAAAAGCGCATTTTTCGTGGCACTGTGTTGTTAAGACCTGCACTGAACGCGTGCAGTATTTGCTGATTCCCTAAACAATGCTCCCAGTCATCACTTTAATTTGCAAACAGACTGGAGAGCACTTTGTAATGTGTGTGGTGGGGATGGGAGAAGCACATACAGGGCTGATTATTCCTGGATTTTGAAGATAACTAGACGAGGTAGTCTGCTGACCTCTTCTGTCTATAGCTTGCAGGCTGTAATTCTTGCTTATACTAGAAGATGGATAAAAATGCGTGGTTTCCGTTAGATGTGACTGCACTGCTGTGAAAAAAAATTACTTCCACAGACTAACAACAATGACTGCAGTTTTTTGAGATGTCTGCCTGCACGGCTGGTTTTCCTGAAAGTTTCCTTCCCCTCCCCTCATCTCCCCAGTCCAGCAGATTATTGCATATTCTGCTTAATGACAGTGTCATGTACTGAGGCACTAGTGAGACTGGTGTCTTTGGGCTGTTCACCGTAGTTTAAGATAACATATGGGGCTTGAGAGCTGGTTTTGGAGATGGTCTGCAATTTTAGCTTTGTGTGGCCATATTGATGCTACTTACAATTTTCTATTTTCTTACCCTTTCCTGTCTTTTTTTTTTCTCTGTGTGAGCGTGTTAAAAGATGTTAATTTTAAAGCTTGGCTGTTGGAACTGCTGTCTTTTTTTCTCCTTAACATGAAACTGAAAAGCTTTCTCAAAAGCTCTTCTTTGGTCACATGGAGTAGATGGACCCAAATGTTGTCTTTCAGTGCTCTAGAATGAGGCAAAGCATTTTTTTTTTAACATCCATCTCCACTTTTATATGGTTTTACCTGTTGCTTGAGCTTGGAGATGAGCAGCACTTTTTTTTCCTTTTTTGAGCAGTTATTTCAACATGTTCAGTTTTTGAAAGGTGATTTTTAGCGAACACCAGCTTTTTTACAATGCTGCTTAAGCTGATACTGGAATCAGCGCTCAGCATGAGCAACTGGTAATTGGAGTCAGACAGAAAAATTGCAACACTGGAGCCTTTTGTCTTTAAAATGACTGTGACTGGTGGTGGCGGCTGCATTTTGTTTGTTGTTCCAAGAGCAACGGCTGTGTGGCTGGTCAGGGTCTAGCTTAGACTTAAGTCATTACAGTATTATGTCAACTCTCGCTTTACAGAACACTTCACAGCTGTTTCAAGAGATGCTGGTATGGACACTGGTTAAATTCAATGAGGTGGATGTGTTATATATTGCATTTACAGCTCTGAACAGGAGTGTAGGGAGCTTGAGGCATGCAAACAACCTCAGCGATTAGCAAAATGGTTGATTGCAGTATGGAGGCTGCGTGGTGTGTACACAGACATTGCTATAGGTTTACTTACTGTAAACCTCGTGAAACTGTGTGTTCATCTGTTGGCTTTCACTGGCATGGACAAATAAAAAAGGTGGAAGATAAACTAAGTATAAAAAAATCCTGGTGGAATCAGACGCTGCTGTGGGATGATTGAGTGTTTTAATGGTTTGTTGAGCACCTTCAATTTTTGGAAGTAACACCTGCCTTCTCTCTGCTATCTTTTTTTTTCAGATTTTGATGTGTCCAGAACATGAAATGGAGAGGGTAAACATGTACTGTGAAATCTGCAGAAGACCTGTTTGTCATCTTTGTAAACTGGGTGGATCTCATGCAAACCACAAAGTAACAACCATGAACACTGCCTACAAAACCCTTAAGGTAAAAGTAAATATTATTGGACCTGGCCTTAAGAAGGGGTAGAGTACTTAGCTTCTGGTGTAAGGGCAATTTCCTTCTGGCAGGAAGCCAGGACATGTGTTTACAGGACGCTGAACTAGTCATGAGGCATGCTGTTGTGCAGCATCTGTTAATGTATATATTAGTGGGACGTAGCACATATCTGAGAAACTAAACTGTGTCTTCTAAAACACAACCCCTTAAAAGTGCTTCCACCTTATTTTAGCCAACTGTACAGCAGTACTGACCAATGCAGAAGATGTAAGCAGTTAATACTTTACAATCTAGCTTCTACCCCTGGATGTTCAGATAAATGTCCTTGTGGCTTGGGTTAGCCAGTAGTTTAGGAGCGTTCCTGAAAAATTTGTATCAGAAGTATCTGTTGGGACCTTGTATGCTTCTAAAGTTGCATACCTGTTAATTCCCTAAGCACAGTACAACAAAGAAGACTTGCAAACATTGCTTTTTTATTAAAGAATAATTGCTGCTACCTTGTTTTCTTCTGTTTCTTCCTCTCTCGCTCAGGAAAAAAAAAAAAAAAAAAAAGGCCAGAGCCACCTGTCTTGTGCTCTTTGGCCTCCTCTACTGTTTGCAAGGCTTTTCCTGTACAGCTGTTAACTCTTCCAACTAAGGAAGTGCAGAGACACTCCTAAGTTCATGCTATGAACCACTCATTTTTCTAGGAAATCTTACTACAAAGAAGTTAACAACTAATAAGGCTTTTCTGTAGGTTTTAGTAATGTTCTGAAGCCTCATGTTCCCAGCCTAAGAGAGGGTGACTCCAATGGCTTCTCCAGCCTGCTGAGGCTGTTCCCTCTTGTCCTTAGAGGTTGTGCCCCCTGTCCTGTGCACAGCGGTTGCCTGACATCCCTGTGCAGTCATCGCAGGTCACCGAGCAGTTTGCGATGGGGCTGCTGTTCCTAACTGGTCAGAGGCTGTTGTCCCTGTAACTGGATAAACTGAGCACTGGCTGGATGACCTGCCTGCTCTTGTTGTCAGTTTGGGTGGGATACCTGTATTCTGCCAGCATACTGTTCTGTTTCAACAGGAGAAACTTTCAAAAGATATCGAGTACCTCATCAGTAAGGAGAGCCAGGTGAAAGCTCACATTACACAGCTGGATCTGCTGCTGAAGGAGACAGAGGTAAGAGTGGCTTGTGAGTCGCCTGAGGATGGCCCTTGCAGGGACTCGAGCTGTTTTCAGTGAAATGTTTCAAATCCTTTGTTTTTTTTAAGTTAGCCAGTAAAACAATTTCTGAACAGTTCATGTTAGTCCTGAGTCACACATGGTAAAACCTAATCGTGACAGCGTGGGAAATTTGGGCAACATAGAGAGGGAAGTTAAGTTTTGAACGCTGCTGTAAATTTAGTTGAAGTAAAGCTTATTTGATACTTTAACCAAAGAAAGGTGGTGGGTTAGAGTTACAGGTCTTGCGTATTTGTGGTGCTGCACAGTTTACACTGTCTGTTTACCTTGAGGACGTTGCAGTAAAGTCAGAATTAAGGACAAAATCTCCCTGCAGAAGAGTCAGAGCTGGGAGCTCACATACAAGCTGAAAAATGTGACGGCAGAAATTGGAGAAGCTCCTGGCCCTGCCTGTACCTTGATACGGATTGACTCTGCGCTTCGTAGCTCCGTTTATCCAGGGCCCTAGTCAGAGGCGGCACTATGGTTCTGAGGGTGTACGTGAGAAACTGGGCTGGACCCCCAGCTCAGGGTGATTGGGGGAGGTGGAAGAGCACTTCACCCTTGGGCATGAAGCCTTCAGAGACTGGCCTGCTTTTACAGTGGTTTTCCGTGAGCTGTTCAGATGAATGCTGCGCGTAACTCAGGACATAATCAGAGGAATGCTTTCCTGCTCTTCGTTCTCTGTGTTAAGACAGTAATGCTTACTAGGGTGCAGTGCTGATCGCGTTTTCAGTGCTGCAGAGCGTAACAAAGCTCATTAGTCTGTCTGTCAAACAGATGACTAGATTGCTATGGTATCTTCAACAACCTTAGGTATGTTTCTGTACACAGCCACAGTGCTGTGGAATCTGTCTAAAATGTCTTTTGTTCCCCCCCAGTGCAACAGTGAAAGAGCTAAAGAAGAAGCATTTCAGAGTTTTGAGAAATTGTCTCATGTCCTGGAAGAGAAGAAATCGGCAGCTCTTAGGGCAATTGAAGCTTCTAAGAATTTAAGGCTGGAAAAATTGCAAACGCAAGTAGAAGAATATCAAGGGCTCCTGGAGAATAATGGCCTTGTAGGATATGCTCAAGAAGTGCTTAAAGAAACTGATCCATCTTGCTTTGTTCCAACAGCAAAGCAACTTCATGTCAGGTATCTGAATTATCTTCTGTTTGAGGTACAAGTACTGCTCCAGGATGTCTGGTCAGTTGTATTCTTTTGACACTTTCTAGCAAAGTACTGAATGCAGTACCTTGTATTGCAGAGGCTCAGAGATGATCTGTCCAGTAGAAATTACTACATTACAGTGTGGCTTAAGAAACAGCACACAGGAGGGGCTCTGTCCTTCGACAACACCTAGGAATGTTCAGCTCACTGACACATTCCTTTGCTCAGAGATTGTATCCGGTATTTGCAAGTTAGTCTAACAGGTCTCTTCTACTTTTAAACTCTTTGATCTTAATAGTTGTTCTTCATTAGCTCCTCACACCTATTTCGCTCTTTGAACATAATGCTCCATATTGTTAAAATGCTCTGCCAGCTGACTACCTGTTCCTTATCTTTACACTGATGTGCAAAAGGCCTTTTGCATTTGAATTCTCTATAGAGTCAGAAATTCCTGGGAGACATCAGTAAGTATGTGAAAACAGGACTTATTTTAAAGCAAAACCTAGCATTTTTACTTTAAGGAGTGCACATGTGAATTCCCTCTTTTCTGCTGTCCCTCTGCCTCTGTGCTTTCAGAATCCAAAAAGCCACTGAATCTCTGAAGAGCTTCAGGCCAGCAGCTGAAACTACTTTTGAAGACTTTGTGGTGGACATAGGCAAGCAAGAAGAGATCCTTGGTGACTTGTCCTTCCATTCCGATGGTAAGTTGTGAGAGCATCAGGTCTTTCTGGAGTTACAGCTTCAAGGGCTTCTCTGGAAAGAGGCAAAACTTATGGAGGGCTGCAGTTGCAGAACTCAGTCACACACAGACACACACAGACACACACAGACACACACAGACACACACAGACACACACAGACACACAGACCTCCCTGCCCCCCCCAGCCTTGTATTTAATGTTTTTTTTTCTCCTGAATCTCTGGCATTCCAGGTCTGGAAATACCAGAAATCAATGAAGAACTGAGTCGAATGTACAACAAAGCTCTCATCAGTTGGGAATGTCCTGGGAAGACAGACTTGGCTGATCTCTATGTTCTTGAGTATCATAAGCTTAATAGAGAAGAGGAGAGTGTGACGTGGCAGGAGATCGAAGTTTGCAGCAAGAGCAAAGTGATATCTGATCTTGATGATGACAGCAGCTATGCCTTTAGAGTTCGAGCATATAAAGGGTCCATCTGTAGCCCTTGGAGCCGAGAAGTGATTTTGCATACACCTCCAGCTCCAGGTATTGGGTTTTCTTCTGTACAGGAGGTGCTGAATCTGTGTCTGTCAGCGTTAAGAGCTGTAGCTGGTTTCCCGTAGCTCCCTGGCTTCTACTATATACTGTTACCGGTTGCATAAATGCACAGAAGCACAGTTAGCAAACAGGTTAAGTAGGTAGCATACATGAGACTGTGTTAGCTTGCATGACGTTCCTTGTAGCCTTTAGAAGTGAGAGATTCTAATGCAAATTTGACTTAAAATGTAGTTTATAAGTGCAGAAGGCCAAATACACTAAGAGGAATTTTTTGGGGATACTCTTTTTCAGTTTTCAGTTTTCTTTTTGATGACAAGTGTGGGTACAACAGTGAACATCTCCTGCTGAACACAAGAAGAACCTCTGTGGAAAGTAGAGCTGGATATTCTCTACTGCTGGGATCTGAGCGCATGCAGGTTGGATGCTACACAACCCTGGATTACATCATTGGTGACACTGGGATTGCCAAAGGGAAGCACTTCTGGGCTTTTCATGTGGAAGCTCATTCATACCTGGTGAAAGTGGGAGTTGTTTCTAGCAACACGATACAAAAATTGTTCCATAACACCCATGATGTGACCAGCCCAAGGTAGGTTGCAGACTCTTGCTTAATACATATTTTATATGAGGAGATGGCTTTTTAAAGAGAAAATTAAGAGCAAGTCTGGTTCTGGTCTCAGTTAGTAAACAAGGTGAACCTAACCAGTGAAAAGTGTCTTGGAGGATACGGTGTAGGCAGGTTGTCCTGTTCATCCCCTACTGTCAGTAGAAAGATGTTCTAATTATCCAGAGTCCTACTTTCTTTCTTCTGGGGAAAGGAATCGCGTTCTTACAAGTCTCAAGATACGTTGGTTAAAACAAGAAGGTTAGAAAAAAAGTATCAGTTGCAAGATTGAAGCAATACTAGGTTTGGCAGCCGTTCAGAGGTACAGTGTTCATTGTGCATATCTGTGTATCTTTGCTGTAGCTTGGGTCCAAGTCCCTGGCTTCTCCCAGGCTATATGTTTGCATACACTGCTGGAGTGCTGCTGAACACAAGCCAAAGTACAGCAAACAAACCAGCAAAAAGATTTCCAGCTCTCAATTACAGTTATGCTAAGCCTGGATGTCTCTAGGAACTACAGGCTGGGAGGCTGTCTCCTGGAGACTCCTAACTTTTTCAGGAATCTAACAAATGTGTTGGCTTCCTCCTGTATAACATACCAAAAGTGTAAAATGCCCATGTCTTGAGTTACTTCAAGATGGAGCCTTTTTGCAAAGTGAGAAATTAGATTGTAATTACCACACAAGTATCTGCAAAACTTTAGCTGACACACATCCAACCTCCCCCCAAACACGCCAGAAAAGCAAACCTAGCTAAGGATTGTCAGTGCAGAAGAACGTGTGCTTCTCCAGTCTGTCTTCGTCTGGGGACAGAAGTCGGGGGAAAAGCATCTAGACTGAACAAATCTGGCTACAAGGTTTCAGGGAATTCTCCAGGCAGAGCACTTCAAAAAAAACCAAACAACCCAAACCTAGTACTTTTTTTGTTGTGAATTTAAGGACAATGTAATACAGCAGTGGCATGGAAAACTCCTAGGACAACATTAACGTTAAATTTATTTACTGATGTCATTTAACATTATGTAAATAAAACTTGTCTGTAATGATTAGTCATATTCATTGAGTTACTTCTCAAGTTAACTAATTACTATACCTGTGGGTTCATTAACGATTGCCTACCACAAGTACCTTTAGATACAACCGTTCCTTAGCAAGGCCTTCTGTGGTCTTGTCCTCATTAGTATTTAGCTGTTATTAATTGTTTGAAGTGGCCCAAGTTCTCCACCTACTAAATGCATGTTCCTTCCTGGCTTAGGTGTATTTTTACCCCATGAGGTTTTGCGGGTGATTGTGTGGTGTTACCTATCTTACAAAAATGTTTTCTCCAGTTCACATCACTGATGCCACTTCAGAATTTGACTGAAGCAAATGGTTGTTTTTCTCTTGTAGATATGAGCAAGACAGTGGTCATGACAGTGGGAGTGAAGATGCCTTCTTTGACTCATCACAGCCTTTCACACTGGTCACTTTAGGCATGAAGAAGTTCTTTATCCCCACGACACCTGCTGCCCCTAAGGATCCGTCGAGCAGAATCCTTCCCTTGCCATCGTCCTTGGGGGTCTGCCTCGACTGTGACAAAGGCAAGGTGGGGTTTTACGACGCAGGCTGTATGAAATGCCTTTATGAATGCGAGGTGGACTGCTCTGGCGTAATGTACCCAGCGTTTGCCTTAATGGGTGGCGCAGCCGTTCATCTTGAGGAAGCGGTCACATCAAAGTATGGGGAGTACCACGATGACGTCTAGTGCGGTTATCTCTTCCCATTCCCAGGTGGAAAATGAGAGCAGAAGAATTCCACTGTGTTTTTCAGTCCTGATTGAATATATGAATGAATATATGAATGCTTTTTTTTTTTTTAAACGAACGGTCCAGACACTTCCAACACCAGTGGGGAATGTTCTTCCAGGAGCTCTCCTGCCTTTCTTGTGACCTGTGCGATGCTTTTCTCCATGGCTTTTCTTCCTAAGGAGAAGCAGGGAAGAAGTTTGACTAGCAACCAAAATTACTCTTCAGGGGTAGAAATCTGCCTTTCGTGTAACTTAAATCTTTACATAGTCAGTTTTGCATTTAGTAAAGTCAAAGCTGGCAGCATGTGATTGCCATTCTCCTTTTAATAAATCTGCCTGAATGCCTCTGAGGGGTCGAATGCTTTCCAGTTAACTCCTGAGCACTAGGGGTTGCGCCTTTCAGCACAAAATAATGTTTGCGAAAATACAATATAAAACAGGGAGAAATCAACTGCAGCTCAACGTTTAGGTTGTCTTTGGAAAGGGGAGAGTAAACTAGAATCTGATTGCATGTCATATATCTTTAATGTGACCGTAAGCTAAAACTCTGATTCTGACACCTGGTGTCATAATAGTTGGTGGCGTAATGATAAGTTTCTTTGCTCTTCCAGGCTTTTACTATAGGCTGTATAAAGTAAAGTGCAATTTGACCTTAAACATCAAACTTTAGAGTCCAAAATCAGAAGTGTTTGCATGTGTGAGTAATAGTACCTGGTATTTAGGCAAAAGCAAATGAGTTATTGACATAAGTAATAATATGTGAACTTTTAAAAAAATCAGGTATTTCTTTTAATACTTGTTTCTGTAAGTTAACTTTTTGATCTAGTATCAGCTTGGGTTTTTTTTAAGAAGAATGCACTGATTAAGTTTTGAGACCCAATTTCTGCCTTAAAGGACATCTCCCTTCAAATTTCTGTTCCTCTCATGTTAAAAACTGTATCACATAGTAGTTTTTCATAGAATCATAGAACCACAGAATGGTTTGGATTGAAAGGGACCTTTACAGATGATCTAGTCCAACCCCACCGCCATAGGCAGGGACATCTTTCACTAAATTAGTTGCTCAAAGCTCTGTCCAGCCTGGCCTTGAACAATTCCAGAGATGGGACATCCACAGCTTTTCTGGGCAACATGTTCCAGGGTCTCAGCACCTCATTGTTAGAAATTTCTTCTTTAGATCTAATCTAAATCTACTCTCTTTCCATTTAAAACAGTTGCCCCTCGTCCTATCTCTGCAGGCCTTGGTGAAAAGTCTCTCTCCATCTTTCTTTTACACCTTGTTTATGAAAGGTTATTGAAAGGCCACAATGAAGTCTCTTTGAAGCCTTCTCTTCTCCAGGCAGAGCAATTCCAGCTCTCTCAGCCTGTCTTCACAGGAGACGTGCTCCAGCACTCTGACCATTTTTGTGGCCCTCCTCTGTACCTACTCTGGGCTGTGGCCCCCAGAGGTGGATGCAGTACTCCAGGTGGGGTCTTGGGAAAGCAGAGTAGGAGAATCACCTCTCTTGCATGGCTGGCCACCCAGCAGCCCAGGCTACAGTTGGCTTTCTGGGATGCAAGCGCGCATTTCTGGTTCATGTCCAGTTTTTCATTGCCGGAGATCCCCAGGTCCTTCTCTGCAGGGCTGCACTCAATCTCCCAGTCTGTACTCAGGTGCAGGACCTTGTCCTTGGTCTTGATGAACCTCGTGAGGTTCCCATGGGCCCACTCTTAAGCCTGTCAAGGTCACCCTGGAAGGCATCCCTTCCCTCTAGCGAATGAACTGCTCAGCTTGGTGTCATCTGCAAACTTGCTGAGGGTGCACTCAATCCACTGTCTATGTTGTTAATGAAGATATTAAATAATATTGGGTGCCAGTACAGACCCTTGAGGGACACCACTCATTACAGTTTCCACTTGGACATGGAGCTGTTGACTATAACTCTTTGGATGTGGCCATCCAGCCAGTTCCTTCTCCATTGAACAGTCCATCCATCGAACCCATGCATCTCAAATGTAGAGGTAAGAATGTTGTGGGGGATTGTATCAAAGGCCTTACAGCAGTCCAGGTGTGTGACATCTGTAGCTCTTCCCTTGTCCACTGATGCAGTCACTCCGTCACAGAAGGCCACTAAATGAGTCAGGCACAATTTGCCCTTGGTGAATCCATGTTGGCTGTCTCTAATCACCTCCCTGTCTTCTATATGTTTTGACATATCTTCAAGGAGGATCTGTTCCGTGATCTTCCTGGGAATGGAGGTGGACTGCATCTGTTTATAGAAATTATGTGAAAAAACGTTTGGGTACTTGCACTGTTAACTTGTGTTGTGGAAAAATAAGGATCTAAAGTGAAGGATGTTTCTAATACATACTTGGTGCTTTCTAATTTGGGGATATGCTTTCTAATTTGGGGATAGTGTTGCATCTTGAATGTGTGTGAAGTATGCTTACTAAGTACATGTGTACAGCTGTAGAGCTACGAAATGGGACCTGAAGATCACAATACACTTAAATGAATGTAGGTCATAATGCAAAACTTTTGTGTGCTTTGCTGTCTGAACTGTCGTACTGATGTGACCTGGAGTCCATCCCTCCCAGAGTACTCTCTCCTATGCCTCTGGCTGGTGGCCACCGTCAGAAGAAATTGGCAGAAATGGTAATTGGCAGAAACGTCATCTGTACCAAGGTCAGCATGACAGCCCTTTCGGGGCTAGAAAGGCCCACCAAGGGCAACCTCTTGTCTGGGTCTCACCCGCAAATGTTTCTGCCTTTGTAAGGCTATGTGCAAGTATGTTCCACAGCTTCATTGTCTGCTCATGTGAGAAGTGCTTTGATGTCCCAGGCAGCAGGTGTAAAGCAGTGAGTATCTTCTCGTATGTTGTCCTGCGGGAGAAATGGCAAATTGTCCCTCGTTGGTTACCCTTTAGGTCATTCTATTTGTAATAGATGGTTATCATAGCCTTTCTTTTCCATCATGCCCGCCCCTTCATGTTTCCCCTCACTGGATGGAAGCCACTCTGTACCGGTGAGCATCCTGCTGCCCCTCTTCCTTCTCTCGCCTTCTGAGGCTGACTGAAGGAGCTCTCCATACAGACACTCTGTTGCTGTGAAGGATGACAAAATTCTGGGTTTTCCATCTTTCCATAGTCCTGAAACTGTATTTGCCTTCTTGATTGATACTGAATATTAAGCTGACGTTTATGAAGCTTCTTCGGCAGTGTTTTCCACACAGTCCTGATAGTTGTAAACAAACTGTGCACATACAATGTTCCCCCACCTTGTGTGTTATTTTGCATTTGTTGAGCTTCCTCTGCTCTTTTACCTAGTCACTTAGTTCTGCGGGCCTCCTGCAGCAATTCAGTCACTTCTAGACATGAATGTTCTGAGTAGCTTCACAGGTAACACAAACGTGATCAGTTTTTTGTTTGCTTGCTTTTCCAGATCTTGGAGCAACTCAAGTTGTAATGAGATGCAGTAAATCTCTTTCTGCTGTTAAAATGTATTTTTCTTCCACTTTCTTTCCCCTCAGTCGTTTGTTAAACCATAATTAGCTAGTCAAGAACTGAAAACTTTTACATGTTAGTACACCCTGTCGATGACTCATGTTCTTCTCTGTGTGAGCCCAGTAGTCAAATAGACTCAGGAGACAGGATTCTCTCTTCAGTAGCCGTGACTTCTCCCATCATATAATCACCATTTGTCCATTCATCTACCAAACCTAGTGTTGGCTTAAAGCGATAGATTATGGGGTTGAAATTTCCAGTTTGTTGTTCCTAGACCAAATCTCCTTCTGCGGACAAATGCATCATTTTCAATTCTTCTGTTTCAGAAACTGGTATAAATTACAGGTTTTATGTCACGGTTAGCACTCCACAGTTCCACTTTTGGATTCTTTGTAAGTGTCTTGGCCAGTATCAGCAGGCTGTGGCCTTTCATTACTTTATGGAAATACTCATAAACTGAACACTTTGTCTTAGATATGAAGACAGTCCCTCAGACTCATTTATTATTTTTTTTTAAAGATTAAATTTTACTGGTTTGAGAATATAGAAGTAAATTAAAAATTTAGTCTTTTTTTTTTTCTACTACAGCTTTATCTTACATTCATTTAAGATGTGCTCTGCTATGCAATTACTTACTCTATTGGACAGAGACTTGACGCTACTTTAAATGTTTATCTATATCTTTTGATATATCTGTTTGTATTTATCTCATTCTGAGTTAAAAAATTTATTTGGCTGTTGGTGTTACTTGAATACTTAGGATACATTCATTACAGTACTCTATGGTGCTTACTGCAGCTTCTTAAATAAAAAAAAACACAGTCAGAGGCGAATGCTTTTTTTTCCACTGCAATGGAAGTGTCACCTCTCAGAAATACAGTTCAGCAGTACTTGCCTATCCAGATACTTATTTTTCCAGAACAAGTTTCTTCCTACAAAACAGCACTTTACAATGTAGACTAAGCTAAGAATGGTGTGGTATTGTGTGGATCTTTGTGCAATATAGCTGTTTGGTGACTACTGTGTGATTTGCAAAGCTCCATGCAGGTGTGAATCATGTAGACACTTTTTAGATCTAAAGCTTTAACAAAAAAGGCCTTGTTTAAAAATATTCTGAAATGTAAATGTGATGTCTCTCTTTTTTTTTTTTTTTTTTAATAAAAGCTGAAAACACAGCAGCTTGGCCATTTGCATTATTATATCCCAGCTCTGAAGTACCCTGGTTGAAATAGTATTTCTTACAATAGGTGACAGTAGACAACTTGCAGGGAGAAAGCACTGCTTTTGGTTCTCAAGTCTGCCCATATACCAGCAGCTCTAGTTTTTGGAGGACTGAAGAGCCTAGTTTGGACCAACTGCCTCATCAGGCTTTGACTTAAGATGCTGACGTTAAGAACATGGCTGCCTGAGGCTCCTTCTCCAGGCAGGGGAGGAAAATATGTGTCCGGAAGGAACTTGGCTCTTGGGCATTTTCAAGGGAATCTACCCATTAACAGAGGGAGGAGATGATGCTTAGCTCTGCAATGTGGGTAGCCCGGTGTCATGGTTTGATGTGGAGGGGGGGGTGGTTCTGGTGGCAGGAGAGGGGTTTTGGTCCCTGTGACCTCCCCGGTTTTGGAACCGGGTTAGGCTTAGTTCTGGCCACCAGATCAGACTGCCATCCCCCTCGGGGTTAAGCCAATAGGGCGCCTCTGCGAATTGCCCTATTTAAGTCAGGACAAAGGGACCGGAAAAGGTGCTTTGCCCAGGATTGAGGAGAGAAGGGAGGAGGGCACTGCCCCCGCTCCCTGGCTCCTGGCCGGGCAGCTGCCTGCGTTGGGCTGGCGCCGCCCACGGAGAATGGCGGCGGCGGAGCCAGCTGGGGAACTCAGGGGCACCCCGCTCCCGGGGTGCCCACTGGGCTGAGTTCACCTGGAGAGGACTGAGATCTGAGAGAAACAGCTGCATCGACACCAGGTCAGTGAGGATGGAGCGGGAGGAGGTGTGCCGGAGCTGAGTTTCCCCTGCGGCTGATGGTGAGATAGCAGGCTGCCCCCCTGCAACCAGGACGGCCTCGGTGGAGCAGAGACCCACTCGCAGCCCGTGGGGAGAAGATGCCTGAGCCTGAGGATGGTCGTGTTGGGGTGCACGGCAAGGCAGAGAGGCATCTGGAGTCTGTGTGACGACCCGCGCCGGAGCGAGTGGCTACAGCTCCCTAAGTATCCGAGACTGTGGTAAAGCCCACACCGGAGCAATCTGTGGGGAAGGATTGTTTCCAGTGGGCTGGACTCACGCTGGAGAAGTTTGTGGATTTTATCTCGTGGGTAGGGGATCCATTGGAGCAGGGGAAAAGGGTGTAAGGACTCCTTCTCCTTTAAGAAAGAAGCAGCAGTAACAGCACGGAATGAACTGACCTGCACTCCCCCAGTCCCTGCCCCCTGTGCTGCTGGGGGGAGGAGGTAGAGCCGGGAGGAAAAGGAAAAGGCGGGGGGGGAAGGTGTCGGTTTTAAGATCTGGTTTTGTTTCTTTCTGTCCTCTCGAGTAATCGGTTTTTGTTTCCCTTTGTCCTTCTAAGTAATCATTAATAAACTGTTTTGCTTTGAGAAAAGCCCCGTCTGTTTTGCCCAGGACCATGGTTGGTGGGTGCTCCCTCTGTTATTGTCTCAACCCTCAGTCCCTTTGTTTTTTTTTCTCTCCTCTCTACTTTACTGGAGAAGGAGAGACTGTGTGAGTTTTAGTTGCTGGATCAGCCTAAAACCACGACACCCGGCCAAGAGTCCCGGGTTAAGTTGGATGGACCTGCCTTGCTCTGCAATTCTGAAAATTGGTGCTGCTGCTTAAAGCTGCACCTCTTTGAACATCCAGTGTTTACGTTTGCTGATGCTGCTGCTTGCAGGACATTCTGAGTTCAGGCTGCTGGTGGTTGCACCTGCGAGTGCTGGAGGCTGTCTTCACAAGGAGCATCCCGTGAGCCGTGATCGTGCGGTTACAATATATCTACATGTACACCTACAGAGGGAAGGGCTCATGCTCCTGGGAAAGCAGGAGCATTGAAACCAAGGGCGGTATTCTGCTGAATTTTCCCAACTTTCTGATTCGACTGCCGTCCTCAAGTGTGTCGTTCAAAGGTGTAAGTGACAGGTTTGTTTATTGCTTGAACCCATGCTGCAGAGACAGAAGGGTGGCTGAGGAAGTACTGGAAAAGGGCTTGGGCTGAAGAACGTTCTTGGTGCCACGTCAGCAGGGGAACGCAGAGCTGGCTGGGGCATCCCGAGGTGCTTGCCATCAAGGGAAGGCTGAGATGGTGCGTGCTCTTTGGCTCGGTTCCTATTCAGTAACAACTTTCTGAAAGTGTATTTTGAGATTTGGAAAAACAAACCGTGCATCTGTGTGAGAGAGAACTTGGGTTTGCGCTGGAGTCTCAAATTAGAAAGGAACAGCTTTGACTTGGCCTGAAGGATATTGCTAGCTCCTTGGCAAAATAATAAGGCTTTTTGTGTATTTATTGCCCAACCATAAACATTGCACTGGGCAAATCCAACTCGGCATGAAAGGGTCCGTTTGTTTTAGCTAGCTTGCCTGGTTTGACAGGCTCAGTCGTTGTTCTTAACCCTTTTATTTCTCCTGCCTCCTGTCTACATAAGATATTTATAAGGGAGAAATGGGAGGCTCAAACACTATCAAAAACTGTTTCTCTCAAAAATTTATCTTTTCCTGCCTGTTTATTAAATTCTGTCTCTCTTTTGCTCCATCACACCCATCTCAGCTCAGCTTTGGTGCAGTTACTGGATTCCTTACTCTTTTCTCAGACCTGGAAACAACGGAGCAGTATCCTCTGCTCTCCATGCAATGTAACCGATGTAGGAATGAGGAAAGAAAAATACGTAGCTATCCTTAAACCTTTCAGAAAGAGATGGAGAGAAAATGCCCTAGGTAGACAGAAAACTTTCACCTTGGAAAAAAAAAAAATTGCAAATGGTTTCAGAGGAGAGGAAAGATTACTATTTTCTTCCTTGGGGTCCATGAGTGACCATTCTGCATGGGTGGTGGAGCAGGGCAGAGTGCCAGGCAGGCAGAGGAGGTTCCTGCTGGTGCTGCTGAACGTTTACGACCCACAACACAAGTTAGCATGTTGTCCAGAAACGGCTGGTTTTGGGGTTGGTAACCCACTGTGGCCTGGTGGGCTAAACTGGGGGGAAGTTCAGTGCAGTCCTCCCAGTTCCTTCCTATACGGCATAATGTGCAAATGACTTTGTTTCTGCCTCAGCTTAAGTAAAAACATTGTATTTGGCCTCTGTCTGTGTCAGTTGAGATGTCCATCTCCCACAAAAAACTGTTGTCTTAATTGTTGTACAGGTATCTGTTCATCCTTTTTTAAATAGGGAACTGTGATATAACTCTTACGAGTAGAATTTATATTAATGCAATTTAAATGGATTGTCATAGTTATGTAGCATGCTTCAAAAGCACCATAACTAAACCAGTGGAATGAAAAAATTTCTTTTAAGAAATAATCACATAAATACTCCTTCGGAACCAAGTTAAGTGATGAATAAAGATTAAAAATTTAAGAATTCACTTGAGAAGTCATTTCATAAGAGAATTGCAGGGATCTGAACTAACTACTTGGCTATGGAAAACAAGCAGCACTTCATTTCATTCATCACTGAACCTACCTATATATAGACGTGGGTATATGCATTTACATTTGTGCGTACATGCCTGTCTCTTTTTTCTGGTAAGTTATTTGGCTACTCATGAAATTATTAGGAAGGTCAGAAAACACTGAGGTTCATTCAGATAATACTGACAATTGTTCTTCGAGCTGTCTTATTCAGGATTTTCCATATTGCTGGGCCAAGTGTGCTCACTGCATCTAGGTATTTAGACTATGTGAGGTGGCAGAGAATGGTCCCTTCCTATGCGCCTGGGAGCGTACAGGGTGAAAGGGCTGTTTACCTGGGGCGGTGCTGGTGGTGCATCTCCTGTACATGTGAACGCTAAGCCAGAAGAAGGTGTGACAGTGCACCTCGGCAGTGCAGACGGGATGATTTTTCCTCATCTTTTCCTCACTGAACCTGCAGACACCACAGACACTTGACACCTCCCTCCTTGCTGTTTCTTGGGACTGACAAGGCTCTGGAGTTGGGAATGATGTTAGGGGACATCTTTTGATCCCAATTCTTGCATTTCTGTCCTGGCAGAAATAGTCTGTGGCCACATCCACAGGCCTCCCACATAGGGTCTGGACGCCCTCAGCATCTATCTGTGGGAAAGAAGCCTTCTCTGGGAGCTAAATGGCAAAAGAAGCTGGTTTTGCATAGTCCCTCAGGACTTTGGCTGGATTTGTCGCTTCTTCCCTTATTTGGAAGATGCTGGGTATCAGGCACACCCTGATATTTCAGGGTGTTTATGCAGGTGTGAATTCATTCATTTTCCTGCCTCACGGGGCAACAGGCAAACCCTCACACACAGAAAATCTGTCTCAAAATGTTACGTGATGATTTTTTTTTTTAATGACAATAGAGTCCATTTCAGAGAACTATTGAAACAGAAAAATAAAGATCAAGAAGGATAAGACTGGGACTTGTCATGGGAAAAAAAATCATTTATAGTACCAGGTTTTTACTACTTTAATTTTATTGGTTTTTTTTCCAGACATAAAAAAATATGAAAAATGTATTTTCAAGACACTAGCAAGGAAAGGATATACTGGTAAAATTTATCCCTGGAAATCCTATTTCTTCTCTAAATACCTTAATTAACTTGCTAATTCACTTTTTTTTTTTTTTTTTTAACTTTATGCCGCTTGTATTTTGCCAGGCTCCATGGAGACAGTCTGGCATCACTTTGGGCCCCATCCAGTTCAGCAGCCAGCATCTGGCAGTGGCAGCACCCAGCCTGGTGTATTACTGCTGTAAGCAAAAGGCAGTAACATAGGGCACATGGATTTGTGGTGTAAACGCACTCAAGAGTATTTAAACATGAGTTTATCTTCCTGCGCCCCTTTTTTAACTTGCCGTTGGAGCCGCTGGTACAACAGGACACATTAGCTTGGGGGACCTTTCCTCAGGGCCCTGCCACCCTCTTTTGTTGGGTCCCCGGTGCTTGTTTTGGAGCTGAATGAGCAGACCGAGCATGTGAGTCGGCTTCACTTTCATTTACTTTCTACTGTCTCCCTCTTTATTTAGGTTTTCCTTCTCAGGTTCTCCTATCTAGCTCATTGCTGGATTTCTAGTGTTAATACAAACAGAAGGGGTTTTTTAGAGAAGCAGTGTGAAGAAGGTGCCCTTAGAGTCCACATAATCACTTGCGCAGTTAATATAGATGGTAAGAAGAAAATACTAATATGCAGTCATTTACAGTATTGACATACTGCCTGTTTTAGTATTTCATTATACAAAATGATTAAAAAAAGTCTTAAACCTACTTTATGAGCTTGGGGTTTTTTTTTAATTTTAAAGAAGACCTAACGCTACTATTTTTAAAAGTATAGTCCATATTGTTTAAGAAATACTAATTTCTTAATTGTAATTTTATGTTTCTAGTCCAACTATTAACCATGCCTGTTTTCTTTTCAAAGAGGGGGCAACAGCAGCCAGCATTAGCACCAGCTCTCAGCTGAAGCTCCTGCTGCAGCTGTTGTGCCTCCCCTCGACTCAACCCCGGTCGCTTTGGGGGAGATCTTTCCTCACAGGACCTCTAGCTCCAGATTCGTCCCAGTAAGGCCAGTCACATGTTGGTGAGACTGGAATGTGTAGCAGGGCAGCAAGGAAGAGATGATGAAATATTTTTAAGAACGCATAACCAAAGCACATCGGCTGATAAGTAGAAACTGAAATAGTTAGGAGAGATGAGCTATGTGGTTTCACAGCAAACCCTTGGCAATATTTCCTGAGAGACAGGCTGAGCCTGCTTTGTTCAGCTCATGTGTAGTCAGTGTGTGCTTTGCTTTATACAATCTGCGGTCTCACAAATATCCATTTACTTCTCAAGGGAGAGGCGCAAGATTTAAGATTGTATGAAGTGCTCTTTGACATGGGACCAACCCAGGCTTTAATATATTTTCCAGTGCTGCTGGTAGCATTGGGCTGTCCCCCACAGAACATATAAGGAATGCAAAGGCACAAGGGCTGGCTGCTTTGAAGTAAATATGGGAAATGGTTCTTCTCCTTTGAAATGCAAACCTGATGGCAAACTGCTCCAGTGGCTGCCTTTCCCTTTGATATGGCTCATACAATGCAAATGAATGCTTAAGAGTGACAATCAAAGGGCTTTGAGAAGCAAAGGACCAGAGAAAACATATTCTTACTTTCCACAGCTTTTATATTAAGCAATACTCAGCCTGTTGAAATAGAGTTCAACAAGTAGGTCTGCAGAGACCAACTTGTTGGAAATTAAGTTAAAAGCTTGCAACTCCCCAGGGCGACTCAGTGGATGATTATTCTGTGTGTCGCTGTTGAGATCAATATTGCTCACATTTGCAATGTGTTTGTAATGAGAAATTTAGGTTTGGCTTTGCCAACTTCTACACAGATTGTTGAGAAATCTGCTGGCAGTTCTTAAGATGTCATTAGGGTGAACTCTGATTTGAGAAGAATGTTCCTTATTGATATGAAAAGATTTCTTAGTCACTAGTTGACATTTGGTCCTGTTGTGGATTTAGCAAAATGTGAATTTTTTATACTTGGTTAATTGTTTTTAGAATGATACAAAACTTTTCCCCCTTCCTGTGGTTCCGTCATTTGCTGATGATACCAAAAGGAAAAGCAAGTTCTGCTGAGGAAAAAAAAAAAAAAGGCAACATTTTCTAATTTCAAAACAATATAACGTTTTATTAAAAAAAAGACAAAGGTCTAGGAAGTGACCACAATAGCCTATGGGTTGCATCTTCTTGGAAAGCAGATGTCTGATCCAGGCATAATTATTTCTCCTTTGTAGTCCAGACAGAATTTTAACCATGTTCTTTAACCTGTCATAGCTATTGTTATGATTTGGATTTATCCATTTTACAAAGAATTCTTAGGTTTCATTCACATATTTACATCATGGGCGAATAAGACAGAACATGTTGAGCACAAATTGGTTGAAGTTATGAAGTGAGCTTTGTTGCCAGGCTTGCTGAAGCAAATAAGAAATCAGAGGAAAGCAGCTTTAAGTCAAAATACTGGAAAAGAAAAAAGGATGTGATCATAAATTTTGTAGAAAATTTAGGAAGTGTTATAGCCTTGTCATACAGAAGCCTGCCAATTTTTGCTTGTCTCTTCCACAATTGCGGTACTGACCAGAACATTTGTATCTCTCTGCCCTTTCCCTTTGTACAGTAGGTTCAGTCTAAATGCTTGCAAAATATTTTATATGTTGACATAAATAGTGGCAGAAATATTTAACAGATAATTAGGTTGCTTTATTTAACAGCTGAGGCCTTCTGTCTTATCAAAGTGATGAAACCACAATATTGCAAGTTATCAAACCATTTGCCGAAGAGAAAGGAAAACCCTGCTTTACACCTTCATTAACAAGCTCTGACTTGATCCTTGGGTAGTTATCCTTTGACTGTTAACATTAACAAGCTTCAGATTCTTTAAGTTTTGTGCTAAGTTTTGCATATTTAATTATCAATACCTAATGCTGGATTCAAAATAAGAGAGAGAAAATATGTGATGAGCCTCAATCTGAAAATATAATCTAGTCTTTCTCATTTTGAAACAGCTAATTTCCCTCCAGGAAACCTGTGTTTAAGAAAGTGCCTTCTGACAAAACATTGACTGATCATTTGCTTTTGCAAAACATCTTCCATACAAGGTTGTGTCGTGGTTTTAGGCTGATCCAGCAGCTAAAACTCACACAGTCTCTCCTTCTCCAGTAAAGTAGAGAGGAGAGAAAAAAAAAAAACCAAAGGGACTGAGGGTTGAGGCAAGAACAGAGGGAGCACCCACCAACCATGGTCCTGGGCAAAACAGGCAGAGCTTTTCTCAAAGCAAAACAGTTTATTAATGATTACTTAGAAGGACAAAGGGAAACAAAAACCTATTACTTGAGAGGACAGAAAGAAACAAAACCAGATCTTAAAACCGACACCTTCCCCCCCCTCCCTTCCTTTTCCTCCCGGCTCTACCTCCTCCCCCCAGCAGCACAGGGGGCAGGGACTGGGGGAGTGCAGGTCAGTTCATTCCGTGCTGTTACTGCTGCTTCTTTCTTAAAGGAGAAGGAGTCCTTACACCCTTTTCCCCTGCTCCAATGGATCCCCTACCCACGAGGAAAAATCCACAAACTTCTCCAGCGTGAGTCCAGCCCACTGGAAACAATCCTTCCCCACAGATTGCTCCGGTGTGGGCTTTACCACAGTCTCGGATACTTAGGGAGCTGTAGCCACTCGCTCCAGCGTGGGTTGTCACGAAGACTCCAGATGCCTCTCTGCCATGTCGTGCACCCCAGCACGACCATCCTCAGGCTCGGGCATCTTCTCCCCACGGGCTGCGAGTGGGTCTCTGCTCCACCGAGGCCGTCCTGGTTGCAGGGGGGCCGCCTGCTATCTCACCATCAGCCGCAGGGGAAACTCGGCTCCGGCACACCTCCTCCCGCTCCATCCTCACTGACCTGGTGTCGATGCAGCTGTTTCTCTCAGATCTCAGTCCTCTCCAGGTGAACTCAGCTCAGTGGGCACCCCGGGAGTGGGGTGCCCCCGAGTTCCCCAGCTGGCTCCACCGCCGCCATTCTCCGTGGGCGGCGCCGGCCCGACGCAGGCAGCTGCCCGGCCGGGAGCCAGGGAGCGGGGGCAGTGCCCTCCTCCCTTCTCTGCTCGATCCTGGGCAAAGCACCTTTTCCGGTCCCTTTGTCCTGACTTAAATAGGGCAATTTGCAGAGGCGCCCTATTGGCTCAACCCCGAGGGGGATGGCAGTCTGATCTGGTGGCCAGAACTAAGCCTAACCCGGTTCCAAAACCGGGGAGGTCGCAGGGAGCAAAACCCTTCTCCTGCCACCAGAACCACCCCCCCTCCACATCAAACCATGACAGGTTGTCAAAGACAAAGCCAAGCAAATGGAAAAAAAAAAAACCACCAGCTTTGGGAAAGTAATTTAAACCCATCTTGCTTGCATTAGCTTTTAGACCTTATTGCAGTAACTTCATAAGTTCCAGAACAGACCCTGAAAGAAGCCAAGAACACATTTCCTTCAACTCCAGATTACCTTTCTGTTGGAGGGATATGAGTGTCTGCCCACATGGATATCATGGAATGACGAAGATCTTTACTTTCCAACAGCGATGATCTATAGCACATTAAAAAGAAAACCTAGATTCCTGCAAGGAAATAGTTTTAGACTCCTTTGTGTTCAAAAAAGATCTCCTATTTCCCTCCTCACTCACCTGCATATTTTACTTCTAACTGCATGAACATTTTAACACACAGTGACGTCCAGTGGCTGGACTTTTAACCTCCGAGATCATGGCTTTGGGCAACTAGCATGATCATCTCTGCTTCTAATTAAACACTCGCATTCGGTTTGAAATAGGTATTTCTCCAGCTGAAAGCCAGGTTTCTGTAGCATTGTGCAGTCTGCAGCCTCCTAGGTCTGACAATTAATATAATTAAGTCATGAGCTTAGTTCCATTAAGTTGCTGTCTAATTAAACTGTGCAGCTGGCAATCACAACACCTCTTGTGAACTGCTGTGGGTACAGGACAGTCAGAACTCTTCTTAAACAGAATTTCTAGTGAAGCAACACATTCAATCCCTTAGTCTTCAAAGCTGTTGTATTTTCAGTAAATACTGGAAAGCAATAGGTAGACACTGTAAGTTAGTGCCTTAACTAGTTATCTATTTTTAAGAGAAACACGCGGGAAAGTCTGCTACAGGAGACCCACTGAAAACATGAAGCATGTAAAACATGCTGTAACAACTGTAACAAACATGTAACAACATGTAACAAACATATAACAACTGGGGAAAGTCTCGCGCTCACTAGCCCTTGTCCTTATGGGTGACTTTAACCTACCTGATGTCTGCTGGAAGTATAACATGGCAGTCAGGACACAGTCTAGGCGATTCCTGCAGTGTGTGGAGGACAACTTCCTATCACAACTGGTCAGTGAACTGACTAGAGAAGGTGCTCCCCTAGACCTGCTGTTTGTGAACAGAGAAGGTCTTGTGGGAGATGTGAAGGTTGGAGGACGCCTGGGGCATAGTGACCACGAGATAATAGAATTCTCAATTCTAGGGGAAGTTAGGAGGGGGAACACCAAAACGGCCAAGCTGGACTTTGGGAGAGCTGACTTTGGGCTGTTTAGAAGTCTGGTTAATAAAGTCCATTGGGAGACAGCTCTCAAGGGTAAGGGGGCACAGGAGGGATGTTTACTACTCAAAAAGGAAATTCTGGAGGCACAGGAGTGAGCTGTCCCTGTGTGCCGGAAATCAAGTCACTGGGTTAGAAAACCAGCTTGGATGACAAAGAAGATTTGGGAACATCTCAAAAGAAAAAGGGATGTCTATAAGTCTTGGAAGAATGGGCAGGCATCCAGGAATCAATACAGGGAGGAAGTTAGGGCATGTAGGGAGATTATCAGGGGGGCAAAAGCCCAACTGGAACTTAGACTAGCCTGCTCCATAAAGGACAACAAAAAGTCCTTCTATAAATACATTAATAACAAAAGGAGGGCTAAAGATCACCTCCAGCCCCTACTGGACACAGGGGGTATGTTAGTCACTAGGGATGAGGACAAGGCTGAGGTCCTTAATGCCTTCTTTGCCTCAGTCTTTAATAATAAGGTCAGTAGTTCCCAGGTGAGCTGGCCTATGGTGTCTGAGAGCAGGGAGGGAGAGCAAATCGAAGCTCCTGTGATCCAAGAGGAACAGGTCAAGGATCTGCTTCATCGGCTGGATGCCCACAAGTCTATGGGGCCTGATGGTATCCACCCGAGAGTCCTGAGAGAGCTGGCGGATGTCATTGCCAAACCCCTGTCCATTATCTTTGGGCAGTCTTGGCTCACTGGGGAAGTTCCGCTGGACTGGAGGCTGGCGGATGTTACCCCCATTTACAAAAAAGGGCGGGAGGAGGATCCGGGGAACTACAGGCCTGTCAGTCTGACCTCGGTGACGGGCAAAGTCATGGAACAGGTTATCTTGAGTGCTATTAATGAGCACATACAGGTTAACCAGGTGATCAGGCCCAGTCAACATGGGTTTATGAAAGGCAGGTCTTGCCAATCAACCCTGATCACCTTCTATGATGGGGTGACCCGCCTGGTTGATGAGGGAAAGACTGTGGATGTAGTTTTCCTTGACCTCAGTAAAGCCTTTGATACAGTTTCTCATAATGTTCTGGTTGAGAAACTGGTAACTGCTGGCCTGGATAGGCACACCCTCCTTTGGGTTAAAAACTGGCTGGATGGCCGGGCCCAAAGAGTGGTGGTAAATGGGGCTAAATCCGGCTGGAGGCCGGTCACCAGTGGGGTTCCCCAGGGCTCAGTGCTGGGTCCGGTTCTGTTTAACATCTTTATCAATGACCTGGATGAGGGGATTGAATGTACCCTCAGTAAATTTGCGGACGACACCAATCTGGGAGGCTGTGTCGATCTGCTCGAGGGTAGGGAGGCCCTTCAGAGGGATTTGAACAGACTGGATCATTGGGCTGAGGCCAATGGCATGAGCTTTAATAAGGCCAAGTGCAGAGTCCTTCACTTGGGGTATAAAAACCCCAAGCATCCCTATAGGCTCGGGGAAGAGTGGCTGGAGAGCTGCCTGGCGGAGAAGGACCTGGGGGTGTTGGTTGACTACGGGCTTGATATGAGCCAGCAGTGTGCCCAGGTGGCCAAAAAGGCCAGTGGCACACTGGCGTGTATCAAGACTAGTGTAACCAGCAGGAATAGGGAAGTGATCCTGCCCCTGTACTTGGCACTGGTGAGGCTGCACCTGCAATATTGTGTCCAGTTTTGGGCCCCTGGCTTTAAGAGAGATATTGAGCTCCTGGAGCAAGTCCAAAGGGGCTGGAAAATAAAACTTATGAGGAGTGGCTAAGGGAGTTGGGGTTGTTTAGCCTGGAGAAGAGGAGGCTGAGGGGAGACCTGATTACAGCCTACAAATACTTGAGAAGGGATGGTGGGGAGGTGGGGGAAGGGCTCTTTACATTAGTGATGGGTGACAGAACAAAAGGAAATGGGTATAAACTTAGTCAGGGGAGATTCAGGTTGGATGTTAGGAAGTATTTCTTCTCTGAAAGGGTTGTCAGCCACTGGAATAGGCTGCTCAGGGAGGTGGTTGAGTCCCCATCCCTGGATGTGTTTAAGAATAGGGTGGATGATCTACTTAGGGATATGGTTTAATGGGGATTAGGGATGGTTGGACTCGATGATCTCTAAGGTCTTTTCCAACCTAGAAATCTATGAAATGAAATGAAAATGAAAGGAAAACTGTAGCACCAGAGCCCATTTTCTGTGCCACTGGCAGTGTTCTTGCTCATTGCATGTGGCACACAAAAGTTGCAGCCTTTTGCCTGGTTTGTTTTTTTACTAGCATTTTTACTAGCATTTTACTACCAGTCTGATGGTTAGTAGAGGGTGCTGCTGTCCAGACATTCTGGACAATGGGGATTATACTGGGGACTCTTCCAGGGAGTCTACGAGGCAGATGCCTGGGGTGAATTATTGAGGAAAGATTAGATGAGACCACATGGGGATTCCTTCTACAAGAGTGCTGGCAGGGTCATGCACAGCATCCTGGCCCTGGCATGGCTGGCTGGCAGCTGAGGGGCACTGCTGGGCTAGGCATGCTGCCCCACTGAAATGCAATGTACTGCACTGTTTGAAGTCAGTTACTGAATTGCTGCAGGTGGTACAGGTATAGATGCATTAATTTTTGATGTATGGATACATGAAGCTCTCTCTTAGAGTATATTTCAAGGTGAGCAAATATAAATCAGCTACTACAAAGGCAAAGAATTTCTAAATTTCACTGAGGAAAAAGAGGAACAAAGAAGACTGAAGCCTAGCAATATCTGAACACTCTGCTCCAAAGGGTATCCTGTCTTAAATAGCCACAGTGCCAGCCATTTAAAAACTGTTGATTCAAAGCATAAGGTATTTGCTTTAACCTCAATGTCAATGTGATGAGCCATGTATTTGAGATAGGTAGGGTTTTTTAGGAATGTGACCCTCCCTATGACTTTGGAAAGAGTCACATGGACACAGCACGTATAAGTGTGGCCCAAAATGGCCTTCTCTGAGGAATACCCCAAACGAAATCCTGCCATGTCCAGAGCCGGCTTTTCCAAATCGTGACTCACAGAACTCAATCAAAGACTAGGAAAGCCCAGTGGCAGGTTTGTGAGTGTAGCAGGAGCTGCTGTCTAGCAGCAAGGAGAGGCAGCCCTGTCTGTCGACTTTCAATAAGAAGAACCGAAAAAAAAACACCAAAAAACCCGAAAACAACAACGAAAAATATCGCGTACTGCTCTGCCTCTTTTTTCCTCCCGGCTTTCTGAAAAGCACCATCCGGGCCGCCCTTCCCGGTGCGCTGTGCCGCGGTGCTGCCGGCAGAGGGCAGAGCCGCACCGCGATGCCGCCGCCGCCGCCGCCGCCGCGGGGCCCGGCGCTGCGCACCGGGGCGGCTTTGGCCGGGGTAGGGTCAGCGACCGCCTTCCCGGGCCGCCGGCGTGGCGGCAGTGGCAGCGCTGGGGTGCTGCTGCTGAAACAGCCCGGCGTGTCTTGTCCCCAGTTTAAACAGGGGCCGCTGCCTCCCAGGAGTAACACCGGCGCACCCCAGGGGCTGTGCCCCAGGAGCAGCTGCTGGGCTCACAGGTGGCAACAGAGGCAGTTGGTTTGCAAAGTCTCCCTTGTGCGCCCGGTGGTCGCCTTTGCCGGGTCCCCGGGAAGGTTCCCAGCCTCATGGGAAGTACCTGAGAGTGCTGCAGCCCCTCTGAGAGCTCAGAAGTAGCAGCGAAATTGCTTTGCCGGCAGGTTCCCACCCTGAGCAGAAGACAGCGAAGCCGAAGTCTCCCCTGGATTGCCGAAGAGCTGCCGAATCCTTACTTACCCATGTCTCCGATGCAGGAGGGCAACAGGTGAATCTGTGAAATGCATCGCTGGCAGAATTCGGCACCATATTGGTGTGGCCGTTCGCGTGCTATCCACATGTGATAGGAGATGCAGGATTACACATCTCACACCCTGTCTGCTTTTGTTGCACTGGTGCTAAGAAAACTGGTTCAAAGTGCAAGAACAAATTGCAGGATGTATAGACTTGGTATGCATTAGGTGTTAGTCAGAAAATACATGAGCTATAGATTTTTTCAGGGGTAAAAATGCTCCTGTACTCCATTTAACTAAGAGAGATTTCAGCCCAGCAGGCAAACCCATAAGAAGGTCGCAGTGAAGACAGAGGAGAAATGGAGGAAAAGCATATCTGTTCACTTGGCAGTACTGAGGAGCAGGCCTGTTGACAACGAAGCAGATTTCTGCCTGAATTTGGTTAATGCAGCCACCAAACGCACTTCAGGCCTACAGCTCAGCTCTCTTTAGAAATGCCAAAAGCAGTCAGCTTTGTGCCACCATACACAGGAGCGACCAAAATGGGGTGTTGCACTGTGCGATAGATCTGCTTTCTCAACAACTGGATCAGCGAGTGATCAGGGTTTGCTTGTGTGAGTACACCAGCCAACATGAAAGCATACACACCTTGTCACTTGCTGAAAGAGTGCTGAGTTCTGAGCGTGCCTTTGAAATCAATTTTTTTTTTTCCTTTAAGAGTAGAAAAAAGTTGAACAGATACCAACTTCCTTCCCTCTGCATCCCTCCCACGTTCGTAGTACAGAGGCAGAGTCCTGTTGGCAGTGCCAACTGTTCCCGCAACGCTGACGCACTGCCTTTGCTCCCCTGGCCCTGTGCTTGCCGAACGCGGAGGGAACAATATGGTCTGTGGGCAGCAGCCGCCTCAGGTGAGATGAAATGGATTCTTCCTCTGGCTGAGCAAGCAGGAACTCTGCTCCGATTGTCTCAGCTGGAGGCTGTTCTTGGCATATGTTCATTACATTTCCAGAAGGACGTGCAGCTTGTTCTAACACTGAACACTCAATTTGCAGTCACTGTGTGTCTGAGACGATAAATAATTGTAAAACCAAAGAACTCGGAGAAGACCATACCACCATTTCTTAAAATGCTAATGGAAATGTTGGTAGAAAGGGGACTCAACACCCACTTACACTGCAGGCTCCCCAGTCAAGAGGACAATTTCTAAATTTGTTGTCTAGATGGGCCTGTAGCCATCTAAAGCAGTTCCTCAGATACCTGAATCTCTTTTGATGTCTTACTAAGCAGTACAAGTGTTCGGGTTTGGAAAGGAGACCTGCAAGGTGCTGCTGGCTGGCAAGTATACCGGCAAGAATATCTGTATTTTTTACTTTTTCACAACACATAAAAGATGAAAAATTTTCCATGATCAGCTCAGCCAATGATTGCTTCATAATAAAGAGTCAAACATTAGAATAATTGGCCCAGAAAGGTCCCAGACGTGCTGTGAGGTGGGACCATTGATAACTGTGTCCTAACAAAGGGTTACCTAACATGTCCTTAGCCCTCCCTAGCACAGGAGTTTCCACAGGTTCCCTAGGCAGTCATGGTAGTGTCTCCCTCACCTGTAGCAGCATGGCTTGCCTGATGGAGTTTTATGAGGGTCTTGAACAAATGACCGCTTTGTCTATGCAGAAGTCTCCTGAGTTTTTTAAGACTTTTATCACATCCCTTCCTCCGAATGACCCCTCCCCATTTTCCTTAATCTGCCTCCAAAAGTCATGCTTTCTAGCTGACTTACTGCTTCCCCCACCCTCACTCTGTTTCTAGACCCTCTCAAGCAGCTCCTATTTTTTGGAAGGACAGTCCCGAAACTGATTCCAGTCCTGGGGAGAGCAAACTGCTTCACATCTCATACATGCAAGCCTGTGGGTTAGACTCTGAATGACCAATGTCTCTTTTCCCACACTCTTAATGACTTTCTGTCTGTAAATTTCAGCAGATATATGTATTTTTTTCTGAAACAGGAAAGAAAATGAATATAAGAAGGAAATGGCTTCTTTGGGCACAGACCAGAAACCTTCCAGATAGTTAGACACATGGAAGTTATAAAACTAGTGTTTTTGAAGGACTCGACCAGAATACTGTTATTTCACCTGACATTGCCAAGCCAGTCTCTCAACATCTATTGATATCTTTGGTTTTATCAACTATGTGCTTGAAGAGGGCTGTGGGAGGAGAATAGACTGTTTTTGGCAAGTTCAACTATTGAAATGTCCCCAAGTCTTTTGTGGCTCACATTTCCATGGGATTCAGCATGCTAACTCTGTATTTCCCCATGTATTTTACCTGCTTTTCCTGTCTTTGTACTTTTTTTGTGGCATATTATTTCCTCAGCCCCACTTAGAAGCATCACGAGTCTACCCTACAATTAGCACAGAAATTGTAGTCATCTCTTCCTCTCTGACACATGCACACTCGTTTCTCTGAAGCATCTGTGTCTTATTTAAGGACTATGCCGTCAGCACTGTGACATGATTAAGTGAAGAACGGATCTGTTTCAGGTCAAAGCTGCTAAGTCACATTTTCTGTACAGAATAACGATGTACTTCTTATTAGAGTTGTCAGCAGCAGAGCTGGCTTAGGACTGTTTTGGCCACACTGCCACCAGCTGCCCCTTCCTCCCACCCTCAAGCCTATTGTTTTTTAAGAGATGGTGACTTACACGGCAAGGATGAAAATGAGCAACATGCAATGAGAAAGGGGTAACCTCTTTGGCAATGAAACCACATTATGAAAATGTAACATGCAATTACATACTAGATGCTCTACAACCAATTACCACTAGAGGCATACAGTGATCTTTCTAATATTTTTTTTCTTGTATGATTTATTTCAATCCTGATCTCTTCTGTTTGGCATTGACTATAAGCAACATTGCCAAGTTTGTGGGATTCTATCCATTATTATACTGTAATTTAAAGAGATAAGCAATTTTCTGATAGCCACACTAAGTAGCCCACTGGGAGCCTGAGCACTAGTGATCACTGACCTCCAGAGCGGGGTCCCCTCCATCAGTACGAAAGCCCAGCATCTTATTAAAAATAGCTGTTTATATATTGCATAATAGTATGGGAATTGATTTTACTCCCCGAGTAGTTTCTATAGGTGTTTTAAAAGTCTCTTCTGGCAGTGATTTTCAGCACTGTGCTGCCTACTCTTTAGATCTGCTGATGTCAACTCATGAAATAGTGGAGAGCTTTGTTACAGTCTGTGTCAGGAAGTATAACTAAAATAATCCTGACAGGGTGACAAGACAGGGCATAACCCCCTTCAGGCTCCTTCCGAGGGACTCCTGCCTGCTCATGCACATCAGGGCGAGTGAAGGTAGCCGGCTCCCGGGAGCAGTGGTGGCAGGGTGGCTGCGTGGGTGCTGGCTGGCCAAGGGTGGCTGCAGAAGTCATTTTGTATAGACTTTGCATAGAAATGTTGAGTTTGTTTTTCAGGACAGTTCTGAGAGGCAGGCTCCCACGTGCATGAATTGTGTATCTGGCTGGGTAACAATAGGAAACAACAAAACATTTGCCAGGTTCTAACTTTGCAGAGGTTGTATGCAAATGCAGATGTTTGATGTGGTGTATGCTTTTGTGTGAGAGCAAGTGGGTGTCACTTAAGCGTTCTGTGAGATCTATCTATTCCTGGGTGTTTATACAGATACCCTCATAACGGTCCTTAGTGTATAAGTTGCTGCCTTTAACAATTGGAGTTATTTGCTATCATTCAGCTAACATTGGAAAATTCTCTCTTACTCTAGACTGACAGGCAAAGAAGACTTTATAATCGTTTCTCTGCTTCAGGACTTGATGTTATCACAGTTACTGCTCTGTGAAGGTAGTTGGTAAGAGGAACAAAAATGGATTTTTTTTTCTTTTAAATTTTTGTATCATGACACTTTGGTGTTTGTTTTGAATTTCAGTGAAGAGTTCCAACTTTGGTCAGCATTGTACTGCTTCCACAAAGGAAGATTTCATGAAGACGTTGCTTTTTTGAAGGACAAACACACAACTGTTTCCAATCAGTTTCTTAATGAGTATATCCACAGCTCAAATACAAGAGGCTGTATTTCAGACTACACAAATACTTGACTGTAGTCCCATGATCAGATATCTGTGCGTACCAAGCACCTATCTACTCGTGCTCAGAAATGGGTTGCTGCAGTGCTTCTCAGTCACTGCTGCTCAGCCACTTGGTGTTCTGTTGAACTCAGCAAGGTATCTGTTGGGGCCTTTTTAGCAAGGTGAATGTTCTTTGGACAGAGCAAGATGCATGGGATGGTGACATTTGCTTTGCTGAGATGTCTTTTAAGTATTTAGTGTCCTGCCATAATTTTTCGCTCTTGCAAAAAACCGCTCTAGAGGCTGAAGTGCTTCCTCATGATGCTATACATTCAGCTTGGATAATGAGTATGTAAGCTTCCCTGTTAGTCATCCTGGCCCTAACTGATGCCTATTGCATGAGGAATGACAGAAAATTTTGTTGTACTTTCATATTCATGCTTGAGCCTTGGTTTCCCCACCTTGGAGGCTCCTGTGATACAGTAGGTTTCCCCTGGCAGTGAAGGTGATGTAAACTCTCCCTTCCTTGTTCATAGTACATGTCTTATGCTGTAAAGCACTGCATACTTGGGACTTTGTGCAGCTACACTGAGGTCTCCCTCAGACTTAAGGCTGATCTACAAAGCTTTCTATGAAGTTCAGAATATTCCTAAAATTCAGTACCTGCAGTCATAATGGCCAATACCAATTCAGCTAGCGATGGAGCTGCCAACTTACTTGCATTTTTTACTGCTAGTCTGGGGGAAATCCTTGCATGGAAGTGGAGAGTACTGTGGTGAGGATAGGGAGTGCACTCACTTGCTCTTGACCTAGTCCTTGAGTCCCAGCGAGCTTGGGGCTTACCTGCTCCAGAGCTGGGCCTGTCAACCAGAGAGGATTCGCCAAGGGGTGAAACCAAAGGATTTGGGTCAACACTCCTGTTAGAGGGGGCAGAGCCCTGCAGCACACTGAGCTGTGACACCGTCCCCATTTCAGGAAATATACCTGATTTCTTAACTTGGATTACTCTCAGAAAATTGACACATACACAAAGGGTGCTGGAGGGCATGGTGACTTGGTGAGCTAAGTACTTGTCTGTTATGCTGAGAAGAACACTTTACTTTGCTGATTGAATAAGAAGTAATTCCCCGAGATTCAAAGAGTTGTGTCCATCTACTCAGTAGTGAACGTGGCCCTGTTTTGCATGTCTCTACACAGCAGATATTCAGTTCAGACTCTGGTGTCCTCTCTAGATGTGGCAATATTCTGGGACTTCATTTAAATACAGAAAAAAATGAGGTTCTGGTCTCACTCACGGTTCTGCCTAAAGTGAAATTCTGTGCTGATGTCTCCTGTTTTCTAATTCAGGGACTATCTCAGTCTATTATCAGCAAATGTCGTTTCCCTCAAGTAATCTTGCCGCAATTCCACTGGCCAAGACAAGGATGTGTGTCTGAATACCCAGCCTGATCAACTTCAATAGTTTTTCTCCTTAGCGTGCTTCCTGGCATAGCCTGGATACGTGAAACTCATTCTCCTGGCAGTTCATACATTCCCTTGCTGGTCGAAAACACAGGAATGAATATTAATAAAAGAAGCAGAAGGCCTCCCACAGACAGGATCACAGCCATCAAACAAGCAGATAGAACCAGTCACTACCTTCTTACCTTTCAGTTCACCCTGTATTGCTGGATGGAAGGTGAAAATAGAGCTTTTTCAAGCCAGAAAAAAATCTGTGCCCTTCCAGTAGCCAGCCTTGCTGCACACCTGGCCACTGTCTTCCACTCCTTTTGCTTTTGAGTCTCTATCCTGGATGAAGGACGTAGTGGCCTAGTAGATAAGCTAAAAAGAAGAAGGTAAAAGGCACAGTGCAGGTCACTTCGAGAGATAACCTCCCCAGTCTGAAAGGCTGCCTGTGCCGTGATATTTATATAGATGTTTAGTGCAGAATAGTCAGTATTGTTCATATCTTTAGAGATTGATAACTAAATAATAATAAACACATTAAACCATCTGATTTCTGCAGTGGATACCATTGACTAATGCTCAAGCATGGAGGAGAAAGTGCTGAGCAGGCAGCATGCAGTGATTTACTGTGAAAAATACATTTTATTTGCAGTTACTAGATACTGGAAAAATAAACATGAAGTCTGGGTGCCTCAGCAGAGAGCTTCATATCTGGCTTTAGTGTGGCTGAGATGCTCCTCACTGTTCTCCCTTTGGTCTTACAGGGTGCAACAGACCATATCATGCCAGGGCCTTGTGACCATGGTGCCACGATTCATTTCTTTCTTAGCACGTCTTGACTGGAAATGCTACATGGCTTGGTGCATTTTTGCTTTCATGTTATAAAACAAAGTGAGGCTGTCTTGTGAAAACTCCCTCTGAAGATGTCAGTAACATGCTTAGTTTGCAGTATTGCCCGGAAAATTAGCAATAAGTCTGTTACATGAGGAATCACTGCATAAGGAAACGTAGCAGATATACTTATCTGAGAATATCTATGTGTCTTACTTTGTCATTTTCATTTAACAATTGGGATTTTCAAGCCTTCTAGCAGTCTGACATGTATTTTGTTATAAGTACTAATAATTTTATAGAGACTAATTACTATTCCAGTTTATTCTCCCCTCACCAATACTCTTTTCTGATAAACTAGATTTTTTTGTTATCATCATCATCATAAGTTCTGGAGAAAGAAGTGTTTTAATGGGTGTGGTTGTTGAGGAATTCATAATGAAGAGGGCTCTTTTGGAAGCAATGAGATGGTGTTTGGAACAAAGAGGGGACAAAACCTAGGGTCCGGAAAGGAAAATTAACTTACAAGAAGTCAGAAATTTAGGACTCCTTCAGTCAGAAGGAAGATGTATGGAGAGGGGTAAATCGAAGCACAAACAGCCTGCTGATGCTATAAACTGTTAAGATTCAGATATTGGTTCAGAAGAGAAATACGACGTAAGCAATGTGTAATACTGTCAGGAGAAATTATATTTGAGAGGGACTTGTTTAATTTACTCAATGATCTTACACATCGAGTATGTGCTTAATCCCCCTAATCTGAGCACATTTTAAGGGGCAAATCCTCTTCCCTGCCCTGGGTATATTGACTCACGCTGCTTTGCCAACATCCAGGCTTTTCTTCACAGGGACAAGTGACAAGCCTGAGGAATTTTGCAGAAGTGCCAATTGCAAATTTCTCAGCAGAAGACTGACTGCACCCTAATATGCATTAAGATTTTGAGGAGAGAATAGCCAAGAGGGGTGTATGAGAGCAGTAGGGATTAATGAGATACCATCTCCAGCCCTCAAGCTAGGTAAGGAAAGCACCGTCAGGTAAGAAAATGCACAGGTTCGAAGTCCAAGTTTCTCTAGCCTCTTCCATCCTTTCAACTCCAACAAGGGTACCAAGATGACTGAAAAATGTTTGTGTTTGTAGCAGACATCTCTGGGTCATGTCTACAATTTCTTGTGAATTTATAACTGCCTATGTTCCAAGAGACTAGGGACAGTATGAAAGTCATGGCAATATTTTTAGAAAGGTAAGTGAAATGACCTGAGTAATTTTAGGTCAATCTGGCATTGATTTGTGGCCAAAAGATGGAATGGTTAAAAGATTGAAGTAGAATTAACGTCAGTCAATAAGGCCTAAAACAAAATAGGCCTTGTCAAGTGTACTTAATTTAATTGCTTGAGATCACAGGTTTGGTTGATAAAAGTATAATAGCTTTCTTGGGCTTCACTTTTTTGGACACATGCCAGTCCGCTGCATTGCTTCCACAGCCTTGGCCATTGCCCGCTTTAGGATTTTGAGGAGATTTCAGGTGTTGTCCCCAGTTTGGTGGCCTTTATTTGCAGCTGCCTGACCCTTGGCATGCAGCTGACCCGGCAGCCTTGCCTCTAAGTCACAAATACCTTCTCCGAGAACCCCAGCTAGCCGAGCAGCTCTTTGGAGCACAGCAGCTCCCACCGTCTCTGCAGCATAGACATGTTTTTTTTTGCTTAGAAACTGTTCTTCCTGAAATTGCCACATTCTTCTGTCATCTAGTGTGGATGCAGTTACTCATGTAAGTTGCTCTGGCGACTTAGGTTAAACTGAGTTTAGATGCTCTCACATTGAAAGGGGTGGTGGAAATGTGCGCGGTTAGGAAAGTGCCGCGAGAATGTTTTGAAGTCTGATCCATGGCCCTACAAAGGGAGATTTAGCAGCTTGGTCTCTAGCTTATTTTTATGGTACAAAAATGCTTATCTAGGGTGTTGTAGCTAACTCTCTGTATTCTTATAATCTATTAAACAAAATCATAGTGAGAAAGCTTAAAAGCCAAAGTGAGAAAATACATGCGTTGAGCAATCCTATCAAGGGCCAAGATAAATGGTCAGTAGTTTGGGAGGCTTATGCCAGTTGAGTGATGTCTTTCTCCACGATATATGTAGATTGGCTCCAATTTGGGGGCTTCTGGCAGAAGGTACTTGATGTCATTTCATAGCTTCTGCTGTTTTGGCTTCAATACACTTATGAACCAACCAAACATACAGCAGGAAGCACCTACCGTTAACTACAGAAGTACTTGTCTTCTCAGGTCTGATTCTCAACTGAAATGCCTGAGCTCACACTAAGATATACACTATGCTAGATCCTCAGCTGTTAAGGATTTATTTAGCAACATTGACTCATCTGAGGCTACAGTCATTAACACCAGGTTAATTTTGCTTGTGAGAAGGCCAATCAAGGAAAGGCAAGCACTTGAAATTCACTTCTCTTTGGTATCTATATTGAGCATTACATGGAAATTTTTTATCAAAGCAGACATGTCATCTCTTGGGAACAAACAGAATTCTTTACTTGCCTCCTCTCTAACTTCAGTAAACTTTTCACTTACTGCTTCATAACCTGGCTGACTAGATTCATTTGTCATACTGCCCCTGTAATTCAATGTTCAAATCCAAACATGACAAAAGGGAAATAAGTAATGTACCCTTTCCCGTGTCCTAAACCTCCAAGGCCTTTTTTTTAACCACTACTTTGACTATACCTACTGCTTTAGTACAGAATAAAAACAAAGATACATGAACAAAGTCAGCTATTCTGTCAGCTCTACGAGGCCAGTATTTGACACAGACAGAGGAGTACAAACACACAAAATTCAACCAGTTGAAAGGGTAATCCTGTTGGAAGTGAGACTTTCAACATCTATCTAGGGCATGAAAAGTGCTATGTTCCACTGGGATTCCCACAAAGATACTGAGCTGAATTAAAGATTCACTATGTTTTTTAAGGCAGTGAGAATTAAGCACACACTTAAAAGTTTTTCTGACAGCTAATGTATTTGAAAACTTACCTGAATAGAAACAGCCAACTAAATCAGGGGCCTGTAAGATTTCTGCTGGTATTGCATCCATAGCAAAATGTATTCTACAAAAAAAACCCAACAGCCCTACTATCTCTCTTTATGTTCAGCATCTCGAAATCCTTACTTATTTTTACCTCCTGTCATTTGATATTGCAGCAACAAAACAACAGATAGCCAAGTCTGTTTAATAAATAATAGTCTATCTTGTCTGTATTGAGTAGATATGCAAGATGTCTAGTGATTTCTTTAAAGAAAAAGAAACTCAGATTTAGAAAATTCTGCATTACACTATCATAAAATTCACTAATAGTTTACTATAAAGAAGATAAAATTATATACTTTTAAGATCATTATATATATTATTACTACTCTGTCTTGCAAGATGTGTCTGCACTCACTGTACTCAGGAGTGCCCAACTTCATTATAATAATTTTATAACTAAAAACCATATTTTGTATCTGAGCATTTTTTGTGAATAGTTATAACTTACTCACTTCAGTGGCTGTGTTTATAGAGAGAAGAGGACACCAGAGATATAAAAGATTTATCATTCTGCACCTGAAAGAGTGATTGTGCCTGACTTCTCCCATGCTCTCTTCCCTTGCAAATACACTTACCCGTTTGTCACGGGTGGCAGTTCCGGTCTTTTGGCTAGTCAGTTCAATTCTTAGTTCAGAAGCATGTTTTCCCTCTCTAAACTTGTTGAAAGAACTTGCAGTAGTCAGTGATCTACATCCATATCTCAGTCAGGTTCCCAATGGACAGCCCAGAGAAAAAAAGCCACTGGGAAGAAGCTCTGCTGAACTCAGAAGGCTTCGGATTGAATCTTCAGTGAGGAGATAGCAAGAAAAGAGAAATGACATCTTAGTTCTAATTTTGAGTGAAGAAAGCAGGTTATTAGGTCATGCCAGTCAGCTATCGTTGGGAATTGCTCTTTTGTGCTTTCTGGAGTTCCATATAGCTTTTTATCTAGAGGACATGCACGATTCGTGAACAGCTGAAACAAATGAAAACAAAATGTAACAAACAAAATAGAGAAAACATTGAAATATAAAAGACTAGAACACAGTGATCACTAAAAAATAATAGAATACCAATGTAATAGCAAAGGCAGCCATTCCTTGCTATTAATCATGGCTGTAGTGTTGAATATTAAAAACCCAAATAGCTGCATCTGTTAATTCAGATTCTACCTTTTAGAGGGATTTCTGTCATGAAAGACAAAATAATTTTTCAGCTGTAACTCCTTGGTTGGTCTGGGGAGCTATCTCAATCCACATTTCAGTCTTTCCTCTGTTTTGCCAGTTTGATCAGAAGCAACTGGCGGCTCCTGTCTGAGATTGTAGGGTGTAAGTGGTGAGACAATAACTGATCAACCTCACTTCAGGGTTCCTGAATTTCTACCTGGTGGTTGTGAAACGTGTGTTGGATTACTAGAAATTGGCTTATAAATGTGCTATTAGAGGAGGAAAGAGAAAAAGAACAGGCTGTGAAAAACTAATCTTTCAAAAAACATCCCATCACAGCAGAGGGAGGGAGGGGATGAGACTGTGGATTTTGAGAACCACTCGTGTAGCTGCTGCAGAACTCAGAGTCTTCTGAGGAATACAACAGCCAAACGAATTGCCCTACTTCAAGAGAGGCTAAATAGCTCCTGAGTCAGTGTGCATCTGTGGGGAGCCACTCAGATAAGCAGGAATCTACCTTAGGCTGTGCCTAAAACATATTTGTGATAAATAATACCAGAATGTGGGAAATAAAACAGCAACGTGCCACAGAATGCTCAGTTTCACACACAAATCAAGCTCTGAATTTCAATAGATCCAAAAACAGCCCACCCCATCCCGTTGCCGGCCACAGGTAGACAAGATTACTGTTTATGGTTAGAGGCCCATTTAGCTCATAATTCGATGGGCGTCAAACAGGTCCCTTAGAACAGAGCTCTATCTTTAACTTCGTAGAGTGAGCCTTTATCGCTGTGAAGAAAAGTCTAAAGAAAAACCCTGAGCTGAAAGCCATCTTTCTGACCCTCCAGAGAACTGAAACAATTGTAGTGAAAGGTGTCAAGTGCTACATCCATCACAACAGACCAGAACTGCAACCTAAAAATGACCGTTTTCATCTCCTCAAATATAAGCCAACCGCTTCAATGGGAAAGTCTCATTCGTCTCCAGGCAAAAATTTCCCAGATACTAAAACCTCCATTTCTTTCCCCAAACAACTGCTCCAGTTCAGCTGTTAAATATTAAAACAGAGATCTGCAGGGAGCTGCCTGTCAAAAATGTGGGGACAGGGCAAAGCAGGAGTAATTGAACGGGGCCGCTGTGCTGCGAGCTGAAGAGCCCGGGCAATCAGCGCTGCCTGGTGCCTCCGCCAGCCAAGGACAGTTGGGACCCCTTCCTTTCGCAGTCTTCTGGATTTACTGCATGGGCTTTGTGCACAGCTTTGGATTTTTACCCTCTCGACAAGCTGGATGTGTCAGGAATATCCCTAGTGAAAGGCACATGAAGGTTTGAGTGTTTACTTTGCAAAATATTGCGTGCAAACTATGACTGATTTTTCCAAAGTAAATTTGTTTTCTAAGTATTTTCCTCCCTTACAAAATTTGTTGTTATCGTTCACATTGCTTTCCTCAAACAAGGGATCCTAAAGCAGGATCCAAACATTAACAGTGGCATATTACATGCTACAATACCCTACTGTGAAAGCATAGCCAGCCACAGAAACATTTCAGGGCCTGACCCCCCTAGTCTTGATTCACAGGGGTTATCTCTTCTCACATAAGTTATCTCATTCAGCTGACAAAAGTGCCGGTTTAATACTGAATATTTGCTACTTCTTAAAGGGATTTTTTGTCATAAAATCTTGCTTTATTGCTATTTTCAAAGATATTACTCCAAGAAATGGACCAAAGCAAAAATGTTGCATTTTGGACTGTTTTCTAAGTGTTCATTTTTGTAACTCTGTTCTGCTGATGCTTTCTTGATTTATGCTGCAAGACAGGTATAAACATAGCAGTGCTGAGGCAGTACAACAGAGGACAAGTGATCAACAGAGCCTAGAAATATTTTACCATATGTTTTTATCTGCGAAGTGTGATAGTGATAGCATGGAAGCTTAGGTCCTGAAAATATGTTCTGAATGGCTCTGTGCTCTTTCATGTTGTGTTGGTTTCGGCTGGGATAGAGTGATTTTTTTTCACAGAAGCTGGTATGGGTTATGTTTTGGATTTGTGCTGGAAATTGCTTTGATAGCACAGGGATGTTTTTGTTACTGCTGAGCAGTGCTTACACAGAGTCAGGGTCTTTTCTGCTCCTCCCCCCACCCCACCAGCAAGTAGGCTGGAGGTGCACAAGAAGTTGGGAGGGGACACAGCTGGGACAGCTGACCCCAGCTGACCAAAGGGGTATTCCACACCATATGACCTCATGCTTAGCATACAAAGCTGGGGGAAGAAGAAGGAAGGGGAGGACCTTCGTCGTGATGGTGTTTGTCTTCCCAAATAACAGAGCCCTGCTTTCCTGGAGATGGCTGAACACCTGCCTGGCAACGGTAAGGAGTGAATGGATTACTTATTTTGCTTTGCTTGCGTGCACAGCTTTTGCTTTGCCTGTTAAACTCTCTTTATGTCAACCCACGAGTTTTCTCACTTTCACTCTTCCAGTTCTCTCCCTCATACCACCGGAGAGGAATAAGCGTGCGGTTAGGTGGGGCTTAGGTGCCAGTTGGAGTTAAGCCACGTAGCAATATTCTTAATAATATTTGCTTAAGCCTCTCTTAGCTTTAGGTAGAGAAACACAAGAGGGCACTTTAGTCCATTTATTTGTTGAAGCCGGTATCAAGGAGAATTTTCTCCACTACTCTGACCCCTTAAAGAGTTAAGCCAACAAAAAGGCATTTTTAGCACTTTTCTTTCTTGCCTAACAGGTCAAAACCACAGAGCATTTGTAAAACCACCGGAGGTGGTGAACTAGGCAAGGGAATGACAGGAGAGAAAATTGGGAAGAAAATGTGTGCTGTGCCTTGGGATGGAAGTTACCTCTTGTTAAACAACCGGTGATCACGCCAATTTGAGCTGTGGTCTGAAACACTGGGATTAAGCATGGGTAGTTATAGGCAATATATAAAACAGGTTTTAGAAAATTATGTTGCTGATTAGGTGACTTACCTCCCTTTGGGTCACAATCAGACTGGGAGTACTAAAATTCTGGAAATGTAAGCACATGAAGTATGAAATCAAGGCTTTTTTTAGACCTTTTTAATGAAACTTTCCTTAGGCACGAAGCTGAAGCCAGTGGTCCAGTAACAGTCATTCTGCAGTGGAAGTTCTCCTTACCTTCTGATGTGGGCAATGATTATGAAAATGGGGTTATTCTGGTGAGTGTGGCTATATTCAGCTGCAGAACGGCTGCTGTATTTGTCAGTTGATGCATAAATATACAAAAAAAAAAAGCCCTAAGAGAAGGTGCAAAGATAATGGCAGTAAACTATTGCCTCTAGTGCCAAGATTTTCGTTTTGCTGCCTGTAATCAGATACTGTCAGCAGCACTACACAACCAAAAAATTCCTTTAACCCTGCAGCGAACTTATCATATATGTTGTTCTTCAATGCCATGGATTTCACGTCTTTTTTCTCTTTCTCATCCCCATTTTCAGCCTTTATTACTTTGGAGCAAGAGGGTGTGTTCCAGTCTTTCTGAGGCTCAGTTGTCTTTCATTATGCTTCTGTATTGCCAGGAATGTGTTGCTGATAGCAATATTCCCAAGGCCCCACTCTTTCCCTGTCTCACTGCAAAAATCCGTTTTTCAAGTTAGTTGCTGGGCAGACTCGTCTTAAGTATTTAGTTGTATAACTACCTGTCACAATGTGTTGCATGCCTTATTAGGCCATACTAATGAAGGGTTATGTCATCTATCTCCAGTACCCCAGTGCTCCTGCCTCACACAGTTTGCGTGCATTTCTGGCTGGATAGTAGCACTTACTCTTTGTAGATGTATTACTATTTCTGAATTTGATTAGATTTATTGATGAAGAAGCACTGAGTGTTTGTAGAAGAATTTCACCATTTTCTGACTGCTCCTCAACACCTACACTGATGAAAAATTCTTTTGAGGACCAGAAAGGAAGACAATTTGACAGGAGCTCAAAGGAACTGGAGGCTAAACTGTATAGGCTGCAGTGGATTGCCTCTCATCAGTTCTCATTGATATTAGTAGTTGCATGGCAATGAGTGAAAAAATTTGAAAGTGATATGAGACACACTTTTATGAGTTTATATTCCCTAAAAGTCCACTTACCTAATTTATTGGACAGTGTGTATGATGTAGCTTGAGTATGAGTCTATCCATTGACAAGCTTGTTTCCTTAGTTCAAACTGTAGAGACACGTGAAGGGACTCTTTGAATGACAAAGGTTGCCAGCTCAAATTCCTGCTGTCAGCTAGGTTGAAGATACATCATATACCACAGCAGCAATATGACATGCAGTGTATATGATTGAAGAATCCTTTGAATATTAAGCAGTGCATGGTAAAGTCAAAGGGAACTGTTAACCAAAGCAAAAAGACCTAATTTATTCCTCATCTCACAGCAAATCTAAATACAGGCATACACGCAAGGCACTGAGGAATATATTTCTTACAGATAAAAGCTTCAGAGATGAGTTGTTATTAATTTTTTTGAATATTAAACTCTCACATGTAATAAACAATCTCTCTCTATATAATTATAACCATCTGTAGAAAAGGTGTTAAATTACAAAAGTGCCATATTTCTTAGGCATAATATTGACCTGAGAAATTCTTTTTAGCCTGTGAGATTCAATCTAGTTTTATGTACACTGTTTATGAAGTGCCTGAGACAAAGTTTTTAATATAACCCCACTAAGATTATAAATTCACACCTGGAAGAGAACAACATTTAAACCTGTATTATTGAAATTTATTAGGGTGCCCATGGTACATAGGGTGTTTTTTGAACCACGCTGCATTTGGCTGATAATCTTTATAAGTGCTAGTAAGCTAGTTGGAGCTGAGCTGCCAAAGGCCAGAGCGAGACAGAGGCGTGACCCTTAACCTTGAAATTACAGGCAGGGTGGTGTATGTTAGTATGATGTATTTCTGAGAGTTCAGTTAGGATGAAAACTAGCTAGCATATTAAAAATACTGTTGTGCTATTGTATGTATAATACAGGAATACCCACTGTATGTATATTATAGACAGATAGAAAGTATGGTGATGTATATATATGCTATATATAATGTAATATGTTAGATGTAATGCCATTGTGTTACTTTGGTGTCAGACAAAAAACCCAAAACAAAACCAAAAGCATTTTGGAAAGTGATCCTCTGGATGTTAATGGTCTTCGTAATGGAACACATTTATTTGGCTTACAGATCACCTCGATCTTGTCTGCACAGTTATAGGGGAATAAGAAAAGATATGAATCTAGGAAGATACTGTCGTAGCAGGGTGTATGCAAGTATTGTATCAAGAGCAGACATGTGCCTGAATACCTTCACATTTTCATACTGGTGTAAGAATGGCTAATATGTATTACTTATTAAAATTTGCTTAATTTAGGTTGCAAAATAAAGTATAAAAGATTAGATGGGAAAAAAGTTTAATCTTGATTCCTTATGAAAGTGTATATATGAAACGTTTATGAGTAAAACTGTATGAGTAAAACTATAACTTAAATCACTGGTAAAACTTTTGTGTTTAGGTAAAGCCTGCTTTCCATATTCCTATGGGAAGTGGATGGGATTGCCTTTATCCATCCTTTACAAGAAGACGGGGCTCTCATTCATTCAACCTGTTCATGCTTTGAGATCTAACAGAGCCATGAGGGATTTGCAAAGGGATCAGGGCAGTGCTTGCCGAAGCCCGTGTTTGCAGTTGGTGCAGACTCGTGCTTCGCTGTGCCTCTGCTGCACTACCAGCTGCACTTTTTCTGGCCTTTCAGGAAAGGCCTGTCGCCAGGACTTTCACACCTACCCTGCAGGTCAGGAGAACTTGAGGCCATTGTATTTTTTGCACTGCTGTGCTAACACAGTTATATAGGTGAGCAGCGGACACGTTACAGACACCCCTCTGTTTTGCCTTTCACTTATCTCTGGCTTGCTCTTGCTTGCCCTTTCCACGAGTCACAAACCTGCGGGTTCGCTTCAGGGAGACGTGCTGAAATTTGAGAGAAAGCTGGAGAACAGCGAAAAGGCCAGGAGGCAGCAGGGCTGGCAATTGTGAAAACCTAATTTATCTCTCTGATTCTGTCACCAGCTAGCTGTGTAACCTTGAGGAGGTTGTTTTTATCAATTAGTCTCGGAGGAAAAAAAGTGAAGCGGGCTGCAGAACCGCTGGCTCAAGAGATGCGATAGCGTGAGCCCTTGTGCAGAGGCAGTACGATTGTTATCGCCGAACTCTTTGGGCAGCACACCCCCCCACATCGATTGCTGGAGCCGGGGGTGGGAAATGACGGGCTCAGAGTAGAGTTCTTGTTGATGAATTGCAGTTTGCAGCAGTGCAGCCCTGTGTCAGAGGGGCCCAGGGTGCAGGGACTGGTGGAGGGCGGCTTCCCTGGCTGGGGAGGACGTGGAGCAGTGGGCTTGCAGGCGCATGGGGTGCTTGTGGGCTCGTGGAGGAATGGGGTGCTGATGGTCTCGTGAGGTCAAGGGGTGCTGGTGGGGTCATGGGGGCACAGGGTGCTGGTGGGCTCATGAGGGCACGGGGTGCTGGTGGGCTCACAGGGGCATGGGGTGCTGGGGGGGTCATAGGGGCACGGAGTGCTGGTGGGCTTATGGGCGCACGGGATGCTGTGCTTCACTACGTCCAGGCTGATTGTCAGGAAGTAATAGGATGAAAATCAAACCCATTGATTTGTACTGATATTCAAACAGCTTTGCCGCATGGCATCTGAGAGTTACCTGACTTGACAGACGTGCAGGAGGTAACGAGCTGAGGATTTTTTTGCAAACTTTTTCTTCCTTTGCTGAACTAGTTAACATATGAACATCTACCGGCTGCAGTAGCACAGTGTTCTGCTGCTACACTGCACTTTCACCAGCATGCCCCTGAAAACAGATGAATGTTAAGACAGGTATTGCTTTTTCTGAGTTCTTTCCCTTCAAGACTTGGGGAGCGGGGGGCTGCCTCCACCTGGCCCCGCAGCCGTGCCCTGGCTCTGTGCACCCTTTGGTGCCGACACAGAATCATAGAATGGTTTGGATTGGAAGGGACCTCAAAGATCATCTAATTCCAACCCCCCAGCCATGGGCAGGGACATGGCAGTGAGGAGAGGTTTGCTTCCTCTGGAGAAAAGCTGTACGCCTAGCACCTTGACAAACTCCTTTAAGAATTCCCTAGAAGATTGAATTTGGGTGGAAAGATAAGCTGACACCGCTGTTAGCTTTCAGCTAACAAAATCAAAGTGCTCATAAATTATCTTCTGGGTAGTGAGGCCTTATGAATGAATCCAAGTATCAGCACATTTGAGCTATACTGTTTTTGAAACCCGGAGGAGGAATCAAAAGCACACGGAGGCGAAGCACACGGAGACATTGTGGTATCTGGGCCACCCAGGCTGAGGAGGGTGCCCCTGGGACTGGCCGTGCCCTCTGTGTCAGGGCAGAGGGGGCTGGCAGTAATGCCAAGTTGTAGAGGTTTTCAGTGGGCTCATGGTCTTGGCTTGCAGGCTGCATCTCGTGTGGTGGAGCAGTGGCAGCAGGAGAGAGCTGTTGGCATGGGGGAGACTGAGGGGCATGGGCGTGCTGAGGCAGCACACTCCCCCAAACATCTGGGAGGGGAGAAGGGGGAAAAATGGCAGCACTTCCCCTTGGGGAGAAGGACAGATACTTCAGCCACTGCCCCTGGACAGTGAGGGTCAGCTGCCTTGAAAACAGAGTGTGATGGTTTGACATCATTCTGCTGGTTAATGAGTTGTTAATGGTGTCTTTCATATGCAGATCTTTCCTCTCAAAAAAAAAAAAAAAAAAAAAAGGCAAAGAAATAGATACCTGCTCTGTGAAGGAAGTCTCACAGGCTTAGAGTAAGTCGTGTGGGGAGAGAGAAGTGTGCCAGCTGTCTTGCAGTCATGTTGGCACTTGAGGAAGTGTTACAAAAGCTGCGAGCTCCTGGCAGTCTAATGGTCAGGACATAAAAATCGTACGCTAAACATGAAATTGTGTCACATTTAGAGAGAGAATCAGCTTTCCAGAGGCATGTGGGTGATGATGACCTGTGGTTCCCAGCAATGTAGGAGAAGTTGGTGTCTAACTCTTCACAGTGTCGCTCAGAAATTTGTAATAATAAGATATTTTCCTTCTCTGTTTGCAGTCTCCCCCGCATAATCTCCCTGATCTCTTTCCTTTTTTCTGTGTCCCTGGTGGTAGGTTGGTTGCATATAGAACAGCATTTTACAATACTTAAGTAATCATTTCTTCAAAGCACTGCTGAGAAGGAGTGTAATACAAAGCAGGCACCACAGTGTTTCTTTAGAGGGCTGGGGACCTTTGCTAGCCATTAACTCTACGTGTGCTCCGCTTTGCTGTCAGCGGGCCACTGCAATGGCTTACCCGGACAGTGCTCTCCTAGCAGGGCACCTGGGAGCCTGGAGAGCTTTGATGGGGCTTTGTTAGTGCTGAGCGGAGTCGTGGGTGGGGAACAGATGCATTTTATTGCTATGCTAATGGTTACTTTTTTCAGAGAACAGCTTTTGAAGATTAAAATTCTTAAATGCGTGTTTAGTTATGTCAGGACTGCTATTACCTTCTGCTTTAATCGAGTGCTAACTAGTTCTGAATAGTATGCTTATTGACATTTACCAGCTGATTGACAGGACTAGAAATGCACAGGTTTTCGATAGGGTAATAGCCGGGCACTTGTGAGTAGACCAAAGGCTTTCCACCTGCTGGTAGACGTCTTGTTCCAAAGAGCTATTTCTCACCAATGTACCGCTGAGCAACGTGGATGGCAGTACTTGGGCATTAAAATAAACTCTCGTTTGAATAATCAGTATCCTGTTCAATTTGTGTTCAGTGAAGGTGTAGCAATTCAGCTTGCAAAACATGGATGGCCAGCAATTGACATGGGAACTGACCAGATATACAAGCATCACTTTTATGCAGAAGCCCTGCTGCATAGCTCAGCTGGGGCTCATATGCTTCAAATGTACTACCCAGAGGAAAATGTAACGTGGGGAGGAAGGGTGCCGTGCTGCTGCATCAGGACTCACAGACTGCTCTACATGCAGATTTCTACTCAGAAGGTCTACTGTGAGTTTTTCTAGATGTGATTGATATCTGGGACTAGCAAGGTCCTGAGTAATTGTCTTGGCTGATTGTTACAGCAGTACTTTTCTTTACAGATAAATATCCTCCATAAGTAAGCTAGATAAATACTCCAGATCTTATGACTGTGGGATTCCTGGCCTTACTGTTTTCTCAAGCTCCTTGAACTTTTGTTTATCGAGACTATCAATTACTTTTTGAGATTCCTCTGTGTCACTGAGGTTCCCAGGGCTGTCCATGTTGTTCTGGGTCACTTCCACAGGGATTGCAAAGAGCCGTTCCATGCCAATGGTGAGAGGTATTTCAATAGCCCATCCTGTAATGAGAGGAGGCCAGTAACAAGCAGCCCTACAACCCTTTTTTTGAAGACTGCTTGGTGACCTGGAACATGAATTGAAGATATAGTGGTAGTCTTATTAAAAACAGTAATTAACTACTTAGTCTTTCTTTTAAAAGTGACATTCTGAGGCACTTTTCAGCCTTGGTTTGGCTCCAGGTCTGAGGGGCCATCTTGTCTGTCCTGAATCCCTGGTGGCAATTTTTTTTTGGGATACTACCTGCAGAGAAACTATTTCTTTAAAAAGGCTTGGTGCCTATAGCATAGTTATCAACAGAACAGTTCAACAGATAAAAAGCACCTAACTGAAGGAATTATGCCATTAAAGTTTCAAGAAGAGCTGTGGTGTGGAGACCGTGGCATGCACAGTGAGGAGTACTAGGAATATCTTATTAATGATGATTTGTAGTTGGGTATCTGCATCTGTTTTTCTTCCAGTTTACGGGGATTTAAATACAAGGAACTTACTTTTAATGCAAACATGTATTTTTGATTATTCAATGTAGTTATTTTTATTGCTGTGGAGAATAGTAGGCAGGTGTATCCATTGCAGCTGATGATGCAGCAATAAAAGATTTTTTTTTTTTTAAATCAAAACAAAAGAAGCAATTTGACTTCAGATTCATGAATGCATTCAAAAATTATTCTGTATGAGGATGCACCAAAGGTCTTAACAAACACGATTTGCAATACATTATAGCCATTATAGCCTTTCTTGGAGATTTAACAAAGCCAGTTTTCCTGGTTTGTTTTGTTTGCATATTTACGATTCTGTAAAATGGATAAAGAAATGAGCAGTCAACACACTTACTACTAGGGAAGTTTTAAAAGAGTGCTATGCAAAAAAATACACAATATTCCTTTGACCAGATGTCCAAACATTAACTTAAGCAACTTGCCTATCATACTACTTTGTGAAATCAAGGCCAGTGTTGTTATGTTCTAGTCTATGGGGCAGCCTACTAGGCAACAAGTGCCAGGTAATAAAGCAGGACAAGGGAACTGATTCAAAAGGTCAGACTTGCATTGCAGGAATCTGACTCAATACTTATTTTTAAAGTTGGAAGTATAACTTAAAATTCACAATGACAAAAGTATTCTGCAAACTGAACGAGTTTCCTTCCTGATTCCAACTCTGTGCACAGTACAGGGAAGAGGGATGTTTAGTTTTGTCTCCCTTTCTAAAGAAAGTCAGACTGTGAGGGGTAATACTGTTCCACTACAGTCAGAAAGTACTGGCATTGGAGAAAAATGGGGAGTTTACATGATTTACAGTCTACATGTCTCTTGGTCAATAGGAATATTTTGAAATATTCCAGAGGATGTTGTAGTGTTTATTAGTCATTTCTATTATAATCACACCTATTTTATCTTTCTTTCCGTAATTTGAGAACTTGCTGCATGGTAAAAGCTGAACATCTATTAGGTGGAAATGTGGTTAGATGTTTGCATACTGATATGGGAAGTCTGTAAGTTATTTAACAGAGAAGGAGAAAGAAATAAAGAATGTATGTGTGGAGGAGAGAGAACATAAACTCTCAGAAGCTGAAAGGATGGTTTTGAAAGTAAATCAGTTACTGCAGGATGGTGGTTGGTAGTAGGTTTGGGTGTGTTTTCTTGGTTTCATTTGCTTTGAATGCAAAAAGGACAAACCAAATTATTTTCAAAATAAGTACTGTAGGTATTATTGCTGAAATGTCTGGGCACAGTTCCAGAAACTTACCTCAGAAAACTGTAGAATAAATGCAGATGTGAATGCCATTTATTTGATGAACAGCACTATACTCAAACTTCATGCTTGAAATAAAATCTGAAAAGATAAAAACCAGTGAGTCTTAAATGTACCAAAGAATATGAATCTGCATATGTTGTAAATAGTGACTGATAAATGACAACTCTGTAGCTATTTTTAGAACATAATTTGAAGCTGTAGTAATAGTGATGAGACTGTTTGAATAAAGATGTATAAGTTACTGTATGCATCGTTTTAAATTATGCTGAATACCCTTGGAATAAAATGTTACTTTATTAAGAACCTAATGTGATTAGGCTTCGTATAGAAGACGAGTAATGTGTTTTGAACAGAGATATTTGCAACACAATCACATATTGCAACTGCCAAGGAATGATTTGTGAGGCTTTTCTGTAAACCGAGAAAGAATGGTGTAAAGGGCATGACACTACTGGATCTGCCAGGCCAGCCTTTACAGAGTCTGCTTTGCCTTTGCCAAGGCTCCTCGGGATCCCAGAGTCTCCATGTCAAGAACAGAGGTCAGACCTGAAGATCGCTCTCACCTCACTGTAGGTAAGGGCACACAGATATTCAAACACAACAACAAACTGCTAGTTGAAGCATAGTGTTTGAAGTAACATTCTTCCAGTGCAGCTGTGTGCTCAAACTAATTTTTTTCATTATGATTTCCCTTTGAGAATGAAATTACCGCTGAGTTACCCTGATACAGAAAAGCGACACTCGTGTTGTTCCTGCAGGTGCTGAGTGGTGGGGAAGCGTGCTTTCGGCATACTCAAGAGAAGCTCAGCCTATGACTTCAGACTCCTGAGAGCTTGACCTTTCTTGTAAGCTGGCTGCACAATTTGCATGATTTGAGGGCTGGCAAGTTTGCTTATTATCTCTGAGAGATTTGTGACTGCAGAGTTATTGGCTTGGGTAATCTCCTCGGTCTGACATGATCTCTGTGCTAGTACCATGCTAGGCACACACTTAGGCTTGCGGTTTTCCTGGGAGGAAAAGGTCTCCACAGACAGAACATCATGCATCTGCCCATAACTTTTCATCTATCCACTTTAGTTAACTATTTTTGCAGTCTCTGTGAGTAACTATAGCAAGTACTGGATATTCTATACTGACTGTCTGTCTCCTGACCCTACAGACACCAGCAACCCTGTCCTGTAGTATCACCAACACAAATGCGCAGTCTTCTGGGAAAGCCTGATGATCTGCATCTCCTGTTACAATTTGCTTTGGGGTCTACTCTTGCACGCATACTTGGGAGTCATGAAGACTGGCTGACTCATCTCCCCAGCTATAGCTGTAACTTTCCATTTATACAGGGCTAGCGCACAGAAAGTGCTGGAAAATTCCGATTGTCTGTCTCCTGAGCAAGGTCAAAGCCTGACTGGATGCCACAGACAGAAACCATAATGCAAACCTAACATACACAGTCTATTGTGAGTCAGTTGTGTGCACATCACTGCTTCCAATCAAAATGCTTAGGGTCGATAAGTCTAATGACAACGGACTAAGGACAGCCTAGATGGTATCTGGAAGTTGCCATCAGTCGCTCTGTTTGTCACAAGCTGAGCTGATAGCATCCATTTTAGAAAACTTTACCACCAAACTCTAGATCCCATTAAAATCTCATGTTATTATATAAAGGGCCATGCTCTGCTCTGTCTTTTGGCAATGATGAACAAGTCTCACTCTCCAGCTGCATAGTCTTTTAGCAAATTAAGATCTCCTTCTAATTCATCTGAATATTCAGACCTCAGAATAGCACAGAGACAGCACTTCTGAGGATAACTAATGACGTTTTACAAAATTCAGATTCTGGCCTTCCACCAGCATTCATTTTGCTAAATCAAAGTGCAGTGTTCCTTTGTGAGCTGAAACTAAAGCTGAATGAAATTAAAGGCAGTCTGAAGAGTTTACCAGAAATCAAGATCTCTCTTGACTCTGGAAATATTTCTGGCTTGTACTAAGAGAAGAAAAAAAACCTTTAATTCGGTTCCCATGTCCAAACTTACTGTCAGCATTACAAATTATAGTGGGATAAATAAAGCATGAACTTATGTCCTGTCAAACCCTGTGATACAGAATCACCCTTATTAATGACAAAAAGGCAGTTGTTTTTTTTTTGTCACTGTGAGATAACCTACTGGAAACTATCTAGTGTCTACCACCATATGAGACTACGCATACAGCTACGTTGAACAGCTGCTAAACAGTAATTTATCCAGTGCCTGTATACTGTATTTCTTTCTTTTGGAGACGGAAATGAATGTGTCTGTCACACGCATTGCCTGATAGCCTGAGTGCTAGCACACTGTAAACTGGGAGTTCCCTTTTTTTTTTTCCTTAGATAGCACACTCGGAAGCAGCAACTGTTATACATGTAGCCCACCATTCACTGAATTTTCAGCCTGGGTGTGTGCCAAGCCTCTACCACTCTGGAGTGATTTATATACTACAATCTGAGGACTCTTTTCATATGCTGTATGTCCTGGTAAGCTTCCTTCATCACCAAAAAAAAAAAGTCAGATGGGAGAATTGTGCAAATATAGAGTATAAAAAATGTGATCAATCAGCTCACTGTTGAACTTTTAAATGCAGTTTTTGGTGAGTTGGAGAGTTTCAGCCAACATCTGTCTGTGATTTCTGTAGATCTGTATGTCCTCTCTCAAACCTGATTGCTGCATAATTATAGTGGCAATAGTAGCCTCACTGCCTTATTTTTCTTCACCTCAAAATTCCCCTTGGAATAAAGATTTCTTTGTGTGTGATCTTTTTGGCCATATCAACAAGCATGCTTTTCTCTCCTAAATTTTGGTAGGAATGTTCGAATCTCCTGTTAATTTCCTTATAACAAGACGGATCACTGACATTTGCTGCGCAGTGGCTCCCCATAAACAGCATGGCCTGGGGATCTTGGTATTACGCTGTCCTTTGGGAAGCTCTTTCTTTTGGATGGAACAAATGTGCTAAAGCCAGAGACTTGCAGATTACCCCTAAAAGAGGGAAAATTTGGCAATTCGGTTAGGCTGTCTCTACATTTCTGTTGTTTACAAACATGCACACGGCCCTGTCTGCTTGAACACAAGAGGAATCAAACACCCAGAGCTCCAGCTCTGCCTCCAAGAGTTAGCCAGCTAAAAGCCTGACTCAGAAGTGTGCTTAGTGCTCTTGTGCTAGCAGAGGTTTGAGCATCTTTTCCTTATTTGCTTCTGAACTCTCTTTCCCAGCCTGCCTCATATGCATCTGTGAGGAAAAGAAATCCAGAAAGCCATTTTGCCTATGCAACGTAAATTTCCAGACAGACTTTGGTGTCCATGTTTTGGCCATGCACATACACTCTATATTTTACCTGCTGAAGAGTGGATAAGAGCTGTGGACAAAAGCCTCCCTAACATCATGAAGATTCAGCAAGGCTATCCCTACCAGTCGGAGTCAGCTAGTGCAGGACTCAAATCCAGTGTTGGGTATTTCTAGCTTTCTCCCTACATGGCTGAGAATGGCAGCAAACCCCAGGAGGGAAATCTCTTCTTTCACGGGAAGGAAGCATCTAAGGCATGGAAGTCCTCAGTGTTTGCAAGAAATATGTTAAGGAAGTGGGAGCTCTGATGGCTGCTCTGGTAACCTGACTTTACCTCTTGGTTGTCAGTCTTAGGTCTGACTCTTGAGGTGATCTGTATTTAAGCAGACCTTAAGCAGGACATAGCAGCAAGTAAAGGAAAAAGAAAATATATTTTTTTTAAACCTCCAGAAGATCTAGAGCCTTCTTGCACCCCACCTGCCCTGATATTTCGGGTTCTACAGTGTGTGTGGGCAGATTTCTAGTCACAATAGACCTGAACAAACCTCATAACAGATTAACAACACTTTGAGTTCTGAAACTCAGAATAGGTAAAAATTCTTGCAAATATATATGCTGAGAAAAAAATTTCTCCTGGATTTTCTCCTGTCCAGTGAAAAGTGATCGCATACTGAATTGTTTCCTTTTTTCAGAGCGTTGATAGGGTCTATATCTTCTAGCCAGTTGCCTGCTTTTGTTAACACTGCAGGAATTTAAAGCAGCTCCTATCCATTCTTTTGTACTGCTCCCCACTACTCGTTCAAGTCTAGTTTTGCTCGTTCAGCTATTAGCATGGGTAGTATGGGACAGCAACAAGCTCAGGGAACCAGCACACATTTGAACTATCCCAGCAAGAGGGTCTCTCTGACTGCACAGCAGCACAGTTTTATTGGTCCAATTAAGGGACAGTGCAGAAGGGAGTTGTCCAGGCTGATATTACCACCAAAAGAAATGTTTGCCAGACATGTTTGGACAGACTGAATTGAAATCAGCCACTCACCTCAGGAGTGAGCAGGGACATGCGTGTGTGCACACATGAGACGAGTGAAAAGGAAGCACCTCAAAGAAGGGCAAAACCAGGATAATCCTTTCAACTTTACTGCTTATCAGATGCAGTAAACATTTACCCAAGTCATTAGTAGAAGGTGGGATTAGTGCAGTGGAAGGCTTGCCTGACTTCTATGTATTTCTCCAGCTTGCATTGGTGCCTTATTTACTTAGATTTTCTGGTCACGTCCTGCCAGAATAATTCAGTACAAACACTGAGAGGGACTAACAGGCTGTCCTATAAAGCTAAGTTAGAGACTTCTCTGGACATGTGACTAGGTGCAAATGCCAAGCTGATGCATGCAGTTTTGGATTAAGAAAATTCTACTTTTTAATCTAAAATGTCGTTTAGTTTTGATTTTTGTTATAAACATGTTAATGAAATGAAAGCAGAGATAACCATAAAATAAAAAAATAAAGCCTGAGAAAAATTAAATATACAACACTTCAGTCATCCCCTACTGACTAATCTGCTTGTTTCATTGAATTATCACCAACAAGGACATTATTATTCTTACTTGTGTATGTCACTCTGCTGTTTTAACAGTTTAGATGACTCATCCTGAGGAAATAGAGCAAGAGACATCTATTGAACTTTATATTCAGCTATAGGTGGAAGTCATTTAGGTTTTCTAATTTAAAATGCAACCAAAGAGAAATCACATTTGCAACTGTCCTTGAAGGGGGTAGGCAGGGAATGATTAATCTAACTAAGTAAAAACTCACTCATTGAGATAATGGAAAAAGTTTGGGATTATGAATGTGAGAAGTCACTGAATCCCAGCAAGGGGCAGAATGTCCTCAATTTAACTTGACTTCAATTAAGTGAAGAACACACAAGTTTCCCACAGGTTTGACTCCTATAACTGGGGAAAAGGTAGAGAATTTGTCTCAGATCTATTGCATATAGTGCAATATGCCAGAACTGCTGAATATTATTACTGGTGTCTAAAATGACACCTTGTCACTGGTGTTATAAGTAGCAGTTAAAATAGCAAAATAATTTTTAATTTCCTCGTAATTGTCTTGTCATTGTGTTGTTAACTTAACAGGAACAGGCTCTTTTAGGGTGCCTTATGCCCAGTCTATTTGTAGATATGCTTGCTTTGGAATGGTGTGATCTTTTATGATTTCTTTTTTTTTTTTTTTTTCTGTTTGTTCAGCCCTGCTGCTAAACAAGAGCTGATCATCAGCTCCCTTGGAATCTCTGGACTCTCCTGATAAATAGATAAATCTCTGTCGCGTGCATATTCCTACATGGGGTACACTGATCTTCTCTCTGCTAGTATCTAATGTCCTTGGTTGTGGTTTTTTTTTTAAAGTACATTTTATGATTACTTTTGTGCTTTTCCCTTGCCCTTTAAGGGTTACAAAAATCTTCAGGCAATGGGTGGTTTAGGTGGAACAGTGAACTGAGAGTAATTGCATTTCCCTACCATTTGCCTGCTTATTACATTTCAAACTCTGAGCTCCTTGTTAATCCTAAACTCTTTCCCCTTCTTGCTTTTTGAGCCATTGCCTTTGTGACCAAAATCTGGACAAGTGAGAAAGATGCCAACTGACTAAGAAGGCTGAGCACCTTCTACAACTCAGGACATGACCTGAGGAGAAGGTGCAGCCCAGACAGCTCATCAGAAACCAGAGAAGTGTACTCAGGGAAAGCAGAAATCTGCCTAGATATCACATACTGAAAGGGGATGTTTTGACCATAGTATTAGCAGATAAAAATACCTTATCAATGGACATGTGCTCAACAGCTGCCTTTTGGTATCAGTGAGAACTGGAGTGGGACATCTTAATTATTTTGGAGACAGGAAAGAATTAATGTGTTGAAAAGAAACTAACACTAATTGGTAAAAACTGCTTTTGCAGAGAAGATTCTTTTTACTTTGTAAAAAGTAGGAAAGGTTGCTATCAGAGCTGAATAATAATTGTAAAAAATAATTCTTTGGGTACTTTGACACAATATTCCAATGCGTATCATAGCACAGGATGAAAGAGAAAAGAACTGCGTAAGAAGTGACACATTACTGCCTATTACCTACCGTATCTTAATTAGACTAAGCTTCCTGATCTTTCAGGATTTTAATGTCAGCTATTATAACACTGTCAACAACAAGATTTCTCCTATCTTTTCCTCTTGTGTTTCCCCATCGTATTCTGAGCATTAGTCAAATGAGCTTATTATGATTTAATGATGAGATATAGAACCAGAGAGAGAGATTTGCTTTAGTGCCACTGTTTTGTGTTATGTTTTTTTTTTTTTTTTTCATCCATAGGGTCACATTGTTTACAGTTTGGTTATTGCTTAGTTGTGTAAATAACGTCAGAGGTGGATATTCTAATCCCTAAGCAAACTTGTCACCATGACCAGTATAGTATCTGCCTTCTTATTTTTTTTAATCTTCTGTAGCACACAATGCTATTGCTTTTTACCATCACATACAGTTCAGTAGTGCTGTGCCTGCTGCTGCTACGATAAGCAGTTTCCCAACAGGACGCTACTTTATGATTATGCGTACAGACTTAGAGAGCGCTGCTTTCAGTAGGTGTTTGATGACAGAGAACCGTACGTGTAGATGAGTAGGTTTGAATATTACACTGTCTTGGCTCTATCTGTTTAGGCACAGATACAGACTTGCTATCAGAAGCGAGTTACCATCTGAAGTATGTGAAACTGGGAACTAAACACATTGCAAAACAAACAAAATCAAAACAGTATCACCACTCCTACCCTCTACCCAAGCCAACTGACATAAAGAGAGAAGTATTAGCAATTGGCTTGTCTTCAGATCACAATAGGAAAATAAAAAAAACTCCAAAATCATAGTAAGTCTGGATGAAAATAGAAAACAAGATTATTGAAGCTGGTGGTAAATGGTAAATGTTGCCAAAATCTACTTGTGTAGAAGCTGACTTGAAGATGCTAGAATTCTAGAATTTTTCTTCCAGATCAACAAGAACAAACTATCTTAATCAAAAGTATACAAAAGATACAAAAGGGGCTCTGCACTCCTGTAACCAACTGTCCTGTGCCTGGGAGTATTTGTCCCCAAACTCACAGGGAAACACTGCAGGTAGAAGTAGAAAACATTGCTAGGAAACCAGCATCTGTTGTTACCTCTTCTCATCTTGGGGGCACTTTCCTCTCATTTTAGGGAGGCTATAGCTCCTTCACTGTTTTATTGTGACAACTGCCATTCTTCTAAATTCTCTGACAGAGAGCAGAGGTGACCTGCTCAGTTCCCAGACTCCTCTAGGGTTTTTTCCTCTCAATAGCGGTTTTTCACATCAGCCTCCAGCTGTGACCTGCTTCAGGCTTGTTCAAGCACTCAATCTTAGTAAAAGTGTGCATAGTCAAAAAATAGATCTCTACCCCAGTTACATGGAGATGCATGATATGGTTTGTCAGGATGATGATTGCCCCCTTAGGTCGTACATTAAAAAGTTTGATGTCTTCTGCTTCTCCTAGACTGGGAAAATAATTTCTGTTGCAGCTCTTTTAAGCACTTAGCTAGCGACCTGCTGGTAAGAAAAATGTTTTTGTGTCTTACTTCAAATACTGCAGCATACAGGAAATAAAAAAGACTCGAACCCACCTAGCTCATGAGGAAACTGTAAATGCTTCATAAAAATAAGCTTGTTTAGGACATGATGTCCAAGTGTTTGAATTATTTTATAATCTGGTAATGAATTTCAACTGTATCCATCGGGGGCATACAAGTCTCGAAAAATTAATTTTGTAAAGAGTTTCATGAACACTGGGTAGAGAAGACCATGCAGGTACTTTAATGGAAAGAAAAGGCGACTTTGGAGCTTATGTCTCAGTACAACTGAAGAAATCTATGGGGGAATAAGTTTTGTCAAAGTTCTCACAATAGGAAGAGTTTCCGTTAAGATCTGTCATTCCTTAGCCACCTGAACTGATCCTCTGTAAGCCATATGCTACAGGAAACGGAAATTCATTAGTTTCAATGCATATGAAACTACTCGCTTATGGAGTACAGTGAAATGCGATGTCACTACCAGCAACATGACAATACGATATTTTTCAGATATTTAGAATCTATATGAATGATTAATAAATGTTTTAATTTATACGCCTGTGTCCTTCCAGCCATGTATTACTTGGATTTGTAAGTACATGTGGGTGTGTATGTGTCTAGGGAAGGATTAACACAGATGTTCAAATAGTGGCTGTATTTCTTTGAATTACTCATGTTAAAAAAAAAACTGCATGAGTGTACTGCAAGAGATCTCACTGTGCCCAAGATTTTTTCCTAACCTTTAGAAGTCACTATCAGGGCATTTGGTCTGTTGCAGTGCAGTACATGCTTTTGATAGAGTATTTGAATTCTAGCTGCATCTATAGTAAGAGAGGGAAGAAAACTGTCAAAAATGTTCAAGACAGTGGTATTATTTGCATTCATCCACTGCATTCATCACTGTTTTTTAATGAAATAACATTTTAAGTTATATTGCAATTCTACAGCTTTTGGTAGTATGCATGTTGTTTCTGAAGTAGATGAATCATCATAGAATTGTAGAATCACAGAATGGTTTGGATTGGAAGGGACCATTAAAGATCATTCAGTCCAACCCCCTTGCCATGGGCAGGGACATCTTCCAACAGATAAGATTGTTTAAAGACCCGTCCAACTTGACTTTGAAGATTTTCAATAACGGGGCACCTACAACTTCTGGATGTATGGATAACTAATTAGTACAAAATGTACGGATAACATTGGTACAGATATCTTGTGTCTTTTGATTTTAATTACAAACTGATTATGAATCACAATTGAAAATAATGTACACAGTAATAATTTATACACTAAAATTACTTGGCTCTTCACATTTGTATTCAGGAAAAATGTGGGCATCTACATGCTAATAAGCATTTGGTGTCCACACACAAAGAGGCTTACCTGATTATGCATGCTCCTTGAAGATTTGGCCAAGAGTCTCAAGAGCAACTTGTCATTTCGTGACTGTTGCTGTCCAAATAAGGATAACAGTAGGGCCTGGCTTTTCAAATATTTAGGCTTGGACCTGTCCACCAGTCTTCTCAAAATGTAATTACTTAACAGAAAACTCAAAATTGTCCAGAAGTTTCAAGATAAAAACTTAATGAACAAGAGAATCTTTTGCAAGTTACCTAGGCAATGAATGTAGTATATTAATCATTCTTTTACTTCTCTGTTTGTACACAATTATCAGTACTAGTTCTTTTCCACACTTCAAGGGATTTGATGATTAAATAACAAGTTAAAACAAAACATGGGAGAAAGTGACATAAGCATGTAGTTCCAATCAGCAGAATTTGATTTTTCTGAAGTCTATTAAATATATCTTTAGTAAGTGCAGTGTGGCCTTCTTGTGCTCAAATGGCTAAAAGTCTGAATGTCTGTGTACATTAGTCAAAAGTATTTATAGATTTTACTTTAAACCACATATCATACCAGATCTGAAGTCTGAAAACTAATCCACAGTTATTTGGTCATTCCTAGTTTCACATCAAGAATTAGATATTTGATTTTTTCAGTGTCTGTTTCGTTTTTTTTTTTTTTTTTCAACATGAGGTCATTCATGGCAATTGAGAATCTCTGTCTACCTCTGTTATGTAATTTCTGAGCTTCTGCTAGTAATTATTGATTTACTTTGGCAAACGATAGCCCTGGCAAGACCAGCAAAAATGATTGCTATTCAGCTCTAACTGATAGAGAAATCCCAAATTCTTCTGCCTACCTGAAACTCCCAGCTTAAATAAATAAAAATTCTGTGTGCTTAAAAAAATAACCTTGTGCTATACATTGCAAATGTCAGGTTCTCTTGTAAATCCTATCTGGACTTCACACTACCGTAGAGATAAGTGCTACCAAAAATGTATGAAATTACATGAACATATATCCTGATTAATTTCACCAGATAAATTTAACTGAGGCACCTCAAATTACCTTTCATAGAGTTTCCATGTGGAGTATTTTTCAACTAACAAACATTCATGTACAGTTTTAAGCACTGTTGGATAGCAGTCAGTGTCTCCAAGGATTTCAAAAGGCTATTTGAAAGCATTTTTTTTATTCTACTTGTGTGACAGGTCACAAGCAATTTCCAAATTACTTCCTCTTGAGATCAAATAATTGATGCAGTCGTCTAAGTCAACTGGCTTGTAAAGAAGCCATAATTAGAAACAAGATCATCAGAAACTTACTTAGTTGAAATATCTAACATGTTTCCACTGAAAAGGAATAGTTACCAATGTTAGAAGTCATAAGCTTTGTGAGACATGATAGTAATGACTATTTTTATGTGTGCCACCTTTCAGAATGTGAAAACCAGTGCTAAATAGTCTGATGGGCTTGTGTCATTAAAGTCCTTTCAAAAATATGGAATTACTACTGTACACTAAAAACTTGGTGAAACACCTGGGCAAAAATGCTGTCCAATACTTTCAGAGAGTCAAAACCTCCTACAATATTTGCGCATAACCAAACCCCAAGGTTAAAAGAACACTTAAAATAACCAGAATACATATTTTTAAATTTCTGCTTTATTTTGCCTATATAGTTTTCCTTCATCTGGTTTGCAATCCAAAGCTCTAGTATACTGCCCAGTGTGAAATCCTTCTTTGGGTATTTCATATGATATTTTGAAAAATCCTTTTTGGCTCTCCTTCTCTTGGTACATCAAAATTTTTTCTTCAACAGAGTTCAACAATTTCAGCTGCAACCTCAGTCTGGCTAGCCTCTGGAGCTGGTTTGCCTCCAGCTTCAGTGTCAGCAAGATTTGCTTTCTTGAGTAATTATTCAGATAACGTGGATCCAATTTTTCATATCCTAAAAGATATGAAAAATTTTCTTTTTATTAATGGTTTATTAATTATGAAGTCAGTGGCACCATTCTGGCCTTAGCATATTTGCTATATGGTTAAGTCAGTAGTTCAAACTGATGTAGAAACTCAGCGATAACAGGTTTAATCATTATCAAATTGCACTGTCAGGAACATTTTGCTCATGAAAAATAATCCTGTAAAAGCTGTTGTCATAAGATGCTGTCAGTTGTGCTCTGTTGACAAGTGAAAAGTTTTTTTTTTGACAAGTTTTTTTTAAAGAAACTTTTTGACTGGCTAGCTCCCAAGGGATCTGAAAGTCCAAGAGATCAACAGGAAAACAAAGGTAAAAGTAAAGAGCCTGACAGAAGAGAGGGAATGAGAAAGAGGAGATTGGTGAAGTTCAGTCAGTAAACAATAGCGTCTACACAAAAGCTCATAGTGTCTTGACAACCACAAGCACAATTTTGAATTGGATTTGAAAGTGAAAAGAAATCCAGTAAGTAGAGTGTTATTGCCCTTTCTGGTGTAGAAGTTTAGCTTAGTTTACTGAAAAGCATAAGTATTTGGTATTTTTTCCTTAAAAATAGCTGTGAGCTCTTGTATGTTTTTTTAAATGCTTCTAAAATAGTGGGAATGCTACCATCATGTACACAGGTAGACCATGCATATTGTATGCTGTTAGTAAATACAGTTTACTCAGGCATCAGAATCTTTCTATTCTATCTGTGATGTAAAGTGTGAAAGGCATGCCAACAGAAATACAGCTAGAGCATGAAAACTGAAACATAGAAATGAAGTTTACAGAGTGTTCTGGTTTCTGTATGAACTACAGCAAAATCAGGGCTGATTCAAAGATGAATTCTGATGTGTGAGGTGAAAGGGGGCAGACAATGATTGATTTAAATGATACGAGTGTCCAAGCTATACTCCAAAAAGGAAGTATTGTGGCTGTAATTGTCAAGCATATATTTCTGTGCCTAATTAACAGTTTGGATTGTTGATGCTAAATTATCCGTTTCAATATTGGATGTATAGTTGAACTGTATAATATTTCCAATGGTTAGAAAATGAGGTCTGCAAAGGAGAATATTTTGTTTGAAGAAGTATTCTAGTCCATCATTTTTTTCCTGATTTACTGTAAAAGGGCAGTATGTAAATATAAACTGCATTGTATTATTCAAGTCTCATAAGTTAAATTGAAGCAACTTTAAGAAGAACTCATTTTTTGTTGCAGTTCTGCACTTCTACATTCACCCTTTCCTCTTCTCCTGAAGACTGATGGGGGTAGCTGTTTCAATATATCTCCATGTGTGATGTTTATGCATTTACTTGAATCTGATGCAGTGGTACAGTCAGGTTACTTGTGAAATAGCAAGTGTGTAAACAAAAAGCTATCACCTGCTTTGTACTTTTCAACCTTCTTAGCACCATAGTTGGTACTCAGACTGCTGAATCTGCTTTCCAGAAGTAATTTGCATTAACATCATGCATTTGAGAAACTTTTAGCTGGCTGCAACTTTGCAATGACTTTCAGTTTATTTTCCCTATGATATCACAGATTTCTTTCCAATGTAGTAGAATTGGGATTAGCTTTTGAGAGAATGTCGCTCAGCAAGGTCAGATTCTTTACTAGTTCTACGCGTCTTATGTGTTGTGAAACCCACTCCGGTCCAAGAAAAATAGGCAATTATTCTATGTATGGGCATTTCTCTATGTAGCAATGGTAGAGAATATCATATGAGAAGCAGAAGAGAACTTACTTATCATCTCTTAATTCCTATATACAGAAGCACACAATACAAAATGTTTGTCCAGATATCCTAACAGTGATTTGTACGAATTTTGAGAGTGAAGCTTAACAAGCAAATTCTCCCTGAGAGTGTATGATGGAAGCATTTCTTGAGACCCTTCTCTAAGGATGCATCCCGCAGGTCTCATGAAACAGGTTGATGGATACTGTATGGCAGAAGTTCCCTGATTCACAGGTAATGTTTTTTGCCACAGGTAACCTAGTTTCACTAAAATAGTAAGTTAGGCCCTTAATCAACAAGTGTTTAAAGGAATGCTTCAAGTGCTTCAAGGCTGGAGCAGTCTCAGTTTTTAAAGAAACTTATTTCATTATGACAACAACTCTGAGAGCTGGGAGAACCTATGTGGGATAGATCCTTTTAGGACAATCTAGAAGAATATAGTAACCAGACTACTAGCTTTGGAGTGCTAAACCATGGGATTTCTTTTGTTTTTACAAGTTACTCCACAGGAATCTTTCTAAAAATGCTTTGGGTAGATAATGTTTTTGACATCATAAAAATGTGGCAGCGGTCTGAGCACTGTGCTAGAACTTAGTAGCAATGATGAAATCAGAACATTTCTATAATTAGAAGCTGAGCCTTTACTATGCAAGGTTTTGATGTAAATGAGTCATATAGTCTGTGAAGTTGCTATAAAAGTGGTGTACAAGGACTTCTGAGTGATGTCATTGAAAAAGCAAGTGACTTGATGTTTGCCTCGTCCTATGTAAATGTAATTTTTCAAACAAGGTATTTGCAGGTATTTACCATGCAGACAGTATAACATATTCCATGACTAATTCTATGATTCTATGATTCTAATGAATCATGACTAATTCTATCATTCTATGATTCTATGATTCTAAGGCCAAGTGCAAGGTCCTGCACGTGGGTCGGGGCAATCCCAAGCACAAGTACAGGCTGGGCGGAAAATGGATTGAGAGCAGCCCTGAGGAAAAGGACTTGGGAGTGCTGGGTGAGGACAAGCTCACCATGAGCCGGCACCGTGCGCCGGCAGCCCAGAAAGCCAACCGCGTCCTGGGCTGCATCCAAAGCATCGTGGCCAGCAGGTCGAGGGAGGGGATTCTGCCCCTCTGCTCTGCTCTCATGAGACCCCACCTGCAGTGCTGTGTTCAGATCTGAGGCCCCCAAAACGAGAAGGACATGGAGCTGTTGGAGCGGGTCCAGAGGAGGCCACAAAGATGATCCGAGGGCTGGAGCACCTCTGCTATGGAGACAGGCTGAGAAAGTTGGGGTTGCTCAGTCTGGAGAAGAGAAGGCTCCGGGGTGGTCTTATTGCAGCCTTCCAGTACCTAAAGGGGGCCTATAGGAAAGCTGGAGAGGGACTTTTTACAAGGGTGTGTAGTGATAGGACAAGGGGCAATGGATTTAAACTGAAAGTGGGGAGATTTACATTAGATAGAAGGAAGAAATTTTTCACTCTGAGGGTGGTGAGGCACTGGACCAGGCTGCCCAGAGAAGCTGTGGCTGCCCCATCCCTGGAAGTGTTCAAGGCCAGGTCAGATGGGGCTTTGGGCAACCTGGTGTAGTGGAGGGTGTCCCTGCCCGTGGCAGGGGGGTTGGAACTAGATGATCTTTGAGGTCCTTTCCAACCCAAACCGTTCCATGATTCTATGATTCTAATAGCTGTCCATATATCTCCATGGTGCTATGCAGATGTCATGGAAAAGATTGTGGACGCATGTTGAATAGTTTCACAGACAATAAAACAGATGGAGGCATAAGAAGGAAAAAAAAAAAGATCTGTCTTAAAATTTGTTGCAACCACTCTCTGTATAAGCTCCCATTAATTGTAATACTGATTCCATGTGAAACAGTGATTCAGATCTGTGAGCTGCCATTTGAGGACTGAGCACATATGCATTTCTACCCTGCTGTCTGTTCACATGCTGTGTAGGTGTTCATGATAATCTCACTTTAAAGCTTTTTGACTGTCAAGAATAAAATGGCATATAAATTACTCTGTAAACTGTGCATCTTGTAAAAATGGAGCTGTGAAAACCGCTTTGTATCAGAAACTCCCTTTTGAGGTTTGTAAACACAAACTGGGGACATTTGCAGAACAATTGCTGATGTCAGTGTTGGGGGAAGGCGGAGAATCACCTACCAGTTATGAGAGATAATTTTGCAACATTGATAATGATAGGGAAATGTTTAGGCCAGCCTTCCTGCAATCCAGTGCTAACCCTTGCAGTACTTTTTCTGTAGTGCTTTACCTTAAACTAGAGTGCATTGTTAGAGAAAACTTTTTTCTCTCTGTCTTCCTTTGCTTCAGAAAATTGTCAGCTCACAATACCTTCTGGGTTAATAGTGTTTTGCTTGACGCCAGTGCTTTCTAGGGCACTATAATGGATTTCCTTCTTGGGTAGAGTCTCTAGGCACTCAATAATCAATAACAGATCAACTAAATAACATTTATCTTGTTGCGGTCTATACCACTTCAAGTTCATATGAGCTCTCAAAACAGAATTCCTTGTGCTGGCATCTGCAAAGGAGTTTAGGTTTAACCTAGTAGAAGATACAATCAGAACTGCAAAGTGGCTCATATGCCATCATACTGCGTACTGTTTCCATATAAAATCAGCCTTTTTTAATCAAGTTGCAAAAGGAGGAGTGTAATCAGACAAATTATCTCCATTGCTGATAGATTCTTTGTGTCTTCCCAAATGTCTTCAGTGTGAGACTGATTTTTGTGATATATTTGCTAGCAGTGATGTACAATCATATGTGAACAATTTTTTGTTTCTGACTTGTTTTTTTAAATAGTCTTGCAGGATTTGCTGTTCATGTTGCATATGTTACAAGACAGTAACATAAGGTACAGACCCTAGAGGTAGTACACCTAAGACTGGAAAAATCAATAGCTCAGGCGTGATTTTTTTTTTTTTTAAAGATACATATAAACCAAATTGGTATGTAATTATCAGCGATTTGTTTCATGTCATCATGAAAGCTTAAGACATATCAGAAATATAGAGGATTTGCCTTGAAGAGCAAGAGACCACAAATTCTACCTCTGTCTCATCCACTCTCTCTATAAAATGCAGTGGCTTTGGATTTCCAAGCTAGCCTCTGTGTGTATGTGTGTGTGTACGCTGATCATAATATGCTTTCTTTTAGTCCAGACTTCAGGCACACCATAATTTAAGTAGTTCATAATAACAGTAAATCAGATAAAGAAACCTTTATATAACAAACACATCAGAAAACATTTCTAAGGAGCTGAAACCATTTGAAAACTCAGAGTCTAATGAATTTGATAGCATGAGGAACATCTTATGTTGTACATTTCAGATTTTGTTACAAGGCACGTTACCATGATCTACCATAGACTCATGCTCTAATAGTTTGGAGTTTCAGGGCTGCAGAATTCTTAGGTTAATTTCTGTGGCTGTACTAGGAAAGCATTTGTAAATATTAGTAGATTTTTCAATAGTAAACTTTTCAGTTGCCCAGTTTTCCTGTCTATATAATTCAGTGATGGTTAAGAGATGTCAAACCAAGACTCTTTATGTTTTCTTCTTGACTTGCAATTATAACAAAATTGTGCTTAGGTCTTCAAATGTATAGGCACTTGAAGAAACGAGGAATCTCAAATCCATCTAAATCAGAGCTTCTTGTATTAGGTCTACAAGAGATACACCATCATACAAAAATTTCCAACTTATGTTACAGCCTTGAGTTAGAACTGCCAATGACCCAAGTCCACCCAGATGTTTTCTGATAGTTTCAGATCTGTGTTAGCTGGCCTAAAGCTCAGTCCTGTGTATTTTCATTCACATAGTGCACAGCACAGTCGGATGTCCTTGTTGCTGGGTTTCTCAGCACATACGTCGAACTCCTAACTTTCTTGGCTGCCAAATATTGAACTGCACTGGGAGCATGAGGTGAGGGGAAGTAATATATGTGTAATATATGTGCTTCCCACAGGGAGAGATGATGTCACCTCACATGTTTGAGGCACTGGGTGTAGTTCCTGGTCAACAGATATGTTACACAGGTCTAGCTCCCACTACAGTGCAAGAGATTTGGCAGGTGTGTGTGTGCACTATTTCACTCACATTGAGAGGAGTAGTGCCAGTGTAATACCTGTTACTCTGTACAGTTCTGACCTGTGTTCCTGGGAATAAATACAGATTTTGCTATCGACTGCAATTACTCCATGTTTAGGCCCAAATAGAACACAAGTCAGTCTACCATTTTTTATGGAATGTATTTTGTGTTCGTGCACCCACGTGTATGTATGTATGTATTTTGTGGCTTGAAATATGTCCTTGAAATAAAACATACCCTTCTCATTTACTTGAAGCATCCCTCTGCTACTGAAGAACTTGCAAAAAGTTACCGTGTGGTCACTTGCTATCTGTTCTCAGTTTTTTTCTTTTTGTACAGTACAAGTAGCAGTTTCTAGACTTCTAAGCTCAACAGCTTAGAAAAGCTCCCTCCTCTATTTGGGTTGGTGGCCTCGAATATTGCCAAACATTGTAAATGTTTGCATTTCTGTCTGTCTCTCTGACCTTTAGTTGAAATTGTCGTGAACCCAGCTAATAAACACCTAATGTGAGAACTGTTAAGTTAATGTGAATAGGAGAGCGGAAGTAGTTCCTCTCCTGGAAAAAGGAGGCATAACACTCAACGCTAGGTCTGTATACTGTAGTCCAGCAATGTGCAACTTTCACTAGGAGTGGAACGCAGCCATTGTTAAGAGTTTATTGTTTTGCACCTCTTTTGCATTTTACTTTCTTGTCATATTTTATTGGTGGTGTGTGTCATGATATTAAATTGATTTTACTATGGCCATTTCTGGTAGTCTTTCAACTAAACTGGGAGAATATAACAGTAATATCTCCAGGAGCAAAAATCTAGGATTAGTTATTGTGAGAGTCGCTGAGCACATGTTAATTTTCCTGTCAGTGATTTCGTAGGTCCACGAAACTAATTACGCTGGATTTTGTACAATAATGTACTGCCAATCTGCTGCTCCCAGTGTCTCTGGGTGTATCCAAAGAGAATGGATTATCTCTGATAGTTCTGTTCTGTTCCATTGCACAGCATGCCAGGTAATCTGCTGTATAGAGTATTAATTTCTTATACAAATGGGTCCAAATTCTTCCCCATTTCTGAGTGCTCTGTACTGTGTAACAGAGGAAAACAGCCAGTAGAAGCAGCCAGTGTGAGGTGATCTGTGGAGACTGTTCGCATGAAATTTATTTCATCTATTCAGTTGTCTAAAGCTGGGAGTCTTGTTATTTAGTAAACCCTCAAAATCAATGGAGAGAAAATAACTACTTCCAACGCATGCTTTTTCCCATCTGAGGAAAGTTAGTGAGAACATATGGCGTAAATTACTACCTGAAGGCACCTGTTTCTGCCTGGTGACTACAGAGAAAGCCTAGATAAATAGCCTAGATACATCAATTTTAGAATATGAAGTAGAATGAAACAAATCCCTTTCTCTGTGTAGATGGCTTTTTACGGTACTCATTCCCCACAGGTTGCAGTGGTGAATCTTGCTGCTGTCTCAGCTCCAAAAGGCTAACGGCAAAACTCATTTAAAGAAGCAGCTTCAAGCAATGTCATCCCATGGCTTCTAATAATGATGTTCCAAATGCAGCCTCTGGCTCAGCAAGTTAATAAGTTGTAGGTTGCCAGAAAATAGGAGAGTATTCCATAATTTAACAACTTAAACACTAAGTGTTCCTTATTGATATCTTTAATTAGTTACCCCTCAAAAATGAGCAAGATTTCTAAATTCATTCATGTTATCCAGCCCCAATAATGCCGCAGAAGAGGCTACTATGGACCAAGTCCTGCAATCTTTGCTTATTTTTTACGAGCTTCTGAATATTTACTGCCATGGATCTTTTGTAACCATTTGTATTTCCTTGCAAGCTTAGTATAAAATATCACCATTTTGATTGCGCAATGCTTTAAATCTTTGTGTAAGGATAAGTGAAACCTACAAAAAACAGTTGTCATTTGATATCTAGGGAAAAATCTCAAACATGACAGGAATGAGGAATAGATCTCAATACAGCGCTGTGGGAGTAAAGAGTAGGGAAGGAAAGTACCTTAGGGAGGGCAGAAGAGAAGTCATAGGGACAGAAGGAGTACATAATACTTGAGTCCTGAATCAGCAAGTGAGATAAAGCTACATAAAAAAGATTTCCTACAGTGATGACAGCTCTTTACTCATTTCAAAATATTTTCACTTGCCCAGGATCATAATAAAGCCTCACTGGGCCCGCGGGAATCCTGTCCACAAATGGGGCGAGCAAAGTATGGGGTTGAAGGAGGACTGGGTGCTCGAAAGGCAGACAGCAATGCTAGTGGCTCACAGGGCCCTGAGGAAAATGGGTAAAATCTTCAGGTTTCTGTAAGCAGTTTTAGAGCACAGAATATTTTTTTTTGATGGAATAGGGGCAGCCCCTTTGTTGATGGATAGCACTGCTCCATGAGGCTAATCAGGGCATTCCTACTGAGTATTGATCAATTTTATATCTGCAGTGCAAATAATAATCTAAGTAAGGAATATTTCCCTGAGATAAATGAGTTCCTAGGTGTGACAAGTGGCTTGAGTCACAGCTGGTGACCGTTAACCTTACCAGATCATTAATCTTCTAGATATGCTATGTGTTTCAGTAGTCATTGATGTTAGTATGGAAATAAACATGCATTGAGGCCACATTCATTACTAGTGATGTAGGTATACTTGAACTTATACGTAAATTTATACCTGTTTTGGAATGATGGATATCAGGATAGAGAGTAAGCATAGTTTGATTGCCAATTGAGTAGTCTTTTGTGGATTTTATGACCTAAGAATGAGTCAGTTCAGAATATCTGAACTATCTCTCAGTGTGCTATTCGACCAGCACATTTTGGTCTATATTTCTCACTATTCTGATACGAATTTTTAAGAATTCAAGCCTTTTAACACATGATTTTGTACTAGTGCTTAAGCAGTGTGTGTCCCACTTACTTTACACAGACTTCTTACCTTTAATTTTATCTTTGCCTCCATTTTTATAGCATAGCAAGAGGGAAGAGGTAAGACAAATGAAAGCTGGTAAATTAAAGACATAATAGTGAATAATATAATAAATAATAATAATAATAATAAATAAAAGTTGTTATTGCATACATACATATCTATTTCAGTGATTCACTTTTTTTTTTTACAGCAAGTTGTTAAATAATCAAGCATCTTTACTCAAATTTCCTAAATGTATATTATGATGTGTTAGAAATGACCCTACACCAAAGCCCCTTAAAAGATCTGGACAGGTACACAGGAAAACTGAACCAAGATCTGGATTCAAACTCCAAATATTGCTCATTTTATGGCCCAAACCACTATTGTGAGTTGAAGCACATTTCCATTTTGAATGTTTAAAACTAAAATTAGCTATATAGGTCTCATCTCTGACAACAGTAACAAATTACTGTAACAAAATACTTTGGAAATTAAATATTTATGCTTTGGAAATTAAAAGTTCAAATCTGTTTTTCTCATGTATACTGTAAATTTGAGTTATGCTACCAAGACTTAAAATTTACTTTGAAATTTCTGCTAGTATCTGAGCAGCAAAAATTTCTCTTTTTGACCCTTTGATGTGCACAGGTGAATACTTGAAAACGCATCAGCACGTTCAGACTGATGATTCAAAAGAAACAGTTGTCCTAGCATTGCTGTCATGTGACAAATAATGTCTCTGTCGAGATCACTTCCATAAGACTTAAAATGCCTTAAGGAAGTAGAGATTACTATGACTGTTATTATTGCTGAAGGAAAGCTGAGTATACACATCTGTGTGTTTTATTGCTGCATATTTGTGTATGTATGTATATGTATATATATACATGCATGAATATAAAAGAGAAAGAAAGCAACATGATCAAATACAGACAATGTGCTAAATATAAATAATTCATGACTTAACCTTATGGAAGCTGAAAGGTACTGTTTTATGAGGTCTACTTGCTTTATCTAGTGACCTGGCAGCTTTAGAAAACTAAATATTTGATTTAAAAGACTATTAGTCTCTTGATCTTATTTATACCATCAATAAGACAAATCAGTTTGATTTGCTATGGCTAAAAATATTACCGGGAAAAAAAGGTCTTTGTAACATTAGGGATTATCTATTTTTGTTTGCATTCTGTGGTTTATATTGCCTGGATCATTGCATGCAGCAATGGTTGTAACGTCACAGACAAGTCATTATGATGATTTTCACCTGAAGGATAGGTAGCAAGTCGCTAACAGAAAGCTAAAGTTCTTAGTTACAAAAACATGGGTAAAGAGCTGGAAATACCTCACACATAGATTCAATGTCTGCAGCAGCATTTATAAATGGAAAATTTCTGGAGGTTTGTATGGTAGATATAAAAAGAAATAAATGCTTCTATAGGTATGTAGGGGACAAAAGGAAGTCCAAAGAGAATGTAGGCCCCCTCCGAAAGGATACTGGTGCTCTGGTTACCCGGGACATAGAGAAGGCTGAGTTACTCAATTACTTTTTTGCCTCAGTCTTCACTGATAAAGCCTCTTGTCTTACCACCCAAGCTGTGGAAAGAACTAGCAGGAACTGTGAGGATGAACCACCGCCCACTGTCCTTGAAGAGCAGGTTTGAGAACATCTGAGGAACTTGAAGGTGCACAAGTCCATGGGACCTGATGAGATCCATCCGCAGGTCCTGAAGGAACTGGCGGATGAAGTTGCCAAGCCACTGGCCATTGTATTTGAGAAGTCGTGGCGGTCTGGCGAGGTCCCCGATGACTGGAAGAGAGGGAATATAACCCCCATTTTTAAAAAGGGGAACAAGAAGGACCCGGGCAACTACAGGCCGGTCAGCCTCACCTCTGTGCCTGGCAAGGTCATGGAGCAGATTCTCCTGGGAACCATGCTAAGGCACATGGAGAGCAAGGAGGTGGTGGGTGACAGCCAACATGGCTTCACCAAAGGCAGATCGTGCCTGACCAACTTGGTGGCCTTTTATGATGGGGTGACAGCATCGGTGGACTAGGGTCGACCAACGGATGTCATCTACCTGGACTTGTGCAAAGCTTTTGACACTGTCCCGCACGACATTCTTCTCTCAAAACTAGAGAGGCATGGGTTTGATGGATGGACCACTCGGTGGATAAGGAATTGGCTCAATGGCCGCACTCAGAGAGTAGTGGTCAACGGCTCGATGTCCAAGTGGAGACTAGTCACGAGTGGCGTCCCTCAGGGGTCCATGTTGGGCCCGGCCCTCTTCAACATCTTTGTCGGTGACGTGGACAGTGGCATGGAGTGCACACTCAGCAAGTTCGCCGATGACACCAAGCTGTGTGGTGCCGTCGACACGCTGGAAGGGAGGGATGCCATCCAGAGGGACCTCGACAGGCTGGAGAGGTGGGCCCGTACCAACCTCATGAAGTTTAACCAGGCCAAGTGCATGGTCCTACATCTGGGTCATGGCAATCCCAGGCACAAATACAGACTGGGTGGAGAATGGATCGAGAGCAGCCCTGAGGAGAAGGACTTGGGAGTATTGGTGGACGAGAAGCTCAATATGAGCCGGCAATGTGCTCTTGCGGCCCAGAAGGCCAACCGCGTCCTGGGCTGCATCAAGAGGAGCGTGGCCAGCAGGTCGAGAGAGGTGATTCTCCCCTCTACTCTGCCCTCGTGAGACCTCACTTGGAGTATTGCGTCCAGTTCTGGAGCCCCCAACATAAGAAGGACATGGACCAGTTGGAGAGGGTCCAGAGGAGGGCCACGAAGATGATAAGAGGGCTGGAGCACCTTTCCTATGAGGACAGGCTGAAAGAGTTGGGACTGTTCAGCCTGGAGAAGAGGAGGCTCCGGGGTGACCTTATAGCGGTCTTCCAGTATCTCAAGGGGGCCTACAAGAAGGATGGGGAGAGGCTGTTCAGGAGGGCCAGTTGTGATAGGACAAGGGGTAATGGTTTTAAAATAGAGGGAGGTAGATTCAGACTGGATATTAGGAAAAAATTTTTTACCATGAGAGTTGTAGAACACTGGAACAGGTTGCCCAGAGAGGTGGTGGATGCTCCATCCCTGGAGACGTTCAAGGCCAGGTTGGATGAGGCCCTGAGCAACCTGATCTAGTTGGAGACATCCCTGTTCCTTGCAGGGAGGTTGGACTAGATGACCTTTGAAGGTCCCTTCCAGCCCTAACGATTCTATGACTTTTTGAGGTTAAGTAGTTACAAGAAACTAGGCAGCAAATATCTGCATCAACTATCTAGGATGAAAAAATGCTATGGATGGTTCTCAGAGAACAAAGTGTCACCTGTTGTCCTTGTATTAAGAAATATCATACAAAGGGCGTAATTTCCAACAAGCAATTTTTATAAATAAAAGAGGTTTTATTCAGTAAAGATTTAGAAGCAACATTTGGGAACACACATTTTAAAGACAGCAAAAGATGGAAGCTAGGGGCGTGCTAGAAACTAAGAAAAATATTCAACACATTTCATCTGTCTTAATCTGACATCTAGTTGAGGTTTTTGTAAACAGTTTTCATACTTGTTAAAGTATGTTCAGGTCCAGTTTTATCTCACTCTAGAGCTCAAAATTTTGTGATTTAAGGTCTGGACCTCGTTCTGATTGCTGTGTCTTGCATGCCCATTGGTTTAGATATTTTTTCAAATTCAGAGGACTTTCTGGCTCAACATGTGCAATGTTGAGTGCCCTTAGTACTCTGAGGATTGAGAAGCAGCACCATTTGGTAACTGATGCTAACTGATGTGCTAAAGTCACATCTTTTATTTAACGAAATTTCTGGCTGTTAGAAGCTCTTCAGGAAGTGACAGATGGTTGAACCTACGCATATATTTCCACCATGTTTCCTCCTCTAGGCAATGTAGAGAGTAAATGGCTGCAACAAGTTTGTTGTTAACGTTGAGCAGGTTTTCCTGTCACACATTCTGGTTTTTGGAAGTCTACATAGCACTGTCAGTAGATCTCCACTGCTTGCTTGCTAGTACTCTTCACAAGGAAAAACTACTAGCACGTTGGGACCATTGATACCTTTTCCAGCATTCAGTACAAGGATTAAGCATCTGTGGAAAATGAGCCTGGTGTAATTTCTCTAGGCACACTGGAAGGGCAAGTCAGGCCATCTTTGCTGCTTTACTGCTATGTACCGTATCTCCTCTCTTGACTTTGGCCACCGAGGCTTGATACATTTCTGAAGCTCCAGATTCACTCAGTACTTAAGATAGGAGCTTGTTTCGGGTATGGGGGCCTGTATTTTGCTTTATCATTTGAATTCCTGGCTAAAGGAGTGTATATTTTATGTGACTATGGTTTTAGAACATAATTTCTGTAGCACTAAATAACGTAGCAATGAGTCTTATTTAATCATAGAATCATAGAATCATAGAATGGTTAGGGCTGGAAGGGACCTTCAAAGGTCATCTAGTTCAACCCCCCTGCAAGGAACAGGGATATCTCCAACTAGATCAGGTTGCTCAGGGCCTCGTCCAACCTGGCCTTGAATGTCTCCAGGGATGGAGCATCCACCACCTCTCTGGGCAACCTGTTCCAGTGTTCTACAACTCTCATGGTAAAAAATTTTTTCCTAATATCCAGTCTGAATCTACCTCCCTCTATTTTAAAACCATTACCCCTTGTCCTATCACAACAGGCCCTCCTGAACAGCCTCTCCTCATCTTTCTTGTAGGCCCCCTTGAGATACTGGAAAACCGCTATAAGGTCACCCCGGAGCCTCCTCTTCTCCAGGCTGAACAGTCCCAACTCTTTCAGCCTGTCCTCATAGGAAAGGTGCTCCAGCCCTCTTATCATCTTCGTGGCCCTCCTCTGGACCCTCTCCAACTGGTCCATGTCCTTCTTATGTTGGGGGCTCCAGAACTGGACGCAATACTCCAAGTGAGGTCTCACGAGGGCAGAGTAGAGGGGGAGAATCACCTCCCTCGACCAGCTGGCCACACTCCTCTTGATGCAGCCCAGGATGCGGTTGGCCTTCTGGGCTGCAAGAGCACATTGCCGGCTCATATTGAGCTTCTCGTCCACCAATACTCCCAAGTCCTTCTCCTCAGGGCTGCTCTCGATCCATTCACCACCCAGTCTGTATTTGTGCCTGGGATTGCCACAACCCAGATGTAGGACCATGCATTTGGCCTGGTTAAACTTCATGAGGTTGGCACGGGCCCACCTCTCCAGCCTGTCGAGGTCCCTCTGGATGGCATCCCTCCCTTCCAGCGTGTCGACGGCACCACACAGCTTGGTGTCATCGGCGAACTTGCTGAGTGTGCACTCCATGCCACTGTCCACGTCACCGACAAAGATGTTGAAGAGGGCCGGGCCCAACATGGACCCCTGAGGGACGCCACTCGTGACTAGTCTCCACTTGGACATCGAGCCGTTGACCACCACTCTCTGAGTGCAGCCATTGAGCCAATTCCTTATCCACCGAGTGGTCCATCCATCAAACCCATGCCTCTCTAGTTTTGAGAGAAGAATGTCGTGCGGGACAGTGTCAAAAGCTTTGCACAAGTCCAGGTAGATGACATCCGTTGGTCGACCCTAGTCCACCGATGCTGTCACCCCATCATAAAAGGCCACCAAGTTGGTCAGGCACGATCTGCCTTTGGTGAAGCCATGTTGGCTGTCACCCACCACCTCCTTGCTCTCCATGTGCCTTAGCATGATTCCCAGGAGAATCTGCTCCATGACCTTGCCAGGCACAGAGGTGAGGCTGACCGGCCTGTAGTTGCCCGGATCCTCCTTGTTCCCCTTTTTAAAAATGGGGGTTATGTTCCCTCTCTTCCAGTCATCGGGGACCTCGCCAGACCGCCACGACTTCTCAAATACAATGGCCAGTGGCTTGGCAACTTCATCCGCCAGTTCCTTCAGGACCCGTGGATGGATCTCATCAGGTCCCATGGACTTGTGCACCTTCAAGTTCCTCAGATGTTCTCAAACCTGCTCTTCAAGGACAGTGGGCGGTGGTTCATCCTCACAGTCCCTGCTAGTTCTTTCCGCAGCTTGGGTGGTAAGACAAGAGGCTTTATCAGTGAAGACTGAGGCAAAAAAGTAATTGAGTAACTCAGCCTTCTCTATGTCCCGGGTAACCAGAGCACCAGTATCCTTCCGGAGGGGGCCTACATTCTCCTTGGACTTCCTTTTGTCCCCTATATACCTACAGAAGCTTTTCTTATTGCTTTTTATATCCCTTGCCAAATTCAATTCCTTCAGGGCTTTAGCCTTCCTCACCTGATCCCTGGTCACTCGTACAGCTTCTCTGTATGCCTCCCAGGCTATCTGTCTCCGCTTCCACCCTCTATAGGCTATCCTCTTCATTTTCAGTTGATCCAGGAGCTCCTTGCTCATCCACGCGGGCTTCCTGGTCTTTTTGCCCGACTTGTTCTTCATCGGGATGCACCTCTGCTGAGCTTGGAGGAGGTGCTCCTTGAATGTGGACCAACTTTCCTGGGCCTCTCATCCCTCCAAGGCCGCCTCCCATGGCACTTTGCCCATCAGGTCCTTGAAGAGGCCGAAGTCCGCCTTCTTGAAGTCTAGGGCACAGAGCTTGCTGTATAGTTTCCTTGCTGCCCCGTGGATCTTGAACTCTACCGTGTTGTGGTCACTGCAGCCAAAGCTGTCCTTAAGTTTCACATCGCCCACCAGTCCCTCCCTGTTGGTGAGCACAAGGTCAAGCATGGCACCCCTCCTTGTCGGCTCCTCTATCACCTGCAGGAGGAAGTTGTCGTCCATGCATTCCAGGAACCTCCTGGACTGCCTGTGCCCTGCCGTATTGTCTCTCCAACAGATGTCAGGGTGTTTGAAGTCCTCCATGAGGACCAGGGCTTGTTACCGCGAGGCTGCTCCTATCTGGCTATAAAGCATCTCATCTGCTCTGTCCTCCTGGCCAGGTGGCCTGTAACAGACCCCCACCGTAACATCCCCTATCCATCCCCGTCCCATAAGCTTGACCCATAAGCTCTCTGTCAGGTCCTCCTCCAACCCCAGGTGAAGCTCCACGCGCTCCAGCTGGTTGCTGACGTAGAGAGCAACACCCCCTCCTCGTCTCCCCTTCCTGTCCTTTCTAAAAATCTTATACCCCTCCATGTTGACACTCCAGTCATAGGAGTCATCCCACCACGTCTCCGTGATGCCAATAAGGTCGTAGCCCTGCTCATGTGCACGCATCTCCAGCTCATCCTGTTTATTTCCCATGCTGCGTGCGTTGGTGTACATACACTTCAGCTGAGCCCCTGACAAAGCCGACTTGCTGGCTGGAGCGACAGGGGTTCTCTTAACTGAGGATTCTATTTTTGTGTTAGTATCGTCTATCACAAACCGAAAGCAATCTTTATCAACCGCATGACTAAGGAATTTTACTTTCAACTGTGCTTTATACATCTTCAGTGCTTTAGAAATGGTACAAGCAAACTGCAAACTGAGAGCGAGCTTTCCATTATTCATTTATATTATTGCTGAAGTGGCCAAATCTGTGAGCACAGAGGAAGATAAAATTTCTGGCATATTTAGTAAGTTGTCTAAACAACCAGGCAAAATGATACAGACTGTCTGAACGACTAGGCATCTTAGTGTTAAGCTACAATTAATTCAACTGCTAACATGGGTGCACTGCTGAGGTGCTGTTGGAAGTCACTGTTAACACACTTAAACTGCATAGCCCTTCTGCACTGTGAAAGTAGGTTTCTATTGTGTATTCTGTCCTAGCTCTGTGCATAGAGCTCACTGATGTCAATAAGACATCTGCATGCAAACTGGGGCAGAATATGCAATAAAGATTCACACTGCAGATATGATGATAAGCTTCAGTCTGGTGCCGAAAGCAGCATATCAACACTAGACTGATGCTTCTTAAAACAATACAGAAAAAACTGTCATTACTCAGATAGTCGGCACATCTAATAATACGTTATTGATTTCACATATTTCTCTTTTCTGGATTTTTAAAAAAATGCGTGTGACTATACATATACCACATAAACAATGACAAAGTTTTGAATTTCATTTAAACTATAATGGAGATGAAACAGCATCTGTGGTGCTTTCACATAAGGCGTCTGTCTGATAAACAAAGAATAAAACTACTAGCCATCAAGTGCTTGCAGTCTGAGGCATGGACTGATATTCATGGCTTCACTTCTTTCTGTTCTGTATCCTCAAGAAAATAGCCTAAGAGTTTAGTGAATCAGCTGTGCCATGTACTGATTGAGCACAGTAAGTACATTGTGCCCCAAAATGTCTCTGTTGGAATATGTTACTGGAAGATGTAAGTTGATGCATCTTCTTCGCTGAAAGGTGTAGTAGAAAAGCAAAGAACTCTTAGTCTTAGAATCAGCTTCTACCATCATGTCTACAAGAAACTTTCCGGTCACAACTGGGGTGACTGGGATATTTTGCATTATACCGTTATGTTGCTTACCCGTTTCTCCATCTCTTTCTTTTAGATTTTTGAGGTTTTCTGCCTGATATTTAGACTAAAAAAGAATACTTAAGCTGGAATTCTGGAATTCTGAATTCATAATTTGGTAAATACTACTTTTGTCTGAAATTACTGACTTCAGTACAAACTGAACAGGACCAGTGCATTATCACATCTAAGATGTGAGTTCTATCCTTTGTGTAGCGCATTTAAAATTGTAGAATACTTTTTTCTTCCAGTTTGTCCGTAAGAGGGAGGGCATTAATGAGATTTATTTTTCATTTCATTTTAAAATTTTCAATATACGTGTTCTATTGCTACTGAAATACCCTTGCCAAAAACTGCCAAACCTTTTTCAGCTGAAAACCAAATTATGCACATAAGCTATGACCAAGATGATGTATTATTGTTTGTATGTTTCCCATTCATGACACAAAGCTGTATGTACTTTCTAGATAAATTTTTTTTTTTTTTTATGAAACTTCAGGAATTCAGTGCCCCTACAGATACAGCTGCTTTTCCTTAGGAAACTTAGCATAAACTAGGAAGCACTCTGCACCAGGAATTAGGGCCTATACAAAATTGCTGCTGTACAGTGCTATAGAATATAAACTTCTACTTTTTTTCAAACTATTTTCAAATGAGTTAGTTTCTTATGGATTTTACTGTGTGAGAGGTTTAAAAATCTCTGTAGCTACATTGACTGAAAGTGAGCAAGATGGCCTTATTTAAGTTTCCTGAATGAATGGTGTCCTTAGGTCAACTAGTCATGGTATTTTGAGAACCATAGAGTTAACTGTCTCTCTGCTAGAAATTAAAAATGACATTTTTATGATATGTCTGGTCTCTGTTGCTTGATGAGAGGTCTGTGCCCTGGCATACCACATGAGATTGGCTGACACTGTAGCAGAAAGCTCTACAGTGCATTTATCTGCTGTAGCTTGTTGCAACGTACTGAAATCTCTTTCTGTGGGAGATGATTACCATTTTGTGTTCAGATTTTGCATTCTCCTGCAAAGGCTCATGCCGTGTCCTTAGTTTTAGAATGTCTTTTATTTAACTGTCTTCTTGTACTCTTTTACATTAATGTAAAACTGAAAGTTCATCTGAAGGAAAAGTTTAGGTTTAGAATCTAGTTTAGGCTTAGATTTTCTGTCATGGAGGAATAAAAGACATGATGCAAACACTGCTATAGACAGAATGTAAACATAGAACATTTCAGTCTATTTCATTCATATAATTCACAATATTATAACAATATTTCTCTCACTCTTTTCAGCTGATATAGTCTTTCAAAGCAACATGAACAATAAGTAATTTTTAGTTACATTTAAATCACAACATTGGTATGTACAAATGGTAGGCAAATGTCACTGTTGTGAAATTTCTTAAGCTTTGCTTCTGCTGTGGGAAGATAAAAGCCACCAAGATTTAGAAAATAAATGAGAAAGTATACAGGATCAATGATGATCTTTGTGATCGTGGCAGCTGGCAGTAGTAGTTGCTTCGGTAATCAGAGGCTAATAATTGTGGGTTCCTAGGAGATTGTAATGAAAAATGGCTGGGAAGTTGAAGAAGACATCTAAAATGTACATGGTAAGTGTATATTCCAACTAATAAATTACAAAGAAATCAAAGGCATAGACACTGTGGAGAAGGGAAGAGGCTTGAAAAAGAAGCTACCTGAAAGAAAGTGAGAAACAGTAAATATTCCTTTTTTTCTTTTTTTCCATGAGAGTGTTTTTCTTTTGAAAAATGAATTTAAAAAATCCTTAGAGATGTTTCTTTGGTATTAAGTGTGGGAAACAGTGAAGTGCCACTTACTTAAAATATTTGATTTTGTTAATAGATCAGGAATAATATTCAGAACGAAGGCTAGCACTTTTCAGGTGACTTTGAATATATGGTGTCCTTGGGCAGTATTTGAATTGTGCAGTGATTGACAACATCTTGTACAACCTCTCAAAGGAGAAGGTCATTTTAAGTGTCATTTCTGCTTCTGATATAGCTAATCTCACACGTCATCTGATGGCAACCTGTTCTGACCTAAATCTCTCTGAAGGCATTTTAAAGTTCAGTGTGCCCTGAAACTTCAATTAACCTAGAAGGAGTATACATGAGCATGCTGTTGTAAAAGTTATGGAAATTTCAGAATACCCTGACAAAGCAAGTATGTAATTATCTAGCCCTTGCCTATTTCCCTGCTCATATAACAACTGCGCACACTGGTTACCTACCAGCCTAGTCTAGAGTGCCCACGGGCTTCTTTTGAGTCACTGAGCACTTTCCATTCCTGTTTTCAGTACTGGTAGGGGTAAGACTTTGTTATTTTATTTGCTTTTAAGGCTTTAAGCTTTCACCTAATTGTTACATCTAAAATGAGCTGACAGATGATCTTGGAACAGTGACATAGGCTACACAATTAATGAACACCTGCCTTTGTCCTACTGAGAGGGAAGATGTGCAAAGTATTACTGGAAGAGGAAAGAACAAAATCCATCATAAAAACGGCTAATGTATTTAGGAGAAACATGATGATCTGCAGTACTAGACAAGTGTCCTAATCCTGTCAAGTTTCTTTCGCCATTCCACTGTTGTGGGGAGACTCATCACTTTTCCTCTACTGTCTTGAGCACTAACACTCGTGCAGTGCTTCTCTTCTTCATGTGTAATCAGTCTACCGCACAGAGAAATTTTACTTGCATAGGTAAGCCAGTTAAAGTTGCAATCTTTTTTATTCTTTTGACATGCCAGTAAAAGCTCTGATACAGCATAGCCTATGAGCAATGCCGGAGAATGAACAGGCATATGTTAGGACAGTAGAAGTATTTTATTTTCATTTGGAGGATGATGCTAAAAAAAGCAAGAGTTAGTCCAGACTTAGTCCAGACTAAGCCTTAGACAGCTCAGTATGCAAAGCCGTAGAAGAAAAGACCCTTCATACTGACTTGCTGCTTCTGTTTTTATTCAGGTTTAGTTTTCTTTGATATTTTTTAAGCTTGAAAATACTAACTTTGTGTAGTAGATTTCATTAAGCTTAAAATTGGCAGAATGCTTTCTCAGATAAAATAATGAAAGGATAGTGATAAAAACAGTGTTTCAATTAATGCTATGAAAGTTAGTTTGTTTCTGTTTTGAAAGTCATTAATAACATCCCATGAGTGACATAAAAGTATGTATTTCCAGAGGTTAGGTCAGAAGAGCTATCAAGAGTCCAAGAGTTTGGTGATGTCCTCCCAGCAGCACCCATCCCATTAAGCTTGGCAATGCTGTTCAGCCCAGCACCTCTCCCACACAGTTCAGGTCCTTGCAGCTGGCATGGAGCAGGTACATTTGGCTGGCACTGTGGGAGGTGAGAGACTGGGGACTGGTGTCTGGTGAGGGGAAGCACTGACCAGCCTGAGGGAGTGGGCGAATTTAGGACCAGCAGTCCTCACATCCCAGTCCTCTTTCCCCTGCTGCTGCAATTATGGAGTCCCTCTGAATTATGCTGTCACTGCCAAAAGACGAGCCTTCCTGGTGGATTCACATTGTGGATCACATTCAGTTTTGATTTATAACAGTATATAGCCAGCGTAACTCCACTGACATCGATAATCAACTATATAGTTGCACCCTCATAGTTTTGAAACTCTGCCTTGTCATTCTCGTTTGAGAAAGTATTTTAAAAAACAAGAAATTGTTGATGAACTTGGCTGATCTGCAAGTGCTTTACGTAGACTATCAGTCTTCTGATTCCTCCAAAATACAATAACTGAAGATATTCATTCTAAAATAGCATGCAAGAAAGAACTTGCATGCAAATTTCAAGGAAAGCTGGGCTATAAGACAAAACCAGCCACAAGGAATATTGGATTTGTATATCACTTTAATTTGTAATCTCTGTGCGGTTGGTCTGAACTCAGAGGCTATTAATGAAAGTTGACATGATATATATTTGATCTTTGCTGACAAATCAAGATGAAAACCTTGAGGTGATAAAGGAAATGGTCAATTGGATATGCTTGGGATAAATTCACATTTGTATAAAACCAAAACAAAAACTAAGAGTGTAGTCCTGGGCCTCACATTTCTTGATTTCAATCTTACTGTCATGTATAACGGACTACTTTACATTTTTTGATGAAATATTTTCTCTGAAAAACATTGAAGTGGCATGAAAACACAGCAAAATTTAAAAGAACACAGGACTCAGGTTTCTGATGCATAACTCAGTAATCGTTTGCTTTAAAAAAAGTGTCAACATTCAAAACTTCTAAGAAAATGAATCTTTGAAAACACAGTCTTATTTGAGCACATTACAAGAAAGTACTTCTGGCAATTGCCAGGCTAGTTTTTTTGTTGGTGGTGGTTTTTTTTTTGTTTTTTTTTTAGAAAGCATATTTTTAACTCCTTGAGTAGACGAAGAATATTTACCAGACTACTTTGACTTATATCAGTCATGAATAATGAGTCAATGCTTAACATTTCAGATTATGATATGATAAACAAGATGTTTCCTAGTAAAAGGGTAGCTGAGGTGGCTAAGACATCTCTGTGTTGGTGACTACTGGTCATTTGTATTTCCTTCAACTTCTTTCTTTGTCATGCCGATGATGTGAGTCATTGCTATGCTGATGCTACCTCCTGTCATATTGGTCCTGTGTGTAATTTAAAGCATCTTTTCTTTCAAGTGTTCCAACTTAGTATCTGCCAACTCAACAGTCATACATTTCAAGGCTATTTTTGTCTTCTGAGATTTCTTACATCATAACTCCTGAACTCCTGAAGAATTGCAGTGAAGAAGGGCAAAAGTTTGATTGAGGTGTTTCACCATCATAATCACAGAAATTTAGACATCAGTTAAGTAACATGAGAATAAACACTTCTAATTAAGGAAGGAATCATTACTATTTTAGGCCTTCTGTGACTTTTATTAATATGTTTTTGATTTAGACTGAGAAATGGGAGAACCTCTCTTCATTCTTTGAAAGAGCCACGGAAATTAATGGGAATTTATCTGCTAAAAAAGTTGGTGGGTTTATATGATCATGTATAAAGATCGTGTCATAGAGAGAATAAGCAGCAGTTCTACCACAAAATTTTCTGTCATCACATTAGTTGTGGCTATAATTAAATTTATTTACAAATGAGACACTTTCTTGCAACTTGTCCAATAAATGATTGGTTTTAAATCTTCTTCTTTAATAGAGAGACTTTATTGAAGGTTATACTGGGCATCACAGCAATGTCTTAATGGCCTTGTAGGCAAATCTGACGGGATCATCTAGTCAGTATGGCTAGCAGAAACAATAAATCTTTCTTTTGGATTAAAAGAGATGTTCTGTTGTTACTCACAGCCTAAAATGAGGAATGACTGTGCTGTGAGTTGTTCGAGTCTCCTTTCAGTAAAATGCTGAGCATCATTCTCTTTTGTAAGCCAATGTGGTTCTGAGCCTTTTCTTGCTGACTCATTTTCTTTAATATTCTGCTTGGAAACTGGTACTAAATGTCTGCATCTAGGCCTTGAGACCCTCATGGGAGATGCTGTTAGACCAAATTTGCTCATCTCTCACAGCTGTTACTACAGGTATCACTTCTCTAAAAGCAGCCATTAATTCAGGACTGACAAAAACTGTTGTCTTGACTCTGATGGTCAGTCACCATCCGTCAGCACCAGAAAAGATCAGAGTTATGGGACAAGGAATGTCAGTGGGGCCAGTCATACTAGCTCATACTGTTGAGTCAGTTCCCTGTAATCTCATCTCGGGGTGACAGGTGAGCTAATAAATCTGGCTGTTCTACACCAACAGCGCTAGAAGAAGTGATCGTAATAACACAGATTTATCAAACCACATCTCTCACTCACTTGTTCTGCAGCTCTCACTGAGAAAACAGTGAGTTACTCTAGATTTCCAGTACGTGGCTGACAGGTCTTCTGTGTGTCCTTGCTACACCATGCAGCCTTGTCTCCACTGCTTCCCAGCTGTGAGTAGGGAGAGCCTGACATATGTTGTATGAGAAACTTCAAAGGAAAGACATTACTGAAAGAGGAATACTCACCATAGCTTCTGTATTTTGTGCTGCAACAACTTATGGCTGAAAATCAAGGTAGAGCTCAAGAGAATTGACTTGATGACTCTGCTAGTACTAAGTCGTGCCATGTAATTACTGAAAAGTTCTCGCAATTTGCTGCAGCACAACCAACGGACTTTCTTTTTGAGCCATTATTCCAAGTATCTGGAAAAATACAACCAAGCAGCTTCATGATTGCAAAAGCCTTTCTCTCCATTGTAAACAAGGCACAAATAGCCTCCTACTACAGTTGCACAGAAAAAGACGTAAGTGAGAATGATTAGATGTAGGGAAGGTCTCCTACTGTTCCTGAATACATATCTGGCAACTCAGAGATGAGTGACCAATAACTGGTGCTGCCCCCAGTTCATGCCACCTCTCAAAGAAAATCCATTTCTGTCCATTCAATTTGGGTTGGAGGTAGATGACAACTTAATCAAACTCTCCTTATAAAACCAGGAAACTGAACTGTGGGCTTTGTGGCAGGAATGTATGCACGATAACTGCCTGCTTTTCCGCCCTTAGCACCCCACTACTGTTGGTGGGAATGCTGGGCGTTCCAGCCAAGACACCGCTGTTTCTCAAACCTCCCATTCATTCAAAATCAGTTCTATTGAGAAACTGCCACTCATCGCTGGTGGAAAAATAATGAACCCAATCATTAGCACAATATGCCCAAGATTAGCTGAATAGCTGGTGCTTCTAGGGGGCTGGTGGTACAGCTGCTGCAGGCACCCCAGCCTGCCCTTTCTTTGTATGTGCTGCCAGGCGAGGCGTGGGTTCAGGGCCCAAGTACTAGAAGAAACACGGGGGAAGCAGAACTAGCCTGCAAGACAAGCAAGTTCACTTACGCAGTGCTTGAAAAAACACTGTTAAGAAACAGCATGATTAGAAAATGTCTGTGAAACAAAAGAACTGCAGTGCAGTTTTCAAACCGTTCATCAAATATGCCCGCTTCAGCAGAAGAATGGCTACTGACTGAGGGAGGCTTTATGAGATACCCTGGCCACGAAATTAAAGACTGCTCTTATGACAGGAAAGGAAATTCCACCTGCAGCTATCAGACTTTCCTTTTCCTGGGAAGAAGTAAAGAAGTTTACTCACATTTTTTGCGTACATAGCAGAAATTCTCCCATTATAGTATTATCCGTATTTTTTTCTAGTCTTTGTTGAAATGTTCTCTTTCTAAATGTTAACTGTGGACAGTAAATATCCTGAATAGATCATGTAGTCCATAGATTTCAGCATTACTAACCCAGCTATTGAAAGACATATATCAGTCCAGAGAACAAGCCAAGATTTAAAAAAAAAAATATGTTGTGGTTTAGGCCGGCTAGCAACTAAACACCACGCAGCTGCTTGCTGAAACCAGGACATATATGTATTCCACTAGATCTTGGCTGTAGTTTTTTTTTTTTTCCTTTCATTTTGTTATGATTTATGAATTGTAAGAGTTCAAAAAATGCAGAAGTTCAGATTCTTATTTAATCACCTGACTTGAAGAGCTAAGTTGTAAACAAAGACCAACCATAGAAACACCAAATCACAAAGGCACACACCATTAGGGTTTGGATGTCCATGGTCTGTAAAGAAATTTTTGCATATGCAAAGAGAAAAAAAAAAAGAACACAATATTAGAGAAATAGTTAAACTGGTTTAAAAAGTCCAGTGAGCACTTCGATTCACCAAACCAGTGGCTCTGAAAGTCTGTTCACAGCTTCAGAAGTCTGTGTATAGTTTGCCTGGCCTGTGCACAAGAATCAAGGGACAAGGAGAGAATCAAGTGCACAGCAAATGTTCTGAGTCTTGGTGGAATAAGACAGAAAAAAGAATGAGACTGATTTATATAGTCATTAGTCAAAAGAGGAGTAGAGAGAAATCTACGTGAAGCAGAAAATGTTTAAAGGGTTAAAATTAACAGAAATGCATTAAAAGGGCAAAACACAAGACAGATTAACTTTTGGCAAACCTAAAAGTATAAATGTAAGGTTCAACATAAAAACGAGGCAAATGCTGAAAAGTGCAGAAAGGTACTGCAGAGGTGACCTAAATCACCATTCCTCTCCTGTGTTACTTATCTACAATAATAATCTGTAAGGCAACTCTGGGAAAAAGTTGTCCTGTATTAAAAATTTCTGTGCAATGCCTAGAACCTGTGGGCATTGACCCCTGACTGGAGCATTCAGGCATTACCAAAATACACATTGTGATTCCATTAATATTTTGTAGAATATTAAGAACTAATTACTTTGTAACTTCGCACATCAGAATGCAGCAAATGCCATAACACTCTGATTCTGCAAGTACATACATAAGCTTTATAATGCCAGTGGAGCATAATTACCTGCCAAGTGAGGCCTCTGTAACCTTACAATATTTTTTCAAAGGCATAGCTGGAAGGTACCACTAAAGCTATTTGGAAAGGTGGCTATTTGGAGAGAGACAGTGACAAAATTTCTTGTGTACCGTGCTCTGCACAGGTAGTAGCACTGTCAGAGTGAGATTTGAGGATTAGGCATGAAGTCTTATGCTCCCCTCAGCAAATAGGCTTTGCACACATACAAGTAAAATGCACATTCAGAATAAAAGGCCATCTTCTACTCCTGGCAGGTCCATGAGAGAGCATCGCCCCAGCTTCCAGAGTAATGTTTAGATAAAAGCTCCCTGCGTTGTGCTGATTTGTTTGTTGGCACTGATACAGAAACTCCCCCAGAGAATTCACAACTTGTCACGGCATGTCAGTAGTTCGATTTGACTGACTGTAAACTACCATGGAAGAAAAAATAGGAAGAGGTAGTTCCCAGAGATTACAGAAGTAAAACTGTCTCATAAATTAAGTGTTAAATGATAATAAATTTAAAGCAACTTTGAAGTTAAATCTTTGGGTTCATTCATCTCTGAAATCAGAAATATTACATTTTAAAAATGCAAAATCAAAATGACTGAAACAGTATATCTATACCATAAAAATCAAAATATTTTACGTCTTATGATCAAATTCTCTTACATTTCACTGAGCAGACAGAGGAGACTAATGTTATGTCTACTGTACTGCAGTGTTATTTGCTACCATACTGCGTAAAAATCTGTCAAGAATCAAGCTTTTTTCTTCCCCTCCTCAGAGAAGACATAGTCAATCCACCAAGAGGTCTGCATTTGCCAGGAATAAAAGATTTAAAGACGGGTTTTGCTAGAGTCCTTTTTAATTCTGCCATTCTTCTCTTTGTCTACACACATTATTTAATGTGTTCCAGAGTCAACTTAAGAATAGATGAGGCATTTGCTGTTAAGAGATCTGCCAATTCATGGTTTTATATGGGTGTAAATTGTACAGCAAAAACTGTAACAGCCATTGATATGCTTCTTCATGGAGAAATTTGAATTACGTGTTTTTACCAGCTGTATTTTGTTGCTGTTATCATTACTCAGTGCTGATTTGGACAAACAACAGTTCCAAAGTGTACCCTGACACATTAAATACCCTTAAAATTCTGGTGAGTAAAGTGCAAAGAAGGAATTAGAAATCCCTAATGTCAGCATACACCATTTAAAATACTAGTCAGTTTTACATTAGGCTTGACTGAATAGGTCTTGGAAGAAACACTTGTTCTGCTAAAGTACTTCGATTCAGATTCTGTTGCTTCTTTTTTTAAGAAAAGACCTTTTTTAGAAAACTCCCATTTCAAATTACTTCACTGCTGTTCAATTTGTGTGAAATACAGACTTAATGAGAAAAGGGAATTTCCTCTAAGAGATACTGGCTTGAGCTATAAAATTAATACAGGCAAAGTACAAAGACATGAAATGTATCTATCTGAATAACTTCCATCCTGGGACATATTAACACTTCTCTCAAGGATTGTTTTAGACAGATGGCTAGCAATTTCTGATGACCTCTGCACTATTTTGTATTAGCTTTGGGAGGGCTATGGCTGATGTTCTGTCCTCCAGGGTTTTCAAATGAATCAGATGAGCATTCAAAAAATAGGGCAATAAAAGGCATAAATTATTTCAAAAGGATCAAGGGAATTAATTAAAAGAATAGATAGTGCCTTTTAAGAAGTTGGGGAGAATTTTTAGTTTATAAGTTTCTCTGTCACATCAAGGGGAAACTTCAGAAATATAGTATTAAACATCTCAAAATTGTCAAGAACCCTTATTATGGGCTAATAGTTGAGTCTGGTGCTGCCGTTACAGCTATCCAGTTGTAGTAGTTTTCAGATGTTGATGTTCTTCATGGAAATCAGCTCATAGCTTGGGATAGTGCATCTCTTTGTAACCAGGTTTTCTGCTTCACATGGGTTCACAACAGGTCCAGAGCTTCCACTAGCTTTCATCATCGTTACTGGGCATTGTATCTCTCAGATTACTTTCTCATGTCACTGTCAATCATGGCATAGCTACCAACTGGGAAGTTATGTGCTGTGCTTCTGAGATTGACAGAGATTGTTCACTGTCAAATTATTTAATAATGGTTAAAGAATACAACTCAAATTGTTTTCCACAGAAGGTCGACTTCTGCAGAACAACCCCCTTTATATAATGTTTATGCTAATGTACGTGGTTTTCCTTAATTGTGGACATAGGGATTATGTTTGTAGATATTACATACGTAAATGTCTCTGTGTGAAGCTAAGACTTTGATTAAGTATTTGGTGGAATAAAGCCTTTAGTTTCTGGGACGGAGGTTTTGCACTCTCAAATATAGATGTTTGCAGACAGTGAGTGACTGACTGGGCCTCTTCTTCCTCACCTCCACTATCCTGCAACTGGAAAAGATTATTTTTGAACCATCCTATGGAATTCTGTATTATTTCAGGCAATTTTCATTTTCTGTCATTTGATTATATTTTTAACTAACTAGCATATTCAGTGTCTGAAAGAAACATCTAATTTTGTAGAGGTACTGAAATGTCAATTCAGAAATCTCAAATTACCTAATTTTTTGGTTAGAAGAGAAACATATATGCTAGATCTGATGCCGATGCTTAACTGCTTCTATATTATAGAAGTGATAGATAATTTTGTAATTTTTTTATTTATTTCTCCATTTTAAAAAAGGACTGCAAGTTATAGGAAGGGAACATACAAGCCCATTTGTTGAATTCACCTAACTATAGGGAATTTAAGGTACTTGGGAGCGTACAAAGTGCAGATGAGCTATCAACTCCATTATAGCTTTGGTCTATAGGAAACCAGTAAGACCAGTGTTAGGATCTAAGATGTCACCAGTGACTTGCCACTAAACAAACATAAACTTCAAAATCTATATAGACTGCTATGTGCTGGACTGTAGACTTGACCGTCCTACCACTAACTTTCCGAGAGGGACCTGTTTGTGCTACAAACGGATTTAATATGACATGTGACAAGATACGTGACACATACACTATAATGGCTGCATTCAAAAGCAAGGCTCTAAATTTTGTTCAGTCGTGTATGTGTTTTCCGGGTGCAAACTGTATCCTTTTTCCTACTATATCACCTATAGGCGGGAGAAATCCAAATCACTTGATTTAGCTCAGGACTATCCGGTATAAACTAGAAGGCTGGGTTTCGTAACAGTTTATACCTTCCTATGCAAAACTTGCAGCGCAGAGACCCCATACCCAGACAAAACTGCCTGCCTGCCAGCCTTGCCAGTGTTCCGCAGGCTGCCCACCAGTGCTTATTGCTGCAAGAAACTTTGCCTGCTCTGTGATGGGGAGGGCAAGGCCACCACAGAAGCGCATAACACCATACCAGCACTTTGCCTCTGTCTAGACTGGGGTATAAAGAAGGCAAACCCCTCTTTCAGACTGAGAGTATCACAGCTCTTCAGGAAAATGCCTTCCTGATTCCTGCTAAATCCATGGGTGGGAGCTCCTGGGAGGTGCAATGGATATGTTCCTCACCTCGTAACCAAAATCAGAACGGGAGGCACTTTCGCAGCCCACTGCAACGCCCGGGGAAGGCTGGCTTGTGCGTGTGGAAAGCCCTGGGTGACGCAGACCGAGAGGCAGAGCGGTGAGGGAGGGATACCGTCTGCCCCTTGGGGGACACTTCGCTGTGAACCCTGTCCTGATGGTTCTCCCATCATGTCACGAGGTGGCAGCATTTAGTTTCCACTCTTCCACTCTAGATATGCTTGACACCACACTCTCTTTTCCCAAACTATTTTTTTTTTTTTTGATGACCATTTCTGCCCCGTGGTTACGAGCAGTTCATTACGTACTGTGGACACGATCCTCAGTGCTTGGACTTCAGCATGTCTGATCTGTCAGGCCACCTCAAAGTGAGGGATGGAGACTGCATGAGTTTAAATATTTTATTTCATAGCATTCATATTTCAACACTACAGCTATATGTATGGTCTTAGATATGCCCTTAACCTAGGGTCATTGGTTTATTCATTGGTCTACCTAGTCTTTTGAGGAATATCCCCTTTTTCAAAAGAGTCTGGACCAGGACAACGCAGACTCAAGATGGAAGTGGACTCATCAGGACAGAAGGCTCTTGGCAGCCTTTGAAGGTTCAAGATGCAAAATATTTATTACATGTAAGCTTAGGCTGGCTTGATAACTGGAATAGTAGAATGTGAGTACAAAATGCAAATAGCCCAAATGCAAGATTGCCTGTAACCAGGAATTAATAATAATAGTATAGCTGATAAGCTGGGATTTTATTCACTGACAGCGAAGGAAGACATGGCTGACCTCCGGTGAATTCAATCATCAGAGAATTACTGTGATTTGACTTGACTATGAGCAAACTAAGGGTGAAGTGTTGTTAGGCAAGTGATTTGCAATAGAAAGAGACACAGTAATGCTCTTGCACAAGGCTCTTGTGATAAATCTGAGAACTTCAGAGACACTTCTGGTCAGGAATGCTTAGGAAGGGTCTGCTCAAAGTGGAATAAGTGCGTCAGGTATATAGAGATCATTTAGGGAGGAACTCAAAAAGTGTGACCTTTCCATTCTCTTACACTAAGGCAGAAGGGAAGTCAGATCGCTTTGTATATGTATGTCATGCTAGAGATAAAGTAGAAGCAAGATAAGAGCAGAAGGCCTTCCAAAAGGAGTGGGAAGAGGACACGACTATCTTAAAGGTGATCTTTAAACCTTTCAATTTAGGAAAAGGTATTATGATGACTTTTAGGAAGGCTCCATCCTGTACTGTTGTTCTTAAGAATGTATTTCAGTCACTTATCACAAGTGCTTGTCTATCTGACATATTAATGAACTAGCTCAGCATTAATGGCTTTTTCAAATAATGCTGCTGGAAAATTGTTTTTTTAATGATGTCAATTCACATTTAAGAAAAATAAACATTCCAGCAAAGGAAATATTTCTAAAGCTGAGAATGTTGGCACTTCATAAGCAACAGGCCACTCATGCTTGTGATAATAGTTTGATTTATTAGCACTGTTTTTCTTGAATTTCACTAATCTGTAACATAGTATATACCAAATTCTGTAGTCTCCACGTGGATGAATAGTTGGTGCTTGACTGTTGTTCAGGAGCTTCTGAAAAAAGCTTGTTGGCTTCTGAAAGTTGTGTTTGCTCTGAGATGCTGCTGCACAGGAATGGCTTGTTGTGCAAATGCATATCATTAATTCAGAGGACTTCGTAAACAAATAAGAACGAGAAGAGGCAAAATAATATATATGGTGTATGTAAGGCAGATAGGTGAGAGAGATGTAAAATGGGCACATTCTTGACTGAATACATGCATGTTTATTATACATTGAAATAGTCTTAATGTAACGGCGCAGTCTAGATTCAGAGCTTTCTAAAAGACAAAGCTACCAGTATCACTGAATTTAAATTAAACACTATACACTCAGTAGCTAAAAAATGTTTTTTTTTCTAGAGTTCAGCCTATTATGCTGTTATGAACATTTACCAAGACACAGTGATTTTAATATTTGCAAGTGAATATTACTCTTATGTCTCTATTAATCTAAATGTAAGAAAAGGTCTACTTACTCAACACTCTAAGGAAATCTTTAACTATAAAGCAATCTAGAAATACAGAAACTCTGTTTATGCATTTGTGACACGTATGTTGTAAAAAGCAGGAAACTAAGAATAAGAACTGCCTTTAGAAACACATGTCAAGCATAACATGGATGAACAAGGAGCTCCTGGATCAACTTGGGCACAAAAAGAAGGCCTACAGAGGGTGGAAACAAGGACAGGTAGCCTGGGAAGAATACAGAGCAATTGTCTGAGCAACCAGAGATCAGGTTAGGAAAGCTAAAGCCCTGATAGAGTTAAATCTGGCCAGGGACATCAAGGGCAGCAAGAAAAACTTCTATAGATATGTCAGTGATAAAAAGAGGTCTAGGGAAAATGTAGGCCCTCTCCGGAAGGAAACAGGGGACTTGGCTACCCAGGATATGGAGAAGTGTGAGGTTCTCAATGAGTTCTTTGCGTCAGTCTTCACTGGCAAGAGCTCCAGCTGCACAGCCCAAGTCACAGAAGGCAAAGGCAGGGACTGGAAGAATGAAGAACCACCTGCTGTAGGAGAAGATCAGGTTCGAGACCATCTAAAGAACCTGAAGGTGGACAAGTCCATGGGACCTGATGAGGTGCATCCGCAGGTCCTGAGAGAACTGGCAGATGAAGTTGCTAAGCCACTATCCATCCTATTTCAGAAGTCGTGGCAATCTGGTGAAGTTCCCAATGACTCGAAAAGGGGAAACGTAACCTCCGTCTTTAAAAAGGGAAAAAAAGAAGACCTGGGGAACTGCAGGCCAGTCAGTCTCACCTCTGTGCCCGGCAAGATCATGGAGCAGATTCTCCTGGTGATTATGCTAAGGCACATGGAAAATAAGGAGGTGATTGGTGACAGCCAACATGGCTTCACTAGGGGCAAATCCTGCCTGACTAATTTGGTGGCCTTCTGTGATGAGGTTACAGCATTGATGGATAGGGGAAGAGCAACTGACATTGTCTACCTGGACTTTTCCAAAGCATTTGATACTGTCCCACACAACATCCTTGTCTCTAAACTGGAAAGACATGGTTTTGATGGATGGACCAGTGGGTGGATAAGGAATTGGCTGGATGGTTGCACTCAAAGAGTTGTGATCAACAGTTCAATGTGCAAGTGGAAGCCAGTGATAAGTGGTGTTCCTCAGGGGTCAGTACTGGGGCCAGTGCTATTTAACATCTTTGTTGGTGACATGGACAGTGGGATTGAGTGCACCCTCAGTAAGTTTGCAGATGACACCAAGTTGTGTGGTGTTGTGGACACACTGGAGGGAAGAGATGCCATCCAGAGGGACCTTGACAGGCTGGAGAGGTGGGCCTGTGGGAACCTCATGAAGTTCAACAAGGCCAAGTGCAAGGTCCTGCACATGGGTCGGGGCAATCCCAAGCACAAGTACTAGCTGGGCGAAGAATGGATTGAGAGCAGCCCTGAGGAAAAGGACTTGGGAGTGCTGGTGGATGAGAAGCTCAACATGAGCCAGTAATGTGCACTAGCAGCCCAGAAAGCCAACCGTATCCTGGGCTGCATCAAAAGAAGCGTGGTCAGCAGGTCAAGGGAGGTGATTCTGCCCCTCTACTCTGCTCTCGTGAGACCCCACCTGGAATACTGTGTTCAGCTCTGGAGTCCCCAACACAGGAAGGACATGGAGCTGCTGAAGTGGGTCCAGAAGAGAGCCACGAAGATGATCCAAGGGCTGGAGCGCCTCTCCTGTGAAGACAGGCTGAGAGAGTTGAGGCTGTTCAGCCTGGAGAAGAGAAGGCTCCGGGGTGATCTTATTGCAGCCTTTCAGTACTTAAAGGGGGCCTACAGGAAAGCTGGAGAGGGACTTTTGACAAGGGCATGTAGTGATAGGACAAGGGGCAATGGCTTTAGATTGAAAGAGGGGAGATTTCGATTAGATATAAGGAAGAAATGTTTCACTCAGAGGGTGGTGAGACACTGGAACAGGTTGCCCAGAGAAGTTGTAGATGCCCCATCCCTGGAAGTGTTCAAGGTCAGGTTGGATGAGGCTTTGAGCAACCTGGTGTAGGGGAGGGTTTCCCTGCCCATGGCAGGAGGGTTGGAACTAAATGATCTTTGAGGTCCCTTCCAACCCTAACCATTCTATGATTCTATGATTCTATAAAGGTCCAGAGTTGCAGGCTAGGATCTGGGTGAAGTAAGGTTCATGATAGTTTCATTTTCTTTTTTCTGTAGGGGTTTGTAATTTTTCTTTCTGTTTAAGAAAACTTCTAAACAAAATGAAGTTCTGATTGGAAAATGAGTATCACAAAAATATATACATAAAATTACCCCAATCCTTCTCCCTGTGGCCTTGTCAGAAGAACTGCAAGGGTTAATGTATGAAAGGAAGGGCCGGAATGTGACAAACTTCTTAAAAGGCTGAATATAATTCCTCTCCAGACAGGCTGATGTTAGTAAACTAGTGTATCATTCCAGACAATTCCATCATAGCATTAGTCATGGATTCAATAGATCCTTATTAAGACAATTTTATAGCAATTCAGTGATGTCAAATGCTGAAAAAAATAAGCTTCAAGGACCTTTTAGTTCTTTCCCAAACACAAAGCTACTGTGTTAAAATAGTTTCCTGACTTAGTCAAATCTTAAAACTATTTGTCTGACAGGTTATTGCACGCTTTTAGGGATTTCAACCACTTTGCAATGAGTTAACCCATTTTCCCCCTGGTCAGCTTTGGTATGAAGAGTGACTGTTCTCTAACCTCGACAAATGCTACCCATATGAAAAAAAAAGGAATCAACACCACCAAGAAAGGTTGAGACACACAACCTTAATATTTTTCTACATTAGTACATACTTTTTTCACTGACATAAATTATTGCAGTCTTATGCTTCTTATAAACAAGAATCTGGAGAAAAATTATATATATTTCCTAGTTTGTAATCTTACAGGAAGTTCTCTTTAATGACTCTGTCCTGCCCAATAGGGCATTTTATTGGCTTTATACAAGTGTTCAGAAAAATAGAAGCTGAAGTCAGAAAAGGGAGAGGATTACAGTCTTAGTTCCACAATGAATAAATGGAACTCACAGGTTGTCTTTTACTCAGTTAGGATGTCTTTAGCTCTTCAATTTGCAACCAAGATCATCAAGCGTACAAGTATTTAATTTCCTGTGACATCAGCCATAAGTCATTGTTGCATCTTTCCAAGTTTAATTTAGCCAAATAATGAACAAACAATTCTACAAGCTGCATTGTACAATGTTTGCTCTTTTATAGTAGATTTCACATCCAATCAACTACTTAATTGACATCTAAAAAAAAGTGCTTGAACATCCTATTAAATGAAGGCATGAGCATTTGTTTTTAATGTGTCTTCTTGTGAGTTATGTTTAACACCTTCATTTAGACCATTTTATAGCCTTCATTTTTTTTTTATCGTGTTGCTAAACTGTAGCCAGACATTTAAGGTGCTCAATAAAATGTAGTGATAAAGCCCATGCCAGGAAAGCAACAGCTCCTTGTTAGGTTCTTCATTCAGTTTCTGAGGCTTCAGTTTTTTTTGCTTCTGGAGCTGTCGGAACCTTGTTGCTTTTTCTTTCACCCTATATTCCTTCCTTGCCCCAGAAGCAGGCTCCCTCAATCAGCTTCTCCACTGAAAGAACGGCCTCGTTGTGCGACCTTCAAAGCACTGTAGGAACTGTCCTCATAGGAAGAGTAGATAAACCAGCTGAAATGGGTATAAACTCCAGCATTCTCTTGCAATAACTTCACTATGAAACTGTGAAGAGGTGAACCCTTTAATCGTTTCACAACTGGCGATCACCGGAGGAAGAGCTTGCTTGCAAGTTGTTTTTGCAAGACGAAGTATGAATAACCTCATGTACAGTCTTAAGACCAACGTGTCTCTGGTTTGCCTCAAGTGTTCTGCTGAAGTTACTGGCTCCCTGATTATTTTGGTCAGGTACAGTTTTCTTAAGTGCATTATTGAGTACCTCAACTTGGATATTCACTTTCATTGCCCAATGTTGCTGGCATTCCAGTATGATGATAATATTTTTTCCTTTCTGCTTAAGCTTTTAATCTTTCAATATATTTTCAGATCACAAATTTGGAATTCTACATCTATCATTACTGCCAGACATTCATCCAACTATTTCCAAATGCATTACGTTTTCTGAAAAAGATTGGCATAAATACTCTTTGCTATAATAAAATGTGAAGGAAGGAAACAGAGATTTAATTACCAAGACTCAACTGCTGGCTCAGGAAACCCTTTAATTAAAGTAAAATTATATTCTGTGTTCATTTTTTCTATGTCTGCTTGTTGATTTATGTGACATGTTTTCCGTGTACCTACCAGGATAAAAGTTTTTTAAAAGGTTTATTTAGAAGGAAACAAACCTGATTTTGAATGTGCTATGGCAAAGTTAACTCACTGTTTTCAGTTCTTTCAAGTCAACAAAATTTCAATATTGATACTTTCTGATCAGGTCTCTGCTTCAAGCTGGTTATGTAAGGAGAAGCTTAACATGAGAGAATGACAATCAAAATAGGTCCATTTATGAGAGAAAGGCGGAAATGTTAAGACTCAATACTTAAATCTTCCTGTGTGCTGGGCGTTGCAGCTTTCTGTTTGATAAGGACTTGCTCTTCATGTCAGAAATGTATTTTTGCCATTCCTGTATTTTGTCAGGTTTTAGATCCTTAGGAAAAAATTACTGTCAGCAGAAGCACAGTAGAGAGTTTTGGAGATATTTAGTGCATAATATCTCAGTGATTTCATCTGTATCGAGCATGCTCCAAGCATTTTATTCTTACTAACAGCTTAGAAAATGAATGGAATATGCTACTTAGAAAAGCTGCAGAGTCCCCACCACTGAAAGTTTTTCCCGAACAGCAAAGAAAAGCATTATCTTCAGTGGTCGAGACATGCTTGTTCCTGTCTTGAAGCAGATGATGGATTTAGAAGGTTCCTTCCAGGCCTACATTTGTATAAACATGAATGCAATCATAAACATTCAAAGGAAGACATACGATATATACAGCTTTCACCTTTTCAGCCTACACCTGACATAGATGGAAAATACAGTATACAAACTCTACAGTGGTTAGAACTGTGGCTTGTCTTCATTGCAAAAGTGATCATAAATGAACATCTCTGATTTATTGCTTCAAGGCAGCCTCTTTCCAGGAAGAGAAGAATCACAGTGGCCATGATGCAGAACAGCACTGGAGCAGTAGAAGGTGTTTTCTAAGCAGGGTAATTGCATAAGCAGCTGAAAAACCATACATGCATCTCTTGTTTTGCAATGTTGTAACTTGAGCTACTTTATCCCTCTTTTGTTACCACTTCAGGTGTCAGTAGCACTTCAGTTTAAATCCCCTTTAACGAAATGGCCATCAAGGTTCATATTAAAGTACCATTTCAGTAAAGCTGCAAATGCTTATGGCTAGAAAGGAACCTGGATAGGAACAAAATTTAAATTATAATTTGGACAAAGATCTTTGACAGATTAGCAGTGCAAATCATACTGTGGCACTGTTAAGGAGTTACTCTCAACATCTGCATGCATCTGGATAATAGTTACCAGACCTACACTAATGTGAGACAGGAACGTGAGTCAAGGTGTCAGAAGCTTTAGTTCACAGGCTGCTGTCTTAAATTTCTATTGTAAACTTTGTTAAATGAACTCTGGAGAACATAGGGACTATAATATCCTCAACATCTGTATCAAGATGTACTTACTCTTAGTGTAAAATCATAGTTCAAGCAATAGTTCAAATTTTGTCACCAAATTGATTTGTATCTATACATGATAGACCTAGTTTGGATCATCTGACAGTGTCAACAGTGTAATGAATACAATTTCTCAGTGGCAAACCACCTAATTCTACAAGGAAAATGCTCAGTAATTACAATATCATGTCTATGCTTTCAGAGTGATCTTAAAGAAGTCCTTCACATGCTTACTGAAGTTAACACCAAATGTGTATTCTTGGCATCCCACAAACATAGGAGATGGATTGATTATTTCAATTATTCATGTTAATTAACAAGTGAGTATTTTTGTATTTAAAGTGCCTCTTGGTGCTCTGCTTTCTATACATACAGTGCAACAGCAGCCTTTTTTAATAGAAGCTTTAGTAGCAGTAGTCAGTAATAAGTTTTATTGTTATTTGAGCCTTACTTTTTCTTGTCTATATTTCCCATAATTTTAAGAAGAAATTATAGGTGCAGAGAACTTTTCTATCTTATTAAAAGTGGAAAAAGGACAGAAATTAAAAGAACATCCATGTCAAAAGAAAATGGACATAGGAAAACACAAGCAACTGTTAAGTATTCTTGTCTGCTTTCCCCAGTTTGCAACATGTCTGAATTAACGCAATGTTCATAAAAGTGTTCATAAGACTGGGAAAAGAACTACAAAATGACAGCTCTCAGTGAGAGAGCATTACTTAGACTCAAATAGGTGCAAATTTTCTAAGTCAAGTGTTATCAAACAGAACTTATCGGGGGGGATGAAAGGTCTCAAGCAACCCTTACTTGGACAATATACCATCTAGAAAAGACAGCTGCAAAAGAAAAAGACAGCAGGACTAAATAAGTCAATAGTGTTTAAGCCATATCTCCTCTTCCCATTCATGAGGCAGAAACTCATCAAGTAAAATGGTATTCATTTTAGTGTGGATTGAATTTCTGCCATTGCACATTTCACATTTCTGTATCTGCTTTGGAAAGACAAAGCTAGATGCAGGTGAAACTTCTGTCTTTCAAATACAGACAAAAGGATTTGGTTTTCCTGACTTGTACAGTTCTATCTAGTTAGAATGACTTTGAGACTATCCAGCGTATCTCCTTATCAGACTGCGGGGTCTGGAGATAGACACTGAATACTAACTTAATCCAAACAAGAAGAAATTAGCACTTATGAATACTGACCAAGTGAAAGAGGAAAGGATCTCTTTGACTAAATTGGCAGGAAGAGATATATATTATTCTAAGTACCTCATGATTTTGGTTGACATCTTCTGTAGAAGCAAGGCTAGAAGACAGCTACAGAGTAATAAAAGTGGTAGGGCCTGACAAGATGCAGACCTGCAGCGATGCCCAGGAAGGAAACTAGTCAAATAAAATATCCAGAAGGTAGAAGGTTACAAACTCTTCTTCTCTCACTGCAGTTATAACTGTTTGCATTGAGTGTCTGTTAATAATTTATATAGAAGCCACAGCTTTCTCTACCATTTTGTCACAGAAACTATATAGGCTGTGTCAGGAGTGCATTTTTCATTTCCTATTGAAGTGATATATAAATACATGCAAGGTAAAATTAATGGTGAAATAGAATTTACACCCTTTAACCAGAGATTATCAAAACAAAAATGAGCCTCAGTACTTCTTTTTGATTAAACAGAAAGTGGAAATACTGTGTATTATCCCAGCAATACCACTGTTATCCTAACAGGTAGGAAGTCAAGAAATGGCACCAAGAGACCTGCATGGTTCAACAGGGAACTGTTGGGCAAACTCCAGCGGAAAAAGAGAGTGTACAGATCATGGAAGGAGGGGCAGGCCACTTGGCAGGAGTATAGGTCTGCTGTCAGAGGATGTAGGGAGGCAACTAGGAAAGCTAAGATCTCCTTGGAATTAAACCTTGCAAGAAAGGTCAAGGACAACAGAAGGGGCTTCTTCAAATACATTGCAGATCAAACGAACATTAGAGGCAATGTAGGCCCACTGGGAAATGAGGAGGGTGCCCTGGTGACAGAGGATAAAAAGAAGGTAGAATTACTGAATGCCTTCTTTGCCTCAGTCTATACTGCTGGAGGCTACCCTGATGAGCCCCGGAACCCTGAGGCTCCTGAGGAAGTCAGGATAGAGGAGGAGTCTACCCTGGTTGATGAGGACTTGGTTAGGGACCAGTTAAGCAACCTGGCCATCCATAAATCCATGGGTCCTGATAGGATGCATCCGCGGGTGCTGAGGGAGCTGGCAGATGTCATTGCCAGGCCACTCGCCATCATCTTTGCTAAATTGTGGGGAACGGGAGGGGTGCCTGAGGACTGGAGGAAAGCAAATGTCACTCCGATCTTCAAAAAGGTCAAGAAGGAAGACCCAGGTAACTATAGACCGGCAGCCTCACCTCCATCCTGGGAAAGATAATGGAACAACTTATCCTTGGTGCTGTCTCTAGGCCTATCAAGGATAGAGGTAGTCAACATGGCTTCACTAAGGGGAAGTCATGCTTGACCAACCTGATAGCCTTTTATGAGGACATCACCCAGTGGGTGGATGATGGTAGAGCAGTGGATGTGGTCTATCTTGACTTCAATAAAGCATTTGACACAGTCTCCCACAGCTTCCTCACAGCTAAACTGAGGAAGTGTGGTCTGGATGATTGGGTAGTGAGGCGAATTGTGAACTGGCTGAAGGATAGAAGGCAGAGAGTAGTGTTCAATGGGACAGAGTCCAGTTGGAGGCCTGTATCCAGTGGAGTCCCTCAAGGGTCGGTACTGGGACCAGTATTGTTCAACATATTCATCAGTGACTTGGATGAGGGAATAGAGTGCACAGTCAGCAAGTTTGCTGATGAGACTAAACTGGGAGGAGTGGTTGACACGCCAGAAGGCTGTGCTGCCATTCAGACAGACCTGGACAGGCTGGAGAGTTGGGCGGGGAGAAATTTCATGAAATACAACAAGGGCAAGTGTAGAGTCTTGCTTCTGGGTAAGAACAAGCCCATGTATCAGTACAAGTTGGGGACTGAACTGCTGGGGAACAGCACAGGGGAAAGGGACCTGAGGGTCCTGGTGGACAGCAGGATGACCATGAGCCAGCAATGTGCCCTTGTGGCCAAGAAGGCCAATGGCATCCCGGGGTGTATTAGAAGGGGTGTGGTTAGTAGATCGAGAGAGGTTCTCCTTCCCCTCTACTCTGCCCTGGTGAGGCCGCATCTGGAATATTGTGTCCAGTTCTGGGCCCCTCAGTTCTAGAAGGACAAGGAACTGCTTGAGAAAGTCCAGCGCAGGGCCACAAAGATGATTAAGGGAGTGGAGTATCTCCCTTATGAGGAAAGGCTGAGGGAGCTGGGTCTCTTTAGCTTGGAGAAGAGGAGACTGAGGGGGGACCTCATTAATGTTTATAGATATGTAAAGGGTGACTGTCATGAGGATGGAGCCAGGCTCTTCTCAGTGGCATCCAATGACAGGACAAGGGGAAATGGATATAAGCTGGAACATAAGAGGTTCCGCTTAAACATGAGGAAGAACTTCTTCCCAGTAAGGGTAGCAGAACACTGGAACAGGCTGCCAAGAGAGGTTGTGGAGTCTTCTTCTCTGGAGATGTTCAAAATCCACCTGGAGGCATTCTTGTGTGATCTGATCTAGGTGGTCCTGCTCTGGCAGGGGGATTCGACTAGATGATCCTTTGAGGTCCCTTCCAATCCCTAATATTCTGTGATTCTGTGTGATTCTGTAATCTATTGTATCTGGAATTATCCTGTAAAACCACTCTCTTCTGTCCTTACTTAGTTTTGTGGTACATGTCCACGGAACCAACAGCCATGGGGTGAATTCTATGCCAAGGCAATGATCAGATGAGTGAGCCCTTGACTATTACTACCCACCTTTATATGACAAAAATAATCTGATATGAGCTGGAAAACAGAAGTGATAGATGAGCATTGTTAGGTAACTGCTGATAACTTCGTGCTCATGTAATACATTTGGATGGAAGATCAGAGAATGAGAAGGTCAAATAAATTGGCCTGGGGCTACATCACTAGCTAGGCCATTGACAGCATATGCCAACAATCTACTCCATCGAGTAAGAAATAGCTAAGATGGTAGACCATGGTTAGGGGTAAAATCTTCATGGGCATCTAAAACTAAATCAAAGGCTAAGTGAGGAGGAAGTGCTTCATGCAGGGGCTGGGTGGCTGGCCAGGACCTGTCCAGTCAAGCAGTGGGAGTGAAGTGTCCTGCTCCCCACCTGAACTGTCCCGGAGGGACAGAGCATTTGTATGCCGCAAGAGAGAAATCTTAGAGCCGAAACCGCTATCCACCCACTATGCCCATCCTGCTGAGTAAATAAATTTTAGATTACATGTCATCGAGGGTGCAGGTAGGTTCTTGTGGTCACCCCACCTAAATTCCCCTGTGACAGCTGAGGAAACATCTGCAGCAAACTAAGAGCATTCCCTTTTGCTGGCTGTTGATTACAGCCTTTTTTTTGGGAGGCTACTGACCCCTTGGAGTGCAGTCAGACCATGAAACATGCCCATGATACAGCTACTCACATTGATGTTCTGTTGTCTTAATTCAAAAACACTTTTTAGTTAGTGATGTAAACTAATATGCTGCTTTGTGAGCTGGAGTCTGAAGCTGAAGCACCACAGCTAGATTTGCCAGAGCAAACTGTCCATACAATCTTTACTATTTTTAGACTCTGATCCAGAAGAACCCACAAACACATGCTTATCTTTAAAATGCTTGCATGTTTAAAATTAAACATTATTTGAGACCTATCTACCCAGTGATGAAATATTTTGGTAATGTTTACATTAACATCTACAAGAAGCCTGGATGGTTGAAATTATTGAAAAACACAAAAAAGTGTCTTTAATGCACTATGACATTTCTAAATTGGCAGAAGCATTTCCCAGGTATTCCCCAAAGTCTTGAATTAAGTGCATTTGACAATGACTTTTCCATTTCCATTAATGTCCAGAATTGCCTGCAAATGAATTTTTAAGTAAATACTTTCCCTAGCATACTTCAAAACAGGTTATCTGAAGGAGTATTTTACGTGATTACTGATATCTATGATTCATTGGCAAACTGATCAGAATGTTTTAATTGAAACAGTTTTTGTATTGAAGCACTATCACACTCTTTTTTTTCTAAAAATCACATGTTTTAGCAAAAACTTGTTTCAAACATTCTGAAGAACATCTTTAAGGCAAACAGTGTTGAAAAATTACTTTTGCATTTCCAGGTTTATTTTGAAAGGATTGTTTAAAGGAAGCCTTTCAGGAGCCCTAGAAGGACTGCTGAAAAATTGCTCCACAAAAAGACAAAAAAAGGTGAAGCTTTTTGCCCAGGATAACAACAGGAAAGTTTTCTGACCAAACTCTTTAATTTATGTATAGGGTATTTGTAGCATTATCTTGCAAAGTATCTTAACTAATTATTTTAAGTGTTTAAGTCTAAACAGACCTTCCAGTCTGGTCAAAAAAAGAAAAGTAAAAAAAAAAAAAAAAAAAAAAAAAATCCAAACCCTACCTCTTAAAATGACACAGAAGACCTCTTCAGAGGCAATGCAACACTAACTGGCTATCTAGATGTTCCAAACTGATTAAGAGTTCCCTCAGCCCTGACAGACATTTATTGATATTTGAGGACTCTCTTTCAGTGAAAAGCATCCTCTGTTGCCTCCCTGCTTTCTACAGCTTGTCAATCTCAGGTGAAGATGAACATGTTAATTGACTGCCTTGTTAATTTATTAAAGAGTAATGACAGAAAGAGTAGTGCTGAATGATGATAAAATTCGTCTTTCAGCGAAGAACTACCCATGTTTTAAGAGGCTACCTTTAACTACTTCCAATTACTAATTTACTCATCATCGTACATTATACTTAAAGATCAACAACACCCAGTGAGCTGCTGCATTATTATGGAGGCGAACGTATTGAAGAGGAAAGAATTACATGTACCAGACAACAGTTGGGGCTTTCATCTGTATTGTATTACAAGGAGAGGTGAAACTGCATTAGCATTTGAAAGTAGGATGCAGAATAATTATATTCAATTAACTAAGGACTCCTTGGGCAGCAGCCCAACAGAGAACTGCACATGACGAGACCAGACAGAAGAGAAGAAAGTAAACTGGTTTGAATGCTGTACTCCCCAGGTGCTAATAAATACAAGGACTGTGCCCTGGCTGTTAAATATGCAGTTATCAGGAATGAATAGCTGATTTAATCCCAGTAGAAGTGACACTGTTTACTGCTTTACAGTGGTTCTGCAAGCCTCACTGAGGCGTGCAGGTGGTATTTGGCTTTGTCTGCAGGAAGTGCTGTCCAATATGCACATACAGTCTTGCTAAATACCTGTTTTCATACTTTACATTCTATCTTACTCTTAAAGGAGTTTACATTCATCATCAGGTAGTCGTGCTTCCTTAGAGTTGCAGTAACAGCAACAAATCTTACTAACAAGCATATTCTACCACAAGCTGGACAGTCATGTCTTCTAGAGGATTCCATTTACTGGTGTAAGTGAAGCAAATGGTGTCAGTCTCTGAATTGGGCAATAAGCAAGGGAGATGTATTCCCATACATGATAGAGAGAGTGGACACACAGAAAGCTAAGTGGCTGCTTTCAAGGCACTGCAAGAAAGTTCCCAACCAAAACAGAGTTAGTATTTTCTTCAGAATCACTTTCTACCCTCTGCTCCAAAGGAGAGCAGAGCTTCTCCCCAGATGCCATGGCATTCTCTGGGGCTTGTGTGGACACGGAGGCTTCCTCCAGCAGAAAACCTTAGCTGGCTAATGGAGAGAAGACTATAGTTGCAACTACTCAAATGCTACCTGGAAGCGTGTAACTTCTGTAGGATTACATCTTTTAAATGTGACCTTTTGATTGAAAATATTAGCATGCCTTAAAATGCTTTTGTTTCTGTGAAACTTTACAACAGCTGTTGTAAAGATACATTCTAGTGAAACATTTCTGGATGTCTTATTCGTCTTCTTCAATAACTCTTCTTTTTAAACTTGGTCATTTAAAAGATGATATGTTTGCTCAGTTGGTAAGCTTGTGCTTTAACTTTATCTGGAAGAATGACATAGGTGTCCTTCCCAGCTAGTGTCCTTTGAGTTCATTGACACCATTGCTCTCCATTCATGTCATCAGTGTAGTCATATAGAGGGATGGCAATTAGCAGAGGAATTGTAACTGCTAGTTTTGGCAGTAACGTTTTGCACTTTTACTTCCTCCCTAGTTCTTATGTCCCAAGCACAAGCAGCTTTTTGTGTGCCTTAGTTTAGATGCCAAGGCTGATGGATAGAATTTCCTGCAAGAAGTTAATCTGCATGGTCTTCTTAGTATTTGGTTACCTCGGGAGATCTGTAGAGTTCCTGCAAAGATTTTGGCATGCTGTCAATTGTTGCTATAAATCTAGCTGCATCCCAGTGGAAGACCACTGCTGAACACCCTCTGTGAAAAAAATCTTCTTGCAAATACTTCTTAAATAATAAGTTTTATTCTAGAGTTTTGTCTCAGACAACTACGTTATGTGACAGCAAATAGTTCGTAATATTTTCCTTTTATGAAAATATTAGAAAAAAAAAGAAAAAATAGGCTTATGTTTGTTAATGTTTCCTTACAGTGCAAATTGCAGACTTGAATGTGTTATCTCAAAGGATTTCTTCTCCATCATACATTAATGATTTAAGCAACGTAAGAATAAGTAGTGGAAGAAGAACTGAAGTAATGATTTTGAAAGAAAGAAATGACTGGAAGATGGGCAGCCAAGAACAGACTGATTTTTCTTTTAGATATTTGAATCGTTTGTTAGTTTCTCTTTTGCTAATAACGGTTTAACCCAAAGCTTGAATTGTCACTTGGATACAAAGATGGCTTTGGCAGCATTTCGGCAATGACCTCTCAAGTCAGATCTTGAAGACACCTCTTTGAAAATGCTGACAAGTCCAGCAGAATCAAGGAGGAGAAATCTGAATTCATTTTATCACTTGAAATACACATGCATTTAGGCAGTGGTGGGGAAAAACAAAGGCCCTAAAGTTTCCAGAAGGCCAATTCGTTAAACTTTAGACATGTTTAGGAGAGAAAGGAAGAATCTCCGAAAGATCTTTAGGAAAAGTAGAGAAATATACCAACATCTTAAACCACATTAATCTCCACACCTTCTAGGACTTAACTCTTATAATTTGTATGGCAAAACTACATAAGTGTTATCTGCAATTGGATTTTAATAAATTGTCTAACATATGTTAATGATACGTTTATTAGTGATACCCATGAAGCCTAGAAGGGATAAGAATTTTTGAAGAGGATTTTTGTGGTGACTGATTATTTTACTGTCTACTAATCCTTTCTGTGGCAGTTTCAACTGACATTTTTTTCAAAAGAATTATTCAGATGGTCCAAAGTCCATAGGAATATTCTATTTAGCTTCAGAGGACTTTTGAAGATGCTTAGTAAGAACAAGGATTAGTGTCTCTTCAAGTAACGTATTATATGCTTGTATGGTTTATTTTTCTGTTTTCTCTGTTTGGCAAATTCTGCAAAATGTGGCTCTGAATTGCTAATGCCATTGGGAATGACTTTTCCTCTTTAAGAGAGAGAGACCTCTGATTTTTCAAATGAGCTGCATTGCTAAGCTAGGCTGCCTGTTGTCTTTGCAGGATATCCAAAGTGACATGTTCCTTGGCTTCAAGTCAGGAATCTTATCTGAAAAACGCATGGCCAGGCAAATGTATTTTTCCTAAGACAGCCCTTATAGAAACTAAGGGAAGTCTGCTACTGCTGCGACTTATAGAGAAAAAAACGGAAGTCACTCTTCACTTTTACCTTCTGAAATGAAGAATCTACTGATTTGAATTGCAAACATGTTCTCTTAAATTTGAGGAGAATCAGCATCACATGCTGATGTAAATTGCTGCAGATGGCAGGTGGTAGCACTAAAGCTAGGTAGGAAGGCATCCGCTATAAGAATGGTACACAATCTCTTCCTAAAAGTTAGCTTCAAATGAACGGGAAAAATATGTTTCCAAAGTCTCATGTCTCAGTCCAAATTTAGATCAAGACTCCTTTCAAAGTTAAATTTTGGCATTTTTCTAGTGAGAATATTCTTTTTCTAGACCGGACCATGGCAGCAATGTCCAGCATTACAAAATGCACTTCTTGATATTTGATGAAATACTTTCTAAAGTCAGATTTTACTTTGTCTTTCCAAATGAACTTTCCAAAGCTCATTTCCACCTCTCTTTTAAAAAATCCCATGACTTATGAATAAATATCTACGGATTAGTGCTCCTCTACCATTCTCATCCACAAACACATGCTTTGCTCTCCAATAAGCTAGTTGCTGTAAATCCCGAGAACAAGAGTTTGTCATCTCCAGAAGAGCTGTGCAGCTCTCTTTTGTTTTATGATTCCTTTCCATGGAAATCATGTCAGCCAAGCGAAGTAACCTAGAATCATGTCAGTGTGCACACTGAAAGCTCTTTATAGATTAGTCCTCTGTAGTGAATGTTTTCACTTTACTCTATGTTACTACTGAGCAATTTTTTGAGGTATTTTTCTTTTTTTAATTCCTAATGTGCCAAGAGTCTTTGTCAATAGCATTTTAAAGATAACAAATCCTATAATTATTGTTACTTTTTGTAGTTGTATGATTATTTATTCCTTCGTATGACAGGTTAATTTGCATCAGTGCTTACACTGTCTTTGATAAACCCAAAGGAAATCAATTACATTTTCTTCCTTTAAACTTCACAGGTGCAAGAGGTTGCACCTAGTATTTATGCACATTATCCTCAAAATGCCTTTTTTTCCCGTTTTATTCTAATAGTCTTCCAGATCTTTTATATCTGATGGGAGAGGCTAAAATAATGAATGATGCATGGCAGATGTAACTCATATGCATAGAGTGCTCTTGGAAGAAACTTACAGTTGAGATGAGGGTAGGAATTAGAAGAGAGTAGAGTAGAAGAGAAGAATTTAATGAGCGCAACAATTCCTTTCAGCAGCTGTTTCCAGAGGCAATATTATCTGTCCTTGGAAAGGACCTTCCAAGACCAGCTTAGAATTGTCTAAGGCAGGTGTAATTGTCCCAGGCTTTTGAACCTGTAGAAAAGAGTGTAATCTCAGCTTTTTTTTTTTTCAATTTATAAAGTAACTGTTGTTTGTTCTATAGAAATTCAATATATGCAGCTCATATATTGCATGTACAAATTCAGACATGTTTCTTCCTTAGGTACTAAAGGTAATTTAGAAGTTTAAATTAGTATTCACTTCCTTTAGTGGAAATTTTTGCGCCTGGCTGTAGACTTGGTACATTCTAGCTAGTTAACTAACCTGAAAACCGAGTATCCAGATCCAGAGATGAAGTAAACAGCATGTTTGGTGGAGATTCAGAGATTTTTGCATGTAGCTGCACTGTAGAAACTTGTCTATTTGTCAGTGCTGAGGTAAAATAAGAATAGATAGTGGTAGTTGTTATATTATTATATGAACTTTAATGAGAATAGAGATTTACAAGTAAAAATGATACCTTTAACAGAAGAAACCCAACCTCATTCTTGTCTGAGTGATGCCACAGAAACCGTTATCATTTCCACAGAGCTGAACTGGCCTAATTGGTAGGTTAGATTCAGCTTTCCACTGCCTCCTACCAGTTTTATCCATTGGTTTCATTGTTTCCGTGCTGGTGTAAAACTGGAGTAACAGGGAGAAGAATTGAGTCTATTGCCCCTGAATAACAACTAATTATACCACTCTTTTTCATAGCAGAAATTTGAATTATTTAATATAGACGGTGTAAATACAGTGAAGCAGTACTTAAAGCCATTATTATCTTTAAATGAACCTTTAAATTGGCACCAGCATTACATCTGCGTGGCATGTATGGCAGTTGGTGAGTGACAGAGAAGGAGAAGAATGTGCACTGGAGTAGGACTACAGTTAACTTACAGCCAGTTTTTGTCTCTTATGCTGTATAAGAAAAATGTGCCTGCCTGCTTTCATGGCTCTCCGCCTGTTTTAGCAAGCTACCGGTATTTCATCTATGCCTCATCCCCTTGCTATGAGCTATTCTTGTAAAGAGATCTTATCCACTGTGTCATACTCACCAACGTAGAAAACAATTTAGAGCTCAAGCATGTGGTCATGATATCCCTGAGATCTTCCACTGTTTTGTGCTTACTTGAGCATCTAAACAGATGTTAATCTGACTTTGTATTTCAAACGTAAGCCTTTGGAGTCTTCTTTCTGACTGCTGAGAGATGAAAAAACAGTGTTACTGGGTAACTGGAGGTTAGTTCATTTGAGTATATCTGTTATATTGTCTTTATAGGCACTGAAATTGAACCAAAGACATCGAGTTATCAAAGTGAGTTGTTGCTGTTCAATAGCCCTTGACTGTGTAGCAAATTGGGAGGCCTGTGAATGAAAAGGAACACAGACTTTGCAGTAATGAGTAGTTACCGATGTGTGAAGGTGGGCAGTGTGCTCTCAACCTGCAAGGCTTGCATCGCTGGGCTTGGATTGTCTGTTGTTGTCGGCCATCTTTCTGGGACAGCTGTTGTCCTGCGGGACACTGCAGACTGAACAAAGTGACATGGGGAACTGAAAGAGAGACTTTTAGCCGCTTGAAAGAAATAGGGAGTGTAGCCTTTATGAGCTGAATATAGCAAAGCACACTTGAAATGCATGGATTAGTGAGTTATACTCACCTCAAATGGAACATTATTTTTTTAAAATAAGAGATAAAGTAATGTTCAGAATTTCTTTTATCTTCTCCATTTTTGCATAGTTTAGTGTAAATTTCACATTATGAAGACAGTGGAAAACTCTCAAAATGAGCCCTGAGGATCACAAGAGGAAAATATTCTAAAGTAGACCTCTAGGAGTAAAAACTTCTGTTTATTTTTCAGTATATCTTGTGTGCAATTTACTTCAATAATTTTTCTATTAAAAAAATAGCAATCTTATTCTGAAGACTTTAAGTTGTGAATCGAGAGTTCTAGTGCATTATTTAGTTAATGCAATATTGACTTTTAGCTGCAATTGTACGGGAAAGGACGAAAACCAGGAGGGACGTTCAGTAATCAACAGTCTAATCAGTTTGTGAGGACAGAACAAAATGTGGTGGAGGTAAGGCAAGAGTAAAGTGGTTTATTTTTTTTTTTTTACAGGGAATGCCACAGCTTTTCAGCAGTATACCATCCCACAAACATTACAGACTCAAAGCGGTCAGAATCAGAACTAGGTCTTTCTGTTTTCATAGATTACCTTTTTGTGGAAGGTCAGATAAAGCAAGTAGATAGAGAGGACATGTAGCTAAAGCGCTTGACTTCTGAAAGTCTTTATACCTATAAAAGCAGTTTTTCTTTATAAAATATGAAAAATATTTGTAATTGTTGTCAGAGTAGAACGAAGTGTCACGAGTCTAATTGTCCCAATAAAACTACATTACTAAAGAACTGAAACTTTACGACTATTGTATCAGGCAATGGAAATCAGTTTGGCCACTTCTACCACAAAACCAGAGTTATCCATACTACTAACTTACATTTTCAAAACAGACACTGTGTTGTCATCTAGAAATGATTGCAAAGCTCACACACCATCATTTTTTATGCCAGATAGGATGTTCATACATATTCATTTGGACAAATTTAGAGGACAGCATGCAACTTGCGGAAAGTGAACACGTAAGGACGGCAGAGAATGCATTGCATTCAAGTTAACTCATTCAAATTAGTCCGTCCCTGTAGCTTAGTGGTCAGACCTTATTGGTGCAACAACATGTCAGAACAAGAAATATGAGAGGCTGATTTGAAAACCAAGATATCTGGTATTATTTACATTCATATCTGTAATTTCCAGACTCTTCCATTTTCATTTTGCAGTTGATCTTTCTATTAGTTAATTGCTTTGGGGAAGTTGCCTGAAAGAAAACAGAACCTTTCATTCTGAGTTCACAGTCTGAAGCTTTGATATACTGGAAAATGTTTAAATTTGGGATCTGATGTATAATTGAGACTTTGGGATGTGAGAAAGTAGATTTTCCCTAATCCTGTGGGAAGGGCAGTTCTGACTTTAGACCAGGGAATGACAAGTTGCTCCTCTGCCTGCTGTTTCACTGAAATGGATACTTACTGTATATACCACTTAGCCTGGTAGCCTTTCACAGAGTACAGCACTGAAATCACCACTGAACAATTTCACACTGAACTGAAATGATCCTCGTAACATCGTAACAAACAAAAATTCAGAACATGATACTGTCAGTTTTCCATAAGTGCAATTCCATGGATTCTCCTGGAGATGTTCATGCAGTCTGGTATGAGAAAAGGATGAGAATTTCTCCTTCTCTTTTGTTTGTTTGTTTAATAAAAGCAAATATTTGGAGTTGCAGTGATTTCTATTAGACAGTATTTTGTAGACCTGTGTGATCTGTGAGTCTTACCAGAGCCCGCTTCTTAAAAAAGCGTAGCAAAATGAAGAGTTGTATCATCTACATCTGATTTTCATGAGCAGATGCATGCAATTACACCAAAATGATGTAAAAAATTGCACCTTTTTTATCTTAAAATGCTTATTTTTGAGAGTGAGAAATGCTATTGTGTCTTTCCACCTAAACTTTCTCTGAATGAACTTAACAGCTTTGCTAAACAACTTTGCTGCTCCTCTCTGGCTGCTCTGCCCATCACTTTGCCTGTTTCTTTCTGACTTCAACCCTCCAAAATCCACATTTTTTTCTTGTTGGATAAGTTCTCACCAATGTTGTTGATTACTCCACATTATCACACTTATTTTTCTCCAGCCCAATAATATCACAGAATCACAGAATGTTAGGGATTGGAAGGGACCTCCCTTCATCTGCATCTCCTCCTGACTGTCCTGTCTGCATCTCCTCCTGACTGTCCTTATTCACCTCCTTTCTTGTTATTCTTATCCTTTATCAGCTCTTGTTATCCTTTATCAGCTGTTGTTATGTGAACACCTACTGTGAAATACTTAATAGATCGAAGTTGTTTGTAAAAATAAATGTTTAACCAATTAATTATGCAGATCTGGAATAATTTGATGCATTGTCACTGAGATTCCCATTGTTTTTCATTAGAATGATGACAGTATTTTTTCTTAATTGATTTCATTTGTTCAGTTAATGAGTCATTAACAAAGAAAATAGGAAGGGAGAATCCCTACACATTTTCATACAGGTTATACTCAAGAGGCGATGCATGTAAACCCATCTGTTTATTGATAGAGTCTCTTGTTAGGCCCCCAGTAGCTAGGGGTTAGTCCTGTGACTAGTAATTCCTATGAACCCACCAGACATACTCTAAAGACATGTCAAAGAAAGCAGTCACGGCCAAAGTAGCTGGGGTGATATACCACAGCATGGCATCAGAAACAGGTGTCTAAGGAGACAGAGCAGTGACAGTAGGGATGCTGTGAATGAAATGTACTCCATTTTCTGTTACTAATTACATGCCTGTTTCCTACATAAAAACGTTGTTAGGTCACCTGAAAGCTGCCCTGATGTGCTGAGCTGCAAAGAGTTTTTCATGCGATTGAAACTTCGCAAGACAAGAAGTTAAAAGATCCATTTTAAGAGAGGGGAGGCTGAGCAGCACCCCTCCTCTGAAGGACAGCAGTGGATGCCATGAGACCCCTGGCCCCCAGGCTGTAAGGAAGGCAGGCCAGTGCAGGAGGGTGACCTGATACTGTTTGCTAGGGTGTTCTTGTGCTTTTCTGGTTCTTTTCATTCTCAGTATCAGATTTTTTTGTTTGTTTTGTTTTTTTAAAAAATATAAATTCAAATGCTTCTTGCTTGAGACAGATTCTGAAAGTTTAAAACAAGTGGGAAGTAATGTTGTAATTTCAATCCTCAACAGGAGTGTCGAGAAAGATAGTGGAACCGTGCCTGCACTGACCCTTCTACCCAAGCAGACCGTTCCTTGTTTTACTTACACCTTGTGGTACCCTATGAATGTTCGTAAAATGAAAATAACTGTTATTTTCCTACCTATTTTAAGATGTTCTTCAGATAAATTTGTCAGTCTTGGGAAGTCCTTGCCCTATTATAACAGGTCTGTGATGCCACAAACAAACTGTTACGCAACCTTTAAAGCTCTTAGACAGCTAAGTCTCAAAGAGCATATAAATTTAAGCTTTTCTTGAAGTCTTATGAAGACCAGAGAGCTTAAACTCCTAGAGACATTGAACTGGGAAAGACTTCCTGCACTACTGACTTTGCTTAACCTCCTATTTTGGGCAATCAGGTCATACAAACTCATGAAGGATGTTAGCAAGCTCCTTATGTATGAATATTAGACTTTTTTGGGCAGTGAGGAAATCATACCTAAAAATTCAGTTATCTCTAGAGTGATGAAATATATCAATATCAAGGATTGACTTCTAAATATGATTATGTATTCAGACCACGTCGCATTGACAAATTTATTTGCTGGTTAGGTATGGAACTGTATGTATATTTTGGATTTTCAAGAGCATGACTGAACTGAAAAATTTCTGCTATTTTTTGGGATAAGCACAGGGTGTGTAAATTTTCATCTATCACATTTTTCTTCTTCCTTCTTCATACCTACCATTCTAAAGCATAATGTTTTAAATTAAAACTCAGAAAACCAAAGCAGATTGAAAGAAAGTGCTTCATCAGTATTCATATACTATTCTAAGCAACCCAGCTGAGTAACCCTTTCCCCTAACATTTCAGATAAATGCCAAAAAGGTCTCCTCTAGTTCAAAATGCTATATGTTATTTTTGAATTACACTTGCAAAGAGGAAGACATCGAAAAGAATCCCTTTCAGACTCTGGGGTTATAGAAGCAAACCTGGCATCTCATACAAACTCAGCAAACAGAGAGGTGCTGTCAGGGCTGCAGACTCCTGTATGTTCATGCTGGAGGTGGAGGCTGGTGGTTTCTGGCAAGTGGATTATTGAGGTCAGATACAGCAGTGTCACAGCTCTTCTGGATACAATTTTAGGGATATAATTATATATAAGCACATTAAAATAATAAAGCTTTTCACTGTTCTATCTTTCAGTTTCAGTCTCTTTGACCAGTTTTATTAGTATCCTGCTTGAATTTCTTGCAAATTTTCCCATTAGTTTTTACTAATTAACTGGGTTAATGTTGTCTGGTGTTTGTTAGATCCCAGGTAGACATGAAGGTCTCCTTGTGTTGGGGACCATATTGTTTGCCTTGTCATAGGGAAAAGTTGTAGTTGACAGAAGAACCTGTAAAAAGAAAATCTGAGGTTTGCCAATGAAAAGGAGAGATGTGGTGGTAGTGAAAAATCAAACCATGCACTCATGCAGCTTAACTATTGCAGAACTGGAGAGCCCCAAATTGTCTGAATTTTAAGATCATATAAACAGACACAAAAATAACCTCAGCTGCTGTTCAAGCTGGCCTTTGCGGTTTGAAATCTGGCCAGCAGCACTCAGAACTTGCAGGGGTTTTATCCATGAAGTATGCTGTGCACTAATAAATCACAACAACGTTCCACTGCCTCCTGTCCTGTTCTGCCTTCGCTTGGTACTGAGGGTCTTGCTCTTCCCTCCTGATGCCAATGGAACATATACCTACTTGCTAGTTTATTCTTATTTTAAATAACAAATCAGCTTCTCCCTGACAAAGACAATTGAAATAGCAAAAAAATCACTGCTCAGAAAGAGTGAATATGGAATAGTTATTTCAATTCTGACACAGCTATCCACTTTCTTTGAACAAAATTTCTGGGAGGTTTGAAACAGAAGGGTCACAGCACAGCATTTTTTTCTTTTTCCTGGAAAAGTTGAAAATTTGACTTTGTTTTGCATTTTGATATAGAGAAACTGAGGCAGTGAGGTGCTCAGAATGGTGATGACACAGTATTTTTTCTAGCAAAAGCAACACGTATTTAATAGATTCTTCATATCTAAAAGTAGGAAGCTATGTTTCTTTCTGTATAGGTCATGCGCAGCGGTTCTAAAAGGGGATTGTAAATGAAGGTGAGATTAGTTCAGAGGGACAAAGATTTTTCCTCTCATATCAATCGAAAGAAAGGAGAGGAAGGCTTCTCAGTCCTGCATTCCTCAATTTTAATCCTTTCTCTGTTTAATCTGATGGGATTACTGGGAATTATGTAATTTTTCATTCCAGTTTGCTCTGTTATGTATGAATCTCTTTCTAAGTGCAATGTTCTCATATGTTGTTCTCTACACCAGTATCAGTCTCAAGGTGGTTTTACAGATAGCTTGCAGTAGTATCAACTGGTATCCAACTAATTCCACGGTGTATTATTACAAGAACCTGGTTTAGTGGCTGTTGAAGACATGGTGGAAGAAATCCATCCAATCTAAGATCTAAAGAGAAAACAATATTCTAAGAAGAAGGAGTCTTTCTCTTACTCTGCCATCACATTCCTTAATATTATGAACACCATAGAGAGTTATTGTGTATTCATTCCCATCACTGAACAGTACCTCAAACCAGTATGTTCCCAACTTCATTAGGTTTTCTGAAGTCACTCTTCTACTGGAGCAGTGTTGTAGAATAACACATAGATCTGACTGCCATTTGTTCTACATAATGAGAAATTTTGAGACTTGTTGCTTCTACATTGATTTTTTTTTTGTGCAAACGACCATGTGGTAACACAATAGAGAAGTCACCTGGAAAATTACTAGCAGTCCCCAGAGAGTATCACAGCGAGAGTTCTTATCTGCAACTGGTTTGAAACATTTGGACATTTATTCACATGCAGATTCCATTAACTTTACTTCAAAACACAGACATCTCACAACAAAATTTGCCCAGACAGCAAAGCCAAGTGTCTGATTCAAAGAACATTAAAAGCAGTTTTAATTTTGTCTGGGAAGAAGGACAAAACAAGCTTAAAACGATATATTACTATATTCTAGTGAAAGGGTGCTGACATCCAATTCCAGACTAAATGTGATAGATTGGTCTGAAAAACAGACCCAAGAAAAGGAAATGCAGTATAAATATTAAAAGGAATTTTGATTACAGACATGCCTTCAGTTTCAGCATGCCTGAAATAGAAACTGATCTTCAAATTGCAGCCACCTACTAATAGTATATAATAATCCAGCACAGCAGTCTTCAGTTCTAGTCCAATTTTCATATGGGAATTGTGACCTGAAATAAACTTTCTTATGGACTCTTCCAGGAGTCCAGGAAGGAAAATCCATATAGCCTGGTCATTGCTATTAAATGTTTCCCGATAATGTTTCAAAATGATACATTAATGCATCACAGAATTTATGATACTTGTTATTTAAAATTTGTTGTATTTCAGCAAAGCATCAATGTTCAGATATGTTATTCTTAAAGGCCATGATCCTCCAAAGACTCAGCTTTGTATGTTGAGAAAAGTGCCCTGGAAATGGATAGCTCACACCCGAGGATCTCTGGAGAGGTCTGAACTATAGGACGTTAACATGAAAAGGGTTAGCAAAATGCCAGGTGTCCACGTCTTTACCTGCAGTTCAGTTTTAGATCATGCCAGCAGCAACTACTTACTTCATGGTGATCCACACTTTGTAAATTCACTGTGTCTCATTCAGCACACAACACAGTTGATTCATCCTTAAGCTTATTTTAGTGCTTGCTGCTTGATTTCTGCAAACATCTCCTTTTCAAGGCCATTTCAAGGCCATGGTGGGATGATACACACAACTGGAGTGCTGTGTTGGGTGGCTACAAGCTCTTCAGGAGAGATAGGCCAGGCAGGAGAGGAGGGGGAGTGGCTCTGTACATTATGGAGGGTTTTGAATGTCTGGAAATCAGCAATGGTGATGAAAGGGTAGAATGCTTGTGGATCAAAATAAGGGGGAAGGCCAATAGGGCTGGCATCACAGTAGGAGTCTGCTATAGACCACCCACTCAGGAAGAAGATGTAGATGAAATATTCTACAAACAATTAGAGGAAGTCTCACAGTCACAGCCACTAGTTCTTGTGGGTGACTTTAACCTACCAGATATTTGCTGGAATTTGAATACAGCAGTGAGGAATCAGTCCAGGAGGTTCCTAGAGTGTCTGGAAGACAACTTTCTGATACAGCTGGTGAGGGAACCAACCAGGGAAGGCTCCCTTCTGGACCTGCTGTTTACCAATAGAGAAGGACTCATAGATGGTGTTAATGTTGGAGGCTGTCTTGGTCATAGTGACCATGAAATAATAGAATTTTCAGTCACAGAAGCAGTAGGGAGAGGGGTCAGCAGAACTGCTGCCTTGGACTTCCAGAGGGCAGACTTCAACCTTCTTAGGAGACTGGTTGGAAGGGTCCCATGGGAGTTGGTTCTGAAAGGCAAAGGGGTCGAGGAAGCCTGGACAATTCTCAAGAGGGAAATCTTCAGAGCCCAGGAGCAGGCTGTCCCAGCCTGAACCGCAAGATGAGCCGGAAGGGCAGAAGACCAGCCTGGCTGAACAGAGAGCTCTGACTAGAGCTCAGGAAGAAAAAGAAAGACTATGACCTAAGGAAAAAGGGGCTAATCACTCACAAAACCTACAAGGATTCTGCGAGATGATGCAGGGAGAAAATTAGAAAGGCAAAAGCCCAGCTGGAGCTTAATCTGGCAGCTAACATAAAAGACAATAAGAAAAGTTTCTACAAATACCTTAACAGTAAAAGGAGGGTTAGGGAGAATCTTCACCCCTTGCTAAATGCAATGGGAGAAATAGCGACTGAGGATGAAGAAAAGGCTGAGATATTCAATGCCTTCTTTGCTTCAGTCTTTAACGGTCAGACTAACTCACCAGGTGATATGCCTTTAGAACCAAATGGTGGAGATGGAGAGCTTTATCAAGGTTTCTTTCAAGAGGAAATGATAAGCGAACTGCTGCACAGCTTAAATGTGTAGAAGTCTATGGGGCCGGATGAGATCCACCTGAGAGTTCTGAGGGAGCTGGCAGAAGTGCTCACCAAGCCACTTTCCATCATTTACAAACAATCCTGGCTAACAGGGAAGGTACCAGCTGACTGGAGGTTGGCAAACATGACGCTGATCTACAAGAAAGGTGAGAGAGAAGTCCCAGGGAACTACAGGCCTGTCAGTCTGACCTCAGTGCCAGGCAAACTCATGGAACAGATCATCCTTAGTGTTACCATGCGTCATGTACAAGACAGATGATGAGGCCCAGTCAACATGGATTTATGAAGCGCAGGTCTTGTTTGACCAACCTCATCTCCTTCTATGATGAAATGACCCATTTAGTGGATGAGGGAAAAACTGTGGATGTTGTTTACCTCGATTTTAGCAAAGCCTTTGACACTGTTTCCCATAACATCCTTCTGCAGAAGCTGGCTGCCTATGGCTTGGACGGGTGTACGCTTTGCTGGATCAAAAACTGGCTGGACGGCCGGGCGCAGAGAGTGGTGGTGAATGGAGTTAAATCCAGCTGTCGGATCATTAGGGTCCGGGTGTTCCCCAGGGCTCAGTGTTGGGGCCTGTTCTCTTTAACATCTTTACAATGATCTGGGTGAAGGGATCGAGTGCACCCTCAGCAAGTTTGCAGATGACACTAAATTGGGGGGTAGTGTTGATCTGCCTGAGGATTGGGAGAATCTACAGAGGGACCTGGACAGACTGGATCGATGGGCTGAAGCTAACTGTATGAAATTCAACAAGACCAAGTGCCGGGTTCTGCACTTGGGCCACAACAACCCCCTGCAGTGTTCCAGGCTTGGGGAAGTGTGGCTGGAAAGCTGCACAGCAGAGAAGGACCTGGGGGTGCTGGTTGACAGCCGATTGAACATGAGCCAGCAATGTGTCCAAGCAGCCAAGAAAGCCAATGGAATCCTGGCATGTATCAAAAACAGTGTGGCCAGCAGGAGCAGGGAAGTGATTGTCCCCCTGTACTCAGCACTGGTGAGGCCACACCTGGAGTATTGTGTCCAGTTTTGGGCCCCTCACTTTGAGAAGGACCTTGAGGTGCTGGAGCGGGTTCAGAGAAGGGCAACAAAACTAGTGAAGGGTTTAGAGAACTTGTCCTATGAGGAGCGGCTGAGGGAGCTGGGACTGTTTAGTCTGGAGAAGAGGAGACTCAGGGGGGACTTTATCGCTCTCTACAATTACCTGAAAGGAAGTTGTAGGGAGATGGGGGTCGGTCTCTTCTCCCACGTTATGAATGACAGGATGAGAGGGAATGGCCTCAAGTTGAGCCAGGGAAAATTTAGGTTAGATACCAGGAAAAATTTCTTTACAGAGAGGGCTGTGAAGTATTGGAACAGGGTGCCCAGGGAGGTGATGGAGTCCCCATCTCTGGACATGTTTAAAAAACGTATAGATTTGGTGTTGAGCAATATGGTTTAGGAACCCTGACAGTGCAGGGTGAATGGTTGGACTCGATGATCTTAAAGGTCTCTTCCAACCAGATGATTCTATGATTCTATGATTTTCATTTACCTCCAGGATCTAATCTCTTCCTTTACAGCTAAATTCAGTTAACACACACACTCACGTCAGGGCCTTTGAACTCTCAGCACCTTCAATGGCCTTTCTCCCATCAAGGCAATATGTCTCGGGTGCCACAATTCTGTGTGCCCCTGCCAACAGAACGGGATGAGAGGACAGAGAGCACGACAGAAGGATAATCTGACTGTTTACGTCAAACAAGATACTTTTCTAACAGTAGTAATACCCATGGTAACATGTTCATTTGTAGCTGATGGGCCTTCTAGTGGTAGCTGATGGAAAATGAAGCATTTCCACAGGAGAACATTTCAACTATCTGGTGCATTTGCAAGCAGAGGCAAGACATTTGAACCAAGCACTTTTTATTAACCAAGTACTTTTTATTAAAGGACAGTGTTCTACTCTTTCTGACACCTAATTTTATGCATAAGTTCAGGTTTTATTCCTTAACATGACTGATATTCAGCCTTTTCATGTTTCAGAGACCAAATAAATTCTAAAGAAATGTAGCAGGGGATAGAAAATGATGTTGCAAAACCAAATATGATCAGAAAATCTGAATGTGACAATGAAAGCCTCTTATTTATTTCCTTATCTCATTTGATAATGGACAATTCGATTGGCCTGGATTGATACAAAAAGTTTGCACTAACACATTCTGATAGGTTTTTAACAACATTAATCGTATCCTGTCAGTCCTACTGTAATACATTGTTTTTTTGGGACTAGAGTCATAGAGCTACAGAGCAGTCATTCAATCAAATCTGGAAAGGCGATCTATTGAGGCATTGAAATGAGAACATTATGGATTTTGACTGCTTCAATGATAGCGTTTTTAGGTTCTCAGCTTTGATTTATGTCGTTTCAAGTCTGCAATACACAAATATGCAGATTGCCCCAGCACTTAGCAAAGGATCAGATATAATTCTGAAAGTATTGAAAGCTTATGCTTCTGCAGATGGACCAACCCTTGAAATACTGGGGCCCAGAAAATCTTTAATGTTAAATCTGAATGGCCAGACAGATGTTGCAAAATATGTATTTTGTCTTACCATTTCCTTAGCTGTTCCTTTGACTGCCTTATGTATCCTCTCCTGCACTCTAAAAGTTCATCTATTTGAGTACTTATGCTGAAACTATAAAAACAAGGGTGGAAAGTCTAGTGTTGATAAAGTATACAGTAACATGATGACTGGTTAGTGAGCTGTTAATTATCATTGCTGTATATTTATGCTCTGAATGTGCATGTTCACTGAACAGTCCAGTGAACATAGGTATGCCCTCTGGTAGATGGCAAGGCTACCAGCTGTGGGTGCATTTGGAGAAGAAAAACTTTTGTTGTTTGTGAGGTGCCTAGAAGACAAATGTAGATCAGTGAAACCAAACAAAGTGAAGCCTTCGACCTTAGGAAATACTTGCTTCCCTCACAATGAAAATCTCATTACATAGATAAAGAATTGAAATCTCATTCTCCAAATGTGACTCCTATTAGATCCCAAACTCTGTAGTGGGTATCTACTAGATTTCACGAACTTTTACATCTAGCATTGAAGTATAGGAGAGATTGTGACAGAAAGCATGATTCTCTTTGTTTACCAACATATGGGCATGCTATACATTATGCTTCAGTGAAAATGTGTTTCTGGATAGTCTTGTCTTGGCTATTGTGTACTGGGTCATGTGAAAAATCTCTCTGAGTAATTAGATATTTTCAGCTGGGTGCATCTTTCTAGCGTGCAGGGTCAGGCCAGGAGAAGAGAACCTGGAAACAACTGAGGAACAGAGAGGAGGCAAGAAGGCAGACATTAGAGAGGGTGAAAAGAAAGAGACCCATAAAGTCTGTAACAGCTCAGGAAGTCACTGGAAAATGCTGGACTCGGATGAAGCATAAAAGAAATGACCTGCCTTGAATGGACAGACTGGACAGGGTAGAGATTTTTTTAGTTACTTTATTAATTTTTTCTGCTGAGCAGATCTAGGACTTCCTCTAGTTACAGTTCCTCTGTTCTAATGAAACAGCAAGAGGGTTTTGAAGATGGTAGGTTGAGTATATTTTAAGGAAAAGGGGTAGGCAAGTCTGTCATAAAACTCTGGCCAACACAGAGCCGTATCAGAACATACTCAATTTCCATTTCTGATTCAAAGACTATGCAGAGCCAAAGAAATGTCATTAGCCCTTTGTGACAGTCAATACTAGCCCTTAATTTGTCGTTGAAATTAAAATGATCCTTATGTTGTATTTATGACAGTATTCTAACATTGATGCTGATTCTGAGTTCTTTATCCAGTATGTAAACAGTGATTTCATAATCAACTCCCATTGAAACCACATAGGTAAAAAAACCCAGGCAAAATGCAACAAATCTCCCCCTATTAAAAAATTTAAAAAATAGCCAATGAAAGTTACATTAATTGTTAAACAATACCAACAAACTGGGTTCATATACGTGACTTTCCCACAGAATCCCTCAAAGCACTTTCCAAATTGAAACTATTTAGGTCTATAAAACGACTGTTTACAGTTTATAGATAAGGAAACTTACATTTGTAGCTTTTTCTAAGATAATTTGTAAAAAAGTTAAGAATTTTTCTTAATTTTCCATCTGCTTCTTCATTCAGAGAACATGTTTATTTCCCTGTAATAGATGGATAAATACCTTTGAATTACTCTATTCTCTTACGTACACTGGGACGTAAGGGATATTCAACAATCCAGACAAAAAGTAAACATAATATTGGAAAGAAGATAGAAAAACACACACACATACAACCTGGCTACAGAAAAGATTCGATTTCTCAAGGCACTTGAAGAGTAATTTCAGAGAGAAGCCGCACTAGTTCTCTACAGAATGGTGAAACAATATTTAACAAACATGATGGTGCTGCACAGCAGAAAGCTACTAGAAATACATTGATTACTACTATGCCAGTGTGGACTAAAGAATGCCTACGTGAACACATCTTAATTGAAATGCTGTCATGTACATGTCAATGCGCGTTTGTGTAGGGGGGCGTGTGTGTGTGTGTGTATATCCAGAGTCCTGCCTAGAATAATTTTTTTTTTTTTTTTTCTTGTTTTACTCACATTACTCTTGAAGGTCAAGCACAAGGGGGAGTGAGCTGGAATCTATTCCTTCTTATTAGTCATGGACTGAACTGGTACTTTACAAAACCAGTCAGCAACGTATAAAAGACACGTGAGCATAACTGGAAGGTGCTGGGCTGTACAAATGTGGGTGCGGTAGTAATGTGAACTCTTCCTTGCAAGTTGCCATGTGTAAGAGGGAAAAAGCCCCACTTGACCTTTACAGCTGAAGTTGAATCTGCAAGACAGGTGGAGAGACACTAACTGTTGTGAACTGCGTGAAGGCGATGTCAAGTTACTGACAGACGATGCATGTGGAGTCGTACAACTGCTTTCTAAGGCCTCAGTGCAAAAGGTTATGCTGCTGCTCATCTATTCTCATTTTTACTTTCTTCCTCTCAACGTTTTTGCCTTTCCTTATCTAACTCTGATACCTGGCTAATACACAGCAACTGAAATCCTGAATTGTCTGCTTGTCCTCTTCACTTTCCTTCTTTGGCACTCATTTGGAAAGGAGTATGGGTATCTTGATGGGTATTTATTGCAGAGCTGGATCAAACCTTGAGGACACTGGCAGTGTCTGAATCTTTCTTTGATCCACAGATAGTATTTCAATTAAACACAGAGTTGGCAGTGCCTCTTGGTTTTCCATCAAACTTTGCATCATATCTTGTTCCCCTTTCCCCTCCTACACTGGAATATTCCAGGGAAATGTCATCTCATTATTATTATTTGTTTTTCAGACCCTTTTGAAGGACTTAGTCCTGGTCGTGTAACAGAACAACTCTTCTTTGATATTACACCTTTCAACTGTAATGTTAGACTAGGATAATTCCTGTGTGATTTTAAGTCAAATCTTCCCAAACTAAAGTTCTTTTATCTTGTATGCTTTATTTGCTTTGTTATTAAGTATATAACTTTTAATTTAATGGTATTAAAACAGATTTCAGTTCCTTGCACTCATTGTAGCTGACAATGCACACCATTCTGTAGCAGGGACTTGCACATGCGTCGGGGCAATCCCAAGCACAAGTACAGGCTGGGCGGAGAATGGATTGAGAGCAGCCCTGAGGAAAAGGACTTGGGGTGATGGTTGATGAGAAGCTCAACATGAGCCAGCAATGTGCACTGGCAGCCCAGAAAGCCAACCGTATCCTGGGCTGCATGTAAAGAAGTGTGGCCAGCAGGTTGAGGGAGGTGATTCTGCCCCTTTACTCTGCTCTCATGAGACCCCATCTGGAATACTGCATTCAGCTCTGGAGTCCCCAACACAAGAAGGACATGGAGCTGCTGAAGTGGGTCCAGAAGAGGGCCACGAAGATGATCCAAGGCTGGAGACGGGCTAAGAGAGTGTCATGGTTTAGGCTGATCTGGCAACTAAACTCCACACAGCTGCTCTCTCACTCCTTCGAAGTGGAGAGGAGAAAAATATAATAAAAGGACTGAGGGTCGAGACAAGAACAGAGAAGGAGCACCCACCAACCATGGTCCCAGGTAAAACACACTTGGCTTGGGAATAAAGCAATTCATTTTATTAACAGTTACTTAAAAGGATAAAGAGAAACAAAACCAGTTACTTGAGAGGATAAAAAAAACCAAAGCCAGATCTTAAAAACAACACCTCCCCCCCCTTTCCTTTTCTTCCCGGCTCTACCTCCTCCCCCAGCAGCACAGGGAGACAGGGAATGGGGGAGTGCAGGTCAGTTCATCCCATGTTGTCACTACCAGTGCTTTTTCTTAAAGGAGGAGGAGTTCCTACACCCTTTTCCCTTGCTCTAGTGGATCTCCTACTCACAAGGATAATCCAGAGTTTTCCAACGTGAGTCCTACCTGCAGGATGCAATCCTTCCCCATCAGATTGCTCCAGTGCGGGCTTTTACCACAGTCACAGATTCTTAGGGAGTTGTTGTCACTCCCACCGGTGGGCGTGGGTCATCACACGGACTTTACATGCCTCTCTACCTTGTCGTGCGTCCCATTCTCCATGACCATCCTCAGGGTCAGGCATCTCTTCTCCAATGTAGGCTTCTCCATGGGCTGTGAGTGGGTCTCTGCTCCATCGAGTCCGTCCTGGCTGCAAGGGGGCCACCTGCCATCTCGCCACTGGTTACAAGGGAAGCTCAGCTCCAGCACACCTTGTCCTGTTCCATCTTCACTGGCCTGGTGTCGGTGTGGCTGTTTCTCTCAGATCTCAGTCCTCTCTGGGTGAACTTGACATGGTGGGCACCTCGGGAACGGGGCGCTCCCTGAGTTCCCCAAGCAGCTACTCCGCCACCATCCTCAGCGGGTGGTGCTGACCTGGCACGGGCCGCCACCTGGCTGGGAGCCGGGGAGTGGGGGCAGCACCCTCCTCCTCTCTCCTCACCCCTGGGCAAAGCACCTTTTCCGGTTCCGTTGTCCCAATTTAAATAGGGCAATTCGCAGAGGTGCTGATTGGCTCAACCCCGAGGGGAATGGGAGTCCGATCTGGTGGCCAGAACCGGGTCTGACCTGGTTCCAAAACCAGGGAAGTCACAAGGAGGGAATCCCCTCTCCTGCCACCAGAACCCCTTTGCATCAACCCATCACAGAGAATTGAGGCTGTTCAGCCTTGAGACCTTCTAGCAGCCTTCCAGTACTTAAAGGGGGCCTACAAGAAAGCTGGAGAGGGACTTTTTACAAGAACGTGTAGTGATAGGGACAATGGGCAATGGCTTTAAACTGAAAGATAGTAAATTTAGCTTAAATCTAAGCAAGAAATTTTTAACTCTGAGAGTGGTGAAACACTGGACCAGATCGCCCAGAGAAATTGTGGATGCCCCATCCCTGGAAGTGTTCAAGGCCAGGTTGGATGAGGCTTTGAGCAACCTGGTGTAGTGGAGGGTGTCCCTGCCCATGGCAGGGGGGTTGAAACTAGATAACCTCTAAAGTCCCTTCCAACCCAAACCATTCTATAATTTTGTGATTCTATGATTTTGAAGAAGGTGGAGCATATCTTAGATAAAGGAAAGGATGTGAACAGTAACAAAAAGATGAAGTGAAATATCAAATGAAATGAATTATTAAAAAAGATAACAATAGTTAGAGAGCAAGTGCCAACATTGGTCTCAGAAAAAGGGGACTTGGAGATAAATTTATGCAGTTACAGGAGAAGAGAGGAAAGGTATTTTTTGTTTAGTTTAAAAAGATTTTACTGGATAAGTTAGCTTCTGAAAAAAACAACATTTTCCAGTCATTTGTAAGAAATTATTTCAGCAACTGGAAAAATAGCTCACAAAGAAGTAGATAAGCACTAGCACTCTTTCAATACAGCCACATCACAGTATAAATGGAAAATTGGTAGTGAATACATGCTAACAGATGCCAGCCCTCCCTGCTGCAAAATATAGACAGAGTTTTAGGAAAATTGCACGGGGTTTTTGAGACATTCAAATCACCATGTCATCCTTGGATTCTACTAGGTGATGCTATCTTAACCTACATCCAGCATATCATGGTACTGTTTTGCAATAAAACATCACACTTCACCTTGAGAAGTTTTCAGACATTTTATATCCGAACTGCAAGAGTGATTTTTGTTTTCCTACCAGCAGTGGTTTATATCAGGTGCAGATGGAGTTATATTGTCTTTACAAGTGCTGTCTTCTGCCACAGGGTAAGACATTTGTTTCTTCCTTTTGTTCCTGGCTGCAGAAGTGGGTGACGGGGTGCCCATCCTGACAAAGTGACCCCATTGAGACACACACCCTGCCCAGCTTCTTGTGCGTGGAGCCAGAACAACCCCCCATCTGGCTTTTCATTTTGAGCTCTATATTTGACCATCAAGAGCTGGCATTTTTTCCTCTGACAGTTGTTTTGCAGACCCCGTTAAGGTGAAGTATAACACCTACATGGCAGCCCACAGCCCCTCTCAGCAGCTGCTAACACCGGGATGTGAAAAGCAGTCTGTATGCTTGCGACTGCTAGCTGCTTGACCAAACGATAAGGTAGTTAAAGAGTAGCAACAGGTCAGATTTGAACAACATATTATTATGAAAAATGTCTGCAAATTTCTTTAAAAGCCACATATAATTTTCAATTTATATAACTCTGCATTTGTTCACACAAAATAAGGAGGGAGGTGAGAACTATAACATACAATAGTCCTCCATACAGGGCAGTCAGTCATTTCTGTTTTTTCTCAGAATAACATTCCTTTTAACATTCCTTTTAACACTGAGACTAACGAACTCACTGGATCACCAGCTAGTAATCTCCTTGGAACAACATGTGTGTCCTAACAAAAGCATTTTGGAGGAAAAAATAACTTAAACCAAACCACAAGCATATCTATTTTTTCACTGAAATTTAACATTCTCCTGATCTAACATAATATAATTCATCTAGGTTGCTGCCTAGAAAAGGTTCCCTGCTGACTTGTCCAGTGTTGGCTGTTAACATATGAAGCTCTGCCACCTCAGAAGTATTTGTCTTCTGGCAAGTCATGGTTTGCAAGAAGAGGTAATATCTTGTTTTACATCAAAAGTTGTATGTATAAAAAGGCAAGATTTTAGGTTCCAGCCCTCCTTTGTGTTTGGAAAATAGTAAACGTTTTGTTTCCTTTTAATCTCTGCACTTCCTAGGTGTTGCAATGAGATGTTCAATGCATAGGAGATAGGGACCTTGGAGATGTCTTCCAAGAGTTCTTTTGAGAAGTCCATATATTGATCTATTGAGTGATTTTTCCAATTTTCTCTTTTCACAGTCCCATTTTGATTTAGATTTATACACTCTTTCAGGAAATTCTAGTCTATTTTCTAAATGTCAATAATTAAGGGACTTAACAATAGTCATTCTATTGTTTTATGCTTATGCATTACTTATGTACTTAAGAAATATTATTACCCTACTTATGGAGTTACTGAAGTGATATCTTAATGCATAGCACTGAGCCAATATAAATATACAGTTTTATGACTTCCACATGGTTTGAAACATTTTCATTTGTGTGCTTAGGACGTGAGCTCAAGAAAGTAAGGTTTTGTGTTCCAGGAGAGTTATGCAAATGAAATTCACCTCTGGGCAGAGAGGAAGCATGCGGTCTATTGTGTAAGAACTCATGTTGCTTATTAAATAAGCCCATGCACTGGCTCACAGAGGCAAATTTCATCTTCACTGAATGATATTTACATAAACTGAACAATGACCCATTAATGACTCCTCACACATACAGTTGTCAATTGCTATTCTGTTAAGAAAGTGCATAAAATTATCAGTGGGGGGCATACTGTACTATGTTCCATTTCTTCCAATGTTGTTGAGTGCACAAAAAAAAACCAGATTTAATGACAATGAGAAAAGATATATTTTGCCACGTAGTGGAAACGTGATAGCTTCAACTTCCAAAAACCAGACCACTGGATCGGTTTGGGTCACTGCCACATGGTATCAGGAAATACACTGTGGAATAAAGTTATTGACTCAAAGGATGCTGTAGATTCAGACTGATTGTTACAGTTTGGAAGAATTTTCAGGGTTAAATTTTATCTGCTCTCCTTGAGTTCTGGTTTTCAGGTACCAAGTAATGGTGCTAACTACTTCAGGAGTGTGATTGTGCTTCATTTTGGTTTGTACATTGCAGCTTCTTTCCTTGCTCATTATGTACCCTGAATGTACATCAAGTAATGTTCATGTTGAAGGAAGTGACAGATAGCATATTTAATGTGATTATTTTAACAAGCCTGCTAAAGCTAGGAAAATTCTGATTGAGCTGCAGCAGGAAACAAATCAAAATTGCCAACAGCATAAAAAGAAATGCAGGAAATTGCCAGTCAAAAGGAGTATTACAAAATATACTGAAAGAAAACAGCAAACTCAGAATATATTTGTGCTGAGAGATGAATGTGAGTCTGTCACAGCCCAGAGATGCTTCTAACAGCACCTTGATTTGGGCCACTTTCTAAACGATTGCGCTGGGTTTATGCAGTGGGGCTTTGGTAGTGGAGGAGGGGCTGCAGGGACAGCCCCCGTAAGGAGATGACAGAAGCTTCCCTGGCTCCAAGTTGGACCCATCTCTGGGCAGGGCCAGTCAGCACCTCTGTGAATGCCATATTTAAGAAGGGACAAAGAAACTCACCCCACGTGGGACCTGCAGTGAAGAGAGGGGGAATGTGGGAGGCCTGGCCCCTGGCCTCCTGCACAGGCAGCTGCCCATGCTTGGCTGCTGCCACTCAAGATGGCTGCAGTGGTGCCACTTGGAGAGCTCTGAAGTGCCCTTCTCCCATGGTGCCCGCTGGGCAGAGTTCATCCTGCTGGGACTGCCAAGGTTTGTCAGGCTGATCAGGCCCGGTGTGGTGGCAGTGGATAGAGGACTGAGATCTGAGAGAAACGGCTATGCAGACACCAAGGTCATGAAGAAGGAGTGGGAGGAGGTATGCTGGAGCTGAGATTTCCCCGCAGCCTGTGGTGAGATGGCAGGCGGCCCCCCTACTGCCTGTGGGGATTAATGGTGGAGCAGAGATCAACCTACAGCCCATGGAGGACCCCATGCTGGAGCAGATGGCTGTGCTCAAAGGACTGTCTCCTGTGGGAAAGGACTCCATGCTGCTCGAGATTAACGTTGGAGCAGATATGCATTTGCAGTCTGTGGACTGCATGTCGGATTGGGTGGGAATAAGAAGGAATGGCAGGACGTTTGGAGTGATGGCATTTGTCTTCCCAAGTAACCTTTACTCATGATGGAGCCCTGCTTTCCTGCAGTTGGCTGAACACCTGCCTGTCAACAGGAAGTAGTGAACGAATTCCCTGTTTTGCTTTGGTTGCGTGCATGGCTTTTGCTTTTCCTGTTAAACTGCGTTTATCCCAACCCATGAGTTTTCTCAGTTTTACCATTCTGATTCTCTCCCCCATCCCATCAAGATCAAATGAGTAAGTTCTGGGTGGGGCTTAGTTGTTGGCTGCAATTAAACCATGACATATGCTTACCAGTTAGCTTCAAAACTAGGATGTTGTTTCAAAATACCTGAACATTTATAGTGAATTAATCAAATAATCAGATTTGCTTACTTGTTTATCTGTCCTGGAGAGGAAGTCACTTTTCTTAACCAGCAGAATTCCCTCAGCAGGAAATTAATCTTTAAACTAAGTAAATGTATAGACAGGTCCAAAAGCATAGGAAATTTCTGCAGTCCAAAGAGTGAATCTCATGGGTATTTCAATAATTCAGATCACTTTCTGTATCTTACATCACAAAATTATTAATAAAAAAAAGTGAACAAAGGAGCTTTTCTGCTTTCTTTTAAGATCTTGGTTTTCCTAACACATGAACCACATAAAAATGAGATAAAAATTACTACCTGCTTTGTGTCAATGATTTGACCTTTTTCCCATCTTTCCTTTCAAATGGCTGAATCTCTCTCTGCCCTCACATTGAACTAATAGTTTGTTTTGTTTAAAACATCTTTCCTAGCAGCTGACTATATACACATTTTGTTCTCTGCTCAATGTGTTTGTGTCTGAGTGAATCCCATTCCAAGGGAAAAACCATTTCAGTTGTACCGTAGATTGGAAGACTTTTAGTTGTGTGAAATGAGGCCTGTCAAGGACATTTTAAAAGTTTAGGGTAACTCAGACCCTCTAAAAAGTAAATTAGTTTATCTTTGCTTATAATACACTATGCAATACAAGCTATATGAAACTGAATATGTTTCTCAAAGTTTAGACAGTGTTGCTAGCAATGATGCTCCTATCTTACCATGGCTTCTTAATGTGTAGCATGTCAAAAGCTCTTCTTATTTATCATTATCTCTGTTACAAATAAGTATTATTAGTAGACTTATATGACAATTAGCATTACAGTATATAGTACTATTACTGCATTTCAAAAGTGTTTTATATTCTTGTATAAGATGTTTCTTGTTTTATATTCTGCCTGTCTTTTAATAAAGCCAAGATTTTGCCTAGTTTTGCTTAGGATTTTAGAAATTTAGTGACAAGTTGGACTGTATATAATCTCCTGATTCCTGTGGGAGAATTATTCATTGCTTCCATCAGAATCCCATCTCTCTGGTGCCAGTTACATTCATAAAATTAAAATGTCTGTTAGTCCAACTTGACACAGCTGCCAAATAATAAGAATATTAGAGTAGCATTGTGCATCTGTCAGCCTGTTTTGACTCCAGTATAATCATGCATAGTTTGTTTTTAAAGGCATTTTTATACTGTTAAATTGATTACTTGGCTATTTTTTCCATTTGGATTGCCTAGTTTGCACTCAGTTTCATGCTATTTACTCTTTGGACAGTGAAGAGTACAAGAAATACAACCTGTATAGGAAACATGAGGGGTTCTGATGGCATGGAAACTGCTGTCAAGGTGTAGTGTTGGTGCATTTTCGTGAAGACCAATTGAGGTACTATGAGCGGGAAAGGAGAAGCTAAACTTTTAATAGCAACAGAATTCATTATTATCATAAGCAAATCTACCAAGCAGCTTAAGAAGAAAAGCCTTAATGTCATTTTGTGATAGTAAACCAAGGAAAAATAGTACAACTTTAGCATTTTAAAAGCTTCTCTATTTTTTCCATCTGTTGTTAGCAATTCTTTATGGCACAAGCCATTAAGTTTTCCTGGCAGCCCCTCATTGAGCTGCTTGTTACTCTAAGTAGTTGCTCTGGGTTCTCTGCATATCTGCAGCCATGTCTGTACTCTGATGTCATCATCATGATCCCTCTTGGCCTCACACAAGATGGTGCTTAGGCACCAAGTTAGTCTGTGCCCACTGCTATGTCTTGCTGCGCCTTTTAATCCTTTATTTCAGGTGTCTTCATATCTTTTTTGTTTTGTATCCTGAACATCAGTCTCACTTTTATACAAATCCAAACCTCTGTCTTACTCGTATACTCTAATCTCCAGAGTTTAAATGTAAAAAACATGCGGTCTTTGTTTATACGAACTCCAAAACTTAGCATCACACTTTGAAGCTAGACACTACATTGTTCCCCTCACCTTTGTTAGTTAGAAACCAAACACTGATGCCAGACCTGATTTCTGCTGAGAAGTGTGCTAAACACTCTTACTCCATCCAAAAGTTGTAGTTTGCCAGGACATATTGAACAAGCTGCCATAGCTCTTCTGAAGTTAAATTTATAACCTTGCATAAGGTTACCAACTAGATCACGTGACATGAAAAAGGCAGTATTGGTTTTTGAAATACTTTTTTTTTGTATTTTGTAGTTTTCGGAATTTCTGGGAAAGATGAGAATTCTGGTTTGTCACTGACTGCAGCAATGACCGCAGTTTAAAAAAAGTCTTAGAGGGAGCTGAGTCGATGGTCACCACATAACACCACATTACACAGAAGAAGGATGTTTGAAAAATAGCTGAAACAGGGCTATAATGAAGCTTAGGTTTGCAGGTTTGATTTCATCTTACGCTGAAAGATATTGCTAGACCATGGTAACAGTGGGTCAGAGGTACTGAGCTGTAGCCAAGGTTTTTCATCAGTTTACAGTTGCACTGGGGATGAAAGGAGCTAATGGACCCCAACACTATGGAACATCTTTCTGACTCATTTGCATTATTGCATCAAACTAACTCAATTTCTCCTAAACAGTAGACTATGCCCAAACTTAAAATGAACACTGAAGCCCACCAGATGTCTGTGAACACTTCTTTTACTGTAACTTGCAGCTTCCTTACATCCCCGAGACCTTAAACTCAGTCTCACTTTGAGATTTGGTTCGGTAATCCCTAAATATAAAAAATAAAAGAAGGGCATAAATTCTGACATGTAGCCTTGGTTTAGTCTGATGATTTCTTCAACCTTTTTAGGTAACTGCACCTCATTTTATTTTCCTATTTTTAACCCTAACCATATTGAAATTCCAAACCAAGACCGAAGCCTATTCCACCAGCATTTATCTGCCAAGTCCCAGTATCACTTTATCACAAAATCAGTGCTGGAGTTTGATAAGCCCTAACTCATGGCTTCTAGGTCTCAATTTCATGTGTTATGTATCAAAAGTATTGGATCACTGATGTAATTTACTTTTTTTTTCCGTTTTATTTTGGTTTTTGAAATAACAAGTGGAATGGATAAATATTACTGTTAAAAGAGGTTCTTTAACACAAATGATCAACATCTGAAACATTTGCTGTTAGAGATGTAAAATTTTTTTACTCTAAGTTACTATATATTTTATGATAATCAAAGGTAATTTTAACCAAAACAAAGTCAAAATTTAAAATTCCAATATTTCTTTAAATACATATTAAAAAGCATCCAACACTTGAAATAGGCTGTTTTAAACTCTGCTGAAGGAAATTAATTTTAAAATTGTTTTTGAAACAGTTTTAACTAAGTCTTCGTGAACTAAGCTTTATGAAAACTTAGGAAATTTTTGTGAAAAATTAGGGAAATTTTGCATATCAGAGGTTTTGGATGCTCAGCATAGACTGCTCCAGGAAATCTGATTGATAAAAGTTTTTTATGTTCTCTACATGTTGCGTACACTAGGAACACGGGAGACAATTCACAAGATGGCAAATAACATTTTACAATACTTGTAAAAACTTAAACTATCAGATGTAATAATGGTAAGACTTACTTTCCGGTAGAAGGCAGTCTGACATACCATTCTTCTGAATCAATCGTTCCAATAGAAATAGATTGACAATATTGCAAATCTGTATCTCTAAGTGTTTGCCTGCAATGAATTTTAAATGTGAAAATTTGTTACAAAAAGTCGAACTTCAGTCTTTTATGTTTATCTCAATTGCCTATGGCCCCTGCTGGAGACAGGAGACATATCTACGTACATTTTTGATTTAGCACAGTGTGATCGTTTCTAGATTCACATTACTGTGAATGAAATAGCTAAAGATATAATTACTAAATATTATTCCTCTAGTACATTGCAGGTATTATTTGTGAGAGGGTCTGAGTTTATGTCTGGCAATAGTGCAAGACCTATAAACATTTACTGGCCATGTAGTTTGTCTTGAATATATTTCAGATTAAAAGCTCAAGTTCTCTGTTCACACTTTCCTACTTACACTGGTGCAGAAAACTAAGGATTTTTAATCCCTGTATATAAGGTCATCAGAAACCTGTATCCATTTAAAAATCTCACCCAAATAATCAGAAATCTCATATGGCTATTAGGATTCTATGTCTCCTCTTGATTGCCATTATATCCGAGCATGCTGTCCTTAGCTTAAGAAGAAAGAGCATGAAGACAGTCCATTAAGTTTGTGTAAAATGTTGAAAATAATTTCCGAGCATATTTTTCAATCATTGTACCATTTTTTTAAATTTTAAATTCTCTCATAGTGTTACTTTTAATCTGTAAAAAATCTGCAGTGATTGCTGAGTATCGTGCCTGACCAACTTGGTGGCCTTTTACGATGGGGTGACAGCATCGGTGGACAAGGGTCGACCAATGGATGTCATCTACCTGGACTTGTGCAAAGCTTTTGACACTGTCCCGCACGACATTCTTCTCTCTAAATTAGAGAGTCATGGGTTTGATGGATGGACCACTCGGTGGATAAGGAATTGGCTCAATGGCCGCACTCAGAGAGTAGTGGTCAACGGCTCGATGTCCAAGTGGAGACCGGTCACGAGTGGCGTCCCTCAGGGGTCCGTGTTGGGCCCGGCCCTCTTCAACATCTATGTCGGTGACGTGGACAGTGGCATGGAGTGCACCCTCAGCAAGTTCGCCGATGACACCAAGCTGTGTAGTGCCGTCGACACGCTGGAAGGGAGGGATGCCATCCAGAGGGACCTTGACAGGCTGGAGAGGTGGGCCCGTACCAACCTCATGAAGTTTAACCAGGCCAAATGCAAGGTCCTACATCTGGGTCGTGGCAATCCCAGGCATAAATACAGACTGGGTGGTGATTGGATCGAGAGCAGCCCTGAGGAGAAGGACTTGGGAGTACTGGTGGACGAGAAGCTCAATATGAGCCGGCAATGTGCTCTTGCGGCCCAGAAGGCCAACCGCGTCCTGGGCTGCATCAAGAGGAGTGTGGCCAGCAGGTCGAGGGAGGTGATTCTCCCCCTCTACTCTGCCCTCGTGAGACCTCACTTGGAGTACTGCGTCCAGTTCTGGAGTCCCCAACATAAGAAGGACATGGACCAGTTGGAGAGGGTCCAGAGGAGGGCCACGAAGATGATAAGAGGGCTGGAGCACCTTTCCTATGAGGACAGGCTGAAAGAGTTGGGGCTGTTCAGCCTGGAGAAGAGGAGGCTCCGGGGTGACCTTATAGCGGTCTTCCAGTACCTCAAGGGGGCCTACAGGAAAGATGGGGAGAGGCTGTTCAGGAGGGCCAGTTATGATAGGACAAGGGGTAATGGTTTTAAAATAGAGGGAGGTAGGTTCAGGTTGGATATTAGGAAAAAATTTTTTACTATGAGAGTGGTAGAACACTGGAACAGGTTGCCCAGAGAGGTGGTGGATGCTCCATCCCTGGAGACGTTCAAGGCCAGGTTGGACAAGGCCCTGAGCAACCTGATCTAGTTGGAGATATCCCTGTTCCTTGCAGGGGGGTTGGACTAGATGACCTTTGAAGGTCCCTTCCAGCCCTAACCATTCTATGATTCTATGATTCATATGCTCAGCAAAGATGTGTGAGGATTTCAGATCAGGTTCTTCAAGGCAGCTTGCTAGTTCCTCAGCACTGAAATACTAAGGAACACAGAATCAAAGCTTATCTGTAGGTCTCAGCTGTAATCCAGTGTAAGGACTAAGCATGACAAACTTTAGCAAATTTTCTTTTTAGCACAAGATATACAAGTGAGGTTGGAAGTTTCCTGAAAAGGAGATATGCTTTTAATTTTCTCAGCAAATACGAGTTGTTAAGGGATTTTGCTTAATGATTCTCACTGAAAAAGGCAAAAAGCCACCTTGCCCAGTCTGAAACCCGACAAATTACTATCTCACCATGTAATGACAAATAGTCATAGGAAACGAGGTCTTACATCACAAACAGTTTTACAGTATTTGCAGTAGGGAGGAGAACAATATCTGTTACAAGAGTGACTTGTCCTACCAATTGATTCATATGTTTAGGTTGAACACCATTGTTAGGAAAGAAAGAGGGAAAACATGGAAAAGGAGAAAGGACTATTCTAAGAAAGCAATAAATGTAATATTGCAGTATTGCATAGTTAGCAGTTCCTTACTGAATGGGATGCAGCTGCAAGAATCATTAATTCTCTCTAATTCTTTGCCAATCTTGATGTTACAGAAGCAATAGGAGTAGAACTAATGGAATCTGAGTGTGGATATTAATTCTCCTTTTGTAATTTCCTGTTTCATTTGTATTCAGTAGACTACTGTTGCATACAAAAGAGGAAATGAGGCTTCAACAAGATATAAAACAAACAAGGATGTTAAAAAAGAGATTAAGTAGCTCATAAGAATGAAGAACTGCTCAAACCTCAGTCATTTTTTATCTTTATTAGAAATGTCTCAGATTTACATAATTTCATGACAAAGAAGTTTTCTTCCTTTACGTATGTCTTTGCTGGTTCCCAAAATGCCGGAAAAACATGTACAGAATTTTTCCTCCTCTTTATTCTCCCTACTATTCTCCAATAAGCATAATGACCCTTATGTCAACACATACTCCGAATCTTCCTTCTCTATCAATGTATAGTTCCCTCTAGAACTCAATAGGGTTATTCTATAATTGCCATAATTTAAAAAGCTACCATGGAATACCTCAAATAGGAATGAGTAGTTCTGTGATCTTTCTTGTAGGTTTTTGTCCCTAATGACTACGAATCATCTGGTTCATTTGTTGAATTATGTTAAATTCAACTTTCTTCCTGGGAGTCAGCTCTGGTTTGAGCACTTTTGCCTCATCCAGCTAGTAGTTAAGCAGTCAGAGGAAGAAGAACAAGCCAAGGGAACATCTCATCAGTGATGGCTTCACATTTCTTTTTCTTCTTGCAGTATCCATGATCAGACAAACGGAAGATATTGGACACAATAACGTGAGTCATCAGGATATATATGGACTCTGTGGAGGCCTTGAACTGCTAGCAGGAAGAGAGACTGCAGATTTCAGGGACAGGCGAACATGCTTTTCCAGGAGCTGGAGATGACAGACAAGTAGGGGCACCAGCAGCTAGTCTGGATTTCTCAGCCTCATTCTATTTCTGGTGCTCCTGCTCCTGGATTTCAGTAGTTGGACCCTCATCAGCACCGCCCCAAGAGAGGGTTGAGTTATGGGGAGAGACTTAGTGTCTCTTTAGTGTGTCTTTTCTTGTCTGAACCACTCCTGGAACAGGGATAAGGGAAGGTTCCAGAACTCCAGGAAGAGGGGCCAATAAATAGGTGAAAATCACACCCTCTGCCCAGTCTTCCCCCCACATCCCGCCAAGGGACTCTCTTCCCCATTTGTCAGGTCTGACACTGGATCCAGGATTGTTGATATTTCTCTCTCTCTCCTCCTCTCTTTTCCTCTCTGTCTTTCTCTCCTTTGTCTCTTAAAGTTGATAAGAAACATAAGGCTCACCTTGGTTTTCTGTAACACCTCACAGCTTGGATGGATGTGAGAGGGCTGACATGTTCCAAATATTGTTCTATGTAAGTTCCCCGTTAAAGTTGATGTTTATTTTTGGACCTTAGATGTTACCTCACCTTTGTCTACACCAAGGGGATTTGTTAATTTGAGTCACTCTCCCTCTTACCCTCAGGTAGGGTATGACAGTGTTGGACTAGATGACCTTTAAAGGTCCCTTCCAACCCAAACCATTCTATGTTTCTACGATGCCATGATTCCATGCAAAGTTCTCCTAGTTGTGTAGACGTAGCCAGGACTAAGCTGACTTTAGAAGATTCAGAACTTCATCTCAATACAAAAACCAAACATTTTTGCAAATTTTCCAGGCGTTTGCCCTTGCTACTTCATCTTTTTTTTTTTTTTTTCACCCGCATTTAGAATCTGTTTCCTTTGATTAGGTGAGCTATGTAGAAGAGACATGCTGGATGCCCTCAGAGGCAAGTTATTCACGCCTCTTATCCACAAAATTGGTGTCGTGGGTTAGGCCACTCCGGCAACTAAACCCTACACAGTCCCTCTCTCACCCTCCCCCACCCCCAGGAATGAGGGAGAGAATCAAAGAGGAAAAAGAAAAGAGACCCGAGGGCTGAGATAACAACAATTTACTACTACCGCTGCCAATATATATATGTACAGATATGTACAAGGTTAAGCATATACAAACGAGCGATGTACGGTGTAATTGCTCACCACCCCTTGACCGAGGCCCGTCTCGTTACGAAGCTGCAATCCTGAAACGGATAAAACTCGATACCGCAACCCCAGATGAACGGGACGCCCCAAAACAGAGAGCGAGAAAGAGAGAAAGCACTCAGAGAGTCCGAAAGTGAGAGTCCCGGAAGGGCAAAAGCCCTTATTTCCGGCTGACCCTCACTTTTATACTGGGCATGACGCTGCATGATACGGAGTACTAATTGGCCAGTTTGGCCCTCAAGTCCAAGTACAAATCGTTAGGAGAGTCGTGGACCTCTTGTCCCAGGCATGCTCCCCCCTTATCCTGTTGTGCTCCTGCACACTGGCAAGAACACGGCAAGCTGAAAAGTCCTGGAGACCTCAGTGCCTACTACAAACATCTGTGCGCTATCAACATTCTTCTCAGAGCGAGCCTCTGAGTAAAACCAAAACACGGAGCTCTTCTAGCTGCTAAAATTAGAGCTAACTGTCCCAGCTAAAACCAGGACAATTGGCAACTCCCTTCAGTGCACCTGGTCTCATAGACCCAGTTAAGTAAGAACCTTAGCCTGCCTCTAAATGCAGAGCTCCTAGATACCGCATTTATTTGTAATAAACTTGCTCAATTGTTTTCCCTGTTTATTTTCTAATACACATCTCTAATATACTTTATACAAACAGCAATTATTTCTTTTACTTCACATGATGTGCTCATGCACATCAACTATATTTGCAATCTTCATGGGATATACTTTAGGATTCCTTAAAGTCTTACCTGTGTCCAAGCAAGCCTTGAGATCAGGGTTTTCAACCAGAAAATTGCTGTTGAATGAACTGAAAGATTTTGGGAATGTCAGCGTAGAGTTGTGGAAATGGAATACCAGCATTAAAAAGGTGAAACGCATTGCGTCCTGTGAAGTATCGTTTGTGAAGTAACAAAAGATGGTTACACCTGAAGACTAAATCAATTAAAAAATGTAATAAAACACTGAAATAAAAGAAGAGTTGACACATCTCTCTCTGACAGTTCTATCATATTTCATCTTTATTTAGAGATTTTAGATATGTTTTTGCTTGTGAAACAAGGCCAGGGCCATGGCTTAACAAGGCATCCCTGTAATGAGATGTGGTCTGTGTGGACTTAATAAACTGTAATGGCTTTGACAAGTGGACCTTTCTCAAACTTGCCTAGGAAATAGAGATATTGCTAGGTATTAAAGTTAAGTAAAACTTAGATAAGTTTTTACTTTAAATAATTTAAAGAGTCTGTTATTTGAGCACATTTCTTTTCATGTTTTGAAAGTGTTTGATAGAATATACAGTTTTATAGCATGGATCCTAGATCCTGAACTGATATCAACTCCTTTGCTTTAGTTTGAGTTATGTCAGTTTCCATCATATGGAGGAATTGGTTCTTGATGTGTATTTGACTAACAATTGAAAGAAGATTTTTACCTGTATTTCATCCTGATTTAAAAAATCCATAATAATTCTACTCTTTGTTAAAACTGCGTGCACAGTTTCAACTGCTATTCCATGAAAGCAGATGTTATCAAATCATCGAATGCTGAGAAGATCTTTTTGACCAAGACGTGAAATATTTAGTATAAACTAAAAAAAGAACAAAGTTTAATTTGCTCTCAAGGTTCAGCTGAAACATGAACCATCTAATTGTATTTGAAATCCCAAAGGCCTCAAAAACCATTTTCTGTTAAGATTTCTCCTGCTGTTTTGCAGACTCATGAGATCTGAACATTTAATTGTTTTGCCTGCCCTGACTTTTGAGTTTTCCGTTTCATTGATCCCTAAAATGCAGCTGTTTATTTTGCTAAATAATTCTACAGAAAGCAGATCATAGAATCATAGAATCATAGAATGGTTAGGGCTGGAAGGGACCTTCAAAGGTCATCTAGTCCAACCCCCCTGCAAGGAACAGGGATATCTCCTACTAGATCAGGTTGCTCAGGGCCTTGTCCAACCTGGCCTTGAACGTCTCCAGGGATGGAGCATCCACCACCTCTCTGGGCAACCTGTTCCAGTGTTCTACCACTCTCATAGTAAAAAATTTTTTCCTAATATCCAACCTGAATCTACCTCCCTCTATTTTAAAACCATTACCCCTTGTCCTATCATAACTGGCCCTCCTGAACAGCCTCTCCCCATCTTTCCTGTAGGCCCCCTTGAGGTACTGGAAGACCGCTATAAGGTCACCCCGGAGCCTCCTCTTCTCCAGGCTGAACAGCCCCAACTCTTTCAGCCTGTCCTCATAGGAAAGGTGCTCCAGCCCTCTTATCATCTTCGTGGCCCTCCTCTGGACCCTCTCCAACTGGTCCATGTCCTTCTTATGTTGGGGACTCCAGAACTGGACGCAGTACTCCAAGTGAGGTCTCACGAGGGCAGAGTAGAGGGGGAGAATCACCTCCCTCGACCTGCTGGCCACGCTCCTCTTGATGCAGCCCAGGACGCGGTTGGCCTTCTGGGCCGCAAGAACACATTGCCGGCTCATATTGAGCTTCTCGTCCACCAGTACTCCCAAGTCCTTCTCCTCAGGGCTGCTCTCGATCCAATCACCACCCAGTCTGTATTTATGCCTGGGATTGCCACGACCCAGATGTAGGACCTTGCATTTGGCCTGGTTAAACTTCATGAGGTTGGTACGGGCCCACCTCTCCAGCCTGTCAAGGTCCCTCTGGATGGCATCCCTCCCTTCCAGCGTGTCGACGGCACCACACAGCTTGGTGTCATCGGCGAACTTGCTGAGGGTGCACTCCATGCCACTGTCCACGTCACCGACAAAGATGTTGAAGAGGGCCGGGCCCAACACGGACCCCTGAGGGACGCCACTCGTGACCGGTCTCCACTTGGACATTGAGCCGTTGACCACTACTCTCTGAGTGCGGCCATTGAGCCAATTCCTTATCCACCGAGTGGTCCATCCATCAAACCCATGACTCTCTAATTTAGAGAGAAGAATGTCGTGCGAGACAGTGTCAAAAGCTTTGCACAAGTCCAGGTAGACGACATCCATTGGTCGACCCTTGTCCACCGATGCTGTCACCCCATCGTAAAAGGCCACCAAGTTGGTCAGGCACGATCTGCCTTTGGTGAAGCCATGTTGGCTGTCACCCACCACCTCCTTGCTCTCCAGGTGCCTTAGCATGGTTCCCAGGAGAATCTGCTCCATGACCTTGCCAGGCACAGAGGTGAGGCTGACCGGTCTGTAGTTGCCCGGGTCCTCCTTGTTCCCCTTTTTAAAAATGGGGGTTATGTTCCCTCTCTTCCAGTCATCGGGGACCTCGCCAGACCGATAAATATATATAACATAGATAAATATGACATAGATAAATATGCCTAGCCAATGGCATCAATCAGAAAAATCAAAATGAATGCTGCTATGCAAGAAAATGAAGGGGTGCAAAACAAAAAAACCCACCTCAAAAAACTTTTCCAGCCTGAGATCTCCTTCAAAATAAGCGCCCTTGCACACATTTTAAAGGCCTTCATCTGCAAAAAGAAAAAAAAAATGAGCAAGGTGGATTTATCAGCCCAGGAGTGTCAACAGAACAAATAGACTAATTAGACTACTCAGTGAAGCATTAGAAATCTGAATGTAATGTTAAAGGAAAAAAATTTTGTTCTTAAGAGTAAGGAGTTTAAATTTGAGCTGGTTTAGTAACCGGCAAACCTTCAATACATATTGCATATTTTCTCTAACTAAAAAAGTACTCATCTTTATGCAAAGTATTTTAGAAATTGTGAAACAACTTTTCTATTTCCTTTATTTGCTAAGGAATATCAACTCGTGCCAATAACCACTAAACCTTGCCCTCTTCCTCTCATTGCCCTCAGGAGCAGCTCAGCAGGATCATGCACTTTCGTAAATGTTCTTCTCTCTTTCATTTCTACAAAGGAAAATGGGAAATAAAGAAACTCTACAATTATTTGTACCAACTGTAGCAATGTTGAAAATCTTTGTAACATAAAGCACTTTCTTCCATATGTGAAAATGGATAATGGGGACTCCCTGTAGCTAACAGCAGTCTAAGCATTGGAGCAGAATATTAAGCAGTAGTATCTCTTTGTGGAATACGAAGCTTTTTCTTCAGTCCACAACGCTGGCACTGCTGTACCTGTCACCAGCTGTCTCCCATACACAACATCTGAAACTGTAAGTGTATGCAGAGGCGTCAAAATGGACTTGCAGTTACAAATAATGATTTCTTTTTCGCTTAATGAAGAAAAAAACAAAAAATCTCTTACAAAACCCCAACCTGGGTAAAACAAAAAGCAAACCCGGAGTTACCCTACCTTGTACATGAGCTGCATTTTTCCATGATTGCGCTCCAGCCACTGCAGGGAACCTCCACCTTCAGAGGAGTCAGTGGCAGGGCTGGGAAATGTGTTGACTTCTGCATCTTGGCATTTTCTAAGTTGTTCTAAGAAAATAAGTCTTCCCCACTGTCTGGACAAGTGGTAAACCAACTAACATAATGACAACATGTTGATTTTTTTGTTCTCTTTTTCCTTATTGGTTATCTCCTCACTACTCTGTATTGAAAGGAAGATGGAGTGGTAAAGGCACCGTGCAAGTTGAAGTCAGTTTTAAAGACCTCTTGCCACCATGCTGTGCAGTGTAGAAGTATCAGGCTTGGTAAACTTCTAGAACACCTTCAACTACTTCTCAGCCACGTCTCCCACTAGATCACTCCCTGAGTAACTAAGAGGCAAAAATGGCATCCAACTGGCTCCTGGAAGATGGTGAAAATAGCTTGACTTATATTTCCCTATCTTATATCCCAAATGAAGACTGGGTGAGCTAGGCTTCGGAATCTGTCCTGTTATGGAAGTGAACTGCCAGCTGTGGCTCCTGAAATGCCTTTGAAGTGTGTTATGAACAGATTTAATCTAATGCCAGGCAGTGTTTACAAAGGTAAAGTGGGATACTATTATCTTTGTTGCTGTATGTGAAGATTTGACCTGTTTCACAATGGCCACAATCAATGACTATGACGCCGCTTTAGAGTTTCCTTTGGTTTTGCTTCATGCAGGAGTCTGATTGCCAAACTTACAAGTCTCTCTAAGAGAGACTTCTTGCTATGAAAGCTAAGCTAACATCATCTATATCTATCAGAACAGAATAAATGATTATTGATAGTCTCCTTCTGTGAACTCAGCAAGAAAAATGAAGATTAATATAAAAAACTGCAGCATTACCCTTTTCTAGGAAACAGAAAGAATCTTTGTATAACCTGATACAACAGAAAACAAAGTCAGTAAATTATTTCATTGTTGTTATTGAGTTTAAAGGTGGAGTTAGTTGTTTTACTAAGACAGTCAAATAAATCATGCTTATCTAATTATATCTTATATGTTGCTCATGAAATATTTAGGAGATCCTGATATTCAATAATGCTGTTTTTTTCTAAATAAACATGATAAATTTATGGTAATTTCTTATCCCATGATTTTGTATGAGCACCTCAGAATTCTCTGCATTTTGTTACAGTGCAGAGTGAGACTTCATTAAGATGTTGAATGCTCTTTAATAGTCTGGAATATTTTGATTTTTTTCCTTTGGTGAAATTATTGACCTTTTTTTTTTTCATGATTTGGTTGCTTTCTTCCACCTAGCAGTAGAGATGAGTGTTTCTCAGACAAAACTGGTATGGATCCAAGGAATAATATTGCAAAGTAATCTTGAAGATTGGGAAGCCATTGAAGAAGTAAGAAAAAAATTTATTTTATTATTACAATAAATTATATTAAATGGATAGCCTATTGTTGTTAGGAGGTTGGAGATTATCAGTAGGGACAGCTATGTCAAGTGAAAGTTAACGGAATAGAAGGATGCACCAACATGGCTAACGAAGAGGTCCAAGGGATGTGTTACAGCACTGGGTGCAGTGATTATCCACAAGACCTCATTCTTAGTTCACTCCCTGGCTCTGTATTGAACTGCTCAAACAGAGTCCTTCAAAGATAAATCTGTTCCAGAGGTGGCAAACACTAAAGCAACGTCAACGTTATTTTTAGCACCACTTGCCACTTAGCTTTAGCAAGTGATCAGTGCTGATCAGTGTTTGTGTCTCTTTTATTTAGTGGTATAGAGACAACGAAGGACATAAAGCTGCCCAAAGGTAAATAGTTGGGGATCTTGATTTTCACCTAACCTTGCTGCTAGCACCACTGTACAAGCTTGCTCTTGCATCTTTTTACAACACTTTTAGATGTACAGGTGAGGAGTGTTGTGTAAGTGCTAAATGCTGATTAATTACTATTATTACAAACATTGCAAGGTTGGCTTGCTGGGGGTGTTCAGTGTGAGGGCCTTAATCACAAGTAATGAGAGATCAGTGGGAAATGATGTTGGTTCCTGTCAAGTGCTGTGCCACTGTACAGAAAATCTTTATTTTTCCCCTCCTAAAAAACTAATTGCTTTGTGTTATTGTTTAACATCATGTAATTGCAGTGGTTGCAAAGAAGAAAAAAGTTGTTCTTTTTGCAGTGATTTGTAAGTGCGCAATTAGTAAGTGCCTAATATGAAACTGTGGTGACAGAGGCAAGTAGAAGGAAACCTAAGGGTGGCATATTCCCTTCTTAGACACCCTGAGCTTCCCATGTGTAAATTAACATCATTAACATTAACGGGAGTTGCACATGCCTATATTGTCAGGAGGCTAGCATCCTAACTGCAGAATACTACAGTGCAAATGCGATTAATGACTCTGCTGTGTGACATGCCGGTACCTTCCCATGTATTGAACTGGAATTGAGTATCAAACAGCAAACAATAAGAAAGCTTAAGATATGTCTTTGTATCTTATAAAGTTGCAATTCTGACATTGTCTGACAAAAGATGCAAAAGAAAAGGAAGAGAGGCTTATAAATGAAGCAGTTGTATACACATACAAAGAGCTTGTTACAGAATCTTTTAAGAAAAGATAGAATTGTGTTTATTATGACCACTTTTCCTACTTTACCGCTGCCTGCAGTCACTTTTTGTGTACCTCAGTCTGATGGGGAACTGTTTTTCGTCAGATAATATCTAGACTGTGACTGCCAAAGTAACAGCTGAAGGTGAGACCCTGTAGAAATTAAGATAATTAGCACTGCTGTTCTGTGTCAACATATCCTAAAACATGATAATCTGTCAATATGGAACTCTCAGTACTAAATTTTGTTTGAGACTATGAACATATTACAGAAAAAAGTATATTTAAAATGTCCAGTTTGAGTTTGAAAAGGCTAAGTGAAGAAATAAAATATGTAAGATCTCAGACAAAAGAGCTACCTGGAGAAATCTTAAGGCTCATTACATACGCCAGAAATACAATCGAATAAAGTAGAAGAGCACATGCTGATTTTAAACAAAAAAATGTTTCCTTAGAGCAAAGTAGGGACAGATTTTTTTTTGTGCCAACTGAAAAAAAGTCCCTGTACTTGTTTTTTGTTACTGTGCTCACTTCCCTGTAATTTTACACATTGAATTTAATGTTGTTATTATATCTTGTGTTCTTGGGAAGGAGAAGTCTAATCATGAGTTAATATGCATGCCTGTAAGCATTTTGCAGAGGAGCATGTATTCACAAATGTGCATTGTCACTACCTCTAGTATTGTACGTTTGTAGGAAACTAAGACCCCCGCCAAAAACAGCCTGCATATTCCATTCCATATTCAGTACTGCCTAAGAGTGCCATCAGTGAAGCACTAGTTCTCAAAAGCCGCAAACACAATATTTCTATCTTTAGAAGCGGATGTTGGTATCACTGGGAACTTCCACACATCGATAAATACAGTAGAGACAGAAAAACAAACTCAGGCTGGTTTGTCATCCTGACAGCTGCTGTCAGTTCATGAGAAGCACAGTGTGCCTACTGTGTTAACAAAGAGCAGTGGTGTCACTAGGACTAAGCCTGTCACCCTCTGACCTTGTCACACAGGTAGTCAGTCACTATCTGCAGTGGAGCAGGGAACCTGCTTAAAATTCCAAGCAGAAGGGAAACGCCGGCACAAAAACTGCTCTTTTTTTTCGTCTTTTTTTTTCCCCTTGAAAGTCTGTTTACAGACAGCAGATCAGGGCTAAGTCACAGGCTATAGTATTTGACTTACTTTTCCCAGATAATAGTGATCCTGATGTATACAAAAAGGAAAACCTGGTCATCTGTGTGACATCTGGTACACCTCAGAAACAAATTTAACAGTCCTTGCTGTGCAAATAGGCAAATTGAAATGCCTATAAATGTGTGTTAATAGCTTTACTTGAGTTGGAGAAGACACTGAAAACCATCCATCAGTCCTTCTGATTTCAGTAGCCATGCCCCTGTACTATGAATGAAAGGTGACAGGAGGTTCCATAGAGATGTCTGTAGAGACACATTTCAGACAAGTCATTTTCACTTCTCTCCCATTACTGTATTTCCTTTCATTTCAAGATTATTTCATAGGAGGCTAGAGAGGGAGGAGGGGGTGTTGGTTAAGGAGACAAGAAGAAACCACATTTTTAGACCAACAAAAATCTTTATTAAAAGAAATTGTTACACAGTTGCTGCATTTGGATTTTGCATTCCTTCTTTCAAGACTTACACACATCATTACGCTCCCATACTGAAACTAGCAACTCATATGTTTCATTATAGCTCCCTTTTTTCTTTGATAAGAAAGTAAAACTCTTTACAAATGTGACAACCAATTTTCATTTTATATTTGTAATTCTTTCCCCCAGTCTTTTTTTTTTTTTGTCATTGAACCGTTTCTACGTTGTTGTGCTGCCAGTTTCAATCTTCCTTATGTCATGGTTTATTCTTCTTAATCACAGTCCATTGAGTGTTTTTTTCTGGCTGGATTTTTGTCATCAGTTTATCATCACTACAGGCTGCTACGAGCACATGCTTTGATTACAGAAGAGCTTGCTGTTTGCTGTGTATTCCCTAAACATGGTTTCTTGGTATTATTTCACTTCAGAAATAAACATTTTCTTGTGCACCCCGTTATCTTGTGTTATAAAGGGGGCTTCTTGTGCAACAGATGATTTACTCAGTGCTTTACTATACTCATTTCTACTGCATTTTCCTCTTGTTAAACTTGTGGAGCCATCCTGATATGGATGTTTTCTGTTATAGGTAATTGATGCTCAAAATGCGATGCTGAGAGCATAGTGCTGAAACATACTTTTAGCTGTGGCTTCTTACAATTGGCGTAAGTAATAAAAGAATTAATATTTATGATACTAAGAAACCAATTTTGAACAGTGCATTCAGAAGTTTAATTTGGCCCAGTACGTTTACTAGGGAATGGCCTGGGGCTGCAGAGTTATGATCTGAAAATTTAATTTGGAGACGTTGCTAAGGGTATGTTTAATCTCTGTCTAACTGCAAAGCTTTCTCACATAAAAATTGCTTCGATTTTATTAGGCAGCTGGGTATAGCTGAGGTCAGCAGGGGTAGTAACTGGATGTCTACAGCAAGAAAGAGAGATCTAATTCCTTCCCCAAGGAACAGTGGAAATACAGACTGCAGGCCAATCGTCTGGATTGGTGCGAGCATGTTTCCAAGCGCAAGAGGAATTTTGAAATACTGAGTGCTGGAGGTAAGGATTAGATAATTAGAAGATAAATGATCTTTGCATGAAGTCAGGCAATTTTTCCATAGTGGCTTTGTGATCAAATGTTTCTCCGGACATTTTTGATTAATTAAATTCTGAAATAGTACTGACCCCCAGTAAGTAGATGAAACGTGTTATTCAAACTATTCCTTTTACTTTGCTCCTAATCTCTCTAAGACATTTTGTCTATGGATGAAATAGCATAATATAGATGCAACAGGCCTGCTATGTGCAGAGTTCTCTCCCTTGTATAGAAGTCGAGCTAAGGCAAAAAGTCTGCCCATGGCTCAAAATCACACGAATTGCTTCCATTAGAAGGTAGGAATACCGAAACAGAACTACTACCCAAAGCAAATCTCTTGCAGACAGATAACTTAGGAAGGAGATGCTATAGAACTCAAAGCGGAACTATGAGCCAAGGAGGTGTAGGTAACAAAATTACTACCTAAAAGCTGAACACCACTGCATCTTCTTCCAGCTACATTTGAAGTGAAGAAACGGTAGTATGACGTGCTTATTGCTTTAAAAACCTTCTGTCTTTTTGGCCAGTGTGTATACAACAGATCTGAAATGGATGGAGGCATCCAAGCTCCTGAGGGGGACAGAAGGGCACCCCAATACCAGTTAGTGAGCATGCTCCATTGTTTATCTGTGGGACACTCCTAGCATCTGGTCTTTTCACCTTTCTGAAGCACTAACTGTCCTGTCACGCTGTATGGAGAACTGACTGTGAGTACTGGACTCCACTCACTAGAGGCCTTTCAAGCTGTGTTGGAGGTGCAGAGCAGCACTTGCCCTGCCAGTATCAGATCAGAATCACAGAATTGCAGAATCACAGATTCACAGAATCATAGAACGGTTTGGGTTGGAAGGGACCTTAATGATCATCTAGTTCCAACTCCCGTCTTTGAGCGTACATCAGAACATACAGAGCAAGGACGAGGCACAGCTGGTCTCTACTGACCCTTAGTCAGACACAGACTTGGGCTGATGAGGGAAGTTTGGCAAGTCTGGACATGAAAGTAATAAGAAAAGCTGAGAGCTACTCAGCATTAGACTTCTGCATATGGCAGAGAAATGGCTGGTCTGAACCCACAGCCCAAGCAGAAAGGTAAAGGAGCAGCCCATGGGCATGTGTGAGAGGAGATTTTGACTGCCGACAGCCAATGCTGGATGGGCACGCTCAGTCTAGTTTGGAAGCTGGGTAGCTCAGTTGACTTGCTGAGAGGCAGAGTGTGTGTCACGGCCACAGTATGTCAGCATAGTTGCGGTCATTAATGGAGCTACACAGCTTCTGCACAAGAGCTGGCTTCAACCCGGGCAGCCTGAGCGCAGGTGGAATAGAAGTTTCTCTGCCCACACTTGTCTATTACTAGATTTATTCTTAAACAGGTACATATAACAAATAGAAGACAAAGGAGTCTGAAAGGAGGGCAGGGAAACAGTGAAAATAACAGTAAATGTAAGTGGCTTGTAAAACAGGAGAAGTAATCACAGCTTTCCAGTTCTTTAGATTCCATTGTCTTTTGCTAGATAATACCTTTAACATTTTTCTAAAATGATTAGCGTACAAACTCTAAATGGTTGGGCTATTCCCATCCCATGGTGGCTTCCATGAGAAATACAGCTTGGTTCATTATGAAGTTACTTGGTGAAAATGTTTTTTCTTGGAAATTATTTCCCGTCAGAACCCAGAAGACTCTTTGATGATGACAATATGAAAATAATGATTCTTACACCTTTTGAAAGAAGAAAGTGAGGGAGAAATGTTTCTTGAACCTTGGTTATGCCTGTGGTCTTGAGACAGGATCTAATTCACTACTTAAAGTGTTGTCAGGGTCAGAATTGGTACCACTGGTAAAGGGAAGTTTTGTATAATTACATTCGTGCTATCACAAAGCAGTTGGAAAGCAGTCAGGTTTGATCACCGATCATTTGTTAAAAGTTCTTTTATTACTCACCTTCCTTCCACTGCCCCTCTGTAGCTGAATGTGCTGACATACAGTTGGCAGGTCTGTACTGTTTTACCACATCACTTCTTAGTCTCAGACTTGATTTCCATATGTCACAGCATAATCCAGCAGTTACTCATTGTTATTTATATGTTAAGATGTTGCATTACTTCCTAACACCCACATATTGGAAATAAATATACCTCTGAGTACAGTTTAGACTATGCTTTTAACAGCAATCCACATTTTCATTTTGGAGTTTAAGAATCTGGGGATTTCAGAAGTCATTTTCTTGATTCCCTAGCTTCTTTGTAACAGTCTTTATTCTTCCCATCCTCAGACATACACCTTTGTCACCAGGCCCTCCTCTTTGAAGAAATTCTTATAAATGTTAGACCTGCAGAGACCATTAAAGTGGACCTCCTCATTTAAGGCTAAGTGTATATCTTCTGAAGTTGTTTGATGTTTCTGTCATGTACATCATGATAGATATCTTACCTGCCTTAGCTAGATTTTTGTAGCAGCAGTAGCACCCATGTTAAATACTACTGTCTGCTTCCAGTGGAATGGCAAGAGTCCACACACTCACAAAACCAGTACATTTATTCTCACTTGTTGCTCCTCTGGTGCCAGCTATTACTTCTCTCAGTTTTGCTTCTTGTCAGTAGACAGGAAATCACTGCATAGACAGTGGAAGCCCTTTGTGAAGTTTTTCATCCTTCCTTTATCTCCATTAGAGAAGAAGCATTGCTATGAGGCAGCCTCTCTGCTCATCAGCTTCTGTGGAACAGGAAATAACCATATGGACATTCATGTGACAGACACATTAAACAGCAGGGAAGATTTCTGAAACAGTAGATTAACATAAAAGTACCAAATAAGGATATTACTATTTTGTTTTGCAAGGAATGATTTTCTCACTGCTTCTGTCTAATTTCTGTCTTGAGGTTGTCTGTACAGAAAGCCTTTCAAATAAGTATTTCGGATTCCGAGGCTACACTTAATAAAACTGTGACTTGATAGCCATAATGTTTTTGTTTGTCTATCACCGTTATCTTTGCAAATTAGACAGGCTGTATCACGAAGACTGATCTGAAAAACTGAGCAAATATATGTCTTCTTTTCCTTATAATCAATTACAAAGCATTGTTTCCTGTCTTCTGGGCAAACTGTAAAGTTAAGAAGTGTTATACTCTCGTTGTATTATATTAAGTTGCTAAGGGATTCATTGCAAACACTAAAAATCCAGTAGTCTTCTTTCTTAAGTCTTTCTTAAAACTGAGAAAAGCCATGTCACTGGCGTCTGTTAACTCAACCACATAGCTGGATTTTGTTGAAGTTTTTTTAAAAAATACTAGTGTGTGCCGCCCACTGAAAAGCAATGAGAAAGCTGATTCAACATGGGACTTGAAGTTCTGCTTGACAGTAAGCATTCGGTAATTCCACTGACTAGAACGAAAGTGTTCAGGTAAGTCAAATGTGTTTCTGGTGGCACACGTGTTTTGGACTGATGTGACTCAAATACCATCAACATAACGATGACTCTAGAGATCCTTATAATTGGACTCACTGAGGTAAAAGACTTAAGTCTAACAATTGCCTAAACTGCTTAATCGCCCAGATTATGCTTCTGGTCTTCTTTCCTTTAGTGCAATAAATTCAGTATGCCACTTAGCACAGGATTTCCCCAGATTTCTCCTGACATCTTTATAATCTTTTTGCTTTGTTATGTCCAATTTCTGACTTCACAAAGTTCAGATGCTGCCTATTTGTGCTTCTATAAAAAGCTGCAAGAAGTTCAATTAATTTATTTAAATGTGCTTGTAATCTAGACTGAGAATGTCTCCTCATTGTTGCTAAAACCGGGTAATCAATTAGGCTTTATCTGCCAAGTTGTCATGTTGTTGCAGGGCATCCTACAGCTGCAGAAACCAGCAGCTTTCACAAGGACTTCAGTCAGAATAATTCATGCACACTATATGCTATCTTTACTCAGAAGTGCAATTTTTAGCACAGGGTACTTTGTTTTCTTTCTTTAATGTCAGCTTCCCCCCCCCAACCCCAATTCCAGGATGTCTAAAGGCACCCCTACCTGTGTGACATTTAGAGGAAAAGATGGAAGAACTATGACATGTGACAGATTCACGGAAGATTGTAATATTTTGAATACATATGTGCTTATTTCAGGTGTGCTATAGTTACGTACACTTCTTGAGCTGAATAAAATTCTCAGCTGAATAAAATTCTCAGCCTTTCATTTATTCTTTAATTTAGGAAGTTATTCAGACTATAACCACATAGTTATGCAACAGCCCTGCAACAATCACTGTAAAAAAACTACTTATAAATATTTGCTAATTTTTTAGTTACTAAATAAACTATTGTTTAGTTTCAGACCATTGCTTATTACATAAACTTTTATAATTTGCATGCAGTGACCATAGAATAATCTGACAAAAGTTTAGATCTAGTTACAAAAACGTGCTGTCCTGCTTAGCATGATTCATTTACTGCCATTTGCTTCCTCCAAAGTATATTGGGGCTGGCTGGAAGCTGGGGAGATGAGCTCCAGAAACATTTGTTTCCTTTCACTGTTTCCATTTACTTAAAAAGGTTCTGGGTCTACTCTCCTTTCACCTGGGTATATTTTGACACAAATTCCTGCTCAGTAGAGGCCTCTGTGAAATTACACCGGTGTGAAATGTGTGCAAGTGGACATGCAGGCTGGGATTTCGCAACCCGTATGAGTCAGCCTAAGAAACGGTCCATCTGTCTGTCTTCACCTCAACTCCAAAGTTGAGGTCTTGCTCCTGGGTGCTGTCTTCTGTTTGGTGGTTTGCTGTCTTCTGCTCGGAAGACTGGAAATGTTACAAGCCCAATGGGTGACCTGATGAAATTTGATGACTACATTGCAGCCAACAAGATCGGGTGTCAGCCCTGATCGTAGAATGTGATTACTGGTGTCAGGTTCATAAATGTTTTAAGTACCTTTACCATATTAACCCGAAATGTTGCCAGGTTTTTCTCTTAAGTCTTCCTCACTGAAAAGTGAATCAAAGGGTAAATCAGCTAGAGAGGGAAAGAAAGGAAATTTATTTTTTTCTAGTGCAAATAAACTCCCAATGGTTACAATTATGTGCAATTAGGAAAATTAAGCTGTGCATAGTATGTATAAAGGTAAAGAAGTAAGCGAAGTATGTTGCCATACAAAGGAAAACCCACAAGAACCAATTAGCTGACAAGCTGCTTTCCCACAAGAGGTATATGATATGCATTTTCCTCTTGTCCTTTCTCCCACATTGCCTTGGCTTAGAGTGTGTTTTCTGAGGGAAGTATGTACAGAGTGGACGATTTTATTTTGCATTAAACAATGACTTTAATGTAATTTGTACACCGTAGAGTTGATTAACATATTAAAAAAACCCCAAACAACAAACCACCAACCAGCAGAAGTTAATCATCAGATAGCGACACAAACCATTCTTTGGAAATTAAGAAAGCAGCTCCATCAGGAAATTAGTCAGAGTCAGAGTCTGAAATGGAAGAAAAAAATTAAACATCAAAAAGGTTCTAAAATTCAGATGCTTTTTGGTGTAACATAAAACCCCTCCCACAAACTCGCAGCAAGTATCATGATTTCTGCCAATCTCACCTCTTTATTTTCTCCTTGCTTGCAAGGCATCTATTCATACTGGGTGTAATAATCCCACTTAATGCGTGGGTAAATCATACTTTCTAAACGTTTTGTAATAGCTTGAAGCCATCATCAGCTGAAGGGCAATGTATAACAATTTAGGGTAGCTATAGCTTTAGCTTCTTTGCATGCAACTAGTAGAGACACATTGTGGATAAGTCTCGCTTCTTTTATTCAGAGCAGCATATATCCTGCAGACAGACTTCTGAACATGTTAATCGTTATTTCTGTCAAAATGGTTTTCAGCTACTTTAAACAGTGTCAGAAATTAACATTTTCCCAACAGCCTTCTTTGAACTCACTACCTGTTCAGAAAAAAAAAAAAAAGGTGATGGTTTAACAAAGTCATCTATGAAATAAAATTTTTGTTTACAGAAATTGTTTCGCAGCCCTGGGCACTAAATACTCTGCACTCTCAAGAAAGATGCAGGTTCACTTCTTATAGCTGTCCCTCATTGCCCATGAAATATGGGGCTATATACAAAATAATCACTGTTTTTTTACATTCTGAACACAATAGGTTCTGTCCCTTGCTAGGTGATCAATATTAATTTCTTCTAACTCAAATCCTCTGTCTTTTGTCTTCACCTTAAAAATGTTTGTGAGAAACTTCTCTCTGTACGACCCTGAGATTTGAAACACCCTACTGGGAATATGAGATGGGTTAACAGGAGTTTCACAATTGAAAAAGTGAGGACATAAGCATGAGGAAGTTGTTTATTTTACCGTTCTGATTTGGTGTTAATAATGGTGCACAAACAAGTCTGAAACATTATCAAAATGAATGCGGCTAGCCTTATGAAAAACTGGAAATGTCATTGCTCACGCATATCTGATTGAAAAACTCCTGGTAAATATCCGAGTGTGGCATTAACTGGAGGTCTTTGGACAACAGAAGTTGCATATCCTTAAACCCTTTTCTCCTTGCAAACTCTCTTGGAAAATTATGTACTTTATGTATTTCATAACTCATTTTATATTGATCATAAACATTCCTCTATATCTATGAAACTAAACATGTATTTTTCATTTTAATGTATGAACAGATTTTATCTTTATTTGAGGAAAGTCAACAAAGAAAAATTCCTGGTTTCCACTAAGTAGAACATATTCTTCATTCTTCAGCAGCCTGACTCTGAACCTAAATCCTCTCTATATAAAGGAGAGATTTTCAAGCAATAAATAGACATTTTCTTTCAATTGTACAACTATTTCAATGGCAGCACAAAATGCCTCCAATTTAAGCAGCCAAAGTGAAGATATGATTTCTGAAATAGACTTTAAAAAAGACACAACAGGACTGATTCTGTAGTCACAGATGTTAATAGTAAATATTTAATTAGGGAAAAACCTTGTTCTATCCTTTGCCTTGTATTAAATGACCTTACACTAACAATGGTACCGAGCTAATTCTGAATAAACACTAACAGAGAAAATTTCCAAACCAATAAGAAAGATAATAGCAGATTAGTATTATTTTTTTCTCTTATGTGGTAATTCCATCAGCTTATCTCAAAACTGGCTTTGCAAAAGCAGCTTCCTAGATGAGCAAGCTGGTACAAATTGACCATGCTCAGAGAAGCCACTGAAACTGGCCCCCTGCAAAGCTGGAAACAGTACACAGATTGATGACATCCCCAGACAATACCCTCATTATTAAGCAGCCTTTTTGCTTAATCAGCTATTAGTGAAATAGAACACTATCTAGTATATCATACTCCCCTATGTATTTTCTTGAGAATCCAATAAAATACATAGAAGTAATTTAAGTCATGGTTACATCAAAACGCTTTACAAATGTGAGATCTGAAACAAAACTTTCACTGGGACTTATGGGTACAATGTTAGCTGCTACCAAGTTATTTTACCATTTGAAGCCTTAGGCGAATGGTTGCAAATTTTGTGGAGGCTGAGAAGTAAGAGCAAGCATTTCACAATACAAAGTAGTCTTTCTAGTAGGACACGGATCTCAACCTGTCTTTTAATGACATCCATAATAAAAGATCTAGCCTGGACTGATGCTTAAAAATTACAACACAAACATTGCTGTCCTTATTTCTACCTGTTTTTCAGAACATCTCAAAGCTGTAAAATCTGGCCAATGCTTTGAATCAAAAGACATGGTAAAGTCTTGCTGAAGAACCCTATATAAAGAGCCAAACCAAAGTCTGGCAGCTAGACATTACTAATACTCAGGTGGTTAAATGCCAGATTTTTCAGCTTGTGCTTATTTCTATTTTTAATGCAACATAATGACTTCATGCTCACTGTAGTTCCATTTCTTGTATAATAAATACTACATCTACTAATACTAATAAATATTGTATTCTGTTACAACAATAAATGCATCTGAATGGGCTAATATGCTCTCTATTGGGGTATTTCCAAATTGATGATTCTTATCAATGTTAATGAAATTGCTAGATGGCATCCAGTGTCAATGGAGGTCTTGGCAAAAACGACAGCCTGTAGTAGTATGCCACTCCATTATATATGTATGTAGTTAAATTTAAAAATGCAGCTTGAAGAGCTAACTAAATTAATTATGGCATCTGCAAAATTAAAAAGGTTTATGAGCCTCTTGGCTTTGGCTTCTTCGATACATAGTCCTCACACAAAACTCGCCTTTGTTGTTTTTGTTTGCTCATCATGTTTTCGTGTTATAAATGGTATGCAATTAATCTGCCTCTAGTTACTAAAGACAAACTTTAGCGATTGTGAAATACATTAAACAGTCTTCTATTTAGAGATAAAGTATAACAAGTATGTATGTAGACATTAAGGCCTGGTATTTCTTAGAGAATTATATTTAATGTACTTTGCAATAAATATTTTTCCCGTACATGATTGTGGTGGTGGTGTTTTTTTTGTGGTTTTTTTTGTGGTTTTTTTTTTTTTTTTTTTAAATTTCTTAGTTTTTTGTCATCCAAATCTGGCACATAAATTCCATAGATGTCACCAGAGAACTGCACTCAGACTGACGGATACTGTGACCTGTGCAAGGTAGGCATTCCTGTGGGTCTAAACATCTCCTTTTAATTATGCTTTGCTTCCATATCTCCATCTGTAATTTAAAAAGATTTTACCCCTCACAGACAGGTCTAAGAATAAAAATCCCTTACTTTTTGTTAAATTTTTGGATGTCTTCAGTTGCAGAAAAGAAGAGTTTAAAAAGGTACTTGTGTCTATTGTATGAAGTACATATGGAAATATCTTGTCAAGACAAAGATAGTCTATATAATACTGATGAGTTAACAGTCATATCACTGTTTTTTCAGCAGTAAATAAGGACAGTCTTTCATTTATAAATACCTTTTAAAGACGTTTATCATCTGAGGTTCATAATGGAACAGAAGTGCCTGCTGAAAGGTTTTGACCTGAGAATCCTTGTTCTCTTTCATCTTATTTCCCAGAGAACTACCATCTGACAGACACAAGAAACCATCAAGTTCTGACATTTGAGTACAGTCTTAGAGCTTCAAGCTATGTCTCTGAAATCCTTAGCTCTATTTAAGCAACGTTTTAGTTGTATGACTTACCATTATATATAGTTTAGAGCTTCTTCTTCTATATGTTGTCTTTCAGTTGTAAGGTGAGTCGTATTTAAGCATTTATGATTTCACTATGATGTTGGTATCTTTCTTTGGAAAGAGAAAGTCTTTTGGAAGCTCGCAGTCTGTCTATGTGTAATCGTAGGGCTTTGAATTTACAGGCTCATCTGCACTGCCTGTTTTTACTGACAAATTTAAATGTATTACAATAAGAAAAAAATAAATCAGAAACTCTAGAGATGGAAATGACCTACAACATTAGAGTATTCTTTTTGCCTCTGAACCGATGCTGGACCTGACTCTGCACAATACATTATCTAGTATTACGTTTTGTTTAGTTTCAAAGTTCTACCATTCTCCTTGGGACTGTGTTCCACACACAAGTAATGCATTGTCATGAGCTATCCTTTGTATGTCTCATACTCTTTTCCCTGTTTCAGCTGAGATAATACCTTGTAATTACATTCCTTTATTCCATGTCCATTTTCACAGCTTAAGCAATTCTCAGACAAGTAGGTCTGGGGAATAACTGGAAACCTTGCCCACCAGAATAGTGAAAAAAAACCCTTATCTTTTTAATTATTTGGGACCAAGATTCTTTTTGCATCTATGACTTACAGTGGCAAGCATGGTGGGATCTAGTCTGCAGCTGAGTTTCTATATAAAGCTGAAGTGCAAATTAAAGTTATTTAATAAACGCAGCAGTCAGTAAGATCGACTTTCAAGGTATAGATGTGTTATGTAAGGTAGGAATTTTTCCACAAAAAATGTTTTTTTACGTTTGTCTGAGGAAGTTTGATGTTAGCAGTACTCAACCTACATTATATATAGCAGAGGTTTTGTATGTCTTAATGATATTATCCTGAACTTTCAACTGCAGTGCACAAAAGTCTACTCAGTGATATTTGATTGTTGAAGCAAAAAAACAGGCATGGAAAATTACCAAAGCTCTAATCTCTTAATTATAAAACCTAGAGAATTTTATGTTAAAAAAACCCTCTTACCCAGTTCTTTGATAACGCCTGTAATTTACTCAAAAATATAAATTCACTGTTTTCATGTTCTGCCTTTTATAAAACTGTTATGGTTGTAATCCATATGTGGTTGTCCTAGATGTGACCTGCTAGAATACTTTTCTACTGTCACAGTTAATAGTTATTCTTTGACTCAGCAGTGACTCAACTGAGTGATATCTTTGAAGTAATAATGAACACACAAATTAACCACATTTAATATGATACACTTACATTAACTTTATGATACACTTATATTAAAAAAGAGAAAACTATATTCTCTGGATAAATGTGTTACATTCTATAATTTCTGGATAAGATGAAATACTATTCCTATTTGATCTCTGAGAAAATTATAGAGCATTATTCTATTTCTATTTTTTTTTTCACTATTCACTTCCAGAAAAGCAGGTAGTTATGGTACCATCTAACTATTCATATTGCAAAGCTAGATTTACTGTAAAACTTACACAGTAGTTGCACTGCAACCAGGATTGTATAGAATCGAACAATGGATTATGAGATAAAACATATGGATAATGTATCCCTGTCGTGGTTTTTGGACTGAGGGTCGAGACAAGAACCGAGCGGGAGCACCCACCAACCATGGTCTCGGGCAAAACATGACTCAGGCTTTCTTAATAAAACAAAACAATTTATTAACAGTTACTAAACAGGAGACAAGGGAACGAAACCGGTTACTTGAGAGGAGAAAAGAGAAAACAAGGCCCGATCTTAAAACAACACCTCCCCACCCCCTATTTTCCTTTCGTTCCTGGCTCTGTCTTCCCCCCAGCGGCGCAGGGAGACAGGGAATGGGGGAGTACAGGTCAGTTCATCCATGTTGTTCACTGCCGCTCCTTTCTTAAAGGAGGAGGAGTCTTTACACCATTTTTCCCTTGCTTCGGTGGATCCCCTACTCACAAAGAAAAAGTCCCCAAACTTTTCCAAAGTAAGTCCTGCCCGCAGGATTGCAATCCTCCCCATGGATCGCACCAGTTCGGGCTTTACCAGTCTCGGCCTCTTAGGGAGCTGCTGCCACTCGCGTCGGCGTGGGTCGTCCCACGGTCTCCAGATGCCTCCACGACTTCGTCGTGCATTCCATGCCCCATTATCAACAGTACCTGGTCGCGCATCCCCTGCTCCACGACCTCTCCTGGGCTCAGGCATCTCCTTCCCGACGTGGGTTTCTCCACAGGCCACGAGTGGGTCGCTGCTCCGCCGAGTACACCCTGGCTGCAGGGGGGCCGCCTGCCATCTCACACCGATTTGCAAGGGAAGCCTCAGCTCCAGTACACCTCCTCCTGCTCCATCTTTGCTGACCCGGTCGTTGTGGTTGTCTTCTCTTAGATATTAATCCTCTCTAGGGGAAGCTCGGCCCGGTGGGCACCCCGGGAGTGGGGCGCTTACCGAGTCCCCCATGTGGCTCCCCGGCGCCATCTTGAGCACATGGCGCCGGCCCAGGCCCGGGCAGCCGCCCGGCCGGGAGCCGGGAGCGAGCGCAGCGCCCTCCTGCTCTCTCCTCGCTCCTGAGCAAGAAGCCCTTTCCCGCCCCTTTGTCCCAACTTAAATAGGGCAATTCGCAGAGGCGCCGCCTTGGCTCAACCTCCCCCGGGGGGATGGGACTCAGATCTGGTGGCACAGGGAGCAAATCCCCTCCCCTGCCACCAGAACACCCCCCCACACATCAAACTATCACAATCCCTCTATATATCTTTGTAGGAGCTTATACAGTGACTATTAAAATGATATCTGAGCACTTACAAAGAAGTACAGTATCATAAAACAGCAATGGAAACGCACCAGAGTCATCCAGAATGAGGAGGACGTGACGTAAGTCATATAAAGAGGCTCCATTCACTGTCAAATCTGTCCCTTTCAGCCATAATGTGCTTGAAACCAAAGGAGTCAGCATGAGAAGCCCCTTCCACAATACTTTCCCAAGAAAAAGGCTAACTGGTGAAAGAAGCAGAAAGGTTTGATGGTGCAGACCAACATTGCTCTACAGAGAACAAGCGCCTAACATTGACTTCTGCTACCTGACAACACAGACTATCAGATCTACAAATAACATGGCTTGCTATGAGTGTAGCAGTTACAGGCAAAGGAAATCCCTTCCTTTTTGGAGAAGCAAAAAGTGATTTCTGTCTTTGTCAAGTTTCGCATTTGGTTTAATAGGATCACAGGTGTGATTTTGGTACCTTGTGCGATGCAAAGCACAGATGTTACAGCTCCTTTTCAGCCCAAATCTGACTTGCTGCAGTCACTGCTGCTCTCTGGCTTCCTGAATCCCACTGCCTCATCTTGGCAGCATGACCTCCATCAGCCTGGAAATCCCACCGATGCCAGCAGTGGGTTTCAGTGTCCCCTACAAAGGGAGGCTTAGCTTTTAGGATGATGCCTGGAGAGCCTGAGGGGAGGAAGATGGACTCTTTTTGTAAGAGAAAGGAGTTATTGGGGTCTCTGAGCTGAGAAAGAGAGAGAAAAAGAAGTGGAAGATGAAAGACAGGTTGATGTCTTATACAATAAAGGATGCTCAAGGGAGACCTTACCGCTCTCTACAACTGACCAAAAGGAGATCGTAGTGAGGTGGGTGTCAGTCTCTTTTCCCAAGTAAAACGTGATATGAGAGGAAATGGCCTCAAGTTATGCCGGGGGAGGTTTAGATTGAATATTAGGAAAATTTCTTAACTGAGAGAATTGTCAAGCATTGGAACAGGCTGCCCAGGGAAGTGGTTGAGTCACCATCCCTGGAGATAACGTGTGGATGTGGTTCTTCAGGACATGGTTCAGTGGTGGACTTGGCAGTGCTAGGTTAACGGTTGAACTCAATGATCTTAAAGGTCTTTTCCATCCTAAAGGATTCTATGATGCTCTAGTCACTACATGCAGAATAATTCACTGTCCTTGAGGTGAAAAATAGTGATGTGATGGTATCTAAAATCCAAGTAAAACATCAGTGAACAAGTGAAACACTGTGAACGTTATCTCCCTCAAAGAAACTGTCCACATTTGGAAGCCTTGCCTTTCTAACCTCCCTCAAGTGACAGCTTTTGAAAGAAAATGACCAGCAGTTCTATAAGGAACAGTGGGATATGTCCCCTTGTAAGAAGTATAACTTTTCAAATATGATTCACTCGTGAAATACCTTGAAGTCTTTCTCCTTTGGGAACAATGAGAGCAAAAACAGAGCAAAATGTCCTGCAGACGCTGACGGTCTAATAGAAACCATTCAGTAACATCATCAAGGACAGTATCGTGCAGTCTGCAGCCTTTTTCTCACTTCTCATTCAGACAAGGAGAATGCTACGTGTTCACGCTGCAGCGTGTCACCGGCAAGGCAGCAGCAGAGTGGAGCACCATATCTCTCTGCTGCCGGCTATGACTTGGCAGGATACAGGCATACATTAAAGCACTTCCTCTCATCAAGTGCATAGCTAAGGTGAAATTATATTTTTGAATAATATAAAAAGAAAGACTTTGAAAAGGAAGACTTTGTGGATATCTGCCTCATCCTTTATTTCTCATCCCCTCTCAATGACAAATGAAGGACGGTAGTGCTTTTTCTTCATTAAATACTTTTTAATGTTCAGCTGATTTTTAAAGAAAGCTTTTGTTATGAAGATAGTACTGTTGGACAATCATTCATTTTCTTTAAAACTGAATTTAGCTTCATCACTATCATCCACAATATTGCTTTTTAGATTTGCTGAACACGCAGTAATAGGATTAACCTCAAGACCCTTTTTAAATTACAATGAATTATTGGTTAAAAATGTTCTAAAAGTTATTTTAAAAATTAATTCTGAGTACAAAATGTGCAATTTGTTTTCAGTTTCTGCATTTACAGTATAGTCTTTGACTTTACTTCAGAATAAGATCAGTGATTATTTTTCAGTGAATTCAGATATAAAGTTCTTATCAGCTTCTACATGAACACTTTTACACTTTGTATACCTACAATATCACCAGAAATACGTCCATCGCCTGCTGTACCCTGCTCTGATGAATAAGGTGCCAAGAAATTCTCCCAGCTTATCTTTTATACATGTACATATATATGTATATATATCCCTCTCACAGTCTCTGTCTTAATGACAAGTATATTCCTCAGGAAAAGGGATGACAGTCAAGCACCTATATTCTGTTCTCTATTAGGTCAGAGAAATATGTTTTTCAAAAATTTTCACTCACATTTGTATATATTAAGTAAACCATAACCTCCTACTCAAACAACAAATTAATAGATTAGGTATTTTCTATCTCCTAAATTCAAAGTAACAGGAAAATAAAAGGCAACTGTTTCTCTACTACTTTCAGGAATTATGACTGTAAATCAAGTTCCCATCTGTCAGGATTTTGCTGCTTAGGATACAAACAATAATTCAATACATGAGGAGGACAATGTTCTAAAGTTCTTTTAAACTCAGAGTAAATTTATTTGACCCACCTGAGAAAAAGAACAAAATCTTCCTGAATGCTTCAGAACTATCTGACCCAGACACAGACATCCTGAAAGCTGTGGAGGTTAATCATGTTTAGCCAGGTGGCTGTAGTATTGAGTAGACTCATTAACCACAGGGGCTAGAGGTTAAGAACTACCAGGTAAGCCTTTGGAACTCAAATTTACATCCTTTCAATGAGAAAGGAAAAATTACTCGTTTTTCGAACAGCATTATAATAGGTGCCCAGAAATAAAATAACAGAAATGTATGAGGCCAGTTCTTCATCCAGAAGACTTTATTGTGATACAGCTGTACTGAATAATTTTTTATCTCTAGCTGTAAAAGTATGCTTTGCACTTGTAGTGGTAAAATGAAGGGCATTAATGATAAATTTTAGCCATTCGCTGAAACAGAAGTGTGTTTGTGCTTTGACAGGCTTCTAGATATTCGTGCATTGTTGAAAATTGCTGTCACAGACTAATCCTTGCATTTGCCCCTGATTTTGCCTCTTAGATATGGTAACGAGGAAGGAATGAGGAATAAAGCAAAGTCTATTTTCTGTGATTAATTAGAGCACCCTCAGCATTGTTTTCACTCGTATACAACTGTATCTTTGTCCTTCCAGACTTTTCTGGTTGCAAAGGATTACTAGAATAAAACTTTTAAAGAACATATTTCTCTGACCTAATAGAGAACAGAATAAAGACTTTTTGTTTAGTTCTAGATACTAGCCCTTATTTATGGGATAATCAAAATATTATGTGTGGTAATGACAGGAGAGGCTTAATGTCTGCTTGCAGAAAAAATTCTATTAAGAGAATATTTGATAATTGAGGTTTCTCGAGATTCCCATATCCCTCCTTGAAACTTTGCTCTGAGAAGTCGACATGGCTTCTTAAGTGGAGAAACTCTGCTTTTAAGATGACTTTGTTTCTCTTTAGTAAGAACTATTTTTAAAAAATTCTCCTTTTCCTTTAATTTATTTCAGTCTAGATCTTCCTGAACTTTACGTTTAGATTGCTTATTTACTAGTTCTTGCTGCCTTCTAATGTGTAATATAAAAAGCAAGAATTAGTAAACACAAGATGTTATAAACACAAAACTATTCCTTCATTGCTGTTCAGTAGTCATGCAACAAAAATGACCATTTTGGAGATAAAATTTTCTGAACTTGTGTCTGATTTGGTTCTTCAACTGTTTAGTCTACTTAATGTTTGTCCAGGTTATTATAGCTATTTAAGCACTAAAAAAGTATTTTTAAATGGAATCTAGGCTTCTTAGAAAAACCTCAGGACAAAAAAAATAAAAATAAAAAAAATTCCATCCCAATTCTGTGCAGGGGCTAGCAATGCAAATTGGTTAGGAATCAAAGAATGGTTGGAAGGTTGAAAGGGACCTCTGGAGGTCACCTGATCCAAACCCCTGAGGTCCTTTTCTGCCAAGCTGTTTTCCAGCTGTGCAGCCATAAGCCGTTACTGATGCCTGGAGTCGTTCCTCCCTGGGTGCAGAACTTTGCACTTCCCCTCGTTGAACTGCATGAAGTTCCTGTCAGCCCATTTCTCCAGCCTGTCCAGATTTCTCTCAGATCTTACTTGCTCTGCTAAGAGGTCAGGTCTTGCTTGTCAAGGTCTGTTTGAATTCCTGTTCAGAGGACCTAAATCCTGGCAGTTGACATCCTTTTAAAGCCATTCACATTGGCTACATTTTAGTGGCTCTTTAAGGAAGAATTAAAAATACGAATGAACTGAATGCTCAATTTAAAGGTAGTGGGTTCGTATCAAGAGTGTTAAACTTGATTTAAAAGGAGCAATACAACTGTTCAGTGAAGTGCATGACTGCCTAATGTTTTAAATAAAAATTCAAAAGCCTGCTCTTCCTTCTTTATTCCTTCCTCTGTTCATCACATATTTAAACTTTTCTTTCTTATGTGGGTGTCCATTTGACATTCTAAGGAATTAAGTCAAACTGGTACCTCTTAACTACATAAAGCTTGTAATCTTCTTTCTAGCATTTAGAAGTTTATCACCCATTCTTTACAACAGTTATCTTGTATAATCTATGTATGAGTTGGAGGTCTGCGGTTTTCTCATTCGCATGCAGAGAACACTGTATCATAGACATGTGTAGACAATCATCTGAAAGTCTTGAGGCATGGTGACTGCAGGCGTGGGCCCTGTGGTCCAAGTGCCACATATCACTGTGCAGGGCAGCAAAGAGTTCCCACGCCAGCCCATGCCATGCAGCCTGCTGAGCTAATGAAGCTCACCGTAAGAGACAGAGCACAGCTGGCGGGAGGTGGAGTTCATGCTTTGCTTTAAGTAACAAGTATTATGTCAGTAGCTATGGCTGTGTACTGGAAATTGCTCTTAAATGTAGTAAACACAAGGTTTTCATCTTTTCTTTCTGAAAATAGTCATAGATGTGATATAGTCTTGAAGGAAGAGAAAATAGAGAAGCTGTACTGTGAAATTCTATTCAGTACAAAGATAAACATTAATGACAGATTGCTAAAATGCTCCTAACAGGCACAGAGGTTTCCAGTAAGGAAGTGGCATAGTTATTTTCCCAGTAGAAAATACCTCAGAAACATAATGCTGAGGGGTTCTTAATGGCAGCTAGTCTGCTGTGGAAAATGCATGTAGAATATTTGTTTTAGTGCCGGGCTTGCTAGTCATGCTGGCTACCCAGCAGGGTGAAAGTTTGGTCTTGCTGAGGCTGGTGGGAGCTCACCCATTGACTCTTAGGATAACCATGTCACTCTCAGTCTTTCCTTTGAAACCACGGAGGGTACGACTGTTGGCTTTAACTAGGGCTTAATGCTACTTAACTACTTATTCTTTTTCCATCATACAAAACTAAAGCTTCAAATTCACTCAGTTACTTCAGGATGTTAGTTTTTAGTAAAATTATTGGTCTTCTGGCTATTTTGTCACGAAACTTAGAACATAAAAGATAATGACCTGCGGATTATCTTCTAATGACTTCCTTCTATACTAAGGATTTCTTTGAATTCCCTGGTGACATGAAATGCATCAAAACAGCAACAGGATACTGGTTGTGTAGTAATAGGTTTGCTAAGCCTATTCAATTTTTTTCCATTTTGTTTATAGCCTGCTGAGCACACCAAGGAATAGGTCCTTGAAAAAAGATCAAAAGAACCCCGGCAACCTCAGAATAAAGACTTCAGAGGTCATTTAGTTTATTACCCTGCCAGTACAAAGGTTTTTTGCACAGTGTATCAGTAGTGCTCTGTACAACCTAATTTTAAATCCCCAAGCACAGGATTTCACATTCCTGTTTTATTGCTGTATAACTTGTGATATGGACTCCATCTCCTGTCACTCAAGTAGTCCAATGATACATTGTACAAAAAATAATAATAAACAAGGGAATCTTTTTTTCCCCCAAAGATACCCGGAAGCATATTAATTTTTACATAGAACAACTTATGCTAAAAGCCTGATGCAGTCTAATCAACTTCTCAAAATGAGTAAGCGTAACAAGATGTGTGCTGAGGAAGAGCCATAGTAGTAAGTGATGTGGGCTGTGGTTTGGGCCATGCCTTCAGAGATGCTGGAGCCTTGAAGCAGCACAGGACCCTGCTTCATCCTGAATTTTGGAGCCTCTCTAACAGCTCTCAGATATCCCTTGAGGCATCTGTATGTGCATTTCCACAAGTTCCCTACTCCAAGCAGCTGTGATGCTCATCTTGCTCCTCAGCTCCATTCCAGTTCATCCCAGACCTGAGTTCTGCCCAGCTGCTGCCGCTGGAAGAGTCCAGCCTTTAACCTGTGCTCACATTGTGCACAGCTGATATGAAGGGACGGAGAGAAGGAAGCTATTCTGGTGACAGCTCAGGAATTTCTAGCAAAAAAAGGGAAGCGTGACAAGGAGATGCAAGGTGTTAGCGAAGTATGGATGTTTGATACATACAACTCTACCTGCAATGTGAGAAGTGGGAAGAAAATCAAAATGCTGAGGAAGATGCTGAGAGCAGCCAGAGCCAAGAGAAGGAGCAGTCTGCACCAGTAAGAGAGGATATGGAGGAGGAGAGAACAGAGGAACAGATGACGCAGGACTGGACAAGTGAGTCAACTTGTGAGAAACAGAGACAAAGCTCATGTGTTTCCCAATTTCTGCCTCTCTTTCTGAGCACCCAGCCCTGTGCTCTTCACCATAGCAGCTGCCGTGGAAATGATAATGCAAAACTGAAACCTGGGGTGCCTCTGAGTTTTGTTACAACAGGGCTCCTTAGAGGAAAGTGGAAGGAAAACAGTAGAGGGATGCGCTACTGATCCAGTAGAAGATCAGTATATCTGATTCCTCTATGATCTAGGCTGGCAGTTCTTTCTTATTTTTCTGTTAAATCAACTTTTCCTTAAAGTCCTTGTGAAAGCTGTGCATTTAGGTTAATGATTTTGTTTGCGTGTAGTCAGTATAGTTTTCTTTCTTAATACCTCTATGTTCCTATAAGGAAGCACTTTAGATGTAAAGGTTTGATTTCACATACCATCACAGCAAAACTGCTTAGCACAGGATTTGTGACTTCCTTTTCCTCTGGAAACCGAAACTGTGCTACTCCTTTTATAATACGCTGTGGCCTTGCATATGCCTGTGTTTGCAACTTACCATTGATGCTACAATAAACCTTTTAGCTGCTTTACTGCTTAGGTTCTTCTAAATTTTTCAATATCTTCTTCCTTAAGCCTTATTGAGAATAGAGTTCTCATTATGGATATCAAGAAAAACAATTTCATGCCTATAGTCTTTCTGTTTATAGCATTTCTTCTTCTTCCCTTTTTACTTCAGATTCAGCTTCCAGAACTAGTCAAGTAACATTCCTGTTTTGAAATTCAGAATTTTCTGCCTTCCGAGCTTCTACAGGTATGTGATTTGACTAAAATATTTTTTTTGAAAATTCAGATAAGTATCTAAACATTTTCTTTATTGATCGTCTGTCTCTAGAACTTCCAGAAGTCTCTATGTGAAGGAGGATTATTGTCATAGGTGATTCCCTTCTGAAGGGAACAGAGGGGCCAATATGTCGACCAGACCCAAACCACAGGGAAGTCTGCTGCCTCCTTAGGGTCCGGGTCAGGAACATTACTAGGAAACTCCCTGGTCTGGTAGAGCCATCTGATTATTATCCGTTACTGGTCACGCAGGTCAGAACTGATGAGGTGGCAGAGAGAGGTCCAAAAGCCATCAAAAGGGACTTCAGGGCATTGGGGTGATTGGTTGAAATGGTCAGGAGCACAGGTAGTGTTTTCCTTAATCCCTTTAGTGGCAGGAAAGAATACAGAAAGAAACAGGAAAACACACCTGATTAACAAATGGCTCAGAGGCTGGTGCCAGCAACAGAAATTTGGTTTCTTTGATCATGGGGAGGTTTTCACAGAACCGGGTCTGATGGCAACTGACGGATTTCAGCTGTCTCAAAGGGGGAAAAGGATAAGTTGAGAGCTTGTGGGTGCAAATTAAAGGACAATCTGGCATGTGTGATACTGTTATTGGTGTTTATTACAGACCACCGGATCAGGACAAGGAGGTTGATGAGGCCTTCTACAGGCAGCTGATAGCGGTCTCACAAATGCAGGCCCTGGGTGTCACGGGGGACTTCAACTATCCTGATATCCATTGGAAGGCTTACTCAGCCAGCCATCCAAAGTCTAGGAGGTTCCTTCAGTGCATTGATGATAACTTCCTGATGCAAATGGTGGATGAGCCTACTAGGAGAGGAGCACTGCTGGATCTTATTCTCACTAATAAGGAGGGTCTGCCTGAAGCACTGAAGGTCGATGGTAGCCTTAGTTGTAGTGACCATGAGATGGTGGAGTTCAGGATCTGATGTGGCAGGAAGAGAATACCTAGCACAACTAGAACCCTGGACATCAGTAGGGCCAACTTTGATCGATTCAAACAATTGCTAGGAGAAATCCCATGGGACAGAATACTGAAAGGTAAAGGGGCCCAAGACAGTTGGTTAGCCTTGAAGGACCTCTTCTTCCAAGCTCAAGACAGGTGCATCCCAACAGGTAGGAAGTCAAGAAAGGGCCCAAGAGACCTGCATGATTAAATGGGGAACTGTTGGGAAAACTCAAGTGGAAAAATAGAGTGTACAGATCATGGAAGGAGGGGCAGGCCACTCGGGAGGAATATAGGTCTGCTGTCAGAGGATGTAGGGAGGCATCTAGGAAAGCTAAGACCTCCTTGGAATTAAACCTTGCAAGAAAGGTGAAGGACAACAGAAAGGGCTTCTTCAAATACATTGCAGATCAAACTAACACTAGAGGCAATGTAGGCCCACTGGGGAATGAGGAGGGTGCCTTGGTGACAGAGGATAAGAAGAAGGCAGAGTTACTGAATGCCTTCTTTGCCTCAGTCTATACTGCTGGAGGCTACCCTGATGAGCCCCGGAACCCTGAGGCTCCTGAGGAAGTCAGGATAGAGGAGGAGTCTACCCTGGTTGATGAGGACTTGGTTAGGGACCAGTTAAGCAACCTGGCCATCCATAAATCCATGGGTCCTGATGGGATGCACCCATGAGTGCTGAGGGAGCTGGCGGATGTCATTGCCAGGCCACTCACCATCAACTTTGCTAAATCGTGGGGAACAGTGAGAGGTGCCTGAGGACTGGAGGAAAGCAAATGTCACTCCAGTCTTCAAAAAGGGCAAGAAGGAAGACTCAGGTAACTATAGACCAGTCAGTCTCACCTCCATCCCTGGAAAGATGATGGAACAACTTATCCTTGGGGCTGTCTCTAGGCCTATCAAGGATGAGAGGGTCATTAGGGGCAGTCAGCATGGCTTCATTAAGGGGAAGTCGTGCTTGACCAACCTGATAGCCTTTTATGAGGACATCACCCAGTGGGTGGATGATGGTAGAGCAGTGGATGTGGTCTATCTTGACTTCAGTAAAGCATTTGACACAGTCTCCCACAGCATCCTCACAGCTAAACTGAGGAAGTGTGGTCTGGATGATGGGGTAGTGAGGTGGATTGTGAGCAGGCTGAAGGATAGAAGGCAGAGAGTGGTGGTCAATGGGACAGAGTCCAGTTGAAGGCCTGTATCCAGTGGAGTCCCTCAAGGGTTGGTACTGGGACCAGTATTGTTCAACATATTCATCGATGATTTGGATGAGGGAATAGAGTGCATGGTCAGCAAGTTTGCTGATGAGACTAAACTGGGAGGAGTGGCTGACACACCTGAAGGCTGTGCTGCCATTCAGAGAGACCTGGACAGGCTGGAGAGTTGGGCGGGGAGAAATTTCATGAAATACAACAAGGGCAAGTGTAGAGTCTTGCATCTGGGTAAGAACAACCCCATGTACCAGTACAAGTTGGGGACTGAACTGTTGGGGAGCAACACAGAGGAAAGGGACCTGAGGGTCCTGGTGGACAGCATGATGACCATGAGCCAGCAATGTGTCCTTGTGGCCAAGAAGGCCAATGGCATCCCGGGCTGTATTAGAAGGGGTGTGGTTAGTAGGTCGAGAGAGATTCTCCTCCCCCTCTACTCTGCCCTGGTAAGGCCGCATCTGGAATATTGTGTCCAGTTCTGGGCCTCTCAGTTCAAGAGGACAAGGAACTGCTTGAGAGAGTCCAGCGCAGGGCCACAAAGATGATTAAGGGAGTGGAGCATCTCCCTTATGAGGAAAGGCTGAAGGAGCTGGGTCTCTTTAGCTTGGAGAAGAGGAGACTGAGGGGGGACCTCGTTAATGTTTATAAATATGTAAAGAGTGACTGTCATGAGGATGGAGCCAGGCTCTTCTCAGTGGCATCCAATGACAGGACAAGGGGAAATGGATATAAGCTGGAACATAGGAGGTTCCGCTTAAACATGAGGAAGAACTTCTTCCCAATTAGGGTAGCAGAACACTGGAACAGGCTGCCAAGAGAGGTTGTGGAGTCTCCTTCTCTGGAGATGTTCAAAACCCGCCTGGACGCGTTCTTGTGTGATCTAATCCAGGTGGTCCTGCTGCGGCAGGGGGATTGGACTAGATGATCCTTTGAGGTCCCTTCCAATCCCTAACATTCTGTGATTCCGTGATTCTGTGATTCTGTGATTCTGTGAACAACCTATTGTTTAAACAACAAAAAAAAGCTCTGCGATGTCCCATTCTCTTTTTTGCATTTCCTTTTCATCTTCTTTTTCTTTAACCAAAGGTAACTATCCTGCAGATCTTCACAGATACTCATGAGCATTTCTTATTGCTTATGGGTTTAAGCAAAGCCTTAAAGAAATCTCCTCACAGAGTAATACCAATAATTTGAATTTTCTGTTGCATTAATGATCTGGTTTTTTTATGGTGTTGTCCTATACAACGCTTGAGAAAAGGCACAGAGTCTTTATGAATCCAGCTCTGGAGTTCTAGATAGGAACAAAACAACACAAGTTCTTTACAGTAAAACTGTGAGATAGAATTAGGATTAAGATCAGGATTTGAGCTGATGTCTTAAGAGACAAGGTAAATGTTACAGAGTTTTGCAATGGGACTTTGTGATGGTTTTGGGGGTTGGAATCAAGCTTAAAGCAAGATAAGTAAGCAAAGGAAATACAGGTTTTCTAGGGGAACTATGCACCTTGCTGAGGTCACTAGTTCAGCCTATCTACAACCCCAAAGTGAAATTTTGAATCATCTCACTGAGAAAGGATTGAAATCTCTATACCTGAGGAAAAGGGCTGTAAGAGTTTTAATAGCCCTCAATCCTACTAGAATATAAGAAAACACTTTGAATTGCAAGACAATGTTTTCCTGAGATTTGTGAAATCCATGAAGCAGAGCGGTGGTGTGGATGGTGTGGGAATAATGATGCGTAAATAAATGTAGGTACAAATACAGAATTATGGCCTTAAAGTAAACAGTTCAACCAGGTGACATAGAAGGGCAGGGAAATAATGTTTTTCATCATACATGCCCTTCTGAAACAGCAAATTTGAAGCGAAGTAAAATATAAGTTCATCTGTTATTCAGCTAGACAATGTCAAGGATAGACTTTTGTTGGTGTATGGGGCAGAAGAGGTCAGCAAAGAGGAAAGTGACTTGGAATCAGCTGCAGCTTAAGGAACTATTGTCTCCAGCTGGCTGCAGTTTATGGCTAATATGAGTCCCATCAGGCAAGTGTTGAATGCAAAGAGGTGGCCAAAGCCCAGAAGGAACACACAGGAGCAGTTTTCAAGACCTTAATTCATGTATAGAGAGCCATCTTGCACAAGGAAAGATCTGAATGAGAGTGGAAGACTCTGAAACTTATAAGAATAGGTGTAGAGAAGGCACTAGTATATCTGTCGAATAAATGACCTGGTCTATGGAACCTAAGTCTTTTGTACTTCCCTTGCATGTTTGAAGATGCAACTGGAAAAAGGATTATATTCTCATCTTGGGTGCTAGCATATTTCTGATATGTTTATTTTATTGTTACTGGCAAATGTCAAGATGACATTTCTCAGATCTGCCTACAATTGCTATATGATGAGCCGTAAGTGAGGATAAACTATGCAATTGCAGCACTTAAGTGCTGGGTCCTAAATTTTAGTGCTACTGCTTCTTACTCTGTCTCTTTATGATGAGCTCACAAGAACTTCAGCTCCCATGTGGATTAAAATAATATTCTGGTACAAGCCAAATAAAAGAAAAAGAAAGAATGTATTTTGCTCTGGAGAGTTCTCCTTTGTCATCCATCTAGCCTCCCTCCTTCCCAAAGAGAGTGATAGGAAAGGTAACTCTCTTCACTCCATGTTCATCTCAGTGTCAAAGTGCTACTATATCATAGCCATTTCTCACAAAATAGTGCAATGTATAGATATACAATAATTTAAATAGCTTACTGAATAAACAAAAAATAAAAGCTGGCTCACAGAAGCGTTGAAGAGAAGAATTTAAGTAATTGGGTTGTTCACTGTGATGTAAAGCAGCATAGAAGTCATAGAGCTGTAATCAATTCTGTGCCGAATGAATACTTTTGGAAAAGCTGGTTAGTAACACTTTCTGCAGTCCTTAGTTCTTTCTTCAAGTACCGACTAGTCTTGAGGCTGTTGAGAACCCTAGAGGACAAGATCGATGCTAGTGGTACTTGGTTGCCATGGAACAAGTAGTAACACTGTAACACATGATGATGAAACATTAGAAAACAAACAAACAAAAAACATTGTGAGAAAATTACTAGAAGCACTAAATAAACAGTTACAATTGAAGAGACCTACCTCACACTGAGATATGTTGTGGGATTTGAACAGTGCTCATTGCCAGGCTGCAGCATTGGAAAATGAGACATTTCAGATTCCTGAGACTAATATTTACCTTCATGATTTCTGATTTTAAGATACGCTGAGTCATAACATCCAAAGGCAAATTGTCATTTAGTGAGGTTAAAAACCATCATAAATCATTCAGTGTGGTGCAGGAGAAATCCAGGAAAACAGTGTCCACTATGAACAAAATTAATTGGGAAGTATTGATTTTGCTTGTCTCTCTAGGTGACTGTCAGTGTCCAATTAGAGGGGGAAAACTTTTTGTGCAAAAAATATTATGTTACTTTATGTCCCTAACTAGGAAAAACTAACTTAATAAAGTCTGCTACTACTGTTGTAGCTGATTTACTGAGAACTTCTAATAAAAAAAAAAGACAACCTCCTCTAAGACTCCTGGAACATAGATTAAAAAGGGCAATGAAAGGACACAATCTAAAAGCTGAAAACAGCTGGAACAAAGGCAGAAGCACTGGTTGACCCTAGGGTAGAAAAGGAGATTGACCAGTCTGGGATATTGTCAGAGAGCAAACGCTCTGCAAGAGCCGGGAGCGAGAGGGAGGTCAGCAGCACTACGTCCACATCAGCCAGGGCACAAGAACAGTGGTGCAGAGCTGGGACAGTGAACAGGGGTGGCCAAGGGGTCTTCCTGGCCAGCCCCACTGATGAGAAAGGTCCAGGGCCGGCCAGGAAGCCGAGTCAGCAGGTCAGAGACAGCAAGGGGCAAGAGCTTGAGCCAACACGGATCAGCTGAGCTGAGGAGGGAAAGACGCCCAGCGAGGCATCTCCACAGCTCCTTCTCGCAACACAGCTGTTTTCCCAGCAGTTTTGTTCAAGGCTGCACCTCGGCAGAGCTGACCTTGAATGCTGTCAGCTAAACACTTGTGGTGCAGGGGGACAGTGTCTGAGCCTGCTGGTGCCCTGAGTGCCTGACAGATACTGACTTTGAAAATGACAGGACATGGAGCTGTTGTCAGTTTCCTGTAAGTATAAATAACACAGTATCGTGTTAACTAACATTAATGCAGAAGACCGAAGGGAAAAGAACTGGTGTAGTTACAAAACCAAAAACCCATAGTGAGATATTTAATGAAGGTGACGGAACTGTTTATGTCCCAGTAGCTTTTAATGTGCTACACATGGAATGGCATTTATTCACAAGTGTAAGGTTTGTTGTCTCATAAACCTCTTTGCTGTATTTGGCTGTTTCTTCCACAATCATAAAACTGGATCAGCACAGTACCAACTCAACTCAGTGATAAAAATCTGAACTGAATCAGGCATGACATGTGATCCCACTTCTGTAGAACTTTCCAAAGGATGTGGTAAAGAAAATAAATGAGACAAAATCTTGTCTTGCTTTCATTAGCCAGCATAAAACTAGCCTGAAGCCTGCTTATGCAAAATTCATCTTTCTGTGGCAATGCGATCTACCCAAGTTGGTTTATACCAACACTGGGCTGTGCACTACACGACTGTAGCATCTTCTGGCCCGGAACTGGGAGTCCAAGAGCTAAAGACACCATGTTGCTAGCAGTGCAGTGTTAACTCCTTTGTGAGTCATGGATTTGATGCCACTAGAATCACATGTAGATCTTCACAGCCAAGCCTGATGTTTGCACACGTACTTTACCCTGCCTTGAAAGAGATCATGCAGTTACTCTTGTGTGAAGGTGAAACGTATATAGAACAGAGTTGAAACTTTGTTCTTTCATGGGCTTAGGAAGTGAACCGCCTCTAGTTCAGTATTGTGAGATTGTTTTTTTTTTTTAAAGAATGTGTTCCTTTCATTCCTTTTTTTTTTTTTTTTGACCTTCTCTGAGTTAAGTGTTGGATTTCAAACTTTTTGTGATCCCTTAATCTTAAAATGGTCATGCAGAATGATTTCATACTGGAAACCATGAACCTAATATATCATGAATGGTCTCCCCCATGACAACTGCATCCCAGTGTAAAAAATACCTTCTATTTCAGCTATTCTTATATTCTATGTAGGCTGTGTGCAAGGTAGTATGCAATCCTAAAGACACCTTACAGAGTGGGATGGAAAGCTGTGCTCATAAATTAAGTAGCCTTCAAGCACATCAGAAGATCAGGCCTAGAAAAGACCTGTTAATGTTCATACCTCTGAAGGCATAGAGCAGGAAATATCCTGAAATGCCAAGTTCTTCTGTATTGACATTTATATTTCAAACCCTAATTCTGGAGGTATGCAGGCGAGTATGGGAAAAGATAAAGGTTTAAAGATCACGACACCTCAGTTTTAACATCTGGAGGGCATGTATAGATGTGTATGATAAGGACCCAAGACCTGAAGTGGTTTCCTGCTGAGTTGATAAAACTCAACATGGGGCTTGCTATTACCAAGTGTTAAGACAGAATTGTGTCCTTGAGGCACAAACCTGCTCGTCTCTGCAAAAAGCAGAAAACTGAAAGGAGCTCCACGTGGATGCACAGACTTAGGTCTTTGTGATTCTGCTCTGGCTTTCCATCACTGTTGTATGAAATTCAGCGTACACGTGCTACTCTTACCTTTTACTCGTGTCAGATGTTGAAGTACAGAGGCATATTTGTTGTTGCACAGCAAAGTAATTGGAGGTAAACACAAACAGATATTGAACCAGTCTAATGTGGTAGTGGGTAGGAAGAAAGTAAGTGGGTCCTTACCATCCAAGTTATGGAGGAAATTGCCTTGGTTGAAATTTCTCATAGGTAGAGTAAGGAAGTTGCTCAAACAATATTAAACCAGTGCATGCTTTCCTTGTATGCTGTGTTAAAGGGGGTTACTTGTAGCTTGCCACTTCACTGGGTACCTTGCTTGTAACTTTCATGAAGGACTTCAGACATGTGGATCACAAAAATTGTCAGGTGAAAATCATCAGCTAATTGTTATTTTGCCTCCCTTACTGGCTGAGCATCTCCCAGTCTTCCCTGGAAAGAGTCTTTCTTTTCATCTCCTAATAGTGAAAGGAGACGAAGCACTCTAGTAGCATAACCAATTCAGAAAATGAATGCGGAGTCCTATTGGTGTACCTCAGACTTCTGACACACTTTCAGAATTGCATTAGCTTTATTAATTTCAACCTACAGCTTTTATAATCAAATGTTCCCTTCTCCAACAATAAACGTTAAGGGCAGGAAAAATGTGTTTAGTACCTGTTGGAATTAGAGAGATACTAGATACAAGTAGTGCCTGAGTAAGTCACTGTTGCAGGTATTTTCATCTCTTGAAAATTAAAATAATCTTTTGGTTCTTAGTGCTAAAGTTTGCAACCATATCAGATAATTTCTCTTCCCTTTTCTCATTCCTTGTCTCCTTGGGAATTCTGTTCTCAACAGGCAATAGTAGCTTCTGATGGAAATTTCTGGTAGTAGAGAATGATTACAGAGGAGAAGAGTGTTGAGTATCTCGAACAACCAGTAGAAACTCTACAGCTGTGGAGAAAAGTGCATCTGTTTTATGGTTTGTGTGTTTTTCTGCTGGGGAAGATGTTTGATGGTGGCAGATCTCAAAGTTAAAGGATATATCTTCCACAAACAGTTTTGCTGAAGAATATGTCCTCCTAATCTGTAGGTAGAAATCCATTCCCCACTCCAGGCTTCCAGGTGGCGAACTTTTTTTTGACGTGTATCCCACAGGGAGTATGATCAGGAAAGCAGACTCTCAGTGGTTCCGAGTCTTTGCATCATCCAGGGAAACTGGAGGAACTTCTGAAAAAAATGCCCCATTGTTGCTCCAAACAGTGTTTTTTGTCTCTGCAACCCATTATACATGCAACACTTGAGCAAAAAAAGAGAAAAATCCTTGGCTCTGTTTTATCTCTTTTTTTTTTTTTTTCTTTTTTTAAAAAAAGAAAAGCTTAGGCTGAGGAATGAGAGAGAAGAGCCTTTCTTAAATGCTTGTTTCCTTCAGAACTTTTGTGCTATATTCAAGTCTTCTTTATTTGCATGTTGAATAAACTTTGTCAGCAGCTTTAATTCCACTTAAGTTATTTATCTTGTCTTACTGTGAAAACTTTTGGGCTAATTAAAGTGAGAAAATGCAACACTTCAGTGTAATGAAGGGATAATATTTGATTTAGTGCTGCAGCCACTCAGTCGACCTTAGATTGCTACAAAGAATTTCAGAATGGGTTTGAGAAGACTATTTAGTGACTGTGCTCAGCAATATTAACAGACATGAGAATTTGCTGGCATTTCTGTCTTGGACTTTTGGGGTTTGGGTTGTTTTTTGTTGTTGTCGTTGTTGTTGTTGGTTTTTTCCCTGATAGATCTGATCTTGTCTCTGGATTTGCATGAGGCTGAAATGTGCAGTCTTGCAAAGTCCTCATAATGGCTTGGAGACTCATTCAGGAACACAATTTTTTTATCTGCAAACGTGAAAGTCCACTTGATCTGTAGTCACTGTGATGATTTCAAAATACCTGGAGAATAACTCTTGCTTATCCTGCTAGATAATCTGATAAAGAAAAATTATAACTAGTATCTAGTCTGTGGTAAATACAGTATGTGGAAGAGTTGATGGCGGAGGTGAGGAAAGGCATTTCTGGGTATTCTTACAGCTTTTCAGGGTTAGTTTATCTCAGGCATGTTAAAAGCTGTAAACATCCATATATATTCACAGGTTGCATCTCTGTTCAGGAAGAAAGATAAATTTGAGCTCTCTAGATCAGCGAACCACAAACATTATCAGAAACTCTCTAGATGTGAGAAAGATCACACAAAACAGAGCCAGCTAAGAAATAAATATGAAGTAGATAAATGAACTTGAGTTGTCCTCTGTCTGCTCTTCCAAAAGCAACAAGAGACTAGACTTTCACCTAGGAAGCAAGCCAAGTGCAATGTCTGGTCGGGTATGTCAAGACATTTGAAGCTCAAGGCACTTTAATGTACTTCATATGAGTGTTGCATCACCTTCTGAAGTCCTTGATGCCTTACAGTAATGTCTAGAGCTTGTGTTGTACTCTGTCAAATGCAATGGACTTTCACCAAGTGAGTATAAACAAGCCCTGATAATAGAAAACCTGTGTTTTGCTGGAAGAAGACAAAGAAAAGATGGGAAGTCTTTCTTAAAACAGAAAAAAAAACCCTAAAACATGCTTCTGTGATTTACTGTGATCCTTTCCAAACATAGAGTTTCCTCTGCCAGTTATAGGCCACAGTACTTGGTACGTGTACAGAGATGCTAATAAGTACAGACCTATGGCTTCTTTGCAGTCTTGTTAATGCCATAAGTATGCAAAGGAAGCCAAGAGATGCAATGGAATAACTGCAAAAAGGTGGAGGCTTCTATGGAAGCACATCAGTTCTCATGTGTAGAAAAGAATATTTGTGAGATGTTAAAAAGCTCTGGAAATACATTCCCCTTCCTTCTGCACAGCATGGTGGGTGCTTTCCAACATAATTTGCTGAGAATGAAGGTCAACTGGGACAGAGTAGAGTACCAGAGTCGATGAGATGATTTTGTTAAATGAGAATGGATGTGATGGGGTGGGGAAGAATAGAAAGACTATCAAACTAAGAACTCCTTTTAATAACATTGAGTGACTTCTGCATGAGGAGTAGTAGAGACAGGCCTTAGGGTCCAATGCTGCTGCCAGCTGGACTCCTATTAACATACAGAAGTTGTTGTTGAAAACAACAGAATCTTGCCCAAAACATGTGAAAAAGTCGATATATACAACAGAACAAGACTGTAATGTATATGCTGTTAAACCAGTATAAACTTACCAACTGCATGGCTGAAACTTCTTAAACTGTCTTCTTTTGGAAAGCAAGTGTAAGTGGTGTGAGGGCAAATCAATGTTTATACAGGAACAGCTGTAATGTCTGAAAATTTAGTGTTGCATGGTAAAAATTTCTGTTCCTGAAGGAAAATAAAGTGAAAAAAAGGTTGAATTTGAGAGATGAGTTAGCTCGGAGTAGCAGCATTTATATGCCAGCAACTTGCAGAAGTTTCTGTGACTGTGGAATATGATGCTGCATTTTTAAAAAGCAAAAAACTGCATGCTTACCATAGCAACCTTTCTGTTACATAGTTCCATAGTTCACATGCTAAAAAAATACATGGCAACTTGCTCAAGAACCTCCTACACACACCTTGGCAATGTGACACAACATATTTGTAAAGATTTAGTGGAGATTGTTTACAGAAGCAATTCCCAGCATCTAAATATGGCTGTTGGGTGAAAGAAGACGAATGAGAGTGTTTTCTATCCTTGTTGTTCAGCAAAAAATTATTTCTTAGGATTACACAAAAGGCAGAGATTCGGTGACCCAGATATCATTTGATTTTTCTGTTGTGCTGTATGAAAGTGAATAGCAAAGTAGCAAGTGCCTGATCCACTGGAGATGATGAAAATCAACAGCACTTTGAAAATGCTCTAGATTAGACTAACTCTCCTGCAATCCTCACAAGTCAAAGAAATGGTGTTCCCTAATGGGCACTTAATTCATTGGTTCTCAGCGAACGCCTTCAGAGATTTCTGACATGTTCTGGAAATAGAACCGAAATTACTAGTTGATTTGATGCCTAGGGGCTGCAGTACAGTGGAGCTGAACAAATATGTAAGGGGGATTATCCCCTTCCCTGAAGCAGATATAATTTGAGAATTCATCCTGATTTCTGTTTTTAAGAACTCCTGGGATCCCACACAAGCTGATTGGCACGCGGTTTTATGGGGAGGGTGAGTAGAAAGATCTGCTCTTCACGGATTTCCCCAGCTTCCGCCCCAACTTAAATATGAAAAAATTCTGAAGGAATCCACGAAGCTGTCCTGCTTTCTGCCTCTGGCACACTGGCTGCCTGTGAGCCTTGTGAAAGAAAGTAGGCAGGGGAGGACAGGAGAGCAGCTGCTCAGCATGTCTCTGAGAAGGCATCCCTGAAAGGAAGGGCAGAGGCAACTGTGGAAGTGGTAGCCTGGTACATCCTCCAGATAAGTTTGTGATGCTGATACATGATACGTCTCTCTGGTTCAAAAGTTGTTTTGTTTTTAAGACACTCTTTGTGAGTGACCAGCTGCTCCAAACACGCAGGGAGCCAAGGGTGACAGAGCCATGCCCTCGCCAAGAAGGACACAGGACCACAGCTCCCCAACAAGGAGAGCTGCACAGGGCTGGGATGGTGAAGAGGGGTAGCCAGGGGACCTGTGACCACTGCACCAGCACCACCAATGAGGCTAGTAGGAAGTCAAGTCAGGGAGCCAAGTCAGCAGACCAGGGTCAGAAAAATGTAAGCCCAGGAAGCACGTATCTGCAAAGTGGCTCCGGCAAGAACCAAGGAGCAAGAGCCTGAATCTAAATGTAGCTCCTGAGCCAAGAAAGAAGAAGTGCTCCATAAAGCATCCCACCGCTCCTTCTCAACCAATAGCTGTTTTCACAAGAGTTTCGTCCAAGACTGCACGGCTGTCCTGCGGCAGAACCAACCTTGAACACAGTCAGCTAAACCCTGAGGAACAGGGTGAAAAGATTGCTGAGTCTCCCCTCCTCACACAGGGCCCTCACATACTGTGGCATTTTTAAGACTTTCTTCTCACTTAATTTTTACATTTAAACAGCTCCAACCTCATGGTAATATGTTAATTTCATGGGTTCTCTGTTACAGTTGTCATTCAACCCACTGCACTACAGGTTATGGATCTGGACAACATACTGCAAATAGCAATGTATCAGACATGCTAATAAAGTTGATTTCCTTCAAATGCTCGGTTGCCAGTAAGCAGAATAAACATGTATTATGAAATTATATTCTTCTGACTTGCTCCTCTCAACAGGGTGTTGCGACCGCAGAAAGTATTAGAAATGGAAAACTGTTAACCTTGTCCTGGCCAACTGCCTTGCCTCCAGTACAACGTACTGCCAACAAAGACCTGTGATTCCATGCTCCCATTCCTGCTGAGTCTGCTCTCCAGTTCCAAAAACAAAAGTAGCAGCCACACAGTCCTCCTCTGAACCCTTCCTTTCCAAACCTCCTTCTGGCACTACTTCTTCTAGCAGAGTAAGTGACAGAAAGGAGTGCGACAGAGCAGCTGCAGTAATGGCGATGGAGGCTTTGTGCGGGCATGTGAAAGAGGCAAGGCTTTGCTCAGCTTTGACCCTAATGCTGTCCTATCACGTTAACTCTGATTGTTTCTGTGTGAGCTCGAGGTGCCCACGTTGACAGATATGTGCAAGGTTGTGAGAACCGGGTCTGAAATGTCGTGAAGTGTTCAAACAGAACATGTTATAAATGGAGAAAGTATCACTTGAGTTATGGTAGGTAAGGACTGCTTTTACTCAAATGAGCTTAACAGTTCCCAAGGAGGAACTCCCATCATTTGGTTTCCTCTCTCCTCATGTAGTACCAAAATGACCAAGAAGGCAGAAGGGTCAGATTTTGGGAGCATACTACACTGACAGCTCTGTATTTGTGAGGGTGAAATCAGATTTGATTTGAGTTGATTAGGAAAAACCACCACTTTTCTTATCCTTTGCAAATGTGCTACCTATTATTATTATTATTATTTGATGTTTTTTCAGCTTTAGGTGCTGTGACCAGTCAACGCTGAGTTCTGACAGACCTCTCTAAATGCCATCATCCTATAAATCCATCCAGGAGCAGATGCAGCCCTCATGTCAATGAGCCAACCCTTGTCCTGTCCTGCCTTGTGGCAGATGGTAGGCGTAAGACTGCAACCAGGGCTGCAGATGGCAAGGCAACTTCTTTTCCGAGTAGCGCTGCCCATCCAGCTGAGTGACCCCTTTCTGGCAGATGGGACAAGAAGACTGGTGAGCTTGGGACTAATGCAGGGAGCGAGCTGAGCATCCTCTCTGTGGGTGTTTGTTCCCTTACTCCATCTGCAAGCTGCTGTTTTGAGTTCAGAGCTGGAAAAGGGTAGAGGGAGGACTAATGCTCAAGTCCTGGAGGCTGTTGCTGTGCAGAACTGCTGCGGTTTGTTCAAATCCCTTTTAAGTGCCACGCTTCTCGAACACCCCAAATCAGGGCTGGGCCCCAGACTGCCGATTTGCCCCACGCACACATAGCTAACCTTGCTCACTGCAAATACTGCAAGATCTGTGCAGCCCGTGTGTACCCACGTGGTTTCTGATACCTGCACAGAGAATTGTTGTTCGGACTCTAAATGGCTTTATACTCTCTGGGTGTTTGTTTGTTTTTTTTTAACCGGAGGTGCATCGTCTGCTGCTCTACATGTGCCAGCAGTTACAGAAGAGAGAAGCTGTGGCAGATGAGCTAGATACCGTGCAGAGCACAACTGCTGCGCTCGAGCAGCTCTTCCTGCAGTCTGGGTGCGTTATGTCCCTGCAGATATCTCATCAAGGAGTGCTCATCTCCTTTCCTCATTCCTCCTTGTGTAGATCATAGAATCATAGAATCATAGAATCGTTAGGGCTGGAAGGGACCTTCAAAGGTCATCTAGTCCAACCCCCCTGCAAGGAACAGGGATATCTCCAACTAGATCAGGTTGCTCAGGGCCTCATCCAACCGGGCCTTGAACGTCTCCAGGGATGGAGCATCCACCACCTCTCTGGGCAACCTGTTCCAGTGTTCTACAACTCTCATGGTAAAAAATTTTTTCCTAATATCCAACCTGAATCTACCTCCCTCTATTTTAAAACCATTACCCCTTGTCCTATCACAACTGGCCCTCCTGAACAGCCTCTCCCCATCTTTCTTGTAGGCCCCCTTGAGGTACTGGAAGACCGCTATAAGGTCACCCCGGAGCCTCCTCTTCTCCAGGCTGAACAGCCCCAACTCTTTCAGCCTGTCCTCATAGGAAAGGTGCTCCAGCCCTCTTATCATCTTCGTGGCCCTCCTCTGGACCCTCTCCAACTGGTCCATGTCCTTCTTATGTTGGGGACTCCAGAACTGGACGCAATACTCCAAGTGAGGTCTCACGAGGGCAGAGTAGAGGGGGAGAATCACCTCCCTCGACCTGCTGGCCACGCTCCTCTTGATGCAGCCCAGGACGCGGTTGGCCTTCTGGGCTGCAAGAGCACATTGCCGGCTCATATTGAGCTTCTCGTCCACCAGTACTCCCAAGTCCTTCTCCTCAGGGCTGCTCACGATCCATTCTCCACCCAGTCTGTAATTGTGCCTGGAATTGCCATGACCCAGATGTAGGACCTTGCACTTGGCCTGGTTAAACTTCATGAGGTTGGTACGGGCCCACCTCTCCAGCCTGTTGAGGTCCCTCTGGATGGCATCCCTCCCTTCCAGCGTGTCAACGGCACCACACAGCTTGGTGTCATCGGCGAACTTGCTGAGGGTGCACTCCATGCCACTGTCCACGTCACCGACAAAGATGTTGAAGAGGGCCGGGCCCAACACGGACCCCTGAGGGACGCCACTCGTGACCGGTCTCCACATGGACATCGAGCCGTTGACCACTACTCTCTGAGTACGGCCATTGAGCCAATTCCTTATCCACCGAGTGGTCCATCCATCAAACCCATGCCTCTCTAGTTTAGAGAGAAGAATGTCGTGCGGGACAGTGTCAAAAGCTTTGCACAAGTCCAGGTAGATGACATCCGTTGGTCGACCCTTGTCCATCGATGTTGTCACCCCATCATAAAAGGCCACCAAGTTGGTCAGGCACGATCTGACTTTGGTGAAGCCATGTTGGCTGTCACCCACCACCTCCTTGCTCTCCATGTGCCTTAGCATGGTTCCCAGGAGAATCTGCTCCATGACCTTGCCAGGCACAGAGGTGAGGCTGACCGGCCTGTAGTTGCCCGGGTCCTCCTTGTTCCCCTTTTTAAAAATGGGGGTTATGTTCCCTCTCTTCCAGTCATCGGGGACCTCGCCAGACCGCCACGACTTCTCAAATACAATGGCCAGTGGCTTAGCAACTTCATCCGCCAGTTCCTTCAGGACCCGCGGATGGATCTCATCAGGTCCCATGGACTTGTGCACCTTCAAGTTCCTCAGATGTTCCCGAACCTGCTCTTCAAGTACAGTGGGCGGTGGTTCATCCTCACAGTCCCTGCTAGTTCTTTCCACAGCTTGGGTGGTAAGACAAGAGGCTTTATCAGTGAAGACTGAGGCAAAAAATTCATTGAGTACCTCAGCCTTCTCTATGTCCCGGGTGACCAGAGCACCAGTATCCTTCCGGAGGGGGCCTACGTTCTCCTTGGACTTCCTTTTGTCCCCTACATACCTATAGAAGCTTTTCTTATTGCTTTTTATATCCCTTGCCAAATTCAATTCCTTCAGGGCTTTAGCCTTCCTCACTTGATCCCTGGTCACTCGTACAGCTTCTCTGTATTCCCCCCAGGCTATCTGTCTCCGCTTCCACCCTCTGTAGGCTAACCTCTTCATTTTCAGTTGGTCCAGGAGCTCCTTGCTCATCCACGCAGGCCTCCTGGTCTTTTTGCCTGACTTATTCTTCATCGGGATGCACCTCTGCTGAGCTTGGAGGAGGTGCTCCTTGAATGTGGACCAACTTTCCTGGGCCCCTCGTCCCTCCAGGGCCACCTCCCACGGCACTTTGCCCATCAAGTCCTTGAAGAGGCCGAAGTCCGCCTTCTTGAAGTCTAGGGTACAGAGTTTGCTGAATGGTTTCCTTGCTGCCCCATGGATCTTGAACTCCACCGTGTCGTGGTCACTGCAGCCAAGGCTGTCCTTGAGTTTCACATCACCCACCAGTCCCTCCCTGTTGGTGAGCACAAGGTCGAGCATGGCACCCCTCCTTGTCGGCTCCTCTATCACCTGCAGGAGGAAGATGTCATCCACGCATTCCAGGAACCTCCTGGACTGCCTGTGCCCTGCCGTATTGTCTCTCCAACAGATGTCAGGGCGGTTGAAGTCCCCCATGAGGACCAGGGCTTGTGACCGCGAGGCTGCTCCTATCTGGCTATAAAGCGCCTCATCTGCTCTGTCCTCCTGGCCAGGTGGCCTGTAACAGACCCCTACCGTAACATCCCCTATCCGTCCCCATCCTCTAATCTTGACCCATAAGCTCTCTGTCAGCTCGTCCTCCGACCCCAGGCAAAGCTCCACGCACTCCAGCCGGTTGCTGACATAGAGAGCGACACCCCCTCCTTGTCTCCCCTTCCTGTCCTTTCTAAAAAGCTTATACCCCTCCATGTTGACACTCCAGTCATAGGAGTCGTCCCACCACGTCTCCGTGATGCCAATAAGGTCATAGCCCTGCTCATGTGCACGCATCTCCAGCTCATCCTGTTTATTTCTCATGCTGCGTGCGTTGGTGTACATACACTTCAGCTGGGCCTCCGACAAAGCCGACTCGCTGGCTGGAGCGACAGGGGTTCTCTTGGACGGCAGTGTAAGTTCGTTTGAACATACCTGCGATCCTTCCTCAGCCTCTGGACCCTCGGTGCTGGCACTGGTGCCATGCTGACAGCGGTATGAATCTGACTTCTTGGCTGGAGCGGCTGGAATTCCCTTCTTCTGTTCTACAGGTACTTCCAGCATATCTTTATCATTCTTGATATTCCCCCCCTCCCCCTTCAAATCTAGTTTAAAGCCCTGCCAATGAGCCCTGCTAGCTTTTGAGCTAAGACCCTGGTTCCCCTCTGAGAAAGGCATGTTCCATCCGGTACCATCAGACCTGGTTCAGGGAAAGCCTCCCCATGATCAAAGAAACCAAATTTCCGTCGGTGGCACCAGCCTCTGAGCCATCTGTTAATCAAATCTGATTTTCTGTTCCTCTCTATGTTCTTTCCTGCCACTAAAGGGATTGAAGAAAACACTACCTGGGCTCCTGACCCTTCGACCAATCGCCCCAATGCCCTGAAGTCCCTTTTGATGGCCTTTGGACTTCTCTCTGTTAGCTCATCACTACCAACTTGCATTACCAGTAATGGATAATAATCAGAGGGCCATACCAGACCAGGGAGTTTCCTAGTGACGTCCCTGACCCGGGCCCCAGGGAGGCAGCAGACTTCCCTGTGGGTTGGGTCTGGTCGACATATTGGCCCCTCTGTTCCCTTCAGAAGGGAATCACCTATGACAATTACCCTCCTTTTTCTTTTAACAGGGGCAGTCAGAAGTCGTGGAGCAGACTGACTCCCCTTAGGCAACCCTCTGCGTGGGCCCTCGTCTATGTTTTCTTCTTTTGATGAGGTTTTAATACCGATGGTAGTCTGATCCGGCTTTGGAGACACCTCCAAGCAGGGACAGCCATCACCCTCCCTGTCATCTAGTTCCCCTTGCAGAGCACTGTACCTGTTGCATAAGGACACCTGGGGGGGCAAGGGAATTGCTATTCCATTGCGCTTGCCACGCCGAGCAGGGACCTTGTGCCATTGCTCCTTGTCCCCTAATTCCTCGCATTCCCTGATCCCCTTTACCCTCTCCACTTCTTTCTGCTCTGCCACAACCAGATTATGGCAGCTGTCAATTTCCCTCTCGCTTTCCCTGATTATTCTTAACCTGCTCACCTCCTCCCTGAGCTCCAGCACTTCATCCTGGAGCTGCGCCACCCGGCTTAGCAGGTCATCAACCTGCTCGCACCTCACGCAGCCATCCTCAGGGTTGCTCCCAGCTTGCCACTACTACAAAGCCAGTATTACGGTCTACTCAGCCTCCTATTTGTATTAATTGCATATCTGGGAAACTCTGTAAAGTAAAATGTGCTGTGATTCTGTGTAAACATACAGCAGCAGCACCCAGAAAAATTGCTCAGAATTTGGCAATCCTTTTACAATGCTAAAGTTATCTATTTTTTACCTCACTAGGGAAAAGCAACATTTAAGAGACAGCTAGGCTCTGTCCTTTGTAGCAGAGGAGATGTAATACAAGGTGTTTTAACTAGCATTGTAATTAATCCTAGGTTTTTTAATTTTTATTTTTAAATACGCAAGGTCAAGTGTTGTGGTAGATAGTGTGTTGGCTGCTTTGGTCGCTTACCAGTGAGAGGACCACTGTCAGTTCTTGAAAGTCTGGTGGGTTAGTCTTAGCAAGAAATTGAAACAGATGAATGAGCTTTCTGATCCGGGGAGGTTTTAAAAATTCCTCTAACCCTGGTATAGAGAGAATTATTTCCTTAGGTTAGAAAAAGCTCTCTGTGAGGAGCTGGGAGTTTAAAAGCACTGAAGCTGAACTCCTTAGATGCAGCTGCTCTTTACAGGCTATTTTGTTTCACAGCCTTCCCTCCAGTACAGTTCAAGTTTCATGGTGATTTCAACAAGCCCTTACAAACAGCTGCTGCATTTTGACAGAAAAGACGCCTGATTTCTGACGCTGCTGAGCTTTCCCTCTGAGCTACTGACAGAATGGCTAACTTTCTTAAAAAAAAACACGCATGTGGTGTTTCATCATTATCTCATTTTCAGAATATGATTTTTGGGACTAGTCTGAGCTAATTTAACTTCCCTCTCATGGCACTGAGATTGACAGTATTTATAGCAACCTAATTTAAGTTTTCTCTTCCCCAAATGGATATGCTGTTAATACTAAGTTTAAAGAAGTACTTGGATCTCCCAGCAGGCTCAGTTTTCTGGTCTAGAAGGCTATTGTAGGTGGTATTTAGTCAGCTGCTGGAAGACAGCCTTGTGCTCTCAACAGTTCAGTTGGTGATCTGGCTGGCAGTAGTACTTGCTTTTCTCCTTGCTTAATCAATTTGCTCATGTTAAACTGCTCTGGAATGTCAGTCTGTTGGCAGAAATGAATGTATGCTATAGGGCTATGGATTTATAGGCCAAGTGCAAGGTCCTTCACGTGGATCGGGGCAGTCCCAAGCACAAGTACAGGCTGGGCGGAGAATAGATTGAGAGCAGCCCTGAGGAAAAGGGCTTGGGAGTGCTGGTGGATGAGAAGCTCAACATGAGCCGACAATGTGCACTGGCAGCCCAGAAAGCCAACCGTATCCTGGGCTGCATCAAAAGGAGCGTGGCCAGCAGGTCAAGGGAGGTCATTCTGCCCCTCTAGTCTGCTCTCGTGAGACCCCACCTGGAATACTGCATTCAGCTCTGGAGTCCCCAGCACAAGAAGGACATGAGCTGCTGGAGCGGGTCCAGAGGAGGACCACAAAGATGATCCGAGGGCTGGAGCACCTCTCCTACGAAGACAGGCTGAGAAAGTTGGAGCTGTTCAGCCTGGAGAAGAGAAGGCTCCGGGGTGATCTTATTGCAGCCTTCCAATACTTAAAGGGGGCCTACAGGAAAGCTGGAGAGGAACTTTTTACAAGGGTATGTAGTGATAGGACAAGGGGCAATGGCTTTAAATTGAAAGAGGGCAGATTTCGATTAGATATAAGGAAGAAATTTTTCACTCAGAGAGTGGTGAGGTACTGGAACAGATTGCCCAGAGAAGTTGTAGATGCCCCATCCCTGGAAGTGTTCAATGTCATGTTGGATGAGGCTTTGGGCAACATGGTGTAGTGGAGGGTTTCCCTGCCCATGGCAGAGGGCTTGGAGCTAGATGATCTTTGAGGTCCCTTCCAAACCAAACCATTCTATGATTCTATGATTCTATGATTCTATGATTCTATGATTCTATGATTCTATGATTCTATGATTTGTGAAGTTAAAAACTGGTTTTTAGGTGCTATAATATTGAAATGACAGATTTCTTCTCTTGAGTATGCTGTGAGTAGCAGGGAAAGTTTTTGGATCTCATGATTATGATCATCCCCTCACTACCCATCTCCACTTTCTCTCTCCTCAAACGTCTTTAAAAATGAGTTAAGCTTCTTTGGTATAGGTGCTGATTTGAGATACTATGTTTGTGTTCTCATGTTTTTCATTGTACTCAACACTTGCCAGTAGGTAAAAGAGAAGCTAAAGTAATATTTGGTCGACCCGATTCCCTGTCACAGATTGAAGACAGTTCAGAAGCTGATCACAGGTATCGTCATCTGCATTTTGTTAGTGAGTCTTTTCATCTCCCTTATGATGTCATACCTTGCCTTTTCAACAACCAGTTACCTTTCAGCTACGACCTGATAGTTTCAGAAAAATAAGTGCAGTTGACATTCAATGATTTCAAACTAAACCGGGAGATTTTACCATCTCTTCACAGACTTATAAAAGAACTTTTGAGGTGGGAAAAGAAAATAGTTCCAGATTGCTCAGTATTTAAGATGCAAAGAGGCAGATTTTTATTTAAAAAGAAAAATAAAAATCTTTGCAACTCCTCAGTGTTACCTGTCCTAAAGCAGCAGTCATGCTGCTTTATTCCATTTTCCTGAGTGTTTCCACATTCCCAAAGGAGAGTGAAATGGCTATTGTCAATGGTTTAGTGGTAGACACCAAACTCTTGATACTCTTCAGAAATTTTCCTCTAACTATCCAGCAAGTGATCCTTAATTTTGGTTCTGTGGCTTTTGAGAGAAACAATGCTGGGTGCCACAGCTGAAACAAAACTTGTAGGTTTTGGCTAAGATTCATACCATGACCAGAGGTAAAGGATCAATATTTATTGCTCACTCATGAGCTCTATTGTTTAGATATTTTCCTTGTTATCCACGAGGACACTACAGCTTACATCAGTGCAAAGCGTCTTACCGGCACAGAAGCCGTGTTTGTCAGGCAACTGCAGCGCCAGCATCCGCGGTGCTCACCACAAGTAGGCATGGAAGTCCCACCTCTGTGGAGAACTGCCACATCTTCCTGTGAAGATGCCATTCAGGCAGAAACACTGCTATCATCCAGACTAACCAAATCCAGTTATACACTTCACTTGTCCCTACCACACTTCCAGCTGTTGTTGGGCAGATGCAGATGCATGTGTCACGTACAGTATTCCTGCAAAGCCCTGAACCTTGTCTTTTTCTTGTGGTGGCAATAAGCTTAAACCGAAGCCCTTATTTGCATCAGCCTCTAATCAGGACTGTAAAGCAGCAAGGTAAGATCGCAAAGGGCTGGGACTCTCTTACTTTACTACTGCTTTGTGCTAAGGACAGACAGACCCAGTCTGTGTTTCCTACTCCGGTTGCACAATCTGAAGGTATGTAAGGTTTGTGGAGGGATCCTCCACTATTTAGTGGTCCTGGGGGAAAAAAGTCTACTTTATGCTAGAAGACAGTCCACAAAGGAACTTGCTGCTACCATAGCCAGAAATGAATAAGTATTCCAGTGAAGACATGGCCAGAAATATCATTGCCTAGACAAGTTTAGACTTAGGTAATTACTTGTTTAGAAAGATAGAACAGCATCCAGTAATAATTATATTATTTAAGACTGTGATTTTAGCACCTTCTTAAGAAATGCAGTATCTCTGACCTACGCTTCTCGAGATACAATTTCAGAAGCGCAGCGCTAAGAGGAACCTGCTTTGGTTTTGCCCTCTTCCTCTTCCCTCCATCCCCCCCTGAAGGTCGCACACTTGAAAGCACTCGGGTACCTTTTCCTTCATTATCTCACATAGGAAGCACAAAGGAAAAGACAGACCTGTGTAAACTTTTGATCCATGTCTCTTCTGACGCAGACTGTTTAGGAACTCAAAATACACTGCTTTTCATCCTAAATGGGATTTTCCTAAAAGTAAAAGAAGTTTTTGGTTGAAATAATAAAATTTTGAAAGAAATCTATCTGGGATAACATACTCTCTATTGGTGTCAGACACTAAAGAGCCTCCTGGTTGAGGCTGCCTTTGACATTAATGTATTAGGTGACAACAGGCCACCAGAGACACAAGTGCAGTTGTTTCCTGTTGTGTTTGCCATCCTTGGATCTTCACATTGATTCTTGGTTGTAGTCAGCCTTGTACCGTGGTCTCCAGCTGTCAAGGTAATGCCTCACATGAGAAGTGGTAGAGGGCTCCTGTCTACAAGGGAGACTGCAGTTAAGATTTATTTTGCAAGATGATACTTAAAGTTCTTAATATGTTCTTAATATGAACTTCATATTTTTCTTTTAGCCTTAACTTATTTCAAGAAAAATAGTTCTGCAGAAATTCAAGTAGATTTGATTACACCATCTTGGCTTTCAAACACATTTGAGAGAGACTCAATTTCTCTGTCAGAGAATACAGTAATTAAAGCAGAACTATTTCTTTTCAAGTCCAATTTCACCTTATTGCTAAAGCCTTGTTTTCAGTTTTCATTTTCTTCTGCTGTGCTGTCAGCCATTTACCTTCAGGAATCGCTGAAGTGACTGGAAGGACAGCTGATCTTTGTTCTTTCTGCAACTAATTTTGTCAGCAAACAAAACCTTCCATTTCAAGAGATCTTGCAGAAGACACCTGTCTTCTTTATGTGCTCTAGTGCTAAGCAACCCTTCCTTTTGCATTGCTAGTTGTCTCCTTTTGAATTTGCTTGAGAAAAAAAAAAAGTATTATCCTCCCCAGCCCTTCCTGTTTTCTTTACTAAATCTCTACTGAAATTTGAAAGATTCAGAAAAACACCTTGAGATGTATACAAGGTTTCAATTAAAATTCAACCTATTTAAGAGAATGGGGACTTAGTAGCTGCAACGACAGCAGCAGATGATTCAAATACAGCTCAAATTCAGTTGTTTGGAGAGTGCAGCCAAAGAGGTTGTAGCTGGCTCATCAAATTAGACCCTACATTTTTATTTACATTACAGTCAGCAGTTTCACTTATTTGCAGAACACATACAATAACTAGTTTAAACAGATAGGGTTTTCAAAATTTAGGAGGAGAAGGTGTTGTTTAGGGATGATCTTTCCAATCCAAGTCATTCTATGATTCTATGCAAATTGCTATCCAAGTGTTACAATATGTGAAGCATCAAGAAATTTGATAAAAGCTAATGCACTGTCCAAGCTCTAAAATTAAGTTGGTAATTTGTGACTGGCATATGGATTTAGGTGCTATATGTGGACACTTTTATGGCCAACATTAAGAAATCAGTATTTCTCAAAAAATTTGCTCACTCAGAAATGTGTGACCATGTAACTGAGTGCAAAGACTATTATTAAGACTATTAAGTCCTGCTAACAGCATTAAAACTCTAAAGTTTATTTAAGATGTTTAGAAGAATCAAGGTGTACCTTAATTCTTGCTGTACTACACCAAGCGTTTGGTTTATTTATTGACATCTGTTTTCTCTGTAATTATTTTTCACATAGCATCATCCTGTCTTTTTTTTTTTTTTTTTTTTTTTTCTTTTTCCATATGTGGCAAATAGATGCTAGACAGATGTTCAGATTTAATGAACTGGGCCCTTTGGTAAAAACTCTTGAGGACAGAGTGTCTTATAAAGAAGACTTGATAACTTCTGTGGCAAAGTAATATTTGCAAGATTTTTATTCCCAGTAAAGTGCTAATGTTAACTGTGCGGGAGAAGAATTTTGGTCTGTTTTAGTTCTTGCATGTACAAACACGATGTACATCCCATGCATTGGAGTAACGCATGATTAGTGTCTTCAGAACTGTAGACTTGCAATGCAAAGGAGTCAGTCTTGAACATGACTAGCAAGATGTCCACAAAAAGTTCAGAATTAGTAGGACTATGTGTAAATATTCACCAGTTTTGCACGTGCAGTGGAATGTACCTCAGAGATGAAGACATGTTTATTGGATGCAAACAATTAGAAGGGCACTGCTGTGGTGGTGGGCTTTCTTTTGCCATGAAAGCAAAAGTTTGGGATATATGGTAGAGTGGAGATAAGGGAGGAGGGAATGAAAATCTTCAGCTTTGTTGTCAGGCTACAGACAACTGCACAACTTATTCCCCTTTCACTGCTTAGCCTTCATGTTTTAAGATCTTTGGGGAAGGGGGCGTGGGTTGAGGTGTCCTACTGTAAAAGTGAACATAAGACATTGAAAAATAGAATTGATACCTAATATCTCATTATGTTGAGGAGAAATAAAAGCATCAGTGGTAAATGTGGGCTGAGAGCAGAAGGTAGACTTCTTTACGTGTACATAAGCAAATGCTGGTGTGCTTTAATATTTACATGGCTAGATTACTCTGGCCTGAAAAGCTGTGTTATAAGCTAGTGAGTGTCTGAGGTATTCCAGATGCTTCAGACTCCAACTCCTGAGGAACTGCAGATGCTTTCTGAGCAGTCCTGTAGTTCGTGCATGAAGCACATGTTAGGAGTCTATAAGCAAACATTCCTTCTTTTCTTCTACTTCTCCACCTCCTAGCTGCCTCTGGAAAGTGGCATGTGCATCACTGCCACAGATCAGCCAGGAGGTGTAATTAATTAACAAAATGCCTGTGTTCGAAAGCAGCCTTGTGCAGACGCCCATCTTAGGATTCTCTGCAGTTGTAGGTGAACCATGCTTTGTGACTCAGGCAGTGATTCCCAGTTCATTCTCTGTTACCAATAACAGTGCAATAGCTAGCTAGCTAGCTAATTTTGGTAGAGGTTAATATCTCTGTGGGAGCACATAAAGTGCTTTGACCTGGCTTCCTAAAGCAGAGAGGAATGCAGGATTATGCAATCAATCAGTCCCTTCTTTCCTGTTGAAAGAGTCAGCTAATTCCAGAAAAAATTAACAAAGTGAAAGAGTAAAATCAAACATTTTTTTCAAAACTTCTAGGACCTTATCAGCTGTGGGAAGAGAGGACCTATTACTGTCCTGCTGGTAGAAGTGCTGTGGCATGGCAGCATCCGTGCAGCAGCTGGATCCTCAGCCACAGTCTGTTGGACAAGCAGTTTTGTAGTCCCTTCTCTCATGGGACTGCTTATCTTTAAGTCTTAGTGGCTCATGTAGAAGATGTTGTGTGATGTGTTTGGAGAAAAGTGATGGGTTTTTTTGTAGTTGTTTGTTTGTTTTGTTTTTTAAAGCAAATGATGATATGAGGCTGACTGGTCTGGATTCCTACACTGCCTTTCTTGCAACAGCAGACACATTTCAGTCATCTCTTCTAGACCAGTTTGTGACAACCAAGCTAAAAACACCCGCTTGAAGTTTGGTAAAAAAGTTACTAGCTGTGCAGATCCAGCTGCACGTGAGCAGAAAGGGTGCTGAGGTTCACGAGCGTTCGTGACAGCTCTGGTTTGATTAAGTTGACATTCAGTACTCCACTGCTTCCTGTCGTATGAGTGTGCCCACTCATCTGAAAGACTCAACTATGCTCAGGGACCGCTTTACCCCTCTTTCTGCTCTAACAGCTGCATTAAAATTTGCAAGTGTTTGTAATGAAAGCCCAGAGATCATGAAAGGTTTCCCAATATTATTCTTATTTAACTGGCAAACTAGTTTTAATTAGCATGGCCTCTCTTTCCCTTTCCAGCTTCATTTGTTGCTAGAAGCTTTTTAGGTTTGGTATCTTGTAGAATTCCCCAGGGAAGCTTGTAGCTTATTTGGTCTCTGACCTCTCAGAGGGAAGCAACCGTGCAAGACTGTAAGGACTGAAGTTCTTGGACAGGAGTTTCAAAGCAAAGAAATAAATTGCACAAATTGACAGGAATTAATGAACAGAAAGAAAATATCAAAGGCAGAATATGCAGGTTGTCGTTGTTTTAGGCTGATCCAGCAACTAAAACTCACACAGTCTCTCCTTCTCCAGTAAAGTAGAGAGGAGAGAAAAAAAAACCAAAGGGACTGAGGGTTGAGACAAGAACAGAGGGAGCACCCACCAACCATGGTCCTGGGCAAAACAGGCAGAGCTTTCTCAAAGCAAAAGAGTTTATTAATGATAACTTAGAAGGACAAAGGGAAACAAAAAACCGATTACTCGAGAGGACAGAAAGAAACAAACCCAGATCTTAAAACCGACGCCTTCCCCCCTCTTTCCTTTTCCTCCCGGCTCTACCTCCTCCCCCCAGCAGCACAGGGGGCAGGGACTGGGGGAGTGCAGGTCAGTTCATTCCGTGCTGTTACTGCTGCTTCTTTCTTAAAGGAGAAGGAGTCCTTACACCCTTTTCCCCTGCTCCAATAAAAAAAGGCACCCGGATTTGAACCGGGGACCTCTTGATCCTCTTTTTTTGAGGAGGATCTTAATCTTCATTCTTGCTAATGATCTGTCTAGAGTCTTAGCTTTTTATTTAGCTTTTTCAATTTTAGATAGACAGCAGACTTCAAATGCTTATGGCATTTGATACTCTTCCAATTTAGTTGTCATGGCCAAAGAAGTTGCAGTGTATTTGAAGGGAGACCTCAAACCCTGAAACCAACACAAAATGAAAAGTGAAAAGGAAATGCCATAAACAGCAGCACAAAACCCAAAGCTTTAGTAAAAAGGTTTAGGTTTTTTTTGCATTATCACTTGCTAAAGTCAAAGGTTCCCTTGGAAAAAAAGATATCTAGGACCAAAGGTGCTATTAATATAGAGTAAAGGTGGTTTTAACAAAATTGATACACTGACATATCTGCCCTTAAAAAAAAAAAAAAAAAAAAGAGGATCTGGTATAATGAAAGCTGCAGTCATGTGAGAGTTGCTCATTTCCCTGTTCATGCTGTGTGACCCTGACTGCCAAAGTTAAGTGTCAAGGATTTGCAGGCAGTGTATCTGAAAGGTTATGTCTTTTTGAAATACGATATGCAAATTCCATGTGCTTAGCAGAGAGCTGCCAAAAGCTTGCTGGTCAAAACGTCCTCCTGAGCAGCAGGTGGCCTACAAGCTTAGGGGTCTGATCTTGATTGAGACCTCCAAATTCTGCCATTGTTTCATTGTTGAACTTGCAGGATGAGTTTCCCTTCTGCTTTTAAACTTGTATAGCCTTGGATGCCTTTGAGGGAGGGTAAGGATACTCTCACTGCGTGCAGACACCCAAATCGCAAGACAACCCCAATCTTTGCTAACCAGTACACAAGATATTTTGCCCTATTGTCAATATGGATCATTCAAAATGCTGGTAATAAAGGAAATAAAACAGAGATGGTAGCATGTACTTTCCATGATGTGAGGAGGGGTTTTATGTGATGACCACAACACCTATCCGTTTCAGCACCCTGTTGCTTCGGTATGCCGTGTTCTGTTTAGTGCTCTGGCAGATGTCCAATAGCTTGAATCAGAGTGAATAAGGTAACTGCAAAGATGAACGGATTTGTGTAAACAAATGTGATTTTGAGCACCTTGAAGAAAAGCCAGGGAAGTACTCTGCTATTACCAAAGTGAAGAAAAACAAGTGAATAATGTATAAGCACATCCATTACGTGAAAAAAATTGTCCCTTAAGGAAAAAAAAAATACTGTAAGTTGTGATGAACTGTAAAAAGATGTATTATACAATTGAAAGGCTCTGGGCTTTTAAATAATGACATAATGGCCAGAGTAAGGAGGTAACTCGCCTAGGGGGTGAGAAAAATAATGATGAGCATCCTCATGCCTTACGAGCTATGTTCCTATCTCCTCGCTGAGAAAAGTCTGCCAGTATAAGTAGTACTGACATTTGCTTCCCTTCTCCAAAAAGAAGTTTAACAGGTGTCACAACTGATCTATAGCTAAGAGCAAATGAATTGTCATGGCAAGTTTGTGTTACGGGTCTGACTTTATCTACAGATGCTAGGAGTCTACAGGGCCCTGCCTTTCTAACTTAATCTACCTAGAAGTAAGTACTGCTCCACACTATCTCAGTCTCTGATGCTCCACAGTGGTCTGCACTTTCTTAATCTACCTGGAAGCAGATACTGCTCCACACTGTTGACCAAACTGTGGCATTGGAGGGACATGTGCTCTGTAGGGGGAAGTTAGCCAAATGTGTTTTCAGGGAAACGTTTTTTCATTGAGGACAGATTATCTAATGAAGAAGCATTGTTCTCCTTCATGACTTAGAAAAAAGTGAGGGAAACTTCTGCTGAATTGCAAATGAGTATGCGTCAAGAAATATGTCCAGTGCAAGTATAAGCTACCATTATTTGATCTGGAGAAAAACATTAGTCTTGCGTGTGCTGCAAAGCAGGGATTAAGCTAACATCTTTAGAAATATCCCACTCCTGTGCCCTTACCAGGTAGAACCATTTTATTTACCACGAACACATTTGAAAGGCTTCGTTTATTTTTTGTTTTGTCTTTGTTCCCATTCAGACCAAAGAAAAGTGTTAAAAGCTGATGTAGTCTGAACTATTTCCCCTTGTCCTCAAGACCTCTGCAGTTAGGTGGCTTCACAGCTCCCGGGGACTGCAGCAGAAAAGTGGTAGAGCCTCTGCCCCATCCCCTAGTGCTGGGAGCCACACAAAAGCCACTGCTTTGATTTACTTTTCCTTAATGGCTATTATTTGCTAGAAGCTACAATACTAGTGGACTTCCCTTCTGTCCTCCTGGGGAGCAAACATGCAGTAAAATACCTTCTTTACTTTGGATGATGTAACAGGTCATGAAGATCTAGTGTGCAAATGCATAAATTTTTTACAGGAATTAAGAGGCTATTAATGCTAGCTGAGAAGATGAATTTATATACTAATAAAGGTGTGTTAATCTTACAACGACAGGTGCTTTAGAAAGTTAAATCTGAAATGAAAATCGTTTATTCCTTTAAATATTAATTCTTGACTGATTTATATATTTTGGTGTATATATGTATAAAAATACATGAAGTTTGTGTGCACCATTCTCCATTAATTTTTACTTATTTTCTCTCCACTTGTGTCAGGAAACAGCTACATATTCTTGGCTTATAATGCTGTAAGGCCCGCAATTAACCACACTTACACAGAGTGCCAGCTATTTGATGTTCAAATATTCTCTTCCTGGCCTTATCTGACTTCCTCAGAAATTAGTAACAACCAGTTGAAAATCCACTGGGAGGATTTCTAGTTAGCAAGGGGGCAGCTACTGCTAAAATTAACCCTTTACAACTTGTGGAAACAAAAGAGTCTCTTCGAGGCAGGCATGAAGGAGGAGTTCAGTTGTAGAGCCCTGACACTAGTTATGTTAATTAAACTCCTGGCAGAGCCGAGAGTGGATGCCTTTGTTCATTAAGACCTGAACAGGTTATTTCAGAGAAACCAGTAAATCTATTCAGAGTTGAAAGGCTGTAGCTGCCACAGGTAAAATAGCACTGGGTCTCAGCATCTGACCAAGAGGTGAGAAGTAGTATTTACTCTTTCTGATCCTGCTAAAGTACTAAGAGCTTTGTCTAAAGCCTGTGGAAATCTGTTTAAAAGGCTATCATTAATCTTGACTGATTTTGTTTTCAAAATATTTCTGTGGGTTTTTTTGTGGTTTCAATTTTAATTTATAACCTTTTCAATCTTTCTGTAATTCTCTTCCCTATCCATTCCCCGTTATTGGCATGCTGGATATTTTTCCTCTTGTTGTCTTTGCTGTAGAACTGATAGGAACTGGCTGAAATTAGGCGAATGCAAATTTTCTGTTATCCAACGAATTTTGAACTTTCTTGGCTGGGAGGAAGAGTGAGGTGTTAAGTAACAAAAGCATGACTCCAGACCAGTAGACACGCCACAGGTACCCATGCTAGACTTCTATGCATCTGTCACTACTGAAAGAAAATACAAATGACAAGTGTGTGGAAGTCTGAAAGAAAGCAGGTCATCAACAGTAGCCATTTTTTTGGGGGGGGTAAGGTTTGAAGGAAGCATCCATATTTTAAGATAAATCTTAAAATAATGCATGGACTTTTTTCTTCGAACCACAGAACTCATCTCTGGCCTGTAATTCAAAAAATATTGAGATAATGCAAGTCCGAAAGAACAGAGAAGCGTAACTTATCGACTTATCCTACGTACTTCTTTTAGAGTCTAGTATAGCTGAAAACAGTGATGTTACATAAATATTTCAGCAGCAAATCCCCACGTGATTCTTTTAAAGGGACTGGTTGCATGTTACAAATTACCTCTGAAATTGTTGAACCTCTTGTAAAAGAAATCACTTAAACATTTTACATATAATTAAATTTTTGCAATGTTTTAAGTGAAAAGTAAATGGCAATAACACTGTTGGTTTATCTTTTTCCCTTCATTTAGTGTGTAACCAAGTACTATTCTAGCAGTTTTGTTTGTGTGTCTACTACAAAAATTCTTATATTATGCCCCTATGTTATGCTCTTGGGAGTTTAGAGAGACCCCATTTAACTGAGGGGAAATGAGGTTTAAAAAATAATTTTAATGGTATTTTAGAACCGGGGCTCTCAAAAGACTGTGAATGCTACTCGACTTGTATTTTACATACCTCCTTCCAAGATAGTCAGCTGTCTAGTGGAATACTCAGGCCTGGATTTGGCATCCAAAGCATCATGGAAAACAACAGAGAGAACTAACTCATCATGCAAAGATGAAGGAGTGGGGCAGCTTGTTTTGAGGGCCAGCTGGGAAGGATGATTAGAAGAAAAATGCCCAGATAATTAAAGATGAGCAGGTAAATTGAGGTGAGGGGAAAGGATTTAGATATTTAACAAGAAATACTTCTCCCTAATTGGGTGCATCACTCCACTCCTCTTGGAGTTAAGCTTTTTCTTCTTATATTTGACTGCCTCCTAAAACACAGCTGAAGAGGAGACTCTTTATCTCCTAGCTCATCACTAATTGTACAACAGGTACTCAAATCCTTCTATGAGAAATCTGCACTAAAACGCTAGTTAATGCTTTTAATCTCTGAGTTTAACACCTCAGTTGTAGCTATTCTGTACATTGTCATGTCTAAGCAATTTTCACCTTGATCAGACTAAGCTTTTCTGTCACCATCACTCAAATAGCATATGGTTTAACTTTAACCAACTTGCTAGGTTTGGTCCATGTGGTATAAACAATATAGTAAAAAACAACTTTAACATTGTCTTCATGTTTGCTTATCGCAGTTATGGAACATAACATTCAATAAAAATATAACGTCCTTTATTAGCAAAGTCAGCACTCTTTAGTAGAATTTCAAGCAGCCATCTCTGTGACCTTTCAAGTCAATCTGTTTTCCTAAAGCAAGAAAATGTACAGTATGGCATATTCTCTTTGCTGATTCATATAAATACCTGTATTTCTTTACTGCGGGAGCATTTCATATAAAAGTTTCTGATTACAGTACTGAAATCTGGAGTTTAGACGTCAGCTTGTGTTAACAGAGTCTTCACTCTGTATCTAAGACCATAATGGAAAAGCAGCCAAAATAATCTGATGGGCCTGATTTTAGGATAGGACATGCCGGGTGCCTCTCAGGGCTGCGACGATGTTATAAGAACCAAGAGTGGGCAGGCCAGCAGGCTGGCCAGGTACGGCCAGTGACAGGAGGGGAGCAGGGTGTGTAAACACCTGCCAGTAGAAGCTTGATGATCTGCTGGCTAATGAGATAAATTTGGTAGTGTTCATTTGTGGGATATTACTGTGCTCAAATATAGTACTTGGACAGGTAAACAGCAATCTAACTAGTGTTTGTTTTCCTCATAAAGCCAAAAGTATTGGTAGCCTGTTGCGCTGGAGATACTGTAAGTGTTTCTGAATGCCTACAGGGCAACACAGCTATTGGAAAGGAAAAGCACTGAACTTGGTAGGGCAACCTATGAAACTGCCTGTCTTTACTGCTGGCTCCCTATGGGGTTACTCTCCAAAGTGCAGAGTCACTCCATTATTTCTGGAAAAAAAAAAATTATTTGATCATTCTTTCTGTTATAGAAAAACTTTTAAAGTAATTATTTTTTTACTTCCTCTTTTAAAAATGCTATAGGCCTTTTTTTTTTTTTTTCTTTTTCCTTTCTTTCCTGTAAAACTAAGGTGGGGATAGAAAAAGACTAGGACTAACTTCACAAGAGATGTTTAACACTGGCATTAGTTCTCAAAGCGTTTCTGGCATTTGCATCATTGAGCTGCTCTCTGTCTGGTTTGCTTCTAAATCCCACCAGAAACAGCTTCGTTTTTTTTAATATTGCACTTGCGCAATGTTGCCTGATGCACAATTTCAGACTGTGTCTGACTCCAAAGTGGAAGGAGCAAACCACCAGGTTGTCAGCGCATCTTCCCAGCCAATGAGACAAGAAAGAGGCTGTAGGGAAATATGTGCTTAGCACTTTTTATGGGGATCTGAGCCCAGCCTTCCTGCTTTCCAGAGGAAAGCATCCCCTCGTAGGGAGAATGAAGCTGATGGATGGATAGCCGTTACAGTACACACCTGGAAAGGAGCAGGAGAAGAAATCTGTGTGCCAGTTCTTGCTCTAATAGGTATCTTTATATTTGAGTCATCTGAGCACATACAGAAAAATAGGCAGCTGAATCAAACCACCTTACAGAAATGAAAAATCCTTTTTTCTTCCAAGTGTCAACCATGCTTTTGGGTTAATTCAAATACTTGTCCTCAAAAAAAAAAAAAAATCTTTTTTGGCAGAAGCACTGAACTCTTATTTACAGGAGTGGGTGATGTACATATATCCCTGAGGGATTAGAAATCAAATCTTGGGGAAAAGAGTGGTATTTCCTATAGCTTACTTTGAATAGAAAACTCGATTGGTCTCAGTAACTTGCCTTCCATGGGAGAGTTTTCTAGCAGAAATGCCAGGGCTTGCAACAGAAGATTTTCTGACAGCCATCTTGCGAATTACGTGAAGCAATAATACACATGCAGCTTCAGGGAAGCTTCTGGCTCTGTAAGTGAACTAAACAGGGCAGTGGGATGGTGCTTATTCAATTCACAAGACCGAAATCACCACAACCTTTGCTGGGCTCCTTTGTGCAGTTGCCTTGTACCTCGTCTTAGTGCTCAGTCAATTAATCAGGCACCCAGACGAACTGAGCCAGAACCGGTCAAACAACTGTGAAACAACTTGTGAAGCAGAACAAGGCGTGCTGTTCTGCGGATCCTTGCAGGGCAAATAGTGTGAGTCAAGGCAGGTGGAACTTTGTATCCTGAATCGTCCATTCGAATGCCACCAGCCAGTATCTGGTTGTTTCACAAACACTTGTAAGAGGTGTTTTCTCCACCAACTTAGAAGGTTACAAGAGGCCTCTACATCTGACAATGTCTTTTTTACATCTGCTAAGCAAAGATCAAAGAGGGGTAGGGTGAAGACAGCTTAAAAAAAAAAGGGAGAGACTTTGCCTATCTGCTTGTCATTTAGAAAAAGCTTAATGTATAAATGTCACAGAAACAAGCTGTTCCTACTGAATAAAACCAATACTGTTCTTCATATTTCTCCTTTCTTAATCTTTTTAATGCAGAGGAAAAAGAAAGCAAATGTTAAACAGTTAAAAGCAAATATTTTCTATGGTAGCCGTCTAGTTGTCTGTATTTTATTTTTTTTTTCGTCTAGTCGTCATTGAATATTGTATGCTACAGCTGGAGATCTTTGAGCAGAGAGCTGGCAGAGGAAATAGATGTTCACATGAGTGAAGTGTGGGCTACAGACAATGCCCGTATGGTGCCACCAAACACCAGATCATGCCTACATTGTCTGTAGAGATGGCCGGTGTCCTCTTCATGGCATATGTGGACATGGTCTCCAAAGGACAATTCAGACCTATCCATTGACCACTCATAGAGAGGCTGCAGCCTGTGCCAGCTGAGGATCAAACCCTCTTTCTGCCCTATTTCTACCTCTCTGAAATTTGTTGCAAAACTTCTTTGGAAAGCCTACTCACTACTTGCCCATCTCTCTTCTGTTTCCCTTCTGCTGAAAAGAATATCTGCAATCCTGGAAATGCACATATTTTGTGGTCCTGTATTACAGCAATTGCTTCAAAATGAAAATAAATATAGCTGAATCACTAAATACATTTTATAGGCTGGAGAAAACAGGGTAGCAAGGCAGGAAATATAACACTGAATCTGGGAGCTCTGGAAAAGCAGTCTATTTCTTATGTACAATTTTTACATTTCTTTTCATGCACTTGACAACTAAAATAAGTATGGCCTAATTTCCTGCCATTGCGCTTTTGATACGTGATTAGCTTCCTCTGTGTGTAGATTGTAACTGAAAAGTCTGAAAGAACAGAAACCCTCCCAGCTATTCCTGTATTATCTTCCAAAGTAGCTTGGGAAATAACGGGAAATCTTCTTCTCTCCAGACCCGAGTGGGGACAACGTGCTGAGCAGCGGATAAAAGGTGTCACAGCATCTGCTGACCAGGTGAATTCAATGGGCATAGACACGTTCTGGCTCACCTGTGTCAGTGGCCCGGCAGCGGTGCCAGGGGAGCTGCTTGAAGCCAACACGTGGCTCAGAGGGTCCTGGTCCCGGCCGCAGGAGGTGCTTCCATGGCGCATTGGAGCCACATGTAACGCAAGGCATTTGACTCACCATTATTAGCCGAGCTGGCTGAAAGCCCGGTTTCAAAGGAAGCTGATGAAGCTAGGGGGCTCACTGGTACATTTCAGCCTTGCGACTGTCTTCTGAACTCGTGTGCTCAGAAGTGAATCTGTGTGTCTTCCGTCTCACCGTCATGCAGCACAAGTGAGACTCCGAACTCCAGCTGACACGGATGGCGAGAAAGGCTAACTGACGTCTTCCCTTGCACTGTTTCCCACCCCCCTCCCATTTTCTTGGAAGTAGACTTTAATGTTTAACCACTTAGAAGCTAAGCTCCTAAATCTCATTGCACATTACCAAGGCTTTTTCCCCTTGGTGCTGGTGAAGCGCTGTCGGTTTTGATTCCGAAAGCCGGCAGTTGTCTGGCGGGGTCCTGCTGGGTGGCACAGTGTTGCCCTGTGCTTGTGGTGGAGCAGCAGACCCCGTGCTTTCCTCACAGCAGCGGCACATGAGTGAGGGCTTATCACACTTGAGATGTGACAGGAAAAGCATTTTTCAGTCCATAAGACCATTTGAGAAAAATATAGAACGTAGCAATACAGTGACATGGAAGGAAGAACAGATGGACTCATCGTGAGCCCCCTGGGTCACACACCGCTGCCCTGCTGAGGGGACCATGACCACCTTCAGGCTGGGTCTTCCTATCTGCTCTCTCCAGCTACATGCACTGGGCCAGTGCGCTCTCAAACGCCCTGGGGCCACCTCACCTTTCAGATCAGTACTGGTGGCTCCGTACCAAGGACGCTGACGGCGGCAGCCATGGGTCCCAGCACTCAGCAGCTGATGGAGGAAAACATATCCAGAGAAAAGAGCTGAGGGTGGGCAGGAGCAATGGAGGGAGAGTGGGCGGCATGCATTGTTGAGAAACCTTTTAAATAAAGCCCATGAACGCATGCGTGCATGTGTTTGGTGAGTGATGTTTGGAAAAACAAAGTCTTGGGGTTCTGATCGCTACTGCAATGTCACCCAGTAGGCTGCAAGGATATGAAACTGCAGGTTAAGTTTAGAAGTGACTCTGAAGATAGGTTTTCTCTTCTCCTACACGCATGTCAGCTTCATGTGCTGACCATTGGATGTTTCTAACTCCTCCAGTAGGAATCTGAACTCAGTCGTTTTGGAGAGGCAGAGCACTGCCATACTTCATTCTGCACAGATTTGAGCCACTCAGAACACTGTGTAAGTTTATTATTTTAAAGGGCAACTCTAAGTGCGCAAAACTACTGTTTTTTTGTTGTTTGAGTTTTGCTTGAGACCACTTGAAACCTCATTTCTTGCAATTTTTCTGGAGGCTGTCTATCTTTCAACACAATAATCTAGCACAAGCTCTTTCAGGTCTTCTCCTCATTTCTATTATAGAGTTTGGAGTTGTTAAAAAATCTTGCTTTATTTCTGTGTGACGAGCAGCCCTCATACTTCTGTAACAGTTTGACAACTTCTCCATATAAGGTGATGGATAATATTAAACACAGTGTGTCCTCATCTTTCATTGTCAGGAACCTTAACTGCACGGTCTCTTACTTTTCATTGATACCCATGACTTTCAGACCTGGAGCGAGGCTTCGCTTAAGCCTCTTCTAAGCTCTGAAACCTGTAGCTGGCCAATTTACCTACTTGAAAGTTTTCTTTTAACTCTTATTATCCCTGCTGGCACATGATGTTTTATCATTTATCTGGACTGGAGATGCTCTCCCACTCAGAGACCTGCTTTGTTGTAACCACATAGCAGAACACATGGCTCCTCCTTAGACTCAAGATATTTGGAAATGCAGGTTTGGAAGGCAACGAGAGGTCAGAGCAGCAATTTTAAAGTAGAACCTCTAACTAAAAGCTTGTTGCTTGCTTCACGTGTCATTGAAAACAGACTACGTTCTTCTAAATATTTAAAGATCCTAATGGCTTAAAGTGAATCTGAATGCAAGGGAAGTCAGCATAAAGCATTTTACACTTCACTTCTCCATCTGATTTGGCTACTTGCCATGCTAGATTGCAACAGGTTCATGTTTGTGGCTTATGGTTTTTCTTGCACTGCAGCTCTGTTGCATACCCTCCATCACGCAGAAACACTTGCAGTCCTCTGCAGGAGACTCTTCTTCATAAAAATCCCTGAAAATTACTGCCCTGGTGGAGCTTTAACTGTATCACTGTAATAAAGACTAATATACAGCAGTATGGTCATGTTGATTCTGGCAACTGCCTCCATTGTAGCTTTCTCAGAGCACGTCTACACACTCTAGCCCAGACTATCCAGCACCTGCTCCATCCATGTGCCATACTGCCCAGGTGCAAGCAATTCCTGGCAGGAAGCCAAGCATCTGCATTAGGCTTGGTGCAATGCTAAGCCATAAGTCTTGAGCAGAGTTGCATGAATTAACACAACTGTCCTCTCCTGTTCATTGTGATCATCCCACGCATCTTCTGTTCTTGAGAGATGGGGCTTGTTTGCTTGGTGCTGTGCTCGCTCACGCTACTGTGAGTGAAACCTGTGACTTTTGGAGTGAGCGAAACCCCGTGGTTTCTGGACCAGAGTTGATATGCAGATGGTGAGGCACTCAGGCAGCTCAGAGCCATACCTGAGCACACCTGACTGCCAAGTGTCTCCTAAGCCTCTCTTTTTCTTTATTTTTTGAGTCACAGAGAGGGCAAAGATCCTTACAGGTACTCCTTAGAAAGTCTGGAAGAAAAAAGCTAACAGACATTACAGCTCGGTCTTCTCTGCACTTGTGTGAACAGGTATACGATCAGATCCATAAGCCCTGATTGACAGATGTAGGTTAATTTTGTTATCATCCATACATAAAGTTACACGCACATAAACGGTTGGCTCTGAATGTGTGTAAGCTCCACCTCCGGACTGTACTGATACTGCAGTGCCCTTCCCGTGCTACAGCTGGCTAGTACCTAGGTAGCCAGGAGTGCTGGTGGAGGAAATTTGTGACCACTTACACCTGAGCACACAGATACACTGATGCAGGGGTAGGTTTCTGAAAGTGAGACACAGCAGTGTCAGCTCTTTCCTCCCTTCCCTCTTTATTCGGCCACTTCTTACCACTTAATAATTTTTCTGAGAGGCAAAAGGACTTTAAGGACTGTCCTTTAAAAAAAGAAACAATATGAGCAACAAAAAAATTTGGCAGATGGAGAGAACAGACTTACTAACCAGAAAATCTTCCCTCTGCAGATAAAACTTACTAAGAATTTTTCATAACTTTTAGGTAGGAGAAAAGACCCTTCAGACACTTTCCATTTGTAGTACTGTTATGGGTAATAGATTTTATTCTGAATATTAGACACTCATATATAAACCATTTATTCTTTTAAGATTAGATACGCTTTTAGTAGGCAGTGTAACAATTTCAATGTCTATTTGATGCGGAAAGAGTCTTACAAAGTGAATGGCATAAAACAGTATGCCTATCACTTATCTTTGACCTCTTAATGATGACAGTGATTCAAAATCAGTCTGGGGAGCCATGGTTTTTAAATAGCTCACAAAGAAAGGTATGGACTTCCAGAAGGTGTTCAGAGCTCCTAAGATGCATGCTTAACTTTTAGATAGTGAAGCTCTTTCTATATCAGATCCATCTTTATGGAGCAGCAGGAGGCAAAGAAAGGCTGAGTTGCACAAGTCTACCTGGGAAGATCCACAGACTTACAATAGATAATGATTTGCAGAATTAAGAACTGCAGAACATTTGCAAGTATATTATGTTTGAACATATTATTTCGATCTTGCAAAAACTTAAATGTAACTAAAAAATACTATTTAAATCAATTTACTTAGCTTTAAGCATGGTGAATAAGCTTATTTGTGATCTTACGTTTCAGTCCTTACAGGCAAGATAACTTTGCTAAGTGTCATTAAAAATGCAGGGATTAGCAACACGACTCCAAAGTAACTCATAAATGGAATCAGTGTCTGGAATGCAGTGAAAAGGAGAAATTTAATAGCAACTGAAAGCTGAATTTTTCTATCTGTGAGACTAAAGCGTGAGGTACATAAAGCTTTTCAACTGTAACATGGTAAATATGTCACATGCTTTGAGAAAGATTCCTTGTCGTTTGCAAACAATCTTTCAAGAAAAATCTACATTTAACTACACAAGCATTTTCAGAGATCTGTCATACTGCTACTTTTTCCTTTTGGTGAGCTCATACGCTGAACGTGGTGAAGAAGCTTAAGTTTTGGAAATAAAAAATTAGCAATGGAATTTGTGGTACTACAAAACTCAAACAAGGAAAGATTAAAAGGAATATTGCATCAAGAAGTAAGAAAATTAAACCCGGACTGCTTTGTGCTCTCCTGAATATAACTTTATACCTGTCTTTTCTTGGACTAGATTCACATGTAGCACTTAAGTACTTTTCAAACCAGGTATTAGAAGAAAAGAATCATCACTACCAAAATGCAGATAAAATATTCATGGTGAGCTTTACAGTAAATTAAGAAATTGAACTGGAGTATTCCATGGTGTTATCATTTGTTGCTTTCTTTAGAAATAAAGACAGGATTCCAAAAGAATTTGGCAGATTGTTATAGACCCTTACTGATGGAGATCATCCCAGTACATTTCACAACCCTGCTAGCAGAAAGCTGCTGCAAGAAGTTAGTAGGTTCTGGCTCCTGTGTCCTACTGTGTAGAAGAATTGAGAGGTCAAAGATGACAGCTGCTCTTTCACATCAGAATAAACCAGCTCAATGCGTATAGCCAGATCTTAATTCAAACTTAACTCTGACAGATTGGCAAGAACTTTCAATGCGGAGCTACAGTTCTTTAAAAACCCAGCTGTACAACCCAGAGGAGAAAAAAAACGGGTCTTACAAATATAAAAAAGACATTGTAAACAAGGAAAGAGCTAGTTCAAGCCAACAGGACAAAAAGGAATGTATTCAAGCCGCAGCAAGTTTATTTCACATTCAATGACAGGAAAAATATTCTAAATTAAAAACAAAAAATGGGAGAATGGACAAACAAATCCTTCAACAAATAATTCTGAAACTTGATTATTAAATTCCAATATTATTAATCACTACTTCTAATCTCGCCAACAGTGTAAAGCAAGTGGCTCATGACCACTCAAAATCTCATCTATTTTAGGACTGCGCTAGGACAGTATTAGCATTATATAATATACATCTTTTCCTTTGGAAATGAACTTCACAAAAACAAAAGCAGAACTGCAAATACTGTGCAAACTGCTTATTATTCCCAGTCACAAAATACCAGAGTCTGTAAAGAAGGCACTCCAAAGGCATGCAACTGTCCTGTTCACTAGGAGGAAAGATACTGCAGTCATCATCTTTCTCAAGGACATAAGTGTTGGAAAGACTCTTGACCTTTCCATAAACAAGCAATGCCTCTGGATGTAACTTATATTCATCAGTTACATATTTATATCCCCAAAAATAGCAGACCCTTTATTTTAATTAGGCCTGAAGTGTCTGCTGTTTTTCAGATTATGTATTTGGCTTGGGCAAATCCGGGTGTTGGGGAGAACAGCTGTTCTGTCTTGTCCAGCATGGCTCTGCCCTGACTTTCTGCATTACTGTCTTCTCTGCCTGTCACTCCTGACCAGAATTCACAATGTCTCATGGAGCAAATGGCATTTCCTTCAACGTGCACGTTAGTTACTTCTAGGCAGATGTAGTATTCCTCGGAAGCAGTCAGCCATGCCTACTTGTCATACTTAGCTATAGTCTCACCCGTGTCTGTAAATTAAGGGGAGGGGATGGGACTAGTATATTTCATAAATAGCAAGTACTATAAAATATTTCATAAAGTCAGATAATTTCCTGTTTACAATTAGGAATTGTGAATGCAAGTTGTGTGTGCTGAGCACTTAAGCTTACCTAGGTTTGCTACTCTGGAATACAACCCAGGAGAAAAGTCAGCTAGAACTTTTTTCATAAACATGTACGCTATGCTTTGTGGGTTTTTTTAAGAAAGCAGAAGACATTATTTGTGCATGAAAATAAAGTACCACAGATCCCCACTGCTGTAACGTCAGTCTACAGCAGGTTTCTTTTACAAGTTTTTGGAAGTATTGCTAAAAGTTTCTTGCTAAGCTTGACTGCATAGCAGAAATCATAGGGATTATCTAGACATAATGTATACAGAACACTGTGCTGCCATCATGCAATTGTGTATGTTATAGCTCTGTGTGTCAGTCATTCACTCCAGAAACTTTAAATGCAAAAAAGGGAGTGGAGAAAGTAGTAACCTAACACTTTCAAAACTCAAACAGCATTAATGGGAGACTCCCAGCTTGAAAGTGACGCTTCTGTCTGGACATACTTAACTGGCATAATTATGAGGCTTTGAATAAATGAACAGGACTTTACCTGTGCTTTTTGCATGCCAGTAGCTTCACAAATAGTCAATTTAAAAGATCTTTGCCATGGGCATTGCATAAATAATTTTATATACATAAGTATATATGTATATATATTATCTATGTGTGTGCGTAAAAATGCATGTTAAACAAAAGACCTAAGGAGATTTAAAAAACCCATAGCGTACTTCATGACTTATTTTCTAGGATAAACTATATTTTTAGTTAATAACTTCAGAAATCGAAGCTGTCAGTGACCTTTTAAAATGACTATACATATACAGCACACTGTTAGATGAATATTGATTTTTTTTCCCCCTCCACTGCAAGCAAAGTTTAGAGAATTAGTTTTCATACTGAGAGATAATTATTAAGCTTCAATTTTGTTTCTTAAAAGTTTGTAAATTAGGCCTTTTGATTGTGAGCTTTTTAGTTGTTAAGTCCAAGTACTCAAGCAACTATGTGCAGAAATTAATCTTTTTATGTTATATACTGTAGTAATAAAGTTTGTTTGAAGTGCATGAATAAAAAGTTAGTGAAATTACAGGAGGAACAATCTAATACAGCAATAATAGGTGCATTCACTGTGCATCTGAGAGGAGGAGGGGGGAAAAAAGAAGAGTTTTCACTCATTTTGGCCTAAAACGTGTTCAGGTTTCCAGGATTCTGACATCAGAACCCAGATAACACTGGTTAGAACCATAGGGCTTTACAATAAAAGCTAAAATATTGACCATATGATGGCAAAAAGTCTTTATTTTTGTGGTTAACTTATTCTCTTCTAGCTACTCTCTGATGAAGTTGGTGGCGCTGTGGAGGATGATCTCCTTCTTCTTGACAAAGACCGTGATCGTTCAGCACTGTAGGCAACATGCTTATCATAATTTTGTATCTGAGCCTCGAGGAAATCCCTCTGTTGCTGGCTGATTGTCTGGCTAATCAGTCCAGGGAGAGCTTGAATGCTTCCAATTAAAGTTTCCAGTTTAGTTTCCAGAGTAACAATTCTCTTCTCAAAATCTTCACTTCTTTCATTCAAGTCAGAAATCATGTCATACATGATGTTTTGAGTCTGAAAGTAGAAGGATGTAAATAAAGGTTTAGAGAGATCTTACAAATACTGTAACAAGCAGCACAACTCTACAAGGGTTTGTAAATGCTTTTGCACTTAAAAGAAAAAAAGGATATGAATATTATAATAATATCTAGTCTTGTGAAATAATTTTCCTTGTAGATTCAGAACAAACTTTCTACTAAATTTGTTGAACAGAAATGTAATATATTTTGAGTAGCACTTCAGATGTCAAGGTCTAAATGAATTAGACAAAAGACCAGACCTTTTTTGGAGGTTCAGGTACTTAGAAATGGACCATGCTAAGCTTTGTGAATAGTCAGTTGTGTAAGCCACCAGGACACCGAAGGCTCCAAAGACAAGATCCATCCTTGACTCTTCTGTATTTCCTCTGGTTTTAAACATCTTCATTCTTTTAAGCAGAACACAAATGTTGTTCATTTGCTTTCTCCTTAAACTGACCAGGTTTTCTTGGACTGGCTATAGTAAGAGTAGTTGGGTGGATTGTTTTTGAAACATAGTGCAAGGAGTAAAAACTCAATTGTATGCTTCTCTACTTCTGCATTCCTCAATCTATTGGCCCTCTACAAAACAGTGTTTGGTTAAAGCAAGTATATAGGGTGTACTTTAATATGCCATAGACGTCAGAGACAATGTAATCTGAAACGTATTATTTCATAGAGACTTGGAATTGGTTAAAAAGAATGACTGAATTCCTCCCTCTGATTGACTGAGACTTCAGATTCGGCTTAACGTTTGAGTCAAAATTGGATGCAATTCAGTAGACAAACTGGTTGAAGTTTATAAACCATGCAAAGGGAATAAAAATTAATTGAATGACTGACTGCCTGAAGCGTAAAGCACTTCAGTATGAGATGAGTGTTGATAACCCACTTTTTTGGCCCCTGTTTCAAGATGCCAGCATAACCCCTGAAAGCAAAGTAGTCTACATTAAATAGTATCGGAAAAGTTCTTATCAGTTGTCAGGAGCATTAGACGGAAATGCGTTTTCAGTAACTGAAATTGTCAGGTAGTTCTCTAAAGCAAAAGGGGAATGAACACTGAAGAGTTTAATCTTTGCTTTGATGCGCTTTAAATTGAGGAGGATTTTGAGGTACATGAAGAGGTTTACAAGAAACCCTTAGGAAAAACCCATTAATGCCTCTAACATAGCCTCAAATTAAGATCAAAGTAACTGTTAAATATGGAGGTCTAATGTGAAACTTGGAATGCTATCAGCTCAGCCTTCTAGCTCTCTAGTTATTATTTTATATTAATAAAAAATCCCAGCAACAATAGACAAGCAGTTTGCAACTGAATAGCCTCTTTTAACTCATCTCAAACGGCTTAAAAAGATTAATAAAGGCTTATAATATATCAGCAAAAGTAGGCAGCTATTATTAATTATAAAATCTTAAACAAATGCAGACTTAAATTTACTTGTCCAAAGTCACTGTTATGTAAGACAAAAGGAATAGAAAACCAGAACCTCTAGTTCTAGTCTGCCTGAGAGCCTGTGTATTATGGTCCCTCATGGCACAGTCATTACCATCAGATGAGAAATCTCTTTACTACACAGCACTACACTACTATGGCCCACTCACAGTTCAGCATTTACCATGACCACTGAAGTCACCTCGGGACCTCTCAGGATCAGCCTCTCAATTGTGAAATCTTTTTCAATTGTACAAAAAAAAAAAAAAAAAAAAATGCAGTGCCTTCAAACTTCAGTCAGAGCCATAAACAAGATGTTTCATTCAGCAGGTGTTACCACAAAACAGACATACATTTTCATTTTCTACAAATAACAGACTTGTTAACAACATTTTAACATTTTCACTTACAAACTCTTAACTTTGAAGGGATGAATGTTAAAACAACAGTAATTGCCCACTAACCTTTGCCAGGTCCACTAAAGTGTTGGCTTGATCGTTCAGTTTCCTTTGTTCCATTTTTACACTTCTTAGTCTAAAAAGTGGAATTTTAAGTCAGATTTTTTGTGTCTGTGGACATATTAGGATTTCTAAAAAGCATGCAGAAAACTTACAAGAGCAAATAACTGCATGGACAATGCCTTGAGTATTTTGTGTAAAGTCAGAACTGGTCATGTGCCTGCTACAATGAGAAGCATGCTTCTTCAACACCACAAAAAAGGAAAGAGCAAGGAAATGTGATGTCCTTGAGAATACCATTTGCCATGGTCAAAGTTGAATTCAAAAAGGGAGATAACAATTTATCCAGACTATATGAAAGAAAGCCAAAACATTCCTCAAAGCCTCAGTATCGTGACAAGTAGATATGGGAAGAAACATAGAACAACTTTTTTTGGTCATTAATGTAGCAATCAAGAATCTTCCCATGCCTACATGACTAGATACAGGTATAAGCCCTGTTCTGTCGGAAATGGATTGGGTTAGCAGGTGTTTGAACCTGATGGAAATACAGTGATAAGTGAGTTTCTCATTACTTTAAACAGAACTTCCATCTGACCAGCAGCTAAATAACCAATATGCTTGCCAATACATTAAGTTTTCTTACCGAATTTGTGAATCGAAATGTGATATTTTAATGCTTGATTACACATTCCTTTTCAATATGCTCTATTCAAATAACAGCATTGAAAAACTATGAAAGAAGGGTATATTTTTCTCTCTGATGCCTACCTATCTGCAATATTATTAGTTACGTACCTTCTTCAAGAAAGATATATACATGACCTTTCTCACGTGTTTGCTGAAACAAAGTCCATGTTTTTCAGATTAACTACTAAAGGAGTGGTTTGTAGATGTGATTTTCACAAATAAGCAATTTCTCCCTTAAGTACGAGTCATTTGTTCAACATTTCACAATACGAAATTACTTGGACTTTCAATGACTTTTCTGGTGGTTGTTCTAAGCAGGAAATAACATTTTTCAAAACCAATCTGTCAATGTATAAACAATGTGTGATAAGATATCATCCAGTCTACTAGCATGTCAAGGGCCAACCAAGCTAACCATTTGGTTAGCTGTTGAATTAAACTGAGTTTGGCAGCATTTTGCAGCAGGTGGCTCGCTAATGCATTCTCTGCCTATTTCTCAATGACGGTGTTACTCAGAAAGCTAGTTTAAAGAAAGCCTTCTTGGAGATAAAGAAAGCCTTCTTGAGGGTGGGAGCACCTCTCCTATGAAGACAGGCTGAGAGAGTTGGGATTGTTCAGACTGGAGAAGAGAAGGCTTCAGGGAGACCTTCTAGCAGACTTCCAGTACCTAAAGGGGGCCTACAGGAAAGCTGGAGAGGGATGTTTTACAAGGGCATGTAGTGATAGGACAAGGGGTAATGGATTTAAACTGAAAGAGGGGAGCTAAGAAAGAAATTCTTCACTCTGAGGGTGGTGAGGCACTGGACCAGGTTGCTCAGAGAAGTGGTGGATGCAGTGTTGAAAGCCAGCGTGGATGGGGCTTTGAGCAACCTGATCTAGTGGAAGGTGTCCCTGCCCATGGCAGAGGGGTCAGAACTAGATGATCTTCAGGTCCCTTCCAACTCAAACCATTCTAAGATTCTATATTCCAAAATTAGGAAGCTTCTGTTCATATCTTTAGTTACCAAGCATTTCCTTTCATATCCAGGCTAACCACCATAAGAAGAAAAGTTGCGAAGAGTGAAATATCTTTTAAAACACATGGAAATAACTCTGTTAAGGTAGAAATCAATTGTTCACATAATAACTAACATTCCAGCAGCTTCTTACTGGAATGTCATATGCTTTTCTTCCCTTGGAGGCTTCCTTCAGAGCACAACACAAATGCAGACTGTAGGAATGGTGCTTTCAGAGGCTGTAAGCTGGAGCTACTCTAAAGCAAAGAATATGGAGGAGTCTCCAAGGTATGGAGTTATATCATTACAGTTGCAGAACAGAATAATTACTCAGAGATAAACATGTAATGACGTGACTGCAGAATGATAACCCTAGTGTTTTGGTGAACATCTCTCAAATAATTTGCAGAGCATGTGTTTTCTGCTTTTCTTAAGATTCATTGACTCATCTGTTTGCCAGTTAGTGTTTTAACTTTTAAATTCCAAGAAATCCATTGTTATTGTAGCAATACAAGTACCAGCTGACAGCAACACAACAATTTCTCATGGTAACCAACCCAAGACCTATCACAGAGTGTAAGAATGTATCTCCAGGTAATGGCAAGTCTTTAGCTGCAGCAGCCAGATTTAAAGAAAACTGTCAGACTTTCGTTCTTTTTTCATTACAAGAAAATAGGAAACATCTTGATTTTATGAACTTCACTTATCACAGCAAAAGATCATGATTCTGGATCGCGTTTCCATGGCAGCAATCAGACCACTGAAGTTCACAAATAAAGACTCTATTTTTTTGCATGCAGACAGTGGTAAATTCTGCAAATTTAGAAAGGAACAGCTCACACAACTTACTTCCGAGCTCTATTTTCATTTTGTTGAAATAAAAAGACAAAACAAAAGAAAACAAACTGTAAAATATACTAAAACAACCAAATGTGCACAGTGGGCTCGATTCAGCAGGTGTTGCTACTTCTTTCAATCTAACTGCCTGAAGTGGAGTCTAACTCACCTGCATTCACGATGAAGGAACCTACAATAGCTTCAAACATTCCCTTATTTTTCTTATTTATACTGTACGTAAAATGCCTTTTAATAGTACCATTTAGGTGATCATCTCACCCTCATCTTATTTAGTATGTGTAAGAATCAAAAAAAGACCCAGACCAGCTGAAGGCAGTTTTAGAGCTGTGACTGTGAGTTTGAGACTGTTATCATGATCCGCTCTGGTTTCTGTATAAATCCGGCCCTGAAAAGTCACTCCTTTTATTTCTGTCCCCAGTCAAATGGTTGGAAAGGTGAAGGAGAAGGACTAATAAAAACTTAAGATGCAGAGAGATGGAAAAGAACCATATACTACCATGAGTCACTTGAGAAATGTTCAAAGATGCAAAGGGAGAAAAAGTAATTTTAACCCATCTACTCTGCTACAGCTGGAAGAAAGCAAACTGCTAGAGCAATCCATGGCACATACTGAGAAAATTATCTTTTTCTTTTTTTTTTTGCATAAATGCAGAAGTTTTGGGAATGGGATGCGAAGTGCTAAAGGACAGTGGGAAATGCATTATTGACATATCTTCACAGATGATTAATGAACTTTTAAGGCAGGTGCAGAACACTTAATCTTGTGAAGTTCTTCTGGGCTTGAATGATATACAAAGCTGTAGACTGAGCCTGTTGTGCTTTTTAGATTCTTCTCTGAACATGTGTGCACACACACACAGACAGACACACACACACACACAAAATAAACAGCAGAGTTAAAATGTTAAGGAATAACCTTTGTCATCTAGGATTCAAGTCCAGCAAAGCAAGCACAGAACATGCAATCCCCTATTCCAGAACCCCTGCCACTCCTCTTCACCTCCCAATCTTTTAAGCTAAGCAGGGTGACCAAACTGGGAAAACACATTTTTTAGATCCACATAAAAATGCCTCAATTTTTGTCACCTTTTTATGCCTTCAAGTATTTCTGCAGTATCATGGTAACATTTAATCCTGCAAGTTTGCTAAATATAATCAAGGTTTGTAGAATACTTCATACCTTAAGCTTAGCTACTTGTTGCTTTAAAGCATTGCTATGAAACAGAAAAATGATGATGGTTAGCCTAAATTTAATAACAGGAAATATGAAAACCTGGCCTTTCCTTCCTGTCTTTCCTGCAAGATGACACATAGGTGTTCTTTTCATGATGGATGCTTCCCTCACATCTTCTCACAGGTAGGCTCTGACACAGACTCACACTCAAAAGTTATCAAAACATCAGTGCAAAATTAAACTTACTCAATTTATCTACATCTCCTCAGTATCTCTCACGGAAACTAATTTCATAGGCTGTACAAACGGCTGCCTCAGGCTGGATGGAAACATCAAACATAGCAGACAAATAGTGGCATGGGTCCTGACCGTTCCTCAAGAAAAATCTGTGGTTCCTGGGGACAAAAGTCTCTTTTTTTTCTCCCATGTAGTCCAAGGAAGAGTAACTGAATCATTGTGCAATTCTGCTGGTTTTGATGTGCTTTATGACAAACATGTATTATGAATTTTAGACAAATACTTGTAGTCTGACAATATCATAATTCATCTTAATCCTACTACTGGTTACAGTTCTCACGCTTGCTTTCAACCCCTTAAGATTTCAGCAGAGGGGAAGAACTCATCTGAATCATGCTAGAGGTGCTTAAAGGTCACACAGTGACTGTTGGCATACACTCCCATTTTCTAGAATGGATGTCAGGCATCATAGCTGACATACTAATATTTGATTTTATGCACTGAGAATATATGGTGGAGAGAGGCAACTAATTGCTGTTGGGTGCTGCAATGATGCTTGATGCATACTCTTTTCGTTAAACACTACATACATACTCATAGGCTCTCTTCTATCACATCAATCTGGTTTTAAATAATAAAAAAGCATCTACTACAAACAAAACTTTTCATTTTCTTTTGTCTGTTGTAGTTGTATCTTACTATCCATAAGCTAATACATAACAACATAGGATTGATAGGATTGCCTCAGTGGCAAAAGACAAAAAAAGGTCTTAGATGATTCAAGCAGCATGAAAAACTTCAAAAAAAAAAAACCCAAGTTAGTTTCATTTACCCCTTATTGGACATACAGAGCCAGCATACTTTTTTTTTATTTTTTTTTATACACAGGTAATACAGTAAAATGCTCTCTTACTCTCAGAGAAAAATCAACCTCAAGAGCAACGTTCTACGAATGGGGTGGGGTGAGAAGGGAGGGGGCAGGATGAGACACAGGGACTAAGGGTGCCTTTGAGGGACAGGCAAACTAAGAGAGAAAACATCTGGGGAGGAAAATCAAAGCAAAATAGTACTTACTGATGAATAGCTTGCAAGAATTTGCGTTGATGTTTCCTTACTTTCGCATGGTCTATCTTTTTAACCAGCTTTGTGTTTTTATAAATTAACCATGTTTCCCTGAGTACATTGGCTGCTGCATTTTTCACCTGTTTAATAAAAGAAAAACACCAGGCTGACAAGAGTAGCATTACGTCATGTTGTCTCTTTTCTGGTATAAATTCTTTCTAAAGCACTTCAGACCCGGCCTAACTCTGAGAAGTGGGTACACAAAAGAAGCTGGAGCACTGAGAGCAGAAAGCAATAACTGGACCAAGGGGACTGCTGAGAAATTTCTGTGTTACTTATAAACATGATATCAGAACCAGCTCTCTTTGCATCAGGGAATAATCTCTCCCTCTTAAAGAGCTAGCACTGCTTGGTGCTTATGGCAAGATAAATTACAGCAAGGAAATACTAATGCATTATCTGTATGGTAATTAACTAAATGTATTTAATAGGATTACAAAATTTCTCTCTTTTTTTTCCTATGGTTAGTATCTCTTAATTCTTTTAGCAATTCAACAGTCTTTTAAATTCCCAGAGCTGTTTGAACATTTTTTTTTCTTTTTTTTTTTTTGTTTACATTTTTCTTCTTGTTTCTTTTTTACCATTCTCTGAGGAGAGGAAAAAATAACCTGTCAATTATTGTGGCCAGTGTTCTATTTCATAAGTGCTTTGAATGCTTTTTAAAATGAAACTTTCCATAAAATGTTAAAGGTAAGAGTACCTACAGTTCCTTCTTAGGCCCTGCAAAATTTTCAAGAATGCTTGAAAACAACAGACAAAGAATTTCAATGCAATGTTAATTAAAGACAGAATGACTAGATTACTTGCAAAGGAAAATGATCCTCATTATTAATCTTTATTTTCTCTCCCTCTAGCTTTATATCATGCCAGTCACTGCAATGTGAGCTAAATCAACGTCTAGGTAAAAGCATTCCAGGAATGCCATGCAGTAGCTCTTGCCAGTAAGAGGTCTCCACTTTGTACCTGTAGAGGTGTTGGAGAACCTTGGTCCTGACTTCAGTGGAAACATAATCATATTCTAGAGACCCCCACACACTCTCTGTCTAGTCCTTGCATTTCTACAAGGTATGGCTATATTCAGGCTGTAAGGAAATCTCTCTAATATCTGCGCAACTGATTTGTGACCTGTTGTGCATCTCAGATTTGTTTGCTTGGTTTGGTTTTCATGTGCTTTGAGTTTCCTGAGTTTGAAGCTACCAAAATACCACTTGTATACAGTATTAGACTGTATTAGATTAGACACACTCAGGTTTGTATGAAGGACAGCTGAATAAAATAAACTTTAAAAGGCACAAATGACCACCAGACTCAAAATCTTTATAATTTTTCCATCCTGAAAGACATTTTGAGCTCAGTTGTCCGATTACACTAGAAAAGTGCCTATGTTAGGAAGAGACAAATTGTCTGCGGTCTAGTGTCAAGACCTTAACTGGCTTTAATAGGAGTGTAAATCAACAAGCTCAGACAGGCACCTCAAGTGAGACACCCTTTATACCTATGTAAGAACTGCCTCCCCTCTCATCCTTTCTCCACCATGACTGCGTAGGGGAGATAGGCTGTTAGTGGCAATCAGCATAGAAGCGAGGGAGCCAGCACAACCAGAGCGGTGTGCTGACGTGTCCTGGAAATGCAGTGTGTAGAGACATGACACGGCTCTCCGCAGCAGAGGACCAGTGGCAGTGCAGCACTGCACCGCTGCACGGAGCTCTGCTGGGTCACCCAGCCTCCTTCCCATCTGGAGCAGAGCCGTGGCTTCCAGCTCAGGTATTGAGATCCCTCTATTCTCATCAGAAAAGAAAAGATCTCTTGAGTTCCTGTTGTGAGCATAAGGACCTTCCTGTCCGTATTGGCTCTTCTTAATGATGAAGATCAAACAACTGGAGAGGACTGTGTAGCTCCTACTCATTTTCTTGTTCCCTCAACACTGACCTGTTTTATTTCAATAGGGAATTCCTATTGCCTTGTTTGCCACACTCTTTAATTTTCTGAGATGTTATTGTTATTTAAATTCTATCTCGTAAGGCAAATTTTCAAATAATTTTATGAGTTCTAACATTTCTAGAGGTTTTCTTTTTTAAAATCTAAATATATTATCTACAAACACCGTGTGTTAAGTACACAAAGCAATTGCAAAGACTGTCTCACCCACATATGGCAAAAACATCTTATTCTTAAGAACATCCTTCATAGCTTGAAATTCTTGTATCTATCAGCCATTTCACCTATTTTAGCTACAAAAATATTAAATATTCTTATATGCTGCATGAGAGTTTTTTAGTTTTATGTAATAGTCTTTAGTTTCACAGCATTTAACTGTTGGTTATAAAAATTATCTTCCAGCTGCAAGGACCGCCTATAGAAGAATATTCTAATCCTCAGAATCTGCTGAGAACTCGCAGTTGCCCTCAACTCAGAGAAAAGCTCAAGGTATTCAATTCTTCTCCTTGCAAAATCACACCTGTGAAAAAGTTCAGTGGGAAAACAGAGCAGGAAACTATTTAAAACAAATGCAGAAGTAAATTAACACACATTTCCTTTTCAGTTGTGAATATAAAGTGTGACTTACTCTTTTAGTTAGCTGGGTGTCCATCATGAAATTATGCACATGTTTTTCAGCTTTGGTAAGTTCTAACTTCCTTGCCACCACAGCTACCACCAGTGCAGTGCACCCAGCACCCTGAAAACAATAAAACAAACCCCTAAGATGTTGCTACTGCATATTTACAGAGCTTTTAGTGGAAGCTTCTCCTTTGCTGTAGAAGCATGGCAGGCATCAGGTGATTCATCCCTGGTAAATATAGTGAACTCACTACAGCTATTTCAGTCAGAGTAATAGGAAAAGTCAGTAATTACAGGCTGGTAAACTGTCAAGGCACCAAAATAATTAGTAAGCAGTACCATTTAAAAGTTCTGCTTTTTTTTTCCTGCAGGGGCTGAAAATTTGAACGCATCCCATTTCTGGTGCATAAACAAAGGGGGTGGTCAATACAACTTTAAAAACCCAGAATATTAGTAAATAAATCCATGATACCCTGTTCTTAACAATTGTCTCAAGGTTACAGCAATTGCTGAAGAGGAAATAAGACTAGATTAGTATTTAGCATACAAAAAAAAAGTTTCTTAGAATTTTCTGCAGGGCCTAAAAATAATCATAAATTTAGTATTTATTCACTTTAGTATACTTCCCTGTTGTTCCCTGAGTCGTTCAACAATCTTTTCCTACAGTATTTCTGCTTACCTTATTACAATTTAAAATAGCACACATACACAAGATCATTTCTTCAAAACTTAGATGGAGAAAATATCAATTTTCTAATTTGTTTTTCTTATATGTATGCATATGCACATATATACACAGATATGCATGTTCACAACAAGCCAAAGTAAGTATGTGCCTGTCCCTTTGAAATGCAGTGACTTTATCAGCTTCAGAAATTTAAATGTTTTTTTGGCGGAGAGGAAAGGAAAGGAGGTTAAAATGAGCCAGGTAATGAGAAGCAGCGTCTATTATATACATCTAGAGGTATCATTTACTCTACATTATTAATAAATTCTACTGCTTTAGTCTTTTTTTAAAAAAAAAAAAACCACCCAAATCTTTACAGGTTCTTTTTATAAAAGTATAAAAATCACATTAAATACATAAGGCTGTGTGTAATTTGCAGGGTTCACCCCAATTTAGTTGTTATTGTACCTGTGTCAGTTACTCTTCAGTACAAAGCAATTTCTTGTTGCACACTGAAGCTTACTACATTTTCATTCACAGAGCTTTCTTCCACTCTTTCTGTATTTCGCCTATTAATTTACTTTCTCTGTTCCCTACCTCTATAACTGTGTTACTATCTCAAGAAAATCCAGAAGAAATCTCTGAATCCAGATTTCAAAATAGGAGACACACAGACTGCAAAATAAACTAACTCATTGGAAACCCTTATTCACATAGAGTCCTCAAACGAACAAATCTGCTTTTTCTGCAAACTTACTGAGGCACCCAATAAATTTTGTGAGTATCCAATTAATTAATTTTTCATTTTTCCTGGTAGATTGTTCCAAGAAATCCATCTGCTCCCTTACAAACACCTAATTCTCTGCAATTAGTTCTCACCTAGCAAAGCTTCTATCCCCAACAGCTCTCAGCATTCCCTTGAATAAGCCCCTCAAAATTTTGCTGTATTTTCTACTTCTCCCCTGCCTGCAATACTAAGCTTTCTAGCTTTGCTGTTCCCTCTCCCTCTGTTCTCCAACCCTGTGTTGAAAGAAGTTCATGGAAATTTACTTGAAATCTTGCACTCTCCATGAGATGAGTCAAAATGGAAGTTCCTTTGCTTCTCCAGATCCCATTAAAAGTTACAAAGAAGAAAACAGCCAATGCAGTTTAAGGATGAGCACTTCAGAAACACACCAAGCCTTTTGAGAAGAGGACTAAGCAAGAGATGCTCTAGCATATGCCTTTCCTCCCCAGAAAATAGACAGGTCTCCTTTGGTATCCTTCCTGTGAAGGACAGCAGGAGGGAAGTGCTAACACGTAGAAGACTTCTCCGACAGCAAACAAAAAAATAAATTGCCCCATACAATAGCAAGAACATGAAGAGAAAAGCAGACATCTTTTGGCCCACTATGTCAAGATAACTGGGGCCAGATGTTGATTTAATGACATAACTTGAATTCTGCCTGCTTACAGAAAGAATGCTAAAACATAATGGGATATTAGCACAGACGCCGTTGGCAAAGTGGCACAAACTAGCTGTTTATGCCGAGTTACCAGGAGAGAGACATCTTAGATCTCCCTTCCCAACCCCTCCAAAAAAGGCTAGAGGAATGCTGACAGACAAAATGAATTTGGTTTGAGTTGAAATTATTCCAGCCTTTGTGATTAACTCATGCTTTTTCAGAGTGGTACAGCAGTTACAAGAGCCAAATGCTGTTAAATACAGTAGCTTTATATCTCACATGAAAGACAGTGCCTGCGAGCAGCAGAATATTGTCATCCACAAGCTATGACAACCACCTCTATGGTGTATATACACTACTATATTCCTTATCTCCAGAACAGCTTCCTGCAACGGCAAGGTATTCTAGATTCGCGTTACCCCTCTTGGTTTTGTGGGATATGATGGGATCTCAGAATGTAAAAATGAGCTCTTTTAGCATTTCTGCAAAAGAAGGAAGAATTTTATAATTTGCATGTTTATGCTTCACAGTACCTGAAAGGAAAACAAATTACACTTATTCTTTAAACAACTAACACCTTACAGAAAAAAGACTGAAATTCCCTTTAAAGTACATGATGCTAATTAATATTTTATGTTACAGTGCTCTTCACTATTACATGGCTCTCCTACAGATCTCAGCAGCATCCTTAAAAATATTAATAGAGAATGATTCCAAATTGCAGAAATGAAACAGAGGCAGTACAGTTACTTTAAAATTGTAGCATTGTAAGCATCGTACTTGCCATGTTTCTGATTATCCTGATTCACACAACAATCAGTAACATGAATTCAGTGAATTCATGCTCAGATGCTCAGGGGTTTTTCTTATATCAATACTACATAATGCAGCAGCTACTTTTAAAAGTAAATTAAAATTACTTAGGCTAAGTAAAAGCACCACGATAATTATTTCAACAGCAAGAAGGGCTCTTTTGAGAATAAAATTCTAAGAAGCCTTAGATTTGATTACTGCATTTTATAATTTCCAACATCATTCTTTTTATCCTGTTTTGAAGTAAATAATAAACTAAATCACTGCTTTAAGCTCTTGCTTAACTTTCAGGGGAATCATATATCATACAAAGGAAATGAAAAAGGAAGGAATGCATATATTTTCAAGTATCCAGGCAGTAATTAGTTCTATTTGGAATTTGCGCTCCTCAGTCAGCCTCCTGTACGCCTCTTGCACTACAGAGTTATTGCAGTGTATTTTGGCTTGGTAAGCAGCTTGATTTTAAGGACACTTAGGACTTCCAGTATGTCAAAATTTGAGGAAAAAAGAGAATCAAAGAATTAATATTCATAAAGTTCCCTCATCAGTCCACTGCAGCTTTAGCTAGACATAAATATTTCTGAAAGTCACCAACTTCTACCCCATTGATCAGTCCGTTCAAGGTGTGGCTAAAGTAAAAGATGAAAAAGCAAGTGTCAGATTTCAAAGAATTAAAAAGTATCAGTCTGTGCTAGTTAGTAAATGTTCATAACTATGTACATCAGAACTAAAAGGCCTTGCTTAAGACTATTTCACAAGAAAGGGAAAAAATGGCCAAAAAGTTCAATTAATTCATGCTGACTATTCAAATTTTCAGTGATTTCAGGCAAATTTGAAAAACAGACAACTCAGCTTTCACAGTTTCTCAGCCGTGAAGAATGTGTGTTTTAAAGTGAAGCAAACGGTTACAAGCTGTGTTGACAATTTAGACACAACTGTTAAAAAACCTGGACACAAATTATTACAACAGATACAGAGTAAGCAGCTTGGGCAAGCCAAAGTTAAGGTTTGACTATATTGCTCATTTGCTCTATTTAATTGAAACAAGTAATAACAGAATTAACCATCCATTAATTTGAGTTCCTTCAAGTACTCTATGATAAAGAGTGCCAGCAACCACTAGTTTTAAAAGCTGTTCTACCGGAATTTTTCTGTTTTCCAACAGCTCCATAGATTTATCTACTAAGCCAAGAGAAGCCTTTAAAGAGCACAGATTTTAAAATGGGCTTCTCTAAAACTACAAGACCAGGACTCCACCAATGAACTGAGCAATGGCTATTTTCTGTTTGCAAGGATCTGAAGATGAAGCACATGAACCTCATCTTGAATGCATAGTGTTTCTTGCTTGATATGAAGAAGTGCATAATAGTCTTCAGTAGAAGCAAGAAGCCTGAAAACAAACATATGACATCCTCAGTCTTCCAGCTGGGCAAAGCAACAAACACTTGACTGCACAGAGGCATCAGTTCTCTGATGGTGATACACAACTTGCATTTGTGAGCAGTACGATCTTGAAGAACAAGGTTTACAGCCATTTACACTGGACAGAACTTGCCTTAACTGTCAACCTGTTTATCTGCTGTCCTCTATGAAAATATTTTTGATGTATCTGCAAACAACTTTGGGACATACTTCATCTCTTTAATTCTAAACATGCTGCTCCTGCTCAGGACAAAGAATGATGCCTTAAGCTCAAATGCTTATGCAGGTAAGCAATAATCCATGAAAGCCCTCCTTTGGTACCCTTTTTGATGCCTAGAATCCAAAGAAAGTTGCCCTCACAGAAATCAGAGTATGTGGGTATTTGACTCACAAATATACGTAGGCTAATTATTTTCTCAGTTACACAAGTCTAAATGATGACTGATGTTCCTTCGAAAAATGAACAGAACAACAGTGTAAGTTGAGGGATAAAGTAAAATGTCAACAGGCATTGGCTTTTTGAACATTATATTTTAAGTTATATGTTAAATTTAGCAACTGAACAAAATGCTTAAACATGCCCTTCAGAACAAAATAACTATTACTTGGTGTTATTTTTCAGTGTACTCTTAGGCATCATAAACTGCAACTTTCCCTATCTGTCCCACAGTCTCTCCTCTCGGCACTTAGCTCTGAATTATTGCAAGCTTCCTTTCATCTGCTTTAACAAAGCAAATTATCTCTTTCTTAGCCATATCAGAGATTGCTGCAATGATTATTTTCTTTGCCTGTCATTTTTACTGTTACTCTGCTCTGTGCCCATCTATTCCTTTCTCTACGGCATCACATCTAGAACATTCACCCTAAGTTGCAATATTTTGTGACTCCAGGCTCTTCCATCTCATCAGTACGGAAGCAATGGATTTGAGCTCTAATACGGCCTTTCAGACAAAATCCTTTGCATCATCTCTTGATTAAGGAAAAGCTCCCTAGAAACATACAAATCTAATGTACAGTTTTCTTCCAATTTCCTTCCCTCTTTTTTAGGCTACTACTTACTACAAAGCCTAGCAAAACCAGTGAAGGTGCTTAACATTCTGGTGTGTTAAGATCACTTGTTTTGATCCTCATTGTTCCCACTCTCTTTGCTATAAGGTGATGGTAAACTGTTAGCAATTTGAACTATATATTTTTACTGTCTTTATACAGGTGTCAGAGCCCTGAAGTGCTACAGGAATATTAATAACAATAAATAAAAATGGTTGGTCTGCATTAACCAACTATACCGTACACATCATAATGATAGACCTGACTGCCTTTTTCTCCTTCAGAATCTGCTGTGCTTTACCGAGATTATATATCAATATACATACTATATATTATAACAGCTGAGATGTCTTTAGCAGTCTCATCACAGTCCTCTGTCCTTCTCTTCACTGACACAGCCGAGCTTTCTGCTGTTACCATCAGAACGACCAGACCAAGGCTGACTAACCTAAATTTACTGCAGAGGATTTCACATTATGGTAGATCACAGCAGACATAGCCATATCACCCTGAAAGAAGAATCTGGCGTTGCCCAAAGTATCCAATGAGGCTGAGGATACGAAGTTTGGATCAAGACCATGCCTTTCCTGCCACTCACAAGTGCCAAGACTGAGGGTTCACACTGGTGCAATACACAGTGATTGTAAAACTGCAGGGTTCAGGATTCAATAAAGTCTAGCGTTTACATCTAAAATTCTGGTAAGAGCCCAGTTTTAGCGATGACCAAAGACAGGTGCTTGCAACCCTTCTACTAAAGGGCTACCTAAGGCAAAGAATGGTCAGCACTGGTTGATAAGCAGCACCGAAAACAGTGTTTGATCAGCAGAGAAACCCTGTACTCCTCCAAGTAAATGGCTCTGGCATTTCCATTTGGTTCTTTCTTTGGTAAGATTCAAAAATACCTTTACAAGACAACAAGGAATTGAGCCGTTTCTGCAACCGCCTGGAGGTCATATATATGCCTGGATGGTGGTGTTGGGGAGAAAGGAAGCACCACTGTGTATCAATGTCTCAGCTGAAAGTCTCCTGGCAGCTTTGGTTTACTGCACTGTAAGTGAAGTGCGGTCTTTAGTGCTGTAGTTGTTACAAAAACGTCCTACTATACTTGCCTGTAGCTGAAAGAAGGCAGTTGCCACATTTCTTGCTCATTTCCCTTGGGATCCACTGAGGGAGAGAGAAGGTCCGCTTTGCAGACACATGGTTCTGGTGGGAAATTTAGCTCTGCACCAGAAAAGGCACAACATTCCTCCTGCTGCTCTGCATAAAATGAAAATCCTGTAAGAATTTAAACAAGTACACTGTTCATTTGGCTCTCTAGAAGTTGGACTTGAAGGACCACCACAGAAGGGGGGGGGGAAAAATACTAAAAAAATATCTTGCTTAAACTAAAAAACTTTCTCCAAAACAAGAAATGCAGAAGTTGAGGGAGAAATCCATCCACAAGACAGACAGAGGCTAGGGAAATGGTGATGTAGAAATGTGATTTTGAATTTGTCACTGTTTGCGGGGACAGATGTGTAACCTTGCAACACTGAAACAAAATAGGATGAGTAACAGGACAAGAACTATGCCATCTCAGCTAAAAAGGTGACCTAAAATAGTTTTGCATTATTTATACTTTCATCTATTTGATATCTGCCTGGCTACTATTGTCTTCAGTGAAGTTTGTCTACACCACAGCTATAATTTTATCTCAACATTTGAACTTCCAATCTATACAACAGCAGATGATCAGAATCTTTTACTTCTAATTAGTCCATAAGGTTTTTAGCAGTGTGGCAAAAATAAAATTATGAAGAGCATTAAATGTCATATACAAATATGAAATTGAATAAATACTCTCAGACACAGTAACGGGTAGCGGTAGCGGGAGTGAAGTAAACTCTTTTTCCTGAGTAACACAAGCTGGGTACTGGGAAAGGGCTCCTGAGATGGCACAGAAAATGATCATTTACTAAATGAACACAATCTCTCTTCCGCAGGGGAACCTATAAATTATAGTAGCGTTAACTCAGAGAAGCCCAAGAATTGAATGCACCCTGGTGGCTGGGCTCTTGGGAGACCTTCAATGGTCGTAACAGATAAAAACCCCCTGGAGATCAAGACAGTTTCTGCCGATGTGTAAAAAACCTTTTTGTTGAGCAAAGAGGTGAAATTTGATTTCACTAAACGAGCAGGCTCATCAGCCTACAATGCTGATGGGAAACATTACTTCAATAATTCAGGATGCTCTTGTCCAACACCTGTGTTGTAAATACAAAAGTTGCATGAGAATATATATAAAAATGTATTAAAATTGCTGTACTACATCTGAAGTTATTGCAGATGAAACCAAACCAAAGTGCATTTTTTTTTCAAAGCAAAGCAGAAGATTTGCTCTAACAGTTGTCAGCTCCAGTCATATCTATGTCAACTAAGATACCACGGGACAATCGCTCTTCATTCCAGCCAGTAACTGACTGCCTTTGCATTTGCTGAAATGGACCCATAACTCATAGCTAGATCTAAGTGGGAAGCAGTTCCCCTGCCCTCTGACACTTCAAAAACTTCCCTGCTCTACTAGTATGAACTGAAGATCTTCCAAGGGAGGTTTTCTCCTCCTAATTTTTCTAATTCTAAAAGAGGATTACACCTTCCAGGAACTTTTGTTTACTTAAATAGAGGTAGAACCTCTGCTGTCCTCTGACATTTCAGATTACTGGCCTAACCACCACTCCTTCAGGGATCATGCTCTGCAGCTTCTCACTCAATTTTGATCATTTATTTTTCTTTACTTTAGTTAGAAATTTCATCCCAACAAGCCATACCCATAAAATAATCCCAAACTATGTTTGTTTCTTTACAAAAGTTTCCATTTTAGCTATCTGGTGTGCTGGAACAATAGTAGAGGAACTGGATAATTTCTGAGCAGCCCAACTTTTAATAGCTTCAATCCTAGTAATTCAAGCATCATTAACTGTCTTCTCCATATTACATTTTTGCTTGTCACACTGTCTAGTGAGGTTGTATTATGTTGGAAGGAATCTTGATGTCACATATTTATTATGGAATTCTCAGAACAAACTGAATTAAATTCTGTCATATATCTGAGACATGGACCTGAGATGTTACCAATTTGCATGAAAAGCTTTTCATATTTTTCTGTACTCTCAGGAAAGTACAAACTGAGCTATGTTCTAGGTTTTGGAAATTCCTTTAGTAGGCTTCTAATCCACACTGTTCACCACATTGCTCTGACCTTTTATCAACAGTTACTAGAAATGACAAAAATATTAATATTTTTGATCAATATGCAAAACATTCTAGGTAAACCTTTAAACAGCAATACAATCTATTATTCTTTTACTGTTGTTACGGAAAAATGAGTTGCTTCTATCAGTTCAACCATACCTATCTAGCTACAAAGCAGCTACTCTTTCCAGCTGTTTGAGTATAATTCAAAATACATTTCTGTGTTTCCTAAACAATTGCCTGTTATCACAACTCATTACAGAATTAAAAAATCTAAACAAAAGTTTTCACAAAAAACTCACAAAGTTTTCGGCATTATTATGCAAAATAATTTATGACCTTTTTGTACATTACCCATAGAAAGTTGTATAAAATAATTTTCATATTCCACTGCTCAAATCTGATGTTTACCTTCTTTTTCTCTTTTTCAGGAAATCATCCCAGAAGCTCTGCAGCCAATGTTAACTGTGCAGTTAGAATCTACTTTTTTTCTTTTTCTTACAATCTAGAAACTATTGAATATCGAAGATGTTACAGTTCAGATCTTGCTACCAACAAAAAATCATATGGTTAAAACCCATACTACTCTAGGTGCCACATTTCCCTTGTAGATAGTTCTCTGTATTTGTTGGTAAGACCAGGCTGAGTGTGAGATAAAAATGTATGCACAAACACTACAATTTAACTCCAGGTGAAGAGTCCCCTATTCTCAGAAACATCTCATCCCCGTCACTTTCTTCATGATGCATAGCAAAGGAATTGTGATTCTTTTGAACTTAATGCAGACTTCCGCAAGGGCATTAAAAGCTGCAGCACGAGAAGCTTTAAAATCAGATATGGTTTATTTTTGAGTCAAGATTTAGAACTAATAAAAACTAGTATCCCTAAGGCCAGATTATACATATTGACTGCATAGCAACTACTCTAATAAGCATTCTTCACCTACACGAAGGTGTTCAAATCCTGTAGTTAAAATATGGCACTTAATTTTCCAAAAGAAACATCTAATCTTGCCCACCTCTACAATGTAAATTTAAGAAAATTCTTCTTCTAATTTATTTGGTTCTTTCATAGGCTTAACGATCTCTTTGGAGTTCATTTCAATAACGGAAGCATTTAAGCTGCACTTTCAGCATTAAACAGGCAGATACTCTGAAATAACAGCTATTTCATTTAAAGCAATCTTCATCCAAGCTGTAGCCAACCATCCTGTGCATCCTGTGACAGGACAATTGCAACTCATCCATTTTATTGTAGCAACATAGGCTTGACCTACCAGTTCTGCATGTCTGCTTCTAACTGTCCTGCATATTTAGCACTGCATCATACAATAAATGCACTAGCTCACCACATAATGCTGGATGTAAAAGGAAAAGAGTCCTTCTCAGACCTGGCAACAGATACTTGTATTTGGAGCCGGAAGAATGGATTGCCATTATTTTATCTTGCACAGGCACAAAAAGCTTACATAGATCTGTAAAAATTATCCATCTCACAGTCCATAATTATGCATCTTCCCCTATCTTCTCACACTTGTCCTCTTCTTTTACATTTACTGAGTTCTATTTCCCTTCTTTAAATTTTTGCTAACTTTATTATACTTCTCATAAAGCAAGGAAAATTTGGCAAGCCACTCCCAGACTCTAAATCCAAAAAGCCATTAAGGTGGTGGAAGTGCTGTCTATATAAGCAGTTCCACTTGGCACCAGCACAAAGTGTTCCACCTGCAGCTGATCTCAGCCTGATGACCAGGATCTTAGAGACTGTATTCCTATCTGTCTGATCACACTCTTACAGACCTACCTAATGTATACAGAGGGCAGAGGACACATTTGCAACCGGATTTATAGTCCACCTGGCCCACAGTCTACTACTGCTGCCTAGTGAAATCTCATTAGAAAAAAACTGATAGGCAATTGAGTTGAGGCACCCAGTTCAGTTTCACTTGCCTGTCGGTAGCGTCTTTGCATCAACCCATGCTACCAACTCTGTATTGCGCTGTGTCAATATTTTCATTAAAGTTTCACTAAAGTTTCACATATTTAAGTACCTTGCAAGATCAAAAAGCAAATTTTTCAATTTGACAGTACATATTTTTTCAGTATTTGCCTTCTTATTCATAGGGTTGTGTTTGTGTGTGTTTGTTGTTTTTTTTTTTAGTTTTTCTATTACATTAATCAAACTTCTTTGGTCTTAACAATTCTCAAGGCTTTTCCCCTTTTGGTATAATCTGAATATGTGTAATGATTTTCCTGTTTTCCAGTGGTGTACATGTGCAGAATGTAAATGATGTCACTTGAACCAGTGCCTCGAGATAGCAGTAGCCACAGTTTCAGTAGCCAGCACAACCTGGTGCCATCAGCAGACTGAAAAAGTCTACTTCCCAGGCTGAAGCACAATGCAGGGTTGATCCTGAGTAGTCCAATTTCTGTCTCACAGAAAGCAATTCCTTACGCAGAAGTGAGAAGACAGCCCAGGCACCCGGGCTCTCCCTTCACTGGAGTTAAGACACTGAAGGAGCCCTCCATGGGCCACCAGTTTTGCAAAGCCAATTATTAACTCTTCAGTGGTCTGGGTAACTACACTTGTATTCACAAGTATTTCTGTATATTCTCCCTTCCATACTTTTTAACAGAGATCCTATCCCAAAGCAAAAACTTAGCAGTATTTGGTATTGATCACACTAATCCAAGAACATATTTGCTACTTCAGATGATAGGGAATTACATGTTCCCTCTTAGAATCACACACACAGTTCGATTTGATTTGTTACATTCATTCAAAAATTATCCTGGTGTCTCTTTTAATTAGACCATCAACCACTCCTACTGAAATAAAAATCTGTAAATCCCTTTTTTTTAGGATCTTATCTTTTCCACAATAAACATTAGTTAGTTACTGTGCATGTTTCAGAAGATTAGCTGGTTTTAAAGAATTATATTTAAGACCGACAAGTTTTTTGGTGTTGCAGGTTAGGCTGGAAGATAGTTCATTATTATGTTCACTGTTTTACACTTCATATCTGTCATGGTCCTTTATAAAAAAGAAGAAATAAAAGAGTAATTTCAACATCGGACTTTCTCCCATTCCTATACAATTGTTTTATCAAAGATGACATTTGACAAAGCTATCAGATGTCCTTAAAAATGTAATTAGGGGTCAGGCATTCAGTGTTGTTTTACCTATCATCACACACTAGATACCTGGCTCCCTTTTTTGGTTAAGAATGCCTTCTGTCTCTGGAGGTATTTATTGCAAACACATTACCATGAGATTCTGATCAGAGCCTTTGTGCTTCCAAAGCAGCATCAGAACTTTTAATCATAAAAACCAATCAAAGACATGAAAGTGAGTATCATCCATATATTTTACAAGTCTAATTTTCAATGGAATCTTGTTTGAGTTGTCAAAAAGAAATGCCATGTGTGCAAATGATACATATTAATCAGTACTTTAGTTTTTCACCAAAGCAACAGAAGCAACTCCCATAAATAATTTTACATCTGAATCCAAATGGTTCTGTCAAAACCAAAATGACAAATATATCTTTTAATTTCAGCTTCGGTGTGGTTCATTCACAGGCCTATAGAATTACGTTTGCAATAATCTGGAGTCTGTTTTTCTGATATTTTTCTTAACTTGTTTTCATCATAATAAATCATAAGCCTACCCACAGCTATTCAAAATAACAGTCCTGATGCTGCTATCATTTGCAGTAGCATAACAGTGTGAAACTCATAGATGTATAGTATCAATACTACTATTCTCATTGCACTTCAGCAGGGCTTACAAGGTCCTAGATTTCTGTTACTGTAAGTTTTTTTCATAACAAAATGCCAAAAAGTGCTGAACAATTTGAGTGAACAAAATGATCCGATACCTCCATCTTCCAGTATTTGCTTCTTATTTCTCAATAGTGCCTGGGAAGAAGGAAATTTTATAACAGGGTTCTGTCCCCATTCTGCACTTCCCCATGCCAATATATACTGCTCGTCCTTCTTTTTTCCTAATGAACTTACGACCATATTTTATTCTCTCTGGCATCAAAATCCATCACAGAAAGACAAGCAAAGGCAAATACCCCAGAAGATGGCAGATTTGAGCTTAGCCAACAGCCTTTAAAAAAGCCTTCTGAGTCATTCCTCTGCTTTCAGCCTGTACCTTGCAAGTAAATTGCAAACTCTGTATTTAAAGAGATATGAATTTACCACCACTGGCAAAATGTACTGGAAGTCTTTCTCAATAAAAGTTGATGACCCGAAACACGTCAGATGTTTTTTAAAAAAAAAAAGCATCTGAAAAAAATTCTTAAACATTACAAAATTGCATTGATCTATGTTACTCTTTGGACACAAAATACACTCTTACAAACAAAACTTTTACCAAAACACTTGCTCAAAACGGGCAACTATTTGACACTATTTGTTTTCAGCCATAATCCAAATACATCTGTTTTAATAGAGGAAGAAATTGGAGCTGCATTACTTATGATCAATGGCAAAAATTCAGAAACAAGTATGTATCTCACCGTTATATACAGTATATATGATGCTCATTCTGCCCTTCTCATTCACAGGGACATTTACACAGGAGTCGATACAAATAAAAGTGGCAGAGTGGAGCTTTTAACTTCTAACTTACTGTGGATATGCATACATTTCCCAGACAGTATAAAACATTGCTTTACTCCCTGCCTGACTTTGACCAAACTGTGCAATACAGGAAAATTAAAACCAGACATTAAGTACAGTTAATAAATACGTACTGAATATGCATGCATTAACAACGGCTGCGTTGTGTCAATGGTGACAGAAACTCTTACAGCAAAAACTGCACTACATAAATTCACTTAAAGCAATGGAACACTATGGATAGTATGTTATTAGACTTATATAAAATAATGTAGAAAACTACGCCCAAGCAAAATGCTTTAGGAGATTAGCCACCATCACCTTTCTTTGTGAGTAACTTAAAGAAACAAAAGACAGAACCGTAGATTCAGTATTATACAGGTCCAATTACACATGTCCAAAGATAATCAAAATGATGTGATACCTTAACATTTAATGAAATACTATTGAGACTTTGAAGCTGTGAATCATGTCTGGGTGGAATTGGTTTCTCTGTATTTCATTACACAGGTGCTGCATTTTACCTAAAGAAGAAAGTCCTCTATTCTATTACCAGGAAGGAGAGACCGTGGAATGGTGTGAGTTAAGTATATACACTCTAGAAAACCAGCAAATATTTCTTTATAACTACCACAAGTTTTGGGATTAATTGCAGCAAACTTAATCTCATATCCAATGAATAAATTCAGAAACACTCACCATGATTCCAGTGAGTAAACAGACTCCTTTCCCACAGTATGTATTAGGTACCATGTCACCATATCCAATGGATAGAAAAGTTATTGAAATCAACCACATTGCTCCAAGGAAGTTGCTAGTAACATCTTGTTGATCATGGTACCTGGAAAAGAATAATTTCTTTATCATGAAAATTTTCATTAAACTTTTATGTTATCAGAAAGAAATCACATTAACTGGTCATGCAAGCATTCTTGAGTTCTACAGTTACTTCCTTTTTAAAAGCAGCTATAAGGAATTAACTAAACCTTAAATACAATTACCTCAGCAGTAAAGAAACAGAAGTTACAACAACAGAACCAGTAGTTTAAAATTCAGTATTCTGTTATTATTACTAAAATAGCATAAACGTCTTGGTTTTTAATAGAATCTCTTCATTGGGAGTACAAGTCCTGCTAATCCTCTGCAACGACGTAAGACATGAGTCTACTATAGTTGCTGCAGCCTGAGACAATTATAAGAGTCAGAAAAGGACGTGTGGGTAAGCAGACAGCGGAGCACATCTCCATCTCCTTGGCCTGAATGCAAGTCTGTGATCAGAAATCTAATCATAAGCTATCATGTAAATGCTGACTTAGACAACTAAGATCCTCCCTCTCCTTCAACATGTTCGAGATAAATAGAAAAGTGTGCCATTGTATTTCTCATCATTAAAAGATCTTTACCCTACCTATCTGTGGCAGCCACTGCAGCCTCAAGGTTGCAATAACCCCTGCAGCTGCTGTGAAGCCTCAGGTTAGCTATCTATGCTGCTGGATCCTCAAGGGTACTATTTTAGCCGGTCCCTAATTCCATGTCTCACAGTGGGTCACGGAGTTCACAGAGAGCAATCAAGGAACTAGTTCACAAATCCATAAGCAACTTGCTTTCCACAACAGAAATAATTGCTTTGGTTCTCTTCCTTTCCGGACCGCAGTCTCCATGACAGAGAAGGAATGCAGAGTGAGCACAATTTCACTTTCAGGAAATTCCCTATTCTCTCACTTGCAAGATATTCACTATAAATATATGCAAAATGCCTTCTTCAAAGTACCAACTATGCCCTGATGGTTAAAACAACCTAAAAACTCTCTGACTGGCAGAGACCAGAGCAATCACTCCAAACAAGTCTGTTCCATGTTTCGTCTGTACTCTTCTCTCTCCTAGTGTCAGTGTTATCTTTCTCACATACTTCATACAAGCTTTTGAAGGTTTTTTGTTCTGCACCTAGAGTTATGCAGTAACAGCCCACATTTGGAGCTCCTAAGGATGATAGGGACATAAATAATGACAACCACAACAGCAACAAAAAAATGACAGTAAACTTGGTCTAGCTCATGACCACACAGCTCTCCACAACAAAAAGAGATCTGACATTGCTTTCTTTCCAGTCTGCGCTGAGGATTTTAGTCTCCACTTAACAAACTCAGCAAATATATGGATGCAGGGAGAAAGACATATTCATCCCATCCAGGAGGCAAGAAGAAAGCCTATGTATCATGGAAGTCCCTACAGAGTATCACGTAAGTGATGTGACTCACAGGCTTTGGATGAGCTTCACAGAAGGGAGCTAAAGCCATCGGACATATTCTAAGGCTGGCAGTTAAATACCAATAAATGCTTATATAAATATTTATAATACATTTCTGTAATGCTTTCTTTGGGTTTTGAACCTGGCCATTTCCTTACTTCAAACAGAAAACATTTTTTCTACGAAGATGAAAATTCAATGCAATGCTTTTGATTTTTTCTACATTTTGTCTAAATAGTTACAACCTTACAAAATTTCAGCCCTACATGATGATACTTATAGAAATCTTGATATAGCTGGAAACAGAACATTCAAATACAAGTCAGTAAGTTTCTGAAATAAACACCAGCTTCACATAAAGAATGCCAAAACCTCTCTCTTAGGCCTTGAACAATACAGGGAAAAGATAATGGAGTCTTTATCCATTTATTCTCCTTTAGCCATGCCAGGAAAAAAAACCCAACCTACTCATAGATCATTGAACAAAGTTGACATAGGGTTAAATTTTAAAAAATACAACAGTAGTTTTTTGAGTTTCATTGGAGACATGGATCTTAATTAGTAAGGTCCCCTAGATTAAATATTCATTAAAGCCATCTGCATCCATATTTAGTAGCACACTTCAAGGACCTGTTCAAATGTTTTTATCTTGTTAGCTCAGCACTCTTGGATTTTCTGCTTTCAATATTTCACCTGGTTGTGAATCAAATGGCACACAGTTAATTTAAAAATCATCATCCGTACTTATGACTTCACTGTGACTGAGAAACAAAGGATACTTTGTACCTTCTCCACGGGCTCAACTGCTCAAGCCTGGCAAAGCATGCAAATTACAAACTAATTTCATCTTTTGACAACCAAAACCCTTTCTCTCACAACTGTACAGAGAAAGTTGAAGGAGTGACTTTTGCAGCTAAAATTCTGTATGTAAAATAGAGACAATGTAAAAAGGAATGGAGTCACTGTCCTGATAATCCCATCATTCCTATGCCAGATTTATAGGAAGGTGGATTTTTTTATGTGTTGGTTTTTGCAACCTCATTCATGATTTTTGAATCTCTGTGGTTGGTGATTCTGGTACATGCCTACAGCCTTCTGATTTTCATAAGATGACAGTTGTGCCGGCATACACTTCCAAGTGCTCTGCTATATCAGTAGGCACCGCCATTGCTCAGGATTCAAACTGAACGAGCAAAGCCAGTGGAGTCTTCATCTACCCTGCGTCCACCATCAGGTAGCAAATTATTACATCTATATCAAAACAGGAGAGGTAATTTCTTAAAACAGTAGGAATTGCAAAGTCTTATTTGTATGGCCATGGGAATGGCTGAAAAAGAACACCTGAGGCATTTGAGTCACTTGTTTTGAAGAGGGGGAAGGAAATCTACTTACTGCCTTTTTGACTTGCTCTAGAAGTTATGACAGCCCTAAAGACTGAACCTCTCTCCATTTATGCAGGGAACAGTAAAATGATCACAGCAAACATTAAACTTTCACATGTTTTTCCCTCAGTGCATCTCTAATGTGTTGCACTCAAGTCACCAGAAGGCGTGAGAGAATCCATTCCCATCACCATATTTCTCACTTTGCTGTTGAGACTATCCCCATCAGAGGCAATCACAGCAGACATTACAGTGAGGAGAAAAGCCAGCCACACCTGGAGCAGAGCTGTCTCGCTTACTGTCAGTCGCCATCAGCCACTACAAACATCTCCTCCCTCCAGCTAGACTGTGAAAGACAGCTTGGATGTAACACACTCCAGAATTCAACTGCAGTTTTCCTAAACTACCCATTCACTCTGTATTCGAGACCTCTGAAATTGGACAGGAAAATACTGTACCATGAACAGCTCAGAAACCCGAAAGCTCAGAAAGTAAAGACAAAGAAACAAAGATTTTCCTTTCAGTAACAAGTTCCACACAAAGCAAAATCCAGTCATTACCAAACAAATTCCAAAACATAAACTTTTTGTCATTAACCCTCAGTTTGATAAAGGTTTTTATTTTTACAAAGATTTCATTTTTTTATCTCAAATCACTAGAAAAATAAATTTATTTTAATATTTAAAGAGCACTATTCTTAGTTAATAGAAACTTGCACTAGAAACACAGTGAGCCACTTGCAGATAAGAACTAGTATTTAATTGTGTTAAAACTGCAGCTATAAACAGGTTCATTTTCTGGATGACGTCCAGCCTCACGCAGCAGCAGAATAAAGGGTCATTTAGAAAAGCTATGTATTCCTCCAAAGTAGGAAAATCTTTGGCTGAAGTCACACAGGCATAAGTACTATTTATCACTTTTTCTCTAATAAGGAATGTGCTAGCATGCTAGCAGGCAGGCAGTGCTGCAGCTGGAACATGCTACTCACCAAGCAATCCCCATCCTGTGAAACACCACTATCCAGTTCTCACCAACCAGCACATATAAATCCTCAGACTACTGTAATTTAAACCAAAAATAGCTGAATGATTAGATTTGTGCAAAAATAGCACGGCTTAATTCCTTCCTAAGCCAAATTGAGTGGGAGTTTTACCATTCATCTCAGGAAGACATAAATATATTCCTCAGCTGACAATTCTGCAGTGGCTTGGATTGTCAAAGCAATATTCCAGATTCTTTATCAAACAGCAGTCCTTTTCTTCTGGTTTCGCTATCAGTATTGTGATTTTCAGTACTGCGTTCCTTCAGAACTATGTTCATATTTGATGATGTTTCATTTAACTGGTAAAACATCTGCACACAGTTATCACACACTGACATCTTGACATCCAAGACCCATTCATCTTAAAAAGTGATGAATAATAAGAAATCAAGTATAACATTAAGCTTGACCACTGGCACACTAATTCACGCTTAGCAGCTTCATTTCAGTGCATCTTGCCTCCAAGGACCGCCTTTGACATATTTACCGATTCTGGTTTTGCTTTCTTGAACAAGTCATGCAAAGAACTAAAAAAAAGGTTGAAAAAATGACCCTTTTTGTAGGGAAGACAATGTCCTGCTTTTATCTTAATCATAAAGAAATTCCTGGCGTGCACTACAACGGCAATTCAGGCTGAGTTTAGTCTTGTCAAACCTTAAAAACTTTTAGACTAATAACACCTGGAAACAGGCTCAGCCCGTTAAATCAGAAACTTGTCAAAACTCTGCTGAGACACTGATTGATCTAACCAGCTATTAGAGTGTGTCACAGTGGCAGGCCATTCCATTACTAAGTGCCTTTTTAGTCTTAGTTAGATGGTAGGTACTGGCAGCTCTTTATCTGTTAATACAGTGATAATAATAGACAGGTCTTTTTATTCCTTCTCACTTCCTCCTGTTTGAACGAAAGAAAAAAAAAGAAAACCATGACAGCACTTGGAAGGAGCAGCAGGACTGACTCTCAGTCTAATGAAGTCAACAGAAGACATTTTGCCTGCCTTGATGGGTTTAAGATGAGAAAAGCAGCTTGAAGAGTGCTCCTTGTCTTTCTTCTAACAAGTCTGTTGACATCTGCCAAATATTTATGAACAGCAGCAAAAATGTTTTTGTCCCCAAAACCACTTCATGAAACCGCAAAAAACACCATGGCAAATGTCTGGATTTCATACGTAAGTAGCAGTTCTGAACCCAACCAAAAATAACGGATGCCAGCAAGCAGTCTGGATTGCTTCTACAGTGGTCAAAATGTTCATGATTGTTTTATTCGAGGTATTTGTGGAATATTTGTGGAAAACTCATAAATCCAACAGAGAAATGCTAAACATCACTATGTAAGTAGCATATGTTACTACGTTACCTAAGGTGGACAGAAAAAAAAGCTAAAAGAAAACAGGAGGAAAGAGAGAAATCAACACAAAAATACAAAGGTGAGATGGCATATTTTAAGAAATTTTATCGTTATTGTTGAATATAAATTGCAGCTTAAATACAACTGTGAAGACATAAAATTATTTAAACCCCTAGCTGCTGTCAGATATCTACCTCTCAATGCGTGGGCACTGGGCAACCTGCCAGTAGAGAAATAAGGACTAATTGCCATTTTTTCGAAGGGTACAAACTTCTATTTGACCTCCACTGGTGAAGGTCTTGCATTGTTTTGCTGGTGCTGTAAAGAGCTGACATTCTGTTAAATCGCTATACCTGCCTGCAGCTGCGGGAGATGGATTTTCCATCTTTCCAAGAGAAGCCATTCAGCTACAAGCATATTCTGAAGATATCAAAGCTGCTGAAGCTCCTTAAAGTATTACCTGCCTTTTTTTTTTTTTTTTTTAACCTGCATTCAATAAATGTGTAAGAGTGTTAAGAAGAATCTGTTGAATCAGTGCTACAAGTACTGGGAAATCGGGAAACCTTTAAATTTGTGACAGGCAGCAATCCACTAAAAGGAACAGTAGCAAAGACAGGAGTGCTCCGTATCAGTGTACAAAAAAGCACTGCTGTGAATAAAGTGATACCTACTGCTTCAGAAGGTCTTAGACCATATAGAAACACTAGCCTGTCTCACAAAAATTTTTAGAGAGCTTGCTCAAGGAGAATTTTTTCTTGCCTTGATTAAGAAACACACTCATTACCACCCAAACCCCACCTTTGGGGCTTATCCTCAAAACAATATTCTTACTCCCACTGTGTTCTTTTCAGCAATTTCAAGCTACTTCATTCCTACAGTGGCGGAACTGAAGTAAAATCTTATCTCCACTGAAGTAAGCAGCAAAGTTCCCATTGATTTTAGTGGGACCAGGATTTCTATTTCTTTTTTTTTTTTTTTTTTTTTTGGCAGAATTTCCGCTGATCATCCCTTAAAATGTTTCCATTTAGTGTTTCCAAGCTTATCCATTTCAGAATTCTTCCTTTGCCTTTGTCTTCATGCACATTTTGGATGCCAGTAAAGCTTTGCCATTATGAACATCATTACGTATATCAAAAAACATCCTAATAAAATTGCTAAACTAATTAAACTAAAAAGAAAATGTAAAAATTTATGTGTCTCCTCTTCAACATTTAGAAGCATAATAATGAAATGAAATGTTTGCTTGGGGACTTAAACTTAGCTATATTTACTTCCAACATGCTTGTTATGACTCAGTAGAACAGTAACAATAAAGATCTTGGAAAGCTGTACCCCAACTCTTAAACTCACCCTTAACTCTTACAGACCTGGATGAGTTCCGCCTACAGCACGATTTTTTAAACGTACATCCTGACTGCTCTGAAAAATAATCAGGTTCACTGTGTCTAAACATGGCTCATTTTAATAAAATATGCAAAAGAGAAATAGAAAAGAAAGTAAGGCCAGTAGGAATAACTTTCTGTCTCTCAGAGATGAAAGCTAGGACTAACAGTAGCAGCTGTCGTGAAGGTTACACGGCTGATTGTTGTCATTTCAGAAAACTTATGTTAATTATCCTTTGAGTAAAATTTTGTCAAATGTTAAATATTTGGACTAATACTTTTTATTATATTCAGACAATCTTCTTTCAGATAGATCTAGCTTCCTCACACTATGGAACAGGCTCAGGGATTCAGCTTTTCCCAGCTCTACTGAAATTTATTTACATTTGATATTATTCTGTCTCCAGCAAAAACAGTTCTCGTGTTTCACAGAGAACTTCAGATTTTAAAAAGTCAACTCTATAGTCTTTCTCAAGTCCTATATGCATGTCCAGGTTGCACAGAAAAACGAAGCATGCTTCGTATCACTCAAGAGCTAAGCAGAAATCTCGGGCTCTAATGGTTGTTATCAGCTGCTGGATCAAAAGCAGCACCAAAACAGTAAGGTCTGGTACAATCTTTATTCATGTAATACCCTTTTGGCACGGGTATTACAATGTGCTTCATAATTCCATGACCATATGCTACTTTTCAGTCTTTACGAAAACACACTAGTACCTTTTTCAATGCAAAGTACAGCTCTGCTCCAGGAATGGACAACCATAGCACAAAATACTTCGTGGTCATACAATTTTCTGCCTCATTTTTTGGAAATCAAAAATTATGGTTTAATTTTTTATAGGTCTCTGGCAGACTCTTTGCATGAAGTTAATTGTCTTTGTTACAGTTATCATTATTTTGGTGGTCTTTATCTTCTGAGCTTTCAGTTCCGTACTTCACAGTTTGATTAGCCTGGATGCTCAAAGCTCTGACTAAAAACCAATGAACTCAAAGTCCTCTATAACGACACATATGTTTAAAAATAAACTTCTTAAATTAGACATCCAAAAGTTGCATAACACCGAAATTCTTCACTTTGCCAAAAATAGCAGCATGTCCCGAAGCAGCAAATAGCCCTTTAAATGCCTCAGTATCCATACGTAAAACTACATATATGGAAAAATTCTTACGGAACAAGTCACTGATCAGGCTTCCCACAAGGCACAGGGAAAAGAGTTGTTGATACGTTTTTTTTTTACTTTAGCAGTTTAATGACAAGAGCATCCCCCACAGGGAGCAAACTTGCTTGAGTCTCTTCTCAAGCACAAGGCTGATTCACATCAACACCTTCATCTCACTGTCCTACAGATTGTGGAAGTATCTTAAAATATCTTTTTGAAGCTATTTCAACTTTAAACTTTATTCAATATGGAGAGAGCATGACTCTTTAATCTAGTGGAGAGAGATACTGCCTAAAAGGTTTAGGATAGGAGCTGGAGAAGGGAACGTGTCTGTCCCAATCCCTGACAAACCACTCTTTGGAGTGAACAATAGCTCTGCTTTCAAATCAAAATTCAGCAAGTAATTAAAAAATTACTGAGATAACAAACATATAGACTAATAGAAGTAAAACTCAAAATATCCAAGAGCTGCTCGATCTGTACATCGTCTTCATCAAATGAGGTTCAGTAAAAGAAGCTACTACAAATACACAGTTAATATTATAAGGCATGAATACAAAATAATTAAGCTGAAGGGACACACACAACCTTGAGGGAAAACTTTTTATTCTTCAGCACTGTACTTTGTAACCTTATTTTAAAAGATATATACATGTATGTATATTTCCTTTATGCAGTCATATATTTTTTTACACAGGCTAATCTTCAAAATTTGTCAATACAGTAAGAATGAATCTTATTTTTAAGGTTTGCTTTAATTTTTTGAAGTCTGTAACAGCATTGGTTAAAGCTGTGTTATGATAGAAATATGAATCATTCAAAATCAAAAGAGTTTCTTAATGAGCTCTACTGTGAATGATTCATTATATTCACTAGCAACTAATTTCCTTCTAAAATTTTCCCCTATCTTGCATTTTGCATTTTCTCTGGAGACACCCTGTTACTATTTTATACACATGCCCCTCTAGAGGAGGAAAGGTTTGTGTTTTGCTTTTTTTTTTTTAAGTTGAGATCATCAGAATCAACTGATGTCTAAAGAATCTGAAGTAATTTGCTGATGAAAAACTTCAGAAATAGAAGTTTTAGAAATTATAATTAATCATTAAGCACTTAAAATTAACCCCACTCTTTTTTCCGACATAAAATAGCAGAACTAGGTAAAAGTTAGCCTTCCTTTTCCCCTGTATGTGGGAAAATGAGGGAGAAAAGAGAAGAAGGGGAAACTATACAGCAAAAATTATGCTGAATTCTCACAGAAGACTTTCTGAAAAACTAAGCACTCTGAAGGTATTTTTCTCTCATGGAACTAATTTCATTTACCATCATGCAAATTACTATTTTTTAATATCTTGGTCTTCTACAGTAGAAGCTGATGTATGTATTGCCTTCCATAAAAAGAAATGAAGCACAAGCTCACTACCATAAAGCCTGATTTTTTTCTGGTCCAAACTTCACGAGAATATCAACCATTTTTCCAACATATGCATGTTCTCTAATGTAATAAAGATTGTAAACAGATGACCAAAAAAAAAAAAAAAGTGCCAAAGTCAATTTCATTTTCCTTAGAAATAAAAACCAAAATAACTTATAGATTCATCAAAATATATGTTCTGGATAAACTGGAGAATAAAATTGTCTTACATAGCACAGCACCTTACAAGTAACTATTTCACAAAGTCTAGGCAGAATGTTTTTAAACTAACTTTGGATCAGAGCAGAAGTCTATGATCACTGAAAAAAACTTCATTGACTGTCTCAGATTTGGGAGTAGGCTCACAGCCTGTATCATGGACACTGCTGAAGCCACATGCTTAAGTTAAAGCAAGCTAAAGTGTCCTTATTCCTTGAGTATATTTTAATTTCCTTTATGAAAAGGAAAGGCTGTATTGAGTTTAGCTTCTATAAGTCACACTGCTTGAGACTAGACAGATTTTACTGAATATTTATAAAGATAATTCCAAATCCAAAGTCTATGTACTTTCGAGAGTCATCTGAAAGTCGTACCAGATTTCACTAACAGTTCGTTACTGATGTACTGGGGACAGTTAGTACATTTTATGTTATGAAACATGAAGAAGTATAAAAACATAACTATATATTGCTATATAGCAAATGAAACAAGGAAAAAAGTTGTAACCTAAATATTTTCCACTTATATTTTTACATATGAAACTTCAGCATTAGGTTGTCTTTTTTGTCTTTTTTTTTAAATGAGAAAAATGTTCTCCCTTTTTAATTCTGTTCTTTATCAAACCGATCAGAAAGCTAGGAAAATACTTCAGGATCAATTCTTGTGATTAATCTAGGGATGTTCATTTACTAAGAATTGAGAAACGTTATCACATAGAAGACAAATTTTTGCATCTCTCTGGTGCCGTATGCCGTATAGTGGCGTGAGTGCATACACGAATCAACTATGGGACGGATTTCTGACACAAGCCTCTCAAGGCAAATGCAAGTTGAGAGAATACCATCATTTCAGTCAGGCTACGAGAAATGCAATACAGCTGTACACAGTGCTTAGCTCTGGTGACGATAATGAACGAATATCATCCTCATTTTCTTATACAGATGTCTGCAGTGCCATATTTGAAGACAGAAGTACTGCCCAGCTAAATGCACACAAAAAGAAAATGCTTAAAAATCAGATATAGCTACAGCTTTCTTTGCCCCGTTTTAGGCCTTGAAATGTTGCCATCAATTTTTGTAATAATGGGAGAGTGAGATTATAGGAAGTCTCAGTCTTCTACTTTCTTCCCTACTTTGTAATTAAAAAGATTAAAACCGGGCTTTTTGGTTTTGCTAGTTTTGCATTTTCTAGTTTATTTGTTATTTGCTTTCAGGACAGAATAAGTTTTGTAGGGATCATCCTCATTTTAAAATACTACTAACATTTATCAAAAGGGAAAAGAAGAAAAAAGAAAAAAAGATCTTGCAGTATTTTCTTTAAAGACCGTACACATGAGAAAGCTCTTCCGGCTGCCAAATTCTTTTTACCAAGACCATGCTGTTGCCTGATCATTTTGGCCTTTATTCAAGACTTTCTGACTTTTCATTTCTATTGATTTCAGTGAAGCACTGTAGTAAGGAATGAAATTCTATGAAGGAATTCAAGCAGGGGATGTTTTCAGCAAGAAAGAGGAGTTACACATAGGCATTCTGTGTTGTAATGGAGAGGAGAAGTCCGGATAGCGTGACAACTGAATTTACCTTTTGCACTATCTACACTTACAGCATCTGTCTGGCAGTATACGTGTTGAACAAGTTGGAATAATCCTTTAATAAAACAGAAATTATCTAATGCCTATTGATTGCTCTACTGGTAATTTCTATGCAAACCATACAGTAGAAGTGTGAGGTATCTATGTGACTTTCATACTTAAACTCAAGTCTTTGGTCATGATTCAGGTAGGCAAGCACACAACCAGGGGTCATGCTTAACTAAGGATGTCTAGGACAGGAATGTGAATTTAGGCATGTTGTCTTTAACTATACGTGCTTGATAGGAAAACTAGATTTAATTTCAACTGTCACTAATTATTCCTTTTTCAAACTGTGGAATGGTTTATAAAAGTTGCCCACATTATTAGTATTAAATTGCAACAACGAGTACAAGCAGGAAGACGAAATGTTAAACAAACTTGAAATCTAATTTACAGTGTTCTCTTGGCCCTAGAAATGAGACAAGTTCATTGATAGGACAAACACGGGGAAATGTGTATGTGTGAGCAAGTCCGGCTCTAGCAAGAAAAATGCTGTCCTTAGGGAGCTATTAATCCTGTTCCTTTCACTTGCCTGGCAAAACCTGCCTTCTGCAAGAATTTACATATACAACAGAAACTGAATCGAATGGAAAAAAAAAAAAAAATAAAATCACGGGCATTTGTAGAGCTCCAAATGTGACTCTAGAGCTACAACTTCTCTGGTACCTTAACTGTTTCAGCCATCCTGCTTCATAAAAAGCATCTGAGATTATAATTTGAAAGCATCGCTAAGGGCAACAAAAGGAGGCTAATCTTTGTGGTTTTCAAACGAGTAATGACCACTAGTTTACAGGTAAAAGTCTCCTTGTTCCATTAGCAAAAGTCCATTGCATTAAACAATAAACAAGCCAGAGACTTTCAGCAGAAGATGTTTGGTTTGGGAGAGGATTAAGAGAACTAGACACTGAACTGCAGATATGTGTCTCATTCTAGTAGAGTTGAGAGTTTATACCTAAGCTGTATTTCTGCAGCTACAAAACATTCATTATAAAAATTTACAAACAAGGCATATTTAACATAGACAGAAAAATTTTTCTATAAGAGTTCAACTACTTTTGAGTGTTATCTTTTATAGAACTCAAGAAAAGATGTGAATAAGAGTAAAATTATCCTCCATCTTTAAAAGAAAAAAATCTTGGGTTTCTCTAGATTGCAACTTTTGAGGTGAAGAAATTTAGTCATGAATCTCTCAAAAGGGAAGAGAACAAAGACTTAAAACTATATGGATTAAAAATCCCTGGAAAATACATGAGATCTACAGTCTTCCATGCCACCCAACTTCAGCCAATTTCTCCTTTAGGTTCAGGAGTCATGACTGAAGACAAGTAGGTGCAGAGCTGCAGTACAGCCACGCAGCCTTCTGCAGGTCATGGCCTATGCTTTTTGAATATCTTTCCCCAAAGCGTGAGAAAGCAAAATGTAAGCATACAGAATTAACAGCATTTCCTGCGTTTTCACACTCCTCCCCTTGCTCCTCAGAATCAGTATAGCTAGATCGCATCTCTATCTGAACAATAATTTTGAACAATATAAAAAGCATTAGCACTGTGGTAATAGTTTAATAGGACTTTTTGCTGGGCAAATTCAAACCATTTTGTTATTCAGTGTAAGGACGCCACACCAAACAATAACAGTAAATATAATTCTCTGCATGGAATAGACACAAAGAGCTTACATGACTTTGTTCAAGGTCACAACAGAACTGTAGGATGGATTCTCTATTTCATGCTGTAACAAACAGAGTATCTTCTGTATCATTAAATAACGGCCTTTTCCACTAAAAAACATCCACTTTTTAATACTTTTGTGAATTTATAAATTATTTGTATATATTTAGCATACTCTTGCTGATACACTGAAACCTTCATTTCAATGTTCTATATACTATGAACACTACTGCCGGTTACCTGAATAGTAGCAAAGCATTAGGGTCAATTCTATTAAAACCATGCTAACATTATTTTAGTCTAAATTTTTATTTTCCTTTGAAAGAAAGTGAAAATCAACTCATGAAACATGCAGTTCCTAGTCCAGATTGTTGCATCTCTAGCAGACACTAGAACATCAGGCCACAGCATCTGCTTCTTGGCCGATTATCTGGGCTAGATCGCATTTTCCAAAAATCAAGAGAAACCATACTCCTTGCCATCAGAAATACAATCACTGAAGGACAACAGTGTCCTGCTGCGGCACACTGATTGCGTCAGCAGGTCTTCTGCCTCCCAGCACACAAAGAAAAAGGAAGGCAACCGATGTGATCTGCCTGCAAGGAGATTCAACTGTTTGAGCAAATACCACTCCAAAAGCAGTATTATCAAAAAATATCACCGCATAACTTTTGTTAAATGCTGGTAGGCTTGGAAAAGGAAGAAAATTAATGCTGCAGATACTACTGAGAGCTGACAAGCATCTTTGGTGTTAAATTAACTAAATGTAACATATAATTTGCTTTTGAATACCTTGGAAAGAATCTACTGTGAAAGACTGCAATTTAACACCAAAGTTTAAACAGTCAAGGTTACAATTTTAGAAGCTCATTAGTCTGAAGGTGTATGATGATTTTCTGAAAAGATGAGTGATTAAAAACCAAGTCAAAAGGAAAAGACATTTGGGCATGAATCTTGATCTGAAATCTCACTGTTAAATTTCAAGTAATGTTTCATCTCTATGATTTCAGATTGTGGGAAGCTTTGCAGGTTACATCTACTGCCTTCTTTAAAGTATAAAATAACATAAGAAATCACCTTTAACTCAAGGAATTAGAACATCAAGTATCTTCTTTCTGAAACTCGGTGAAGAGATAAATAATTTTTATTAGAAGACTATTACTTAATGTAAATCATTTGCAAGGTCATTTCCCACATATGCTATCACATGCCCAGAAATACGCAGTCCTGCAGTCCAGTGCCCCGGCTGACACTAAGGTCAGAAACGAAAACATTCTGGACAATTCTCAGGTCAAGCCAATTAAACAAAGTGTCTACACAACTGTTAAATTTAGGTTATTCAGTAACAACAAAGAATGCAGTGGCCAAAGGAGACAGGACAGAGATTAACGTCATCGCTCCGTAACTACCAAAAGCAAGCCTGAAGCACCAAATTGATGGTGCACTTGCCAAACAGCACCAGCACCACCTGCGGAGTAAACTCCACATTCTCCTGCCACCACCCCACTGCAAACCCAGCAGTTGGTGCGCAATGTTTTATAAACCCATGTTTAAGTTTTCCCCTCAGAAGTTTTTATATTACTATCTTTTGTGTTCGTGAAAAAAGATCACAGAATTTAAAGATAATAATTAGGCACTGATATAAGCCTTACAAAAAATGACACTTCTGTATCACAGACCTGTTAACTGCTAGATAGTTCAGCACCAGCTATTGAATCAGTACCCATTCCTGAACACAGATTTTCATGGCTCTACCTAACTTATCTTATGAGAGCATGAGATCGCCAGATCACAGCTTGAACCTGCATCTGTTTTGACAGTTAAGTCCCAAATTTTTAAAGATTTTTAGTCACATCTCTACTTAAATGTTTGCTCTACGGTGCAATGCTCAGAACCGTATTACTTTGAAACTGTTCTTCATATCTTTGTTGATCTGCTATTGAACCTAAGAAAGAAACACCCAACCAAAGATGCAAGATGAAATACAATGGAAGTTCAGTAACTCATCAAGCAGTAGGATGCAAATGTTTATTCTTCTGCAAATGAAGAACATGTTCCAAAACGGATATGCGTTAAGTTAGCAGGGCCTTGGGTCATAATCACTAAATTTTACTATAACTAGAAGGAACTACACCTCCTCCGCTTGAGAGGGATGGTTAGTAACTCAACGATTCAAGAGGTAAAACCCCAATGCGGACAAGTATAAAGTACTAAAGTAGAAAACCAGAAGGCCAGCCAGGCTGGTGGGTCTGGCTAGGGCCAGGGAAGACCATCCATCCATCCATCCATCCATCCATGCCTGCAGGGCAGCAAGGGGTGACAACGCAGCAGCGCAAAGGACTGTCCCTGGGAGCTGTAGAGGCCAGAACGTCACTGCCTAGCTCCCGCTTGCCTGGCCAGCAAAGGCTCTTCTGGTGACCCACTGGGGTGGTGAGGGACCTCGTGTTTAGTCCAGCAGTTCACTAAATTCCAACTAGCTTTTGGGTGCATTACTAAGTAGTAATTGCTTTGCACTTTCGAGCAGTGCATAATCTGCTTGCAGAGTTTCTTTGCACCTGCTGAAGATGCCCAAATAATCTGCCCTAAAAGAGGGTCACAGTGTTAAAGGCGAGGAAATTAAAGCATAGTTGTAGTGAGTGAAAACCCCTAGATTGCAGATATGGGTCTGGAAAAGATAGTTTTTAGTATCCTAATCTTCTTATACAAAATCTTGACCTTTGAAAGAATATGTTCATTTTTCAGCCCACACAATTCTTAATTCCTAGGTTTCTAAAACCTTTCTCGTTTATATCTCCTTTGTACTCTGAAGTCGCCTACAATTCAATATATTTTACAATTCAATATATTTTTAACGTAGCCTGTCCAATGAGACAAAACAAATGCTACGTAACCACATTTGTATCTTCTCAAGTTTACAACTACTAAAATACTCTTTAACATGATCATGGCCTGCTTTATTATGTCATCATAACAAAATAAGCACTGGTGAACATCACTGCACTCCTAAAACGGGGACACAATCTGGCAGTCCTGACATACCCACATATGAATCCCATTCAGTTTATATTAAGTGAATAATTTGTTTACACTTCTATGTGATCACTATTATCACAGAAGACTACAGTAACATTAATATTAATAAAAAGATTCTGTCCTACAGTTACATCTTTAATCATTCTGTCATTTCTTGTTTATATATTCAATCATAGAATCATAGAATGGCATAGGCTGGAAGGGACCTCAGAGATCATCCGATCCAACCTCCCTGTCATGGGCAGGGACGCCTCTCAACTAGACCAGGCTACTCAAGGCTCCGTCCAACCTGGCCTTGAACAACTCCAGGGAGGGGGCATCCACAACTTCTCTAGGTAATTTATTCCAGAGTCTTACCACCCTCGTACTGAAGAATTTCTTCCTAAAATCTAATCTAAATCTGTTCTCCTTCAACTTAAACCCATTTCCCCTTGTCCTATCAGTGGACACTCTTGTAAAAAGTCCCTCCCCGGCCTTCCTGTAGGTTCCCTTCAGGTATTGGAAGGCAACTATTAGGTCCCCCCGAAGTCTTCTCTTTTCAAGGCTGAACAATCCCAGCTCCCACAACCTGTCTTTGTAGCAGAGGTGCTCCAGCCCCTGGATCATCTTTGTGGCCCTCCTCTGAACACGCTCCAACAAATCTATGTCTCTCTTATGGTGGGGGCACCAGAACTGGACGCAGTATTCAAGGTGGGGTCTCACAAGAGCACAGTAAAGGGGGAGAATTACATTATGTTTTATTGTTTCAAAGATAGCATACAGTTTTTACTGCTATTTTCACCTTGTAAGTAGTGTTTTGCAAGTCAAAGTTATTTGTAAATATTTAGTGAATCAATGGAATCAATAAACATTTTAAAAGCAACAAAACCCCCAAACCCACTCTTCTAACCATAGCTATTGCCAGACATCCTTCTCCTTCTCTATTTCTCTTTCACATAAACACACACTGACATAGATATTCTGAAGTGATGATAACGTTGCTTTTCATGTACACTGATGCCAGTCAGATTTTTTTCTGCCATGCATCCCTATTTTCTAGCATTGCAAAACCTATTTTCAGACCTGTACACAATTCCTTACAACTGATACTTCAGTTTGTACCCAAGGCTTATCCCAACAACTTGGCATGATTTGCATGATTACACAATCAGGATGCAATCATTTTGACTCCATCATCAAAGGCCCTGAAGTCAATGTGAGTCCACTAGCTTCCACAGATTCTGCGTCAGGTTCCAAACCAGGCTGCAGCCCCATGACAATGACGCCACCTACTACTGTTTCTGTTCTGATCCTATTCAGGTAGCTGCTACTCTGGAACATTTGGAATATTTTTTACTTTCATTGCACCTTCCCAGTGATCAGGGATTGGTCTCTTTGTGCTGTCAAGCTTGGCATCAGAAAATACACTTAAGCACTTGTGTCACAGACGCCATAAATAAAAATACAGCACGGAGACCCCAGTTTAGTGCCAGGCCATTACAACTCAACCTGGTGTATGTTTGCAGCGTAATGCTGGGCACAGTGCTTGCACACACCTGATAGGAGTATGGTTGCCTGACCTTACTAGATAGTGGATTTTAAGGTCCCATCGCTAGACTGACATGAACATAGCTTCCCCTCTGCAAGTGAGAATACAGAGCCTCTCACCTCAATCTTCTCCATTCCGGGCAATGAGCCTCTGTGGGGAAAACAAGCCATCTAGCAGGGTGTTACTCCTGCCTGGGCAGTGTTATCAGTGGAAGCTGTCAGCATGGTCGGCTTTCATCAAAACGGAACAATTCATCTTAAACTGCTCTATCAACAAATGAAGGAGGCATTCATCTGCATCTATCAGTTTTCAGATTGTTTACCTCTGTTTTTTCCTCACTAGAAATTATTACATTTATTAATCCTGAAATATCATATATATGTATTATTCTTGATACCACTGTGCTAAGCAGTGTGCAAACACAGAACAAAGACAGTCCCTAACCCAGAGGCCTGTAACTTAAATAATCCGAGATGTCCAATTCACATTGCACTGACAGCTTCAGTTTTCCATTAACATACTTCAAATCAGTGAACCACTCTTGTGGAAACCCACAGGAATTTTGCCAATGGATTTCATTTAACACAGACAAGGCTGAAAAAGAAATATTGGATATCACTCTGTTTTAGAGAAAAATAACTGCAAGTAGATCCATGTTCTTTTTTCTAATTCAGGAATGTTTTTGATTGATCAGCCTACAAGCCCTGAACTAGTGTAACATCACTGGTTTTGGAAGCATAAGTGTAGGTGATAATACACACCAACACTTGCACAGTTAAAAGATTAAGAAAGAAAGTCACACACCATGGCTCTCACTCCAAACTGATTGTTAGTGAGCACTGTGAATCTGAGAACACTGAGATCCCAGGATCACATACACACCCCACAGAAAATGATGGACGAAACAGGAGGACAAGCTTCTTCTAAAAAAGTAATCATAATTTCCTTCTGATTCAGTAATCCAAATGCAGATGTCTAAAACATACTACAAATGTTAGAATGTAGGGTACTTTTATGAAAATATTTAAAACAAATCAGTATAAATAAAAGTGAAAAAAGTTGTCTGGATTTCAGTCCACAAATACCACTGAAGTTTACATAAGGACATGAGAATTCCTGTGTTTTGGGCCAAAATGGGGAAGAGCCTTGTCACTTGCAATGAATTTAGAAGGCAAAATGCCTTTCCCTCTACCACTTTGTCACTTTTCCTCTGAGTAACAATGTTTTTTGTTTGTTTATTTGTTTTTACATAAAACCATTTAATAAACAAATACCAGGGGTGAGTTCCTTGGAGTGGAAGGCAAGCAAACAGATGCAACCTTTGGTCTGCCTCTGCACGCGACAAGCGTGCCAACCTCGCAGACCAGTCCCGGGGGTGCCATGGCAAGGTAAATCTCCCTAATCCCTGACACACACATCGCTCCGGTTCGGTAGTGCCTATTCCCTGCAGCATTAATTTCTTACAGTCAGGAACACAGATCAAGTCATGCAGGCAGAGGTCTGCCCTTTTCCACTCTTGCTTAGAGAAAGAAGCTGCCATTTCTGAATTTGACACTGATATAACATCTCAATAATAATCCATAAGGGCCGGGGATGGGACCTCTCCACTCACTGGGCACTGGTCCACAGCACGACACAAAATTCGGGCACTCTGATAACTGCTGTTAAACTTTGTGGCAAGTTTAAATATCAAATGTTTCCATAGGGATTATGGGCTTGTGTACATAACTGAGTTATATTGAAGGACACACTATTAGGGATCCTTTGAATAAGCAGTTTTAATATAAGGCTTTTTCAGCTCTGCGGGAACAAAACTACCAAATTACCTGGAACAAACTAAAGTAACCTGCAAATATGTAAAGCTATGGGACGTACTGGTAGTAAAGATTTGTCTGGTGAGCTGCACCGTCCATATATATGTTAAATATATGGGGATATAGCACAGCTGTATCCCTAAGAAGAAGCTCTAAGCATAGATGGGCCACTAGCGTGATGTCTTTGCAACACTTATGACAGATTGGCTGCAAATCACTTACCACCTCAAGAACAGCTGTAGTAAAAACTATAGCTGATTTTTAACTTTTCAGGGCAAAAAAATACCCAAGAAAAAAAAAATATCTGAATTGAGACAAGGGAGAGGAGCACTGAAAAGGAAAACAAAAAACATATGAAATATTTTAAAGGCACCTTCTGATGTTTCTTTCCATATAACCACTAACTTCTTTAAACTGTGCAATTCACCCCACACTATCTCCTGTAACTGACCTTATGGACTTGAATTCTTAGGACTGAATTGTAGATTCCCAATAAAATAATTCTTTAATGTCTAAGGTCAGAGTTCAGTCATCATATTACCCATTTATTAGCACTAAAGTGACAACCATGATCCAAACTTCTCACAGTGGCCTGATACCCAGATCAAGAAGCAAAAGAAAACCAGTAGTAAAGCCTAAATCCCCATTTCAGGATGCATTTTTCAAATACATTAAGCTACCAGAGTAACAAATTATATTTTGAAGTGAAAAGAAATTGATTTCTGCTTCAGTATGATCACATTTTCTAAGGACTGCTTTTAAGGTATTATGGAAAACAGTTTTGACTCCTTTTGAAGTAAAATATTCTGAATAGTTTAAGGTGTTGGTTAAAATGGAGAGGAAAACAATGAACTACAGCATTTAAAAATGCAAGGACCAGAGGATGTATCTTTGGATCCAGTAATGAAATAATGATTAAAAAATTGCCATAAATTGCTCTCTTGTCAGAAAGAATTTGGAATGTGATAACCATTCTTGCTGAACAGAAGAAAGATCATTCCCTGAATTACGTTTTACAGATTCAAGATTAATGAAAAAAAAAAAAAAAGCACTAATTTTGTCCCTGAGAGCAGGTAAGTACTCCTTTGTAGGTATTCTCATTCTTTTCAGACTTTTGCGTTTAGAGAAGTAGTTTTCACTTTGCTCACCATTCTTAAAGACCTTGGAACTATACATGTGCTTTTCCACTTCATTCTGTTCACATACAACTGTTGCACATACAAATCCTTTGTAAATAAAAGGGAATTTAACCTAAAAAAAGTTTTCCTGCTCTAGTTAGATGACCCTGAAAAACAGATATAAGATCTTTTTTACATAAGCAAGGAGATTTTTTTTGTACTTGTTTTCTAACTTTTTATCTTTTGCACTCGTTTCCCCCAAGCTGGGTCTCCTATTTTTGGACTAGACAAATACCTATCTATCTTCGCTTGATAATTTTTTGTGAAGGGATGACTATATCCACTGAGTTCCTGCATCAGTTATTGTTACTTTCCATAGCTATACGGCTAATCTATAAATCCAACCAAAATGAAGAATATCTTCTTACTTGTATTCCCAAAATTCTTTTGCTGAGAATACACAACAAGCGTTGTTCCAAAGGGAAGGAAACTAAGAATTTAAAAGGACAGCAATCAGACTCTACATGCATTAGAACAGGTGCCTCTGCTACCTTCATTAAACTACGTAAACTGTTTTGTCTTCAAGTCGCCAAAGAATGCATCATTTAGCTATTAATCCTTTTGGATACACCTGGCAAACCAATTTTTTATTTGGATCAATTGTTCTTTTTCTGATCTGGGTTATGTACATCAGACATTCACTGATGTACTTCTCTGATGGATTCCCTTGTTGCCTTCATTGTTTGATAAAACAATATATCTAATGTCTATTGGCAACATTTTCAACGAAAATGTTTTAGTTATGAGTTGCTTTGAGATATAAATATTATAAAACAGTAACCCAGCATCTGCAGTTAATCTACACTCAATCTCCAAAACCAAGAATCAAGACTAGAAGGCAGAGAATCATTCATCAATAGCACAGATTCAAGTCAAGGTGATGATGGGTCATCTTTGATCACTTTTGTGTTGAATATTTAACAGTTAACTTTTGTCACCACTGGAGAAATCTGACTGCAAGTAGCACATTTTAGTTTCAGAGAGCCAAGAGAAGGTGAAGAGCTGTGATAAACAGCCAGCACTGCCAATATACAAACATTATTTGATTTGTTGACAGTAATTAGATATATTAACTAGAAAGAATAAAAATGATATGTCATTGCTTCTGAGCATTTGGGGCTAGAAATAGGTTTAAAAGTAGCTATCCAAGTTTGGTTTGGTTTTGGGTCTTTTTTGTGTGTTTTGTTTTTTTTTTTTTTAAATTACTAGTAAGAATCTTCACACTGGCACTGCAGAGACTGCTGAAGGCAAATTCCTGTGCAGTGTAGCCTTGGGATTCTATGTGCAGTGTACAACCTCAGATAAGGTCATCAAGCCAACCAAAGAAGTCAACACATACTGAGAAGAAATGAGATAGCCGACAAACATTTTTTTCCTCCAAGAATTACAACTGGAAGTCCGGGTGCATCCACACGCTTGTATCAAATGAATCCTTAACATTTGCCTAGCTGCTTACTGTGAGCTTTGTGATAGAAGCATATTTCCAAGAATTAAGACAGGTATTTATTTATTTGTTTCTAGAAAACAAGAATAAGCAGAGAGCAGAAAAGGACTTCACTTCACGCACGGACAGATTTTTTGTGTGTGTGTTTTTTGTTTGTTTGTTTTTGTTAAAGCAAGGAAAGAATACAGAACAGAAGCTGATAGAAGAAGAGATGCTGACTAAACAAACCGCTCAATCTGAACTGACTTCATTGCCAGAAGTTAGAGAGAAGTACAAACAGAACCAAAAATGGTGCCAAAAATGTGCCCTCTGGGGAAGCAGAAAATCCACTCCTGTTCTCAGTTCTGCTGCTGTAAATCCACAGTAACTCCAGGTATGTGACATGAGCCACTCTGGATGTACAACAGTGTAACGTGGGCACATGTGGCTTGTGTTGCCCTGACACATGGGCACGTTACAGCCATGTGTGCATTCAGAAGGCAAGGTTCTTACTTCGCTTGCACAGAAAAAATAAAAGATCAAGAAGAGTGACTACCTTCTACATAACCTAGAAAAGCAGCACGCTTCTAACAGCAGAGACAGGTCTTCTCCAGAAGAGTGAAGCAAATTTGTCAGACTTTTTAATGACTTAATGATATACATATTAATTCTTTGTTTGAGAAACCAAATATTTCTATTTTAACTGCTATAAACAACTGACAGCCATGCACAGAGCTATTTCACTAACAAGATCAGTATGGGAGACTGCAAAAAGTAATCTGCTTACAGGGCTCATAATTCCTATAGGAAAGTAACATTCATAAGTGTTCTAGATTGTGCGCCACAGAGATGTTATAAGCACAACCATCTATCGAGTTAGATTTAATAAAAAATTTAGATGTTCATTATGAAGCCTACATATGACAGACAGCAATATATTGATGCTGGCAACGAAAAGGCAGTTATTAAAACCTGTGCAATGTAGTCTTCTCCTCCAAACAGACTAAAAACCCCAGCAATAAAAAAGCAAGAACTTTGGGCACTGTGTACACAGTAACACTTAAGTGCTTTTCCCACCTTTTCTTCCCAAACTCCCTCAGCCAGATTACTCTGCAGTCCTAGCAACCCATTTATATTCAGCTGGCTGTCCACCATCACGATCTGTACCACATTCTGCCCTCATGGATGACCTTAAACTGCAACCCTGGAAAATACCTTGCTCACCACCCCAAAGTGTCACTTGCTATAATTAGCATTCTGGGAGCTAACAATACAGTCATTAAGGCACTGAGAAAGACACATGTACTGCCTTAGTTCCTAGTATATATCAAGTGATCAGTCAGATGAAGCAATGAAGTCTTTATTCAGATTGTCCACTCTACTGCCTTGACCCATAATCTGTCTCTACAGAGTTTTCCTTAGAGAGATGGATAATGACACTTTTTCATGTTACCTTCCTTACTATGAAACACAGTGCTTCCAAATCTCCCTTTCTATTCCCAGGACAGCCGGCGATGAGAAAAATCTGATTTTGAATAGAACAACAGTCTCAAAATCAGGCTGTCATTCAGCAGCAACAACTTTTGCTGAGCACACACAACTTCACAGCAAGGACACAGCCTACTGCAACTTCCCCCTCACCAAGGACATGGAATAGCATGAGGATGTTTCATCTCCATTCTAAAATTTTAATATTTTAATCTATTAAATCTTACCACCATCAACTTGTTCCAATTTGGATGGCCAGCTAACTGAATTAATACATTGAAGAAATACTAGATCCGCTAGTGCAGAGCTTTACGTAAAACTACCACATAACATGAATTAAAGAGCTTGGTGCTAAAGTGATGCTGTGAACCGTTTAACAGCATCGAATTTCATTCACATAAATTCTCTCTCATCAAAACAAAGCTAACAGAATGCTGCCTACTACCTATTTTCTGATGAATATATCAAAATTCATTAAGGTTTCACGTATAGTGCAAAGCAGAAGAGCAAATACTCCTTCTAATGATAATATTTATTTTCAGGATCATTTTGTGTACATAAAATAGTCTATTCCAACAAATAGATTTCCTCTAGTTAAAACTGAGAAAACAAAAAATCAAGAGCAGATTAAAGAAATGTATTTTATTTGTGTAAACTAAACTTTTAGCTAGTGAGCAAATCAAAGCCATTAAGACCTCGGGAGACATCTGATGACTACGACCTCTACACAGCACAGAATGGATTCAGCGGACATGTTTGTCCTTTCCCATACCAAATTGATATTGTATCTGTCTCCAGCTATACAAAAAGGGACGTTTAGCTTCAGATGGCAGAGCATTAAGAGCATTTCAATGTGTGGGGTTTTGAGGTTTTCTTCTGAGGGCTTTTTAAAAAAATGTGCTTCTCTTATGGGCTATGGATCTACAGGTTTTTGGTGGACTAATTAGTAACCGGAATCCAGAGCCAGTAACATTCATTTGGCAAAATACTTACATATTCCCTAAAGGGAAAATCTCAGGCAAAACATGCAAAATTGGCAGTGCAACTAGCAGGAATGACATAAGTATCTAATTCCCAAAGCCAAAATATATCCCTTTTAGTGTTTTTGAAAGATAAAATTAACAATTTCGTTAAATGTGAAGGAACATAATCTTGGACTGGACTCCACTGACAGAAGGTAATTATGCTAGAGACATATTAATCTAACACTCTCTTCTATATTTAACTTGCTTTCAGTTGTGTTTTGTTTCAGTTTTAGAGAAGTCATTCGCTATCCACCTTACTGTCCAAACCACTACAGTCCCTTTAAGGACAGTAACTTCAAATTAAAATGTGGAAAATCCATTACTAGTTGAGCAGATAGTTGATGAAAATTCAGCCTTTCTTGTAACCCTGAGTTCAGTGTATCTGATCAAACAAATAACCATATTCCCAGGATCACAGTGATGCAGAAGTGCCTCAGTTTCTAAATAAAAATAAACATACTAACCAAATCAAAACTTTGTAATAGTGCTGTCTTCACTCTCCCCGACTGGAAAATGGGTGAGGTAGTATTCGTTTCTTTTACTTTTAGTATTTCTTATACACTATACGTTCCTGTCCTGTCATCTTTATAGTAACAAATAAACGTGTATTACAAACGTGTATCAGACAGTAGTTCATATTTTTCAATAATTTTCACTGTGAGAGGCACAAGTTTTATCAGCTTGTTTTGAATGTGCATCTATTAAAAAGTTAATAACACAATGACTATTTAATTCTACTTTTCAATAATAATAATAATACAGATTATTAACCAGTGATATGTACAACAGTGACAGCAATGGATGCTGAAATTATTCAGAGCCACTTCACAAGTGACAATTTGGAAAACGCCTGAGCAGATACTCAGGAATTCCTGAGCAGTAATTCTGTTGAAAGAAAACTGGTGCACACAGAAGTGAACAATGTGAAACAAAAAAGAGAAGCTTTGCAGAAATCAGTTAAATACGAAATGAGAACATCCTTATTAAAATACAACTATTACAGATCGAGTCGGTATCTAGGCTGCTCTGTCTGCTCCCACTATGGGGAATAATTTGAAACTATAATATGTCACTGCTAACACAGCATTTTCAGAACACTCTTAAATGATTAGTCTTGCCATAACATGAGGAAACAACATTGACACAAAGCATTTACTGTAACAAACTACATTTCACAATTCTGGCAATTTTAACAATAAAAACTGCAATGTCAACATGATATCTACACTCTATTTTTTCTTTGTAACAAATTGAGAAGTAACACAAGGAGTAACTTCCAAAAGTAACATAACCAGAACAGTTGGTGTGCAATTTAACTGCTGATTTAAGTCAGCTACCTGTCATATATAACTCCCCTAGACTGCTTCTAAAATGAGCAGACATGGAAAGGAAGAGGAAAAACAAAACGGTCAACAACCAGCAGCAGAAATGCCTTAAACATGTTGAAGATCTTCTAGCTTAAATAAGGAGAAATTCATTCCAGGATCTAAGAGCTGTCCCAGTCATTAAGTCTTTCATAGGGAATCATCCTAATTGTCTCCTTAGAGTTTACCTATCTCATGTTCCTAAGCACTCCTATCCAATCAGAAGCTCATTTCTTTTTTGTTAAAGCTATGTTTGAGAAATTCAATTTCAAGCTGTCAGCACTGATAGCCATGTATTCTGCACCTACACTGAAGTCTGTGGGAGGGGGAGGCTGGAGAACTATCTGAAAGGAATGAATGTCTGCCTCTCACATGCACTTTTTCTGATTTTTAGGGGAAGAAAAAAGAGTTATATTACTGTAATTGTTCTGCCTGTTCCCCTTTTTTGATCTTGCCAACTCCCCAACAATATTTTGCACTCTTTTTTTTTACAGCACAATAAAACTCAAATTAAAAAAAAAAAAAAACAAACACCCAAACATTTTCCATTGGAATTTTACACAGCTATTTTATCTACTTTATCCTCAATAAATTTAACTTACAACCAAAATAAATGAAAGCTGATATCAATGCAGAGTATCAACAACTACTCTTAAAAGACATTTTATGGCATCTGTCCACTGTGTTTTAGCAAAGATACCTGAAGTTATATCAAAACACTGCAATCAAACCACAATGCTACAAACCTCTCTGCAGAAGTCCTTCAGATTAAAAGACAAAGCATTCCTGACAATCAGTGACACAGAATAAGAACCAATCAACTCTCAAACTATCAAGGACCTGGAAGCTCCATTCCATTAAATGTTTAGGTCCCCTGAATCCAAAACTGAAGAGGCAAAACAGGAGAGAAAAACAGAAAGACAGGCAAAAGGAACTAAACAAACAGAACAACCTTACCTTTCACAAGCTCGGACAGTCCATGCAGCAATTATCCATAATGAGATACTAAAAACCAACAGTACAGTTCCTGGACATATTGTCATTAGAGTCTTCATAACAAAACGGGTATTGAAGTTTATCTTATTTAATGCTCCAATGCTTCTAGATGAGGCATCAGTGAAAAGTTTGCTATGCAAAAGCATAACTCTGGCAATAAGATATAGTCTTAAGAACATTGGTATAGATAAAATAATATCCACATCAGCTGTTGTTGTGGATGGAGCGTAAGAAAAGGCGAGCCGGGCTGTCCATGTGAATGTATAGTTCCCAGGTATGGGATGTATAGCACACACCAGTATTTCCAAGCAGATAAAGAAAATACGCTCATAAGTCATGGCTATTCTCCAGTCATCTGCTCCATTGTCCACCATGAACAACTGAAATAATAAAATATAAGGTTAACTTTAGTACGTCATTAACAAACCTTGTTATAATTCAATTTTAAAATACCATAGTTTTCAGAGCTGTCAGTGACCACTAAAAAGAAAATAAATATGCCATTTCAGAAAATGACATTACTACATCACTATGAAGTGAAACATAACTCTGGTTAAGACAAAAATAATTTTTCCATGCACTATTTTAAAAAATGTACATGAAACTGAATTTTCATATATTATTTACTAAGAATTCCTTGTATTTTCTTTAATTGCCATTTATAATTAAACAAAACTCTGGACAAATTAAGCCTTGTTCCTTCAAAACCAATTGCTTACTCTAAGTTGATAAAACCAGGAAAAATTTAAGAAAGTGTTTTCAGAATGGATATCTGAATTACAAACTGAAAATACTTTCTAAGTTGCAACGTTAAGCCTGCCTTAAAGCATATCCATGCTTCAGCTAGGGTGATATTACAGCTTCTGTAGAGCTATCCAAGCTTTCTTCAAGCTTCGGGAACCATTGCAGATCAATATAGGGTGCAAAACTATGTGAGAAACTGCACAAACTCAAAAAGATATCTCACGGTGAAACTCTGAAAAGCAAAGGCTGTCAAATATTAGAGTAGCTCAGGCAGCCAGGTGATGTCTACTAGTAGCTGCAAATTAAACGCACATGCTGGCTGTTGCACAATTAAGGCCTTCAGTTTGTCACCCAGGAACAGATGTATTGAAACATTTCACGTTGTTTAGTAAATGATGTTCCTGATGATTTACTAAATAAATACTTACTCAAACAGCATTTGTCACTAGTAGAGAGTAGTGGTGTGCAAGAAGTTGCAAACAGGCAACTTTTTGACAAGGAACATAACCCATAATGACAAGGAAGATGCAATCTCAGTTGACAGGAGAAGACCTTCTCATCACTTCAACTATAATCTGAAACTAAACAAGGCTGTTCAGTAAACAGGTAAGAGGAAATAAAAATATCTTTGCAAGTTTTTAAAAATTATTCAAAATTTGGGTGAGAAGGAAAGGTACACAAAAGATGCACTCCTTAATGTAAGAAAAGTGTTTTCAGCTTGCTACACACAATATACATAGCCAAAAAAAAAAAACAGTTACTCATCTGCACTGCTCTTTGTCCCTTTCCATCTTTCAAGAGTTTAAAATTATAAGCCTGACCTCTCTGTGAATGCTTTTTCAAGATGGAAAACACAGTCTACATCCTCCTTCCAATACATTGTTTATCTTTCAGAAAATTGCTCTAGTCATTTGTTTAGAAAAGTGTTAACCACAAATTAACTTTATTGTAGTCGAACTGATACTAAAAGAAATCGAAAACCAAAACAAATTAAATTCATGTATTTGTGGACTTGGTTTTCATCCCTTTATGTTATTTCCCTCCATTTTATGGTACTGGGTGTTGGTGACAAGATTTTGGTAGTGGGGGGTGCTTCAGGGGTGATGTCTGCGAGAAGAGGTCAGGGGCTGCTCTGCTGTAGACCCACTGCAGGACAAAGCTGAGCTCATCAGTGAAGCTGGTGGTGCTTCTGTGAAAGCATATTTAAGAGAAGGCAAAACACTGCCCAGGCAATGAGGAGCAAGGAAAAAAAGTGTGAGAAACAACCCTGGCAACGCTAAGGTCAGAGAATAGTAAGGGGGAGGAGGCGCTCCAGGCACTGGAACAGAGATTTCCCTGCAGTCGACGGTGAAGGAGGTATTTCCCTGAAGCCCCTGGAGAGGACCAAGCTGGAGCAGATACCTACACTGCAGCCCACGGAGGACCCCGCGCCAGAGGAAAGTGGGTATTTCCTGAAGGAACTGCCATTTGAAAAGAACCCACATCGAAGCAGATTCTCCTTATAAGATCTAATGCCCATGGAGGACTCATGCTAGACCCGGTTGAGCCTGAAGGGCTGCAGATCGTGGAGAGGACCCACACTAGAGCAGGGGGAAAAGTGTGAGGAGGAAGGAGCGGCACAGAGGAACTGTCATGGCCAGACTCCCATTCCTCATATCCCCCATGCCACTCACAGGGAAGAAGACAGAGGAGTTGGGAATGGAGAGACGTTGAGCTTGGGAAGATGGAGGCGAGGCAAGGTGTTTTAGTTTTTGTCTTTGTTTCTCACCATCCGACTCTACTTTAAACAGCAATAAATTAAATTAATTTTCCCCAGGTTGAGCTTCTTTTGCCAGTGCTGGTAATTGGTAAGGGATCTTCCCATCTTTATCTCAACTCACAAACTTTTTCATCTTACTGTCTCTGGGAGGCAGGAGAGTGAGAAAGCGGCTGGGTGGGGAATCTATCAGCTGGCCAAGGCCAAGCCACCACACTTTTGCATAGTTCTTACCTCCATTGCAGTACTATTAAAGACACACAGTGTTGAATTAAGCTAAAGAAACACTCAGTGAATTCAATGTATGAAACATGAGCACATAGGCTTTATTTTACCTGTGGTCATTCCTGCAAACTTCACATGCTAGATATGCGAATTGATACTGGAAGGCAAACTTATGTATGTATGAATGTATGTATGTATTGCTAAGAGTTTGGGTTTGCACTTAGCAAACGTACTACATGGTATGACCGGCCAAGCTGAATTTCAAGTACAGTAAGGCTCAAGTGCATTTGATTACAGGTTAATCTTGTGATTAGCCTGTAAATGCTGTCAGTCAGATCTCAGAAGTGCTACATCAGTTATGAAGAAGTCCAGGTATTTAGAACAGAATACAGATTAATAATAACCAGCTTGACTGAAAAAGAGATAGATAATATCAATTTTCTCAAACGCTGTCTGGGTTTCCAATGAAAAGAATAATATATTAACAGAGTTAAATATTCCAGTTCTCACAAGTATACGAAAATCATGTCAAACTGGTAGTGTTTCAAAATTTCTTTTAAAGCTACAAAATCTGTTGAAAAAAGCAATGGTCTTTTGTCCTTCCTTTTCACCGACCATCTTCACAGATTTCAAAAAGAATTCTATATGCAGAAAGGCAATTCAAGAAAAATGATACCTTAAGTACTAATTCAATTTAAAAGATAAGAATAGAAGAACATTGAGTTTAACTCAGGCATTAAAATTTGATCTTACAATTTTCTTAGAAGAAAATGTTATTTAATCACTGGGTTTTTTAAAAACTTTTTAAGACGTCATTATGGAATACATACTTGACATCATATTCACCTGTTAGCAGAAGAAATCCTAACATGCTACAAAGGAAGAAGTTTCTCTGTAGTGCTCAGTGGAACAGCTTATGTTTGCAGACACAGAAGATCCTTATCAACTTCCCTTGACCTCAGTTGTGTCAATTTGTTCTAAGGAAAATAATATTTTAAAGTGATAATATCTTCAGCCGTCATGTAATGAAATTTGGGAGGTGAAAACATGGAAGGTAGAAAAAAACAGAAGCCACAAAGGACCACAGATCCGGTACAAACATTTATATTTTATAAAAATATTACCATTTCAAAATCATATTTATGAGGGAGATTTCCTTACAATTCTGTGTCTCTAAATTCAAACTATGATGGATATCAAACACTCTGGAACAAATACGAGCCTCCAAAACAGGCTGTGAAAAACAATTAAATTGGCACATACTGAACTGACACAGAAATTAGCACACGATTTAGTACACATTTCATATACTTGCAATTATTCAACCTACTAAATGCAAGTTTCACTTTTAATTTGGAAGAAACAGAGGTATTTCTGCGTGCCTGTGTGCTTGGCTAGGTACATTTCATATTCGGAAAGCAAGGAAGGTAAGTGAATGAAGAAAGAATAGCTGAACAGCACAATCCGTACACAAAGTGTACGGATACACCTTCAGCTGCTTTCACTCAATCCTGTTATAATAACCATGCATTAATTTCAAGATACTACTCTCCATTTGAATAGAGAACGATGCTAGCAATAAGAAGAGGACATAATAAACAAGCGAGCAAATTCTTCCAATATAATTGAGTCCTGCACTCCACAGAGAAGGCCTAACCTCAGTCAAGGGCAAAGATGTTATGCCTCTTCATTGCTTTCACATTTCTTATAATTATTCAGTGTTGAAATTTAATGCAAGTACTTCATTAGTGTTCTGGAACGTTCTTCAAATACAGAACTCTCATACACCCTTACTAAGTCCGCACTCTATAAGAAAAATGTTGTTATTTTCACTTGCAATTATGTAATCTATTTCCAGCTTGTTGTATGTAAATGTAAGACATAAATGAATCTTTAACTTCAAATAAACTTCATACTTGCAATGCCACACAGTAAAAACATAAAAATAAATATCATATCATAGATATTTATATAGGTATGTGTATATTTACCTAACACTTTGTTAAATTCGTATAACATCAGATGAGAAGAAGAGAAACACATTCAAAGTAGACAGATTGCACACAACGACAACTTAGATCAGAGACTCCCGAAAGCTACTTAAAACAAAAGGAGAGAAGTTAATTTTGTAAATCTTTAGTATATCAAAACAGCCTATAAGAAGATGTTGGTGAATGCAAAGAACAAGGAAACTAGCAATTTTCTAAAAGTACCTTTACAATCCAGGTAAAAGAACAAATCTGAAAACTGTATCACTACCTTGCTGTAATACTGTGGGGATACCTTAACACAGAAATAAAAAAAGGAAACAATAAACAGTGATAAAGTAGCATCAGCTGTACTCCTAGAAGTGTTCCTTGCAGAAGGGGAATCAACTGTACTCACAAACATATTGTTGCAACTGTTTAATTTAAAAATACAGATTTAAAATAGTTAAATACTGGAGTCACCTAAACCTGATAAAACAACTGATGAGACTATGATTCAGAGTAGCAGAATAGAGCCTCTGAGCCTGCTGATTTACTGAAAATCTTTTTTAACCAGACATTTTTCTACAGTTTTTAATCCCCAAAAAATCACTTAAATAACCAAAAAGACCATTATGGTACTCAGAGAGGAAGATACTTTTTTTTGTCCCACTACTCCAAACAGCCAAAGTCCCCACAGAACCCCATTAAGCAAAAATTATTTAAAACCATATGGTGGTAGGAGATAGACATCTCTAGTCTTTAACACAGTTCCCTCTAACTAGGGAGTGAAGACGACCTTTTCCCATCATCAGAAGGCACATAATCAAATGGTCTATAAGCTACCTAAAGGCCTGTTCTTGATGTTGGATAGCCTGCAGGAGTTCCTGAGGGCTGCTGTACTCCTCATCCTAAATACAACGCCACAGAGCAGAAACGTTAGTGGGTTTAAGTCATATGTAAAAGTCATGAGGCACCTTCTGCATGCAAAGCACAGAAGGCAAAGAATATGTTTTTCACAAAATTACATGAGGGCTTGGCTATCTTACATTTTCCAGAATGCTTCCCACATCCAGAGTAAAAAACAAACTTTCTAGTAGGTCATTAGAAATTGATCCACAAGGTCTGGTGGGTATAGCTATCTGCCCAATGAAACATGCTTAGTTCATTGAAATGGGGAAGCCAGAGTGATCTATCACTTATGTATGTATACATGTATACACACACACACAATTATAAAAATGCCAGTTGAAACAGAGGATTGTAAAAATTACGTACTTAGCTTTGGCACAAAAATGATTATTTGCATAGTATATTTTTTTAATTTTGGCATCTCCGTGCAAAACGAGTTTTTTGCAGTTATTGATATTCTGATATAAATACTGTGTAAATCAATTCATGTAAAGAAAACTTCATTCTGGTGGCTAAGCAGGCTCAAATTACTTCTCTCAAAGACTGCATTTAAACCTTACCATTTGACCATTTACAGTCTTTGTCAACTGTATTTTCAGAAGTGCAGCATCAAAAAGTTCACATTAAAATACATCTGAACAATAAATCTTAGTTACTCTGACAGGCCACACACAACAACAACCATTTCAAAAAACAGGTATGTGTTAAACAACGCTCTTATCAGGTTTGCCTAAATCTTTTTTTAACCTCTATCCCTCAGATTGTTATAAAAAAAAAAAACCTGCCCCAAATACTCTATGAGATTTTTTACAAAGAAAGGACATTTATGATCACATAAACTAACATAGGGCTAAATTCTAACACAGCACACAAAGTTAAATTCTGCCAACCCATATTTCCTTTCTGTTTTAAATCACAGACTGACAGTATTCTTTTTAGCTTTCTGTCTCCAAAGATATTCAGAGGCATTGCTCAAGATTTTTAAATGGTACTGGCCAGACTTTCAGCTCTATCATTTGTCTCAAACAACTGTGAAATAGCTTAACTCCTCAAAAGCCTACAATGCCAAAAGACCATTATAGTACTCAGCAATTGCTGGGACAAGCATAATTTGTTTGCATATATATGCATGTGCTGCAGGGACTCAAAAAAGGTGAAATGCTCCTAAAATCGCCATTCTTTCTACCCAGTAACTTTCTATGCAGGTAATAATGTTAAGAATTGAAATCCAAGGGCTACAAAGGAAAGAAAAGGACATTTCAAGATACCAAGATTTCTTTCCCAATGCTTTGGAGAAAAAGAATCTCCTGAGAAAAGCGTAATTATGCATCGAACTAAGAAATCATCACAAGCTTATAAATATATAACTAAATCAAAAAATCAGATAATGAACTTAATAATAGAAAGGGCTGATTTTAAAAAAAGATTAATATAAAAACAAATTTTCTTTTCACTTTTATTCTTAAAAAGATACTTCACAAGACAATCTAATTTCATCTGGTTTGGTCTCGTGCTGGAACAATCACAGCTGAGCTTCCCCAAATCTGTAATCAACAGGGAGATGTTTAGTTACATGAATTTTTATCATCCTTTGAACCAGATCAGAGGTCCAGAAGTAAAAGTCCACCACTCAGGGTTACTATATTCATTTGAGATACTCAGTAGACTCACCAGTAAGTGACTGAATTAAATTGATTGAATCAGGACTTTCTACAAAGTCAATGTCCACCACAAGTATTCCTTCATTTTAACAATATTCTTAATTTAACAGCTATTTTTTTATACTAGAGTTTCAGATGCCACCCTCTCCAGCTGCTTAAAACACAATGAGAATAAGCTCCTTAAGTTACCACTGGTAGAAGGCTTCCATCCAGCATGTGCAGCTCCCAAAAGCTCTGTGACTGAGGTTGACAATCAAAAATGTTCTCCAAGCAAATACAGAGGGAGTATAACTTAATAATGCTCTGGAATATTTTTTAAGTGCAGGAAGAGGAACATAGAAGGAACAGTTGAGACAAGTCTCCTGCATAAACATGCAAAACAGGAAAACAGAACCAGTTCACTAAAATAGCACTAATCTGTTTTATACTATTTATTATTCTGTTATTAAAAAAGCAGGGAAGAAATAAAAAGAAATAATAAAAAGAATAGGTACATTACTCCGTAACAGATGTATTTATTAGAGAATACCCTGGGCGGCAAACCAGAACAGTGGATTCATAAAATTGACAGAGATGGTATGAAAAAGATACACAGTTTTCAACCAGTTTTTTTTCCACAAGAACCTGAGGAGTGAGCAAGGTTGTCTGAATGCAGCCCTTAGGAAGCATTTCAGCATCCAACCTAACCTAACCTAACCACACCACAACTTGTTCAGAATTCAGCTTCCACCAGCTGCCACTCCATGCTACCCCCCTGCTTTTGCCCTGGCTCACTCTCCCTGCTAGGAGAGTGCAGCAGGACATGAGCTATGCCAGCTTTATTACATCCAAATGGGAAAGTTGGAAAGAAATAATGAATGAATTGCTCAGGTTCCCTTTGTACTTTCACAAACATAAACAAATGACTACACTGAAAATACTAGTGTGCTAACAAGAGAATCAGAAAACAGCAAGAACAATCTCTTTAAAAACTTCTTCTGGTCTTTCAGGTCTGCTACAACTACTACACTGATCTTGGCAGTACAGGGATGGAATCGCTGATTTCAAAGTTAGAGATTAATTTAGATTTGCACTGAAGGAGCAGTTCTAAAACTTTGTATATGAAGAACACAGCACACCTTCTCACAAAATTACTGTGCTATCTTACAGAACTAATTTTCAGTATGCATTTTTTAAGAAACCTAGTGGTCTGTGTTATATTCTTCCCCATTTTGAATACCTCAGAAATAAAGTGCCTCTGATTCTACAATATTCTTGCAGAAGCAAAAGTGACTCGGAAGAACTATCTACATTTCAGTATTTTGATGTTGTTAATTTTAAATTATTATTGTACAGTTCTTCATTTAGGATTTGTTTTCCTTCATTCAGTACCAAAAATAATTTGTCCTACAGATCACTGCACGAAGAAATGCCATCTCCCGAAACAGCTGCCATCTGCCACTGTTCCCAACGCGAAAGAAGCCTCGCTCTCTTCAGGGATGATCAGCTTCATTACTCCTAGGAAAACTGGAACCAATTTTAAAAAGGATGTGTTTTCTGAAGAAATGAGTAATATTTTGCAAGTGAACAGGGGAAACAAGTTAAACAAAGAAACACTGAATATGAAGCTAGATAAAATGAGCTAACTCATTCATTCTGCCAAAGGACTATACCAATGACTCTAAACTTAGGAACTTGTTCTCAAGGAATGAGTGGTACCAATACATCATATACACAAGAATCTGTGTTCTCAGTTTCTCCTTTAGTGTTTACTTATGACATAAATACGCCAGGATTTGGGAAACTCTGTGTGTTTGTTTTTAAACTGGGTAAATTTTTATTTAACTTACAATGGGTGAATACATAGGATTTACAAGGTCCTTGTACTGTTTTTACTGAGACACACAGTTAAACTAGAAACTTCATTTAAGGACATGTTTAAAATAACTCCAAATACAGAAACGCAAAATCTAAGTATTCAAGCATTGCCCTAAAGCATGACCACCTAAGTAAGGGAAACTAAGAACTGGGCAGCAGAAGCAGCAGAGTGGAGTTACATGTACTAGAGTATTTAAAAATCCTAATAAACATAGTCACACACTCTTCTTAAGTGCATAGAGGCATTCCTGCAAGAGCTGCCCCTGTAATTCATGCTGGCATGTAAAATTGAGAGGGAGCAGCAATAAAGCAGGTATTTAGTAGTACCTGTTACTCCTGAAGGCCTAAAAAGGGCTTCAGGCTAAACTGTATAGCAGATAAAGTCTTCAAACTGCTTCAAAGATTAAGTTAAAATATCTTTAAGAAGGGCAGCTTTCAACATGAGGTTAAATAAACAGAGAAACAAGTTTCTTTACAGGTATTCACCTATATTTTTTTTATAGGTAAAATATTGTTTTACTTGACCACTACTAAATATGACTGCACCTGCTTCCTCAAGAAAAAAAAAAAAAAAACAAACCCAAAAAAACCCTCCCCAAAATCCCAAACTCCAGCATATTTTGTCAAACATTGCTTAGCATATGCAGTTCCTATTGCTGCCCCATTAATTATTTGAATTTTACAGCTTCATCAAATCTGTCCAGTTTACAGCAGCTCTCTCAGGTAAAAGATGCTCTGTCCTCTGTTGTTTGGTTTTTTTTTCAGAAGTCTGCAAACCAAATACCTGAAACAAGTTTGCACTGAGTGCTGCCAACCTCACTCTCTTCCATGGTTTAAACACAAAATTGCTATTTAAAGTGTTTTAGAAAGCTTTGTTTTCACAACCATTATGCTCAACAAGACAGTCCAGGGCAGCAAAAAGTCTGATGTCCAGCAGTTAGCACAGGATGATACCAGCCACAACATAAATACAAAAGTTACAGGTGAAATGCAAGAATTATTAATTAATAATTAATCTGACATCTTTGATCACAGGCTGGATATAAAAAAAAACCTGTTCTTTTTTTTAAATTTTTCTTCCAAGTGTCAAATGGCAGGGGAAAAGAATGGTCTGTCAGCTTACAGCCACACTGCTAAACTTCTCATCTGGCTCCGCTGTATCCCGTTTTGTTGCTGGGAGGTCAACAAATGTCTATTCATGTATGGCTGCACATCAAGATGGAGAACCAAACGTTTTCCTATCTGACAACCAAATCTGGAAAGCAGACTGCTCATAGGTAGTCTCCTATTTTCCCCCTCCCCCCATACTTTGCCATTAAACTATCTTAAAACTACACAGAAGCTGAACGGGGAGTAAATTAGGACCAGCACTGGTCTATCCTACTGCATAAAGATATAGTTACTCTAAAGTGTCACACTGCAGAAATCACAACAGAATGCAAATTATTGCCTTTTACCATGAAACTCAAACCTGAATGAGAATAAAAGGAGGGGGTGGGCTTAGTGTGACGTCACCTTACCTATGACATTATTCATGTGAGGATCGTGTTGAGTAGTAGCTGTCATGGGGTACCTATTCTACTATACTGGAACTCAAATGGATGAGAATTTCTTCTGTATCAGCCCATTCCCTGTGTAGAACTCAAGAATAACTCCTACACAGTATCCTACAATGGAATCTAAATGAAAGGAACCCACTAAAATCCGGGTGTAGTGGCTGCACAGCCAAACTGAATTTTACAGCTACTGCAGAGAGCAGCTCCATGAGCAAAGAAAAATTGGGTAAAGAGCATCTTATCTTATTCATAAATCACTGTCTGTTCAAGAGACTCCAGGTCTTCTTGAAAATACATTTTAATAATGACAAAGGTGTTAAGGATGAAATCCTTAGCATACAATGAGGATGCTCTAAATTGAAAGGCTCTAAAGATCCCACTAATTTAGATACTCACAGATTCTCCTCTGAAGTCAAAACACACCTCAAACATGCATGACTGGTGTTAAAATGGTAACTAATGTATCAGAAATGCAGTGAGAATACTTTTGAGGAAAACTTCATTAAACTAGGTGCTATCAGTGAATGCTCAGTGACCATTATTGCTAGTCTTCTTTATAAACTCTTTCAGGTAGAAAACAATTTATTTTGTGCTGTCTAGTCACACCTGAACATTCAGTCTTTCTCCATTTTCCCAGACCGAAATCAGAGTTCTATGCATGTGAATTTTATCGATGCAATGGTACAGACTGAATCAAAGCTACGATGCAACATTTATTTTTAATTAAAGACATGTCTCATTCCCTGGTTGCAACCGATCTTATTCTTGAAAGTGTAACAATCATCACAAAACCAGAAGTACCATTCACCACTTGGGATGAATCTTTGTTTTATTAAGAGACTGAAGATGAAGCATTGCTTCATAATGCATCATTCTAGTGACAGACACTACTGTCAGAGGTCAGGGGTAGGGCAGGTGTGAACATCTGCATACACCTGCAGTGATGCTACAGAAGTTGCAGTGCTATGAAAGCTCAAATAAACAATTGTAATAGGAATAAAATGCTTCATAAAGATTCCCAACGGTATCTCATTAGGACATACTGTGGAGCACCACATACATTTCACATCACGGTGTTTGAGACATCCACTAAAGCGGGCAGATAATTCTTAAAAATTACAGGCATAGCTGGATGGCAACAACAGTGTCTTATTTACATGACAAATGACTGATCTGAGCATAAGACTACAAGACAGGCAAGCCTGAGCTTCAAATGCAGTTACAAAGCCTTCCCCAGATTACTTCCACAGAAATGAACTCTTGGTCTCAGCATTGCCTTCTGTAAAAACATCATTTCAATGACAGAAAAAAATGTGAAGATTTTTTCCAGGTAATTCCCTTTCACAATGACAACTACAATATAAATGCTTGTTATACATGTGTTTCCTTCTTTACAGGCTATCTTGCACCTACTCATCAAACCACTGATGTATAGTTATATGGAAAACACAGCTACACTCTAAAATACTACAAGCAAAAATATCTATTGCAGACTACAAGTAAGAAAGCTCAGGAAGCTCTTTACCCGCAGGTGGCAATAAACTCTACGGATATGAGTCCATATATATTTATTTTTCAATTATTCTTTATTTCAAATATGCTCTTTTACAAGCAGAAACTCTTCCTTTGCCTCTGATACCTTCTTCTGAATACCCACACTCAGTACCAAGCTAGGTCCCTTCCCACAGACACATCCTACCAGCTGCAGTGGTTTTGCAAGAGTTACTTGGAGTTACGCCTGTACAGCCTTTTAACTCTTTATTTATGACCCTCATGGTTCCTGCAGTCTTGAGCAACTTTGTGATATGTATTCAATTACAGTTCAATAAACGATTCTGTTGGCCAGTCACATAACACAGAATCCAGCTCTCACCTATTCATCATGATAGCTCTACAGTATTAATATGCATAAAAGTTTAGAAGGTGCCACTTTGACAGAGCGGGTTTTTCTTTTAACAAATATGTTTCTATAAAGAAAAAACAACCTAGAGAAAAATACTCTTAAAAAGACTAAGAGTAGCAATTTTAAAATATAAAGATATGTAAGGCCTGCCCTTTGGTTTTACTTTATATGGAATTAACAGGGATATTTCCATCCGTCATAAAAAGGTTTAGTATTTGCTCAAAAGGAATTTAATTCTGAAAGCTCCGTTGGTCTCCACTACAATGAATGAGATAAAGAAACACCTTAGAAGATGCAAATATCCCTCTTCAGAACTCACCCCTCTTCACTCCTTCGTGGAGCATCTAACATTCACACCCTTTTGTTTTTAAAATAGCAATATAAAACTACATTTACTAAGGACTGTTTACACACAGATGAAATAGCATAGTTGCAGGGACTGTTCAAGAGGGAAAAGCTGAATGAATCGGTAAGTTACAAATGTGTGATTGCCAGCAACTACATTAAATCAGCATTATATAAAATATTTATGTATGACACGAACTGAACATTTTCAGTTTCAAAGGCCTGGGTTCAGATACACCAGTTTAAAGTATAAAATGTTCATGTCTTATCACTCCCTTTACACAAGAAATGTTTCTAAGCTGTAAAACATGTTCTCATGACTATCTTTCCTGATCTTCTGACAGTCATAAGAAGAAATTACTTATGGCAGCTTTCATTAAAATAATGGGACAAAGTCAATTTACACAACTTCATTAAAAATACACTGTGATACATAGACATTTCACATATTCCATTCTTTGAATGGAAGTTTTTCCATTCACATTTTTCAATGTGATATAGTTTATGTCATTTAAAAAAAAAAAAAAAGCATGGAAAAAAGTGGTATTACATTTTATCTTTTTTTTGGTGTTGTCAAGATGTGTAACTTTTCTCTTTTCCACAGAACGGAGCTGTGGAAACTTCCTAACAAAATTACTTGTTTTAATGCATACTTTACAGTTGATTTTCAGTTAATAAAAGAAACTTTGTACAATGACCATTATATCCAGCTTACCTGAAAGCTAGTTCAAGATCAATTACAGCCTCTTCTCTTAGGGGTAATTCATGTCTCAAAAGGAGCTTCACAGGCTCAGAGCAGTAATTCATTCTCTAGTAAGGGAGTGTGACAACAACTTTCATCATCAAAACCAAGGGTGAAAACATCTGATTGAAGTTGTACAGAAGCTTCCATGCAGCTTTTTAATTCTCCTAAGTCCTAAGCAGCAGCCACTCCTGCTCTGATCTTTGCTCAAAATGAACAACAAATACGTCTCAAATCAAATTCAAAGCCCAGAATACTACATTTAGTAGATCACATACAAACCAGAAACAGAATCAGGAGAGCATTAATCTACACTTGTCAGTCCTGGCACACTTTCACATAAACTCAGGCAAACCAGAGCTGCAGTCAAGTACCTGATAGAATTTTCTAACCTGAAATCCCCACAGTTGAAGGATCTGACATGTACGATACCTTCACATTAAACATGCATGCAGAATGCCTCTAAGATTGTAGACAACAGTATCTCTGTTGATTTCAGCTAAGCTACACGATTTATACAAATCCAGAATCTGATCTCTGCTTATAAATGTTCTCCTCTAAAAGTGGCAATAACATACCTTCTCGCACTTTGTCACACACTACTATATCTTGATAAACTTCTAACAGCCTCATTCAAAAAATGCTCAGAACGCCAGTGCATATGAATAGATAATTCTACGTATGGCCAGGCCAACCATTCAGTGTCCTGATCATCAGGTACAACCTCCTCCTACGTTCTGATGGAGCCTGTTGGAAATAGAGGCACCTTCTACATGTAACTGTAATGTAAAAGTCCTCAGGTCCTTTTGCATGCTGACCAATGTTAAAGGATTTTCTAGCCTGCCTTCCATGCCTTATGCATTACAGTGCTGCATTTCAGAGGCACTAGGCCCCTGCAACTTTTCCCGGGTCAACAGATTCTGCAGATATAATCTATCAAAAATGTACTGAATGGAACTAAAACTAAGTATTTTCACAAAAATACTCTGAAGTGTTAATTTGACAGATATGGTGTCCTTGGATTCCTACATTATTTTCTGCTCTCCAATACACATATGGAATATACTGTTTAATACCCGTATGGAATGTGTATTAAACTTGATTGGTAGCAGAGAATTTTCGAGTCTGTACATGAAGTTACTGTATCCTGGATCAAAACTGCTACACAATGAGTTTTGTTGTTGACTGATCCAAGGCCTATTAAAATAAATAGGAAAAAAAAAAAACCACACTAATTCTCAACAGGCTTCAGTCAGAATAAAATTATCACTCAGAGTTTATTTCTTCATTTTGACCCGTTACTCAACAGACTTGCTCTCTGTGCTCTCAATCTAACACATTTGTCTCTGCAGCAGAAGTATTACAGTCTGTGTGTGCAATCCCTGACCTTTCAATATACCTAAGCAACAGCAAGTCACATTCTGCACAGTCAACAGATTGCCAACAAGACAGATAATGAGATGCACACGTACCACCCAGTGAAGGCAAAATAATACAGATACAACAAAATACTTTTGCCTGCAGAATACTCACTACTTCTTATGATAGCAAACTGTAAGGGAGTTTAAATTTGTATTTGTTCATGAGCGCAAAATTTTTACTGCATAACTTTCCACTGATGACAATAAGATAATCAAAGTCCTGTAAATAGTGTTTATTACTTTCATGCATTATGAAATTTATTTGCACAATAAACAGGTCAAGATATGTATTTATTACCATTCTTTGCTGTTTCCTAATACTGTCTGTTCCATTTCTTCAAGTTTTCAGGAACAGGGAAAAGAATAAAAGATTCTTGATTCTTCAGCAAGATTTTTGGGCTCTCAGCTATGATAACTTTTCATAAAGTTAATGAAGACTGTAAGTGTTTCACTCCGAATCCACCAGTAGCAAGTTATTTTCCCACCACTTCAGAACCATCTAGGGACTGAAGCTGCTTTCTCCCCGGAGCCCTGGGAGGCTCTGCTGTGAAAGCAAAGGCTTAACATTAACCTTGGAGTTTGCAAGACTTTCCATAGGCATCCTAAGTATGAACTAGCAATACATTTCAGAAGTGGTCAGAAGTCTCAACTAACATACAAAAAAAAAAATAAGATTTCTATTCACTTCTACCAAATACCAGCAACTTTCACGTTTCTGCATGAGTGACAACATCTGTATCAGGGAGAGGGAAAAGGGGTTAAAATTCTGTCGAGGAAAGCACAGGTTGGCATTACTCAGGTTAATATTATTCATGACAGGCAATAGAAGGGCAATGTTTATTTACAGAAGGGATACACTAACCAGTCCAGTATCAAAGGAAAAGTGTACCAGGGGATATATTCCTCCTGTGACCACCATCTCTCAAGAAAAACAAGGCTACAGTGGAATGTCCAACAAGCCATTAAAGACCTCTTACTGGTAACCTCAGAGAATTTTTATTTTAATCTTTTGCTCTGAGCAAGAGAAGAAAGTGCCAGTAGAATTTCAGGAGTGCACACTTAAAAAGCATTTCTATCTCCAGCAGTACTAGAGAGACAGAGAGGTCTATTTTTCAATAAAAGTAGAAAAACTGCAGCTTTACAACGTGCACTGCCACTCAAAATGTTTTTAAATTCCACTTTATTTATTGATCTAACAGCAAATTGCACTAGAGAAATATGGAATGGAACAATATATTGTCTAGGAACTACAATTTTAACCATGCTCCATGTTGCTGCTTTAATTATGTAAAATAGTATTAAGTAACAAACTGTTTATGCATGAAGTGGGTAATTTATACATCAAAAATTATTATGATAATTGGATCATGCTATCTTTTTAGCTCTTCCCTCCACCACCTCTTCAAACTGTCAAGTGGAGTAATAGAGAAATACCTGTTCTAGGCTGGGATAACAATGAATTACATTTTTGCCATTGATCTTCCAAACAGGTACTTTCTCTGATGAACTGAATCAACAACAATACAAGCTTGGAAAAAGAGAAATGTGTATTTCATAATCAGCCAAGTGTGATGTTTTTAACAGCATTATAGGCATGACAACAAAGGATCAAAAGGAGAACACACAGATTTGGAGTTGTCACTACCCTCAACTCCAACATGGTTACTGTTGTTCATTTGTTGTTTTTTTTTTTTTCCCGAGGAGGAGGAGGGATAAGGAAATATGCTTATAATTTCTGTCCTCTTTTCTGGAAACGATAATGAGAGTTATGAATTGCCATTTAAATGCACCTGATTTCATCTGACTTTTATGATAGTCTTAACACTAACTCACATTTATTAAACTTAATAACAGCTCCTGCTCTATTCTTGAAGCTACACAGAACAACAAACACAGTGCAATCACTGAAAACCTATCTGATGAAAATATTTTCACACTTCCAGTATTTCACAAGACTACGCAGCACCCGTGCAACCACTCTTGCCTAAATACAACAACTACACCCTTCTGGAGACCTGGGTCTGCCCCATGCAGAGCCCTGGGCAAGTTCCGGGGAACCCCAAAACGAAGCCGTGCTGCTAAGGGGTTTGGAACGCGAGGCTAAACAGGACGCCCGGAGGGACCGGCGGGGCAGCTTACCTGGCGACGGGGCGGGCGCGGGCGGCGGGAGCGGGAGGAGGCGGCGGGAGCGGGCGGCGGGAGCGGGAGCGGGCGGCGGGAGCGGGAGCGGGCGGCGGGAGCGGGCCGGGACCCGCCGGGCCGCCCGCACCGCGCGGAGCTGTCTGCGGTGCTGAAATAGCGGCGGAGGAGGCAAAACGCCCCCCCCCCACCCCCCCCAAAAAAAAAAACAACAAACAAACAAACCACCACCCCCGAGAGACTGGAGGTGCTCCAGCTCCTCCATCGCTCACCAACCATGGTCCAACCCGGGGAAAAGACGACGAAGAAAACTCATTCGTCTCACGTCAATGTACTACTCTCGGCTCTTGGGGAGAGTCCCTACGAGTCTCTACATAAACTTCCAACTCCCCTTTAGCAGGTCTGGGACAGGCGAACTCCGGAGTTTGGTTTAACTGAGTGGCTGGCTGTTTTCGAAGCAAAATGTATGGACAAGGTCATTTTAGCTGAAAGACTAAAGTCACCTGCAACGCTACTAGGCAACGCCCCATCGACTTACTTGCCGCCTGGCTGTTCCGACTTCCTACCAATAAATCAAGGTCACAGACAACTGAAAAGAACAAAAAAGCCGATTTCTGTTTGACGGCATTTTAGGTCACCAGGAGTTTCTAAATATTAAATCTGCAATCAGTAGTAATTACTAAACTGTCGGCTTTCTATTTCCCAACGTGCCTTGTCTCATGCTTTGTAGAAAAATCTACTTACGTTTAGGTTGGTTTGCTTCCACCAGAGCATGAAATATACCACACCACAAGCAGAATGCATTGACCGCCTTCTGTTCTAGAGAACGATTTTTCTACTCTCAATGAATTCCTGCTTATTTAAATTACAACCACTGGTAGGTAAAGTCTAAGTACGCTTCAGAGAAGAACTAGAAAGGAATGCTCAAACTTGAAGAGGATTGACAAATAGTTGGTGCAAACAGTCCTCCAGGACACAACCAACCATCTGTGGGCATGATTCTACAGATGTGATTCATTCTACTGCACATAGCAGGATATTTTCTTGGATTAAAGGCATGTGTGCCTTCAGAAAACAGCTTTAAAGATTACATTATCAGGGTTACGCCACATTTTCTTTTGCCTGGAGAAGATTCCGTACATTCCTAAGCCAAAGTATTTTAAAGGTACTTCTTGTTTTCAGATGTCAAGTGTAACACAAATTTATGAACGCAGATGGATGTCATTTTTGCTCTGCACGTTCTGCATCCTAAGGGCAGTACTATGCCCTTTCCTTCTAATAAGCTCCTTGAAAAAGAGAACCTATTCGTTTTCAACATGAATGAGAAAGCCCCTTGAAGCTGCAGCTCACTCCAGGCCCTGCCATGACTACTGCAGTTCTTGGTGTCTCTCAGACTAAAACGTAGGGTATCATTTTATAGGCAGCTATACTTGTGTTCTGTACTGTCAGGCAGCACTGAAAACTACATTAACCTTGATTAAGTCACATGACTGCACAACTCCTTCCATGTAGCTGCATACATGAGGAAGTTCTTTAAAACGATCGACAAAAAAACCCCTACAGAATTACAACTTTTGTTTTTTAAGATCACTTTTTCTGATCTGTAACACATTCCTAAGCGAATGAAAATTTTTAATTATTTACCCAAAACAAACTCCCAACTGAATCTTGCAGTAACTACTTCATATAAGCTGATGCATACAGGGACCTACAATTATTTGGTCACCTTGCATAAAATCTTCCACTCAAAATTTCTGGAAAATGCATAGAGTAATTTAAGTATTTACAGAGATTTTCTTTTCAGCTTTGCTCTTCGTGTCTCAAGCACCACTTGTGGGAAGATACACCAGAGAAGGCTCCCACATTGCAGCAGTGCCACTTACTTATTTTTATACAGTTAAATAAATCTCTTCATCAGTACTCCAGTAGTTTATAAAGATGCTCTTTCACCAGAACACTTGTTTATTGAGTACAATACCATTAAACAGCTTTCAGTATCTTTGACATTAATGCAGAGAAACTGGGTTCTGAGCCAGGAATAGAAGTTTTGCATGTGCAAGGACTGCACAACAGGATCCAATTTGGCAAAGAGTCTTCAGTAACATAATACTTCTCTAACATTACCCTAAGTAGGAGACTATGATACCATTTTACATTGAAACTACAGCATTCATTTGCACAGAAGCAGGGTACTATACAATTCTTTTTTTTTTTTTTTTTTTTCCACTGATATGTACCAGGGGAAAAGTCATCTTTGCCCTTGAAAGCTGTCATTTCAGCTTGTAGCTCAAGGTATCTCTAACTAATCTGAAAAAGTAAAAGCACCAATGTATCTGTGAGTAAAGTATTTTTCCCTTCAAAACTTTGAAATCTATCTGCTGTATGCCTCGATTGAGTTGAAATGCCAAATTATAATTTCTTAGTCAAAAAAAATACAACTGAAATCAGAACTAAGTCACTCAGGCAGAACTTGTGATGGTATTTGCGAGACTTATTCTACAGCTTTGATCATTACATTCGCCCTACCTTTAGCCCTACCTTTCTTGACAGTTCTCCTGTCACATTCCTAGTGGCTGTGCGGCACTAAATAAAGCAAGTCGAACATAAGTCTTCCACCTCCTCTTAAACATTCTCCTAGAGTACGCTCATATCTGAGACAGTGCAGTGAAGATTACATACCTTGCACAGGGAAGACAATTAACCTTGCCGTCAAGAGAAAACACACAGCACGAAATTTAGTCATTGGGAAATAAAAGACTGTTGCTGTACATCTGCTACAGAAGACGGCAGGCATGCCACCGAGAAAGCATGTTGTCACCTCAGGGCTAAGCGATCCTACGGCACAACCGCAGACAACGGTCCCCAGCAGGCAAAGCTCCGTGGCACGTATACGCCCGCCGTGTTCTCTCCAGGGCCGAGGTCCATTCACTGAACTTCGGCAGGTGTGCAGAGATGACTTCTGCCGTCTGAACCGGTGGGAAGTGCCATGTACTTACCGCCGCTGAGCCCTCAGACAAACCGCCTCGCACCCCCAGCTATGCCAGCAATGCTCTCTGACCCCCAGAAGGAATCGTTACCTGGATTTCCCTTGCATGGTACACGATGATGAGCCCGAGCAGGATAATCGTGGAGAGGCTAATAAGGCATTTCAGAGCGAGGGAATACAGCGACTCCTGCAAGAGAAAGACACCGCCGTCCCTCAGAGACCCACGAGCGGGAGCCGCTCCCGCCCCACCGCCGCCCCCGGCCCCGGGGAGAGCCGCCTCGCCTCACGGAGCCGGGGGCAGGGCGGGACCGGGACGGAGCCGGGACGGGGGACGAGCAGCCCCGCCGCGCCGGGCTCTCTGAGGGGCCGGGGGCGCCCCTCCGCGGGGCCGTCGGACCGGCTGCCGGGCCGGGCCGGGCGTGAGGCGGCGGGTACCTTGGTGTAGGCGCCCCAGGAGAGCTCGGTCTCGATGACCATGACGACGATGCCGAACATGCCGAAGATGAGCGCGTAGTCGCTGAGGCGCTTGCGCTTCTCGAAGAGCGCCCGGCGGTGCCCCAGCTTGTAGCCGATGTTCTGGTTCTTTTTCTTGCTGGACTTGCCCCCGCCGTTGTTGGCGCCGCCCGGGCCGGGGCCGGGGCCGGCGGGGCCGTAGAGCGCCAGGTTGTTGGAGTTGTTGTGCTCGGGCTTGGAGACCACGATCTCCGGGGCGGCGGGGCTGCCGGCGGCGGCGGCGGCGGGGCTGGCGAGCGGCGGCTGGAGCGGCTGCGACTCGGAGTCCAGCTCGTGTAGGTTCCTGCGGGACGAGCTCAGGTTGCTGAGCGGCCGCATGACGCCGCCGTTGTACCTGCAGCTGCTCATGGCTATTTCGGTGAAGGGGTTGCTCTCCCGGCGCTGCTGCTGCTGCTGCTGATGGTGGTGGTGGTGGTGATGGTGGTGGTGGTGGTGGGTGCTGCCGCTGCTGACACTGCTGCTGGGGCTGGCTGCCTGCTGCTGCTGCAGGCTATGGCACTGGTGGTACTGGGGGTACTGGTGAGGCTGCCTGGACGCACCGGCATGGCTGGAAGGGGTGAGCTCGCTGACGTTTAGCTGGCTGCCCTGCCGGGAGGAGGCGGCGGAGGAGAGCGGCGAGGAGTGAGTCCGGAACGCGCCCGAGAGCGGCGAGGAGGCGCGGAGCAGAAGCGGCAGGTTATCCGCCGCGGCTGCCGCAGCAGCCCCGTAGTAGGCGCAGTTGTTGCACTGGAGGCATGGGCTCTGCTGCTGCTGCTGCTGGAGGAGGTTCTGCTTGTCCTGGCCGTGCTGCTGCTGACAGTGCGACGGCGGCGGGCGCGGCTGCTGCTGCTGCTGCTGCGGCGGCGGCGGCGGCGGCGGCAGCTGCTGCTGCTGCTGCTGCTCGGGGCCGAAGCCCGCCGGGAACTGCCGCGGCGCGTCCATGCCGGGGCCGTTAAAGCCGCAGGAGGACCGGGCGGTGGTGCACCCTGCGCAATGCGTTATGGTCGGCAGGGGAGAGTCCTGCTGCCGCCACGACGGGCCCATCCCGGCTCCCGTAGAATCCAGCCGCCGCGTCCGATTGGTCGGGCGGACCAAAACAACGGGCATCACGTCACCTGAAAGGGGGGGGGACCGGCCGCGGCGTGAGGCGGCGGGGGCGGCGCAGGGTCCCCCCGCCGCCCCGCCCCGCGCGGGGATCCCGCCTCCCGCCCGCGCCCGCAGGTAAGGGCTGCCCTCGCCCCCCGCCCCCGCCCGCCTCGGGAAGCCCCGCGCCGCGGAAACCCGGGAGTTCCCGGGGGCGGGGAGCGCGCTCGCTCCCGGGATCGCCCCCGCCGGGAAGGGGCCGCCGCGGCGGGGCTCCTCGGCTTCCCCGCTCCTCGCTCCCGCTCACATCTGCGCCGCCTCCGGAACATGGGCGCCGCGCTGCGCTCCGGAGCTGTCCAGCGGCGCCTTCCGCCCGCCCGCTCGCCCGCCGCCGCCCTGCAAAACACAGCGTCGCGCTCGCTCCCTCTCTGCCGCCCCGGCGGGCCCGCGCCTCCCGCCGCCTGCGCCGCGGCCTCGCCGCCAGCGGGCCGCCGCGGGGAGCTGGGAGAGGCCGCGTCCCCGGCGGGCTGCCGCGGGGCCAGCGTGCGGGGAGCCCTCCCGGGCACATCTTGGGCCTGTCGCGAAGGAGGCGCGGGGATAGGGGCGGGGAGGGTTTGGAATTTCTGTCGGCCGCTCCTTCCCTCTGCTGGAGAAGGGAGGGTCGGCCGCCGGGGTGCGGGGCCACCGCCCGGGACACCGCAGGGGGTGGTTTAGGGCTGGAGAGCTGCGCCGGCGGGTCGGCCGCAGCTTTACCGTCAAAGGGGATGGGTGTCACCGAGTAGCTGCGTTCCCCTCCGGCTCCGGTTTCCCGGTATGCAGCGCCAGCGTGGTCCTTAAGGTGGTCGCCTGCTACCATTTTGCCTCTTCCCCTTCCTTTCCCTCCCAAACTCTCACTGAGCAATTCATTCCCACCGCTCCCCTAGGCAGAGTAATGTCTGCACCAGGTAAAGTCTCTTTTCTGCGTTTATTTAAGGGAAGATTCTTTAAGGGAAGAACCGTGAAAACGGTGAGTGATTTACCTTGTTACAGCTGTGCTGTTCTTGTCACCTGGATGAGATTATAAGAGGGGATTCTTCTTTTTTTTATTTTTTTTTTTTTTCCTTTTCCAGTCAGGCTGCACTGTCTTCGTGGTGTGAAAAATCAGCTGCAAAATTTAGTAGTGTGGAAGATTTCCTTACATCTTTTAACTTCTCTCTAATGTCAAAGACAAAATTCACTAAGCCTTTATAGGATGAAAGCCTACATCCATATGATTTCTGCATCTCACACGACATTCAATTTCTTTTGAAAATTTACACCCTTGAATGGCTTGAATTTTAGAAATTTGAGCGAGGCACTGTCAATAACAAAATTTTAAAATATGCTCTGCTGTAAAATTTCAATTGCTTAGTTCCTAACCAGGGTGTACCTTTTAAAGCAAGCACATATTGCACACACACAATCAAACAACCCTCACTGATGTTGTACAATATAGAGAGATAACTCAGAGAGTGACCAAAAATTAAAAATCTCTGAGTATGTTTACAGAGAATAGGTTATTTTGGAAAAAGCACCCATAAATAGGAGTATGTGTGCTAAACCGCATCATAATGTCTTGTCATAATTCACAATTTGTTTAAAACAACCACATTTTGAATAAAAATCCACATGCACGTTCTTGCATGAGTGATAAAGCACTTTCCAAATACATCTCTCTGTTTTTAAATTATACTAAAGTGTATTTGAATGTTCTCCACTGTGCTCAGTTCTCCTGAGTGCCAAAGACCAGAAAAAAAAAAAAAAAAAGAAGACACCTTTATTTTTAAGAATGAACAGTCTGTTTAACAGAGCTTCAGATCTTCCATTGTTTCTTTGAAAAAACATGATGCTGTAATTCCATCTCACTGGTCCAATTTTGCCTGTGTTCTCAAACAACACATGAATTGCATGAATATTAGAAAATGAAATCTCAGGGAATTCAGGCTTTTATCACTCTGTAAATAAAAGTCCTGCACAAATGTGGGATCAAAATATATGTTTTGTGAACTGGTTAGAGATTTAAATAGGTTTCATCTTTCATTTTCTGTGTATTCCATGCCCTTAATGTTTGCTTAAAGATACTTTCTTTTAAGTGTTCTCCTTAACAGAAGATAAAGTCCTCAGGACATAGTTTACCGTGAAAGGCTTTTTAAGAAATTGGTAGCTCTTCATGTTTTATTTAGAAGTTACCAAGACTCTGTCCTGTAGTTGCATTTACTCTGGTCATGCAAGGTTTTATTAGAATTGTGAAGAAATAATGGATCTTTTTAAAGCCTTGGTGGACTAAAATAGACAATAGCTGTGTTCCATGTGGTGGAATGATTGCATTTATTTTTTTAATTCCTGTATAAACGTTACGAGTCCCAGTTTTACTACATCTACTGCTACTATCCTGTTTATTTGTAGAAATGGGAAGGACAGTGTTCTTACTGGCTTTTGGAAATTTCATCTACTTGCTTGATTGTTTCATTACGTGAATAAACAAATTAATATTCCCATGTTTAACACAAGAGGTCATACTAATCACACAGCATTTTATAAAACTAATTGAACTAGAGGTTTTATTTCAGTTCCATTGTGTGACCTGGGATGTCTCATCACAGTTTCAAGGTCTAAAATAAGAATTGTTGAGAGTTTGCATTTTCACAGCTAAAGAGATAAACGATCCTCTTGATGACACTGATTAATGAGCTGGAATAGAAAGATGCTATTTAATGTAACATCTTCCTTTGTAAAATAATTTTGAAGTTTACTTTTAAAAATGAGTGTACTTATTTTCAGAAATAAAATACATTCTTCACGTGAATTGAATTGTTATATTCTTTTGTTTCACAAATAAATTAGCATGGGCAGCTCAGAACTGCTAAATCATACTGAACTAGTAACAGTGAACCCCTATGAAACAAACATTATCTGTTTGGGATTGGGACTTTGGGGTTTTTTTCTACCTTTATGTTATATAGTGGATGGAACTGCTTTTAATGATTGTGGTAGGTCCTGCTGCTGCTTTGCTAAAGAGGCTGTTTTTTCATGTATGTGTGTGTGTCTACACATGAGTGCATGCACCTTTGTATAAATAAGAGAGAGACAATTACTGCAGATCTCATTTGATAATGATGATTATTGGAGATGTTTGGAAAACAATTTTTTTTTTTTCTGAATGCACTAATTGCAAGAACAAGATAAATACTTCGAGCAAAACTATCGATAGCAGGACAGGAAAAATTCAACAGACACAGGAAAAAATAGATTTCTGAGATGGAAAAAACACAAATATTTGAAGTGAGAGCTAACGGCTAGTCTTTTGAAAAGCTCACATAACAGCATCGAGTAGAGGTGCAACACCTACAGGCTACAACAAAAGGTATTAGAAAGCTATTTTGGCTGTTATCATCTTGCCTCTACTCATGCCAGGCTCACTGAGAATTCTGCACTCATAAAAATGTCAAAAATATGGGAAGATAGTAATGAAAAGTAAACAAAAAGAATGAATAAAAAAATAGAAGCCTAGGAAATTCCATTCGATAACAGTATTTTGAACTCAAAGTGTATTCTGCACAAGACCTGGGAGTTTCTAGAAAGCATTAAAGGGAACAGCCTTGTCCAGTTCAAAAAAAAAGCGAGTACGTAGCTCCATGTATGCACAGAAGGATGCCATTCAGTGAAAGCAGAGTCACATTAATAAAAATGGAGATAACACTGACAGCAGTAGGGTATCACGAGATCATTCAGGGGTATCCATGCAGCAATAAAAATGCTTTGTGAGACAACACCAAAATGACTGCAGTACAGCTGCCAAGACGATGGCATGGAAACTAACCATATGAGCCACATGTGTAAACTACCTTTTGCATACCATCTGGCAGGGCTTTTACTCACCAGATGTCTCTGACATTCACCCCAGCAACTTCTGTTGTCAGGTAGTTATATGCCCTAACTGGAATCCCACCCCTGCCGACCTGTGCTCATTTAAAAGACCTTTTGATAATGTTCCGCAGTAGAGGGGGAAGGAGAAGAAATACCAAATAATGACTCTGTGGAGATAGTACAGCTACATATTAGAAGGAAGCATGCTTTACTGTTTCTACTTTTGTTTTTATACTCTTTCACTCATCTACATTTTCTTCTGCTTCTCCAGCATTATCACCAATGAAAATTCAGATTCGCCTCAGTTCATTATTTCTTCATCTATTATCTGGGACATATTGGATACAAAAGATAAGGACACTGGATTGACAGCTCTAAAATGCTAACAAAACTTTTCAGATGTGGGGATGCCTTAATTCATGAGGGTTCAGCTTAGAGGATGTCTAGAATTGCTGCACACCTTTCCTCCCATCCAGGATCCTTTCTCAAGGGATGAAGAGTGTTTTTTTTAATTTTTTTGCTAACAATTTTTTTTTATTGCTGTTAAACATGTTGAAAATATTGAACGGTGTCCACAAAACAGCTGGGAAAAGTGTTTCTTCCCTTAATTCGCTTTTCCATCCTTTCTGGATATTTTTATGGTACTTGGAGATCACGTAAGCCTACTGACTTCTTGCCCATATTTTTTTCTCGTTATCAAAGGATACTGCCACCTACAAGGAATTTCTTAGCTAGCTAATTGCTTCAGCATTAATGCTATTTTGCACAGCTGTTACAAGTGCTCAGCGGGTGAATACTACATTATGTTTAATCTGACTACCTTTTATTATTCTCACAGAACTTTAATTCCGTGCAATTACTGAAATGGTAGCATCATGCAGTATTTCTATCTCAGCCTATGCAAAAGCACAGAGTGACTTTGTGTGGGGGATTATCAAGTGTGTGAGCTTACTTTTAACCTTGAAGAATCCTGTAGTTGAAGCATTTTCACCTATCAAGTCCAGTGAGCACAAATTGAAGATGTTAGCAACATTTTTCCTCTCCATAAAATATGTCAGCTCTGATTCATGTAGCAATTGATTCTAAATAATTAAATTTAATTTGCTCATATTTGAAAAATAAATATTTTTCCATTGGTACTTTACCATTACTGCTTTCATTTTACCATCAGAACATAGTTACTATGGATTTGCTCTGGCATGGTTACACTTGGAAAATTCATTCTAGGTTACTTAATAACATGATCCTTTATTAGGCTGTAAAACATGAGAGAAGGACTTTGCTTTTGTCAGGTGACAAATGTGTGGTGTGTATGACTGCTTTCAAATCCTAAATGCTCTGTAGTTCTTCCAGACAGTAGCCCTCCCAATTCAAAACATGTACAGAGTCTAAGGTTGATTCTTTGGTTGTTTTTGCTGGGGGCTTTTTTATTTGATTACGTAGTCCTGATTTCCTGAAGGACTCTACAGTTTCCACCGCACATTCAAATCCCATGTCCATTTGCTCGTTGTTGTTGTCATCATACCTAAAGCCTTTTGGATACATTTATAAGACGCACACGCCAATGTATGTTGGGGTCCTCTGCAGAAATAATATCTCTAACAAGTTTGGAAAATGTATACTCTTGCAGAACAAATGGAAGCAGAGAAAATGTGAAAGGCAATGTTTAATTTTACATCACCTGCAGTCCTGCTTTCTACTTGATAAACAATTTTATTTGTGTGGTTGTTTTTCTAATTTAGAAGAGGGCTAACTTGAGGAACGAGTTTGGGACAGAGGAATGGGGCAGTCACTAAGGGAAGAGCATCTTCCTTCCTAGCTAGATCTGTCTGCAGCACCTTCTCTTCTCCACTCCTCTCCCCTTCACATTACCCCTCCTTCTTGCCCTTCCCTACTGCAGAGGAGAGAGGGTGCTTACTGTTACAGTACTTGACAGCACCGCTGTATCAGATAGTGGAAGACAGGGAAGAGTCCTGAGGCTCAGCTTTTGTTGAAGTAAGGAATTACTCAAGCTATCTATGCTTCAAACCAGCTCCGGCTTGATAGGCTCAGTGACTGAGCAAGTATTTGAAATGATATTCCAGAATGTGCCAGGAAGTTTTATGAAATTTTCATTCTCTGAAATGTAATTTTTCTTACTTGTCTCCTTTATCACTTATATTACCATACTACTGAACTAAAAATTAACTGTGTTTTTGAGAAAAGGACTAGACAGTTTTAATTATAAAAACTCAGTTTAAGGAGAAAGGGCTCAAGACTTTTCACATAGCCTGTAAAATCTTATCTCATTCAGAAAATATTTCTACAGAATTGAACTTCCTTCTTTCCAGCAGGGTAAAAGCCATCTCTGCAACTCAATAAATCAGATTAGTAGCTTTTGTATTAGTAAAGTCACATTTAAAAATACATGTAGACTGCTTTTGAAAGTTAGGATAACCAGACCATTTCTCAGGAAAAACTGTAATTTTTTTTCGTTCTGTCTACAACTTCACACATTCAAAACATATTCCACATTAGAGTAGTCTGATGCAGAAATGGGAGATACATGGACAGTATGGTTTCTTCACTCCTGACCAGCATTTTAGATTCTTTATCTTTTTGGAAGGTTAAAACCAAGTTTGAAATGGAAAAGATCTTCTAGCTTTAGTTACAAAATAATCTGCTGTAACTGTTATAAAGTATGTCCAAGAAGTTCTTTCTCAGACTAATCTTCCTAATATTAAAAATGTATCAATGTTCAAGCTGATCTGAATAAAACTAGCTTTTCTGTCTTGCAGAAGCCCATCCTCTGGAGGAGAAAGCCACCCATAGGCATGATAGGAATCTGTTTTCCCCTTTGTGATCATTGCTGCAGAACAAACAAGGCACCTAGGTAAGATCTTCCTGTACTGTCTCAGGAAACAGCAACATAGATGTCAGACAGTGTTGAGAGCAACAAGTCATTGAATTGCCACATACTACTCAGTAATGCAGTTTCTTTTTAAGGACAGAATTCCAGTATTCAGCCAGCCTTGTTCTCTGAAGGGTGGAGATGCACCATCTACCTGCGCCTCCACACGCTTCGTTTCTCTAGGCACCTGACCCCCACTGCGGAGCTCAGGGACAGTGGGCAGAGCTTGAGCTAGTCAGGAGTATGCACTGAGGACAAGGACATGACCGCAAGACCAACACTTAACCAACAACTCTCCTGTTCAGGAGAACCCTCTCTTGATGGGGTAGGAGCCTAAGAGTTTTCTTTTAAACACCACCAGCCGTTGCGTTCTCTTAAATGTAAGCTAATTTCTTCTCCACATAATCACAGTAGGTAAGAAAATGTGGTTTTCATTTCTGCCGGCCTGGATGTACTCACACGCACACTCTCATCTCAGAGAGCTGGTCCTAACAATCAAGCTGTATCATAGCTGGGGAAAGGGACAACCAATCCCTCCCCTTACAGTTGCTTAGCCATGAAATGTGAGACGGTTCATTGGGTCAGACAGAATGAGAGTACACAAGATACATGGATCTAGCCAAAAAGCAATCGCTCTCTTCAGAGTAGGAGCAGGAATCACCCTCTAGGAAGTGAAGAGAGACCCTTTTGCAGACCCCTATCCAAGAGCAGTGTGCAAATACCTGCTGAACCCCTGCAACATCTACTGCTGTCCCCTTTGGAAGAGCCAGGAGCCAGCTGGCCATCTCCAGACTTTTCAGGTTTCTATGACTCTATGGGCACATTAAGAGTGTTTGAGTGCTCAGGGGAGAATGCAGCACTTTGAGCCCTCGGTCTTAAAGCTACTTTCAGAATTGGCCTGAAGTCTTTTGAGGCTCAAATGGCATTTGCTAGAAATTTCTAACAATCTCTAAGTGGTTATTCTGACCTTCAAGAATCACTTATAGTTTACAATATGCCAAACAGTCATCACTGTTACTCTTACGTGTGAAAATTCAGTATTTCATCTCTTGAGTATCTAGGAAAAAGAAGATTCACTGCAAGCTAATGTCATCGTATTCATTTGTCATTCATTTAACATTCAGTTGTCAGTTTGGGTGAGCTTCTGTCCTGCTGCCCTTCCTAGGCACATGCTACATAACTGACAGGACTGTCATTCCAAGAGGTGAAACTGCTACGTGACTGCTAGTTTAAAGCAATTTTAAGTGTCTGCATGTACTCTTTGTTAACTCTGGAGAGTCGCTTCAGCTTTGGCAATTTCTTTTTCAACTTCATCAAGCCTTTTTATGATTTGTGCTCTATGAGCACATTTTGCATAACAGAAAAAGGAGAAAAGACGTTATTTGATATAAAGTATCCATTTTATTTACACCATGGCAAGTGTGGCATTCATAAAAAAAAAAAAAAGCTGCATTATAAAAGGTTTGGCTATGTTTATTCGCAAAGACTGCCTAGACTATTTTTATTCTGATCTACTAGAAATTTACTCTTTAAACACCTAAAGAAAACTTACCAAATCAGTATTCAGTGGTAGCTAAAAGAAAATACCATGATCGTCCATCTTAAATTTTCCTATCGCCTAGACCTAGTGACCAGTTTTACAAAAGTTAGTAGCGTGGTTCTACTTTGTTTTGTTTTTTTTGACTGCCGTGAACGTGCACAGGATGTCTAATTCGCTATTGAATGGTATGACTTTGCAGAAAGTACACTCCAGGTTGTATTTGCCTATGAAATTAGTCAGTGCTACCGTGAAAACAAAAAAAGCAATATCAACAAAAGTAGGTAAGTTTGCAGAACTACATACTGTGGCAATTTCGTAAGGCTAGAAGTAGTTATGATGAGAAGTAAAAAGAACATACTGCTAAATATGTTTGTAATGCAAGTTAGAATTAGCTGGCACCTTTTCACATATCTGGTTGAAACTGCAGTTCTCCCAAAGGTGGATGATCGTTTGGGATTTTTTCCCCCTGACAGACACAACATTTTCCACAAAAAAATGGTGCCTGTTCCCAAGCTGTTACATGGCAGAAGTGAATCATCTGAAATTGCATTGGTAAAAATAAATCAATAAAGTGCAGCTCTGGTTTCTCAAATAATCAGCTATTATTCAGTGATCTTAGTTCACACCCTTTTCATGCTCCCTTCTGGGCATGAGGGTATTAGAACAGAAGTTTTTGTATTTCTTCTTCTGAGGCTGTTACATTTAATGTTAAACAAATGTCACACAATGCGGTCGTGTCTTTGAAGTCTGGCAGCTAAGGCTTGAAGGTGAACACCATCCTTTCTGCTCCTGCATCAATGAATAGCTATCTGTCCCATACAGAAAAATACCAAAAGGGTGACACAAGAATGTCTCTGCTCAGGACACCTTGTGCAAAGCCAGAAAGGAATTGAACGTTTGCAATGCCCTAGGTGACTCAGTCTAACAATAGCGCTACTTTATAAGGGAGAGAATAATGCCACCTACTATCAAATTATATGCTCAACTATTTCCTTCTTATTGCAACAACTAAACCACTTTTCTTTTTTTAAATTACATGATATTACATGTTGAGAGTTTCTGCTTGCCTCAGGGGTGAAAAAGAACTTCTAAATCTGTTTTGATGTGAACCTAAACTTCCTAATTTTCCTGCTGAAAAATAAATTATTCACAGTTGTACTCCTTCCAACTTTGTTCAACTCTGTTTCAAGTGTAACACTTTCATTTCTACAGGCAAGTATTTACACAGACCAAATACATGTGCCAGAGAATGTTTGTTCATGTCTTTGTACAAAAGTGTCTCTTTGCAGATGTAAACGTATATTTTGTAGACATAGTCTGAATGTTTGCTTTTGAAAACTGTCTTAGAAGACAGTGGCAGATGTAATTGCAGAATCTAGGTCAGGATGATAAATCTACAGCAAATGAAATACAGGAAGCAGTGTTAAAAAGCCATACAATTATAGGTGTCATTTTCTAATGAAGTGTCATGGCTTACATTTGCAGAAAGGTGGCTGCTGTATGGTCGGCACAAATATATGACAATATATTTGCATCTACACATGCACATGTAGCTTCAAGGCTGCAAGCAGACTGGGAAGTTAGGTGCTAAAGCCCTGTAAATGGATGCACAGTTCCCACACTGGAGGGAAGAGTGGCACTTCTGCCTGTTAATGTGGCAAAGCATGAACCTGCGTGAAAATGCCCACTAGTATTCATAAAAAATTTCTTTGTAAGTGGCTAACAGCCATTCAAGTGGATCAGTCTTGCTTATTGGTCTCTGATCTGTAATATAAAAGAAACTCATGACAGCGGAGCTAGAAACCAAAATAAGACGGCAGTGACTATGAAGGAATACTGGAACTATAAAGATTAACTATGTGAGGTGGAAAGAATGGTAATGAGGGATAAAAAAAGCTGCAATTCCAAAATAGATGTGACAGCAGATGTTTAAAAAAAAATCTGAGACATAGGAATTGAAAAGTGTAATTACGAGAACAAGAGGCGGTGTTTTGGCCAGAAATACAATATATATACAGCAGAAATCGTCTAAATTTGATGTACCACCAGCACTGAATTTGTTAAAGTGCAAGAATGTCAGTAATTAAATGCCAATAATAAAATCTGGGAACAGATTTTATTCATGTGGAATACAAATATTATTTTGGCTTAGGTCCTGAAAAATGAAAGTTGGCTTGCTGATGTAAGATACATGCTCTTTTAAGAACAGCTCTACCGGAAAGAAGATCTTGTCATCTTTACAAACTTGATCCATGTCCTCAGCAGATGGAGGAGATGGCTGACGTGTCCTTGCTGTCATGCTCAGCTTTAGATGGTGAGTTAAGACCTGTGAGCACCGGGACTGCCCCTCTTTGTCATCTGTGGAGAGAAGGCAGTGCCCAGGCTCCAAGTTTAGACAAGTATCCTGTCACTGACGGGAGCTAATCAGAGATTCAGTAGACCTTGTTGGTAGATATAGGCATAATCCATCCCCTTCACCAGTGCTAACGAGGGCAGGGGGATGGTGTTGGACTCAGGCTGACTTTAAATGACTTGGGCAGCAGAAGTCTGGTGACTGGTGCGGAAAGATCAGTACATGTGGAGGGAGGGACGACCATAGCTCTGCTGCTGGCAGGAGCCCTTTCCAGTGCATCTCCCTGTCGGGGAGGGCATGCCTGTCTGATCTCAGCTCTGCTCCATGGTAGTTTTGGCAGTGATGGCTATGAGATAATAGGTTGAGTCTCTCTTCCAAGCTCTCTTCTTTGAAATGCTAGATGTAAATCTAAATTGGTATCCCAGCCACCTTTTCATCTCTCTGAGCTAAAAGCTCAGACTTAACCAAGATAGTAACTTGAAAAAGTTCACATTTTATGAAAAAATAATCCCATTATAAATTTTGAATATTTACGTATCTAAAATGTCATTTACTTGCCATTAATGTATCTGGTAAGAGAGAAGACACAGGTCCTGTTCTGTTTTTCTGTAATGTGTATTTTACTTTTAGACCCTTTTACTTAAAACACATTTTAAAACTCATGTTTTCTTATAACATTGTGGGATGCAGATGTTTAGAAGACCGCTCAAAAAAGCTAAGTGAGGAGGGCATGTAATGTTTTTTTCCACAAGTATTTTCTATGCCTTGCCAATGGAAATTATCCCTTTCTCAGCCTCCTTTAGCACTGAAGTGCCTTTCTTGAGAGGAAATGCCCAGTGCAACACTTCAGAGAAGGCGGCTACCGCATTGTCTTCAAAGTTATTGAGCTATTCTCCTTGTTATTCTTCATCCTGTTACTTACGCATCTTTGGCTGTGACTGCATATTGAAGTTGTTCACTGAGCTACCTCCAGTGACAGGAAGTATTCCTACCTCAGGTGACTTTGTAAAAGAAGTTTAAAAGTTGTTCATTTATTGCTACATTAAAGCAGTAGTTTCCTAAGGTTCCCAACTTAAATTGTTTGTTGAAGACAAGTTCATCTACAATGTCCAAGCAAAGAACTCGTAACTGGTGAAGGACAGCTCACCGCAAAATCATTTATCCAGTGAAGGCATGTGCAAAGATTAACCCAGTTTACTTTTCAGCAGACTTATGAATGTTCTGGTTATGTCGAACTCTTGGAGGCAGTGTGCCAAATCTTTTGGAACTTCTTAGCTGATGTATTTTGTCAAACTGACGATTCGATCAGGTGCTGAGCAATTCTGAGAATTAAGCCAATTACTATGATACTGACAGATTTAGTACTCTTTCTTAATTCTAGTACAAATGTTTGTTTTTTGGTACGAGGCAGAAGAAGGGTGCAAATATTCCAGGCGTAAAGAAAATAGTGTCACAGTGGCAATGCAAGCGAACACAGGTGATTTCCCTGGATGTAAAGACTTTTTCTAAAATAATGTAAATAAGACAGTGCCTTTCATAAGGTTATGGAGAAAATGGATACCAAACATCTGCCTCGTGAATCATCTGAGAAGAAATCAGTAGATAATCAATAGTTTTGATTTAAGATGGCTATTTTTTGTGGTGGCATTCATTCTCTTGGAGCACTAAAGAGTATTAGTTTACTCTTATATAGGCATCAAATTAAAAATAGATTACTGGAATTATTCTAATTCAGGGAGGAGGGAAATATAGGAAAAGAGGCGATAAGTACTGAAATCAGATATACTGGAAAACTGCAAAGTACTTTCTCAGTAACATGTGACAGTGGACACAAATAAGACATGCTAGGTGAGAACTTTCAAGGACAAGCCTTAGAAATTTGTATCTGAAATTGAAGAACTGTGCACAATATTATTGGGCTTGTCCACCTGCTGTAGCCCTCTTTCATTTCTGTGTAAAGAGATTGCATGAATACATTTACTGCATGAACTTTTTGTATATGTTCTAGTTTATATATGAATGAATGGAACAGGCAAGAAGACTGAAAGAGGAAGACTATCTCTACTTCTTACAGAAAGCAGATCCTTAGTTCAGGTTTATTATAGTTGTCTGACACAATATAGTCTCCTAGGAATCTCAAAAAATAAAATTACTTGATAACAATTTTGTGTAATTCTAGATGTTTTGTATGCTAAGCAGTCATCCTTCTGCATGTATTTTACTGAAGAGAATCCCTCTCGTTTTGGCTAACTGAAGGAAGATGAAAGAATAAGGTCGCTGATGAATTTTAAGATGTTTAACAACAATAGGCACTAAACTCTGAATAAATAGTTAATGGTAAAGAGTAATCATGAATTGACTGCTAGCATATTTTCCCTACAACTCCTGCATATAAAAATAATGTTTATTGCAATACTGTTTCCAGTACATCATGGATGTAAAAATCCACTTTTTAAAATAAACTAGTTAAAATTATTCTCCTTTGGCAAGGGGAATATCAGCATTTTTCTAAATTCTGTTAAAAAATTCTTTTGCATTTTCTTAATTTTGTGTGAATACCTGCATTCCCTGAGTATCTCAATAGTGAACATTTTGGGAGCAATATTTGGCCACTAAATTGCCCATCTCCAATTAGCTCTTTCTAGTTATCCAGTTTAGCGCTAAGTACATGACCAAACTGAGATGAAGATGTGTCATGATCCTCATACTTAAGAAATGATGAAGGATCGGTGAAGCACAGAAGACCATCCTGGGCTGCATCAAAAGAAGCATGGCTAACACATCAAGGGAGGTGATTCCCCCCTTCTACTCTGCTCTTGTGGGACCCCGCCTGGAGTACTGCGTTCAGCTCTGGGGTCTCCAGAATAAGAAAGACATGATGTGTTTGAGCAGGTCCAGAGGAGGCCCACGAAGAGGATCAGGGGACTGGAAGACCTGCCCTGTGAGAACAGACTGAGAGAATCGGGGTTGTTTAGCTTGGAGAATAGAAGGCTCTGGGGAGACCTTATAGCAGTCTCTCACTACTTAAAATGGGCCTACAGGAAAGATGGGGAGGGACTTTTCACCAAGGAATGTAGTGATAGGATGAGAGGTAATGGTTTTAAGCTAAAAGAGGGTAGATTTAGATTAGATCTAAGGAAGAAACTTCACTCTGAGGGTGGTGAGGCACTGGAACAGGTTGCCCAGAGAAGCTGTGGTTCTATGGTTGGCAAAAGAAGAAACTATTAGAAGAAAATCCAGATTAGAAGCTCAACAATAGCTCAAATCTTATCTTTGAAACTGCAGTTACTTAGTTTTAGAAATTAATTTGAAAAGGTTTTAGACAAATACATGTTGTGTATCCTAGAACACCCTCTCTCATTTCAAGATTTGCCTGTTTTCAATAGCTGCTCAGTAACTTGCGTATTCTAAGTTCCTGGTTCTAGTATATTTCCTAGTAGATGGATTTCTTAATCATGATTTACATAATAACCTCTCACCCAATTACATCTTTACAATAATTGTGTAAAATGATGAACTCTATTATGCTAGAAGATAGAGGAAATAACTCTAAAGCATTTAACCAGTGAAACTCCTCACTACTCAATACCCACTCAGCTCCACAAAGCATCACTTAATCTCTGTGACAAGAACTAGAGGTTCAAAAACTGCACCACAACAGCAACAGAAAAAGTTGCTGTATTTCTTACCACTATAATAGTTCTCGAATATCTAGCCACTAATGTAATCCAGAACCTTTACTTGCTGGTTACATCTAGGAACTTTACACAATACACTGAAAGAATTAGTCATTTAACTGTGAAATTGGGAAGCAACACATGAACCTGATCTAGCCAGTAGACAACTGCCACCTGAAGGATGATGGCACTGCATGAAATAAGATGCCACCATACAGTACACAGCATAGACTCCCAGATCCAAAGTGTTTCCTGGGGCACAGTATTCATCTCCGCTCCCTGCAAAATGGAGGGGTGGTGGAAAAGGGAGGAAGAAGATGCAGCAATACCTGTGCCACGCTTCACCTTCTCAGCACACATCTAAGATGCAGGTCAATATCTTCCTCTGCTTGATGAGCCTTAATGTACATCTTTTAGCTCAATGCGCTCTTAACAGAATACACTTTAAACACTTAATAGTGCAGGGACTGAAATCCAGGCTTCCGAGTCCCAAATGACTTTCTCAGCCATTAGTCTGTAGAGCTTTGCAGTGGCTATTTAATTATTCTGTTCAACAGTAAGAGTAATTGAGAAAACTTTACTCCATATTCTGGTAATCAGAGAATTTAGCTCAGAGGGATTTAAGACTTTATCACACAGGAGAGACCTACAGCATGGTCTCTCACATGCTAGGGGACAGTCGTAACCCTAAGATCGTTTAATAAGTGAGTTTTGGGAACAGGTAGCAGCATCTCTGTTTTGGAAGGGGCAGTGAGGGAAGGAGAGAAACTACACGGTGAGGTGCAAAAATGCCTCCTGGAGTTGGCCGTGGTGATGAGAAAGGTAGAAGAAATATTCAAGATCTGTTTGTTCTGGGCAGACATAGCCATGAGCTGGGGGCCTAGCTGATCATTACATGTAAGATTTTAGTCCTGGGCATCCCCATATCCAAATGACTCAAGAATTTAACTAATAGAAGGGAAATCATCTGTATAAAAAAGTAGCAGATATGATGGAGGCCTTGAAGCCTTGAGTGCAGATCTTACAGAAGGGATCCAGGCAGACAATTTGAATATATATCTCATATTGATTTATCGGTGAAAAGTGATATGCGGGAAAAAAAATAAATGAGGGCATATCAGCCATTATTTACCTATGCATTTGGTGATTTGAGATGAAATAGCTGAATTATTAACTGCAGAATATATGAATTCTTGCTGAAGACTTCATCAACACCAGGCAGCTGGCAAATGGCCAATATGATGCCAAGGTTCCTGGGAAGATAAGTGACGCTATAGGCCAGTAAACCTGATGTTGGAACTGCAAAACTGAGTAAAAGCTATAATAAAAGATAGAGGAATATATACATGGATTGACATGATTTTGAGAGAGAATAAACTGTTTTTCTTCCTCTTCAGGAGGGTCCCTATCTAAAAATCTGTTTCCTTGAAGAAATAAACACAACTGTGTTAACAAGGGATAACCATTTAATACACTGGGGTTTTCAAAAGGCAGTTTAGTAGACCCTGAAATCAAGTTGTCTTTGCAGTAAATATTTTTTTTTCCCCCTAACTGTATAATATTTCTTAAGAATTAAATTAGACTGTTATATGGCAAGGCCACAGCACTAAAATTTGCTAGATCATTTTGTTTACTGAGGCAGAACAGCAAGTCACTTCATCAAAACATTTTAAACTCATTAATTCTAACAGTGTTTTTCTTTCTGATTGCATATACACTTTAAGATTATATTTGTAAGTACTAAGAGGATGCATAGCAGCCCTGGTAATATTACTGCTCTTCCACCAAGGCTCTACTTTAAAAAGACAAAATAAAGGAAAACAGCAGCTGAATATGAACAAACTCTGCATTAAAATACAGTGTACCTTTATTTTGCCTGTTACGAGAGTGCAAGTTATGCGGCAGGAGTACCTCTGCTAGGATGGCCAGGTGAGTAGTCAGAGGACAGAGAGTCTCCTCCAGCAAACCATTCAGCAAACTAAATCCTGAAAATGCTATTTTGCTCTAATTTTAGAGGAAGGCTATTCACATGACTGACTAAGCTGGATAATCAGAGCAATTAGATTTTAAAGTGAACAATAAATAGCCTTTTATCAAAAGTGATAGTTTCATCAAGGATGATACACAGAAAGGTTTCTCCTCCTCTTTTGTACAGTGTATTTTTTTCTCCCTTTCCCTGTCACCCTATGTGCATACAGTAGCAATAGCTTGAGTTTTATGCATAACTACATGCAGTTGAAGGCTGATTTAATTATAAAAATAGGAGGGGGTGGGAATAGCGTCCTTGAGTCACTTTTTGACTGACAGCTGGTCAATACTTTTTGTGAAACATTTTTCTTCACCTTCCCAAGAAGAATCTTACGCCTAATGTTTTTTTTTTTTCTCATGGCAGAAAAAAAAAGTTTCATGTTTTAGCATTTTATTCCTTTTCCATTACACTCTCTCTCCTTCAGTAAACTGGATTTGGGAAGCAGTTTTAGCTGACAATATTGATTTCAATTATACAAAGAGAGAAGATACAGAAGGATTATTGAAAGAGAAGGAGGAAAAGAGAAACAGTGCAGAGAAATGCTGATCTTACCAAAAGAGAAGCACCACTGTAGCAGAGATATTCAGTTAATGAAAGATAAGCCAAATCTGATTTGTATATTAATTTCCCCTTTGAATTCTCTGTCTTTCATCTGACAGGAGTAGCATTAGCAATCTACACAAAAATAGTCGTGCTTATCTTGTAACCTTGTAAATATAAGAAAAATAAAGGAGAAATGAAGAAATTGGACTTCAACATTTGCAGCTGGACTATTTATATCCAATCTATAAATATATAGGACATTGTTTTGTACTCCCTTTGTTTTATTGTACTCCCTCACATGGCTAAGCCAAAGACAAAAAAGGATCTATTTTAGATTTAGTTACAGCTTTTGCAGCACTCAGTATTGTGGAAAAGACAGCTTTCTACTTCAACACTGCTTCCCATAATATTTGCACTTTGCAGATGAGTTACAAAGGCTTTGATTTTAATTTGAGGGAGAGGAATTGGAAATTACTGAGGCATCAGAGAACTGGTTAATCCTTCTAGATCTCTTCATAAATTGAGTTGAGAGCTGGATGACACAGTGTGGTTTTTTATCGCATAATATGTATAAGCATTCCTTACGTTCATTTGCTTAATTAATCGGTCTGCTTCCTGATAAGTGCTTTGCTAAAGACCCTAATCTTTCTGTATCTTTTAAACCATTTTTTTATTTTTTTCATAAATGGCTTTAAAGTTTGTCTGTCTTATTTTTTGATAGATATACTTGCCATGTTAAAAAGGCCTGATCTTCAGAAGGTGCTGAGAATGCAGTCTCAAGTATCAGGCATTGTAAATGCACCAGGTTGAGGACCAAAACTGATCATTGGAGGCCTGTGAAAGTCTCAGTCTTGCTGCCTGTGCTACATAACTGCAGCTGATGCAAGGAGAAATAAATTTCTATATAAAACCCCTATCAGAATTGTGTTTGAGCCTACTTTTTAGTCCTCCGTTTTCTGAAGTATGTAAGCCAAATTTCTCACCTTGAAATCAAATATTCAGTAGGATCAAATGCCTACGAGAGTAAGTGAAAAGATATTAATTTTAGTAGATGCTGAGTCAAACCTCTATGTACAATAATACCAGATACTCTACCTTCTCAGTATCCATCACATTTAGCACATGATGTCGTGTCACAGCTCTGAGCATTGCAAAAATCTAACATTCAAGCAGAGGAACCCAGCCTTAAGGACCTAGGCTGCCTGTGCCGGAGAAAGAGGCATTTCCAAACAGGATCCACAAGAGTCAGCTAATAGGTTACACAAGCGTAAAAATGTGCTTTATTTGCAGCCTATTCCCCAGGTTAGCAAGCATCAGAGGTGAACAACTCTCTCCACTTTGAATTCGGAGCCTGAAACCTCTCCTGAACAACATGAGTATAAAAGAAAGCCAGAAATAGAAGCAGCATCTTCCCTCCTACATCATTGTCTTGGGATTAGAAACTCATCTCCTACCTTTTGGAAAACCTCCCAGACTAGTATTTTACTGTCTGTGTCTTTGCCCTGCCAAAGCATTGAGTACAGTCTTTGAGGAAGAAAAAGAAGAGAAAAGGAGTCTGGCTGTACAGCCTATGGGCTCCAGCATTCAGTGAGGCAGGGATTCCTGATGCCCAAGGCTCATATTTTTCCTACACCAGCCCAGAGCATCACCTCCGTCTCCTCGTCTGGCTGTGTTTTGAAGAAAGCAATGTCTGCCATTATATTTCAAGTACAGTCCTCTAGGTTCAGCACAACTTGTGCTGTACCAAAGCCTACCAGACCGTTACCTCAAAGAGGCTGATGGGGTAGCATCTAATTTCTCTGTGCAAATGAGATTACAAGTTCACTATTTAGCAAAGGTAAGACAATGCTTCCTGGTGTACAAAACATTTAGAGGCAGAAGCTAAAGCGATTGTGGATTAGGTCCTGTGGATCAGCTCTGAACAGATCGCCTCTGAAGAGCTCCCCGATGAAAGTTAGTCTTTGTGAATACTTATCATATTTTGCTAGTTGCTTTCAGGTGGACAAGGAGAAGAAAGGGTATAAAAAGCCCTCCCATCTTGTGCAGCAAAGCACAGCTGCAGTCTTGAGCTGCCTTGTGTTGCCATTTCTCGGCATGCCTACATTGCTCCAGTGATTCAGTCTTCCTACATTTCCCATGAGACTGGTCCCTAATGAAAAAGAAAAGAAAAATAGCCATGGTTCATTTGAGGTCTCTGATTTGTGATTCATCAGCAAAAGCTATAGGGTTTTGTAAAAGTACGTTTACTGAACTCAGGCGAGATGGCTAACAGCAACAATGATTCTATCTCTGCTGGTGTAATATTCCCAGGGTTGAATTTTAAGTAATTATGTGTATTTGGCTATATTCATCCTCCTAACCACTTTTTTTCCCCCTACGGGAGCTGTAAATCTCTTAATGCCATAGACACAAATTGAATAAGCAAAATTGTTGAGAGCACATTACCTTGACCTAGAAAGCACAAATTCCTTCTCCAGCCAGCTCAGGTATGTCCCACAGCCTTGTTCCCTGCATTTATGGTCTCCAGGTGAGCAGAAGAAGGAAGAAAACCCAAGTTTGTCTGACCGCATTAGTGTAAAAATGCCCTAAGTCTCACTGCCCTTCAAGGCTTCTTGTCTTAAGCATCTTCTTCCAGTCACTTGAGATGCATGGTATGGAATTGTCTTTATGAAGTAGGAACCTCTCTCCTTTTGAAAAAAAAAAAAATAAAGAGCTGACAAAAATAGACATAAAATGTAGTTTAGAAATTTTTTTTCCCAGACTTTGATTCAATGCCTCCTCTGCTTAAGGTAATTCTCTGGGGGAGCCCAGGTCACCCTGATCTACGCTGGGCCTGAGGACAGATGGTGCCCTCAGGCTTTCCTCCTGAAGTTAGGCCACCAATTGAAAAGAAAGCAAAATTTATTGGACCAGGACAAGTTAAAATTTCCTGTTTTTTTCTTTTATAAGCAATTACAGCAAATGTATTTAAAGTTTTCCATTAATGAAGAATACCAGCTCGAATTTACAGCCGTTACTGAAATTGACTATACATATACCATATATTATTAGCTGTATTTTTCCTGTTAATAAAAGAACTCCTTATCATCATCACCAAACTGAGAAATATGTTTCCTGATTCCTTTTCTATATAGTTTTGGTGACTTCTGCTGCGTAGACACGAGTGCCACTACCACAGGCAGATATGTGTAACTATAAATACGTGGAAACAAAATAAAATGTTTACTTAGTCAAGTTTTATGAACAGACAGAAGTATGTAAAAAGTTGGACCGTCAGTTGGGTATTTTATTTGTGTGGACCTTTGCAAGAAACAACAGCGGTGCAGCTTAATAGAGCTGCATAATGAGGGCTAGAAATGCAGGCGTTTACAGTGCATGGGAGATGTTAGTGTAGCAGTTTCTACAGCAGCAACATGCACGTCAGTGAAGCGATTCAGCAAAAGAAATTTTGCTAGTCGTTAAACCAGACACTGGTAAGGTGGAATTTCTCTTCTGTGTATGTCTGACTGAGCAAGGGAAACTTCCTATCTTTTTGGTTTTATCTTCTGCATTTTCTGATATGCCCTAGACAAGCTCAGAAGGAAGAATCACATTTATTCAGAACAACAAATATTGTTCTTCACTTATGCTCTTCTGTGGTTCTTTATCCTGAGAAAATAAATTCTTTATTTCTCAGCAGTCCTCTCTGTGCAAGGTATCTTAGACAAACTCTGGCCCCAGCACACAGCCAGAACAAGAGACGTGTGCTGGGTGTGCCTTCACCTGCTATTCACACAGAAATACTAATTTCTCCTCAGCTATGTTCTCCCTCAGTTCATGAAAAACAAAGTGTTTTTGCATTGTGTTGTGAGAGTGTTGTAATTTCCATTTCCCCTTTAGCTACCTGAGCATAACCAGGCATCTGTCTGTACGTGGGCCAGTTCCCATGCTGCCTCCCAGTAACATGGTACATCTGCAAGCCACGAAAGCCATGTATTTACTTCGCTCACATCTCAAGACTTGGGTGACTTGTTCCCAATGCAACGTACAGCTGCAGCACATAAAAAAAGCAGAGTGTGGCTACATCTGTATGTGGTCCACTGGTCCACTTCCTCTTCTTCATCTGTATTAAACTCTACTAGATTTACAAAGTTATTGAAGGTCAGGAAGCCACTTTTCAGCCTGAAAAGATCCTGCTTCTTTTTTCATCGCTATTTGCGCGTGCTTAGGTACATTAGCGAGAGTGTTCTGGTTGAAATCCTGCCTGTCATACCTATGTGATTAATCACATCATGAGCTAAACCCTGAGAAGGGCTAAACATTTGAAAGCATAATTCATTACATCTTGATATAATAAGTATTCATAGTTCTCATTGATTTAAGCTATTGAGTTCAGTACCTTTCATTAATAAAGCTGGATTTCTCCCTAAATATTTGCCTCTAAAAATAAAATCAATTGTAAACAGATTAAACTCAGTATCATCCAAGCTGTAGTCTCCAAGATAGATAAATATTTAAAGACTGCATTTGTAATTGTGGTCTACCATTCCCCTAAATCATTCTGAAGTGATAAAAAAGAAACACGTTTGCCCCTCAGTTAAATTTTGGCATCCTTCTAAACCGAAAAGGAAACTAAAGTGTTTTGGAGTTAAATTTGATAACATAGTGAAAAGAATAAATATTTCCAAATAGACGGAACACAGGGCTTGACAGCTGTCATTCCTGTGCCGTTCAACATAATCAGGCTGTGCCTCTTCAGAAGTAAAAAATTGAAACTTTATTTGCATGGCAAGCTCCCTTCTGTGAGCAGGTAGCATCATTCTAAGCTCCAAGAACATCTGTGATGTACCTGGTGTATTTTGTAGAATTAAAAACTTCATTTTTAAAAAGCAGTGTTCTGTATTCTCAGAATTCAAGACATCTGTGGCTCCTCTATGAGTCCTAGACTTCCATTATTTATTGCTCTGCTGTCATTCACCCTGTCACCTTGTATTCAGCAGTGTAAAGCATTAAATGCAGGCACACATGAAGCTATGGAATTCTTCATATTATCTGTTGATAAGCAAGTGACATAAGTATTAACATAGAATGGAAGTATTTAAAATAATCGACAGCCTTAGTAGCCATCTTAGTAGGAAGATTCAAATCATTACACATGCACTGGCCGTTTGAGGAATTTCTCAAGTAGATGAACACTAAACCAGAGTCTGATACAACATGTAAGTACTAAGCTTGATTCTTTATCTTAAAAATAAAATTAAAAGAAGCTCCACAACTGTTTTACATCAAATTTCAGCCTCTCATAATACATCATATTGGAAGCCCTCATCCAGACAGGACAGCCCACTACACACTTGCCCCTGTAGGGTCCTGGGGGATGGTCACATCTCCTGCCACATGACTATAGAAGTGGATTGGGGTTTGCACTTAATATTGGGACAGACTGAATATTCATGTCGATGCATACACACACACTTGCCCTTCTCCCCCATTCCTTTTAAATAAGATAACCACAGTTGGCACTAGACTTGAGAGGGATGTGATACCTGAAGCTTGCCCTGACACTGTTAGACTCGTGTTATTTTCTAGAATGGATCTGATATATTCCTTGAGCTTTTTTGCATTCACAAAACTGTAAGCTAAAGAGCCTACCGTGATGCTTTTACTCGCAAACATTTCTGCGTCTTCTGTGATATTACCTCACTTAATACAAGTTAAAAAAAAAAAAAAAAAAAAAGTTCTCACTTCTCACAAGATTCCTGAACATGGTTATTCAGTTTATAAGAATTTTTCAGTGGCTGCCAAATGTTTTAGAAATCAAATGACAGCCTGAAACAGGTTCAGTTCATTGTTAAAAGTGTTGTTTCATGCAGGTAATGAAATCATTCCAGAGGTGACAACTCAGAGCAGAGTTTAGCCTTTGCATAAGGGCTTCTGCGACATAAGACCCCCGTAACTCAATAAACAAAAGATGCATGTGATTCTCCAGTACCCTTCTAAAAGACGCACTATGTTAATTAAACTCAGCAAAAGACTGGAAAACAGACTGTGCCTCTAGCTCAAGTATGGAACACAGTGGAAGTATTCCAGTAAGCAGGAGTTTCAGCCACCTGGATTTAAGCAGTTGGTATTATATTGTGATTTGACTAAGGCCATAGGTGGAAAAAGAGTCAGGCCAAGGTCTAACTCTAAGTATTTTTATCAGTACGGTATCTCATGCTCTTCTCACAAGTTGCATTCCTTGTGGCCACAGGTTGGACTAGAGGCATTAATAGCCCAGATCTGGCAATAGCAGAAGAAAGGCATCACCCACTCTTGGGGTGAGCTGCCCTGATGTCTTCCCAGCAATCAAACAAGCCAACTGCATAGATCCAGAGTAGCTGACTGTCTGCGTAAGGGTGGTTAAAACCCTAATATATTTATTGAAAAAAAAAAAAATCATGTCATTCCTCACATGACAAAAGGAACATTTTTTTTAGGTGCAACAAGAATTTGACACATTTTTGTGTTTGGGAAGAGTGGGTGAAAGGAAAAGAAAAAAAAGTGAAAAGGAGCAGAAACACACAGCTTTTTATAAAAAATCTCTATAAGGTATAATGTTATCCACAATGAGTTTACTTATTTGCCAGTACTGGTGTTGTTAATCACAGGTATTCAAATGCTAACATTTGGAGCCCCAATGCTTTCAACACATGTGTTCACATCTACAGAATAAGAGATGAGAGCTTACAAATTGTTTTACAAATCAAATCTTAACCTATTTTAATATTCCAGATAGAATTCAGAATGTCTTTCTCTTGACAAGACCAAAGTTGTTGAGGAAGTTAGACAAACTTAACTGACCATTTGGGCATGAAAGAAACATGGTATACAACAAAAAGGCCAACTTCTTAAGATTACTCCAGAATATCCACTAAGTCAAAACAAAGCGGCTTACTGTTTTGTTTGTTGACTACAACAAGAAAATACAAATTCTACAATCTATATTTACTGAAACATAATATTTGCTGTTTTCCCACTAAAAGAGAGATACGAATTATTTTTTTTACTGGAAGAAGAAACTAGGGTTGACAAGTACTTGGTTAAGAAAATACTCAGCTTTCAGAAGTGGCGTACCCAGAACATCAGTTTCTGCCTCTGCCCAGCTTCTGTGCAAGTCTGTCTTGCTGTCTAAGCTTCATGAAAATATTAAAATAACTGTCAAGTAGTTTTTATATGCACTTATTTCGTGTGTTTGTGCAATGGGACAGATGGAAATAAGGTATTAGGCATCACTACCTGGTGATCACTACTACTATTCTGGTTTAAGAACTAATCATAAAAAAAAGTCATTACGGAAGGGCCAGATTAAAAAAAAATAAATAATACATTGTTATATAACTCTTACTTGATGAAAAATGGAATTTTGGTACAGACAAGTGTCCAGCTTCTAAATTGCATATATTGAGTAATACCAAGCTCTTCTACTGAAGGAGTTAGGGCCTTTAAAGGTAGGGCTAGATGCGTGCAAACCATGGCTGAGGCTGGAGGCGACTCTGATATCAACAAAAAGTATACTACTGACTGGAATAGGGGAAACATAACCCCCATTTTTTAAAAGGGTAAAAAGGAAGACAGGCCGGTCAGTCTCACCTCTGTGCCCAGCAAGATCGTGGAGCAGATCCTCCTGGAAACTATGCTAATGCACATGGGAGAAAAAGAGGTGATTGGTGACAGGTAACATGACTTCACTAAGGGCAAATTGTGCCTGACAAATCTGGTGGCCTTCTATGGTGGGTTTACGGTGTTGATGGATATGGGAAGAGCAGCTGATATCATCTACCTGGACTTGTCCAAAGTATTTGACACTGTCCCACATTACATCCTTGTCTTTAAATTGGAGAGATATGGACATGATGATGGACCACTCAGTGGATAAGGAATTGACTGGATGGTCGCACTCAAAGTATTGCAGTCAATGGTTCCATGTCCATGTGGAGACTAGTGATGAGTGGTGTTCCTCAGGAGTCAATATTGAGCTGGTGCTCTTTAACATCTTTGTTGGTGACATGCACAGGGGAATTCAGTGCACACTCAGTGAGTTTGCTGATGACACCAAGCTGTGTGGTGTAGTGGACACCCTGGAGGGAAGGGATGCTGTCTGAAGGGACCTTGACAGGCTGGAGAGGTGGGCCTGTGAGAAGCTCATGAAGTTTAACAAGGCCAAGTGCAAGGTCCTGCACATGGGTCAGGGCAATCCCAAGCACAAGTACAGGGTGGGAGAGAATGAACTGAGAGCAGCCCTGAGGAAAAGGACTTGGGAATGCTTGTTGATGAGAAGCTCAACATGAGCCGGCAATGTGCTCTGGCAGCCCAGAAAGCCAACCGTGTCCTGGGCTGCATCAAAAGAAGTGTGACCAGCAGGTCGAGGGAGATGATTCTGCCCCTCTACTCCGCTCTTGTGAGACCCCACCTGGAATACTTCGTTCAACTCTGGAGTCCCCAAGGCAAGAACATGGAGCTACTGGAGTGAGTCCAGAGGAGGGCCACGAAGATGATCCGAGGGCTGGAGCACCTCTCCTCTGAAGACAGGCTGAGGGAGTTGGGCTTGTTCAGGCTGGAGAAGACAAGGCTCTGGGAGACCTTCTAGCAGCCTTCCAGTACCTAAAGGGGGCCTAGAAGAAAGCTGGAGAGGGACTTTTTGCAAGGGCAGGTAATGATAGGACAAAAGGCAATGGATTTAAACTGAAAAAAAAAGTAGATTTCGATTAGATCTAAGGAAGGAATTCTTCACTGTGAGGATGATGAGGCACTGGAACAGGTTTCCTAGAGAAGTTGTGGCTGCCTCATCCCTGCAAGTGTTCAAGGTCAGGCTGGATGAGGCTTTGGGCAACCTGATCTATTGGAAGCTGTTCCTGCCCATGGCAGAAGGATTGGAACTAGATGGTCTTTAAGGTCCCTTTCAACCCAAATAATTCTGTGATTCTGTAGTATGCAGGCGAAAGGGAAAGCAAAATCTGTTTATCCACTCTATACTCCTTTCACAGTATTTCTTTTCTCTGACAGCGGGTAACAGAAACAGCTATTACATGTATTTTCAGTGCATCTCAAAGCACTTGTCTTTAAAATGTGCTTCATGGCTCTCCTTTTCGGGCCATTGTTTGTTCTGAAATGGCACACAGAATTATATCACAACTCAGCTCTGCAAAAAGGGAGGTGGACACAAGAGCAGGCCTGAATCAAGGATGTGCAAGTGACTCCTGTAACTCCATGGAGGTCACTTTAAGCTGTATCGATTTCAAAACTTCAGTGTCAAAGCCCTTGAAACTTGTTGGTGAGTTTGCAGCTAAAAACATGACAGCAGAGCAGGAGAAAACTGAGAGAATCCAGTGCAAACCGACATTGTTAGAGCATAAAATATAAAACTACCAAGATGATACGAAAGCAGAGACTCCACTAAGATTTTACTGTGGGATCAATCCTTGCTTAAAGATGAGATGTGTTCCTGAATAACCTCTTTCCATTTCCCAAAAGATTTTTTTCACTAATAACCCAGTATATCTCTTTGTTCCAGCTCTTTCCTGGAGCACATTTAATTGAGTTTTATGTGATAAATCTCTGTAGGCTGGATTCATCAGGCTTATATAAAGCTAGCAGAGTGCCAAAGAGCAATCTAGTCAGCACTGGCTTTCTATCACAGAAAACAGGGAGGAAATAGACCTCGAGTTATCTTCCAGTCAATTCTCTTAGCCAGTTGCCTTCTGGCATTCCTGACACCAGTTTGTCTAACCTAAAAGCCACAAGTAAGGGAAAAATACATTGCTCTTCAAGACAGTCTCCTCAAAGGCTAAAAAAATATCGTAGGAAGCTTTGTAGATAGACAAAAGACAGTAGATACAATACCTCTTACTTTAGGGAGGGTGTTGACTGTCTCTAATGACATTTTCGTAACTGTACTGCAAAAATGCAGTCTTGATGGGAGCTACCATGGCACAAATATAGAATTGATTAGAAAAATCATAGTCAGAGTAGTTCTTAATGGTTTACCATCAAACTGTAAAACCATATCAACTGGGTTTTCACATTAATGATCCGAATCCTCGAGTAGACAGTGCACTTAATAAGCTTGTGTGTGTATGAAGTGGAAAAGATTGCACTCACTTTGGCAGATAGAAAGCCTTTTAAATGATCTTGACAACTCAAGGAAATAGTCTGTGCACAATATTATGTTTCTGTGGGAATAATCAACTACAAAAGTTCAGCGAGAATAACATCTATGCAGCAACGTTGCAGGAAAGGAGCTTGGGATGGAATGACTCAAAGAGGCTTTGCCAACTCATACTTTTGCAATAGGGCATCATCTGAGGTATTAATAGGACTATCAGTAGTCAAGACTCACTAAGGAACCCACATGAGTAAAAGCCTTACTAATGGGAATACTCTGCTCTGCGCACCACAGTTTAGAAACTGTTGTATTGGTGGAAAGCTTCCAGAAGAGTCTAACAACAACAGGAAACATATCGGGCATGGTGGAATGGCAGGGAGTTGGAGATGACAGGGATATTTATTTAGTCTAGGGACTACACTGCAATGAAAAAATTAAGAAATATTTCCCTGTGTCTCCTGGATGTAGGAGGAGAAGCAACAGTCCTGATTTGCAGTAGTCTATTTGCATATAGATTAGATTATTTTGATTGTGTAGATGTTTAAGGGCAAGAATGGATTATCTAGGAAAGCCTATACCATCTAGAAAACAACTTTTGTTAGGAAACTTTCAGGTAGAGTTCCTGAGATTGGGAATGAAGAAGATAATCTAAAAAGGTCCTTCAAGCTATATTCTCTCAGGAGCATCTAGCTCCTGCTCTCAGCTAGTTTTAGAAAACCTCATGACATATTCTTAGCCCAACGTATATAATGGCTCACCAGCTTAGATCATTAATTTCCTGCTGTGGACCTAATCTGCACAATGCATGCCATTCTTACCACAGTCAACACTGCTGTCTCTCGCTGACCTCTCCAGCACCATCATTGAAAGCCTATATTTTCTGACCTACCTTGTGTTTGTTTCCCTGACACATTACCAGAGGGCAGATTCCTTTTCCAAACCCATAACTGTTTGTCTTTTCATTAGGATTTATTTTAAAAACTTCCAGTAATCCTCCAGACATGTTTTTTTCATCAGCAGCTCTGTGGCGGTGACACAATTTAAAGTTCCATGTACTGGCACACAAAGTAAAATAGTTCTCCTTACTCAGTGTTTCAGGACTCTGGTGTTATGCCAATGCTGTATGATGCAGACATGAGCAACATTGTGTTTGCATGCCTATTGGAGCACAATAGGCAGTGCAGGACAATGCCATGTGTCAGCTTTTGTCTGCTGATGGCAAGAACCCCTTGAGCCAAATGCATCAATGTATCAGAACAACAATAGCTTTCTTTTTTTTGGCTGTTTCTCGTTTAGAGTAACAAATGCGTTTTCTTTATTTCAGCTATAATTAGTTCTGGTAATAGAGTTGGACGGATATCCACAGAAAACAGAGCTGTGCGTTCACCCTTTCTTCTCTGCTAACTGCTGCACAAAAATGGCTTTAAGATACAAATATTTTAAATGTGGTGTAGGTAATCTAGCTGATGAAAAAAAGAAATTCTTTTCTCTCACTGCCATCTCTTTTAAATCAGCACAGAATTATCTCCAATAAAACTTCCTCTCCTCACCTGCCCCGCCCCACCACCTTCCCCACCCCAAAAATTGCAGAACATTGCTGAGAACAAGTTCTTGTCCTAATTTACAAGAATGATCCATGCTATGGCTGAGGGAATGATAGTGTCCACTACTGACAAACTTCTTTCAAATCTCAGGCATGTCATCCTCTCTGATTTTCATAGCAAGACTAGACAGAGAAATTTCTTCAGTTACTGCTGAATCTTCAACCTCAGTTCTTCAGAAAAGCATTAAAAACGTAATGAAAACTAAATTCAGTCATCTGAAATCAGCCTTTGGCATGGAGATGTCAGGCAACTCTGGAGTCGTAGATATGAGAGGACAGATTACCTCAAAAAACTGACTGGAACACAATCTTACATGCACATTTCAAATTGACTTAGTTTACTAAAGAGGAATGAAATGTAGGAGATCACTAAATCAAGACGATGCAGTGATATTAATGGAAAAACTGTCCCTTGGTATCTCCAGCTCACTGGAAACTGCTGCTCTACAAAGAGGAGGACCTGGTTTCAGTGATCTTGCTACATATGCCTTCTTCATCCAGGACTATGGTATATAGAAATAGTTTGGTTATCATGTGACATGTCAAAATCCATCTCGGTTTGTCCATGCAAGACTCTAGCTTGTTTTCACTGCAGATTTCCAAAGACATGGTTACTCCAAAGGCACTTTCCTCTCCAGGAGTCCTCTAAGACCACTGTATTCTTCTGAAGCAAGGCAAAGTGCACAGGTGAAGCAAGCAAGAAGCAGAGAGAAAAATACTTCTCTTTGAGGCCTTTATGGATTTAATTTCTGGAAGAGGTCAGTTCACCCTTGCTGCATTGCAGAATTTTCCCTGTAGAAGTTCTCCTGACCATAACCATGGAAAGGGGGAAAAAAAAAAAAACACAGGCACTCTGCAGTATCCCTTGAGTAGGTTCTTCTGTACAGGCACAGAAGAAAAGACTAAAGCTCTTGAAATCCACCAGACATTCTTGACCTGTAAATCCAGTTTGCTAGGGTATTGCCTAGGTGACAGTTTTTTCACAAATATCCTAATGCAGGTTAACACTCTGGGAAACCACTTATTCAGTAATTCAAAACCAAATCCTGAACATACACGAGTGTTCCAGACCTCTTGTGACTCTCCTGCAAGATGCATAATCTATGAACTTCATGACACACAAAAGTGTGTGCTAATTAATAGATTCATTATCACAATGTGATACGCGTCATCAAATTTTCACATTGTCTTTGATCCAACAGTCACTGCCAATATTACAATGCGTAGTAGATACTTTAAACTATCACATTATTATCCTTCTATGCATATTTAAAATTTGCATAGCTGCAAAGCATTAATTTTGCTCATAGTTGGGGTTTCTGTACACTGATGTCTCACTTGAGCAGCTTAAAGCAAGAATTGAAATCTTTCTGGCGAAACTTTTCATTTTTTTCAGACATCCTTGAGTGACATTTTAGCCACCTTAAAAATAGTTCTTCTTTGTAATAAGCAGGAGGCACTGTTGCTTTTGGATCATAATGCCTCTCTTCCTTTTCTTTGTTGTTTTGTTTTGGGGTTTTTTTTTGACCAAATTTTCATTTCGGTCAGTAGAATATTTTAATTATTTGTATGCATCAGTAGCAACTAAAGTAGAAATTAAAATGCCAATATATCTTCATATCTTATGAAAGGAATTCCATATAAAAACAATCAGCAGTTGCAGATTTGCTGCATGAGAGCTATGTGCTTGATCTTTTACTGCTACTGTGGAAATAAAACCTCCATCCACAGATCCTCTCCACTCTAAAATTAGAAGGAAAACCCAAGAAAACTGTGTGGTCATTTTTCCCATGACAGGTGCCTTGGATCTATATGTTCTTTTAAGAAGATCAAGGCAGGTGTTGCTCCCTGGAGGAAGGGCAAAGGAGAGGGCTTTGCGCTTCTACTTGACTTTTCTCAAGCCATCTCAGGGGGAGATGTTCTAGCCACAACAGTGTTTGGCTGGCAAGAGAATAGTGGACAGCGACTCATATACAGACCCTTTTTACTTCTGTTCTGCCCTAATTTCTTGCTCTGTGTTTTCTTTATTTCAAAAGAGTTACATTTCTAGCTTTTTCAATGAAAAATGGGATTTTCTGATTTTAAAAGTCTTTTGGTCTTCCATTGGGAGTTCACTATAAGGAGAAGATCTGAGCAGATCCATCTCAGAGTTTGAACCAGGTTAGCCTCCCATCCAAATGCTTGTAAAGCAGTATATCTTAATTGTTGGAAACAGTTAGAAGATACTTCCCCATCAACTGACAATTTTACATAAAAGATGAACATCACACAGTCTCATGGTCACCAGGTGATCTAAGCATGGTGTATTGCAGGTACCTGAAACAGGGTCAGTGCCTGCTGCAAAATGAAGAGCGTGACAGCAATGAATAAATGACACATAGAAAAAGAAATGGGAGGAAGAATTAAGTCAAGGGACAGGTCTTTATTTTTAGAGGCTATAGAAAAAGGATTTCTTTAGAGACTCTGTATTTGGTGTTTTTCCCTTTTATGGTTTTTAAAACAGGAAATTTCTCTTACTGCATCAAACACAAATAACAATATCTAAATCTTATGCTCAATGATCTGTTTACATATCCTACATATTTTTGTCCCAAATCTGACCTGACAAACACCTGCACCTCATTCAAACAAGTTTAAAGAACGGAGAAAGAAACATAAGGGCAAAGATAATAGCATGACTGAAAAAAAACCAAACCCCTAATACCTCTCTCTACGAACAGGACAATGGAAGTGTTAATTTTATTACCTATAGTTACATTAAAAGTATGAGATGTTTCTGTTTTATTAGAACAAGACTCAATAACCCAGCCATACTTCCACAAAGAAAAGTGAGAAATCTTAAAATTGGAGCATTTTGAGACGTAAGTTCCAAACTTTAGTTTTGGATGAGTTAATAAGTGTTGCATTTCATACAACTGACATTTTCAGCAGGGCTAGCTGGAAATCACCCTATTTTACTGACATTTCCAAATTAATGTTTATCCCAAATCAGATCACAAGATGTTGAAGCTTCCTACAGAGGAGAAAGTTCCCAGAAAAATTTCAAAGGGAAAATACTCAAAGTATGCAAATTTTGAAGGACTGCTAACACCTTCCTAGTTCAAGCAAAATAAATTGAATTTTTTTGTTTGTTCATTTGCTGTTATCGCATGTACAGAGAAAATTGACCTTGTAGACCTCAAAATCATTTACCAATTTGTCAAAATCAATATCAGAATAACAGGTTGTAAACAACATCTTTCAGACTTTTCTCATATACTTCCATCAAAACAGGATGGGAACCAGAGACAGATGCTCACTGAAGAAGTTGCTGCAATGGTTTAAGATGTTATTGCCCAAAGTGAGAGTTCAGTTCCTAAGCCAGAGCCAGTGGGCTGAATCATGCTCTTCCTTGTTCTCAGAGTGAGATCAGCAACTTGGTTTGGTTAATGCATTTTTCTTTGTCCTAAAGGTAGTGATGAAGACTGGGAAGATTCTTTCCATCCATTTGTGGCAAAGAGACAGTAGCAAACAATCCTAGGAGAATAGCTTTTTAATCCAGTGCATTTCTGAAGTGAACGTTTAAGTGAGGCTTGATAAGTTTTTAACTATTTTAATTCTACCATCTAAATCATGAAGTCATAACCACCTAGAGAAACTTTTAGCAGCATACTCATGAAACATGCTGCAGACTAGTCCTTCTTCTTTCCCCTTTTCTCTCATGAGCTGTCTCCTACTTCCCACAGACTGTTGTGAATCCATGCACATGCACACAAGGTTGTGATCTGCTTTTATCTTTGGTAACCCATCCGAAGCTTAACTTAACACAAATACTGCAAGAAGTGGCATTAACAACAAATGTGACTTAATGGACCAAACTTTCCAGCACACAAACTCCTTTCTTTAGTGAACATGAAACAGTGGATTTGAGCTAGCCAAAGGTCTGGACTTGGAAATTAATTGAGAAAGTAGCAGCAGTCCTTGCCAGCCTAAAGCTAATAAGCCGTACAGCCACCTTCTGTGCTTATTATGTTCCCACTTCTGAAGAGAAAGAGGGTTTTTAGTGTTTGCTAGGGACACGCGGCATTGAGCCACACAGCTTGTATCCCGTTACTTTGCTTTACTTTAAGCTAGTACCGGTGGCTCTGTGCCTCTGCCTTGATCCAGCATTACAAAAAGGGAGAACCAGGGAGCCAAACCCACCTCCCAGCTGCTGCTCACCTCCGCTGTAGCAGAGAACGGGGGCAAGGAGATTTAATCCCCCTTACTTACAGTGTTTAAGTGACATAGCAGAAGAGTATGCAAACAACTAGTTCCTATACACTGGCATGGAGAATACTTCAGGTTTGTGGAAAATACACCTTATACAAGGAAACCAAATCTCAAGTCCGAATTTGACACCTATGCTAAGATTTATTTGTTCATTTTTACTGCGAAGTATCAGATATAATCGAGTCAATCATGAATAAAAATCCTAACAGGACATGACAAAAAAAGACAACAGAAAAAAGGGAGTAATGTTTCTGTGTACACATACTGTGGTGGTAAAGTGACTGACTGTACGCAGACCCCTTAGACAAGGTAGTTTTTTATATGCTTCTAGCTGTGACCACCTGCTGCAGCACTTTTGGGAAGGTCTTACAGCTAAATGTCCAGTTCCAAGTGGAGGAACCTGACTGCTGTCACATTGTCACATCACAACTCTAAACTGTGGGAAAATTAAACTGAAATGGTGGCCACTGGATACTAAGTTTGTTTAACAGTGGTGCTGTTGGAAATGGATATATGCTAGCAGTTCATTGCAGAAATGGCATGAAAACACACAGGTTATTATTAATCATGAGAGAAACAAATTATAATTTGAACAGCTAGAGGAAAAAAGCTGGACTGGCCACACAAATGAAAAAGTGAAATCTTCAAAATTAGTTTGTGTTTTATTAACAGTCAAAATTAGATCAACAAAGTAACTACACATGTAAAAAAATCTCAAACCTGTGTGAGGTTATTGCAGCAATATTGGCAACAAAATCAACTAGCTAATCAACGCCAAAAATTCCAAGTTATGCTTTCCTTAGGCCTTCTTTTGAAAGCCTCAAATAAGAAAAAATTATCAAACTTTAGAGGGAGCTGCATGGCTTTTGAGCAGTTTTAAAATGCATCTGTTCTCATGTAGTAGGTTACCATGCTTTATTTTTGGCATTTTAATTTTATCATTATGGTTTTAATTCCAAGAGGGTCCTAAAACACAGACTTCTTTATCTGTGAGGGTTAAGTGATGAAAAAAAATCCTTCTAGTAATTGCTGGTCCTTAAAAGTAATGTTAATATATATATCCATTAGCTAGCAAAATTGTACTGAATTTCATTTGATTTTTCCCTATGAACAGGGAAGAGTCCAAGCTGATTTGACATCTGATGTGATCTGATTAGAGATTGGGCTTAGGTTTGTTTAAAGTTGGCTCTAGGATTGCATGCAAATGCTTTTTTTTTTGTAGAGTTGGGAAGCAGTCTGCAAGTAAGAGCAAGAAGAGGTGGGTCTGAAAAAGACTCGCGTATCTCCAGCCAGGATAATAATATACAGAAGATGCAAAAAGGCCTGGTAGGTTTTTTGGTTGGTTGGTTGGTTGGTTGGTTGGTTTGTACAGGTTGTTTTCATTAACTAGAGTTTTTTTTCCAGGGTGGTAAAGATGTGGTGAAGCCCAAAGCCTGACACAGCCTGCCAGGCAGCACATCAGCTTCCATGAGCACAAAGGTTCCTAAAGGCACACTGCAGAAAGAAGCCTTTTGCCAAGAGAATTGCATAGAAAAGTTGCTGGATTTTTGTTTGTCTTTTAAAAGCCACCAAACTTAAGTAGCAAAACAGATAAGAGGAAAAGACAGAGTCAAAATTTACAGATAGATCCCTTGCAGCCACCATGGGAGCTAAAAGAAATACACATGGGTGTTACAACTTAGCAGAGATGGAAAAAAAACCAGTTATGATAAATGCTCATCACGCTGTGCACATTACTATCTATGAAGCCCTCCTATTTCTCATCATACTGGTTTTATCTTTCCCGTGATTCAGGAAACTGTATGTGTCCCAAAGAACTACGTATATTTTCACATGTGTTCCTACATTATCAGCACAGTGGTGCTTCTTATCTTGGGCTAGGGTAGTTTAGTGGAGCAGCAATACAAAAAAAAAAAAAAAAAAAAAGCTGATATTCTTTACAGATCTTGTAGGATGCTAAGTTTAAGGATTATCAAGCAATTAATGTTACTATGGGAAATGATTTCTTAGTCACACATTCAATGTATTTATCTCACTCTGCACTTAAATGAAAACTCTTCAGGGATTTTGTTCCAGGGCTACCTGAGTTGCGTGGAAAGAAGTGTTCAATTTATTAGAAATGAATCCACTGCAGCAAGTAAAATGTTTTTTTTTCTATAGTAACATATTAAATTAAGTCAGGCTATAGTATTTTCTGATGAAAGTTGGATGCACTTGCAATTCTAACAGCCTTAAGGAGTGACAGAGCAATTAAACTTCCAAATCATGACAGCTACTGCAAGGCTGCAGAAACTGTAGTGCCTAGAATGGTGCCTAATTAACCTACCCGTATGGAAAATCCCCAATGGCTGTTATTTTCTATAGAAAGGACAGAGCTTTTTCTCTTCTTACTGATCAAGAACTCTCACAATTTCCTTTCCATAGTAAGATAAATTAAAATCACTTGACAAATGACATCAGACAACACTGAAAATTCCTGTAGATCCAGGATGAATTTTATGTCAGAACCTGTATACATTAATCTCAAAGAAGTTTTGTCTGGAACATGGGAAACAAAAGTCTGGGACTTTATGATGGTTGGTAGAGATTGACTTGAACCAGGGTTAAATTTAAGTATTAGGAGTTTCACTTTCTCTCATAGGTTCTCCTCTGTTGTGGTTTTAGGCCGATCCAGCAACTAAAACTCACACAGTCACTCCTTCTCCAATAAAGTGGAGAGGAGAAAAATATAATAAAGGGACTGAGGGCTGAGACAAGAACAGAGGGAGCACCCACCAACCCTGGTCCCGGGCAAAACAGACTTGGCTTTCTCAAAGCAAAACAATTTATTAATGATTACTTAAAAGGACAAAGGGAAACAAAACCGGTTACTTGAGAGCATAAAAAGAAACAAAGCCAGATCTTAAAACCGACACCTTCCTTCCCCCCATCCTCCCTTTCCTTTTCCTCCCGTCTCTACCTCCTCCCCCCAGCGGCGCAGGGGGCAGGGACTGGGGGAGTGCAGGTCAGTTCATCCCGTGCTGTTACTGCTGCTTCTTTCCTAAAGGAGGAGGAGTCCTTACACCCTTTTCCCTTGCTCCAGTGGATCCCCTACTCACGAGGAAAAATCCACAAACTTCTCCAGCGTGAGTCCAGCCCACAGGAAGCAATCCTTCCCCATCGGATTGCCCCAGTGTGGGCTTTACCACAGTCTCATATTCTTAGGGAGTTGTAGCCACTCGCTCCGGCGTGGGTCGTCACGCAGACTCCAGATGCCTCTCTGCCTTGTCGTGTGTCCCAACATGACTGTCCTCAGGCTCAGGCATCTTCTCTCCACGGGCTGTGAGTGGGTCTCTACTCCACTGAGGCCATCCTGGTTGCAGGGGGGCCACCTGCCATCTCGCCACCAGCTGCAAGGGAAACTCAGCTCCAGCACACCTCCTCCCGTTCCATCCTCACTGACCTGATGTCGATGTGGCTGTTTCTCTCAGATCTCAGTCCTCTCCGGGTGAACTCAGTGTCATGGTTTGATGTGGAGGGGGGGGTGGTTCTGGTGGCAGGAGAGGGATTTTGCTCCCTGCGACCTCCCTGGTTTTGGATCCGGGTTAGGCTTAGTTCTGGCCACCGGATCAGACTGCCATCCCCCTCGGGGTTGAGCCAATAGGGCGCCTCTGCGAATTGCCCTATTTAAGTCAGGACAAGGGAACCGGAAAAGGTGCTTCGCCCAGGATCGAGCAGAGAAGGGAGGAGGGCACTGCCCCCGCTCCCTGGCTCCCGGCCGGGCGGCTGCCTGCGTCGGGCCGGCGCTGCCCACGGAGGATGGCGGCGGCGGAGCCAGCTGGGGAACTCGGGGGCACCCCACTCCCAGGGTGCCCACTGGGCTGAGTTCACCTGGAGAGGACTGAGATCTGAGAGAAACAGCTGCATCGACAGCAGGTCAGTGAGGATGGAGCGGGAGGAGGTGTGCCAGAGCCGAGTTTCCCCTGCGGCTGATGGTGAGATAGCAGGCTGCCCCCCTGCAACCAGGACGGCCTCGGTGGAGCAGCGACCCACTCGCAGCCCGTGGGGAGAAGATGCCTGAGCCCGAGGATGGTCGTGTTGGGGGCACGGCAAGGCAGAAAGGCATCTGGAGTCTTCGTGACGACCCACGCCGGAGCGAGTGGCTGCAGCTCCCTAAGTACCCGAGACTGTGGTATAGCCCACACCGGAGCAATCTGTGGGGAAGGATTGTTTCCAGTGGGCTGGACTCACGTTGGAGAAGTTTGTGGATTTTTCCTCGTGGGTAGGGGATCCATTGGAGCAGGGGAAAAGGGTGTAAGGACTCCTTCTCCTTTAAGAAAGAAGCAGCAGTAACAGCACGGAATGAACTGACCTGCACTCCCCCAGTCCCTGCCCCCTGTGCTGCTGGGGGGAGGAGGTAGAGCCGGGAGGAAAAGGAAGGTGGGGGGGGGAGAAGGTGTCGGTTTTAAGATCTGGTTTTGTTTCTTTCTGTCCTCTCAAGTAATCGGTTTTTATTTCCCTTTGTCCTTCTAAGTAATCATTAATAAACTGTTTTGCTTTGAGAAAAGCGCTGCCTGTTTTGCCCAGGACCATGGTTGGTGGGTGCTCCCTCTGTTCTTGCCTCAACCCTCAGTCCTTTTGTGTTTTTTTTTTTTTCCCTCTCCTCTCTACTTTATTGGAGAAGGAGAGACTGTGTGAGTTTTAGTCGCTGGATCAGCCTAAAACCACGACAGTCCTTTTGGCGCCCAACGTGGGGCTCGAGGAATTTGAGATAAGAATAGTGACTGGGAGAGGTAACGGGCAAAACATGGACTTCACAGTGCTGAAAAACAGAAGGACCTTGGGAAACTTTGATTGTTGTGACTGGTGAAGGGACAAGGGGTGGATTGTTTGTAAAATGTGTGTTCTTCTTCTTCTTCGATGTTGTTGTTGATACTGTGTTCTTTTTCTGTAACTCTGTGTTCTCTTTCTGTAACTAAAGTTGTGCCTAAATATGGAATTCGCAGAGGCGAGGGGTGGAATGTCATGGTTTGATGTGGAGGGGGGGGTGGTTCTGGTGGCAGGAGAGGGATTTTGCTCCCTGCGACCTCCCTGGTTTTGGATCCGGGTTAGGCTTAGTTCTGGCCACCGGATCAGACTGCCATCCCCCTCGGGGTTGAGCCAATAGGGCGCCTCTGCGAATTGCCCTATTTAAGTCAGGACAAGGGAACCGGAAAAGGTGCTTCGCCCAGGATCGAGCAGAGAAGGGAGGAGGGCACTGCCCCCGCTCCCTGGCTCCCGGCCGGGCGGCTGCCTGCGTCGGGCCGGCGCTGCCCACGGAGGATGGCGGCGGCGGAGCCAGCTGGGGAACTCGGGGGCACCCCACTCCCAGGGTGCCCACTGGGCTGAGTTCACCTGGAGAGGACTGAGATCTGAGAGAAACAGCTGCATCGACAGCAGGTCAGTGAGGATGGGGCGGGAGGAGGTGTGCCAGAGCCGAGTTTCCCCTGCGGCTGATGGTGAGATAGCAGGCTGCCCCCCTGCAACCAGGACGGCCTCGGTGGAGCAGCGACCCACTCGCAGCCCGTGGGGAGAAGATGCCTGAGCCCGAGGATGGTCGTGTTGGGGGCACGGCAAGGCAGAAAGGCATCTGGAGTCTTCGTGACGACCCACGCCGGAGCGAGTGGCTGCAGCTCCCTAAGTACCCGAGACTGTGGTATAGCCCACACCGGAGCAATCTGTGGGGAAGGATTGTTTCCAGTGGGCTGGACTCACGTTGGAGAAGTTTGTGGATTTTTCCTCGTGGGTAGGGGATCCATTGGAGCAGGGGAAAAGGGTGTAAGGACTCCTTCTCCTTTAAGAAAGAAGCAGCAGTAACAGCACGGAATGAACTGACCTGCACTCCCCCAGTCCCTGCCCCCTGTGCTGCTGGGGGGAGGAGGTAGAGCCGGGAGGAAAAGGAAGGTGGGGGGGGGAGAAGGTGTCGGTTTTAAGATCTGGTTTTGTTTCTTTCTGTCCTCTCAAGTAATCGGTTTTTATTTCCCTTTGTCCTTCTAAGTAATCATTAATAAACTGTTTTGCTTTGAGAAAAGCGCTGCCTGTTTTGCCCAGGACCATGGTTGGTGGGTGCTCCCTCTGTTCTTGCCTCAACCCTCAGTCCTTTTGTGTTTTTTTTTTTTTCCCTCTCCTCTCTACTTTATTGGAGAAGGAGAGACTGTGTGAGTTTTAGTCGCTGGATCAGCCTAAAACCACGACACTCAGCCCAGTGGGCACCCCAGGAGTGGGGCGCTCCCCGAATTCCCCAGCCGGCTCCGCCGCCGCCATCCTCAGTGGGTGGCGCCGGCCTGACGCAGGCAGCCGCCCGGCCGGGAGCCAGGGAGCGGGGGCAGTGCCCTCCTCCCTTCTCTCCTCGCTCCTGGGCAAAGCACCTTTTCCGTTTCCTTTGTCCCGACTTAAATAGGGCAATTCGCAGAGGCGCTAATTGGCTCAACCCCGAGGGGGATGGGAGTCCGATCTGGCCAGAACCAAGTCTAACCGGGTTCCAAAACCAGGGAGGTCACAGGGAGAAAAGCCCCTCTCCTGCCACCAGAACCCCTCCCCGCCCCCCCCCATCAAACCATGACATTCTCTCAAGTTATCTACCCTATTGATTCGTTTCACACAACTAGAGTAGAAGCAGGGGAGTGTGATGAAAAGGCTTTGGTGTCTCGCCAGTCCAAGTGCCTTCATATGTACAAAATCATTTTTTTCCCTAAAGAGCTCAGAGTAAATTGTCATACACTTTTGAGGAACCAAAAAATTGCTCACTTAGAACACTGTTTTATTCTTCTTTTATAAATAACTGTTAAATATTTATGGATCCAAGGCAAAAAATGAGCGATGACTCAGGCAGAATTTTTTTAATTTTTGCACAAAGAGATTGGCAGTGTTCAATATTTTTTCAGAAGCCGTCCTTTTCCCCTCCACAAACATTTTCTCCTCACTCTCACAATTTGAATAAATAAATATATACATTATATATACCTAAAAAAAAAAATCAGTGTTTCAGATTCCCTGGATGAAAACCAAGAACAACACTTACTATGCTTACACTGCACGTATGTCGTAGATTTTAGGCATCCTAGAAGAAAACAATCACTCTGGAAATTTTACTCACCTTTTATAGCTTTGAAATTGCTATAAAACACAATACTTGTAACATCCTCCATGTAAATTACCTTTTTTAACTACCCCTGCAAGTCTCAAATCATCATCTGAGCTATGCTGTAATAAAAGATGCTAGTCAAGAGTGGGAATGTGGCCCTTGTGAGGTACACATGTGTAAGAAAAATGTATTTGTTTTAACTGAACACTCTCTGAAGAGTGATAAATTGTTGTTACAGAAAAGTAAAAGTCTTCCATTTCGTTAGGCTACATCAGAAGCGACAAAATACAAAGTTCTTACAGAGCTGATGGCATAACAGCAGATCATCCACAAACTACACCTGCCAGCTATTGGGAAACTGATAAGCAGGTGATCCCTTGGCATCTAATTCGACAGTAAACTAACAACAAGAAAACACACAAAAGATTACTGAATACCCAAATATTTGCTGATACGCTGCGAAAGCAGGTGGGCAGAATTTAAACTAGTCCCTTGATGATTATTAACTGCAATGTCTAGTGTAGTTTGGCCTAAAGATTTACAGCTTGACCGGGGTTAGAGAACAAAACTACAAAACTTAGCTTCCAGGGCTGAGAGCCCTAAATCCTCAGCATTTCTGCATACTCCTGCTTTCCTCTGTTACAATTCTGTCCATGGGATATATAGTAGCTTTCAAGTATTTTGATCATTACAATCTTTCATTTTAAAAAGCCTAGAAAATAAACATGAGATTTTTTTCTTTTCCAAATAACTGAAGAAATGCACTTACCAGAGGGCTCGAGGGAAGGGATGAAAATAAAGAACAGAATCACTTACACTCAGCAATAGCTGAACATGGAGTGTTAGGAGGGAAACAGCAGGAAATCGTACTTTCACTTTGAGTTCTAATTTCTACTGTTTGTAACTTAGAGTCACATATGACAAAAGCAGTTTACTAATGATCAAGACCAATCCCATTTTAAGAATATAGGACCAATACAAGTGCCTTGCCCTTAGTGACAATAACAAATTGGCAGGACTGCAATTTTCTAATGTTCATGGTATAAAAATCCAGTGATGGGGGGGAAATTGTATCTGCCACTAAACTCACAGTTCGGAGAGAACTGATTACATCAAATACAGAGAGCATGCAGTAGATATTGGCATCATCTTGATAATGTTGTAGCAGATCTCAATAACCACAGCAAGGATTTCATTGAAGTATAGACATGGTGTTAGAGAGTGTCATTTCGCATCCAAGTTCTGGGCCATTAACACATTTGGGAAGGAAGGGAGTACTTCATAGTACTTGTCATATTATCATATCTCTTGCTGTAAAAAAAATAGTCATTTTCCATTAGCAAAGGGCAGCACTGCTTTATCTAATCCAAATCCCACTCGCACCAAAGCTGCCAGAAGAAGCAGAGGCACATTATTCTCGTGTGGATACATTTCTAATGATGTTCCTTTGAGTGAGCATTATTTCAATTTAACATATGACCACCTGCTTGAAGGTAGCAATTTTTCCATGTGTTTTGAGAAAGAAAATAAAATCACAAGTCACAGTTATGAGTCATGCTTCTTCAGAAAAGAAAGAAATTGCCAGTGGCTCATAGAAAGTTTTCCAACACAGCTGCTTTTCCTGGAGCTTTGACAGCAGAGCTATGCCTCTGAATTGTAAACATAGCTGCTGCTTTGGCCATCAGAAATTTGATTCAAAAATATGAACACTTTTGAATAACATAGGCTTGGACTGTAATACCCTGTGAGCTGTTAAAAAAGATGCAGATACAATTGGAAGCCATTCTTTTCCAAATGCTCAGAAACCACAGCAACAGTAATTATTTTCCCTCAAATGCTTTTAAACTCACTCCAGCCATTGTTCAATGATTTGTAGGCTCTGCAGAAAAGCAGATGGTGTGCTTTGACTATTGTTTATTTTACCAGCCAACTTTATTCGACCGTTGTTTTATATCCTTTCTCCTGCTTGCTGCATCTGCTCATTTCTTCAGGTTATACTTGAGTAATTCTCCTGGGCAAGGGCAATTTCTGTGTTGTGCGTGGACAGTGCCTAGCATGGCATGGCTCTGTCCCTAGTGCAGGTATCTGGAGGCAGAAGTTGGGCACTAAACCATCTTTTGGCGCCATGCGCTATCTTAGGTCACTTGAGGTGTAACTTCAAGTTTTTCATCACTAATATTTGCCCAGTTAAAAGTCTCAGGAGACAGAAAAAGTGCACTTCACTTAGTGGATTACAGGAGAGAGAAGGTGTCTGAGAAGCAGCAGAAGTAATCTGAACGATGGTCCACTCAGCCTTCCTTAAGGAAAAAAAATGTGGAAGGACATGGGCAAAGCAAGGAAAACTGTTGACAGTCCTGTCAATGATACAAGCAGTAAGAAGTGATACTGAGGAACCACATACATGCTCTTCTATATTTGATTGTCCGTAAGCCAATAGATAAGAGTGGTCCACTAATCCTCATCTCCCTTGTTCTAGTGAAAATGCTGTGACTTGCTCTGAAAGCAAGCTCAAACGAACAGAGGAACTCATCCCAGTTACCCAGAGGTTGGAGGCAACCCAAACCTTTGGCTACCAGAATATTTTGATTTGAAGTGGCCCACCTGCAGAAAACAAGGAGTGAGTACTAGCTAATAACACTGCAGTTTGGTTTCCAAACAGTAGAAACAAGTACATCTTTTCTGTTTAAACAGTTTTTGCTAAGCAAATTATTCCTGAAAAAACAAACCATGACTTTTTAAAATGTTCATGTTTTATCATTCAGCTCTCTTTTACTGTTACTTTTCAATACCTATTAATAATTGGTACACAAAGAGCAGCTGCTTCCTTTTGATTAGTATTTATGCAGCTCATTTACTTAAAAATAAACAAACAAACAAAAAAACTCAACACATCGACTTTGATCAGCATTTGCACTATATTCTCCTACTGGACACCTCAACCTGTAGGTCCTCATGTTCTGCTGTATGGTCTATGTATGCAACTACATCACACCACCACAACAAATCGCTGTTGTAGGGATGAGCCGTTTCATTTGTACATTCTAAATAAAGACAAGGAACACTTCTGAGTTGTTATTTAAAATGTAAACTCTTCATGAACTGTTGGATCTAATGAGCTGAATACGTAAGTGGACTTGTACTGTGTCTGCCTAGGTACTTTCTGTGGTGTCACTACTACTCCATGAATGGACTATGAAGTGCTTAATTTCTCTGGCACTGCAACCTGGAGGTTGTCCCGTCCACACATCCAACCTGGCATCATGTTGCTACATTGCCCCTTTATGAGGAACCAAAGAACAAGTCCAAGGAGAAATGTGTATCGTGTTGCGAAGCAGCAGCACAACAGTATGGTGGGTGAGAAATGACAGAAGCAGCTAAAGCAGCAGCATCTGTCCTGGGAGGAATAAAGAATAGGATCACTGTTGTAAGCCAGAGCACATGTCTGCGTGGGTCTCCCGCCCAGCCAGAGCCAAGATGACGTGGTACCTCCTGACACAAGTGCGCAAGCACCACAGTACCTCGGGGGAACAGAAATGGAGGGAGATGCCAGACAGCAATCCAACCAAGAGAAACCACTGCCAAAACTGCCCAAGCTGTCACCAGCCAACAGACAAACTCCACTTGCGAGCTCTCTCTCTTTCTCCACTTTTTGGGGATTCAAGTTTTAAATTGCTTACTGTTCAGAGCCAGCATAACAAAGCCTCGCTCTCATTTGCTTACAGACATGTCTAACAGCAGCAAGAAGAGTAACAAAGAACTTTATTGCTGAATAAGTCCCCTAAGTGAAAGTCAGTGAAGATTGTTTAGAATGTCACTAAGGCTACTTCACGCACGAGAGGCTGATATGGCAGTAATCTAAACAGAAGGAATGTAAACTACAGCACAAGCAGCAATACCAATGATTAGATGAAATTTGAACACGCTCTTTGGAAGGACTTCAGAAACCTGCCCGAGCCCAATGAGTCCGTGTTCGTGCACTCACATACACAGCACTGCTCTCACGACAGCTATTACAGAGATACTCTGGAGCGAATGAAGCTCCTGCTGCAGGCTGGGCATTGAAAGGAATGGCTTTGATAGGAGGCAACAAGAACAATTCCACCAGAGAGTATATTGTAACTTAGGAGGTAAAACAGTATGGTAGGAGATGTGGGATGAAACCACTTCATGGGCAAAAGAAAGACTACATCCACGCTAAGCTGCTTGATGAGAGGAGAGAAGGCCGCCAGCTTCTGTTCTGGTTCTTTTTGAAGAGACTGATGCAAGAAGCACCCAAAGGGGCTTAAGCAAAGGAGGAGCTGACACTGCTGAACACTGTCCACACAGAGGTTCGGTGGCTGAAGAACATAAAAAACCTCAGTGCCTGCAGGCTGAGGAAACTGAATATCTAAATTTTGGGCTTAGACACTTCTAAAGAAAGCTAAACACATACATCTTCTTTTTAAACACAGCCCTCCTTGTGAAAAAAGGCATCACTGTAGGATGTCATGAGGTTCTGTGGAGGTTTTGAGGTTTGCTTCTGGTCTGTGGTCAACCCACGGGTCTTTTTTCTTTTTCCTCTTTGATTCTCTCCCTCATCCCTGGGGGTGGGGGAGGGTGAGGGAGGGACTGTGTAGGGTTTAGTTGCCGGAGCGGCCTAACCCACGACAGTGGTACACAATTTAAGCCACAGAGAAAAACAATGCACTAGTGTAAAAAGCATTAAATTAAACCAAAATCTTCCTCACAACCAGAGATGTCTGTAAAGACTGGGTGTTTTTTGACACATTATGTAACACGTTGCAGCAAAACATTCAGCTGCTTCCAGGAGTCTGAACAGTCACAAAAATAAAGTTATTTTTAAAAGAGATGAAGCTATGGCTTTTCAGAATTAAGCTGAATAAATTTTTGTCCATCTGACTTCTTGTATATGAAAGTGTATTATTGAAAGTAGCACTGAGTCACTTTATCTTTTGTTTCAAAATAAATGTCCTTTAACGTTTTTCTGTGCAAGATATAAGGGTGAGATAAGCGGAAGCTGAAGAATTAACACCAACTCTTTGAAATGGAAATTGCCTAATAAAAGATTATTAGTGATAATAGATGATTTGTAAAATGCGATAATGCATCATGGAAATGGTTTTTGAAATGCTGATGCATATGTCTATGCATGCTAAGATTGGCAATTTACCTGGTATGTTAGTGAAAAATTAGTTATTTTGAAAGAACATGCACGTGGCGCAGCAGGATGACTTCTGCAGTAAACAGTAAAAAACTACTGCTGTTGTTCTCTGGACTTTGATTTGTAAAAATCTTAAGTAGTAAAGCAAGGTTTCTAAAGTATCTATACATTTTTTGTATGTTCCACATTATTCTTTGACTTGAAGATGTCAGATACTTACAAAATAATCATAAACTCCAGGAAAGTGGATTCATTGTGGGGAAGAACGAAGAGAGGGCTTGCGAGAAACTGCTTTAATTTGAGATCACTGTCAGGCATTGCCATGTTATCCCTTTTTCTATAAAATGTTGCAAGTGTGACCCATTTTGGTTATTGAAGTGTCTTTCAACGATAGCAAGAGGAGAAATTCTAGGAAAAAAAAAAAAAAGAAAAGGCAATATAGGTTTCTAGTTTATTGAACGTTCTGAATGTTTGGAATTGTATTTATAAACATTGCTGCATTGCTCAATCATACGTGTCAGTTCTGTCTTTGGGATTATGCACCTTTTGATGTTCCTAGACTAGTTCAATATGTTCTTCCAGTTACACCAGCACACTTCTCTAGTTGCACTGCAGCAAAACCAAAGCTGGGTGAGGCCGAGCAGTGACGCCAGGGCTCAGCGCGGGCTCGAGGGGTGCCGACAGCAGCAGGGCTCTCTGGGGGTGCCACTGCTGTCACCCAGCAACGTCCCGTGGCCACAGCCTTGCTGCTCAGGTGCCCTGCCATGCCACCTACCCTCTGTGCAGCTTGCTGCCACATGTACCCTCTGCACCTTATGGTGATGGATGGGGAGCAACCAGCTTGTTAGCAGTGATGTCAAGACACATAAGATGTCCCTTTCTTCAGTACTGTCCCTTCAGTATTCCCTGGAGTACTGCGTTAGTTCTGGAGTCCTCAACACAAGAAGGACATGGAGCTGCTGGAGTGAATCCAGAGGAGGGCTGCAAAGATGATCCGAGGGCTGGAGCACCTCTCCTATGACGAAAGGCTGAAAGAGTTGGAGTTGGTTCAGCCTGAAGAAGAGAAGGCTCCGGGGACATCTTCTGGCAGCCTTCCAGTACCTAAAGGGGGCCTACAGGAAAGCTGGAGATGGAATTTTTACAAGGGCATGTAGTGATAAGACAAGGGGCAATGGCTTTAAACTGAAAGAGGGGAGATTTAGATAAGATCTAAAGAAGCAGTTCTTCCTTGTGAGGGTGGTGAAACACTGGATCAGGTTTCCTAGAGAAGTTGTGGCTGCCCCATCTCTGCAAGTGTTCAAGGCCAGGTTGGATGAGGCTTTGGGCAACCTGATCTAGTGGAAGGTGTCCCTGCCTGTGGCATGGGGGTTGGAACTAAATGATCTCTGAGGTCCCTTCCAACCCATACCATTCTATGATTCTCTCATCCACCTCATCCCTTGCAGACTACTCCAGAGCTGTTTTATCTCAGAAATACATACACAGCAGGAAGAGCGGATCCTTTTGATAGCATAAGCAGCAAATGTTAACAGAGTTGCCCTCCCACCACAGCTTCTGTGTTTGCACTCTTTATACACCTGGAGAGCAGATACCAAGCTGAAGTTTTGCAATACTGGAAGTCAGCAAGTGCTGGCTTCACAGAGGCACTGGCACAAGTTTTCACACCACTTGCAGAAGGAAGGAGAGAAAAGCCTACATGTGATATTCAGACCCCAGCTAGTTCATTTTTCCAGCTTGAACGTGAGTAACAGCAGAGAGAAAGAGTGTTTGATTAGGGCATGCTATGATATTGATAAAGGGGGAGAGGAGTTGCCAGCAGAGCGAGCTTCACAGCAGGTTCCCAGATCACAGTCCCTGGCCCTGACACCAAAAGGTGAAGCTCCCTGAGAGCCAGATCCCAATCTTACAGGGAGATCCTATGGTATGGGGAGGGAGTTAGCTGTGGTGATAGAGGGGCCTGAGGAGGGAAAGAAAGTGGAGAGAGAGGGAAGCAGCCCTTTCCCTTCATAGCAGAGCAGGTTCCGTCCACAGCAGACACATGGTTCCTAGTGACAGGCAATTGCACAGAAATAACCTTTTCACCAATTTCTACTGATCTGCTAAAACAACCACTCTAAAACCATGTTATTTCAAAACTCTACAACTAGGAAATTTCACTATGAAATCTGCCATGGTCCAGATGCACAACAGATATAAGGGAGACAGTGAACATTTACGCCAGTGCCTTCTAACAAAATCCTTAGCTCCTTACCCAGACTACTGTGTTCTGTACTTCCAGTGCTGAACTCCACAATCGAATCTGTAGGAAACAGCTGAAACAGATCCATTTGCATCCTAAAGTGAAGGAGCTCTGGTACACATCGTTTGTGCACCTCAAGGATTCTTTGGTCAAAAGGAATGATAATCCACTACTCAATGTGTTAGAGGGTTCCTCTCTGTCTTACCCAGAAGAAGGTGCTAGTTGTTGGTCGCTGATTACAGAAAGTAGTTGATGAAAGGAGTCCAGAAATTCCTCAATTCCCTATATGTCATCCATGTTAAACACAAAGGAAACAAAACAGAAAAAAAAGAAGTCCACAGCAAAAACCCCCACCAAAACCCAGACTTTTGAATAGGTACTATGTATACCTGACACTTCAAATAACTCATGTGTCTCTGCGAAGTGCAACAACAGCTTACACAAATATTCAGTTTTTCCAAACCAAATTGTGACTAAATGTTACATAAATATATTCAAATATATTTGAAAACCAGAGTGGTGATCGGCTTTCATCTAGATTGAAGTTTCAGCTGGTGATTTCAGTCTGAATTAATTACAGAAATGAAGGATTCAAGCTGCTTCCATATCTAGACAAGTTGGTTGCTTTTGGGTTTAATAAAAATAACTTTCCTAGTTAGATGCAGGGAGGGAATAGATGCAGGGAGGGAATGGGAAGTTAAGTACCATAGGAATAATTCCCTACAGAATCTCTCCAGTAAGAACGGCGATGACAAGAAGTTTAACTGGTTTCAAGAGGCAGCTACTACCTGCATTTTATCAAACTGGGACCATCTACAACAATGTAGGACTAGCCTCTAAAATCTAGAAGGCCATTTTTCCTTTTTCTTGGTTAAAAATATTTCACTCTCTGAAAGGCTAAATATAAAAACCTACAGAAAGCATTCATTTCAGCAGACTTTGAATGAGCCACCTGAAGATGTTTGACTGAATGTCACTATGTCACTTTTTCAGTCGTCTAACACTCTCCCTTCATATTCTTAAGACTGTCTTCCCTGCTGTTTGAGTCATTTATGCACTGTACCGTGAACATTTCCTTAATAAGAAAGAAAAGCCTAGAGTTTCTATTTTTCCTATTAAATGAAGTACAGAGCCTATTCTTTGAGACATACAATGAAGGAACCCATTTTGGATAAACAGCTTTACCCAAACCTTTTACTTACTTCCTTCTACTGTGATATGGCAGATGCTTTCACAGCAATTCTGTTACAGAAAGCTTTTATTTGTTTTTATCTTCTATAATTTCACCTTGCTTTGTTCCATTCGCTCAGGTGGAGTGATAGGTGGAATTGACCGTTTTCGTCACCTCTTTCCCATGAGGAAACTCTTGCCTCATCCTTGATCTCCAGAGGACATCAGGTCAGGAGATTTATACTGACTGTTGATGAGTAACTTCATCTTCCTGTGAAACTGCAGTGGATGCCACCCACAACGTAGAAGTATTTTCTGAAGGAGGAGAGCTAAAGGAAAATCTGAAGTTGTTCCCTTGCGTATTTCTAGCTGAATGCCTAAAAACCAGTGCGGGAGCAAACAAACCAAGTAAAATCCTGGACTTCCTGGTGCGAGTCAGGATTTGGAAAGTGCATCATTGTGGAAAGGATTTCATACACCATCATTTAGAAATTCATATTTCAACCAAACTACGGCTCCAAGGTATGAAATGTCTTTGTTCTTCCCAAAATCAAATCTCACCTTTGCAATGCAAAATAATTTCCAAATTATTACTAAATACTGCCCCCTTTTTAAATTTTGTTTCATTGTTACATTTTTGCTCACAGCAAATATTTTTCTTTCAATCTCTTTCAGAAATGTATTTTCAGATAATCTTTTATATATCTACAAAAACACTTTATCTATCTTAAGCAGGTTCTCTTTGCCCAAGGATGGTCCCTCTCCCCCTTAAACTCTCATGCAATCCATTTATTTATATTCTGATAAGGAAGCCAATAACAGAGAAGTTGCGGATGTCTCATCCCTGGCAGTGTTCAAGGCAAGGTTGGTTGAGACTTTGAAACGAATCTAGAGGAAAGTGTCCCTGCCCATGGCAGGGAGGCTTGGAACTAGATGATCTTTAAGGTCCCTTCCTAACCAAACCGTTATGTGATTCTATAATAAGAAAGTATACGTTAAAACATCACGGAGACGTGGTGGGACGACTCCTATGACTGGAGTGTCAACATGGAGGGGTATAAGATTTTTAGAAAGGACAGGAAGGGGAGACGAGGAGGGGGTGTCGCTCTCTATGTCAGCAACCGGCTGGAATGCGTGGAGCTTCGTCTGGGGTCGGAGGAGGAGCTGACAGAGAGCTTATGGGTCAAGATTAGAGGACGGAGACGGATAGGGGATGTTACGGTAGGGGTCTGTTACAGGCCACCTGGCCAGGAGGACAGAGCAGATGAGGCGCTTTATAGCCAGATAGGAGCAGCCTTGCGGTCACAAGCCCTGGTCCTCATGGGGGACTTCAACCACCCTGACATCTGTTGGAGAGACAATACGGCAGGGCACAGGCAGTCCAGGAGGTTCCTGGAATGCGTGGATGACAACTTCCTCCTGCAGGTGATAGAGGAGCCGACAAGGAGGGGTGCCATGCTCGACCTTGTGCTCACCAACAGGGAGGGACTGGTGGGTGATGTGAAACTTAAGGACAGACTTGGCTGCAGTGACCACAACACGGTGGAGTTCAAGATCCATGGGGCAGCAAGGAAACCATTCAGCAAACTCTGTACCCTAGACTTTAAGAAGGCGGACTTCGGCCTCTTCAAGGACTTGATGGGCAAAGTGCCGTGGGAGGCGGCCCTGGAGGGACGAGGGGCCCAGGAAAGTTGGTCCACATTCAAGGAGCACCTCCTCCAAGCTCAGCAGAGGTGCATCCCGATGAAGAACAAGTCGGGCAAAAAGACCAGGAGGCCTGCATGGATGAGCAAGGAGCTCCTGGACCAACTGAAAATGAAGAGGTTAGCCTACAGAGGGTGGAAGCGGAGACAGATAGCCTGGGAGGAATACAGAGAAGCTGTATGAGTGACCAGGGATCAAGTGAGGAAGGCTAAAGCCCTGAAGGAATTGAATTTGGCAAGGGATATAAAAAGCAATAAGAAATGCTTCTATAGGTATGTAGGGGACAAAAGGAAGTCCAAGGAGAATGTAGGCCCCCTCCGGAAAGATACTGGTGCTCTGGTCACCCGGGACATAGAGAAGGCTGAGGTACTCAATGAATTTTTTGCCTCAGTCTTCACTGATAAAGCCTCTTGTCTTACCACCCAAGCTGTGGAAAGAACTAACAGGGACTGTGAGGATGAACCACCGCCCACTGTACTTGAAGAGCAGGTTCGGGAACATCTGAGGAACTTGAAGGTGCACAAGTCCATGGGACCTGATGAGATCCATCCGCGGGTCCTGAAGGAACTGGCGGATGAAGTTGCCAAGCCACTGGCCATTGTATTTGAGAAGTCGTGGCGGTCTGGCGAGGTCCCCGATGACTGGAAGAGAGGGAACATAACCCCCATTTTTAAAAAGGGGAACAAGGAGGACCCGGGCAACTACAGGCCGGTCAGCCTCACCTCTGTGCCTGGCAAGGTCATGGAGCAGATTCTCCTGGGAACCATGCTAAGGCACATGGAGAGCAAGGAGGTGGTGGGTGACAGCCAACATGGCTTCACCAAAGGCAGATCGTGCCTGACCAACTTGGTGGCCTTTTATGATGGGGTGACAACATCGGTGGACAAGGGTCGACCAACGGATGTCATCTACCTGGACTTGTGCAAAGCTTTTGACACTGTCCCGCACGACATTCTTCTCTCTAAACTAGAGAGGCATGGGTTTGATGGATGGACCACTCGGTGGATAAGGAGTTGGCTCAATGGCCGTACTCAGAGAGTAGTGGTCAATGGCTCGATGTCCATGTGGAGACCGGTCACGAGTGGCGTCCCTCAGGGGTCCGTGTTGGGCCCGGCCCTCTTCAACATCTTTGTCGGTGACGTGGACAGTGGCATGGAGTGCACCCTCAGCAAGTTCGCCGATGACACCAAGCTGTGTGGTGCCGTCGACACGCTGGAAGGGAGGGATGCCATCCAGAGGGACCTCGACAGGCTGGAGAGGTGGGCCCGTACCAACCTCATGAAGTTCAACCAGGCCAAATGCAAGGTCCTACATCTGGGTCGTGGCAATCCCAGGCACAAATACAGACTGGGCGGAGAATGGATCGTGAGCAGCCCTGAGGAGAAGGACTTGGGAGTACTGGTGGACGAGAAGCTCAATATGAGCCGGCAATGTGCTCTTGCAGCCCAGAAGGCCAACCGCATCCTGGGCTGCATCAAGAGGAGCGTGGCCAGCAGGTCAAGGGAGGTGATTCTTCCCCTCTACTCTGCCCTCGTGAGACCTCACTTGGAGTATTGCGTCCAGTTCTGGAGCCCCCAACATAAGAAGGACATGGACCAGTTGGAGAGGGTCCAGAGGAGGGCCACGAAGATGATAAGAGGGCTGGAGCACCTTTCCTATGAGGACAGGCTGAAAGAGTTGGGGCTGTTCAGCCTGGAGAAGAGGAGGCTCCGGGGTGACCTTATAGCGGTCTTCCAGTACCTCAAGGGGGCCTACAAGAAAGATGGGGAGAGGCTGTTCAGGAGGGCCAGTTGTGATAGGACAAGGGGTAATGGTTTTAAAATAGAGAGAGGTAGATTCAGGTTGGATATTAGGAAAAAATTTTTTACCATGAGAGTTGTAGAGCACTGGAACAGGTTGCCCAGAGAGGTGGTGGATGCTCCATCCCTGGAGACGTTCAAGGCCCGGTTGGATGAGGCCCTGAGCAACCTGATCTAGTTGGAGATATCCCTGTTCCTTGCAGGGGGGTTGGACTAGATGACCTTTGAAGGTCCCTTCCAGCCCTAACGATTCTATGATTCTATGATTCTAAAACTAAGAAAGATTAATTCAATACAAAATCTTTCATTATTACTTTAGTACAATTTCATTAATGCAAAGTCCTGCATGTGGGCCTGAGAAATCTTCACTATCAATATAGACTGGCAGGTGGATGGATTGAGAGCAGAGGACTTGAGGATCCTGGTGGATGAAAGATTGGACATAACCTGGCAATGAGCACTTCCAGCCCAGAAAGCCAGGCGTATCCTGGGCTGCATCAAAAGGAGCGTGGCCAGCAGGTCAAGGGAGGTGATTCTGCCCCTCTACGCCTCTCTCCTGAGACCCCCACCTGGAGCACTGCATACAGATCTCTAGGTCCCCAGTACATGAAAGACATGGACCTGCTGGAGTGAGTCCAGAGGAGTGCCACAAAAATGATCAGAGGGCTAAAACACCTCTGCTAGGCTGAGAGAGTTGAGGTCGCTAAACTTGGAGACGAGAAGGCACAGGGGAGACTTTACTGTGGCCTTTCAATACATAAAGGGGGCTTAAAGGAAAGGTGGAGAGAGACATTTTGCCAAGGCCTGTAGAGATAGGACAAGGGCCAACGGCTTTAAACTGAAGGAAGGTGAATTTAGATTGAATCTAGGGATGTATTTTTTATAATGAAGGTGGTGAGACCCTGGAACAGGTTGTCCAGAGAAGCTGTGGATTTCCTACCCCTGGAAGTGTTCAAGGTCAAGTTAGATGGGGCTTTTGAACAACCTGATCTAGTGAAGGATGAGCCTGTCCATGGCTGGGGGTTTGGAACTAGATAACCTTTAAAGGTCTTTTCCAACCCAAACCATTCTGTGATTCTGTGATTCTATTTCTTTTTACTAATAAATTTAATTCATACAACAGGATATTGTTTTCCTACACAGACCACTCTGCATAATGAATCAGAGGTAAAAGCCAGGTTTGTGCATCTTATTCCACATTCATTTGCTCTCCAACTCCATATGGCCTCTCCCCTGGTACTTCCTCTCCTTCTGTTTTATCTTGAAAGACCTTCTATGCCAAGGCTGTCTCAAATGCTATTTCTTCTCTGCAACCCTGTCCTTTTACTCGTCTTTCATTCCAGTCTTGAGTTCACTGCCTTTTCCTGGTAAGCTTGACCACTTGCAATACTTCTACCCTGCTCCATTAAATCTCTGTCCCACAAAGTTCTCAACTCACATGCCCAGCTTGGAGACATGAGAAATCCAGTGTGGTTCAGCCTGAATGAATATATACACTGCTAATATGCTCAAAGTGAAATTCCTTGCTGGGTTTGACAACCACGGTCAGTCCCATGGAGAATTATGTCCATCTTTCCTGGAAACCACAAAGAGCTTAGAGGAGGGTTTTTTTCACTTTTATTTAGCCTAATAAGAAACTCTGAGTTGGTTTTAAAGTTACTTCATTGACCATTTTGGGCACTATAGACTAACAGCTAAGAATAACCCTTTCAACAACTTAGGAGGCTGGTTGTTAGAGCTAATGACCATCATCTAAAGGCTTTCAGGTACCTTTAAATCTGCAGTCCTACATAAAGCCAAGAAGAACTTTTGCCTTTATTTTTCCAAATACTTGAAATATAATGTCTTCATTAAACCTCCTTACTTGCCAGGTGGCTATTTTATCCTGTTTTAAATGTGTTATTTTTTTCATTCACATTTTTCACTCATTCATTTTCATATTCATGCACAATAAACAACATTAAGTAGATATCGGACTGTTAAACTGCAGCGATACTAATTGCAGTATGAAAAAAAGTTCAGGACTTATGAACCCTTCATTTTTCTGTTTCCATGGCAAATAATGGCATCTTAGTCCACTTCTAAATGACATGTCAGAAAAGAAATGACATCTTCATACAGCATTTCTACAATGAACTGATGAATTCTCAAAAGGAAATGCAGCCTTAATAGGTATGTAAGTGATCATTATAGAAAACCCAATTTATTAGAAACTTTCACCTAAAGGCATTTTCAACATCAGTTTTTCTCTATTAGCAAATGTTGACTTTTTAATGAGATCATTCCTGCAGTCTCCGGTGGTGCTATTTCAGTTTGTCTCCAATTATAAACTCAGTAGGTCACTGCATAGCCTGAGAAAAGGGAAGGGAAGGGAAGGGAAGGGAAGGGACGGGAAGGGAAGGGAAGGGAAGGGAAGGGAAGGGAAGGGAAGGGAAGGGAAGGGAAGGGAAGGGAAGGGAAGGGAAGGGAAGGGAAGGGAAGGGAAGGGAAGGGAAGGGAAGGGAAGGGAAGGGAAGGGAAGGGAAGGGAAGGGAAGGGAAGGGAAGGGAAGGGAAGGGAAGGGAAGGGAAGGGAAGGGAAGGGAAGGGAAGGGAAGGGAAGGGAAGGGAAGGGAAGGGAAGGGAAGGGAAGGGAAGGGAAGGGAAGGGAAGGGAAGGGAAGGGAAGGGAAGGGAAGGGAAGGGAAGGGAAGGGAAGGGAAGGGAAGGGCGAAGCAAAACAAAGAAATAATGAAAAAACCCACAGAGAATCAAACCTATCAATAGTCCCATTAAAAATATCAAGTGCAAACTATGGGCTGAGATTGCAACCAGCAGACACAGTTTCACTGTTTCGTTTTATGCTGAAAGAGATATTAACATGTCCCCACAATGATTACACTTAAACCTTGTATGCCTGGGGGTTTCACTCGCAGAAGTATGAGCAGTCCATCTCAACTACCTTGGGGTCATCACCTCAAGCCTGCAGCAGAGGAGTGTTGGTTTTAGGAACATCCCGTCTATCTGCCACAGTAAGAAGGAATAAGGATGTAGACACATTAGCATTGTAGGCCAGATGGGGAGTGCACTTTTGAAGAGAATTTCCCAATCACCTCCACATGTTCATGTCATGGAGCGGGCTCAGACCATAAAAATTATATTCCTTTTGGGTGACTTTGGGGAGGCTCTCCAGGGACCTGCCTAATGCACTCCAACCACTAATGGGCATTCAGACCGGTGGACCAGACTAGCGCTTCTTTGAAACAACCCCACCCCACCTCCAAAAAACGTCAGAGTGCCAACAACAGTCTGTAGCACTACACTCATCACCTCCTACCAGTTCACGCTACTTATGAGCACAGACACAGCTGAAGTGTAACATGGCAAGAGACAACTGCAACTCTGACGGTGTAACTACATCACTGGGAATATTTTCCTTGACCTTTAGCGATTTTCTACTCCTCTTGAAAGTACTTAGAAATTTTAAAAACTGTCTCATTACCAGAGCTTCCTTACAGAAGCAAAAGTTTCCTTTGCAGCTACTCAGTTAGCAACAGCACTGAAGGATGGAAAGGTCACAGGAAATTAACATTATAGCAAGAACAACTCAGAGCACTGTTTTGCACAAACCACAAGGGGAGAGGGAGGAAGGGCAGGATAAATTGACCGTGAATACATTTAGACTGGAGATCAGAAAGAGACGTGTAACCCACAAAGGAGTCAGAAGTTGAAAGCATCCCAGAGGTTGCTCTTATCACTATTCCTAGCCCATTCAAAGATGGAGCTTGATTATATTTTAAAAGGGATTGTATGAAATATCTGGCAGTGAATACAGTAAATTAGGCTCTGTGGCCCAGTAAAGCACTTTCACTCTTATATTTGCCTAAGCTCCCCAGATAGACATGTACTATGGGCCAGGCTAAGTGCAGATTTCAGCAGGGATGAGAACTTGTTACCACCCAGATCCTGTGTTACCACTGCCTTAGTAGGTGAGGATCGGCACAGTTCCTTCACATTAAACACTCCTTCAAAGCCTGGAAGAGAAGAAGGACAAGACAGCCTAAGCAGATGGATAGGGCACCACTGTTTCTCATGTCGCTCTCTCCCTTCCTGGAAAATTACTAACCAATAGTGGATGCTTATATTAAAAGCTTCTCTAAGTTTTATGGAAGATTTGCAACCAAAATCATGGTATTTTAACAGCATGTATATACAGATTACACAGTTATCAATCCTATTATAATAAGATACTAACTTTTAGGTAAAAACACTCCTAGTGCATTTGGCAAGAAACAAAGTAATACTGCTGTGCATGCAGGTGGTCATGTGTGTATCTGTTTATGGCAAAGGATTACAAAGATAGACAAGGCTGTTTTGGTAATTCGTTATTTCCCACTGATTCAAAGAGCTGAAAAATGCTTTACAAAAATGAAAGCCTTCACTACTTCCATGTTTTAAATACAGAGACAAATGAGAGGAGCAAACTTGTTCACCATTATTACAGAATTAGTAGTGTCCTACTCTGCAGATAGCAGTATGGTTCTCCCAGCGTACTTGGGGCCCAACATTCATCTGTCCAGAGTCACAAAGCAACCTGGTGAAGTCAGGACCCTCATTGTCATCCTCAAGTAGCAGAGCTTTCCACACACTTTCTGCTTCCCTGCAGTTGATTCATTTTTAGTACATCTCTCATTGTTTGCCATCAAGTCTTTATCACAGGTTTTTCTTTAGCTATGTCAGATATTCGGCTCGGCCAGTACTCCACAGGAAATAGCTCCCTGAACTGGTAAGGAGGACACATGGTGCAGCTGCACCATCACGAAGAGTAACAAATAAATGAAAGACTTTAGGCTTATGATCACCAGGAAAAGAAATTTTGACACAGCAGAACAGAGGATCCTGAACAAAATACATTCAAGATCATCTGGTACCAATCTGTCATCTTTGTTCTGCAAAACTTTTATGAAATAAGCTTAGTTATCGAGAGAAAAACTGGTCATACAGCACTAGAGTTGCGGAAGCTGCTGCAGAAAACTTACTGAAAGCAACAGCCTAGTGCTCTGATGAACGTCTGAAAACTGAGATTGAAAACACTCTGTATGTAGAGAGAGGTCAGAAAATGGGTGGTGATATCGCTTTCTGAAAAGCACTTGTCAGCCTCAATAATGATTGCTGTATGCAATGCCCATCAGTGTGACAATAAATATTTTTGTCTGAATTTCTTTCAAAGATGGGAATATAAAATAATATAAATGTTATATCAGAGCTGAGGTTTTTATCTGCAACAGTGGTGCCCCCTACATGCCTTGACCTAAAGTCAAAAGATCTGCCAAATGTCTCAGTGAAGTTTGTTACTCTTTCCCCTACTTTGAGTGTCTTTTGAACTCCTCCAGATTGTTTCTCTTCCAACTGCACCTCACTTACCCCTGAACATTAAGTATTATAGATGTATTTCAACTTTTCTGCCATATGACACTCCATTCAGCCAACATGCTAGAGAAAATAGCATCCTGAGCCTATGGGAAAGCTTTTGACATGCCTGTGCCATTGCTGAGTATAATAAAAAATTACAGAATATCATGCTTACAATGGAAGCTGAATGTTTTGGCAGAAGGACACTTGGAAAATGAATAAGTAACTGAGTAAGACAGAAAAAAGAACTACGTGGAAAGGGGTTCAAAATTCAGCAGACAGATACGAAAGCTAGGAAACTAGAAACAAACAGAATATGAGTATCACTCACTGAACAAGAAGAACAGGGAATAATTCCTCGTAAAGTCAGTAGCTTCCAGCAAGAGCATCTGGGATTCCCTGAGGTCAGGGAAAGTTTTATCACTGAGATCTGAGGGATCTGAACTTTCATGCCCAGAGGCTTGGCATTCCTCTCAAGAGTGCCTGTTTTTACAGTAATGAAATTTCCTTGTTAGAGCAAAGATCAGACTATTGTATTTGTCTGAGCCCGCTGCAGCAAGAATGTCTCTGGAGAAAGTGAAATACTACGTCAGTGTACCAGAAAAAAAAATAATGTTGAAAGTACATTTAAGTGGCAGGTGCTTACTCTTAAAAGTCCTCCATAATTTTAATTTACATCAGCAGTAGTACTTAATGGTTATTTACATCCAGTGAGCCAACACATCATTTTTGGTACCAGTTAGCACATTTTCAAGACTGCAAAGAACTGCCGAGGATTGCAATAGGAGGAAGTCCATTAGTCTCCAGCACATGTCTACTCTGCTGTGAAAAGTCCTTATCTTCCCACTGAGAGAAGTACCCAAGTTTTTGCTGTAATAAATACTAGTTTACAAATTCTAGATGAATTTTAGCAATGCAGAGTAAATTCATGGTATTTAAAGACTTCCATTGTCTCAGCTTTTTCTTTGTTTTAAGGATCTGTATCAAAATAAAAACTTATCCTATCACTGACTCAAATTCAAGCAACGAAACGATTTCAATGTCCCTAAAACTTCCTAGAAGCCACAAAATTTAAAAACAAGTTTTGTTCTGATGAGAGGTCTGCTACACAGGATACCTGCATGAGGTACGTACAGGCCAGTTGCAGCCACATCTAGTGTGTCTGGAGAATGACCCAGTAGTGTTGTGCTGTGTTATAGGTGTTAGTATTTCCTACACTAAGCTAGTTTTGTGGCTCGAGGCACTGAGGCTTCAGTTTGCTCCCTGTTCAATGGCCTCCTTTGGAGGTAACATGAGCTGGCGCTGCTCCCACTCAGAGCACAGAGATGCAAGAGAGTGAATGAACTGTACCACACACAGACATCCTTCTACACTGCTGAAGCCTGAAGACATTTGCCCTGACCTCGAGCAATTTGTTACAGGCCACTCAGCCAGTGTGCAGCAGAGCAGAGCGCTGGATCTGAACCCCACTTGGATGCCGCGTTATAATGAGTAGCATTTCAGGTGTTTGTTAAAACTGGGAAAAAAAAGAACCCAAATAATATTATCATTTCCTCTGGTGAAGGCAAGCTGTAGCTGCAAGTATTTGTCTGTCAAATTACAGTGCACAGCACATTCAGCGTTGTATTTAAAAATCGTTAGCCCTGTATTATTTCTAACTAAAGGAGAGTTTATAACTTTCAACAGCTCCTGTCCAAAAATTAGAAGATTCCCACTTTAAAATGAGGAAAGTAATTGGGGAAGGGAAGGGAAGGGAAGGGAAGGGAAGGGAAGGGAAGGGAAGGGAAAGATCTTTCAATTGCATGTACAACAGTCATAGAATAAAACAACACTAACACATGACTCTCTGTCAGTTGCTTTCCAAACATTTCACAAAGGAATGGAAGCATAAACGGGTGAGGAAGAATGAAGCAAAGGAGGAGTAGGCACATGGCTGTATTGGGTGCAGGTTTCCAGGTGTTGGCAGCAGGGGTATTTAAGAAAGGAGAAAAACACCAGGCAGAGAGAGGTGGAGGAGAAAAAGAAATGTAAAACAGCAACATGAACAACAAGGTCTGAGAAGGAGGGGCAGAAGGAGGCACTCCATGGTAGAGCAGATGTCCACACTGCAGCCCATGGAGATGAGTCCACGCTGTAGTAGTCCATGAAAGACTGTATCCTGTGGCAATGCTCAAGCAGGGGAACGGCATCAGAAGGAAGGTATGGCAAAGAAGAACTGTTACAGACTGACCACAACCTCCATTCCCCATCCCCCTGCACTGGCTGGTGGGAAAAAGAGGTTGAGGAGTGAAGCTTAGCCTGGAAAAGAGGTTGAGGGAAGATGTTTTAATTTTTTCTTTGATTCTCACCGTCCTACTCTATTTTTGATTGCCAAGAATTTAAACTAATTTTCTGTAAGTTGAATCTGTTTGGCCCAAGACAGTAATCAGTAAATGGTCTGCCTGTCCTTACCTCAACCTGTGAGCTTTCTCATCCTCTTTTCTCCCCCTGTCCCGCTGCGGTGGGGTAGTGAGAGAGTGGCTGGGTGGCAGCGTGGCTGCATGCTAAGGCTAACCCACCACAGCGACTTACTGAAGGTCACATAGCGATTCATGGTAGCAAAGCCAAGAACAAAAAACAACTCTCTGGCTTCCAAGTCCAGTGAATGTTATTGTTAACCAGCTCTCTAACCTCCTTCTGGATATAGCTGCAGGAGGATGACCCAATTCATACGCACTTGCACAGGAAACATCAACAAGGTACAGAGCATGGCCAATAAGAGCCCTGATGCTGTGCTTAATGCCTGACCTCAGGCAGCCCGACAAACTTCAAAGGAAGCATTGCACTGGCACGGTATGACTGGGGCTTAAGAGACCTTAGAGTTGATTTCAGTAAGTGTTTTTGGCACGCGAGCCACATCAGAAACACTTCATGCAAATAGTATCTGCAGAGTGTCAAGAAGTCGTGTCAAAATAATGTTATATGACTTTTATACTCAGATTTATCATCTGCAGTTTACTCTAAAGGCCTAGCTGTTGCAGAGGGCAAATGTTACACAAGAAAGTAGGGGAAAAGTAAAAACCCTTAAGATTTTCTTCTATTGAAATTTTCACATGCCTTCTAAACAACCGCCATATAATTGTCTCTGACTTCAGATACAGAAATTTTCAACTTTTATGACATACAGTTGAAAACTGATTTCTGTCTTTATCAGAAGAGGTGGAAAGTAAACCACATTCAAATTACATTTGTACATTTAAAATACATTAAAAGTGACTATAATGGAATTTCACTAATATATCTACAGTAAGTACTTTTGTAGAAGAAACATATTTATACTGGATTTTGAAAAATTCCAATTTATATTGGAAAATGTCCTATTAATATTGGAAAAACCAATCTTTTTTATTTCTCCTGTAATACCATGCTAATTGTCTCTGTTCCGATTCAGTACGCAGGCAAAAAACCCCACAGAAAACCCCAGTCACTGTCTGAATATATGGATACACACAGCGGTCTTGAAAGAACATTGGCATGGACAGACATTTTGGTCTAAAAACAGTTTTTTGCTTTTTGATCTGTGTAAGCTACCCACCAGGACAGAACAAGCATGAATCTGCGGTGGCATATAGCAGCAAATGATCAATGACCACATCAACTGTCTTATGTTTTACGTTTCCCTGCAAGGAGAAGCAAAGCCATTTATTCTGCTAAACAAGTTCTCAGGTGTTTATTCTGAATGTTCCATAATTTCAGGATCTATTTGTTTTAGCACTTGCATTGTGCCTACTATTAGGGCACAAATGCTTGAACATTTTTTCAAGGTGCACAAGTGGGAGCAACTTACCCTATGGCAGAAATTCATGGGCCAAAGTTGCACATTTATGAGACAAAGCCAAAGTGGTCAACTATTTCAGTACTTTTACCTCATGCACCTCTGACTGTATTTCAGCATTTTCAAGGCTGCTTACAAAAATAATACGGTATGTTACAGTGGTAGTAACACTTGAGAAGAGAATAGAAGTTTTGCACAACTTTTCCTATGCCCAAATAAAAAAGACCAGTTAAATTTTTACAGAGAAATTTATTTAACAATCACTTGCAATACAAAGTTATTACCAACAATTTTCTTGATGAGGTTAGCATTATAGAAGTATGCTGTGCTTTGTATCACACTGTACTATATCAACAAAAATTAAAAGACATTAATGTATTCCTGTGGATGTATACTGGGACATGCAATCAGGACACATAATCACTCTCGCAAATTGAATATTTTAAGATGCATTCTCAGCAGACTAAAAAATATAAATACAATCTTAAAGCTTTGATCTTGTTTGTATCCTTAGGCAATAGAAAGCCTTTGATTTTATACTGATATGTAAGAGCTATGAATTAGGACAGGCCACAGAAAAGTGCCAATAGAATCAAAATAAGTTTGGTCGTGATAAGCTTATGCTAAGTCTACAGCACAGAGTGCATGGGCAAGAATTAGAGAAGAGAATAAAGCTGAAGCATATGCTAATGAGTTGAAAAAGATCTAAGATCAGTAGTGACCAGTTTTTCAGTAAAAGCAGAAGGAAAGTCGTAGACACTGAACTCTGTAAGTAATCCAGGGATGACATTATCTTGTATGGTTTTTATTTAAAACAAACAATATTCATTGCCCAAATACCTCTAGCATTACTATTTCTGTGCTGCTGTTTCTATTTTATTCATAACAGTTCCCAAAAGGTGAGCCTTTATTCTTGCTCTTTACAAGAAAAATTGAGACAGTGAGGGAAAAAAAAAGCTTTCGATGTTCCTGTCTTTGCTCTTTTGAGTAAAACATAAGTCACATAGGGGAATACAAAAAAAAGGATGTTTTCCGTCTGCCACTTGTACTTCATCAGATTATACTGTGAATTCAGATGTGACACTATCCTCAAGTAAAGCTATAATATAAACGCACTCTGATCATTTTTTGAAAGTTAAGCTACACATTTCTATGGTTTAAGAGGTGCTGTTAATCTAGTATAGCTCCAAACCAGCTGGTTTACTTGTATTGAATAACATCCCACAAGCTAGGTAGCCCTGCTCACCTCAGTGTGAAGCAGAAACACAGATCTGGAAAAGGAAAGACATTCTCAAGTGTAGCATGCTCAGATTAAATGGACATCAGCTAACTGAGGACCTGTAGACACTTAAAGAAAAATTGATTGCTTGATACTAAAAAAGGGTAAAGGAAGAGATGAGTAAGAATTATATAATTTATTTCTCCCTTTTTTCAAGTGTTTGCCTCAAAAAATATTCCAGCTGTTTAAAAGCACCTAACTGGCAAAGTCTGTGTTTCCCTAAGCACAGAATAATTTCTCATCTTACCTGTTGTGTCTGTCAGCTCAGGGTGGGTCTTGTTCTGAAAGACGCTGTGTCTTTCAGCTGTTGGGATCAGCGAGACTGTCCTTGAAGCCTTCTTGTTCCTAGGATGTGGTGATCAACCGTGGGCTGTGACCTCCTCTACCACGCATAGTCTTCCTACTCACCTGTCCCTGCGTCACTGCAAGAGTTCCTCATCAGAGGGAACGTATGAGGGGCAAGACCTGCAGGTTTGTTTCACTTGCCCTTCATTTCCAGCCAAGGGACTATCCTGTCACTTCAAGTTGCACACACCCTGAAGGCGGATAAAGCAACAGGTGAAGAAGATGATTATTTGTACACAAGGCTGAAAGTTTAAAAAGAAATGCTAATTAAGTCTTCCAATACATAAACCAAGTGCTTTCAGAGTCTGTCAACTTCTGCTGCTGAGAGTAATTGGGAAAAACAAAAAATCAGAGAGGAACTTCTGTGCTTACAGGAGAGATGTCTGACAGCAAAGCAGCTTGTTGAAGAGGAGGGGACTGGCTGCAGAAACATTTACATGACTGACAACCTGGAGTATCATTTTCCTTTGATCCCTTGTCTGTCTTCTGCACAGTGCAAAGCTCGTGGATACAAACATAACACATGGCTAGTTGTTTTCATGTCCTCAAGAGATGATGTCTCTTTGCCTTTTAACCCAGCTCTAAAAAACAGGCATTTCTAGGTAAAGTTTTGCTATGTTCTCTGGTCCTCTGTTTGAGGATTACTCTTGCATTTTATGTGTCATAAAACATCCTGAGTTTTTAATTATTTCGGTTTTACAAAAGAATAGATCATTTAACTATAAAACTTCCCCTTGCCTTTGGATAAAACTTTAACTTGCTTTTGGGTGATCCTGCATTTCTGTCCTTTTCATTAGAGAAAGGTCAACTAGAAAGGCACTGTGACCCTTAATATCAGAATTGTTTACCAAGGGACAGTTTTTATCATTTTGGTCAACATTCTTGTGTTAAGTGTTCTCACTGATTTTAGTGGGGATGCTTAATCAATGAAAATTCTCAGTGGGCAGGTAGTGTGAGCTATGCAGAGTCTGACTGTAAGTAGTTATTTAAAGCTAAAGAAAAATATTGACTTGAGGTCCAGAGACCCGTCTGCCATTTATCCCAAATTCAACTGGTCAAGCAGAAACACAATCTTCCCTTCATCAGCTATAGCTGAAGAGTAGGCTAGATGGACAAAGAAAATAAACTACCTTTTTTTATTAAAAAAAATCAGTTAGTTCTTGACTTCTTCACCAAGTAAACAATATAGATTGTTCCGGATTTCACTGACTTTTGTAACGTCTCCGTTCATTTTAGAGTGCTTGGGTTGAAGTCAGATCCTGTCAGTGCTTCATGAGGTGAACTGCCATTACTTTTCAGAGAAGACAACAGTCAACCTCCTGGTAGAAATAACTGTTAACAGAATACTGCTTAATGACTCTGTATTTCAATAATTCACACTAGCTTTTTTTACTTTTAATTATTGTAGGTTTTATTTCCCACTGTAATTCATAGATTTGTTTCTCCTTGACTCCAGTCAATTTTCTGTGTATTTTTAAAACAAAAATTGTGTGCCATCTCTGTGGGTACTGTGTTTCCAGTATGAGAACCAATCACTGATATTATAAGATTAGTCTCATATAATTTTTCATGTAGCTTTGCTTTTTTCCTAATTGCATCCTATTGCTGTCCTTTGAAAGAGTACGGGACATTCAGCAGATGTTCAATTTCACATCTCAGCACACATCTTTATTATCAAGCAGGATGATGGCCTGCTGCTGTTAAAGAATAAATAGCTTGACATAATTTCTAGAGAAGATGGACATCACACTTGGACATGGAAGCTGCAAGTGCAAATAAGAAACAGAAAATGTGTATTATATCTTACAATACCACCTAAAAAGTTACATATTCCAATGCAAATATACTTTGTAGATGATGTTAATAATATGTAATTCTCTGGGTTCAAACACTGGCAAAGAATAGCTCGGTATTTTAGTCCAGAATCTCTAGTTCTGATGGGACTGAACAGTGTATCATATAAAAACATTAGTCAGAGGATACTCCACATAAGCAGTCTGGTGAACAAGATACCTAAAGAAGAATCCCAAATTATTTTAAAGAAAATGCAGTACAGGTATTAGCTCCATTGAAGTTACATTGCCAAATAAAGCACTTCATGTCTTGTAAATGCTTTTGACTTCTAAATTCTTTCTGGGCAAAAGAGCTTAATTTTGAAATATTTGTTAAGTAGCATTCTGCTTATTCATTCTATGCAGTGAATGACGCACGGAAGGCAAAGCGAAAGAGTTGAAACTAAAGTAGTGGGCTTGCAGGAGTAACTACTGTACTAAAGGAAATTTGATAAAGAGAGTGAAAGAATTGTTCAGAGAAAGGAACAGATGACTTGAAGAACTACTTGGTTTTCTGTGCAAAATCCACATCATCAGACCGTTTCAGAGAGCAGTTTGTTTAACCTGCCCATCTATATAAAGTCAACACTGACGGTTAGAAAGCAGCTCCTGTCACAAAACACAAGTCCTTTCTTGCAGATTGCATTAGTTTCTTCCTCTCCTTCCCCACAGAGGACTTAAGGGAACCATGGCCATTCCCTGAGTGACACCTTTTGTGCCTCAGGCTATGATACTCAAACATATTCTTCCACCTGTTCTGTCTGTGACTGAAGTGTTTTTGCTTTTTCAGAACGGAGTACATCCTACAGTTGAACTTGGGTAGCCCCAAACAGAGCAGCACTGTTATTTGCCCTGCTTCCTTAGAACCCCTCCAGTGAAATACCACAGAAGACTTTTTGCCTTTTAAAGGCTGGCATCATGTTATTGACTTGCACACTTGTCTGCCTTACAGGCATTCTCTCCTCAGCAGCTGAAATCACTAATGGGAATATCCAATTAAATAAGACCTGGGAGAGATCACTAAAAGCACTTCAATCCTTTTCATTTTAATACCGAACCATGACAACCATTTAGATAGTAACTAGTTTCTAACTCATTATGTTTAGAAAAAAATTCATTATATTCCTGTAAAGAGTGCCTCGCAGAGTACTCTTGGACTTGGTATGAAGGCAGGACAAGTCACATCCTGCTTCACCTTCTTCCTTTGCTAAGCTGGCTGCTTTGACAAAGAAGAAAATCCTACTAACTTGACTACCAGATCTTAAAAATATTCATGCTGGCTTTTTTGAGTCGTTGACTTTTTAAATTGGCTAATTTAATTTATTTATCACATGATTTACACCCTAGGTGCTTACAAATTGAATTAACGTTTTTATCAGATATTTTTCCAAGAATCAAAGTAAGGTTGTCAGCCAGTACATTTTTAATTGCTCCTCCTTAAGAGCCTAAATGTTATGTCACCCTTGTGTTCTGTTTTCAATTGAGTTAGAGTTAATTTTCTTCTTAGTATCTAGAATAGCATTGTATTTTGGATTTAGTATGGGATTTGGTATGAAAAGAATGTTGATAATACACTGATGTCTTTAGTAGTTGCTAAGAAATCAGACTTCTTAATTTCCCATGCTTTGCCAGTGTGCAGGTGCACAACAAGCTGGGAGGGGGCACAGCCAGAGCAACAGACCCACAGTCCCTGGCTTAGCATGTGGTCTTAGGCCCAAATTGGCCAATGGGATATTCCATATCAAGCAACGTCATGTTCAGTATACAGATGAGGGTTGGCTGGAAAGCTCATTTTCTTTTCAAGAATTGTAGTTTAAGGATTTCTCTCCTCCAGGATCTCTAGCTGGGGATGGGCCGGGCATTGGTCAGTGGGTGGTGAGCAATTGCACTGTGCATCACTGCTTTTCATATTCTATTATTATTTTTATTATTATTATTATTGTCATTATTATTTTTAATTTCATTTAATTTCAATTATTAAATTCTGCTAATGTAAATCCACTAGTCTCTTTCCCTTTACCCTTTCTTGATTTTCTTCCCTATCCCCTTAGGGTGGAGGAGGGTGAGTGAGCGGCTGTCAGGTGTTTGGCTGGGTTAAAAACACAGAATCATAGAATGGTTAGGGTTGGAGGGGACCTCAAAGATCATCCAGTTTCAACCCCCCTGCCATAGGCAGGGAAACCCTCCACTACACCAGGTTGCTCAACACCTCATCCAACCTGGCCTTGAACACTTCCAGGGATGGGACAGGCACAACTTCTCTGGGCAACCTGTTCCAGTGCCTCACCACCCTCACAGTGAAAAATTTCTTTATATCCAATCTAAATCTCCCTTCTTTCAGTTTAAAGCTATTACCCCTCGTCTTGTCACTATATACCTTTGTAAAAACTCCCTCCCCAGCTTTCTTGTAGGCCTCCTTTAGGTACTGGAAGGCTGCAATAAGATCAACCCAGAACCTTCTCTTCTCCAGGCTGAACAGCCCCAACTCTCTCAGCCCGTCTTCATAGCAGAGGCACTCCAGCCCTTGAATCATCTTCGTGGCCCTCCTCTGGACTCACTCCAGCAGCTCCATGTCCTTCTTGTGTTGGGGACTCCAGAGCTGAATGCAGTATTCCAGGTAGGTTCTCATGAGAGCGGAGTAGAGGGGCAGAATCACCTCCCTCGACCTGCTGGCCACGCTTCTTTGGATGCAGCCCAGGATACGGTTGGCTTTCTGGGCTGCCAGTGCACATTGTCGGCTCATGTTGAGCTTCTCATCCACCAGCACTCCCAAGTCCTTCTCCTCAGGACTGCTCTCAACCCATTCTCCTCCCAGCCTGTACTTGTGCTTGGGATTGCCCCGACTCACGTGCAGAACCTTGCACTTGGCCTTGTTGAATTTCATTAGGTTCTCACAGGCCCATCTCTTCAGCCTGTCAAGGTTCTTCTGGATGGCATCCCTTCCCTCCAGTGTGTCCACCACACCACACAGCTTGGTGTTGTCAGCAAATTTACATGACACATTGTCATGAAACTTATTAGGTAACTAACTATTAGCTACCTAACCAGGGAAAGAAAATAATCTATCATGTTCCACAGTTAGTGAATATACCTTCCATGGCCTATAATGAGCAGAAAAAAGAAATGCTGCAGGATTGCAGCTTTCATTTGTGGTTGGTATTTTACTGTTGATAGATCATATAGATATCTGATTTAATAATGGATGGCTTATGCATCTGAGTTATCATGGCTATTAAACATGTGAAAGCATACTAAATCCTGAAAAAAAACAAAATAAGCGTATAATAACCTATGTATAAGTACACGCACACGTAGGACAGCTAAACAAAAGATACCAGGCTGATAAACTATGCTTTTCCACTTTCTACTCAGCAAGTTTCAAAGGATGAACTCCATGTCTTCCCCATGAGGGCCAGGGAACGATTGTCTCGTCTGATCCCATGATGCTGAGCTGCTAGCCTGATTTGGCTGGTCTGTGGTCCCCCCTCCACCTGCCTCCCTGTCACCCCACGGGGCTGCCGCTCTGCTTTCTTCTGGCTTCACCTGCTGCAGCAGCTGGCCAAGGGCAAGGGGAACACCATGGCTGTCAGCCCACTAAATACCAGGGAGGCTGGTAAGGACCCTACTGGAAAGAGTGAGCTAGCAGCAATGTAGCTCGAAACTCGACCCTTTCTCTTTCTTTGTCTTGGATCTTTGCTGACACTTTTCCACTTTAAAAGTGTAGTTTTTCAACAGCTTCTTGTAAAACACTTTGTCAGCAGATCGTTGGAATTTCTATCTCTGGGAATTTGGCAGAGAGCTGTATTTTGTCTTCTATTGCTAAGTCTCAAGTTTTGCTAATATTAACTGCTGTTAACCTAACTTTAGGCCAGCTAATCTGTTTTTCTATCATTCTCTGTTACTATGTTGTGGTATTTTTTTCATCTCAGTTAGTCTTCATTCTCACTTATTTCTCCACTGCACTGAATTTCTCTAAGTGCTTCTTTTTCACCTTTGCTGCTTTGCGCTTGGCATTGGGCTTTTTTATGTTGTTTTCTTTTTTTTACATCTAAATAAGTTGCTTTATTGTTAGTTCATAGCTTGTGTTTTAGTTGTCAGCCTATTTTTACCAAATTCCTTTCTCTTCTTTGCTTAATTCAGGAATATCTTTGTGTTAATAAAAGTGTACAAACAAACTGATTAACTTATAGTTTCTATGAAACTATACGCCGATAGAAACATAAGTTAATTAAAAACGCAAAGGCCTATATTTTAAGTAAATGTTAGCTAAGCAAAGCCATTTAAACTTTGCTAGATATTTAAAGGAGAAAGGAAGATTATCAAAATATGTTTTGTATTGAAACTCATTGATTAACAATGGAAATAATATCTATCGGTAAAGAATGAAACTGGTTGTTCTTAGGCACTGCATTTTGTTCTAAAGAGCTAGTAGAAGTTTTCATGAGCTGCCTAAATAAACAAAATGAGAAAATTATCTTTTTTTCTCCTGTTGCACAGGTGACACTTTCAGAGGCAGTGTAGTTCTGTAACAAAATATTCCTTGCAGTTAGCCCATGATGGTGATCACTTCTTTCCTTTACATGTTCAGCTGCAAATATATTCTGATGAATAAAGTTGAAATTAAAAGACAGTAACCTTAAGCATTGCCAAAATGCTGTAATAAAAACTTCCACGCCTTTAAAAGTTAACTTTTCTTTTCCCCAAAATAGTAAATAAATATAAATCACCGTGGCAGAAATGCCTTATGTTTCTACTAAACTGTCAGCACTAAGATCTCACTTCATTCTGGCCTATCAATTGTGTTTATCAAGGAAAGAAGCTGAAGAGGTTACATAAATAGTACATATTAAATTAGCTTAATGGTAGGAGTAGATGATTTACTGAGTTCAAAATCAAAGTAGTGTTCTTCTCAACACATACATCAATACAGTTAGGTTTCCTTTGCTGACAAAATAATTATGCTACGACGTATCCCCCTCTCATACTTTGTAGGGAATTGCCAACAGCCTGGATACGAGCTGATTTACTGCCTAAAAGGAGAATATTGATTTGAATTTGTGGAGGTGTGCTGATTTATTTATTCATTTACGCATGGTCTACCATGGTAGCGATTGGATTATGGCTATAGGTTCAAGGTTTCATCACTAATTTGTCCTGCATCTTGCCAAAGTCCCAGTCTGTGCACACTGTCAAACCACTGGATTGCTTTCCAGTGAACCCTGCAGTGCCTGGGGAATAAAACCAAGGAAGGCACCCCATCCTCCCATTGCCTCCCAGTTACCCTCCAAACCAGCAATCTGCATAACCTGCGCTCCAAGTTGCACCCCGAAAATGTGCCAAAACTTCCTACCGCATAGCCCAAATCATCACCATGCTATATTGCACTCAAGCCCTGTGAGGTCTCATTCAAAACACTTTCTCCTCCTGACCCTCAAATCATCATCTCTCTTAATGAAGAACACACTACACCAGTAACTGGTGACAGATGTGCAAAAAGCATCTCCATCCTGGTCTCTTCATGGGGTAAGAGTGTGCACAGAGGTACGGTTTGGGCAAGAACACCTGAAATGTATGTAGACAAAGATCTGTGTCGGGGTGGACCAGGCAGGGAATAGGTATATCACAGGCGTGTGCTGAATCAGGCTGGATAACCGGAAAGGGCTATCATGTAATCCAAAATGAGGAATAAATGCCCAAAGTGAAGGTGGCAAAACATATATTCCTTCATGAACAAAGTGCTCTTGGAAGCCCTGCATGGAGAGCACAAGCTATTCTTGACCAAAGTACAGATTTTAGCATAATAATGGCAGTGCAGGTAGCTAAGAACCAGGTCCTAAGAGGCCTCGCTAATTAGGATATTAAGTATTTGGCATGAGGAGTACATAGAGTAGCCTGCTTTTAATCCAAAAAGCTGTGCATTAATTGGGAAAATATATCAACTTTGCATTAGCGAGGGAAAAGATATAAGCATGTAGTCCCTCATTAGCTAGAAACACATGCAGACTAAAAGCCAGTTTTTCTCTGGTAATGGGTATTTTGACAAACATCTGCCTCAAGCCACTATTCCTTATCCCAGCAAAGAGGAGAGGGACCTGGATTGCAATTGCATCCTGTCCCCACAGTCATTCCCACTGCAGGAGTCAAGCCTGCACTGCCTCAGCAACAAACAGCATGTTGGCAAATATTTCTCAGTCACCAGAGGCTGGAATTTAGCAAGATTAGAAAATGATTAAAGAGCTCATGTGAAGAGCAAGAGACAGATTATTTTCTACTAGAAAACCTCACCAACTCCCATGATCCCTCCAGCATTAACCCAAATAGTGGATAGCATACTGTCTTCACAGCGTGCAGCAATCAGTTCCTGGGAAAGGATCAGCAATAGCTACAACAGACCTGGGAGATACAGCACCTTACTGAGGAGAACCCAGCCCTTGTTGGCTCCAAAAAAAGAGTTAGATGTCAGAGACCAAGCAACACAAGGGATTTCGGGCATTGGACAAGTCCCTACCTTTTCACCCACAGTCCCCTGGAACATCATGGCTCTTTGCTAACCTCAAAGTTCATCAGAAAATGCTTCTGTGACACATTTGTTTTGGGCACTGACAGGCAGTGAGTCCTAAGTACCAGGCATTATGTGGGGCCACAGGGTGGACATGTGGCCCAGTGCTCGGGAAAACACAGGGCAGCAGAAGGGTATGGGTCAGGAACAATAGGGATGCTCTTTACAGTGGGCAGATTGCAGTTGAGGTGTTCTGGAGGTGGCGGTGCGGTTTTTGACAGGAGATGGTCTTCCAGTCCTGCTAGCCTTAGTGGGACAATTGCTGGAAACGACAGGATGAACCAGTAGGACATGGCCAGGGACAGGATAAAATTGTCCATTAAAAATCTTATTTAGGATTAGAGACAACTCTGAGAAAATCCTTATTACGTATAAATCCAGGAAAGCAGATACTACAATGCAGACAGAAATTTATTTCAGACAAAGGCAACACAGGAGAAAGAAGTTCTATATATATTGCTGTGTTCTAAATTAACTTATCAGGGAAAACAGTGCAGGTTTATTGATAAATGAATGAAAACGTCTCTGATCACTGACGAAAAGAAAACAAGAAAACAAAACATTCAACTACACAAAGAAAGATAAAATACTGAAAATATTACCCTGTAAGGTCTGATATAAAGCAATTTAATGTGACTATCCAAATCTAACAACAGTTCTCCCAAAAGGAGACATAAAGAGAGAGGAAAGCACAGTTAAGTCACAGACGACAAAAGGCCCAACTGGACTTCATCCAATTGGAAGCAAAGAAAAGTGAGAATAGACTGGAATAAACTGGGACTGTTTAATCAGAGGAAGGGACAAGAATGGGTGTAAAAGCAGTGAATGACTGGAACAAGACAGAGTCAAGTATATCACAAAACAGGTAAAAAACCTCTTTTTCCTACAATTTATTTGATGTTTGGGACTACAGGCCACAAACCAGCAAAAACCCAGTCGTAGTGAGACTCAGAAAGTCTTTACTATGTAGCTAATGAGAACATCCATAGGATTCATTTGCAAACAAATTGAAGCAGATTTGAATCTCTTTTTTTCAAGACAAATGTTAATTCCAGTAACTATCCATTGAGTAATTTCTGGCAATTTTCCCTAAAACACTGCTATCAAAAACAATACCAAATTTAATGAATTATTCATCTAATCCAGAATAGCAATTGTATTCTGTTGTAAGCGTGACTCTATTTATGTCTGGCTGCTTGTTGCATGCTATTCTGCTGTTTTGCTGAAACTCATGACCTTCAGCTGTTTTTTTCTATTGCCTCCTTTTCGTTTGTAATTGGATTTGGTATCTTCAGGTATTTTGAAAAAAAAAGGCAACAGCTGATAAATGCTATTCTAAAACCAGTACTCACAAACATGTAGTGATATAGCAAAGCCAAAGGTGCTGCAATATTTCTGCCCACTGTGTGTCTTCAAAGTTGAAATGTACCAAAATTAGCAATTAGAAAAAAAAAAAACCACTAGGAAAAGACGATAGCATGGAAGCATGGAAACAAATAAAAAAGTATTATATAAATTGTGACAGCAGATAAACAGGAAAGCTGCTTCTTGGTCCCAGAAAACTTAAAGCACTTCTCATTCTGCATCAGCCAGATGTCTGTTTATTTTTCTGTGTGCTGTGGTTTAGCCCAGCCAGCAACTAAACCCCACTGTCCTCTACTTGCAGGGGATGCGGAAGAGAATTAAAGAGGAAAAGGGAAGGAGACTCATGAGTTGAGATCAGAAAAATTTAATGAAAATATAAAAATAAAAATAATAATATATGAATGTATATATATATATGTATAAGGATGGTAATATATACAAACAAGTGATGCACAGTGTAATTGCTCATAACTCGATGACCAGGGCCTGTCCCATCCCAGCAAACAATGCCAAAACAGATAAATCCCAACACCGCAATCCTGGCTAGTGAGAGGCCCGAAAGAGAACCAGAGAGAGAGAGATGTCCTGGTTTCAGCTGGGACAGAGTAAGCTCTTCTTTTTTGTAAGTAGAGGAGCTCTGTGTTTTGGTTTTAGTCTGAGACTTGCTCCAAGAAGAACACTGACAGCGCACTGATGTTTGTAGTTGGCACTGAGGTCTCCAGGACTTTTCAGCTGCCGTGTTCTTGCCATGTGCAGGAGCACAACAGGATAAAGGGGAGCATGGCTGGGATGGTGAGGATCTACGACTCTCCTTGTGATTTGTACTTAGACTTAGAATTGAGGGCCAAACTGGCCAATTAGTATTCCATATCATGCATGTACATCACTCGTTTGGATATATTTATCCTGGTACATGTCCGTACATATATATATTGATAGCAGTAGTAGTAAATTGTTCTTATCTCAACCCACGGGTCTCTTTTATTTTTTTTCTTCTCTAATTCTCTTCCTCATCCTCAGCAGGTGGGAGAGGATGCGTAAGCAGCTTACCCTCTTTACTTTAGCTGCCGGATCAGCCTAAACCACGACAAGAGAGCACTCTGAGACACCAAGAGTCAGAGAGAGCACTCGGAATAGCAAGCGCCCTTCTTTCTGATCAGCCCCCATCTGTATACTGGGCATGATGTTGCATGGTATGGAATACTTAATTGGCCAATTTGGCCCTCAATCCTAGGTCTAAGTTCAAATCATGAGAGGAGTTGTGAACCCTTTGTCCCAGCCATGCTTTCCCCCAGCCTGTTGTGTTCCTGCACACTGGCAAGAACACAGCAAGATGTTATCCATGAAAGCTGGATAATATTCAGTCATCACCTCCACCAAGCTCAGGAGCAGTGCATCCCAACAAAGAGGAAGTCAGGTAGGAATACCAGGAGACCTGCATGGATGAACGAGGACCAAGTCAAACACAAAAAGAAGGCCTATGGAGGGTGGAAGCAAGCACAGGTAGCCTGGGAAGAATACAAAGACATTGTCCGAGCAACCAGAGATCAGGTTAGGAAAACAAAAGCCCTCATAAAATTAAATCTGGCCAGGGACATCAAAGGCAACAAAAAAAACTTCTACAGATATGTCAGTGATAAAAGGAGATCTAGCGAAAACGTAGGCCCTCTCCAGAAGGAAATGGGAGACCTGGCTACCCGGGATATGGAGAAGGCTGAGGTACTCAATGACTTCTTTTCCTCAGTCTTCACTGGCAAGAGCTCCAGCTGCGCTGCCGAGGTCACAGAAGGCAAAGGCAGAGACTGTGAGAATGAAGAGCCGCCCACTGTAGAAGTTCAGTTTCAAGACCATCTAAGGAGCCTGAAGATCCACAAGTCCATGAGACCTGATGAGGTGCATCCGTGGGTCCTGAGGGAACTGGTGGATGAAGTTGCTAAACTGCTATCCATCATATTTGAGAAGTCATGGCAGTCTGGTGAAGTTCAAAATGACTGGAAAAGGGGAAACATAGCCCACATCTTTAAAACAGGAAAAAAAAGAGGATCTAGGGAACTACAGGCCAGTCAGTCTCACCTCCATGCCCGGCAAGATCATGGAGCAGATCCTCTTGGTGAGTATGCTAAGGCACAGGGAAAATAGGGACGTGAATGGTGATAGCTAACATGGTTTCACTAAGAGCAAATATGCCTGACAAATCTGGTGGCATTTGAGTTTACAGTGGGTTTACAGTGTCCATGGATAAGGGAAGGGCAGCTGAGATCATCTACCTGGACTTGTCCAAAGTTATTTGACACTGTCCTGCATGACATCCTTGTTTCTTAACTGGAGAGATATGGTTTTGATGGATGGACCACTCAGTGGATAAGGAATTGACTGGATGGTCACACTCAAAGTGTTGCAGTCAACGGTTCCATGTTCATGTGGAGACCAGTGATGAGTGGTGTTTCTCAGGGGTTAGTACTGGGGCCAGTGCTATTTAACATCTTTGTTGGTGACATGGACAGTGGGATTGAGTGCACCCTCAGCAAGTTTGAAGATGACACCAAGTTGTATGGTGTTGCGGACACGCTGGAGGGAAAGGATGCCGACCAGAGGGACCTTGACAGGCTGGAGAAGTGGGCCTGTGAGAAGCTCATGAAGTTCAACAAGGCCAGATGCAAGGTCCTGCACGTGGGTTGGGGCAGTCCCAAGCGCAAATACAGGCTGGGAGGAGAATGGATTGAGAACAGCACGGAGGAGAAGGACTTGGGGGAGTTGGTTAATGAGAAGCTCAACATGAGCCGACAATGTGCGCTGGCAGCCCAAAAGCCAACTGTATCATGGGCTGCATCCAAAGAAGCGTGGCCAGCAGGTCGAGGGAGGTGATTCTGCCCCTCTACTCTGCTCTCCTGAGACCCCACCTGGAATACTGCATACAGCTCTGGAGTCTCCAACACAAGAAGGACATGGAGCTGCTGGAGTGAGTCCAGAGGAGGGCCACGAAGATGATCTGAGGGCTGGAGCACCTCTGCTATGAAGACAGGCTGAGAGAGTTGGGGCTGTTCAGCCTGGAGAAGAGTCTTCCAGTACTTAAAGGGGGCCTACAGGAAAGCTGGAGAGGGACTATTTACAAGGGCATGTGATGTGTGGAAACAGACTCCACAACTCAGAAATTTGTAAAGTAGGTATGTTTATCGCAGCGCTGGGTGCACGGGGGATCACTCCACCATAGACGTGCACACCCGCCGTAGCAGTTTTCTTGTATTTATACAGACATACTCATACCTTCCTCCCCAGAATGGCAGTCTCTCCCAGGAGATCATTTCCATAGTCCCTGCCTCAGGATCCGTCTCAGGATCCTCCTTGACACGCCTCCTGGTGGTCGTGGGCAGGGGTCTTCAGGATGAAGGCCGTATGTCTTCCTCACTGTGTTATTTTTCACCTCTTCCCTAGAATTCCTGATTTGGCTGAGCTTGCAGAGCCAAACCAGTTCCAGCCTGGCCTGGCCTTGAGTGGACATCTGGTTGTCTCTTACTTGTTATTGTTTGAAGACAAATGTTAGTTCTTGTTAGTCCTTATCTCTCCTATTTGTCTTTCTTTCTCCCTACGGGTGTATAGTACATAAGCTAGTCTTTATCTCCCTTCCTTCCTACGGATGTATGGGTCATGAGTTACAACCTTGCTAGCATTTATTTTGTCTCTCTTACCGGCCTTCTTTTCGGGTAGTTAGTATTTCACAGCAGGGATTAGTATTTCATAACTTCTAATATTTCACAGAGCTAATATAGTCTTATGTAGTCTTATGCCTACTCTTACACCTATCCCCCTATCACATGTAGTGATAAGACAAGGAGCAACGTCTTTAAACTGAATGAGGGGAGATTTAGATTAGATATAAGGAAGAAATTCTTCATTTTGAGGGTGGTGAGGCACTGGAACAGGTTGCCTAGAGAAGCTGTGGCTTCCCCACCCCTGGAAGTGTTCAAGGCCAGGTTGGATGAGGCTTTGAGCAACCAGGTGTAGTGGAGGGTTTCCTTGCTCACTGCAGGGGAGTTGGAACTGGATGATCTTTGAGGTCCCTTCCAACCCAAACTGTTCTATGGTTCTATGATTCTAAGCTGAAAAGTCCTTGAGGCCTCAGTGCCAACTATAAACATCAGTGTGCTGTCAACATTCTTCTCATAACAAATTTCAGACCAAAACCAAAACACAGAGCTCTTCTAGCTGCTGAAAAGAAAAACTAACTCTGCCCCAGCCAAAACCAGGACACTGAGAAAAAAAGAAGTCTGGAAACAAACATGCAAAGAACAACAATAGCAAAAGAGAATAAATGAGATCAGAAGTAAGTGTTGGTTAGTTACAACACTTATCCATGATCTTTTTTCACATTCATTCAATTGACTGCTCTATCAACCACTCAGAGGAACACTTACACCACTAGACTTGTGCTGGGTTAGGTAACTCTTGACACTGCCTGTTGAAGCTGCTCCTTTATGTTAGTATATACTCCATTTGCAAGGCGGCTCAGGATGGGAAGTCTTCAGTATCTCCAACATGTGCCCTAGTCTGGGTTAGAGAGAAAGCTGATCTCAGATACCCTCTTTCAAATTCAAATATATGTGGAATATCGGGAATTTCTGTGTGCTCAACTGCAAAAGTAAAACATGAGCATGTGCATTCACAGCCTACGACTAATACCAAATGTGGGTGCCATTTATCCAGTCTGCTTCTAGCCAGTACTTTGTGAAAAGAAGCTACAGCCTTAATCTTCCTGTCATGCCACTTTCTGCTGGGCCTTATCACAAAAGCATGGGCCAAGACAAGGTGATCTCTTCAGGCCCTCTCAGTTGCTCTGCTCCGAGACTGATACTGAGGCTGTCTCTACAAACACTTGTTCATCTGTTCTCACAGGTTCCCCAAAACAGAGACTCTGACCAACCTCACCAATTTATCTAGCACTCCCTAGTTTTTTCACCAGAAAATTTTTCTTGCCGCTTAATCTGAATGGTACTTGCCACAAATTTAATCCCATTACATCTTGTTCCAGCAGGGAGAACAGATAAGCATCACTGATTTTGCGGCAGTCTGTACATATGGAGAGACCAGTGTCCTCTCAGTTCGAGCACTTCATTTACCTGTTCCTCAGAGCTCATGTTTGCCAGAGAGGTGATGATGACCAGCCCTCTCTCCTGGCCAAGATCTCCTCTGTCTGTGCCCTCCCCAACCTGTCAATGCCTTTCTTTAAGCACTGTACCTAAAACTGGACAGAGAATTGCCAGTGCAGCCTTGCCAGTGCAGTGGGGTATCAGGCACCTCTTAACGCAGTTTCTCCATGACCTTATGAGGTCTATGAGGCATGAGGGTGCTACAGGATCTGATTCCATTAATGACCTTTACCTAGACATAACCCCTTTGCACTGCAGCTAAGAAGGCGGCAAAAGCAAAGAGGGAATATTTGTAGTCAGGTCCTCAACTCTGAATGTTACTGAAAGGAAATAAAAAGCACAAGGAAGACTCAGTGACAGATAACTTTCTCTGAAAGCAACTGTCAGGGCACAATAAAAGTGTGTCAAGAGATGGGAGAGAGTAAGACTCTCAAATGTCCCAACCCCCACACAGACTCCCAGATCAATCCCACCAGCACGGCAGTGGTAGAGAGAACAGACCAGCAAACTCAGCCACTTTAAAGCCCAGCCGTCCTCCCTGCTGAGGTACTGCTAACATGAGGCACTCTGCCAAGAAAGCCATCAGACTGGCAGGATTTTCTCGCATCCACTTAACAAATGGATTCTGTGCCACTTGCACTGTTTGGTGCCCAGAGGTTAATCAAGAAAAGAAGGGTGGACAGATGGGAACACGACTGCCAGGATAGCATGTGGAGGCAAGGCTAGGTCCAGCAGCAAAAGGGCATGGAACCAAAATTGCAGTGGCCAGAAGGCTGTTTGAAAAGCTGGGGCAGCAGGGACGGGCCTTGCTGTCAGCATCGCTCCACCACATTCCCTTGCCTCCCTTCCAGCTACATCTCTTCAGCTCTCGTATCTTTATTTCTTTTCTCCTCCCAACTGAGTAAGACATTTACTGACAGTCCAGTAAAGATTCGAAGCATGTATCAGCCTAAACCATTAAGCCAGCCTGCTTATTTACATACTTTGGTGGACTGAGCTGTACTTTTTCTATGCCATTCAGAAAAGTAAGGACATTCTCATTAAGACTCCACCATAAATTTGAGATTATCAAAGACTCCTTTTGATCAATAAATATCAACCAGGAAAACAATACGCTTCCTTAGAACCCATGTTAGAGGTTTATTGTTTGTGTTGGAGGCTCAGACTAATCAGGAAGAGCTCAGTCCTGGCTCCTTTACAATTACACTTAAGGTTCTTGCTGTATTTCTGAGTATCTCTGACCTCAAAATAACAATAACTATAAAATTTGTTGTTATTTAAAACAGGAAACTAATCCTGAAATGATCCATTCTGCATTTCTCATTGTTTTACCTGCTCTGCATAATCCTGTATCAGCTGAGTATGAACTGGAAAACAAAGTGAAGGTGACATTCACGCTCCAAAAAAGAGGAAAAGGAAAAAGTTTTTCAAAAGAGAATTACAACTGTGAAAATAGCATGTAATTCTACTCCCACCCATTTGTAAAATATGCAAAATGTGTTTGGTGCAGTAGATACCATTCTTGTGCCCCTGAACAGTCATTTCCCTAGAGGAAGGACACATAAGAGCACATGCCTACACTCCTGCACCGTAAAGTATTATTACTGAGTTTGTAAAGACACAGAGAGAGTCGGGATCACTTGATGCAATTCTGTCTCTAATCTGAGTGTGATTTCAGCAGAAATAGCAGAAGACACAATAGTAATAAATATACTTTCAGTATCTCAGGGTCACTCTATAAAATTCAGGGTAAATTTTCAGGGTAATCTGAAAATCCCCTTCCTTCAGGTCAGTGTCAACATACAGTCTAGCTAACAAAGTTCAGCTGCAAATTAAATGATTACAGGCGTAACTAAACTAATGAAACTGCTTTGGTGCTCAGGATTGAAGTGCGCTTTTTATGTTGAGCTGTGAGGAGTTCTAAATGCATAAATATCCAGACTTCTCTTTAAGGAGGTCATCGCTACTCATATTTCCTCCTTGCAACCATACCTAGTGTGCATTGCTGACCTTCTAAATATTTCTAACAGTCTTACCGACAGCACCAGCCCTTTCAGAATAGGTCAGGGCACCTAAGGATTTTCTTCTTCAGCCTGTACATGCTGCTTACGTTATTCTCACTGGACTGGGTAAGCTGCTCAGTAGAACCTTAATCCATACATAAATTTGCTAGTTATATTGTCATTGCCATGGGGAAGGAGGCATACATCAGAGAAATTTGCCGAGTACAAAACAGTCCTCAACCAGAGAAATATAGATCCCTTATCAACTTAAAGCATGCATAATAATTACAAATTTGAGAATGGATAAAGAGTTCAGAAATGGACTTTAAATTAGTTCTGATACTAGGAACACTTATTAAAGGTTATAAATAGTTTTGTTAGTATTGTATAATTTTTTGAAGGTCAGAAAGGAATCTGTTTTCAAATCATTTGGAGGCTGCCAAAAAATTACTTTATCTCTAAATTAACGACATGTTCAGACAATCAAACAATAGTTGTCATGACTATCATTAGAGTATAAATCTAAAACTAACACCGCTTTTACTCACAGATAGCTCTAATAGCTATCTTCATGGCTAATTTTATCCATAGAACATGAGAAAAAACACGGAGCACAACCACAGGGTAAATCTCAGTTCATCTTAGGTAACTCTCACACAGTTCTGCTGAAGAAGGTGAGTCAAACCTGAGGGTTATGGAAGGACTACAGAATTAAGTAAAGCCGATCCAACTGCAAGAAGACTATGTGGAAGAGGAAGGAGGATCAATCACTATAATCGCGTTAATCCTTCCTTATTGCTCTGCTGAAGACACATGTGAACTGCAGACAACTTGACTGCTAGGGCTATGGCAGCCTCAACTGCTGCACATGGTTCTTCTCAACAGTGACAGTGCCCATCTCGATATTTCGCCTGAGTCTCTTGATTTGTTTCTTAGATCTAAAGTAGACATAAACTAGTCATCAAAATCCAGAGCCACAGAGAATCAAGGAATGACTTCAAGTTTAGTGGACTTTGTGTCTATATGGAATACATTATTTTGTTCACATGATTCTTAGCCTCCATTAGAATTCTGGAGTTTAGGAGGATGCACAGAAGATGACATTATGTTGTGGTTAAGTCAGACTTGATCCACGTAATCTGCTGACAAACTCAGATGCAGAAATATTTTATTTCCATCAGATATGTAAAGGAATATGCATGTATGTGCACAAGATTTGAGTTGGGGAAAAAAAAAAGTGGTAAAAATGGAAAGACTTTGGGAAGGATTTAAAACCCTTGATATCTTGATATCTCTGCAAAGCTGGTCTGCAGAACACTCTGAAATTCATTTCACTGTTGTTCAGAAAGGAACATTTCTAGCATGTGTAGCCATCATGCATATGTACATGAACAAGCAGCCTTTCTTTCCCTCTCCAGCAGATTTTCCCTACCAAAGTCCCATGCTGGAGTACATTATAATAGAGGTATCAGAGTGGTCCTCCTGGCATCTCAGCTTTCCTGATGTTGCATCCACATGTTGGGCATATAGTAACTACTCTGCCATCTTGACAACCCTTCAACAGAAACTCTGGAATACAAGGAATTACTAGAACCTTAGAAAAAATAAGTTTCCTTTGCCTTCAGGCTTAATACCTGTAAACATCAATTTTGATTAGTAAACTCAAAATTTAGCATGAGTAGAATTCAAGTCTCCTTATATTGTTAAGAGAATTTGAATTAAGAAGTGAAGACAAACCTAGTCCCACTCTTTACTTCAATGTTGTTTATGCAGCTTTCCTGTCTGTAAGCAGGTGTTGTCATCAATGGTTATATCAAAGACCATTTTGAGTTTAATATTTGCAAGCTATTCTCTTTTTTGTTTTGTTAGCAGCTCCTCTTGTACATATTAATTACTGCAGACCTCTGCCAACATGTGTTAATATCCAAGCACAGTCTATTTCAAAGGGAAATGTCAAAGATTAAATTCAAATGAAGGGTGACATTTCAGTCTGAATATTTCATGTATAATGGTTCTTTTCTACCTTCTAGAAGCTTCAGCTGAGGGAAAACTGTCATATGTAAAGAAAAAGCTCAAATAAAAAGTTCACTTCGTTTTTTTACATAATAGCTAGGTCTCCAAATCATCTTTCCAGAAGGAAAAAAACCCCATGACAAAAAATACCAGAAACAAAATTAAAATCTTTCAAGATACACATGCTTTACTTGCCAGGTGCTAACAGAGAACTGTCAGAAAAATAATAAAATATATCTCATTCTTCTGGCCTTTTGCTTTTCCTGACTGCATGCTTGGGCAGAATACATTAATAACCACTTCTGCTTCTCCTAGACAATGTTCATGGCTTTCAACTAATTTGCTCTTGTTGGCAGTTTTCTAAGCACGTGTCAGGAAGCAGCAAGGGCAGGCTGCTCTGCAAGTCAAGGTGAACCAGGACCAAGCATCACAAGGACAGCAGAGGCAGCGATCCGCTGACAAAGGCACAGGTCTATCACACCCGAATAAGGAGAGCACTGTGGGGCTGGGAGAATGACCTGGGTGGCCAAGGGACCTGTGTCTGCCACACCAGCACTGGCAATGAAGCAGGTCCAAGGTCAATACAGGGAGCCAACTCAGCAAGTCAAAATCAAGGCAGTATGGGACTAGGAACAACATTTCTGTAATGTAGGTCAGGCAAAGACCGAGGGTGAGAACTCCTCTCAAAAGCAGATCCTGAGAGAAGGGAAGATGAGATCCCTCATCAGGGCTTCTCACAGTCGCACAGCTGCCCTGTCAGAGCTGGCTGCCTTTCCCAGTAGCTGAGCCTCCAGTAACACGGAGAAGCTGTTGATATACTCAGCTCTGACAGAATGGTCAGGGAGAGGAATTCACTGGGACTACTTTTGGAAGGTGTATAGAAGAAAGCCATGAAAATCAAGATGATTGTTCACAAACTTAAGTTTGCTGGGTGAAGAATTTGTAGTTTCATTGAAAACATTTTGGTGACCTCTAAATTGAAGAACATAGCTAGATAAAGCACTAGCCTCAGGAGAGTTTTGGATTGACAGCTCTGTTCTTCCTTGTGGTCTTCTCAATGGCCGTGTTATACCCATACAGATTTTAAAGCTCCTCTGAATTCACAAAAAAAACCCAACATTGAAAGTGGTAGATAAGTTAGATCTGCAACACTCTTAAGAGAAATGTCCTTGGGATTTTCTTGGTTTCTCTTTGGCTGCTTTTCTCCTCCGAAGAGTCTTTGTGTTACTAGTATGGTATTTGAGGAGAAAAATATGGAAAAGACAATAGCTGACTCAAAGATCCAAGATTTACAAAAAAACAGGGACTTGAAGAGACAAAGAGGGGCCTATTGTGAGAAAAGGGGACTGAAACACAAACAATGGTTTGGTTTGGTTTGGTTTTTTTTGCTGTAATGCCTTAGACTTATAGACTGGTAGAACTAGCACTCTGAAGAAGCAGCTATGAGAGTCAATAATAGCCCTAAGGAATTTGACAGCACAGGAAAAATGATTGGGGTAACTATCGAGAAGGTGATATTCACGCACAATATCTGTATGTGAGGCCTACTAAAACTGAAAAACTGCATAGGCAGGAATTAATATCTTTATTTGGAACTACTCTGAATATCAGAGTCATTTGATATACTGCATCAGTCAGTTTCTTGGTGTTAACAAGTCCCTAGCTGATTTAACTAAGCATAACCGAAACATCACTTCTCGGTTTGATTTTATAACACAGCCAGTATTACTTCTCAGTGTATTCTCTTAACATTTCTAACCTTGGCTTGATATCTCACTAATATATAACACTATAGCAGTGATATTTAGGTTCCCTGGTTCTCAGTGGGACTCAGAACTAGTCCCACTAGCCATGTCCTAGCAAACTGAATGGTAAGCAGTGACTAAACTCAAAATATAGAAGCTCAAAAGTTCTGCCTTTCAATCTTGGGCATTCTGTAAACACAAACTGAAGAGTAATTCTCAGTCATTTGTCTAGAACCTTCATGAAATATTGTATTGTATCTATACAATTGAATAGAGGGTAGAAGAATCTGAATCACGTTACAAAATTTAATAAACAATCACGTCGTTGTTACAATGATAGCTCAAGAAGCCTCTAAAATATATATTTACACTAATCAAATATCTCATGTCTTATTTAAGATCCGGAGGTTTATCTAAAATGGACTATTAATGACCACCATTCATTCTTTTTTAAGTAATATTCTTGTCACTCTAAGAAGTTTTATAAGAAGAAATAGACCTTATTCCCTTGTCTGTATTTTGTCACAACAAAGCATATAGTCCCTATATTCATTTTAACTGGTAGATATTTGACATAACAGCATTTTGTAGATTAGAATTTGTATTTGTTTTCTACTGCTATTGACTTTCCTTGTTCAGATGTTTTTAATAAATTCTACTTCGGCTAATTGATTCTGAGAGCTGTCTATTTTTAGAAGATGCAAAACGTGACCAATAGAGTAGAACTTCAGTGAGCAGCACCACCATGTTGCAGTCAGAATAGCAGTGAAGTTCAATATGGCTGAACGCCATTTTCAAAGGCTATTTGTCTTTGACGTTCCATCCAGAGCTGTGTTAGACTATTCTAACCACCAAGGTGTTCTTCCACCTTCCAGCATGTTTATAAGCCAAGCATTCAATATTGAAAACAGAAACACATGTACAAATGCGTTGACTTTACATAAAACATTAATAGGATTATATTAAATAAATCTCTTGTATGCATGAAACAAAAGAGCAGGTTGTAAATGGCCACAAACCAGGCAAGTGATGCTAGGTATTGCTGTGTCTGAATAAGACCATCCGTAGTGTGGTCCCTCACTGGGAGGGAAAGGCAGAGCTCTCCTCCACCTTCCTGGCCCTGCTGCCTAGCCCACAGGAGGCAAATGGTATATGTGGGTCCACAGCACATGCCATACCATCACAGATGGCAGCACAACCTACAATTGCCAAACACACTGAGATAAACCTCTTCCCATAACTCCCTGAGAACAAGTAAAATGCCCAAAGGAATCTCCTGTGAAAGGCATCAGGAGATGTCTCTTGTGCCTGGAGCACAGGGCAGATGCAACAGAGGTACTACATAGCAGAAGGGTTTTTGCAGGCACTGTCTGCTCTCAGGCAGCTCCAGGAAAGACTACCTCAGACTTTGCATTGGGCAGATTCACTTCAAGGCATGCAGAATTAGTCATGCACACGACTGTACCACTACACCCAAAGCCTCATTTATGTTTCTAATGTATTATTCCTGATATTTAATCCACAAATAGTATTCAGGATCTTAGATTTATTTTGTCCTGCTCTTGGAGTGCTATTTCTTAATGCAGGCTTTCACTCTGACCAGCACCGATTTCCCACCTCTTCCTTTGGTGTTTTGAGCTACATCTCCATACATTTTCCTCCAGGAGTTGTGCAGCTGCAGGATATCGATAACCTTACAGAAGATGTTGCATGACTGATTCACATCTATCGCTGCAAATCAAGGACAAGGAACTGAACTGGCTGATAAAAGTAATTGCAATTTTCCATTCCTGCTTCACAAGCAAGCCAACCAAATGTGTCATTGTCCAAAAAAGGTATTCAGATTAACTGGTGACTTCTAAAATAGAAATAAATAGGCATGTACTGATCTGTTTATAACAAAAATAGAACAGAAAAAACTCAGTAGCTCATCACTGTGTGCACAGTCTGCACAGTTGAACGTTTGAGCTTACCACTTTCGTCGCTAAAATAAAATGTACCTCGAATTCACAACAAGAACAACAGGACAAATCTTACATTCTTGATATCAATAATATTTTGTCTGCGCAAAGCGTCCTCAACACCCTGAACCCAAGCTACAGCATCTGTATTTCTCCTGTGCTATTCAAATTTAAATAATAGTGAATTCAGTGGGTATTAAAAAACTCTGATCAGAAGATCCTGGCATAATTAGTAAGACATCAAACAAACCTTTCAAAGAGGTTGTTTATGCTTTCTGTTTTCATTTGCCTTGTTCCAGACTATTAAAAAACCTTCTCTTCTTCCTTTTTTTTTTTTTTTTTCACTTCTAAGTCTCTTAAATTTTAACCTGTGAAGAGAAATAGCAAAGGCTGGAGATGTAAATTAATGTACCCTCTGATATTTTTTCTAAGTATTTTACTGACAGATAGGTTCTCTCTGAGAACCTGGCCAGCTGCAAGTTTGTTACCACGTTGTATTTCATAACAAAACACTATCAGTCAAAAAAAATAATCATTTCTATTTTAATACCTGTCACCCCTAAGAGTCCCAAACTGCAAATTTACAGTCTCAGGACTGTAAATTCAAGCAATCACTCATTCACTGCTGCTATTCAGTCTTGACTGGGTAGGAGCACAAAAATGATGCTGAAACAGCATCCATATTTGGAAAGCTTAAGGCAGGAAATTTTGCAGCCCCTCATAATCTATGTAGATGGCATTATTGCTGTGCATGAATTTTTGAAGTATTTTAACTTTAGTGTGGAATAAGAGTTGCTGCTAAAGGAAGTGATATTGTCATTTTTAAAACCAAATCACAAATAACTTCCTATCCTATCCTATCCTATCCTATCCTATCCTATCCTATCCTATCCTATCCTATCCTATCCTATCCTATCCTATCCACTGCATGTAACTTCCGTATATCTAAAGGACATCTGTGAAGTTCACTCAAGCAGCACTATGTACCCTTCTCTTGACTCTTGCATATTTTCAAGAAAGACAGCAGGATACATATTTTGTGTATCTTTCCTGTAACTCATTTCTGTTATCACTTTATGCCTAATGTCTTAACAAAACTGTAAAAATTAGTAAGAATTATAAGAATGAGACCAGTATTTCAATATTTCTGGAAAGCTTCTGGAAAATTAACAAGATTTAGGATTCAACATGCTCTTCACTAGATTTTCATCTGTCTTAAGGTAAAATGTCATGACAGTGCTGTTATTTTGTAGGAGAGAGGCACATAATTTCTTCAGATTAGTAGCAATACTGACAATAGTTCTCTCCTGTGTTTCATCCAGCATTTGCACTGCTGCATTTTCCATTTAATTTTAGCTATTATTGAAATACTTCAAAAAAATTTAAGCTAATCAAACATCAGATGTCTCCCTCAAAGCAGAAAATTTGAACCATCAATTACTTGGATTTTTGATGCAAGTGCACAGTTTAGTCAGATCTAACTAAAAAAAGAAAGAACTGAAGTGCATTTCTGTGAAGTTTTGTGTTATAGGAAACCTATATCAAAACTGGTATTGGCTTTGAATTTGTAGAAAAATCTACAATTATATTTCTCATGAGTTGACTTGAATACTAGAAGAATTGGCTTGAATATAATTGAGGTTTATATTCAAGAAGAGAAACATCAATTTGTATATACATATATACGAGTTTATATCTATGTGTGTGTGTATGTATATATATAAAACCTGAGTTTATATTCTGTGGCTTACTGCAAGGCTGACTGTAAGTCAGTGCTAGACTCTTCGCAAAACTGTTTGTATGTGCAGCCTTCAGCTGTTCACATTTTGGGTGTTATACTCCTTTGGGAAAAATTGGTCTATACTAAATGGAATTCTTGACATGAAAGTTTGTTGTATTAGAGATGCACACGCAGATGCACACACATACGCAAAAACAAATTGTTAGCAAATGGACCAAGCTTGGAAAATTCAGCTAATTACAATGAAATCATCAGTAAATTAACAGGTCTGATTTCTTTTCTACCTCCTGTCCAAGCCACTGTGCTATCGAAGCCGTGGGAAGTCTTAGTGAGGAAAAGAGAAATTGAACCAACTGCTGTTTGCACTATGTTTTGTGAAATTAAAAAAATTTTCTCCACTTGTAAAATATGTTTGATTTAGAGCAATAGCTCTGCTCTGTTCAGCACCCTGCTATGGAAATTATGGATGTACTTTTACACTTTTGTCCTCACATTTTGCTGCCATTAAAAAAATTCTCTAGAATGAAGCAAGCTTTTAACTTTCAAAATTTAATTAAAACATGCTTGTTTGTATGCTGTGTGATATCTTATGACATGACAAGAATATAGAGCATTATTTATAAACCACTTAATTGACATTGTTTTTATAAATGTGCAGAAAACGAGAATAAAAGTGGTTTTATCACTTATCTTTTAATGTGCTTAGTGAGCTATTTTTCCCTAATGCATCATTTATCAGCACTACATCAAAATATATTAGTTTAATTTCAGTATATCATTGGATCAGTTCTGTTTCTTGTTGGTATTGCCATACGAGAGGTCTGAAATTTTGCAATCTATGTGTCTTTTCTATACTACAGATAAACTATGTATTTACCTTAGTAAGATTTCTATGATTGTTCTTATGTTCATCTTCTTCTAGCTGCCCCATAGGAAGCACCAGTGACCACTGACCTTTTTGCTGCAGTTTCTGTCCTGAGGTAAGACTCAGACAGTTGCTTCTAGACCATGAGAGGAGACCTATAGGTTCTTTTTGAAATGCACACATCCTTTACAAAATAACTATTCAGATTCTAGGCATCTACACCCGGAGCAAACAAAACAACTTTCTTCAGACCATGATTCTGCCTGACTGCCCACACGATTAACACAAGTCCACTTTGATAAGAGAAACAAAATGTCTAATTAACTCCACATTCAGAAATCTATCCCATGAAAACAGAATTTACTTAATTACATACAAGAATGTGCCATTGCATGAGTATTTATGTTGTCATCATGAAAGACTTGGCAAAGTTAGGCATTATTCACACGGGAGATTCAGGTGGTATTTTGCTCTCATGTAATGGAGCTAATTCTTCGTAGTGTGTTTATGAACTAGCAATAGATATTAACAATGACCCCAAAGGCTTGCAATTTTTCGTTAACGTGTTATAGAGCATGGTATCCTCAGAACAGTATCAATTAATGGATATAAAGCGTTAAGAGAGCTGTTAATGAATTTGATAGAAACACAACACTTTTGTAACCCTTGTGTGGGAAGGAAGGAAGGAGGAAGTACTATTATTTATAGTTAACAGCCTTTTTCATGTCCCACAGTGCACCTGTGTTGCCATCCCACAGCACAGCTGAGGGGGACAACTAAGTGCTGTTTGCAACATGCCCATTGCAAACCAATCTGCATCAGTATCACAGCAACTTACAAGACTACCAGTCATCCATTCTTTAACATACACATAATTCGAACAAAGGTCCATAGATAAAACATGAGATTTTGGCTTACCATCCTCAATAGGATTTCAGTGTGATAATTTATCTGGAGAAGTTTTATTAAACATAAGTAAATGCTTTGCATTTTTGCCCTTGGTAGCCTCCTTATGAGTACAGTCAGAAGAATAGAAACTAATATTCCACTGCATTTGTCAACACAACTGTACATAATAACCAAGTTCAACTCTGCTATGACATGAACTAGTTCTACTGTGCTATCTTCAGAAGTCCTTAGTCTTTTGAATAAGCCTAGCACGGCTCAGTAGACAAGATTCAGAATCAAACCAGCAATTTGTGGAACTTCTATTTTTCAGGTAGTTTGGTATACATGATCTTTAATCAGGTCAAGTTTTTCCAACTGTGTATAGTCAAAGAAAAGTCACGAAGAAATTATCATTTGATGAGAATATGTAAAGCTTCTATACATGATCAAATTTTCTCTGATTTGCTCTGGTCATTATCTGGTGAAAATTAGTGGGTCTTTGGGTGGAACAGCAGGAGAGCGTGTTGTAGGTCTGTTTTAAGAAGTCAGTTAGGTTACCAGAAAGCTACAAGGTGCGAGGAATCTATACTGTATTTAGGAGTTTATCAATGCTGGTTAATAAAATCTACAGGTTTGTAAATTATTTTAAAGGCTATCACAGGGATTTTCTGTTTGTGCACACAACACTGGAAGAGAGAATTCAGGTACTTGGAAGAGTTGACTGGTCTGTTATTTGTTGAACATTCCCTATGAAGAAAATTACTTTAGGGTTTTGCCTTTTTTTTCCCAGATATTACACTGTTTGCCCACTGCCCTTATCAGAGTTGGGACATTGGGACATAGCAGCACAGTCACTGAATAATTTCCTAGGAAAAAAGTAAGGAAGATGTGTGTCGCTTTGCAATTAAATATTAAACCCAATGTCACTTAAAGACAATACTTTTCTAGACTATCTAAGGAAAGATTATTTTCACATATTCAGAAGGATCCATCAGCATAAACAGAGGAGCAGTTTCTTGTTACTAGTCCTCTTTAATCCTGCTCCTTTTTTTCCTCTTTTTCTGAAAGCTATTGCATATTGAATTAAAAACTAACCACCTCCTTTTTCTTCTCCTTCCTATGGTAAAATGTTCTTTTTGTAACAATATACAAAAATAGACACCAGTGAATAACAAACCAACTGTACAGCTACGAGCAAAAGGTCTCTCTTGCCCTGCCATGGAATGAAAAGCACTTCATTACTGGCCATGCACCCATCCTTCATGTCGGTTTATGTTTGGTTTCACACCATAGCAGCAACAAAGTATTTTTCCCACTTACAAATAAGTTACTCTTCAAGACTCTCCTTCTTTCAGATATCTCTGTTTTTTCCTCTAACTCCTTCTGAAGTTTGCTACATCCTGATTGTTTTCCAGTTTAAGCCTAAAAATCTCAGTCATGCAAAACAGCACCTCTGAGAGCAAAATTCACATTAGAATAGATGCAGCAAGGCGCAACGAGGGCTGTTGATGCAATTCTTTTGCCGAACTTACAGAAGCGCCATGGCCTATGCCAGCAAGTGGGAACCTTCCTCTAAATCACTTCCATATAGACAAATCTGAAAGAACAACAGGCAAGAGTCACAGTAGTTCATCTAGTTCATCTCAAAGCAAAGTTCATCTCAAAGCAAAGTAGTAGTTGATCCAATTGCAGACTGATGTATTGATTGTGTATTACCAGCAGAAGATGTCTTTGCACTTATTTTCTTCAAATATCAAACTTCAGAGTAAAACCATGACCTTTCATCTGCAACTGTTCTTAATTAAGCTCAAGAAAAACCTTTATTTCATTGTAGGGAAAGAAATAGATCAGTACAAACAAATTTTTCAATATCACTAAACTTGGCAAATTTTAGAGTTCAATCAACTATTAAGATGGAGAACTGGTGTCTCAGGGAAACTGAAGACTAGTCAGATTTTATTAGATATTTCAAAATACTCCACGAAGATATCATGTAGCCTACAGACCACAGAAAAATGGGAGAGGATTTTCCTTTCCTTACAAAAGGATTCTATTCTAAATGCAGGTAGTTGACTCAGTAACAGGTATTAACTATGCTCTTGCAGGTTAATATTTGTTGCATATCCTTAAACTTCTAACAAGCTTGAAGACTAATTTCTTTATTACAGCATACAATGACTTCTATGAAATATGTGAGGTTCCACAAAATTCTTCAACAGCCAGGACATTCATTCCAAACAGAAATATAGAATAAGTCTTACTAAAGCAAGAACCCATATTTCGCTGTAAATAGCATGTTCATCACCAGGGAACCATCACAGACTCTGGCAGGGCACGGAAGTATAGTTCTATTTAATACAAATTTATTTGTGGAAAACTAAATTAACAACGTTCTTATTCTGCAGTGTTCAAAGATGCATTAAATTCTTATTGTTCAGCCTGGAGAAGAGAAGGCACCGGGGTGATCTTAATGCAGCTTTCCTGTACTTAAAGGGGACCTACAGGAAAGCTGGAGAGGGACTTTTTACAAGGGTATATAGTGACAAGACAAGGGGCAATCACTTTAAACTGAAAGAGGGCAGATTTAGATCAGATATAAGGAAGAAATTTTTCACTCTGAGGTGGTGAGACGCTGGAACAGGTTGCCCAGAGAAGCTGGGGATGCCCCATCCCTGGAATTGTTCAAGGCCAGGTTGGATGAGGCTTTGAACAACCTGATCTAGCGGAAGGTGTCCCTGTAAATGGCAGGGGGGTTGGAACTACACGATCTTTGAGGTCCCTTCCAACCCCTAACCATTCTATGATTCTATGATTAATGTTGAAATACAAGGACATGGAAAGAAGACAGGGAATTTCTTTCAGGGCCTTCGGTTTTACAATCTGCCAATCGAACGTCCATCTCTTGGAGCACAAACTTTGTTCCATCAAAAGATGTAGCTCTTCTGATCAGTTGCTTTATATCTATGCATACTTGGGTTAACAGCGTATATCTGTTGGCTTAGGGTAGATACTAGATCTTTGCAAGCAGAAGACACAAAGTTTTCAATCCTGTGGCCAGTACAAGGAGGGCTACACTGAAGTGAAATGATTGCAAATCATTTGTTTTCCTTTAGTAACTGGGTATAAATAAGAAACTAGACTCCAATAAACAACAAGGTCATTTTAATTCTAGTTAGATTTGATGTATCGCTTCTCTTAATGGTGAATGTTTCCCTGCTTCCTGTGAAACCCTCTATAATAACAAAGCTTTCCTTCAGAGACTTACACATATTTACCAAAAAAATGACAAAAGCTTAAGTCATTAGAAACGCATATTCAAAAAGTTGTATCGTCTGTATACATAATTACCTCAATTTGTGGCTCATCCTGTATTGATTTCTTGAACTCAAGATATTCTCCCCAGAATCAGGAGGGAGGATTTTTTTCAGAGAAGTGATGTGTCAGGTAACTAATAAAATACAATTTAGAAGATCACAAGACCTGCTCTTAACCCCGTCAACAAGCCTCGTACCTGCAAGAGGTGCACATCTGGAGGGCATCACCAATTCAGGAAGAAATTTTTCACTCAGAGGGTGGTGAGGCAGTGGAACAGGTTGCCCAGAGAAGTTTTAGATGCCCCATCCCTGGAAGCGTTCAAGGCCAGGTTGGATGAGGCTTTGAGCAACCTGGTGTAGTGGAGGGTTTCCCTGCCCATGGCAGGGGGTTTGAAACTAGATGATCTTTGAGGTCCCTTCCAACCCTAACCATTCTATGATTCTATGATTCTATAAAGCTGGGGCTAGGGAACATCTGCAAAAGCAATGTTCTCTGGGAGATCAAAAGAAAAGTGGATACATTAGCAAAAGTGGAGAAAAATCTGCATACAACACAGTTAATAGAGTTTTAATTTATAACAAAACAGACCCAATCTTTGTTCAAAATATCACACATCAATGCCATAGTTCAGAATTAGTGATATTTATACACTGGAAATCTGATCTGAACTATCTATACAGGCTCACAACATTACACTACACTTCTAATTTTTTGAGAAACGCAGAAAAGCACCTTTATATCTTTTTTTTTTCTGTATCGTCCTAGTGAACAAACTTAGTAAGTGTGAGCATATATATTACTAAGCCTCCACCTTACTCTACCAAATCCTGAGTTCTGCTTCCCTTATAGGCCACAAGATAGAAAGAAAATTGCTGGTTTGCACCCACTAAGTGGCAGGTTGTGGTAAATTTACTCAGCACATCCAATAACAGCTGCAGAACACTCCATTCAACTCAAGAGGCTTCAAGTTCACAGCCGAACTGGGGTTCAATTTTTACTGCAAATTGCCATGTCATCTTTCCCCTTCCAAATTCCTTTTCATTAGTCACAAGTGCAAGATATAACACAGATGATGGTGGTAATCTGCGTAGCACCCCAAATGAAAACCAGGCTGAAACCTGAACTCTATCACGTAGTAATATAAATGGTGTTTATTCAGTGCTTCTATTAGCTGAATGCATTTTTAAATAGCAGCAGAACAAGGACAACTTATCAATTCATCAATGTTATGTTCAATGCATAGCCAAATGTGCCATGAAGCAAGACAAACACACTCATAATGAACACACAGATTAATGAACCGAACTCACATAACCTTTCTTGACTGCATGATTTCCTACTCAACAAACTATCTGAATGATGTAAGTGCACCTTTTATTAAGTAAAATATTATTCACCATGCCTAGAAGTAGTAAGATCTGGTTCCTAAGTAGAATATTTGTTCCTGCATGCATTTATGTTAATAAAAACATTAGGTTCTCACCGAGATTTTGGGCACCCATTACATAAATTTAAGAACTCCTCTAGTTATAAAATGCAACATAATAAAGAGAATTAAATCTTTGCAAATTCCTTCAGCCTTAGCCATCATCCATACAAAATAAAAGTAGAAGTATATGGTAAACTTCATATAAAATGATACTTCCAAGTAGAATTAGTTATAGGCAAACATGTAAAACAGGCAAGGGACAATTTTGTCAAAAAAGCCACTGATTTGAAAAGCATTGCTGTATTTCAAACTACAAAATTCTACTTGATAACTACCAGGGATACTTACCATACTGACAAAAACAGAAATCTAAACAAACCAGTTGCACATCAGAATAACTATTAGTGAACTCACCCAGCTTTTTAACATGTAATCAACAGCCAGAATTCAGAAATTTCTGCAAATTTTGCTCCAAATACTAGCAGTAGCATAATGAAGTCTTAGTCATGGACCAGACAGTCAGTGAGATATTTGCAGCAAGAAGACAGCCTTTGTCCCACAGGCCTGACTTCTGATTAGTTAAGTCATTGGCAATTTTGTCAGAACACAATGAAAAGCTGAAGCAGCTGTTTCTACTACAATAGGGATACGACACTTTTCCTCAAGAGAAGGCACCTTGAAAAGCTGTTGTGATTAATAGAGAGTAATAATGGAGGCAAATGTTTACCCCTCATGTGGAACTAGAACATTACAGTCTCTGTGTTGCTTTGATTACTCCTCAATGCACAGAGAAATCCCTCACAACATGTATTCTCAGGAGATGGTCACAGGAGGTCCTGAGCACACATCACACACACCCCTGGTTTTCACTGCTTCTGCTTGAGACTTTCCATCATAAATACGTAATCCCCACTCTTCTACTCCTATGACAAGCAGTTTTTGAACCACTTACTGTTTCACAGGTGCCTACAAGCTGATGGAAAAGTTTGATTTCTCTTTGTATTATGCAGGTTGCATTTCATAGCTTAGAATATATCCACAAGTAAATAGCAAAGGTTTAAAAGGGGAAAATGCAAACAGAGTGCAGCTGTCTTCCTAATAACCTCCAATAAAGTCTTCTACTGGGATGTTTTCCAGCCTACAAATCCCTTCTGTGTAGAATAACATTAAAAAGAGGAGCATCATAACCATCTAAACATTTTCTTTATAGGCCATGTCCAGAAAATGTTGCAGCTTTCCCAGAGGAGCAAATAGAAAGTCTTTGATGGAGAGACATTCACTGAGAGTAGACGTTTTCTGAATTTGATGTTTGCCTTCTGGAAGTTTCTTCTGTGTCATAGACATTGTGATGTGGTAAACTCTATAAAAAGTGGTATTCTCAGCAAGGAATTATTTGAATGAGGTTTTATGTCAGCGATTTTCCATTATAGCGTACTAACTGGCAATAGCAATGGCTAAACAATGCACAATGCTTGGAACATAGTCATGAATAATACCTGAGCCTTCCAGCACCTTAATTTTCTTTCTTCCAATAATGCGTATGTGTACAAAGAATCCCTCCAGTATCCTTTAAAATTGATTTACAGAATTGTAGCTTTTAGTACCAGTAATGATAAATTCTCAAATTACATATGTGTTCCTGCTACCTCATAACTTTCTGGCAACCTAATAAACTTATTTTAAAAGACCCACAGCAAGCTCTCCTGCTGTTCCACCAGAAGGTATATTAATTTTCATTAGGTAATGATCAATACGAGTAGGACAAAATTAGGGCTGGGTTTCCAGTCAAACATGTGTGGCAAAAATATTAGAATCATGTTCAATAAAATACTTAGTCCATTTGTGTCAGTTGCACTAGATTAGACAGCTTTGAGGAAATAAAAATTCAAAGTAGAAATTATTAAAATTCTTTCTGAAATTCACTTCAATATTACTTTTAAAATGCAACATTTCAAAAGGCAGAAATATATTTTCCTTCTTCTCCCAAGCTTTTGAAACTTCCAGGATATCTAAAATACCTCAGCTATTCACACTGTTCAAGATACTTGTGCTGTTCATGAAAGCATATATGACTTGTGAACACCTTGCATGCATACACTATAGTAAATCAATGAACTCAGGATTCCTATCTAGCCAAATACCTAAAAAACATACATTAAAAAAAAATGAAAAAAGAAAACCAAAAATAAACCTTGAAAGTCCAGTTCTGTGTAGGGAATGGAAAGGAAATCTAGACTTACATATTCTGCATTCTTGTATTAACTTGTAGAAATCTTGCTGCAGAACTAGACCTTATAATAAGAATTTGGGTTATATCAGTCTGAAACACCTTAAGATTTAGATTCAACCCAACTTATTTCAACTTATACCCCATTTACTCTTGTGCATGATGAGCTTCTAGACAGATTCGCAGTTCGTGTCATGTGTCCCGTACAAAATTCAAGAATAGATAAATCTTCAAGCCATACAACATCTCCAATGACTTTCTCAAAAAACAAGTTTAACTCCAAGGCATTGCTTTAGTTACATTTACTCTTTCAAAATTAGAGAAAAGCTGAGGAGGGATACAACCTTGTGAAAGTCAAATAACAAACAACCTTGTGAAAGACCAAAGAATTTTCAGAAAAACTATGCGAAACATCCCTACTCAAAAATAAATTCAATGTCGCCTGCTGTACAAGCTGGTTTACATTCATAATGCTTAGATCTGTGTAGCACTGAATACCAGCTGTGAGAATCACAAAACCACTTCTAAGAAGGTAATGAGATATTCCAAATCAGCGGTAGTAAGGACATAGTGCTACGCATAACGGGCCACAAGAGAAATGAAAAGAAACCTTCTTCGTGGTAAATGCTGTAACTGCTTCCTCCTGAAAGTATCTGGTTTATGTCTCTAAATATATTCAAGTACAATTATGGTTATGTATGCTTGAAAAAGCTTTAGTTGCAGCTGCAGCAGCAGCCAGTGTTCTATAACCAATTACTATACACAGGACTTGTGTGAACATGCACAAAGCATTTACTAACTTTAAACCCTTTCACATAATTGAGTCTTTGCAAGCAGCAATTTTATAATGACGTTGTATTTCACCCCCAAGTTATTTATATATTTGTGGTCTGAACAAAAAGCCACTGCAACAGGCAATCTATAGGCTGTCACAACTGGCTTCAAATCCATTCTTCTTTTGTGCACAGAAGAGCACAGTGCTCCTGGTTAGTTCACTCTGTCCTTGGCAAAGGCCTGGAATGACTGTCCATACCCCTTACACTTCATTCTCTCTGGTCCATACCGAGTGATCTGCGGTTTACATTCACAATTAAGATACTATAAATGTCCGTGTGGAGGTGTTTGAGCATATGGCTACTTTACAATGTTAGGTTATTTCGGCTAGAGTAGCAGCTGACAATTCCCTTTGGAGAGACTACCCTGCCAGGCATGGTGTGAAAACAAAACAGAAGGCAAGTACTACTGCAGATATTTTTCATTGTAAGTTTTTTGTAAGTCATAATTGGCCTAAACTTCTTGGCTTTTCACCTGTCTTCCCATGATTGACTGAATGGATTTAGTTTGTTATTTCATGCCAGAAAATGGGGATCTTATCATGCCCAAGATGAACTTTTTAAAGAACACATTACGTGTTTCAAGATATTACTCCCACTTATATAAGACAGCACAAAAAAAAAAAAAGCGCCAAACAAACCCTGAAGTCCCCCAAAAAGACCATGATCATGCAGAGAAGTCATTAAATTAAACCCACAAGATTAGACTAATAATCATCTGACTCTTTTAATAGAAAACTTTTTTCCTTTAGTGATGGCGGGGATGTGTAACAGTTGCTTTTCAGTAAAAGATGAAGATTGCTTGACAAGAGACATATTCAGTAAGCAAGTCATATTTCTGTTCTTATTTAACACTTATGTGCAAGGAGAAGTAACAAAATGACGTATTACGCCAGTTAGTGTTTAAATATGCAGTCGCAATCCTGCTTCAGGATGTATCAAAGTGGACTTTAAAGAATAATTGAAAATTACACAATAAGGGCTTGAGAGGAAATAGTAGCATTATAATAGACTATGCAAGCAATAATAATACAGCTGCTGCCATTACTTCTGAAATTTTACAGTCATTATGGAGATCTATGGATGTCAGTTCCTCAAGATCAAGAAAAAGGCTGAAGAAAAGATTAGTCAAGTGTTGAGAACAGAAACTGATTTATTTCTAAAGGGCAAAAAGTATACTGGGTATGCATATTCTCATTCCACAGTAATGTCAGTTCACACACTGTGCATGGATAAGTTTATGCAAGAAACAGGGAAAAATTTAATATTTCCATTTTTATCTCAACTCAGACTGAACTGTGAATTTAATTTGTCAGGGATTGCTTGTTTTTCTTTATAATTTCTTTTTTACTGGAAGATAAATTTGTAACTGGGGCTATTGCTAGAAATGACTACTAATTAGAAAAATCTTTCTTTCATTGTTCAGAAGATATGGTTAAATCATGAATAATTTAAATTAGGTATAACATTCAACATTAATATTTTTCTTAACTATTAACCATGATATCTTCTCTCAACTACTAGTAAATTCATCATCATTTGGAACCTCTTTAAAAGATGAGAGCTAAAGCTCAACACATTTAGTAATCTGGTTAGGAAGAACACTCCTCCCTGGCAGAAGTTAAAAGCCATGGTCTTCCTATGGTCTTTATTATCCATAATTACAACAAGTATTAGATTCTTTGTTTTTCAGAAGGACTCACCTTACAGAGTCCATCTTTTAAAAGCGACATTCACTACATTCTAGTGTTTCATATTGGTAATTTAACCTACATTTTGTACGATCACATCATGCAAATGTATTAAAATGGCTTTCTCTTACAAACAGCCTACAGCTTCCTGACCTTGTGTACGAAACACACGTAGATTCATAAATGTGTCTGTATATATACATATATACACATTTATGTATACATATATAAGTGTTGCTGACTCAATTAATCTCTGTCCAACACAGGAAGAAATAACTGAAGACTCAACCGATGTCTCTACCATCACTCTGAAGTCAAAACGAACTATGGGAAGATGTTAAAAGTAGTCTAACATGGGAAAATTTGTTAGTCATCAAATGAGACAAAACAATCTTGCACCTGCAGCACAGACTGCTCAGCAACTTGCTACATTTTAGAAGACAGTGATAATAATCAGGACACTGACTAGTAAACATGACACCAACTAGTTTGATATGAAGAATCAGGGAGGAATTTCTCCTCAAACCTAATGGCTTTCGGAACACTTCATGTCAGCTAAATTCTCTGTCAAGAACTATGTAAAAGCTATGTAATAGAATTTCTGATTAAAACTTTGGAGCATGAGTTCAATCTCCTCCTGTACTCGGCACTGGTGAGGCCATACATCAAATATTCTATTCAATTTTGGGCCCTTCACTACGAGAAAGACATTGAGGTGTTGGAGCATGTCCAAAGAAGAGCAATGAAGCTGGTGAAGGGTGTAGAGAACAAGTTTTATGAGGAGTGGCTGAGGCAACTGGGATTGTTTAGCCTGGAGAAAAGGAGGCTGAGAGGAGACCTGATCACTCTCTACAGCTACCTGAAAGGAGATTGTGGCAAGGCAGGTGTCGGTCTTTTCTCCCAAGTAACAAGCAATAGGGCAAGAGGAAATGGCCTCAAGGTGCACCAGGGGAGATTTAGATTGGGTAAATGTCTTCGCTGAAAAAGTTGTTGAGCGTTGGAACAGGTTACCCAAGGAAGTGGTTGAATTACCATCCTTGGAGGTATTTAAAAGACCTATAGATGTGGTGCGTAGGGACATGGTTTAGTGTTGGACTTGGCAGTGTTAAGTTTACAGTTGGACTGAATGATCTTAAACATCTTTTCCAATCTAAATAATTGTATAATTCTATGATTTTTAGAGCTGCAACTGCCTGGTAGCACAGGGGATTTCCTCAGGGGTCTCCAACAAGTATGTCAGTTTCTCAGACAGAGGAAGAGTTCAGTCTGGCTCCTCCTAGATGACTGGTTATTCCAGCCTGAGTGAAAACAACAGACTGGACCTTTTGTTCCCCTGCCCCTTCTTCATTTGAAACAGAATGGGAATACTGTATCAGTCTCACATGTTTTTCCAGACTGGAAAGCATTTCCTACCCGGAACTATTTCGAGATGAATAATCTTGTTAAAAGTTAATTTCTGCTAATTACAAGGCTTCTGTACTTCTCTGGCTTTATGCCAGTTTTTCTGAAGAACTATAAAAATTAGCTTGTCTAAAAATTCAATTCCCCATCTACTTCTGGTTTTTAAGCAGTGTGCGAACTCTGCTGTTTACCATGTAAGTTTTGAGACCGTGTCTTGCTATGATACCAAATAAAAGGAAAATAGCTCGAAGCATCCAGCTCCGTACAAACGGTAGAATCACTTGAAGTATGCAGTTAAAAATGAGTTGGGGCAGTCCCAAGCACAAATACAGGCTGGGAGGAGAATGGATTGAGAGCAGCCCCGAGGAGAAGGACTTGGGGGTGATGGTTGATGAGAAGCTCAACATGACCCGACAATGTGCTCTTGCAGCCCATAAAGCCAACCATATCCTGGGCTGCATCCAAAGAAGCGTGGCCAGCAGGTCAAGGGAGGTGATTCTGCCCCTCTACTCTGCTCTCATGAGACCCCACCTGGAATACTGCGTTCAGCCATGGGGTCTCCAGCATAAGAAGGACGTGGCACTGTCGGAGTGGGTCCAAAGAAGGGCCACGAATATGATTTGAGGGCTGGAGCACCTCTCCTGTGAAGACAGGCTGAGAGAGTTGGGGCTGATCAGCCTGGAGAAGGCTCCAGGGAGACCTTCTAGCAGCCTTCCAGTACCTAAAGGGGGTCTACAAGAAAGCTGGAGAGGGTCTTTTTGAAGGGCCTGTGGTGATAGGACAACGAGCAATGACTTTAAACTGAAAGAGGGTAGATTTATATCAGATCCAAGGAAGATATTTTTTACAATGAGTGTGGTGAGGCACTGGAACAGGTTTCCCAGAGAAGCTGTGGATGCCTGATCCCTTAAAGTGCTGAAGGCCTGGTTAGACGAGGCTTTGAGCAACCTGATCTAGGGGGATGTGTCCCTGTCCATGGGAGGAGGGTTGGAACTAGATGATCTTTAAGGTCTGTTCCAACTCAAACCATTCTATGATTCTATGATTCCCTTTTTTTTTCAGAAAAACAGCAAACTAAGCAGCATTTAGCATGATGGTACATATTAGAAGATTAGCTGTAAAGTCTACTTTAAATAGTTTCTCTCTTCACTTCAGATTTGTGTGTGCCATTTAGACAATTCTGCTCACTGACAAGGTGTTAGAGTAAATGAAAGGTTGGTTAGAGGCTACAGATGAGATTCAGGGTCTTATCTCATTATATGCACCTGAAAGCTGGGCATCTCATCTAAGCTGGCTGAGAGGGCTCCTTCATTATAGGTAAAGCAGTCACCCTCGAATGGCAACACATTTTATCATCCTGTTCCTACTCTGGGAAAATATACTTTACTCCACTGATCACAGAAGGAGTTTTGGTCCCTAACTTTTACGTGGTTAAAATTAGATTATAGGAACCTGTGATAGTTTGATGTGTGGGGGGGTGTTCTGGTGGCAGGGGAGGGGATTTGCTCCCTGTGCCACCAGATCTGAGTCCCATCCCCCCCGGGGGAGGTTGAGCCAAGGCGGCGCCTCTGCGAATTGCCCTATTTAAGTTGGAACAAAGGGGCGGGAAAGGGCTTTTTGCTCAGGAGCGAGGAGAGAGCAGGAGGGCGCTGCCCTCGCTCCCGGCTCCCGGCCGAGCGGCCGCTCGGGCCCGGGCCGGCGCCATGTGCTCAAGATGGCGCCGGGGGAGCCGCATGGGGGACTCGGTAAGCAGCCCCACTCCCGGGGTGCCCACCGGGCCGAGCTCCTCCAGAGAGGATTAATATCTAAGAGAAAACAACCACAACGACCGGGTCAGCCAAGATGGAGCAGGAGGAGGTGTACTGGAGCTGAGGTTTCCCTTGCAATCGGTGTGAGATGGCAGGCGGCCCCCCTGCAGCCAGGGTGTACTCGGCGGAGCAGCGACCCACTCGTGGCCTGTGGAGAAACCCACGTCGGGAAGGAGATGCCTGAGCCCAGGAGAGGTCATGGAGCAGGGGATGCGCGACCAGGTACTGTTGATAATGGGGCATGGAATGCACGACGAGGTCGTGGAGGCATCTGGAGACCGTGGGACGACCCACGCCGACGCGAGTGGCAGCAGCTCCCTAAGAGGCCGAGACTGGTAAAGCCCGAACTGGTGCGATCCATGGGGAGGATTGCAATCCTGCGGGCAGGACTTACTTTGGAAAAGTTTGGGGACTTTTTCTTCGTGAGTAGGGGATCCACCGAAGCAAGGGAAAAATGGTGTAAAGACTCCTCCTCCTTTAAGAAAGGAGCGGCAGTTAACAACATGGATGAACTGACCTGTACTCCCCCATTCCCTGTCTCCCTGCGCCGCTGGGGGGAAGACAGAGCCAGGAACGAAAGGAAAATAGGGGGTGGGGAGGTGTTGTTTTAAGATCGGGCCTTGTTTTCTCTTTCTCCTCTCAAGTAACCGGTTTCGTTCCCTTTTGTCTTTTGTTTAGTAACTGTTAATAAATTGTTGTGTTTTATTAAGAAAGCCTGAGTCATGTTTTGCCCGAGACCATGTTTGGTGCGTGCTCCCTTTCGGTTCTTGTCTCGACCCTCAGTCCAAAAAAAAACCACGACAGAACCCTATTTTCTCTTTCAAGAAAATAGAGAAAATTGTTGAAAATCTTGCATTCCACACAATAGATCGATGGTGGTTGTAGTTTGCATGTATTTGTTTCTTGATTTCTCATGTCTAAACTCATTCAAACCAGAAAGATAGATAGCACTTTTTGTATATGGAAAAGAAAGCACAGTAAATTCAGGTCAGATTTGGTCTGATAACAATATGGCTTTTCTTAAAAGGTATGCGGTATCTTGCTGGAGAGTCAACAATAAGCTCTGGGCTACCATCACAATATAGTTATTCAGAGACAAGGTGGGCAGAAGAAATTACATAATAGAGAAAAGAAAATTAATATTTTTCTCACTATGACTCTCATTCCTTCTTTTGCACATAATAAAGAGAAAAGAAATAATAATAAAAAAAAATGGTTCCCAAAAGTGGTCCCCATGGTCACTTCCTTCCAAAAATGGCTCCTTGGAGTTTTTGTTTTCATTGCAGCAGATAGAAACAGCTGCAATTTCTGTCCAGATAATGGCACTCACCCTTTAGGCCATTAATTCTGCATTCAAACAGGAAAAAACCTGCTTTCATACCAAATTATTGCTGGCGTATTTGCTGCCTGTCAGTGAGAAACTAGATTGTGAACAGGCGATTTTTGAAAATAAGACTGTCCTATTAAGTATATACAATCATACTTCAGTTAATGCAAATAGTTCTGTCAATAGAACTATGCATTCTTATGTCTGATCTTCCATCTTTCAGAAAAAGCAAGCTATTAATAAGGGTTTCAGTCATAACAGAACAATTCCATGGTACAACAGTACTGTGAAAAAATAAACAACTGCTCTTTTGAAGTCCCTCTTGAGTGCATTTGCAAAGTGGTGCTCATAGGTGAACTGGCATTCATGACTCCAGAGACCGAAAAGTGATAATAAATCTATCGTGCCTCCAAACTCTACCCTAAATACAGAGTTACTAAATTCCTGGTTGAGATGCTATGGCACTTATCACTTTGCTATTTGAAATACTTGAAATCTCTCAAGTTCCTAAACACAGGCAAGAGGAAGAATTCACACCACCGTGTAAAAACACACTCAGGATGCTTCCTGCCTCAAGAAGTGTGTAGTCTAATGCAAAAAACAACTGAGAAATTAGGTAAGACAATACTAAGAAATAAAAACAAATGGCAAGCAGATGTGTGGTTTTCACACAACAACAACTCGTCTGTTGCCACAACATCTGCAAACACTTGAATGACAGAGAGTGTCAAAAGGATGAGAATGAAACAAGCTTTCAGACACTTACGAGAGCTCCTCTCAAATTTAAGTAAACACATGAGAGAAAGTGCGGTTCTTGTCTTGAAATAAATATCAAAAATTAATAGAACCTCTAAGGAGACACGTTCAGAAGCAAGATTTGATTTCTCAATACAAAGTAATAAACAAAAGATAAGCAAGGGAACATGAGTGCTTTGGAAGTTAAGATAACACATGTATGATTGATGTTACAGAGAAACACCTCACACAGCTGAAGGTAGAAAAGTTGGTCAAAACTGATGTTTGTGCACTCTGCACTGCTACAAAGGGTATTTCTGGAGGCCAGAGAAAAGCCTGTTGCTGTAAGCAAGTGGTAAGGAGATGAAGAGCTAGCTAAAGATTTCAGCTGCGTGGCTCCATGAGAAAACATGTTCTACAGAAAAAGTCTTCAATACATGTAGCTTGGGTACCAAAACCTCAAGAGGAGTAAAAGAAAAATAACAGTAAAAAGATGAAGGAAAGATTAGCTGGGAAGGAGACAGTTACATTGCACTTCATCAGTATGATATCTCAGTGTCACACTTTAAAGAGTGAAAACTGCAGAAGATGGCAATTTGAGGAGTAAGTCAATAATGGCAAGCAGCAAGTGAGAAGTACGTCAGTTATCAAGGAAGGCAGAAGAACAGGAGCTGGAAGAACAATGCCTGATGTAGCATTAACCACGCTGAGAGACTGACGACAAAGCAGAGGCAGAGACATGGTCACCCAGAGAAAAAACAGAGCCCACAAGAGAAGGCAAGGTTGCAAGCTGGCAGCGTGAAAATTGTGAGATGGGGACTAAGACCCCAAAAGACAAAGATGAGCAAGAAATGGAGAGAATCTGCAAGAATATTCATAGAACAAAAGATAACATGTAGACAGCTGAGAGGAGATGTGAAAGCATCAAAGCTAGAAGTGTAGAGGTCATGCAAAGACCGAGTGACAGGCATGATGACAGCCTTCAACTCACAATGATGAGAGGGAACCAGTTATGGTTGAAGTGGGAAGACTCAGCACAATAGATTGGAAATGAAGTCTCATAGGTGAGCACAAGAACTGAATTGAGGCTGCAGGACACATAAAGAGGATAAAAGTAGAGCTCAGGGGACTGGGGAATCGACACTGAAGCTCACCATGGAGAAGGGCCAGAGGCTGCCAGAGAACAGGTTGTTTCACACATTATCAAAACAAAACAAAATTCACCACAAAGCATGCTGCCCTGGCAAGCTGTGGACACAGACAATACCAGCAGCTTCAAAGAGAGACTGGACAAATTCGTAGACAACTTCATCATAAAAGATACTAATGGGAAAAGTCAGAATGCAATCTCTTTAACGTCATAGTACTGGATACATGGTACTCCTCCAGTCACTCATTCAAAATGTCTGGCCAAATCTTGAGAAGAAAATTTCAGTCAAATGCAGATAAAACATAAAAGGTTGTTATGGGTATTACAGAATATTTTTCTACCAACTTAACTCTGGAAATGGTCTGGATTATTTTTTTCTGAAACTTTTCAAAGAATAAATAATTATAGCCTGAGTTTGAAAGGGGTATGAGAAAGAGATCTCAGTAACAGAAGCTTTAGTGAGGAATCAACCAGCACTACATCATCCAGCCTAGGTTAAAATCAGAGACAGGTTTACTTAGATGGTAAGTTAATTTTGTTATTCTGTTAATTTTTTGATTGTTTTACACAGTCTTTAGCAAAAAGGGATTCTTTCATCTGTTTAATTGTTACTATATTTAATCACAGAAACAATTTTGCGAAACAATTTTGCACAACAATTTTGCAAAACTATTTCTGGTAGAAATGTTAGTCCTTGTTGATTCACCTCAGGAGACTCCTCTTGTCCAGAAAGGGACCGAGGGTGAAGGGAGGGAGATGAATGTTCTAGTTTCCATGCAACTGCATCAGTATGACTTTCAAGGAACATTAAGTCTGTTCTTGCACTTCTCTCAGGAACGATTCCAGGAAAAGAAATCGCGCACGTAATTTTTGAAGACACATTCTTCTCTCCGCTGACACAGAAGAACAGGTGCTTCCCTTTGACATGGAGATGGGATTACAACTTCACCTATTGAAGACACAGAAAATTAAGAGAAGAGTACAACTAAAGGAAGATGTTAATAAAGACAGTGCTTGAGAGTCTTACTCTAGGATGTCTTTATGCAGCAGTAAGTCAGCCTTCATTATACAAATTACTACAGTGCCTAGAGGCACCTTAACCCCACTTTGTTAGACCCACAGTCCTCCGTGGTTTTAATCCTATATTTACACTGACTTTTCTTGAAAGTGTGTTCGGTCAGGTGTAAAACAAAGAAAAGTTGACAAATGTGAACACAGCACAGGAGCGAAACAGGGTGGGGAGGAGGTTATTGCAGCTAAACAATTAATTAAGCAGTTAATTACCCAAAGTACAAATCTAAGCATATGTCTGATCTATTCTTTAACTCAAGCATGCACATCATCTGCACCTTTTGCCAGGGTTTTGATCCGTACAATGGAAGTACGACATCTTAAGATCCTTCCATGCCTTCACCATTGTTTTCCATCAGGTTTACTGAGAAGAACACAGAAAATAGACGACCATATTTGATGAGCCAATGTTTGCAAGAAAAATAAGACTAAAAGAGTGACACAAATTAGAAGTAGTTTTATAGTCATTAAAAATTATTTTTTGCAATGTAGCATCCAATCTCTACATTCCAAATCCAGAATATCTATCTTTTATCTCTTATGTATACATGTAGCACTCTTCACAAGTGCTGTGCTGAGTCCAGTCTGAAGATGATGAATTTTCATTTTCTTATGCATCAGGAAGTTCAGGAGGAGACAAGGGAAGGGCAAATGGTGGCTATATACTCTGTCAATCACTATGGGAAAATGAAGTGTACTATCAAAATCTAAATTAATCATTCTTGAAACCTTTGGGACTTTCATTCATTAAGAAGTAAATTCTTACTGAGAAACACATGGAGGGTGTCCCTGCCCATGGCAGAGGGGTTGGAACTAGATGATCTTTGAGGTTCCTTTCAACCCTAACCATTCTACAATTCTATGATTCTATCTAAGCTAAATTTGAAAAATGCAATAAATAAAGCTTAAGTTTTCCTATTCAAGTTCTTTCTACAAGTACGTGGCTTAAATTCAAGGGTACAAGAGAAAGACATTTCAATAACAAAGCTTTAAAAAGCAAGTAGAAATCTTTAATATTCTAAATAGTTTATAAATCATAGAATCATAGAATCATAGATTTTATAGGTTGGAAAAGACCTTAGAGATCATCGAGTCCAGCCGTCCCTAATCCCTCATTAAACAATGTCCCTAAGCAGTTCATCCACCCTTTTCTTAAACACATTCAGGGATGGGGACTCAACCACCTCCCTGGGCAGCCTATTCCAGTGGCTGACAACCCTTTCAGAGAAGAAATTCTTTCTAACATCCAACCTGAATCTCCCCTGACTAAGCTTATACCCATTTCCTCTTGTCCTATCACCCATCACTAATGTAAAGAGCCCTTCCCCTACCTCCCCACCATCCCTTCTCTAGTACTTGTAGGCCGTAATCAGGTCTCCCCTCAGCCTCCTCTTCTTTAGGCTAAACAGCCCCAACTCCCTCAGCCGCTCCTCATAAGTTTAATTTTCCAGCCCCTTCACCAGTTTAGTTGCCCTTCTTTGGACCTGCTCCGGGAACTCAATATCTGTCTTAAAGCGAGGGGTCCAAAACTGGACAAAATATTCCAGGTGCGGCCTCACCAGTGCTGAGTTCAGGGGCACTGAACTATTTCAATGAAGTAGTTGAATCTGTATCTCCATAACTCCAAGAGAGTTTGTTGATTTACTTCTTACCTTTTGAAAGGGTTATATATATCCATGTACCTATACTATTTGTACGGTTATTGTGGTAATGCTTTTCAATCTGCTGTTTTTCTGTGGACTCTGGCTCCCCAGTTTTCCCAGGACAGCAAGCTTCACTCACCAGAACTTGACTGGCAATGACCACATCAATACCTTTGAAGAATTTTCTTTGCCAAGCTACTCAACTTCCAAAACCTGAACCTAGAATAGATATAAAAACTGAAGGGATAACAATAACAGAAAAGGAACAGAACCACAAAGCTCAAAACTGGAGCCTTCCTATAGAAGCGATAAGGTATTCCTCTGAGAAGATGAAACAGAGGCTTAAAAAACATGTGCTCTAGGCATATACGTGTTTTGAAGAAGTTCTTCAACACTGTTGTATTCAGACAGTGATTACAATGTTCCCCTTCCTTGACTGTAAGCAGATAAAATTTCTGGGAAACCAAGGCATGAGGAGTAGCTGATATGTCAATGTGTACCCAAGACTGCATCAGGAGCTGAGCCAAAAGCTTGTCTAAACGCAACCATGGAGAAACACTCTGACGTCTAGACACATTGAGAGGAAACTCTGACATATTTTAAATCATAGTGGGCCCAAAACGTTGCAGTTGGTGAAGCAAACAGCTGTAACCAAGATGCTAAGTCTGCAAGTGGGAGCATTCTGGAATTTCACTCCAAAGGCAGCAAAAAACACTAAGTTATGCGCTCAAAAGCATGTCTCCAAGAAAAACTAAGGGAAAAGGTGCACCTAGTCCTTTATCAAGGACAGATCCCTACCTGGGAAACACAGGAAAAGACAGGAACAAAACAACAAAACAAAACAAAACAAAACAAAACAAAACAAAACAAAACAAAACAAAATAAAACTCACAATGGCAAGCTGTTTTCTCAGGGCCTCAGTCTTAAAAGACTAGTTTATTTTTCTTCTGAGTTGTTTGAGCCCCCAGGCATCATCTTTCCAGGGGATTTTAAGAATGCCACCAGGAAGGTGGCATATATATTTACTTTCTCTTGTGCACTGGAAAAAGCTGCACAGATAGGAAGATAAAAGCTTTAAAAGACTATAGGGAAAAAAATCAAGATGCTGAAATAGAACAGACCTGAGGGAAGAAAGGATATTTCAGTGTTGACTGGAACATGGTTGCAGGAGTCTGACCAGAATGAGAAGCAAGCAGAAGAATGAAGAAACAAATGAAAGAAAACAGGAAGGGAACTGGCCTGGAGGAATATTTATCATCAAAATAGTTTTGAAGCAAAATTTTCTCTCTTTTCAGTTTGTGTGTTTCTGACCTTAAACAAAAATCCCTGACACACATTTTCTAATCAGCTGAATAGTATCTCTCTACCTCAATAAAAGTCTAAATCACAGTCCCTCTTAGAAGACACAGCCAAGAATAAATTTGTGCATTTAGGTCACTTTTGCTGAATTTAATCTGCACAATATCTGTAGTGGCCAGCTCCTTCATAAAGCTAAAGAAAACACAACACGGATAAAAGATATGTTAGTTTAAAGTGCATTATAGAAAGCTATGATTTAAGAATTCAGAAGGACTGACAATATTGATACAAAATCTACTCACTTATGACCACAATCACTGGAGATATTAGTTTATAACAAGTACTTACATGTGTGAATAACTCGGAAAATAGAAGGTCATATTCTACCTAAAAATGGTTTAAATTTCTGTAGCTAAAGCCTCCTGCTGACATAATGATTTCAAGTATATCTAAGCTCTTACAAGACATCTGATTGGTATTATAATCAGAAAGTGGAGGATCTAAAAAAGACATTAGCAACCAGTTGCCCTCTTACAGGATTAGAGACCTGGTGAATTCCAGGAATATAATCATCTTTCTGCTATAGACTCTGTCATCATTACTAGGCAGAGGTATTAGGAAAGCAGCAGGCAGCTAACTGAGAATGTTATGATAAAAGTCTGGAATCACATTCACTTGAAAAACATAAGAATGACGAAGTAGTCCTGGACAAACATTGCTCATGCAATTACTTTCTTTCATGATTAAAATTAGGCATGTAATTGCACATAGATTTACATACCTCCCAGGAGCACTTCCAGAAGTTTTTCCTCAGCAAAGAGTATAATCATCTGTGCTTATAACCATGTTCTCTTCAGGAGTTAATATGTATCTTTCATTAATAAAAGATTATAGGAAGGAAGATGGAAATAAGATTCTGATCTTCTTCAAGTGATGTCAAGAGATTAAAAAATAGAATAGTGCTGTGACACTATCTTACCTCTCGGAATTATCTCCCACCCTTACAAGAACATGCCAGCTTCACACATAACATGCATTTAATTATAAGAGAATTAAATTAATGCAGTCAAGAACCAAACTAAATGAAAAAATGACCACTCATTTTTCCAAGTAATTCCCTACTTAGAACCTAAACTTCTGCTATACACATCTTCTTTCTGATATTTACATGAAAAAATCAAGAATTTTCCAAGGCAGAGATCCCAAGATCAGAAAAACTAGCTAACTCAATAATAAATAGATAGATTAAATAGGTAGGTAGGTAGGTAGGTAGGTAGGTAGGTAGGTAGGTAGGTAGGTAGGTAGGTAGGTAGGTAGGTAGGTAAGTGGGTAGGTAGGTAGATAAATAGATAGATTCATAGATTCATAGATTTCTAGGTTGGAAAAGACCTTAGAGATCATCGAGTCCAACCATCCCTAATCCCCGTTAAACCATATCCCCAAGTAGATCATCCACCCTATTCTTAAACACATCCAGAGGAGGGCCACGAAGATGATAAGAGGGCTGGAGCACCTTTCCTATGAGGACAGGCTGAAAGAGTTGGGGCTGTTCAGCCTGGAGAAGAGGAGGCTCCGGGGTGACCTTATAGCGGTCTTCCAGTACCTCAAGGGAGCCTACAAGAAAGATGGGGAGAGGCTGTTCAGGAGGGCCTGTTGTGATAGGACAAGGGGTAATGGTTTTAAAATAGAGGGAGGTAGATTCAGGTTGGATATTAGGAAAAAATTTTTTACCATAAGAGTTGTAGAACACTGGAACAGGTTGCCCAGAGAGGTGGTGGATGCTCCATCCCTGGAGACATTCAAGACCAGGTTGGATGAGGCCCTGAGCAACCTGATCTAGTTGGAGATATCCCTTTTCCTTGCAGGGGAGTTGGACTAGATGACCTTTGAAGGTCCCTTCCAGCCCTAACGATTCTATGATTCTATGATTCTATGACTCAACCACCTCCCTGGGCAGATAGATAGATAGATAGATAGATAGATAGATAGATAGATAGATAGATAGATAGATAGATAGATAGATAGATATTAAATGGAATTACCTCCTTGACATCCTTTGTAATTTAATACCTAGAATAATCAAAACACGATTCTATAAGAATGTGAACACCAGGACATTGCAGTGGGTTCAGCTGTTACACTGACTAAATTCTACAACTACACTATGTTACATATTGAATAGTATTGGGCAGACTTGTATCCATGTTTCCCATGGCACAAAACACTAGCAAGAATATAAATCAACATTATAAAAGCGATCATTTGAGAACATACATAAGTATAGTTCATTCACAGCATCATTTCTTATATTTTATAGTCTAAATTAAAATGGAACATTACTTATTTTCTGCAAGACTCAATATTTTCGTTTGTGTATTAGAGGTGCATAAGCTACGCATTTCTGAAAATCATAAAATCCTTTAACTGAGTGAGAAAATAAGACAGCAATCAGTATTCCTAGACTAGATACATGTATTTTTTTTAAAAAGTATATAATAAAAATATCAAGCTTTTAGTGTGTGGTAACAACTTATTTGCTGGCAAACTGAAATTATGGGTTAACAACAGAGCTGTGTTTTAGCTTAGTTGTAAATTCAACCATTTTGCAGGAAGGACACTGACAAACCCACTCCACTGCTGATAGTCTTTCAACACATTTGCCATAGTTCAAACCATGGGACAGAGAAAGTTCAACCAGTTGCCTGGGAAAGGGCATACAGTTCCCTTCTTTCACAGGACCAGGCAGTACACTGCTAGTACCTGGGCTGGTTCTTAACCTACTGAGCATCAAAGTACTCATACTTATTCCAAGGGAGTGTGATTACTTCATGCTATGTACTCCTTCACTCCCTAGCAAGTGCAAGCCAGTTCAAGGCAGCAAAAGCCCCTTAGCTCTGTGCTCTTCATAAATCCGTGCCTGACTGTTATATAGATTCGCATATATGCAGGTTTTGTCAAGCTTCGAGTCAAAGTAATTCAGAACATTAATTTAACTTCTTCACTGAATCAGGACAAGAGTATCCAGACCTTTGCTGAATCTAAAACCTCACCTAAGTTGGCAACTGCATGAAGGATAATATCTTAAAATATTCAAGCAATGGCAAAGCTTGTAAAATCATAGAATCATAGAATCATAGAATGGTTAGGACTGGAAGGGACCTCAAAGATCGTGTAGTTCCAACTCCCCTGCCATGGGCAGGGAAACCCTCCACTACATCAGTTGCCCAAAGCCTCATCCAATCTGGCCTTGAACACTTCCAGGGATGGGGCATCCACAACTTCTCTGGGCAATCTGTTCCAGTGCCTCACCACCTTCAAAGTGGAAAATTTCTTCCTTAGATCTAATCTAAATCTCCCCTTTTTGAGTTTAAAGCCATTGCCCCTTGTCTTATCACTACATGCTCTTGTAAAAAGTCCCTCTCCATCTTTCCTATAGGCCCCCTTTAAGTACTGGAAGGCTGCTATAAGATCACCCTGGAACGTTCTCTTCTACAGACTGAACAGCCCCAACTCTCTCTGCCTGTCTTCGTAGGAGAGGTTCTTCAGCCCTCGGATCATCTTCGTGGCCCTCCTCTGGACTCACTCCAGCAGCTCCATGTCCTTCTTGTGTTGGAGACTCCAGAGCTGAATGCAGTATACCAGATGGGATCTCATAAGAGCAGAGTAGAGGGGCAGAATCACCTCCCTTGACCTGCTGGCCACGCTTCTTTGGATGCAGCCCAGGACACAGTTGGCTTTCTGGGCTGCCAGCGCACATTGTCGGCTCATGTTGAGCTTCTCATCAACCAGCACTCCCAAGTCCTTTTCCTCAGGGCTGCTCTCAGTCCATTCTCCGCCCAGCCAGTACGTATGCTTGGGTTTGCCCCACCCATCTGCAGGACCTTGCACTTGGCCTTGTTGAACTTCATGAGGTTCTCACAGGCCCACCTCTCCAGCCTGTCAAGGTCCCTCTGGACGGCATCCTTTCCCTCCAGTGTGTCCGCAACACCATACAACTTGGTGTCATCTGCAAACTTGCTGAGGGTGCACTCAATCCCACTGTCCATGTCACCAAGAGAGATATTAAACAGCACTGGCCCCAGTACTGACCCCTAAGGAATACCACTCATCACTGGCCTCCACTTGGACATTGAACCGTTGACCACAACTATTTGAGTGCAAATCCAGCCAATTCCTTATCCACCAAGTGGTCCCTCTGTCAAAACCGTGTCTCTCCAGTTTAGAGACAAGGATGTCGTGTGGGACAGTATCAAATGCTTTGGACAAGTCCAGGTAGAAGATGTCAATTGCTCTTCCCCTATCCATCAATGCTGTATCCTCATCATAGAAGGCCACCAAATTAGTCAGGCAGGATTTGCCGTTAGTGAAGTCATGTTGGCTGTCATCAGTCATCTCCTTATTTTCCATGTTCCTTAGCATAGTCGCCAGGAGGATCTGCTCCATGATCTTGCCAGGCACAGAGGTGAGACTGACTGGCCTGCAGATCCCTTGGTCTTCTTTTTTTCCCTTTTTAAAGATGGGGACTATGTTTCCCCTTTTTCAGTCAGTGGGAACTTCGCCAGACTGCCACAGCTTCTCAAATATGGTGGATAGTGGCTTAGCAACTTCATCTGCCAGTTCCCTCAGGACCCACGGATGCACCTCATCAGGTCCCATGGACTTGTCCACCTTCAGGTTCTTTAGATGGTCTCGAACTTGATCTTCTCCTACGGTGGGCGGTTCTTCATTCTCACAGTCTCTGCCTTTGCCTTCTGCAACTTGGGCAGTGGGGCTGGAGCACTTGCCAGTGAAGACTGAGGAAAAGAAGTCATGGAGTACCTCAGCCTACTCCATATCCTGGGTAGCCAGGTCCCCCGTTTCCTTCCAGAGAAGGCCTACATTTTCCCTAGTTCTCTTTTTGTCACTGACATACCTATAGAAGTTTTTCCTGTTGCCCTTGATGTCCCTGGCCAGATTTAACTCTATCAGGGCTTTAGCTTTCCTAACCTGATCTCTGGTTGATTGGACAATGTCTTCGTATTCCTCCCAGGCTATCTGTGCTTGCTTACACCCTCCGTTAGGCCTTCTTTTTGTGTTTGACTTGGTCTGGGAGCTCCTTGTTTATCCAAGCAGGCCTCCTGGTGTTTCCACCTGACTTTCTCTTTGTTGGGCTGCACCACTCCTGAGCTTGGGGGAGGTGATCCTTGAATATTATCCAGCTTTCTTGGGCCCCTCTTCCCTCCCGGGCTTCATCCCATTGTACTCTACCAAGGAGATCCCTGAAGAGGCCAAAGTCTGCTCTCCTGAAATCCAGGGTAGTGAGCTTGCTGAGCACCCTCCTTGCCTCCCTAAGAATCTTGAATTCCACCATTTCATGGTCTCTGCAGCCAAGGCTGCCCTTGAGAGTCACATTCCCCACCAGCCCCTCTTTGTTAGTGAGAACAAGGTCCAGCAAACCACCTCTCCTCGTTGGTTCCTCTAGCACTTGGAGAAGGAAGTTATCATCCATGCATTCCAGGAACCTCCTGGATTGCCTATGCACTTCTGTGTTGTCCTTCCAACATATATCAGGGTGGTTGAAGTCCCCCATGAGGACCAGGGCTCATGAACATGAGGCTGCTCCTATCTGTCTGTAGAGGGCTTCATCCACTCGGTCTTCCTAGTCAGGTGGCCTGTGGCAGACCCCCACTACTATGTCTCCTGTCCCCTCCCCTCACTTTAATCCTGACCCGTAAGCTCTCAGTTGGCTCCTCATCTGTCTCCAGGTGCAGCTCCATGCACTCCAGCTGGTCTATAACATAGAAGGCAACCCCTCCTCCTCTTCTCCCCTACCTGTCCTTCCTAAAGAGCTTGTACCCTTCCATTCTGACACTACAGTAAAAGGATTAATCCCATCATGTCTCCATGATGCCAAAAAAAAAAAAAAAATCCATTCGCAAATACCATCCAGAAGCTTCTAAAATTGGTAGAAGATCCCAGGCTAGGGCAGCAAGCCAACAGTATAATCATCAACATGAAACAGCAGTTACACACCCAGTAACAGTTAAATTTGTAAGTCACAGCAAGATGGAAACAAAAAAGACATGCTACCTTCCTTTCCAGTCTTAACACTTGCAATAGATTTTCCACAAAGCTCCTAACAAGCTCACAAGCAGGAGTTGGCCTCAACATATCCATGACCAAATTAATCACACTGTCTAGTGCTTTAGCACAGACTTGTTAAGTTCTACACACTGCATAACATGATCAGTCAATCAAGTGGGATAGTATACACAACATGCCTTCACAGATATATACAATCGAGTAACAGTAATAAGAAAGAGATTAATGACTCCAAACAGATGTAAAATCCCGTCACTAAATGCAGCAGAAATAATCCCCACAAGTCTATTAATGTTGATATCTAATTAAGTTTTAATAATATGCAGAATTAAGACTCAAAAGGGAATGTCAGCACAATTTGATGCTGGCAATGAGATTGTTGGCTCTTTGGGAAACAAATTAATAATCTTATAAAAAAAAGACTGTGTATCACTTGAAGAAGACCTTGGCCTGTGTTGAATTGTGTTTCAGTCAATGATATTCTCTTCATATTTACTGCATGGATTAAGTCTCTCACATCTTATTACGTGAATGTCCTTTAATGTGCTAGTTAAAACTGCAGAATTTATTGCCTAAAGTCTCGGAGATACACAGGGCTTTATGCCTTCTAGGGGAAGGAAGAGAGGAAGAGACAAGGCCATAAAACAGCTGACTTAAGAAAAAAGTGAGGGGAAAAAGTGAGGAAAATGATGGAAGTTAGAAACTTCACTTTCAATCAGAAGCATTGTTACAAATGGTTTCCTGATATGTTTCTTTTAAATCTCCTACTTCTAAAGTAGATATAAGTGCCCTTCCCAACTATCATAATGCCTAAATTATCAGACATTAGTATGTTACTTGGCTACTATTGACTGTCATGGCAAGAAAGGTTCAGCTGCTGTTCTTGCTTGGTCTTAATTGTTGTTACTAGCATTTGCATAATAGATGTTCTACCTCCCAGCAGAGCTGGGCAAATCATGTAATAAGACAACAAGCTTAGTTATTTCCAGATGACATCCAAAAGCAGCAAGAAAGAATAGTAAGGTTACCAGGGTACTAAATAAAAATCAAATTGGAATCAAATTAATGACCGACAAAATCAATGAGTTTCAGACTAGGGAACCAATCATTGACAGAAATTCATTGGATATTACACTGAGATAGTAAGCGAGAAACTATGGAATTACTATACATGAAGCACAAAGAAGGAAACACCTGTTGAGAGGTGAATAAATGTAAACAAAAACATACTGACACAATGGTAAGAACAGACTCAACTATTTTTATGAATTAAACACTCACAGACCTCTAAGAATAAAAAACACCAAAATATGTTCATCCTGCACATCCTTATATTTCTCTGGCCACCAAAGAGGAGCTCACTTTCTCCTCAGCTAGTGCATCAAATCCTGTACCTCTATTTCTTAAAAACCTCAAAAGTTCTTAGTAGTCACACATTGTCCATCCTTTAAATATTCCCTCTTTGTGTTCATTAGAAATAAAACACTGCTTTCAAAGCCAGTTGCAGTGCTTTTCCCAGCTAGGTGCATCCCACTATGTCAAGAAAGCCAAAATGCCTGCATGCAGCAGTAACCATTAGCAGTAATTTCATATTCTCCCATTAAATTAACCATGAGGCTAAGGCCATAAAAAGTTTGTAAGTCCAAACGAGAGTTATTTTAGCTCTTTTGCATTTCTTGTTTCCCTAAACAATTTTGCTAGGAAAAAGTTTTTTGAAATATGTCTACTTTTAATCTTTGATTCTTCATGCAAGCTTGGCTAAAGGATTGTAGCCATAATACTCACTTTTCAAATTATAGAATCATAGAATCATAGAATGGTTAGGGTTGGAAGGGACCTCAAAGATCATCTAGTTCCAACCCCCCTGCCATGGGCAGAGAAATCCTCCACTATACCAGGTTGCCCAAAGCCTCATCTAACCTGGCCTTGAACACTTCCAGGGATGGGGCATCCACAACTTCTCCGGGCAACCTGTTCCACTGCCTCGCCACACTCAATGTAAAAAATTTCTTCCTTATATCTAATCTAAATCTGCCCTCTTTCAATTTAAATCCATTGCCCCTTGTTCTATCACTACACGCCCTTGTAAAAAGTCCCTCTCCTGCTTTCCTGTAGACCCCCTTTAGGTACTGGAAAGCTGCTACAAGATCACCCCGGAGCCTTCTCTTCTCCAGGCTGAACAGCCCCAACTCTCTCATCCTGTCTTCATAGCAGAGGTGCGCCAGCCCTTGACTCATCTTCGTGACCCTCCTCTGGACTCGTTCCAGTAGCTCCACGTCCTTCTTATGCTGGGGACTCCAGAGCTGAACACAGTATTCCAGGTGGGGTCTCACAAGAACAGAGTAGAGGGGCAGAATCACTTCCCTTGACCTGCTGGCCACTCTTCTTTTGATACAGCCCAGGATACGGTTGGCTTTCTAGGCTGCCAGTGCACATTGCCGGCTCATGTTGAGCTTCTCATCCACCAAGAATTCTGGACTGCTCTGCAAGAGTACCTTCAGAGATCTTGTGAGGTTTAAATCAGAACAGACCTTGAAGAACACCTATCTGTCCTCCTATACCAAACATGGTTTTGTTCTTCACTTCTCATAAGCTTCATGGTAAAATAAGGAGATTAGACGCTTCACAGAGCAACTGATTTTTTTTAACTGTAAACGCATGTACAGCTCAAATTTTCTCCCACTGGCTTGCTTAAAAACAATTGCATTAAAAATATTGATAATAAGATTTGAGCTGTAACCAAGGAGTGATTGTATGTGTATAAAACCAATTCTAGTTAAATCTGAACTACAGTAATTTTTAAATAGAAAACAAAAGGAGAAACAAACTTCGCAAATGGTTACATGTATGTTAAACTTATCAACTATGAATGGTCTCTTTAAGCTCACAGCAAACAATAAAGCACATGTGTATTTTCAGAGTACAAATCTGGAGTTGGGACTCACTGACTGAAAACATAGACTGAAATGTTACAAAGCAGTGTATAAAAAAAACCACTTCAAAGGTGTTTGAATTCTAACTTGCCTGCTAAGGTCTGAATTCAAAAGTGTTTATTTCTTCCATATCCCTGGAGATCTCAATTAGCTCAAGAATTATGACCCTCTTCCTGAAGGCAGACAACTGTGTCATCTCATACTTGGCAAGAAAGCTTACAGCATTCAAGAACACTGATTTTGGCATAGAAAAAAATCTTCTTGCTTATTACTAAAACACATTAATTTATTGTATCTATACAAAGCCCGATCTGCTTTCCCAGTGAAATTATTTGCTCATGTAAGCACTAAAGAATCACCACATAATCTAACAGTATTTTAGGTTATTGCTTGGTTATTGTTTTGCAGTTACCTTGAATTTTCTTCCAATGTCTATTGCCGCCTTTCTTCAAAGCCTGTGCTATGACTCCTCAGGAACAGCAAGTCTATTCAGAAAATTGTGCCAACATAACTCTAGAAACTCAAGAGGATATGAGTTAGGGCATGACTGATGCTCAGTTCTTATCAACATAAACAGTGTTGTCAATACTCAGGACATTTCTGAGGAATGCAGCAGAAGGCTGGTGTTTGTGAAAACTGCCCTATTTTAATCTGTGATTAAAATCTGTGCCTCATTTGAAAAATAAGTAAGAAGAGATAAAATAAGCACACCTTGGAAAGCAACCAAACTAAATCATACTAAGGAAGTTTTAAACTTCCTTTTAGAACTATTACTATTTTTTAACAGTCTTGGACATTTTACATATAATAAGCTTATCCTCAGGAACACCTGACACACTTTTAATGTTACTTTGCTGACAAGTAAAACACAAATGCTGTTGATGAAAAAGGATTTGCAGATAGTCCAGGGACAGAAAATTACTTTGACAATTCTGAATGAGGGGAAAGTTACGATTTCATAAGTTAGTCAAATCAACAAAAAATCACATGACAAATATCTAAATAAATGTTTACTGTTCTCATTGTTCTACTATAGTTAGTTATGAACTTCTATGTTCAGTGAACAATACTGAGTGAACTTGCTAATACAGCAATTTTGCATTACAAATACCTTATATTGTCATTCACCTAAAGCTTTATAGGGAAACAAGAGTCTTAGACAAATAAATCCCCAGTTCCTGCTGTATTATGCAGAAGAAAACAAACTTCATAAAGCTGCTTACTCTAAAGAAGAAAGACATGGAAACATTCCACTTTATCAAAGCCCCACTGCTTCAAAGTTTCCTTTTGATCAATAGAAAACTCCAAGGAAGAAAATTCACTTTTAAAGGGATTTACTAGCAAAATGTATTCAAGAATAGAACAAAAGATTCAGAAAAGAGCATTAGGTCACTTCGGTTTTGGCTACCAATCATTGTTCCTGACAATAACGGATACTAGCATAACTGGATTTCTGACCACGTGAGGTACATATATTTTCCTCTGATATACTGTCTAATGCACAATTTGCTTGAAATATAACAGTTTGTGGCCATTACAATAATTTTTAAAGGGTAGAACTGTTGCAATTCAAAATCTTTATGACTAGAGCAAGGCATACAGCAGGCACAGGATATGGAAAAAGCCACCTGGCCTTTTTTTTTTTCCTTTCTGATTTTTTGTAGATTGTAGATAAGATTTAAGAATCTTTTCTTTCTAATGCTATAATTAAATTTATTAGGGCAGTTAAATGAGAAAACTTAATTAATCTTCCTAATTTGATTTAGAATGCTTTATATGGAGACATACTATATATAAATTTAGGACACTACAAAGTTATCTTTTCCTCCTATTAAATACAATTCTGTTTTTAATGGCCATAATAATTATCAGATCCCCTCTACTGTATTGTTTGATTTAAGTTTATATAATGAGCACTGAATCTTACAGTGTGCTACATAACACAGGTTTTTTTCACAGCCAAATCCAGTCTTCCCAACAGTGTACACAAAAGTGAACTTTCTTACCCAAGCGGTCATGAAACAAAAAGAAGGGCTGTAAAACAAATCTTGCCAAATGACAGGAGAAGAAGGGCAAGGTGCCCTCTGAGAGGGTTCCCCCAGCAGTTACCATCAGTTGCACAGTCCAGCAGCAACCCTGCAGGAGCTGCAAGCTGAGGTTTTCCAGCTCTGCCACAGGCAATCAAGGCTATGGGACAGTAGTATCTCATGGTCCACAGCAGTTTGTTGAGTTTGGCAGCTGTCTGTTCTGCATCTACAATCAGCCCTGCTGACTGTGGAACAACTCTGCAAGGAGAGTAGTGACTGAGAGAAACTGCTTGCACACGCCGAGATACCACCCTCCCAAACTCGCTCAGGGTATCACTGCTGCACAGCTCACCTCAGCTGCAGGACATGCCCTGAAAGGCATCAGAAACAAGGTGAAGCCGGGTCCCCAGCACTCACACCTGCTGCTGACAAACTGCCCTTGTACAGCCTTCCTGCTCCCCATGAAAAGCATATCCCACACTTCTGTTACATGATTCTCCATGTTGCATACATGCCAGGTTTGTAGAGTTTTATATTATCTGCAGAAAGCGGATACCAAACATATCCCCACTGCACTTGTAAATTCAGACACTGGCCATCTGGATCCTGTGGAATAGCCTTTGCTTTCACAACCAATAAAACACCTCCTGAACTGAAGAGGCTGGATGCCTTGTACCCCAGAGCAATTAGTGGCAAATGGACAATCATGCACAAAACATCTGAAATGGGTTTCCAAAGGTGCTAAATGAGCATCTGGCCACCAGTGAGTAAGACAAGAAGAAAAGGAGCTGCTTCATCTGCATTTGTGGGAAGATGGACACTGTTGAGCAGAGGTGTTCAGAAAAAAACTATGAGAAGGCTGAGGACTATTTCATAGGTATACCTTGCAATGTATTAAAGCTGGGCACAATTTCAGGCATCGTTGATACAATATTCAGCATTTGAAAAAGTTCTCTCTTGTTTAATTTCTAAACATTGCATTCAAATGCTAACATACTGACATTATTTTCTGTGAATCAGATAGGAAAGCAAAGTAGTGAGTAATTTTATTTCTTCCACTGTTTCCCAAGTCCTAACAGATCTGGCAGCAGTGTGAGTGATTTACTAAGTCTACATTTATGCAGGTCAGCACTTTTTTTACTGTATGTTTACGAGACCAATACAACCATAAGGTGCTGTACACGCATACTATGAAAAATTATCCTCTCAAAGGCCAGAGAGCATCAGTCAGAGACAAAAAAAAATTTTGGAACTATACTTTGAGTAAATAACTAGATCTGACTGTTTTTCTGTATTATTAACGTAAGTCCGAAGTCCCACATACTGCCAGTGTTACCACAACGCAGAACATTTTTACGTTATTAAATGTAATTGCTTGTGGACAAGATATGTTTCTGAATTTATTGCCTATAAGTACCCAAAGATTCAAGATCATCAAGACTTTTTTTTTCAGGATGATCTTCAAATATTTTCAGGAACTGTCTGAGGTTTTTACAGTGTCATTAACGTAAATATACATTAATACAAACTCAAAGACAAAAGCTAGAGTAGACGGGCAAATAGTGGGGGAAGATATAAGTAAATCTTACCTCAGCAAGCCTCTAGCCTGCCCTGTAATTTAGCAGAAACTAAATTTATCCAAACGAGTTTTCAGATTTCTAATTGTGATGAATGCTTGAAAAAGATAAATTGTACCTGCTTTGTCAATGAATCAATGACAGCCGAGGTTTTGTTTGTGAGCATGACTGAGGATTCCTTTTTTCTGCTCTCATCACAGGTTTCAGCAGCCCTCTTCTGCTGCAGGCAGCAACCTCCTGACTTGTCCTTGAACTACATCATATTTTTCCACCTGAAGAGGAATGAAGATCCTCCAAGGGTGGTAGAACTAAGACCCGCTCTCTGCAGTCCAGCATACTTTTCTTCAGCAGGAGTGAAATGAATGAGCTGGTTACCTGTGATACATCAAAACAGAAGTGTGCTACCCGCTTCTGCCAGGAGAAGAGAGCTGTTTCATGTGAATTCTCATATGCTTGCCTTTTTTTTGTTTCCATTGTCTGCATGACATGAGGCACCTGGTTGTTTTGTCCATCTCCCATGAAACAAAGTTCAATCTGTGAAATAAAGTCCAATCTGTGAATTTCAGAGTTTTTACAAGAATTCAAGTTCGAGACTTCCATCAGCCATTTGGTTTTACTAATGAGGTCTCTGTGGGGATGGGGAGGTGGGGAAAGGGAGGGAACACAAACAGTCACTTCAAGCTGCTCAGAAGCCAAGGGAATGAAGCCTTAGTTTTATGCAAGACTTCAAAAAAGAATAGTCGTGAAGTGCTATGATTATCAAGTATGCTTGGTGTTAAGTTCTGACACCTCTTTGGTAGGTGCTGTGAATTTTCCTAGTCATTCTAAGGAGAAGAAAAGCTGTCATTTGACTGATTTGTCTTTCTCATAGTTGTAGAAGGATAATGGCATTGCTCTGCAAATCTCTCACAGCATGGCCTGAATTCTCAAAATACCTAATGCCTGCTCTGAATATAAACATGTTGCTTCTAGGTTTCACTCTCTATGTCAATGACTTGAACCACAATTCATAGCCTCCCTCAGTTTTGATTCACAAAACTGAGCATTTCTTTCTCCTTGCCTTCTGCTATATAAAGCCATCTGTTTGCTTTGAGGCAACCCAAACTTATTTGTGAATGACTCTTTGTAAGAACTAACAGAGGCAGAATTAAGATTAACAAGAGAAAATTAGAGAAAACATGGATGCTAAAAGTGCTTAAATGTTTAGGGGAGAAACCAGCAATATCTGTCAGACAGTTTTATACATTTCATCTGATAGAATAATTTCAGTATAAAGAAATATTCTATTTTGTAAATCTTTGCTAGACAGGCAATAACATTATTAAGTACCATCTTAGTTCCTCTCTATGTAAAATTAACTATCCAGGGCCGTATGAATTCAGGTAAGGCAAGCCTTCCAAGTCAAGGCGATGGCTTATCTCCATAGCTGGAAGTATTCAAACACAAATAACACAAGTCAGCAGGACAAATAAAGCTGTCAGAAAACTGATAGAATGTAGAGGTTATACCAGATTGCTCTACAGCAAAGTTTCGACCTCAACACTTATCTTCTGGATATGTATGTTGATATACATATCAACCTACCTCTATCGACTTCTCACTTCCACCAATTTTATGTCAGCAGTCACCTCCATTTAGTTCAAGAATATTAACTGCTGCTGAAACAGAGGAATCAGGCATTGTAATGTCTTCCACTGTTTATGGCACAAAAAGTAAAAGGGGTCATACAGTGAGAGCACAAAAGACTTCTAAACTGATGTGGGTAAGGACAGTTTGAAGTTGAATCTTTTGAGTTTGAAGAATGAATTCTTTTTCTTCCTTGAGAAATGACAGAGGAAGGAAAGAATGATGAGCTGATTCAGCAGTTTTGCAAACATGCTAACTCATATGACAAAATTCAACTTCTCAGACTTAAACGTTTCTTCAAATGTGGCATGCAAGCATTTCAGTTGGAAATTTCCCACACTACATTTTGCAACCAATTTTACACCATTGGCATAAAGGTCAGCTAGCAACTGGAAACATCGTTGTTCACTTTCAGCTTCACACTAAAAGAACAGACTACTTATTTTCATTTGTGTATACTAGCCAATCCTGCTGAGAACACCAGTGAAGCAAATCTTTTACTCTACTGCATCAGTAGTAACATGCTGTGCTCAGGATGATTGGCTGGCAACATTTCCCTTTGCTTGTATATTTGCTAACATTTTTTAAGTGTAATTTTACCTCCTTTAAAGCAATGGCTCTTGTACAAATGAGGTCTTTTTGTGTGGAAAAATCAGTTGATTTTTATTAATTCATATATCGCAGTTCACATATCTTACAAAAAGAGAATATGCAAGATTTTTTTAAATAAAAAAATAAATAAAATTCTATTTTTGGATAACTTGATGATTGCAGTAAAAAAGATTCCAGTTTTTCACAGAATCACAGAATCACAGAATGTTAGGGATTGGAAGGGACCTCAAAGGATCATCTAGTCCAATCCCCCTGCCGCAGCAGGACCACCTAGATCAGATCACACAAGAACATGTCCAGGCGGGTTTTGAACATCTCCAGAGAAGGAGAATCCACAACCTCTCTGGGCAGACTGTTCCAGTGTTCTGTTACCCTTACTGGGAAGTTCTTCTTCATGTTTAAGCGGAACCTCCTATGTTCCAGCTTATATCCGTTCCCCTTGTCCTATCATGGGATGCCACTGAGAAGAGCCTGGCTCCATCCTCATGACAGTCACCTTTTACATATTTATAAACATTACTGAGGTCCCCCCTCAGTCTCTTCTCCAAGCTAAAGAGACCCAGCTCCCTCAGCCTTTCCTCATAAGGGAGATGCTCCACTCCCTTAATCATCTTTGTGGCCCTGCGCTGGACTCTCTCAAGCAGTTCCTTGTCCTTCTTGAACTGAGGGGCCCAGAGGTGGACACAATATTCCAGATGCGGCCTCACCAGGGCAGAGTAAAGGGGGAGGAGAACCTCTCTTGATCCACTAACCACACCCCTTCTAATACAGCCCAGGATGCCATTGGCCTTCTTGGCCACAAGGGCACACTGCTGCCTCATGGTCACCCTGTTGTCCACCAGGACCCCCAGGTCCCTTTCCCCTGTGCTGTTCCCCAACAGTTCAGTCCCCAACTTGTACTGATACATGGGCTTGTTCTTACCCAGATGCAAGACTCTACACTTGCCCTTGTTGTATTTCATTAAATTTCTCCCCGCCCAACTCTCCAGCCTGCCCAGGTCTCTCTGAATGGCAGCACAGCCTTCTGGTGTGTCAGCCACTCCTCCCAGTTTAGTGTCATCAGCAAACTTGCTGACCGTGAACTCTATTCCCTCATCCAAGTCATCGATGAATGTGTTGAACAATACTGGTCCTAGAACTGACCCTTGAGGGACTCCACTGGATACAGGCCTCCAACTGCACTCTGTCCCATTGACCACTACTCTCTGCCTTCTATCCTTCAGCCAGTTCACAATCTACCTCACTATCTGACCATCCAGACCACACTTCCTCAGTTTAGCTGCGAGGATGTTGTGGGAGACTGTGTCAAATGCTTTACTGAAGTCAAGATAGACCACATCCACTGCTCTACCATCATTCACCTACTGGGTGATGTCCTCAAAAAAGGCTATCGGGTTGGTCAAGCACAACTTCCCCTTAGTGAAGCCATGCTGACTGCCTCTAATGACCCTCTTATCCTTGATATGCCTAGAGACAGCATCAAGGATAAGCTGTTCCATTATCTTTCCCAGGATGGAGGTGAGGCTGACCGGTCTATAGTTACCTGGGTCTGCCTTCTTGCCCTTTTTGAAGACCAGAGTGACATTTGCTTTCCTCCAGTCCTCAGGCACCTCTCCCGTTCCCCATGATTTAGCAAAGATGGTGGCGTGTGGCCTGGCAATGATATCCACCAGCTCCCTCAGCACCTGCGGGTGCATCCCATCAGGACCCATGGATTTATGGATGGCCAGGTTGCTTAACTGGTCCCTAACCTAGTCCTCATCAAACAGGGTAGACTCCTCCTCTATCCTGACTTCCTCAGGAGCCTCAGGGTTCCGGGGCTCATCAGGGTAGCCTCCAGCAGTACAGACTGAGACAAAAAAGGCATTCAGTAACTCTGCCTTCTTCTTATCCTCTGTCACCAGGGCACCCTCCTCATTCCCCAGTGGGCCTACATTGCCTCTAGTGTTAGTTTGATCTGCAATGTATTTGAAGAAGCCCTTTCTGTTGTTCTTGACCTTTCTTGCAAGGTTTAATTCCAAGGAGGTCTTAGCTTTCTTAGTTGCCTCCCTACATCCTCTGACAGCAGACCTATATTCCTCCCAAGTAGACTGACCCTCCTTCCATGATCTGTACATTCTCTTTTTCCACTTGAGTTTGCCCAACAGTTCCCCATTTAACCATGCAGGTCTCTTGGTACCCTTTCTTGACTTCCTACCTGTTGAGTTGCACAGGTCTTGAGCTCGGAAGAAGAGGTCCTTGAAGGCTAACCATCTTGGGCCCCTTTACCTTCTAGTACTGTGACCCATGGGATTTCTCCTAGCAGTTGTTTGAAAAGATCAAAGTTGGCCCTACTGAAGTCCAAGGTTCTAGTTCTGCTAGATGTTCTCTTCCTGCCACATGAGATCCTGAACTCCACCATTTCATGGTCTCTATAGCCAAGGCTACCCTCGACCTTCAGCGCTTCAACCAGACCCTTCTTATTAGTGAGAATAAGATCCAGCTGCACTGCTGTCCTAGTAGGCTCATCCACCATTTGCATCACGAAGTTATCATCAATGCACTGAAGGAACCTCCTGGACTGTGGATGGATGGCTGTGTAGGCCTTTTCTGCTGGGATTCTAGCCAATGCCTCACTTCCTTGCACCAATAAGTGAAAGTCAGTGATAATTATTGCAACTCTGGGCATTTTTTCCAGGATGATGATTAACAGTTTTCTCAAGGGGTCAGTAAACACCTTGACTTGGATTAATCACATATATGTTGTTGGATTGAACAATGCCTGCTCCTGAGGGCTCTTCAAAATCCAGTTATCAAAGATTCAGGATCTGAGTTTTCACCACTAATAGCAGACAGATATTCCTGATTCTGGGATATTCTAATTGATATTTTGGAATATATTCACTGGTGTATTTCTTTAATTTTGATAGCATAATTCACTTGACTTTGTTTACTGATACAAATTATTATAAAATGATCTGAAGTATTTTTTCAAGTGGTCTCAGTTTTTATTTCCACTATTTAAGCTTCTTGAACTTCAGCCTACTACTTACTTTAAATACTCTTTTTACATTTTGTGAAACTCTTTCTTTCAAAACTACATGACCTCCATTTTTAAGACCATTGTGTTGCCATCAAAAGAATACATTTGGCTTGATAAATATGGATTTATTTTCTGCTATTATCATCTCTGGCAATATCTAGCAAATTTATGACTCTGTGGAGTTCCTATTTTCTCACACACAGTGACATTATTCATTATGTTAGAGATGTCAAGAAGTTATTTATATAAGAATATGTATTGGAAATTTTTTAATAGAGTAATTATATTGCTAGAGAAATATCAGTACAACTACTAATCTTATTCCAAAATAAAAACGTCTACATTAATAGTTACATTGTCAAAGATGTACTAGTATAATGGCACCGGTAAGAGTATATTAGTGACTGGTCTTAGAGAACCTGTTTAGGGTGACTGTTGTTAATAAACTAATTGACTTTATTAACTTCAGCAGAAAGAATAAAATGAGTTTGGCTCTTCATATGTATGTACCAATACTATTATTCTCTACTACTAAAAACATCCTAATAAATTCATTTTCACATAAATATGCAACAGATGCTAATAAACTACTGCTGCACCAAATTCAACAAGATTGAGAAAACTCTTTTCTATCAAGAGTCTACCACAGCCAATTTCAAACCAGCAGTCAGCCTCTTGCTTACCAGTGATGAAACACCTCCAGCCTGGGAGGCGATGAGCAAATTCCTGCCAGGGAGGGCAGAATAATTCCCAGGACTCTGTAAGAACAACTTATCATTAAAAATTTAATGCACTTTGTGTTTGTAATGACATTCAGCATTTGAAGGTCTCAGAGTTGGCCTATAACAAAAGGCTGATGAAACTGGCAGATTGTTGCCTTTCTTTTCTCATGTTTTGAAGGACACGCTCAGCATACGCTACCCAGAGCTGCTCCTTTGTGGGAGAAGGGTACTGGGAGGAATATGACCCCGTGTTCAGCCCAGAAAATTCTCAGGACCTGCTTGCAGACACTTAGGCAGCGGCCTGTTTCTACATGCTATCCTCAAGAGAAACTCATCCAGCATACTGTAAAACATGTTGAGGTCTTTCACAGTGCTGGTGTGTTGACTTTTCCTTAGTTGCATCTGGTCTGTCTGTGAGTAAGAAAATCGCATAACATGCTAGTTAGTTTCAGAAACAATTTGCATTCTGATAGTCACTTTCAATTTCTGATCCATTTGCATCTTCCTAGGGCATGTTTGCTGAAGAAAAATGAATTCAAGGAGAGTAGTGCAAAATCATTACACCATTTGAACAGAAGCTACATGTGCTTTAAGAAAAACTGTTTAGGAGAAGCCAATTTATTTCTATAGAAATTCAAAATTCCTTGAGACTCTTGGAACCTAATCAAAAAAAAGCCTGTGATGAATTGGACAATTTACTTCCTCCTCACATAGTCCAGGCTCCTATTCATTATCTGAAGATTTACATTTGTGCTGCAGTAAAAGCCTGCTAAATGTATAACCTTATAACTCGAACAAATTCATTCATCGAGGATATCTCTTTCACAGAGGATTGATTATAGGGCTTTATTACCTGAAACAGTTATGCTTTGGTGTACATCAAATGTTGTATCCATCTGACACAACTGTTTATAATAGAGGTTAATTTTTCCTAGTGTCTACTTTACATGGAAAGCAGGAATCAAACAGACTCACATAGTGAAATTTTGGTGAAGATTTACACTGGAGCCAAAGGAAGCACCTATACCCCTTGCAAAGATAATGGTATGTGATTCTCTCTTGACAGCAAATCCTTTTCAGGAATCAGAGTCTTCATAGCAGAAGCTAGTACAGCACCTTTCCACAACAGAGCATTAGACAGATTCAAATGCCTGACTCATGTAGACTATATCACTAACACAGCAGTGCATGCGTTTCCTTTAAGAAGCAAAGGAAAAGTGCATCTGCTCTGACATTACTGCCAGAAACAATATCATGCTGTTCTTCCCTACATCTCTGGGTTTGAAGTTTAGTTTAGGCAGGAAACACTGCCAAGATATCGGGGAAACACGACAGTATAAAGAAGATTGTATTCATTCTCAAACTCAAAGTAAGGAGGCACAAATTGGAAATGCATCAGCTTTACTTTTGAATAACTTTGTAAAAGCTGACTAATTTACGTAAATCAAAATTTTGACTGTAGTCTTTTTCTAACTTATTTTCCCATCATTATAATTAAGGAACTCTTCAAACGTTCAGACTTTTGTAGATCTTAGAAATCTATCTAGATTTTACATTAGAAATTCTCCTAGATATTTTAGGCTAATAGGTAGAATGTTTAACCACAGCAGTTACTATTGCCCCTTTAACAATAAGTCAAAGTTGTAAATCAGACTTTTTTTTTTTTACAGTGTCACAATGATCTATTTTGGTTTGCACTTGACTTTCCCACAGTTCAGGGCTTTTTCTTTTTCCTTTCCAGACTTTGATTTGACATTTTTTAACTTTCCATCTTTTATCACTCACTTTAGAAAAAAAAAACAAGCAACTCTTTGAGAGTGTAATGATGAATATAGGAAGGCAGCAGGAACAGAAAACTTGTCATTAAAAGATGGGGAGAGCCAATTAACTCTCAAAACAGCTGTTCATACATGTTGTATTCTAATAACTCAAGAGTAATTTGTCGAGTCTGTATAATATGCAGATATATGACAGAATAGTGAGCTACCAGGCCACCTTTGAAAAGAAGGATTTGAGAGACCACTGCAGCTAGTAGTCTTTTAGATAGGATCTATGGTAAGATAGTTGAATAAGAAATAATGGGGTAAATGGGATACGAGGAAGAAACTATTAACAAGGAAGGCTCAGTGACTTATAAAGGACAACAATTAGTGCCAATCTTCAAAGATTTTGAACGCAAAGCTTCAGAACTTTAATTTTACGAACTGAACTAGACTATTGTTCTTTCTACATCTTGTTTATATTTGATACTCTTACTGTATCAGGGCTTGTTTCATTGTGATGTCCAGGTAATGAATCTGAGATCTGAACAGCAATGTTTGTAGCTGGCATTAAAAGACTGAAAGATTTACTAAACACACTTTGCAATCTCTGTCTTTCAATTCATACTTTCCAAGCGGTGTGCCGTCATCATTAATTACACTAACAAATAAATACAAATATTTTGCTATAATAAAATACTGTACACATCAAATAACTGCCTTATCATAGTCATCTTATTACTCATCAATCATTATTTTTACCTCTCTTATAAAGAGGATAAGCTCTGACAAATGGCTACTGTCAAAATCAGCAGAAAATAACTTGCTTTCAGGCTTCTAAGAGAAAGAGTACTTTATATGTAACTTTGTAAAAAGTACAAGTCATTGAAAAGGTATGGCATTGTCCTTTAGCATTTATTTCCCTCTTTATCAAACCACTGAATAATGCAAACAGGAAGCAGATTTTCAGTTAATGTCCTGAAGAGTTTTAACCTTAAAAGACATATTCAGAAAGCATAATGGCAGAGAGATGTTGACAGACATCCCAGTCTCTTTTCACAGGAGGGCAGTGTAAACGAGAGGAATAGGAAGCTCTCTAAATACCTGAGTATTTATGCAAAAGAGACAGTTGCCTTTAGCACTTAAAATAAATATACAGTGGACAAGGCATAACATCAGAAACTTGGTATTAGTCAAAACATTTACACTGTTTTGTTATAAAAAGGAAAATTGGTAGCTTTCTCAATTTCTTTAATTCCATGGGCTGTAAAATGTTTTGAAAAGGTAAGTTTGCCAAGAGGAAGCAAGAGTGCCATAAAAGACATTCAAATGGTTGTGTGTGTCAGTAATATGCTTGCACTCCACTTGAATGCTCTTCCAGCATTTGCTTTCGGCTCTCTCTGCTAAAGGCTGGACTCTTCGAAGTTTCTCCAAACCCCTTTTGTGCCAGGCACCCAAATACCTCTAAACATAAGCCGCATATGCCCCAGATAACTTATTGGAATATAAAATAGCAGCTTGCTAGTAGAACTGATTTTAAAATTCCTGTTGAAATTTCATATGAATGAATCTTGTTTCCTGATCGATGAATTCAAAACCATAGTTTAAGGCCAGTATTGACCCTAGTTTAGAATAGGTCAATTCTACAGCAAGGCCTAGATATCTGATTGTTTAAGAGATTCCCTCTACAGTTTTCCTTCCCTTCTTCCTATTTCTGTTTCAGGCCTTCAGCAGCAACTCAAAGAAGAGTTTTCTGTAAGTCTAAAGTATCTAGCATATGTGCCTTTGATGGCACTATCAACATAAATAAATGAATACATTATCACGATTGTGAGAGAGAATTAAACATCACTTAGACTTTCTTGTGGCCCTTTCCAAAGGAGAAAGTCTCAAATAGCAAAAAGCAAACACAACACATAAGTAGAGAAGTGTTTTCACACTAAAATTTTAAGGAGCAAACTCTACTAAAGCCAAAGTAAGCTCAATGATAATGTGTGAACAAAGAGTGGAGGTTACGTTCATCACATAACTTGTGAAAAGCTAATGTGTGAACGTTTAAAACTCCAGTTTCAATCCTCTGAGACTTGGAAGCTTTCTATAAATTTTAGCTAGCACAATTCCTACTTTTAACATGGTTGTACCTAGCTAGAGAGGCTGTGCAAAGTAATAGAAGTAACAAAATTGTTATCTGGAGACCAGACAACATGTCTTTCAAGAAAGAAGGAAACACAACGTCATGAACCTCTCGAGTTTGCATTTATCAGACAGAGACTGGAAGAGGGAATCTGGTGCTTCCTGGGAAAATGAAGGGTTTCCCAGCTGCCTAGTGTTATAGTCTGAAGGAGCAGATAGCAGGCTGAAAAGAAATAATGCTACTGCCACCCAGCAGTCCCTCAGCTGATCACTAGGCTGGAAAATAAACACTGTAATACAGCAGCTAAGTGTGGGAAAAGATAATGATGAGGAAAAACAAAAGCCACAGGAGTAAAAGTCCTATGTTTTTTATAGATAGGTGGACAGAAAGACCTGCAGAAGACTTTGGACACACACAGTGTCATTCCTACTGAGACCTGAGTGCCCCAGATATGCAGGTAAGGGACACACACAATGAGAAGCAGCAGTCCCTGAAGGACAAGTGCTTTCTCTGTGGAGCTGAGTTTCCTTCCCTTCCCCGCAAAAACTCAGCTTAACTTTGCTGACTTACACCTGTCAAGACTACCACTTTCTGGGACATTTCAAAATAAATATTACAGGAAACCTAAGGGTTCATTGCTGCTTCTCTTGTCACGCTATGGGTTCCACCATAAGAAAGTGTGGTGTAATTGTATTTTCACACATATTATGTGTTATACTCCTTTATTAGGAGAACCTGGGGTGTTAAAACAGCCTTTTTGCTTTTTATATTTGCAGTCCCTAGATATAAGGTACTTAAAAACCAGAAGCTGGTCTAGATGCTGATCATGTTCAGATCTCACACAGATATTACCAAACATGCCACCTCTCACATCCTTACAAGATACCCCACAGTTGTTATTATTCTCCTGGTCTTTTAGGATCAGATGCTGCACGTAACTGCCCTTCTCAGCTTCTGAGCTCTTGATCTTGGCTGCTTCAACAGATCTCTGTAGAAATTAACAGATTTTGATGAAAACATTCAGTCTCTCAGATGACCTTAGTAGAACGTGGTTCCTGGTTAAATAACGGCAATAACTGTTTCATCTCTGTTTCCTCAGGAACTGGCACAATGATTCAACCACTGTGTAACAGTTGAAACCAAGTCACTCAAACAAATTAAATAAAATGTCTTAGCTTGTTTTTCACTGAACTCAAGGGGCATTAAAATAATGCTGCTTATGTATGCTACTTTATAGAGGCTCAAACAAAGAACATTAAACTGTGCCAAATCAAATGACAAAATCTGTCTGAGATCACAGATATCAGCCTGTTCAGAGTTAAATGGCAGAGGCTTTTGACCTAGAAATTATTTTCTACCCAGAAATATAGGAATATTTTAACACAGAAGGAATAACTCCAGTGAGTAAGTCAGCTGTGAGTAGGCCAAGTGAGTAGGCCATCTCTGGAAAGAAACAGGAGACCGAGTTACCCTGCATATGGAGAAGGCTGAGGTACTCAATGACTTTTTTGCCTCAGTCTTCACTGGCAAGTGCTCCAGCCACACTGCCCAAGTCACAGAAGGCAAAGAAAGGGACTGAGAGACCATTGTAGACGATCAGGTTCAAGACCATCTAAGAAACCTGAAGGTGCATCAGTCCATGGGACCTGATGAGATGCATCCGCAGATCCTGAGGGATCTGGCAGATGAAGTTGCGAGGTCACTATCCATCATATATGTGAAGTCGTGGCAGTCCAGTGAAGTTCCCACCAACTGAAAAAGGGGAAACACAACTCACATTTTTAGAAAGGGAAAAAAGGAAGACCAAGGGATCTACAGACCAGTCAGTCTCAGCTCTATGCCTAGCAAGATCATGGAGCTGATTCTCCTGTAAACTATGCTAAGGCGTATGGAAAAAGGTGATTGCTGACAGCCAGCATGGCTTCACTAAGGGCAAGTTGTGCATTTGGTGGCCTTCTACGATGAGGTTACAGCATTGATGGACAGGGGAACTGACATCATCTGCCTGGACTTGTGCAAAGCATTTGACACTGTCCTGCACGACATCTTCTGTGGTTCTAGGATAGTAAGAAGAAAATTAAAACAAAAAAGCAGTAGCAGTAAGAGTTGAGAAACTGGCCAAAGCACAGCAAAGATATTAAGGCAGCGGAGAATAGCTTTTCGATAACATTTGTTTGCAGAATTGTGTTAACAATATCAGCCTAATAATATTGTCTACCTTTAGAGACAGACAAATTGATGGCATTGATTTTAGTGTATTCTTAGTCGAGCATATTAGGAATGTCTTATTCATCAGAGAGATATTTAACAGAATATGATGTTTCTAAAAAATGTTAAAATAATACATGTGCTACTTTTGATTGTAAGTTAGTAAAACTTCTCTGTTGTTAATGTTCTCCATGCCTGTGAAACAGTGAATGCTCTCAACTGCGTCTTCAGCCCCTGACCCTCACAGGATCAAGTCTGAAGCCAGACAGAATCCTGCATTAGCTCTTTTCAGCTAAGCCAGTCTTAGAAGCAGTGGGGGAAGTGCTGTATTGGATAGCATGATGTGCTATGTGGCAAGAACAACAGAAAAATCCTCTTATATTCCTGTCCCGGAAGAGGTCATTCTACTAAAAAAAAAAAAAATCTTCTAGCCAGCTGTGAGTCTGTAAACTAGGTGCTGGATGATACGTTTTGAAGATGTTCTCTGATCTAACTTTCAAAGTGACATGAGGATTTCAGAGTGTCTTGCACGTTCATTTCAGATAGCACATGCTGCTTTAGCAGAAATACTCATGTGGTTAACAAGTGATTCCTGTAGGTAAAGGCCTGCCTTGAAACCTAAGTGTTAGCAGGTCTTCTGTTAGCTCTTGTCAGTTAAGTAACAGCTTTGAGAACAAACATCTATATGTTCTATAGGGTGATATAAAAACTACTAAGTGAGTTACGCTGACCTAACTCTAGCACAAATTCTTTTCATACACAAAAAAAAGTTTGAAGAATAAACATTTCATTAGAAAACACCAGTTTTAACCGCCATGTTATCATCAGCACAGCTGAAACTTGTTGTACAAAAAATTCCTAGTATTTCAGTATTCATGAGCAGATTCCCTGCTCATGCCAGGGAGGGCTCTGACCTGTTCTTGGCAGCCAGGGTCTCCTTCCCTGCGTGCGAAACCATGGCAAGGGAGACCGGAACAAAGAAGGCTCTGGTGAAGCCTTCCTCAGAGTAGTTGGTGAGAAATTCAGCTTCTATTACTGCAGCTCACTATTTCTTGACATACAGAAGGAATATTACACAGACATCGACAGACATCTTCAGTGGCTTAAACAATTTCTTTGAAAGCATTCAACTCGTGGTGTTGCAATTCAGACTGAATAACTTAATTTGGAAATGATCACTTTATTATTTAGATATCTATGGATGGAAATAGCTACATTGTTCTGAGCAGAGCAGAAAACACTAATTCTAATTGTATTTACTATGCAGTAAACAGTTGAGATTACAAAAATGACTGCCTTGTTCAGAAGCAAATTCCCTTAAAGTATACATAAAAAATAGGAACTGAGAACGCTGATCTATAATTCTTGTGTCAGATCTGAGCTGAAAAATTGATTCATAGAAAACTACTTAAAAGTAGATAGCATTGAAAATTAACTGTGATATCTGCAGAGATTTTACTGAGCTATTCAATAGCGAATATAATGGCATGTTTTTAAGGTAATACAGAAAAGAGTCATTATATCATTTTATATTACCTAGTAATTTTTTGGTACTTACGTTCACATGTTCCTTGTATTACTAAAGAACACCTGTATGCAGTGTATCTGATGTTCACATTTAAGCATTTTGAAGGATTTGACTTGGACATAGCTGTAGAAGAGACCATCTGGGCTGCTGAGTAAATCTCCTGCTACCCACATGCATTCACATCGCATATCACTTTTTTATAATTTGATTAAAGCTTGACATGCCTGCCTCATTGCATGCCCTGTTAATGCAGATAAGATATTTCAAACTATCTTGCATTTATTTTCAGGGAAAGAACATACATACAAGTAGGACTGTTCACAGATGTGCAGCTGCACTCTACCTTTCATATTCCCATATCACCACCAGAACCTGAGCTAAGTGAACTAGATCCTTCCTATTCTGTCCTATGTATCAATAGTTAAAGCTGCTCAGACACAGGGATGAGCAGAATTTGCCCCATACCATATCTGCACTGGTGAGAAAGATGCAGAAAGCAGATGGATCTCAGCAGGACCTCAGTGTTCAGGCTGTGGGTGAGAAGCCAGCCATTAAGGCATGAAAAAAAAAAATTCATAATTCAGCGAATGGTATAGACCCAATAAACCACTGAATCCCAGAGTGTCATGTTTTTAGCGCCCTTTCAGAAGATATCAGTGCTATGATAGCTTCAAAGTGTTTCAACATACCCAGAAAAAATGCAGTATGTACAGCTCAAGGTATCAGCAAAAGAACTACCGTCTCGGGAATTTCCCGGAGTGTGTGGGACTGATTTTTAATCCTCTCACTGAAACAGTCCCCAAAGGGTCCCACAAATTTAGGCTATGCCAGGTACTCCTCTGCATATCCTGCAGTCAGCCAGACAAAGTCCAGAGCACATGTTCCTAGAGTCGTATTTCCATCTGGGGCGTTTGGAATCCACCCTGCTTTTCCTTGGCAGCTCAGTAAAAGCCCTTCCCCACACCTCCTAAAAGTCCCTGCTATCTATAATTCCTCCCTGACTTTCTTCAAACCGTGATTATTTTCCTAATTTTGAATTAATAATGAGACAGTCTCTACAATTACACATACATACAAAAAAATCCCTGTTTTAATTTGGCCATGGAGGGGAAAAACATGCACATGTACTTTCCAGAGTTTTTAGTGGTCTTTAAGGCAAACAATATAACACTGCCTATTCTGTTGAGGACAGATTCAGCCTATGCACCTCTTGAGTCAGACTGGGCCATTGGCAACTTTCCTTCACCCTTTGGTGTTGTGTAGGTGTCCTGCATGGGAAGGAGATGAGGGACTCTGTGCAGAAGCAGGGTCTGCACAGATTTCCCCATTCCTCATTCACAGAAAGCTGAGACAAAATTAGTTTTAAACACACCGATGTAACAAATGTAAACCACTCTTTTTGCAAAGAGGTCAGGGGACAGGAATAGGAGAAGGGTGTTGTTTTAGAGAATTGAACTGAATCGATTGATTAAAAGATCGTATGCTGTCCTTCCAGATGTCCCATCTTTGCCTCCACAGTGCTCTCTTCAGTATGTATAGAGACATTTCTAACTGACTCTTTTCAGCGATACGGAGGCATTAAACTGAGAGCATTCATTTTCTACTGCCTCTCTGTCCGTGCTATACAATTAAGAAGTAATTTTATCTTCACTGTTGAATGCTTCCTTTCTTTGTCTGAAAAAAATATAGCTAATTCCTCCTTCATTGTTAATGCTGCAGACTTCATTTATTTTAGAGTCTGAGCACAGAAACTGAAAGGATTTACTTATTCTATTATAGATTACTACTTCCATCAGGTTTTCCAGGACTTCACTTGTCAGGAATTATTTCACTACACAGATGTGTTCATGCTGCCACTCCGTGGCAGTGAAGAGTGAACTAAATCTGTGATGTCCATGTTTATTTTGACCTCAGAAATCTCTTGAAATGATTCCTAAGTTAAATGCAATACTATGCACACATTTTCTGACTGCAGAACAGGAATACACTCAAATAGCTGAACTGCTTGAGTTCACACTGGGCGTGTACAAGCAGTGGCTTCGATGAAAGCCATGATACTACTCCAGATTTTCCAAATATTACAGACGTACTTGAGAGTAGAATCTAATTCTCCTTATTTCTTCCATGGCTTTCAGATAACATTATTGCATTTAATATACAGAATAACTTGATAGTCTTCTTCCCAGATTCACTGGAGGTGTTTGAATAGGAGTTTCCTCTTTGCTTTGCCGGTATAAATCCTGAGTTAGGCAAACCACTGTTTTTATTCTGCTTCAAGTGCAACAGAACAAACTTTGTTTTTCTGACCCAGGCAGCTGGTCAAATGACACTTAGTTTTTTACTCTCTGGAGCCTTTATATATCTGTCAGGGCCAAAATATCTCCAGTCTCAACAGCTGCTTTACTGCAGTAGAATATACAGAAATCCGAAAGAGGCAACAGAAAGTGTTGATCTCAAGCAGAGAGGCAGCTGGCAGGCCTCCGTAATTAAATTCCTGGCACTCTATGTATGTTTTTATAATTTTCCCTCAGTCAGCAGATAAAATTAAGTGTATCGACTCTCAGAACTCACTGCATATTCTTCTAAAAGTCACCACACATTTGCAGGTTACTGCTCAGTTAGGCTCCTGCAGTTTTCCATTTACAAATCTAATCCTTTAATTGTTTCTCAAGTATCAAACCACACACAATTTCAGGTCTTCAGTGATTTCAGGTCTGTCCACGCCCTCACAGATATGGGTTTAGCAGCTGGTCGGGTCTATAGCCAAGGCCCTCCTGCTCAGATCATGACTTGACAGGATCTCATACACCTCTGTACTTAAAAAATGATCCTTACTGAAAAAGTTTTAAATTGAAAAGAATGAAGTCAAGGGCACAGTAAAATGAAACAATTGTATTTTCTTTACACTTTAACCAAAGAGCCTGTTCCTGTCCTACAACATGGCTAATCTCCAAAAAAATCTCTTTGCAACCTTGAATCCCTACACGGTTATGTGAATTAAACAGCAATATGTGATTCCTTTTCTATCCCCCCACATTCCCTTGATTCTCTAATACTTCAGGTAACTACCAAACACTTCTTTTATATTTTGTTTTTACTGTACCATTATGGGATTTTCTGTGCTTTTCCCTAGCATTTTCTAATGCTTTTAGAGCATGCAATATTATTCAAAGATGATTTCAGGAATTAAAAAAACAACTGCTCCATATTCAATCTCTCCTGTCCTGCTGATGGTAGATATTTATAAATTAATTGAAAGAACAGTTAAATAAATTTTTAAAAAAATAATAATTAAAAATAATTAAAAAAAAAACCACAAACAACACCTTGATGAAGTGACCTAGAAGAAAACAAAACTCAGATCTGGTATAAGGATATCAAACTCTAAAGACAAAGACCCTCAACAGAAAACCATCTGCAAAGAGGCATGGAAAGCTGATCCCAGGTAAATGGGCAACAACAACCATCTCAAGTTCTCTCATTTTGTATTTGTGCTCATCTTTGTACACCCATTCCATTTCAGTGCACTAGAGACAGAGCAAAGCAGCTATGTTTTTGGGCTTGATGCTAAGGAAGGATCTTCAAGCCACTGAACTTCAGCTATGGCTTCATTAGTCTACCATGCAGTGTGCCATCTCATGGGATCACAGGGCTAAGTCTCTTAACCTCAGAGGAAAATCTGTCTCAATGCTATGACCTTTCCTCCATAACAAGGGTAATCAGGACAGACCCTAGATTAAAATGGCTCGTATCCCAAAACAGTAGATAGTTCTCTAGTAGAAAGTAGAGCTGCACTAAAGTACTTATACTTCTATCACATGGTTTGCAGGATGCCTTAGAAGTCTCATCAATATCTTGCTCCTGTAGCACTGAGAGACAGCTTTCTACGCTAGCATTCGTTCATACATGCCCTTATAAAAGACCGGCAGTTGGGCTGGGGTCTAAATTAATCTAAACTTCTCAGTCATAAACAAAAACTAAGAATCTGTTCCAGCATTGTTGCTTTCTAGTTCTTCCTCCAGAATGTAAGCCTGGAAGGTAAATACAGTTCCAAAGAATAGCCCAGGCCCATAAATAAGGAACCGCAATGCATCTGTGAAATTTATTGTTGGGCTTTGCAACTGTGATAGCAAAATTTTCCTGGAACATGTACCTCTAAAGTGATGGACTTTTATTTTGCTGTCAGATATTCTTTTGCTTTATATTATATGTTTATAAAACAGAGGGGAGTCATGAATAAATGTCAAAGTGCAGAAGATTTAATGATCACACCATCTCTGATATAAAAATTGAGAATATTTGTATATCAGCTCAAGTGACCGATTGATACTGCAGCAATTTGCATGACTCTTTCTCTGATTTCAGCACAGGAAGGACACATTGTTTGTACAGTACAGAGATCAACAGTATGTCAGAGAGACTGATTGTGCAGTGCCAAATGCACCTGGAATGAAGGAACACTGGCTAACTTAATTTGTACTTCACTTTATGCCTCTATTCATATGAGCGATCTTCCATTTTGTTCCCACAAGTATAGAGACAAGAATTTTTTTACTGTTGGATAGTAGCAACCATCCCCTGCTAATTAAAAAAGTCTGTTCTTGTGCGGTAAGATACCTCTTATATTGATGCCTTCATTTTGCTTTATCTAACAATCCTCCTTTCAAAGATACAATGTCCTTTACATCCAAGTAGAAAACTGAAATTACCCAGGCTGTTCCTTCATTTAAAGCACCGTTATTTTCTTCAAATCTATCACCCATCAGATATCTTCCTTTTATACACGGGTCCCCTTCTCATATGTTTGCTTACTCTTCATAAAGAGTACTGGAGACATCTACTTATTTTCCAGTACATATTCCAATTATACAGGAAGGAAACAGGGATTGTCAGTAATTCTCCTGACACTTCAAAACAATAGGTTTGCGCTTGCTCTGCTGGACCCCACATAGCACAGGGCTAAAAGATCAGCAGGAATTCTGGCGGAATAACTTACAGCAAGTACAAGAGGAAAAGCACTTCTCTTTGCCACAGAGAACAACCAAGAACCAAGCATTACTGGTGCTGATGGTTGTGCAGGATGTTCAGGGCACACCACGCTCCATAAACACTGTCAGTCCCCTGCCCAACCTGATACAACAGAGACTCTGTGCTCGCTCTCGTTAAGTTCTCTGCAAATGTGTAAACTAGTAAGGATTTGTTGCTCTAAATACAATTTCTACAGCTTTTGTGTGTCCTATGTAACTGTGCTTTCTGTTTTTGTAGTAGTAAATCCATTCAGAGATTGAAAAGCAGACTGTTGTATTTGTAAGTAGAAGTCATTTGAAGCAGCCTGCAGGTCTGCTTTTTATAACAGAATAAAATGCAAGTGATTATAAGCTGATTTTACCTAAAGGAGCTCCAGTGTTTTCCTGCAACCTCTGTAACAGAGCAGTGGCTCATGATATATTGTAGCAACAGATTTGAACACTGAATAAAATTACATTTACATTACATGTCATACATGTCTTTATATTAGAGTGATAAAGGCTCAATTTTCCCCTGGATTTGAAAAAGTTCTTGTTGTATGGTATAAATCTTAAAGCCTCATCCAACATGTAGAATTTGACCCAAACCTGTTTCCTGGCTTGTACACAGTTTGAGCTGATATTTATTTTAGATAATGTAAAGGTGTATCAATGCTGTTACCTTCAAATTAAGAACAGAATGACTAAACATGATGCTTTGTATCCTCAAAAAGCTTCATCTTTTCTGAAAGATGTCAGATTAAAAAAACAAACAACAACAACAACAAAAACCCACAACATTTTCACACTCTTTACTGCAGGCTTAATTTCAGCCACAGTATTCACAGTATTCTTCACATTCTAATGAATACTGCAACGAATCCCAAAAGGGTAATGTGTGAGTTTCAAGTGACTTTTTCACTTACAGTGATGTGAACTGAAATAAATGATGCAGAAGCCAAAGTAATTGGAACTGCTATCTAGAAGTTCACAGTTCAAGGCTGAGATATTTATAATTCTAGGGACAGCGTGTTACGGCTGCTCTTGGCATTTGACATGAGAAGAAGGTTAAGAAGGCTTAAAAGCAGAATGTCAAATAGGAACAAGGTAAAAGCATAGAACTGGGAGCTACGAGCTGTAAATTCTTTTCACTAAAATTTTGTTACATAATTATTTAATTTTCATCTCTCAGTTTATCCATTTCACAATAGTAATACTTTTCAGATGTGTAATGAGGATCCACTTACTGATCTTCTTGTTACTACAAATCATTTACGATCTCAGAATTTTTGACAATCTCAAGGAAGTTCATAGACAAGACTCTTCTATTTTTTTCTGATCATCCTAATTTCAAAAATCAGGTAGATATTCAGACTTTTACAAACACTTCATCGGACATTCCATGTTCAGTAAAGAACTTACTTTCAGTCTGCTTATATGACAAATACTTTTCCCATTTCTTATTTATAAGTAATTCAACCAGCTTAGAAAACATGAGGACAATGCAGAGTACCAGTATGACTTATTCATTTGTTTACTTATGTCTTATTCTCCAAAGTGACCGGGAAGATGTAGTGATTCTAATTATCACGTCAGGATACAGGCAGCAGCAATGTTTATGAAACCTTTCTAGCAGAGGACTGGAGGCCAGGGGAATACTGCAGTGTATTGCTGCAAATGAACAAACCCAGAGTCGATGCTTGGTAGCTCCACTTTCATGAGGTAATTAATAAGGACAGTAGGCAGTTTTCAATACAGCCCCTAATTGTAGGCTAAACATAGCAGAGTGCTGTTATGAGGATTTGTTGGTTAATGTCTGGAAAAGGCTTTAAGCATGGAGTCATATAAATGCTAAGTGGCATTATTATTTTCATAGGAAAAGGATGAGTCACATATTTTCATTTTTCTTTGCTATGGACAGCTACTGAAACCTTCTTTCTGTACAACGGTATGAACAGATGTGAGTTATGAGCTCCAAACTGTAACATGGTGAAAACCAGAGCTGTAATTTTCTATTTACAGCATATAATTCATGTCTGGAACTCACTGCCACAAGATATTGCAGAGACAAAAATTAGATTAAAAAGATGACATTACATATTTGCTGTTTTTTTCAGAAGTAACTAATATGACATTCCTCAAATTTACATTCATGAAGTTAGAGACTCCTTAAAAGAACTGGATTATGAGAAAAGAGATAATCAGCATTTCTGTACTTGACAGGACCATGTCAAGTATTTCAAAATGGCCCCCAGCAACTGAGACTTCCAAAATTATTTCCTAGTATGGAAGATAAGTCTTCATAAAAATCAAGAACAGTTGCAGGTATCTAAAGATAATAAAAATGTACAAAGGTTTTCACCACAGTGCTTCATAATTTAAGACCACCACCAGTAGACCAGGATCAAACTGAACTTCCGTTTTAAGGCAACAACTCTGCAAAACTGTGGAGATCTCGCTTCTTCACCATAGCTTGATGGGGAAGAAATAATAAAAGATATTGTTGGAGTGCTGGCCTGAACCACTGCTGAAGTTAGGTACAACATCTTTCATGACAGAAAGCTTGTAGAATTAAGACACATTGGCAAAGGAAACGCTCTGCCCGATAACTTGATAGTTTAGCTCAGTGGGGCTGCCAGAACTAATGTGGAAAGGAGCAGGGTGCACACCAGCTTTTCCCATCACAGCAGCAGGGCAGGAAACCTAACTACTTTTAAGCTCAGCCTTTGCAAATTTATGTCAGGACTAAGTAATGTGATCCAGACTCTCTTCCTATTTTACCAGCTGAGCATTAGAGGAGGCATCATCTTCATCACCACAGCTGCTAGACAGGTGAAACCTTAATGTAACACTGAACCCCAGTCTAGTGAACCTAAACTACTGTTTCTTAAAGTCCTTTGTTAATTTCTCTGCTTTAGAAATGACTAAATACTGGTGTGTATCAAGAATAGTGTAACCAGCAGGAATAGGGAAGTGATCCTGCCCCTGTACTCAGCACTGGTGAGGCTGCACCTGCAATATTGTGTCCAGTTTTGGGCCCCTCGCTTTAAGAGAGATATTGAGCTCCTGGAGCGAGTCCAGAGAAGGGCGACTAAACTGGTCAAGGGGCTGGAAAATTAAACTTATGAGGAGCGGCTGAGGGAGTTGGGGCTGTTTAGCCTGGAGAAGAGGAGGCTGAGGGGAGACCTGATTACAGCCTACAAATACTTGAGAAGGGATGGTGGGGAGGTAGGGGAAGGGCTCTTTACATTAGTGATGGGTGATAGAACAAGAGGGAATGGGTATAAGCTTAGTCAGGGGAGATTCAGGTTGGATGTTAGGAAGTATTTCTTCTCTGAAAGGGTTGTCAGCCACTGGAATAGGCTGCCCAGGGAGGTGGTTGAGTCTAGAATAGGGTGGATGAACTGCTTAGGGATATGGTTTAATGGGGATTAGGGACGGTTGGACTGGATTATCTCTAAGGTCTTTTCTAACCTAGAAATCTATGAAATCTATGAAATGTGACAGGGGTCCTCAGAGCCTTCAGGAAAGAATATCATCCGGCAATCCACACGCATGAGAGAGGCCGTTTAGGACAATCGTTATTATAATTGGTAAAGAAGCATATGCATTTCTTTCTTAATCTAAAGTTAGTTAAAACAATTTGACTCTATTATTATGTCAATTTCAGAGTATAGCTTTCCAGTGGCAAGAGATTGTTATTGAAATGGTTTCTCTCCTGTTACCTTTAAAGTACTCCTCTCATTAAAATGAGCTATATTGTTACCATTATGCTGAAAATGCCATATAAGGAATTTCTAACATGAACAAGTACTTTAATATTTTCTACTGCAGCAAGGCACTCAAAATTACACTTTCTTTGTTTCACGCATGATTTTGTTAATGTTTCTAGTCATGCTTGCTCCACAGATTCTGTAATTCACAGACACAAATTTTTTGTGAATTCACTGTAAAATTATGTGTCCCGATACCAGGGAAATAACGCTTCTAAGGGGCAGCACTGTTCCATAGCTGCTACAACCAGCCTTGAGTTCACCTGTCAACACCTACACACCATTAACAAAAAGCTTAAAAGAGTCACATAAAATTTCCCAATGTCCTGATGGAAAAAAAATACTCAAGCAAGGAGATTTGAAAGAGGAAGGTGGGAGAGAAGAAAGGAAGAAACTGTAGGAAGATACTGTTCTGTAATACAGTGGGAAATACTGCAAAGACACCACTCCTTTTTCTTACTTTATTCGCTAACAGCATTGTGATGAGCCGTGGACAGACCCTCAATAGACTTCAGCTCCAGCCACAAGCTACTTCCTAGAAGACCCCGAGCAAGATGGTTTTTCCAGGACGTTGTATTCTGGCGTTCGCCTACCCCTGTTTTTTTTCCACAGCCATAGCTCCCATCTTTTATAACTCAATAATCACAATATGGGGGCTGTTCCTGCAGTCCCAGTTCCACTACAAGGGATACATATCACAAAGGGGAATATGAAATCTGTTTACAAAAGTATTGTAATAAGTCTTCTTCAAACACACAAAACCACCCCTGAGGGCTATGTTCTGCCTGAAGGAAAAGACTGTGGACATTTTGTTTTGACTTTAAGTCAAAATCAGAGAATAAATTAGAATAGATATTAAAAGGAAAAAAAAATACATAAAACAACCTTGATATAAGATTTTTGAATGCAGATTTATTCATGCTAAATTCAGAAGGAATTTAGATATCGTTAATTAGAGGGAAGAGGAAGACTATTATTCTTTTAGTCCAGTGGATCATGCCTCCAGTTTACAGAAAATCTGAGACAGAGTCTCATCTCTGTTTTATTTAAAGCCAGATTCTTCAAACTTCCAGCACCTAGGCAACTGTCGTAGTTGCCAGCTTATAATGATGCTGGCACCACGTTCTCTTCCTCCCTGGTTTTGCGAAAGACTCCTAAATCCTCTCATGGCTTAAAGCCCAGCTTCATTAAAAACAAAGACCTTAGAACACTAACTAAGAATTGGAAGTCAAAATACTTCTTTTGGATTGAGGCTCTCATTCTCAAGAAAGTGCTCACAAACAAATATTTTATCATTTTTAAACACAAATATTTTTTTAGCTTTTTTACATCAGCAGCTGACCTGAAAAAAGTCACTAGTGAGTTGAAATCTCTTTAAGAATTCTGTTTGAGGTACAGAAAAGTGAAGCTGGTCTAGGACCTAAGCTGTATAAATAGTTATTCTCCTATTCAAATTATGTTCCAACATTTTTTAAAGTATTCAACTTGTAATATATTTCAAGAAGAATAGTTTGAATGATTTTTAAAAACACATTTTCTTCAAATTATTTTGTTTAGGCTTGCCTCTCTAATAAAATCAAAGAACATTTTAATGAACAATGAAATTTTAAAAGTTTCTTTCTGGAAATTAGAGATCAACTGGAATAACTGATAAATCTTACACTAATTTCAGCTAACAGTTTCAGACAATAGCAGTTAATTTAATTCTTTTTTAGTGAAATAAATTGAGACAGAAAGTCTAATATCTTTTGTCATTTATTGCCTTCTATCCATCCCAGGTGATTTTGAAGATCCACTCTGAGGGACAGAAAGGGAAAGAATAAATATTTCTGTTGTAGTTTAACCCCAACCAGCAACTAAGCCCCACACAGCCGCTTGCTCACTCCTCTCAGTGGGATGGAGGAGAGAATCAGAAGGGTAAAAATGAGAAAACTCGGGTTGAGATAAAGACAGTTTAATAGGGAAAGCAAAAGCTGCATGCTCAAGTAAAGCAAAGCAAGGAATTCATTCACTCCTTCCCATCGTCAGGCAGATGTTCAGCCATCTCCAGGAAAGCAGGGCTCCGTCATGTTGAATGATTACCTGGGAAGACAAACGCCATCAGTCTGATGTCTTCCCCCTTCTTTCCTCTTCCCCAGCTTTATATGCTGAACATGACATCATACAGTATGGAATAATGCTTTGGTCAGTTGGGAACAGCTGTCCTGCTTTGTCATCCCCCAACCTCTTGTGCACCCCCAGCCTGCTCACTGGTGGGGTGGGGTGAGGAGCCGAAAAGGTCTTGACTTTGCAGTCAGCAGTAACCAAAGCATCTCTGTGTTATCAACATTGTTTCCAGCACAAATTCAAAACATAACCCCCTACCCGCTGCTGTGAAGAAAATTAACTCTATCCAAGTCAAAAAAAACCCAGCACTATTTCTGTGGCAGATTGATTTTTCCCAAAATAGGAACAACCTTAAAAGGTTTTGACAATTGAGTGAGCTCAAGAAATCCAAATTAGAAAGGAGGAATACAGCAGAAAGCATGAACATTTTCCACGTGCATAACATCTCGATGCATCTGATGCATCAACTATACAACTGGAAAACTAATCCACCTGTGTAATTCCAGCTCAGGAACTGCTTTTAAGATTTACACTCTTCACTAAGGGCAAGTGCTCTTTACTTTCAGATTTTTAGAGCTTTGTAACATCTCTTTAGCCTCATCTACAGGCCGCATTTCCTTTTAATTTCTTCTAGAAGCACTGTTGACACTTTTGCCACAACTTTAGTTGCATCCACCTTCACGCTTGCAAAGCTGAACTGGCCGCAGATCTGGACATGAGTCATCGCTGAACTACAGGAATCAAGAGGGTCAAAGCCAAAGCCTGTACACAGTTTCTCTGAGAAAGAAGCGAGGAAAAAAGTGATGGAGTGGGCTTCAAATATTCAGCCTGAAGTCAGGGAAACCTGAAGTATATTCACAGAGGTTGGATACAAAGCTCAGCAGAATTTATAGAAAGCCGTGCTTAAATTTCATTTTAAAGATAACAAACACTGGCAATTAATGAGGGAAGAGAAAGGAGGGTTAATGTGCAACATAAATTTTTAACCTTATTTTCCAACGCTTTATGAAGTCATCTTTCATAGCAAACAAAGGGCTAACTACAGTCTTCCCCTCCGAGCAGGAAAGGATTATTGACATGGGGTGCAAAAATACAGGTTCTGGTAGGAGGCAACAGTCTCTGATCTCAGTTAAGCCATACTGGTGGCTTCCTTCGTACAGTGCAAAAGGTAGAGTTCAATACATAACGAAGAAATAAATGAGACATTACTTTCTCTACTGTCTTTGGTATATGATTTAATGGCTTATATTACACTTGTGGCTGTTACATCAACTGAAGAATAGGACATCATTGATAAAGGTGTTAAAGGAGAAAGAAATTATAGCCGTATGCACCCCAAGTTGCTATAGGTCTGATTCTAAGTAATAAGATGGCTTGATTAATTATATTGGATCAACATAAAAAGCTAAAAATAAAACACAGGACACAATCCAAGCTATCTCTGCTGTTAAATTAATCTTTCTGTATCTGCCAAATGGAAAGAGCCTATTTATCAAAGTGAAAGTTCAACCTTATGTACTATAATAAAAAATGAGCTTTTAATGAAATTTAATGAGATTTCAAAATATATCAGGTATCAGTACACTCTCCTATTTGGGGATAACAGTGTTTTTAAAGTCATTCTTTCCCAGACAATTTGAGCTCTGACTGAATGACAAGGATGTAACTATTAGTCTTCACAGGCACCATAATGATTGGGCTTTCCTTGTTCTTCACATAGTCTGTATTGATTGAAAAATAAAGTGCAAAAATCTTCTCATTTCCAACTATTAGGGAAACTTTGTTGCACAAGGGGTTTTTTTGTTGTTTGGCTAGTGCAAGGATGATCAGAATGTGCAGAGTTTAAAAATATTATTTTGTAAATCCTCGAGTTCTTCAGCAAATATCCAACTGAGCTGACATCATCTTCTGAGAGGCCGTATACAAATTTGTGATGCATCTGCCTGATGAACTGTAAGTTCACACTGTCTGTGTCACCCAAAACTTTGCAACTCTGACCAGGCAAGAGGCTCCTCCATTCATTTATTCTTCCACGAAACCAGTGGAATTCACGATAAAGGTTAAACTTGCATTATTTATTCTTTACAAATCCATACCGGTTATTCAACACAATGCATTCTGTCATTAAGATTTGTCTTTCAAATTTGTCATAACTATTCCCAGATTTCTTACTATGAAAATAAACACCCAAACTCCAGTTTTACTCAAGTGTTTATTATGCTGGATGCACCTAAAGATGCAGAAGGAGCGGGGGCGGTAGTCCACTAGACTTACCTTATTTGCCTACAAAGGAGCAGCCTAGAGCAAGAAGCGTGGTTCCTGATACTACTCACACTTCCACTCTTCCTGGCTTCAACCTTGGACTACAGGAGCAGAGGAACTAACAGGTATTTTCCTAATTGCCCTCAAACCACACGCAAACTCCAGAGACATGCAAAGACATTTATCTACTCTCCTGCCAGGCTACAGTGGGTTGGTACCAAGCCTGCCAGGCCTATGGTTGACTGAACTCATGAATTCCTTAAAAAACATCATTTTAGGTCCGGATCCAAATGCACAATGATGATGTCCTGAAGAGAAATACAAGGCACATAGTCAGCACCCATCTGAGATGTGGAAGCACGTCGCATTTAACAGTTACATTAGCTCCTTACCACAGTGTGACCATGGGGAGGAAGAGACAGAAGGTCTACAACACTACAGGTCCTCAACAAATCCACTTATTCCACCCACCTGCAGTGGTTGTCTAAGCCCGCTTTCACGTACTTTCACAAAGTCAAGTCTTTCCATCAAGTTCAGTGGGAGAGTTTTTTATTGTTTTCACTAATTCGCACCTCATCTGCTTAATATTTCATCACTGGAAATTGCTGAAGAAAAAGCAGCATATACATCTCAAAGCAAAGAGGCAGGCAAACATACTGAAATGGAAATACACCACAGAGGACAGGCCACAGGTCTTCAGCTTTAAATTCAATTCCACTTTGATGTTTCCAGATGCATGACAAAAACTATGAAAAGAGATTGTTTTCTCAGAAGTAAAGAACTGGAGGAACATCCCATTACCGGTCATACATACAACTCATTTCTAAGTAGATTACTTCTATCTGCTAACATCAGTCTGGTGACTCATTGATGGAGAAATCATTATTTAACTGCTGTGTGAATGACAAACTACAAACCAGCAAAGCGTGGAGTAAATCAGTTCCTGAAGTCCCACTGATTTGCTTTTACCAAGAGGAAATTTCTACTTTCAATGCCATTCAGGATGTAATTCCCCCACAAACTCATGCATCACTGCCCTTCCCATCTGGCTGCTAGTCGTATTTGCCATGTTCTAGGCAGTCGCTTCCCCTGGGGAAGAGGGAAACTGGTGAAAGCCTCCTATGTGCAGCCCCGGCTGTGAGCAGACAGCACAGCAGGGAAAGGTCTTCCTGCTCTCCAGCCACTCTCAGGCAATACTTCCTTCTGGAATCTGGGCTCCCCATGCCAGTTTTCATCAGTTTTGCCACTGAAAAGGTTAAGTGCTTATCACTACTGCTGAAAAACATCACCTCTGAAAATCTTATAAAGTTTCCAGCATCACCTAAAACAAGCTCAGGATGATAATCAAGATCCTCCCTGCACTCAGCATGTTTGGCACAGTGAAACTAACCTAAACTAAAATGCATCTGAACAGGGATATTCTCCCTTCCCTTCAGGTGAACAGGAAACTGCTCCCACATCTTTCCTGTAACAAGGAACAATGTGTAAACAGAAATATGCTTTTGCACTCACTGTCACCCCTGATCACACCTTCTTAAAAAGATTAGGTATTGCTTACAAGCTCATTTCTACTTCTTGAAATTTTACAACAAATAAATCTTCATGAGATTTAGTACTCAAAAAATCCATTGCCTTGAAAAGTCATGAAGTATGATTTTAACATCACAGAGTTCTACACAGCAAAATATTTTCCACATATACATACAGGAAATCAATACCTTAACATGATTAGATTACAGATTTATGATCAGTACAGTAATATTAGAAGCAATATTCAGATGGTCTGTTTTTCATATCCTGTAAAAGAATGCAAAGATCAAGAAACTGGAGGAACATTTTAATTCAGAAAATGCAGAAGACAACATATCCTGTTAGTTTAATGAAAAACGAAAAACTAAATCTCATGTCTTCCATTTTCCAGTTCATGTATATTTAAATAAAGTTGGAGTAAATATGATATATGTATAAGAACCAAGCTTTTTGCTGCTTCATCAGATTAGACAAATACTTTATTCAAAAAATGAAACAGTTGTTGATTGATGAGTATTTGCAGATATGAATAGGCTGCACAAAGAGTCCTCTATTTTTCACTAAATGAGATATTCGGAATTAATCTAAAGATATTCTTTTAGCATGATCTGTGTAAGAAACAGGTTTCAGACAAAGGCTTTTCCCTAATTCATAGCAGGGTCTCTATAAACGCGGACTAAGCAGTGTACAATACATGTTTGGGATGCTCTTTGCAACACTCATTACCAGCTGCAACACTGTGCATAATTCATAAACCTTTTTTGTTTGTTTGCCTGATTTTTATATAGATTTTTACTTTTACGCAAATTTTTTTTTTTTTACTTTTACCCTCAGTAAATTTGCAGACGACACCAAGCTGGGAGGCTGTGTCGATCTGCTCGAGGGTAGGGAGGCCCTTCAGAGGGATTTGAACAGACTGGATAGTTGGGCTGAGGCCAATGGCATGAGCTTTAATAAGGCCAAGGGCAGAGTCCTTCACTCGGGGTATAAAAACCCCAAGCATCGCTATAGGCTCAGGGAAGAGTGGCTGGAGAGCTGCCTGGCGGAGAAGGACCTGGGGGTGTTGGTTGACTACCGGCTTGATATGAGCCAGCAGTGTGCCCAGGTGGCCAAAAAGGCCAATGGGATACTGGCGTGTATCAAGAATAGTGTAACCAGCAGGAATAGGGAAGTGATCCTGCCCCTGTACTCAGCACTGGTGAGGCTGCACCTGGAATATTGTGTCCAGTTTTGGGCCCCTCGCTTTAAGAGAGATATTGAGCTCCTGGAGCGAGTCCAGAGAAGGGCGACTAAACTGGTCAAGGGGCTGGAAAATTAAACTTATGAGGAGCGGCTAAGGGAGTTGGGGCTGTTTAGCCTGGAGAAGAGGAGGCTGAGGGGAGACCTGATTACAGCCTACAAATACTTGAGAAGGGATGGTGGGGAGGTAGGGGAAGGGCTCTTTACATTAGTGATGGGTGATAGAACAAGAGGAAATGGGTATAAGCTTAGTCAGGGGAGGTTCAGGTTGGATGTTAGAAAGTATTTCTTCTCTGAAAGGGTTGTCAGCCACTGGAATAGGCTGCCCAGGGAGGTGGTTGAGTCCCCATCCCTGGATGTGTTTAAGAATAGGGTGGATCATCTACTTAGCGATATGGTTTAATGGGGATTAGGGACGGTTGGACTCAATGATCTCTAAGGTCTTTTCCAACCTAGAAATCTATGAATCTATGACTAATATAGCTTCTTTGACATGATTAAGTTCTATTTCAAAATTCCACTGAATTCTTACATTGAAGTGGAAGGCTGTTTTTATCATGCAATCGAGACTGAACAACGAACATTTTACTAGTCTATGACTCTATTCATCTTTGCCATACGCAAGTAGAGGAAAATTGGGTTTTAAGAGAAATTTGTCATTGTAGTAGTAATACCATTGCATTTGTGACAGTCTAAGGTTATAAACAAGTCAAAGTTTGCACGGAGAAGTGTTTAGTATCTCATACTAACCTGACAGAACTGAAAAAAATCTGACAAGTCATCTCTTGGGGTCAGGTTTGTCTATTAATGTTTTCCCTGGCCTTTATTCTATATTTGCACAGGTGTACTGACTTCTGGAAGCATTGCTATTTTCACATGGACTGTAGACAATTCATCTTGGGGAAAAGAAACTTGTGAAGAAGCTATATTGTTGATTAACAAGAAGAAGAAAGAAGGGAAGAAACTAAAAGGAGTATTTATCTATAACAGGTTCAACCATGCAATCTAAAAATGTATGAGGAATGCAGAATTGGATCAATATATCTGAATTGCACAAACATCACATTAATTCAGCAGTTAATCAAGTCAACTTTGAGGTGGTCAGACTGTTCCTGTTCAAATCTCAAACCTTTCTCTGTTCATTATCTACACTGTCTGTCCTGGGAAAAGAGGTACAAAACAACAGTCATTGCTGAGGGTGAGGAAAAGAGAAGAGCTTTTCTTCCCAATCACACTTGTGAGGGGCACAGACACAAATAAACAAGTATCATAGGACATGGGAAGCCACTTCCCAGTGAGTGCTAAGCCCATTTAGTATTACAACACTGATAAAACTGTCCTGCAAGGTTACACAGCTGACCTAGCCAGTCTTTTGCCACATCATCCCTCTGAATAATCTGTTCCATAGGACAGAGCTCATAATACCTATGAGATGAATATGTAGCTTTCGGTGAGACACAAATGAGCTTTGGCTTCATGGGAGAGAAGCTTTAACTGTATGCAAGGATGCAATATCTCTCTATCGAGTATATGTAAAAAAATAACTAAACAAAGTTAATTATGCTGTGACTATGCAGGACTTCACACCCACCATCTGTTTTGCACTGGCTTTAAGATAGTTACTAGGAATAAAACCGGGATCACCACTCCTAAACACTGTTTCCTATGGTTTGGATTAAACTAAAATCTCCATTAGCACGTCCTCTATTACCATCTCTGAGCACACAAGCTGAAAAATACTAGGTTCTCTTTGCTGTCTTCAAAACTGAACGGCACCCAGCTGATAAATCAAGAAAGACAAGGTACCTTTACCAAAAGAGGAGTAAGCCTGGGGTCAGCATAATGCCTCGTTATTTGCTAGTACCTCTGCAGACAATAACCACAACATCTCTCATATACACTCTTTTCTATGTTGTACTCTCTTCCATATCTTGGTGTACTGGTTTTAGCTGGGACAGAGTTAGCTCTTCTTTTTAGCAGCTACAAGAGCTCTGTGTTTTAGTTTTACTCAGAGGCTCGCTCTGACAAGAACGTTGATAGCAAGCTGATGTTTGTGGTTGGACGTGAGACTCCAAGGACTTTTCAGTGTGCCGGAGTGTAGAAGCACGGCGGGATAAGGGGAGAGCATAACCGGGACAAGGGGGCCACGATTCCCCTTGTGATTTGTGGTGGAACTTAAGATTGAGGGCCAAACTGGCCAATTACTATTCCATATCATGCAGCGTCATGCCCAGTATAAAAGCGAGGGGCAGCCGGACAGAAGGGCTTTTGCGCTTTGGCTCTTTCGCTGCTTTTGCTCTTTTGCGCTTCTGCGCATTCGCTCTATTGCCTTTTCTTTCTCTCTCTCCCAGTACTCCCACTCTCGTGGTACTATCTCTCTCTGCCCCTCTCTATTTTGGGGCCTCGCGTTCATCTGGGATTGCAGCTTCGGGACGAGACTGGTTTCACATACGAGGGGGTGGTGAGCATCTACACTGTGTATTAAATCATCTGTATTAACTTGTTCTTATCTCAACTCATGGGTTTCCCCTTTATCCTTTAATTCTCTCCCTCATCCCTGGGGCTGGGGAAGGGTGAGTGAATGACTGTGGGGAGAGAAGTCTTTAAAGTTCCGCCTCAGATTAAGTATTCTGCTGTTGTGTACACTAAAGCAGAGTGAAAGCATACTGGGGTTTTAAAATATTCTTCAGCTACGTGGGAAGAAAAGGCCCATGGAAATCCCTGACACAGTGGAAATTTTTGGTAAAAACCACCTTTCTACCTTCCCATGTAATGTATTAACCATTGTTACCTTTTCTTCGTTTCCCAAGAAGTAACATGGGTCTTGTGTACTCAGCAAAGAGTTAGAAGACAGGCTAAATAAACGTCAATTAATAAATCAAAAAAGAAGAACAGAAAAAGACAGTTCAGCTACTTCTTATTTCTACCTTTTAAGTTCTCTGTCATGCTCACTTTCCTTTTTTTCTCTCTTTAGACTGTGCTCCCACACAGACTAGGTACACATACGCAATGAATGACAAGTAATGCACCGGCAATGCATAGAGAAGGACTGAAGGAACACAACTGCGGCTATGAATATATCTGACTTTGTGAAAACTTTCATTTTTAAATAGCATAAGGACAAAAATAACAAACTGTAATTGACATAAAACTAAACTGAACTTTGCATACATTCATTTAAAAATATATATATATTCATGCAATATTTGTCTGAATGAGAAATTCAGTCAACAAACTGCAAATGAATTACAACCTTGTCTCCCTATTTTTATCATTATATAGATTTGTCTATTATTTCTGTTAATGAAGGAATTCTATAAATTTCTGTAGAGAAATATGAACCTTCTTAATCTTTGATATTTAACTTTCAGTAAGTAAAGTGGAAAAAATCATTAATTTCTCAGTATATTAAAATCATGACATATTGTTTCTATTTTCATGTCACGTACCATGACTAATTAGATAAAACATAGATTTTGATTACAAATAAAAAGTGTGGTTGAGTGTTGAGTGTTGATTTATGCATACACGTGCAATTATGGGAGTAGATATCTGCAAATTAGTGCCGTCTTGATTTTGAGACTGCCTTTGAAATAAGGTGTACATAAATACCAGGAAAGCCCAATTACTACATCTTGTCTTTGTTAATACACTTCATATTGTTTTCACTTATTAACTCAGTAGCAAATCCTCTGTCACGACACTTTGTCACTACAATACCATTTCTTTTAGATGGCTGAATAATTTATAATGTAAAAATTCAGTCGAGATTAATAACCAAAGAGTGCTTTGATCATGTGTAGCCAGCCACTTCAAATAAACATTTTGCCCAGAGGTTCTGCTGGTTGTGTACACTGGAACTGTGTTTAAAACCTGGGGCAAAATATCAAGATGATGAGCTGCACTGAGGAGCGATCTCTCTGCCTGCTGAGCACAGCAATGTGCAGCTGGCGAGCACAGGCTGCCTCAGAAGATGTCACAGCTGTCAATAAGAATCAAAGCTGCTGCTTCAGGAGCACCAGGGAAATAACGCAGCCTCTAAATGACCAAAGACCACTTTTTAACATTGCACCTGCTACCTAACTGGTAGTCCTCTGCAGGTTCCTGGGTTTTAAGTGGCAAAATTTCTTACGGCTCATATTTGTTCAAAGCTGTGTGAGAACCTTTGGTAAGGTGAAAAGGAGATCTCCTCTACTTTTTAGGATTTTTCAGTTCATATGCATTAACGGGAATAAATGCCAAAAACACATGAAGTAGTCTGTTCTTCAATTTGTTTTCCCCATACATGTGAAACATATCTTAAAATTATGAGTGCTTCATCATCTGAGTCAGTTTGAGTTTAGCATATGTAACTGTTGAAGTATTAAAATTCAATTCTGCTTTCTCAATACTGCTGTCTTTTTGAAATATGTGAGTTAGCTAGGTATGCAGTAAACACAGGATATAGCTCCAAATCTTTAGCTTTTTTACTAGTCCCCACACTTACTCCATTATTTTGTAACATACTACTTATTTTTCAACAAAAATACACTGGTGCACAAAATTAAGTAGAATAATACTTTAATTTGTTGCATTAGAGCTTCTCACAGGCAAAAGAGAGTGGAAACTGTTCTCTCAAAATAGTTCTTCATTTCATGTTTCATGTTTCATCATCATATTATTCTTCACATAAGAAGGACATGGACCAGTTGGAGAGGGTCCAGAGGAGGGCCACAAAGATGATAAGAGGGCTGGAGCACCTTTCCTATGAGGACAGGCTGAAAGAGTTGGGGCTGTTCAGCCTGGAGAAGAGGAGGCTCCGGGGTGACCTTATAGCGGTCTTCCAGTACCTCAAGGGGGCCTACAAGAAAGACGGGGAGAGGCTGTTCAGGAGGGCCAGTTGTGATAGGACAAGGGGTAATGGTTTTAAAATAGAGGGAGGTAGATTCAGGTTGGATATTAGGAAAAAATTTTTTACCATGAGAGTTGTAGAACACTGGAACAGGTTGCCCAGAGAGGTGGTGGATGCTCCATCCCTGGAGACGTTCAAGGCCCGGTTGGATGAGGCCCTGAGCAACCTGATCTAGTTGGAGATATCCCTGTTCCTTGCAGGGGGGTTGGACTAGATGACCTTTGAAGGTCCCTTCCAGCCCTAACGATTCTATGATTCTATGATTCTATATTATTATTTCCTCAGGATCAATAATACGTGTGAATAAACCCCATTCCTGACCTGTGGTGCAGAACTGCAACTGCAGCAGAAATGCAGAATGCAGAAATGACAAATGCTATGAAGTCAGGGTGGGGAAGTGTATGGTGCATAAGTGCATGTGAAAGATGGCCATCTGCCCTCCACGCAATGAAGACAGTTCATCAGGAGAAGGCTGAGGCGGAGCTGCTCCATGCACCTGTGACTACTTGCATCCACTGACAGAACCCCAAAGTCCCACATTCACATGGATGACCGTCCACTGCAAACCAGACGCTGCAGTTGTGGCTGCAATGAGGAGGTAAAGTCCATCCCTCCCTAACTGCTACAGGCTCTCCCTCTCCAAATTGTGAATCTAGCTTAGTGGTGACAAATTTACAGCTAATAAAAGTGCTGGGGTTACATCATATTGCTGAGCACAGGGCTCTGCTGGCAGTCATCCGAGATCCCAAATCTGTAAAGTTGGTACAAGTAAAGACATTCCAAAACCTAACTCCAGAGCCCACTTGGCATCAACTCAACATGAAGCTGTGGAACCTTCGATTAGACATTGTCTTCATCCATCCTAACATTCCTCGAGTTTTCCCTTTCTTTAACGGATATCTGGATAACGTTTTAAGACTGTAAGCCATATGAAGTTCCGGGTACACCATTTATAAATCAAAAATGCTGGTCAGCCTAGTTTAATTTCCCAGAGTTTATCCGAGGGCAGATGAGCTAAGCATGCAAAGAGAAATAGCAATGGGATCCACAATATAAAAAGTTCAAACAATAAAAATAAACAGTAAAAACTGAAAAGCAAGAGTTTGATTCTGGAACATTATGAGTAATGCTGAATATGTTTAAGAGTACAGATCGGAAGATGCTCTTTTGTTTTCAACACACACTCTGTTGCCTCACTTCTGCTGGCTTCTATATACAGAGTTGAATTTTGCTGCCTACATAACATGATCTAACATGTAACATGAGAAGCATTGCATACAACTAGACATATACAAGTATGGAACAGTACACTTCATAATGAAGATTACATGTCTGCTTTTTGCTTACTGATTCCCCTCTTTACACTGAGCTACCAAAATGACAAACTACACTGTGATTGCTCCCATCTATTGTCAACCCTTTACAAGTATTGGTAGGCTGTGATATAATTCATGCTAGATGCCAAATGAAACGATTTTCACTTTGACAACAGGATAAATAATTGTTAGCAGAAAGAATGGGGACAAAAGATGACAAGGGATCGCTGCAATACCACAGACAGCAGGAACAATGAGTTATTCATAACCTCCAATGCTGGAATGACAGGAAGCATCTGATTTCACTGCAGAAGACCAAACATGCTCTTTTATAATAAAATTTCTCTTTCACAGATCCTTTTCTGCTTTATACGTCCCACAGGCTGCTTGCATTAGTCACAATAAAAGGCATACTTGGAAGGAAAATGCCACAAGTCATCCTCTTTGTCACAGAGTTCCACAAATAAGTCGTCTTCTAAAAAATAGTTTCTATTATTTTCCTGTTGTTCAGCACTGGGATAAGTGCACCTAAATGAACTAGCAAGCACATAGCATCTCTGTAATCTGGAAAACGAGCAATCTTCAGCCATTTTCTTTGTTCTTTCTTCCTTCCCCCACTCTGTATCCTTATTAGTATGCAAAGCAAGTCAAAGGAGGGAATTTCTTGTTCTCTTGTTCGCTAGCTGGAGGGTTATTCCATTGCCGTTCTATTTATAGATTTGCTTTCAACTGCAGTGGGGAACTCACCATTTGCTGTTCAGCAGTTTATGCTCAGCTAGCCTCCTGGGGACACAGCATTTTCATAAATTCTATGAATGGCACAGAGGCTGCCTCTAACATTCCATCTGCCTTTCTATTTCACAAGTAAAATCTTATCCTACTGCCATATTTTAAGTTAGAAGAATGTCCTCATTAATTTCATAATAGAAATGCAAAGGAGGCAAACAAGCTTGCTTCCATGGAAAGATTTTTATACCATTTTTTGATAACACTACAGTCATGCAGAAACACTGCCACTGAAATACTGCGAGCATAGGTTAAGGAATGTGATACTAAATTTATTCATGAAAAAAAGATGACTCACTTGACATGATATCATCACCTGGCATAACATCACCATACAGAAAAAGATATGTCGGTCTATTTGTGTTATAAATGGCAAGCTCAGTTCTCAGATGCAGCTGCTCATTTGATGCTGCTGTAGTAAATCCCAGCCACAGTATGTTACTATAGTGAACAAAATCAGGTATTTGCCTCTCTCTCTTCACTGTCCATGTACTACTCCAGCAGCACAAAGGGATCTGAACCAAACCCTTAGAGGCCAAAGGTAACTTTCCTCAGAGCAACCAAGTTCAGGCTGCCATAAACAAGGTGCACAAAACCCAGAACAGCAGAGAAAATGCCAGGTATTGAAAAGACTGGGGAGAATACCTCCACGATGTCCCTATAACAATGGGGATTTGGCACTGCAGAGTAGCCCACCAACCAGTCTATGCAAAACATCCCCAGGTAGAGCTGATTTCAACTTGCCTCAGCTCTTGTGGCATCGGTTTTCTCTTGCTGCTTCTGCTCCTCCACAGGCCTTCCTGCCCACTGCAGGCGGCATCACAGAAGAGGACAGTGAATGATGCTGGCTACAAAGTGCTGGGCCACAGCACTTGCAGTGGTAGCAGACGTGAGACTCCACCTCTTCTGGGTGTGCCAAACAAAATGCAAAATCGTACCTTTAAAGGGCAGACAGAGGATACCCACAAATTGTCTTACATCTTTGGGGAATTTTAATTGCAGTCCTTTCATGCTTAAATACAAAATAATTAGTGAAAAATGCATCAGGCAGAGTCCTAGCACCATAAGTGGTTCTACAAGGAGTCTGCCTTGATGCATCACCAGTCAATTTCTTATATGCCCTTGGACCAGCATCAGTCTTCAGCTCAGCCTTGGGTCCACACCACAGCCTAGATCTGATACCCAGAGGTGGCCTTTGAGCACTCTCATTCCAGGATGGCTACAAGACAATGCTGGGGAAATTCAACTTCTTTACAGAGAGTCCTCTTTCTGGCATCCCTGACTCAAGCCTGTTCAACCCACTCTGCAGCTGGACCTTCTTGCCTTTCATGCCAGGCCATTTCTTGGTCACGAATCACCCCTGCTGAGCAGGTACACCTTGAATTTCCCTTTCACATCTTTTAGGATACACCTTATCCTCACTTTTCTCCAGCTGTGGGCGTTAGACCTGTAGCCTGCGCTCGCTGAAGACGGCAACAGTGTTTGCAGGGTGAGAGCACAAGCTCTGGAAGGCACATGGCAGCAGACACAGCTCAGAGGAGCCAGGTAACTTGCAATCAGAGCTTCCCTGTTGAAAATAAGTTTGCCATGGGGCGCCAGAGGAAGCACTAGAGAGAAGCATTTCATGCCCTCACCACCTCCATCTTTTAGAGAAGCGCCATGTTCAGCCCTTCATGCTGATACAGAGCATCACTGAGAGAAGATACACACAGGGAAGATATTTCCCATGTTGAAAATCCGTATTCCTCTGTGTTAGGTTTGTGTGGTGGGGTTTTGGTAGCAGAGAAGGTGCTACAAGGATGGCTCCTGCAACAAGCTGCTCGAAGCTTCCCCGGCTACAAGTTGGACGCACCTCTGGCCAGGGCTGAGTAGTCAGCACCTCTGTGAATACACATTTTTAATATGGGACAAAGAAACCTGCTCCATGCGGGACCTAAAGCTCAGAGAGACGGGGAAGACAAGGGTGTCTGTCTGCACCGGGCTGCCCCCTACCCTGGGCATGGAGCTGCTTGAAGTGCTTGAAAGCACCCTGATCCTGAGGTACCCACAGGGTGGAACTGGTTCCTGCTGGGACCACCAAGGTCCATTGTGCTACTTGGGCCCAGTGCAGCTGCAGGAAAGAGAGGAGTGGGATACGAGAGAAATAGCAACTCAGACACTGAGGTCAGTGAAGATGGAGTGGGAGGAGGTGTGCCGGAGCTGAGATTCCCCTGCAGCCCATGGTGAGACAGGAGAAGGCCCCCCTGCAGCCTATGGGGACTAACAGTGGAGCAGAGATCCACCCGCAGCTCCTGGAGAACCCCACGCTGGAGCAGGTGGCATTGCCTGAAGAAGGCCATGATTCTGTGGGACGTCTGCCCTGGAGCGGTTCGTTGGCAAAGGATTGCACCCCACAGGAGAGACTCACGCTGCAGCAGTTTGTGAAGAGCTGCAGCCCATGGGAAGGACTCATGTCAGAGGAGTTGATGGAGAACTGCCTCCTGTGGGAAGGGACTCCAAGCTGGAGAAGGGGAAGAGTGTGAGGAATCCTTTCCCGGAGGAGGAAGGAGCTGCAGAAACAATACGTGATGAACTGAACGTAACCCCTGTTTCCCATCCTCCTGTGCCACTAAGGGAGAGTAGGTACAGTCGGGAAGAAGGGTGGGCTGGAGGGAAGTTTTTTTTAAGATCTGGCTTTGTTTCTCATTATCATCTCTGATGTAATCGGTAACAAATTAAATTGATTTTTCCACAAGTCAAGTCTGTTTCGCGCATGACCATAATTGGTCAATGATCCCTCCCTGTTCTTGTCTCAACCCTCAAGCCCTTTGTTACATTTTCTCCTCTCCATCCCACCACAGGACAGGGGGAGGACAGAGCAGGCAGCTGCGTGGTGCTTAGCTGCCAGCTGGGCTAAACCACGACAGCCTCAAAGCAAGAAAGGTTTCCACTTAAAAGAAGAATAGTAATAAAGAAGCTTTAATATGCATGCCAGCAAAACATGCAGTTTTTTGTTGCTTGTTGATGAGCACCCAGAGCATTTGCCTACTAGCACCAAGTTTGCTGGCATAGCTGAAGTGAAAATTACACAGTAATTACCTAGCCCTTCCATTTGTCTTTTTACTTGTCTAATCTACAGGGAAAAAAGCAAGGAACACTTACAAACTGATCAATTTGGTACTCCATAATGATTAGGGACAACATTCAAAACTAAGTTTCTGCCCTTGATAACTTCTATCTGTAAGCAACACAGGTGGATTCCTTTATATGGGATCATAGAATCATTCATGTTGGAAAACACCTTTAAGATCATCAAGTCCAGCCATTAATCTAGCATTGCCAACTCCAGCATTAAACCATGTCCCTAAGCACCACATCTACATGTCTTTTAAATACTTTCAGGGATGCTGACTCAACCACTTCCCTGGTCAACCTGTTCCAGTGCTTGACAACTCTTTCAAGTGAAGAAATTTTTCCTGATACCCAATCTAAACCTCTTCTGGTGCAATTTGAGGCCATTTTCTCTTTCCCTATCACATGTTACTTGGGAGAAGAGACAAACGCCCACTTCATCACAACCTCCTTTTAGGTAGTTAGAGGGTGATAAGGTCTTCCCTGAGCCTCCTTTTCTCCAGGCTAAACAACTCCAGTTTCCTCCACTGCTCCTCATAAGATTTGTACTCCAGACCCTTCATCAGCTTTGTTGACCTTCTTTAGACGCAGTCCAGCACCTCAATATCTTTCTTGTAGTGAGCCCAAAACTGAAGGTATTCAAGGTGTGACCTCACCAGTGCTGAGTACAGGGGAATGATCACTTCCCTAGCCCTTTTTGTCACACTATTTCTGATACAAACCAGGATGCTATTGGCCTTCTTGGCCACCTGGGCACACTGCTGGCTCATATTCAGCCAACTGTCTATCAGCACTCTCAGGTCCTTTTCCTCCAGGCAGCTTTCCAACCATTCTTCCTCAACTCTGTAGCGTTGCATGGTGTTGTTGTGACCCAAGTGCAGGACTCAACACCTAGCCTGGTTAAACCTCATACAATTGGCCTCAGCCCACTGATCCAAGCTGTCTAGATCTCTCTGTAGAGCCTTCCTACCCTCAAGTGGATCAACACTCCCACCCAGCTTGCTGTCATCTGCAAACTTACTGAAGGTGCACTCTATCCCCTTGTCCAGATCATTGAAAAAGACACTGAACAGAACTGGCCCCAATACTGAGCCCTGGGGAACATCATTTGTGACTGACCACCAACTGGATTTAACTCCATTCACCACAACCCTTTGGGCTTGGCCATTTAGCCAGTTTTCTACCCAGCGAAGTGTACTTTCATCCAAGCCATTAGCAGACAGTTTCTCCAGGAGAATGCTGTGAGAAACAGTGTCAAAAGCTTTACTAAAGTCTAGGTAGACAATATCCACAACCTTTTCCTCACCCACTAACTGAGTCATCTTGTCATAGAAGAAGATCGTTAGTAGAGCAAGACCTGCCTTTCATAAACCTATGCTAATTAGGCCTGATCAGCTGGTTGTCGTGTATGTACCGCATGATGGCACTCAACATGATCGGCTCCATAACCTTCTCTGGCACAGAGGTCAGGCTGACAGGCCTGTGGTTCCCCAGATCCTAATTCCAGCCCTTCTTGTGGATGGCCATCCCATTTGCTGATTTCCAGTCCACTGGGACCTTCTTGGTTAGGCAGAACTGCTGATAAATGATGGAAAGTGGCTTGGTGAGCACTTTCATCAGCTCCCTCAATACCCTTGAGTGGATCCCATCCAGCCCTATGGACTTATGCATATCTAAGTAGTGTAGCAAGTCACTATTCGTTTCCCCTCAGATTATGGGGGCTTCATTCTGCTCTCCATCCCTGTCTTCCAGCTCAAGGGGTCTGGGTACCTGGAGAACAACTGGTCTTACTATTAAAGACTGAGGCAAAGAAGGCATTAAATATTTCAGCCCTTTCCTCATCCTTTGTAACTATGTTTCCCCCCACATCCAATAAAGGATGGAGATTGTCCTTAGCCCGTCTTCTGTTGCTAAAGTATTTATAGAAATATTTTAAATTGTCTTTTACAGCATTAACCAGATTAAGTTCTAGTTGCGCTTTGGCCGTTCTAATTTTCTCTCTGCATAACCTCATGGCATCTTTGTAGTCCTCCTGAGTTGTCTGCCCCTTCTTCCAAAGATTGTAAGCTCTATTTTTGTTCCTGAGTTCCAGCCAAAGCTCTCTGCTCAGCCAGGCCAGTCTTCTTCCCCACCGGCTCATCTTTCAACACACAGGGACAGTCTGCTCCTGCATCTTTAACATTTCCTTTTTGAAGAATGTCCAGACTTCCTAGATTCCTTTGCCCTTCAAGATTGCCTTCCAAGGGACTCCATCAACCAGGTTCCTGAACAGGCCAAAGTCTGCCCTCCAGAAGTCCAAGGTAGCAGTTTTGCTGGCCCCCCTCCTTACTTCTCCGGGAATCAAAAGCTCTATTGTTTCATGATCACTATTCCCAAGACAGGTTCCAACCATCACATCACGTACAAGTCCTTCTCTGTTCGCAAGCAACAGACCCAGCAGAGCACCTTCTCTAGTAGGCTCACTCACCAGCTGTGTCAGAAAGTTATCTTCAACACACTCCAGGAACCTCCTAGGTCATTTCCTCTCTACTGTATTGTATTTCCAGCATATATCTGGTAAGTTGAAGTCCCTCCATGAGAACAAGGGCTAGTAAATGTGAGACTTGTCCCAGCTGCTTATAGAATATTTTGTCTGGCTCTTCAATTTCATCTGCCTCTTTAATGTCATTCTTCATATGATGTGCCTGTGCTTGCATCTCTGAATCATCAGAGACAGTTTAATTGTAATTTTGATGCAGTTTACACTCCGCATTCCTGTTTTCTAATTTCAGCCCAGTCCAGCTTTTGGACCACTGGGTCAGGAATTCAACTGTATTTCCGCTGATTTCACAAGGAAAGGAAGCTGCTTCCTCAAAATCCAATCTTGTGCTTTTAATGCAAGGTACAATCCACAAGCATTAAAGGGAGAATCAAGCCCTCATTACCAAAAATAATACGACAATAACAGCAACAAACTCCAAAGCCAAAATCAAAAAATTATATTCAGAAATAAGAAGTAAAACATGAATTTGTGAGAATTCTGTAAGATTTTAAAATCATATGTTACCATTACTTCTTTTTTGCTTTCTGTAACAGAAGGACATAAAACTATTTCAGCTGTGAAACAGCTAATATGTCCCAAAGAAGGAACAGTAATGAAACCACTAGTGGTGTCATTGCCTAATATGAAAAATCATTACCATGTAACTCAGTGTCTTCAATGAACTCTTTACAGGGAAAGTAAATCTATATCTTTTTAATTATTGGTATCCAGTGGAAAATTTAACCTTTGCATTTGACACTATATCGTTATAGTTAACGATAGGAGTAATCACTAAATTAACTAATAGGGGTAGATCAAGTTATAGACTGGGTGTGTCAGAACAACTCCAAAATGCTTCTAAATATTGACAATATGAGCAACATAGAATGCAAAAACCAAGAGGTGGTGATGTCATCACGTCCCAGCATCGTGTTATGTTTAATTCATTATTTTTTCACACACTGAGGCTTTTATGTCCAAAGGCTTCCAATAAATGGCAGAGGAGCTTTCAATTTCATGCACTCTATTTGTTCTAATTGAATTTGAAAGAAAAAGCCAAGACATAAGTGCTCACGTATGGGTTTTAACTGGGTGTTCAAGCAGTAAAAATACATCGCTGTACATGTTCACTAGCATTATTCTCCTTCTTGTCACTCTATGCTGAAGTTTCTGTTTGGCTTTGGCAGCATTCATGCCACACTAGAAAAATGAAAGGAAGCATAGTACAATGATGAGACAGACAGAAAAAGACGTAGGAGATCATGTCCTTACCCTGATAGGTATTTCCAGTATGCCCCCAGGCATTTAGCTTTTCTGATACTATTGTCATGTTATCTCAGCTTTAAAAAACAACTCACAGGTTACCCATAGCACCTATTGCATCGATCTCCCTCTGCCTGCAGTGCAGAACACGCTGCCATAGCCAGATTCTCTGGCATCCTGCTCAGACAAAGCCTGCAGGAGAGAATCTGGAGTCTGCTGACAATGCTATGAGTTTGTATATCCATTCACAGAAGGGTCAGTCTTAGTCCCAGGTGAGCAGCACCAAATTTACAACTGCAGAGTCTGTGGACGCTCATTCCTGACCAAGGTGCTTGTTTTGTTAGCTACTAACAACACACAGACAGAAGAAGTGTAGAATGAAAGTCTGAACCTGAAAGGCTCAAGATGGGCTCTCCGTTTCTAGGTAAACCCTGCTAATATGGGGTATCAAAGATGGAAACTACTCTGCCTTATCAGGAGACTCAGGAGGAAGACTGCAAGAAGAAGCACAGGCAGACAATACGGAAAGCAAGATGAAACACTATCTACTCCTGCTGAAAGGGATGAGTAGCACCAAAAAGATGGACAAAGAGTGAAAATTCAAATTAAATATCCTATCTCCTCCCCAACATTTTCCACATTTAAAGACAAATAATTGTAAATGGTTAGTGAAAGCATTCAGGCGGGCACTGACTCAGGAAAAAAGATGATTTACAGCCCCTCAGAGCTCCATGTAATAGTGTGAGGAAATGGGCAAGTGTCTTCAGTGGACAATGACTCTACATTTTCCTACCCTTTTAATTTCACCGTTGCAAATGTTCTGGCTCCTAGATCCATTTTAAAAAGTAATTGGATGCGTTCTCTCACTACTTACTTGATTTATATGTTTTCTTCTTTGTCCACTTCCAGGAAAGTACTAAAAGAGGGTGTAGAGGCATTCTAGCCATGCAGTATTATTGAATATTATTTTTCTGGAAGCTTAGGATTTTGAGAAATCTTTTCAAACTGGAGGCATTCCATACCACTAATAGCAGCTAGGAACTGGAACCCTAATTTGTAAAAATAATTATGAATTAATTAACAGAGCTTGAGATAACAAATACAAACCTGAAATATTGTCTACAGTAGTTAAGTCATGGTTAAGCACTGGAAAAGTTTGCGCAGAGATGTAATGGCAAGTCCGCCCTTGGAGATTTTCAAAACTCAGCTGGGCCAGGCCTTGCACAAGCTGAGATGGCTTTAAAGTCAAATCTCTTCTGAACAGTATGTCAGACTGCACAACCAACATCCAACCTTTTCTTTTCTATGATTATATTTTAATAATATTTAAATTATAATATATTTGTGCATGGAACCAAGACAGATAGCCAAAGCAACAAATTTTTTTTTTAAAAAAAAAAATCTTTTTTCACGTCATAAAAAGTAGAAAAAAGAAATTACCTCATATGAAGTATACAATGGTGTCAACTACACATGCCGCAAAATGAATGATGATTGATAAGCACTGAAAAACACATCAAGGATCTTGAATTAATTTATCCAGAGCATTATTTACACAGACCTGTAAATATATGGTATTAGCTGCATGTAATATATAACAAATGATACAGAATAATGCACTAACAGCATTTTCTTATACTAATTCAAATTACCCTAGCATGAAAATTTTAGAAAATCAACTTCAGAAATAAACTCGTTCCTCTCCTTATTGTCTCTCCCTACTTTACACTACAATGCAGTTCCACTGACACTCAAAAAACTGATTTCTGGTTTACACTTGAGTAAAAATATTGAAAATCAAAATTATCTTGGACAATTAAAAGAAATGGTCTTTAAGAACGTGGCAGAAGACAAAAGGATGAATGTAGGCATGAATAAATGACTACGCAATTATATGAAACAGGTTCAGCACTGACAAAAAAAAAAAGTTGAGCATGTGTCAAAAACCGTTCTGGAAGGTACAAACAGAGTCTAATCTCCATGACATGTGAAGCAATCCTTTTGCTCCACTCGCTGTTGGTAAAGCCTTGTTTGATAGGCTATGTATTAACAGAGAAACTCCAGAAAATAACAAAAGCAGTATGAAAATCTAGAAAATATGACCCCTGAGAAAGATCAAACGAATTGGGGTTGTTCAGATGGACAGAAATAGATTGAGAACATGTTGTTAACTGACAATTAGTTGTCCTTTTATTAGTGTAATTATGATGATTAGTTTACAATCACTGAAGAAATTGCTGAATGTTTCTACATGTGAGGAATATTCTCAAGCACAAAGAATGCACATGTGCCTCACAAGGCACATGAAGTGGGTTTTTTTGGAGATAGGTGGTAACAAAAGTAATATGAAATACTTTGTCTCAAATGTTACAGAAATGTTAATTGTTATTTATGCTCTTTATTTTTAGTTGTCCAAAATTGGAATGATGACAGTAAAAAGCTGCAGATGTGGGTTTATTATATACATAACTCTGCAAATGAATTTCAGAGTTAGAGCAAAAATATGTGAGTGTCGAGGAGAGGTAGAGATCTGTGTTAGGTTCTTTCCTCACTTTAAGGACTGTGCTGTTAACTTTGTGTAGCCTACGGTAACCTTAAAATTGAACTGAAGGCATTTTTTGTAGCCCTTCAAAGCAGATGTAAATAAAATTTAAGTTCTCACAAAGAAAAAATGATATAAACATCACTTTTTCTAATGAAGCCTTATTTTAAAGAACATAAAAAGCAGGACTGTAGCAAAGGACTGTTTCCAGACTTACAGTTTAATAAGAGATGGTGCAAGAGTGCAAGGAAAATTAACTTTGGTACTGAAAGCACATGCATCCTGATTTATAAAGAGTAAAGCAACACAAATAGTCTTATAAAGTCAGGCTTTATGGCTTATATATTCATGAATTTTGTTTATTCTTTCAATCTGCATTGTGTAGAGAAAGGAAAAAAAAAACCTAAATAATCTTCTCCTCTGTATGGGACAAATAATTTAGATACAAGTATATTAAGCTGGCAGATTGTCTGGTGACCACAATCCTATCTGGAGAAGAAATAATTAAAGTAATATTTTCTTCACAGTGTAATTTCTGCAGCTATTCTTTGACACTAAGCTAAGCACCTACCAAATAAACTGAAATCAAAAGTCTTAGGGGAATCAGCCAACCTCTGAGTACATTCATCTTTAAGCTTATTTCCTCTCTACTTCTCAAATGTCAGTTCTATACAATAAAAATGCTGTGGTAGATTTTAGTTATACAGATTGTAACTAGATGTGTCTCTGGTTCCTCACCAACCCATTCAGTACTAGCACAAATATTGGTGGTTTTCAAATAACAGACAGCACTTGCAATTCCTTTATCAAGTGCTTTCTTATGCCTGAACTCTAACCATATCATTCTCTTTAGTTAATTAATGCATGAACTTCGCCTGAAGTGGAGATTTATGGGAATCACTTCAGACAGGTTTTAGAAAAAAATACTTTCTCATTTGAAATATGACATCAATGAAATACAGTACATCTGCTCAGGATGAAATTAAAACCAAGTATTTCAGCCCCTTGAGACTGAATGGATATGGCAAAATGAGCAAAGGTCTTGATCAAAGCACTGCAGTTAACCTCCATATTTTGCACGATGTGCCGCATGGAACTTTATTAGTAATTTAATGTTAGGTCAACAATAATGTTCTCCTGACTTAAATGGAGTCAGGATTTAATCTTGACTTTTACAATGGATCCAGAGAACTATTTTAATCCCCAACATCCAACTTCTGTTTGACTTTCAAAAGTTTCTTTATTTTCTTCATGCGCCAAAGGAAAGAGCACAAAAACAGATCACTGAGAATAGCTGCTTCTTCGACAGTTCTCTGTTAAAGGTTTGAAGGGAATTAACTGTAGCGAAAGATCACCCAAAATAAAGGAAAGGATATAAGGAATAAAAGTGACTCAAAGCTCCCAAAAGCAGTGACCTACCTTTAAGGAAGATTAAATGTGAGAAGTTTTTCAGAGAATAAACACATATCACAGAAATTCAAATTGTTCTCACACATCCTATCTTGGTTCTTTCAATTCTTACCCTCTAATGGAAGTAGATTAAAAGTTTGATACTACAGACTGTGTGAGTTTGCCGAATGCCTATGGAGGACTCCTTTATATGAAATCTTTGAACAAACACTACATTTAAAGAATTCTGATACTTCAAGTCTAACTGTAAAAGCAAGGGGGAAGAGGAGAAAGGTCAGTTTAATTCAAACTCACACTTCAAAGTCATTTCCATTGAGCTCTGATAGCCTGATTCAACCCCAGCACTCCGATCTCAACCAAAGTGCTTGTACAAAGACATGGACTCAACCTGCTTGGTTCTGCATTTATACAAGCAAACCAAAAGCCAGTCTGTACAGCCAGCTGTCTCCTCTGAAGTACGTAAGGTACCATTACAGGAATGGTAAACGTAGGCTTATTTTTTTCCAGAATGTCCTCACAGAAGTATTACAGAAATATTTGTGCTGTAGATTCCCATAAAGGTGATGAGACAAATGTTAAGTGTTAAACCTACTCCGTCATTGCCTTTACCACTTGAAAACATCAAAATTCTAAAAAAAAGCTCAGAATAGACAAACAATGCCAAGTAGAAGAACAGAGAAAGGTCTTATCATTGCTAAACAGCAAAAAAAAAAATCCTGTTTTTCTGAGACAATCAGAAAAGGAATGTTGTTAAATAGAAATGGAACTTGTTATAAGTATCTTGCTGATGAAAATTTTGAATTTCAGTGAAGCAACTATGTATGAAAATCATATATGCTTTGATTCCAAGACAGATTCAGTAGGGACTAAGGTTGCTACTGTTTGGAGTTCAGCACGTTTCAAAAATCACAATGCATTTTGAGTTCCAACTGAAGAAAAATAATACATTAGCTTCAGATCCATATTTTAATTCATTATGGGCTGACTAGTTAGACAGGACAGATTCAAAACATTTGTTGCTCAGAGCCCATGAATGTCACCAAAGAAACAAATTATAGGCTGAAGATGTGCAGGACCAGAAACATTGTTTTGTTCAACCGTCGCTCAGTCCATTCTTGGAAAAAAGCTAGCAGAATCCTAAGCCCCCCCCCCGCCTCCGCATTCATTTGCCTTGAAAGATTTCTTGAGAAGTCTCATTTTTCACTTTCACACAGCAAAGCGCCTGGTCTTCACAAAGCTGTGTTGCAGAGAGAGGTATTTGGAAAACTATATGCAAAGGAAATCATAAGGCATGAAACCTTAAACTTGGAGGAAATTTACTCTTGGAAAGCATCACTAAACTGCACAAACAATACACTAGTCTCTAGCACACAAGCCCATCAGACAATCCCATGAATGTGTCTTGTACTTAAGGACACTGGAGTGTTTTTAATTCAATCCTTCTTTTCCAAAAACACCATTTTGCCTAAGGATCACAGTCTGGCAAATATCTGCCATGCACCTTAGCATGTCCCAGTCACCTGAACATATTTCGTATTACTATGTGTTCAGGACAGCTCTAGTTTAAATGGACTTTTTCAGGCAAGAATCTCAAATGCTTTGTAGCTATCAGTTCAGCCACATGCTACCCTCAAAGCATACCGGGTACTTAAGACTGTGAACTGCAGGTGGAGAAACACAACAGCACAGAAGTCCTTATGTACCTGAAGCAGCAGAGCTGCTGTGCATGCTGTCCTCTGTGACTGTGACATGGAAGGGAGACCTTAGGAACTGGGACAGGCTACCCTTGATGCTGCTCTAGATCCTGAACAGAACTGAACTTGTCCTAGGACAGCTCTGGAAGGAACAAACCAAGCACATAAAGACACTGGTCTCATCTCTGCTGGGTGCTCTGTTTTCTGTCCTGAGTAAAGAAACTGCACATAGTATTTAGTGAATAACCTTCTTCTGTCTTCTATTAACAGTAACTATTGACAGTGGCTTCTTGCATTAAGTGTTTTTCTGTAAGTTAAATCCCAATTTTGTCAACTGAAGGCATCCATGTTAGTAAATTGAAAGTAGCAATTTTTTGGTCAGACGGGAACAGGAAGGTTTTTCAGTCCTCGAGAACCTTTCCTCTGATGCACCTTCTTCCTGTCAGATACCTAAGGTCGAAATTATGTCAGTACTCTGATTCCAGCCCCTTTCTTGTGGAAATGAGGAATAAACTCAAGTATCTTAATATTCAACAGTGGCAAGAAGTCAAACATGCAAATTACAACTTCAATGAAAACTGAAGAATTACCTATTTGCTTCTGTAAGCTTTAAAAAACACATGAATAGAAGCAGAATATAAATAATCAGAGATGATTGATAGAGCATGCAGGAGCTTTTTGTTCCAGTCAGTTGTTTCATGGACAAAAAAAGTACAAATCCTGTCACTGATGGCTTTCCTCTTCAGCATCACTTGAAACTGTGATTATCTTGTTGGTACTGCACTCGGTACTATTCTTTTTTGCTCTGCAAGATTATAAACAGAATAAACCTTCAAAGGAAATACTTCCTCTAATCATTTACAATGGTAAGTTGTGCAACCAGATGCTTTGCACTTCATACAGTGCTGTACTCACTGGCACTTTTCTCACTAATTCTCTGCTAATGCAGTCTTGACTTCATGGTTTCTAAGACACAAAAAGTGTATCTCTGTAAGCAGTTTCAGTCTTCTTACAGAAATCTTTTCATAAAAAATCCTCTTTTGACAGAGGTGTAATTAATTAACACAAGGCCATGTAGGAAAGTTTTCCATGTAAAAAAAAATGTGAGTTCTTGGATCCAGAAAGTGTAAAACTTAAATTTCCTTGTTACACATACCGTTTGAACTCATGGTAGCACATACCTGTTATCACTTTCTGAAATCAGTGGAAATATAACAGCAACAATAAAGAAGTGTGGCCAATATTCCTGCCACTCCCAAAAGAAAGGTCCTCAAGAAGCTCTGGAGTTTGCCAACTATCTTTACTTTCCTCACAACAAAACGTGGTGAAAGAGTCTTCCTTCAAACTACTCTCAGTTGACCTTTCTGGACCCCTGCAAAACCACAGTCTGGGGTCTTGGCTACTGTATAGTGCACTGTGTGTACACATAGACACATAAATATGCACACATTCAGTGAATCTAGACACAGACCTAGTTGTGATATCACATTTAAATACTCCTATTTGATGGCTACAAGACCACTGGACGAAATTAACGATTTTTCCTAAACTGCCAGACTTGTCAACAGATTTTCTATGCCTAACCACTGTTATCATAATTAACACTCAATTAATTACACCAGCGCAAAAGGGATCTTAGTTAAGAATGAGATGGCATTATTTCAGATACATATCAAACAAGTAATAGCAGGAGCTTGCAAGAGATTTCAGAGCAAGTTACTGAGGAATGATGTAAAAAAAAAAGTACGCTCATTCAATATGGATGATAAATAAAAAAGCTAAGCAAAATTCATAAAAAAACCCAGCAGTCTTATCCTGCTTTTCACCTGGTCAATATTACATGCAATAACAGCCAGACATAAAAGAAAAGTAGTATTTAAGGAGAGATTTTAAAGATTATTTTTTAGAAGATTTTTAGAATTTTGATAAGCATTCCAGCTTCTTCACTGAAATTCAGACAAACAAAAATCCAACACAATCATTTCTAATAATATACAGAGGGGAACAGGGAATGAATGGTAATGGATACTATAGGAAACTATATTTGTATCTGGTGTGATGTGAATGAGAAAACCTCACCACACAAACTTGGAAGGATTTTGAGAAAATTTAGAAACAGATGAAAATATTACCCATCTGTCTGACTGTTGTAGATATCACTGCCTCAGCACCACTGTTAGGAAGGTTTTAAGCTGGTTTGTGAAACAAGTGTTGGTCACTACCTGGATTTCAGTTTACACCAGTGTAAAAAAAGGTAACTTGTGACCTTCCCTATAATCCATTTAGATGAACCACGGATCTGTACTACTGGCACGTGCAGGCATTTTGGAAGCAGTCATTAAAGAATTGTTTTTACAAGGCTATCAGGCGTGCACAGCACAAACAGAAAGTGACCTGAGAAACTAACTTCCCCCTTGCAAACGGTAGCACACACTGATTTTCACAATTAGCATTTCATCAATCGAGGCATGCACTGCCCAGCACCAAGGAAACAGCATGCTGGCTACATGTCAGACTGATGGTCTTCTGACAAAACGTGTGTCTCAAAACTGTGCTTGTTCAGTAGACACAAGAAGATCCAGATGTCAAGTCACATATCAAAAAATTGTTGTGTAAACAGCTGTCAAGCAAGAGAATTTTTGCTTAAATAGAAAAGCCCAAGAGTACATAGAGGCTCTTCTTTCAGCTCTCTTATGTTACTGTGAGCGGAGTCAGATTTAAGGGTGTGTGAAGTAAACAGTCATCTACCTTTGACAGTAAAGCAAATTTGGAAATGGTAAGAGCCAAAAATTCTACAAAAATATTAGTTTCCTGTTAAAAAGAAGAAATTTACAGATTGCTCAATGCAATTCACTTTGTGCTTTATCATTGCACAGGGAAGTCAATTGTAAAAAAACCCGAAAATACTTTTGCCTGTCAATGTTGAAGCAAAGAGGTATGCAGATTTTATTCCAATGTTAAAACAGTTTAAAAGCACAGAAAAGTTCTCTGAAAGATATTTGAATTTAAATCACTGTATAAAATGGCTGGATTCAATGTCTGCCAAGGCAGAACTTAAGTATACTAGCTTTATGATCACTTATGCAATGATGAGGAAGAAATCAGTTGGGAAAATAATGAAGTATCACCTAGATCTCATGCTAGGGATCAGCTTAGAGCTGAGTTTCATTTTTTTTCCGGAAAGTATCTCTAGAGGTGAACCTGCTGTCATAAGCAGCACTGGAAACTATGTGTTTTAAGAAAATGTTAGGTATTATAGGTAGAATGTAGATTTTGATTTTACACAATACAAGTGTCTTGTCAGAAAGCTGCAGTTAACAATGCCACTAATCCAGGGAGAGAAAATAAAAAGTTTTGCCAAAATACTAACATAAGGCCTAAAAGAATTTGGAGTCAGCAGATCAAAAGCCTTTAATAATTTCCGATTACTGTTGATTTTTATGGAAAAATAGAATAAATGATGGCATGACTCATTTCTTTCTTTGAGTGAATACTCATGGGTCTCCTCCCCACCCTGGTTCTTTACTGGCAATCAGGCACCCAGCTCCACTTCTCAGAAAGCACCAGCCTTACATCCAGCTACTACCTTCAATTTCTTCCTCTTACCATCTTTTGGTAGCAAGAGACAATCATTAAAGATGTAATAGAAGAAAGCAGGATGTCCTACAACACTATTTTAAAAAAGAAAAAAGAAAAAAAAAGCTTAAAAATCACCAATGAGTGGAAAAAGCAGAAAGTACAAAAGCTTTTTAACAGGCCAGCAAAAGAAAAGAGTGCTGTGGGGAACCCATGTCTAAGTGCTTCAATTGGTAATCATTGCACACTTCAGGAACCAAAAGTATACTGAGTCCAGCTGTGACTCCAAATGCAAAAGAAAAATTACTCTTGTACTGACCAGAGGACCATCTGTCCTCCAGGACTCTGTTCAGATAGTCTTAGGAAAGCTTAAAGTCAGCTTCCCTTTGCTGGGACAGTAGCTGATTAACAATTCTGGCAGACTTCCAAGCAGTTTGAATATGAACTAAGAGAAGGTAATTTAAATTAGCCATGTTTGGTTTGAGTCCATCAGTAATCCAATGCCAGTACAGTTCTACTTAAGAGATCTTAAACAATCCAATTGCTAGGCTCAGAAAGCACTCAATCGAAAGCTCTGTCAAATAAACTAAGTAAAAAGCAATCTTACACATGAATAAGTTCATGTGTCAGTTTACATGTTAATTTTCTTTGCAAAATGGATGATTTTTCAAAGAATTTTATAGATATTGCATCTCATTTTATTTCTGTTAGTTGGAGAAAAGTGTAATGTTGTATTTAAAAGTGTCTCATGTCTCCGGCCTTTTAAATAATAGCCATAAGAGGCAATTATAAGCAAAGCCTGGAAAATCACTTCCATATAATGCATTGGCCATCTCTGTATCCTGGAAAAAAGCTTCTTTGGGATAGTCTTCCACCACTTGCATTTGAGAGGTTAAGTGGGGGAAATCACAGTGTGCCTATTCTGAAAGTTTTGTGTTTTCTACTCCAGTGTAGTTCTGAGGAATCTGTAGTACAGAAGGGGCACAATGAAAATAAAGCCACTACCTGGTGGCTTTGAACCACGTATGCCTTTAGCTTCCAAGCTTTGTAGAACTGCTGGAACTGAACTGGTTTTTACCCGTGTCTCAGGACACTTGTACCCTAAGATGCTGTTCTTAGCAATAACAGTGCTTAAGATAGAAAACTGTCAAAAGAAGGGGAGCACGTTAAGAAACCTTCAGCATTTGGAGATACAAGGGAACAGACCATTTTAAGACTCGCAGCAAGAAAACACTTCTCTTGAAGTACACTAAAGCCTGGAATTGTTTTCAACTGGTAGAGAAGATCCACAACAGAAGACAGACAAAACAGTACAATTGGAAATACAGATTACAAAAGTAGAGGTGACGTGAAATCAACACTTTTTATCACCGTCTCCTGAAGAACACGCAGGATATAGGTAACAATATAACTGTCTTCTCTACACAAGCCCTACTTGAAGCATTAGCTCCCTCAGCAACATCTTCCCTGCTAGTACCTCTGGACATACTCGAAGTTCTGCTTTTTCGCTCTGGCTAATGATTTGATCCAATCTTCCTTAATACAAACCTTTCTGTTACTTAATCCTACCTACAAGTACCTTGCAGCTGCTTAAAATACCAGAAAATAGAGATTCCCTGATAAATAACCAGTGCTGCTTGTCAGTTGTTAACAATGTCTCCATGAACGTGAAGATAGATCAGTCAGACCAGAGTCAACTCAGTACTGAGTTGTATCAGTCACTCCCAAAATATAGTGAGATATTCTGACAAATGCTTCAGAGTTCAAGCATCTTCTCACTTTCTGGGTGCTGCCTGTCCTATTTCTGAATGAAAATCTTTGCCTGGCAAGATGCCAGAGGACATGATGCCCTAAAGGATAGAGACAAGCAGAGGAAGTGAGAAGAAGCCTGCAAAGTCCTCTTAAACAGGACGGTCTACATGGAATCCCAGTTCTCACAGCCCATGAAGAACTTCCCACCTTTTATCTTTTGATTCCATTTTCAAGAGGAATAACAAAGCTTTAAAAGAAACACAGATGCATGTAAGATCAATATTTACTAACACTTTCTCAAGCAATGCTGGATTACTGGTGTGCTCTGTGGAACTACATACACCTAATAGGACATGATCAAAATTTCTACACATCCCACATTCAAGCATATCCAGGAAAACTGAATAAATGCTCCATATTCTCAAATGCCACCAAGAAATATCTTGGAAAAGAAGACATGTTTACAGAAAACCAAAGACATGTCCTTGTACTTATAAATTAATTAAACACTATAATATTTGAAAGAAAACTTATTTTTGCTCAATGTAGTTTCTGAATTCAATTTTATCATTCATTTGGATGTGTTTTTTTCCTAACAAGAAAGCATTAAAGACCATTTATGTCTCAAGTTTTTTAGTGAACATTATGTTTTTGGAATCTGGGTTTGAACAAGTGAACTCTCTGCAACTCTCTGTAAAGCAAAACACTGTAACATTTTGGAAAGTATTTGCCAATTGTTTTATTTTTTATGTGTCCATATACTTACATGAAGGAATATTTATTTATAGCTGTTAAAATCACTTGCTTATAACTGCAAGTTCAAACTCAAAAATGACTGGCATTAAAAGCTTTATAATAGCTTAATTAAGCAAACTTCATAATTTGCAAGTAATTGACCCTGGTGGCCTCCTGAGTACAATTGATAAACACTATTCTTGTATTTGCAAAAGATTATAATACATGTATTTTTCTACATGGAGAGATTAGTATAAGAAAAGAAGAATTAGCTAAGCCACCACCCTTAGTAAAGAGATGAAGACCAACTCCTTCCAACCCCAAACCACTAGGCCATGAATGTGTTCTGTGATGCTGTTAGTTCCAGCTAATAAACCCTGCTCCTTAGTTGCAAACAAAAAGAGCTCCTCCAGAAACAGAAGTACTAGGAGGCTGGCATTGGACTCACTACAGCATGTTCTGCTGATCTCCCTTTAGAGATCATCACAAAAGGCACGAAGTATCAGCATTTGTTTTCTCAACCAGCCCTATATTGTGAGATCCAAAGACAGTATCTCAGTTCCTTAACTCCAGCCTACAAGGTTTAAATGAGTGTGCCCAAATGACGTTTGTAACTTCGACTCTCTGACATCTTAGAACAGTAGTTTAAATGCAGTGAAAGAAACCCATTTGGCAAGAAGAAACTCTTCTTCATTTTAGGAAGCTAGCTTTGCTTACATAGCACTGCCAAACAAAACATTTAAAGAAAAAACCCAAACAAACCACCCCAAACAACTTTAACTTTTCTTCTTTCTAACTGTATTTTAAATCAATAGTCCTTCTGTGGAATTAATTTACTTTGTGCCCAGGTAGACAAAATTGAAAACTTAATCAATACAAAAGAAAACTTTTTTGACATATCCTGGGTGATAATGACCAATGGTTTTGCTTCCCTGACTTTTTTCCTGCAGAAATGTTATTCTGTGCTTGAAGATCTATAACAATAATACTAATAATATATAGAAAGCTGTCATACCCATGCCAGAGCCACACCTGCCAGGTGCAGTTCAGTGGCAGAGCAGCCTTCTAAAACAAAGGGAAAGAGAAAATAAATGATGGAATGGTCTCAGATTTCAGCTTGCATGTGAGCAATCTTCTGACAAAACATCATTTGATCGCATTCAAATAATAAAGAGAAGCTTATTCAGGAGCTAATGGCACCCTATCATTTACTGTACACAAAAGTAATATTCGGACAAAGACAATCCAAATTTGCTACCCTCACTCAGCCGGTCAATTTCAGATCTGCTTTAAGATGAACTTCTCCTCATATTTAAGTTACTCTACATTCCAGGAATCTGCACTCAACCCTATCTTAAAAGCCTTAGCAATGAAAAAGCTTCTCTATCATGGGCAATAATCACCTTTGGACTACTATATCCCAACTGGCTGATCCAAAGTCTTCTGGTGATTACAAAGGACGTCCTGTTAGCAACATCTTTTCCACACAAAGATGAGACTCCAAATTACAAAACAGTGGTGCAATTGCTTTGGTACTATGTCGCAACGAAAAAGGCAATCTCACAGGCAAGTGTATGATTCAGCAGGAAGACTGGCATCTATAACATCTTCATTACTGAAGAGGAAAAGTATAATGAGGAAATAAATGTTTAAGCATTTGGCAGGCAATATAGCCTTTCTCAAAAAGAATGACAGCTGCAGTCGTAAATGACACCACCACGTTTTAGTCACACTTCTTTAATACCATAGGAATTACTTATCATATATATTATATATATAATTTATTATTGTTTCTGCATAATACCTATATAGTACCTATACACACTAAATTATATAGATAATATATATGTCTTGTGTATATACACACATATTATATACCATATATATGTACCACGTGGATATATGTAGCACTTTTAATTCTTCGGATGGGATGGATCTACCTTATTTAACTTCAGGTATCTATGAAACAGACACTCATAACTGATCTATTTATCCTTGGCCTCCTTTATAATCAACAGAAGAGAAGAACAACTGTTAGCACTCAGGTCATCTGCATCTAATTCCACTTCACACAGATGTACATCTGAAGTAACAGCACTTTTGCAACTAGAGTGGAGGAACATGAAACCAGGGCACTAACCCTTGCTCTTCCATGACTTTCTGTTGTGGTTTAGGCGGATCCAGCAACTAAACTTCACACAGCTGCTCTCTCATTCATTCTCCAGTAAAGTGGAGAGGAGAAAAATATAATAAAAGAACTGAGGGTCGAGACAAGAACAGAGGGAGCACCCACCAACCATGGTCCTGGGCAAAACAGACTCAGTTTCTCAAAGCAAAACAATTTATTAACAGTTACTTAAAAAGGACAAAGGGAAACAAAACTGATTACTTGAGAGGATAAAAAGAAACAAAGCCAGATCTTAAAACCGACACCTTCCCCCTCCCCTCCCCCCTTTCCTTTTCTTCCCGGCTCTACCTCCTCTCCCCAGCGGTGCAGGGGGACAGGGAATGGGGGATTGCAGGTCAGTTCATCCCATGCTGTTACTGCCGCTCCTTTCTCAAAGAAGGAGGAGTCCTTACACCCTTTTCCCTTGCTCCAGTGGATCCCCTACTCACGAGAAAAATCCACAAACTTCTCCAGTGTGAGTCCTAACCACAGGACGCAATCCTTCCCGATCAGATTGCTCCAGTGCGGACTTTGCCACAGTCTCGGATTCTTAGAGAGTTGTTGCCACTAGCCCCAGCGTGGGTTGTCACACAGACTCTAGATGCCTCTCTACCTTGTCGTGCCCATGTTTCACGACTGTCAGGCTCAGGCATCTCCTCTCCACGGGCTGCAAGTGAGTCTCTGCTCCACCGAGACTGTCCTGGCTGCAGGGGGGCCGCCTGCCATCTCACCACCAGCTGCAGGGGAAACAGCTCCGGCACACCTCCTCCCGTTCCATCTTCACTGACCCGGTGTCTGTGTGGCCTTTTCTCTCAGATCTCAGTCCTCTCTGGGTGAACTCGGCCTGGTGGGCACCCCAGGAGCGGGTCTCTCCCTGAGTTCCCCAAGCGGTTCCGCCACCACCATCCTCAGTGGGTGGTGCCAGCCCGGCGCGGGCAGCCACCTGTCCAGGAGCCAGGGAGCAGGGGCAGCGCCCCCCTCCTCTCTCCTCACTCCTGGGCAAAGGCACACTTTTCCAGTTCCTTTGTCCCGACGTAAATAGGGCGATTCGCAGAGGCGCCGATTGGCTCAAACCACGAGAGGGATGGGAGTCCAATCTGGTGGCCAGCTCCTGCCACCAGAACCACCCCCCCCACATCAAACCATCACACTTTCCCACACTAGCCCTTGGTTTCCAAGCTAATCCATCTGCCACAGGGCCTTTAAATCAGAATTAAATGTAGCATAATAGGAATTTAATGTGTGACATTAGCCCTGTTTTGTCTATGCAGCTCTAGAAAATAGCAAGACCTCTCTTCCATGTGGAAAGTGTGAGGATCAGTTACACACATAAATTTTGGCTGGATTCAGTACCTTGACTGACAATACCATTGGATGTGACAACATGAATTATTATATCTTATTTATTTGCTGCACTGTATTTTTGATGATCTAAGTGGAATTAACATTCTTCTTGACCTTTACTTCAAAAAGTGTTTAGTCATTTTACCACTATTTCCATTTGAATAAAATTTTCCATTTACTGCAGGGAGAAAGTCTCAAAGAGAGTTCCAATTTTTCTTCACAAATCTCTTATGAGCCATTAAACCTTTCTCAGAGTAATTTTTAGAAGTACAGCAAGTCTCTGGGAAACTACTGTTTTGAAGATCTTAGTAACCAGTGTATTGTTATGGAGGATTTCATTTCCCAGAATGTTGATTCTCTGAGAAGATCAATATCTGGTTCTTCCTACACCTTATGATTATTTTCTTCAATAAACTATCTCTTTGTTTTTAGCATTTTTATAATTTTTTTTTGCATTTGTAAAATTCTCTGAATATTCTTTAATTCAGTCAAAAAATTGTTTGATAGAATAGGCACTTGCTCCAGAGATGTGAAATTTACTTTGTCGTCTGAAAGCCTTGGGGTATTTACACTCTATGTGGACACCTTTCTGAAGCACACTCCCATAGCCCAGACTCAGGGATACCCAGGCTCACTACTTCCTGCTAAATGGGAGTCCTCTTAGGTCCACTAGTTACTCTCCCCTTCCCGTTATGGACCAGAGACTTTAAAAAACCTGGGAAGTACATGTTGGGAAGTGACAGTATCTTTGTAATCCACTGGCAAAAGAAGGTCCTTGTTCCTGTGAAAAACTGCACAGGAGCAGGAAGCCTCCTGCCCTCAGAGAGAATTCAGTCTTCAGTGCACAAACAGAGCAACGCTTTAAGAGATTTGTATTTGAAAAAAATAGATTCGTTCGTGTAGTGAGAGGACTATTACTTAGAAGACCTCATCTTGCAGCAAAGCAGCCTGCAAATTAAATATAAGTAAAGATCATCTGTCATATTCCTATGCTTTATATAGTTGGATGCCCAGAAAAGAAACTGCTTAACATGTAAACAAAACTTCTTCTAGAATTGTTGAATGTCTGTCTGGAATAGCCACTGACTGATTAGACACCAATGGACGTCTGGAATTGTTACATAAAAAATCAATCAAAGCCAAGATGATGAAGGATGGGTACCATTTCTTTGATTAACAGATGCAGCAGGGAACAAAATTGAAAATCAGTGCCGCTAATATAAAAAAATACATAAACAGTCAACACAAAGGCGCATACATAAGTCTCCCCATTAAAAAACTCTGTAGACTCTGTAGTGGTTTTCTAGTGCTTCCATTTTGTGCAGTGGAAAGTGATGAATTTCATGGAGGAACGTTGCTCCATAAGAGCGTCTCCTCCTTGCTTCTTCAAGAAGCATCAAGAAATACTTGTGGGAAGAAGTATTCTTCCTTGAGATCACTAAATCAGGGAGAGGAGATCAGGAGACATAACCTCTCACAGAGGTACTGGCATAGCCCTTCCAAATACCCTTGCCTGAGATGCTTCAAAAAAAGGAAAGTCACAGGAATGCCAGCAGCTTTCTCTCACCATCTTATAAAAATTCTCCAAAAGTCAACCCTAAATCATTCATTTTATTTTGGTAACACCCAGGAAACCTCATCTCGTCCCCTGATCCACAGCATGCAAATCACTGTGTGCCCTTATTCTCACTCTTAATTCTGACATAACAGCTTTATTCTAGTATTTTATTCTAGCTAATATGGGAGTTCAAGAAAATTGAGAATATGATCAAGTATTCACTCAGCAAAGTAAAACATTTTTTAAATGTGTGAGTTCCCATGGGACAGAACTTGGAAATCCCAAAATCATTAGAGAAGACATCCTTATAATATCACTGTTCCTAAAAAAGAGAGCTTTCTAACTCTGCAGACTGATTCTGAAGACTCTAGGAGTCTGAGGTAGTTCAGATAACAAAGTGAAAAGTACAAGAAAAATTATTTACCTCATGTATTTACATAATCATCAGTAAATCTAGTTTACAGCAAATGAAAAATTGCAGAAGGTTTCTGATGAGTGAAGCACTACTCTATTTATGTGGAGGAACATACGGTACAGAAAAACTGGAACAAAAAAATTCTAACTACCCTAATAGCGGGGTTGTTAATGCAATTGTTATTAAAGCTTTCTGGCAGTTCCCTTTCTTCAATTTCCTAAAACCTTGCCAAGTGTTAACCCTTTTCACTGCAACGCAGATAGTGACCTCCAGCACAGCACTGAACTATCTTAACTACTAGATCATCTAGTAGTTAAGACTCTTCCTGCTATTCCCTGCCCTATCCGCTACACATCTTCCAGATTGTGTGATGAATGAGACAGCAGTTTGAGAGACAGCAGTCTCTTTTTCAAATGAATCCTAATTAAGCCTCAGAGCAGCCTTTCTTCTACACAGGAAGAAACAATAATTCTGTGGAAAAATAGTATTCAACCATATAATCACAGGCTTAATAACAACGTCTCCTACCTTTTATAAAAACAATACATTCTTTCCAACATCACTTTTAAGTATAATTACACTACATCTTACCAAGAGCACCATTTTGCAGACAAAATGGGTATCACTACCTTGAAAAAGCAAGATGAAAAATGCTTTCAATATGCAGCTTTGGGAAACCAGTTTTAAATATATCTTAAGTACATAATGATCAATAATCTCTGTTTAGCTCTACTCCTATCCATTACATCACCAACACCTCAATAAAATTTATTTGCTTGGGAGACTTTGTGTATTCCATTGTTACTTTGGGAATTTTCCAACATTCCCTGCTTTGCTTTCCCAAGGACAACAAGCTTATAAGAAATTACACCTTTGCAGTAGATTACTGCCTATATCCTAACTACTCTTTTTCATACTAGCTATGCCCAAAAGACCAAGTGACCCCGTTGTTCAGTGGCTTGACTTCCAAGCTTTTGGGAAAAGCCAGCTTGCAGCAACCAATGAGCAGCTAAGCACTTCCAGTCAACTTCTTGGCTGTCATGGAGATGTTACATATCCATATCCAAATCACATCCCAGCCAGGAGGACATTTATATTTGCAATGTCTGTGCTATGTATTTTGATACTTCTAGTGCTCCTCACAAGCATTAGAATGGTTAATGATTTTATTCTCCTTCATATGAGCAGAAAGTTGATGGCAGGCAGTTTCTATGTGTTCGTACTTGTCCTTTTAATACTGCCAAATTTTACTGTAGAGTGAGAGGATCAACAAACTTTTAAATACCTAGCAAAATTAACCTACTAATGACATACAGCAAAGTTCTGATTAATGGATATTCCATAACCACCCCTTTGCAAAGAATAGATCATTACTTTCAAACCAATGAAACAAGCTCACAGAAATTGGTGTAATATTCTTCCTGCTTGCTGTGATCAAAATTTTTTACATAATTACATTTTTTTCTGTGTAAAAACTGCAATATTGTGCCTAACTTATAAGAGCAGAGAGGTCTGTGCATGTTAAAAGCAAGCAGTCCTGAAATATGTTTCAGAAAAGGAGAAGGTAAACAGATTTTAAGGGGCTACAAGTCATCAAGTTTAGGTTTCCTTTAGTCTACTGGGAGCCAACAACACTGCCTTCATATGTAATTAACAAACAGTACATTTCCAATGAGGCTGCGAGGTCACTTAATGAAGTCTGACCTTCTCCATATGAAATGTTCCTACACTACTGATTAGAGACCACCCACATAGGGAAGAAAACATCATAAGATATGTGAAGAAACACGGACAGGTATTTTTAACTTGTGCAGTCTCCTCTGTGCTATTTGGGAGAGGCTGGCTTTGCTGCTGGACTGTGGAGTGGATATTTCCCACCCCACAGGAGAGCAGTAGTTTCTCATACTGCTTCTCCTTCCAAGTGCTAACACCCATGGGCTAAGTTCTGCATCACAGGGGGGTTCCTCCAGCCTAATGCTATGACTTGTACAGCCAGAGAAATTTTCAGAAAACACTATAGGTAAATAGAGCTTGTTAATTCTATTTCATAATTCTCCTTTTTATAATATTAGAAGATGTGTGGATGTACATTGGTAATATTCTTGAGAAGGAATCACAAAGGCATAAGTTTCAGCTTCATTTTGGGCCATCAGATGCCTTTCAGAGGAAAGTAGTCATACAAAAGGTATCCGATTTGTTGGGCTGGGGAAGACAAAAGAAATTGGTGATCCTAACCATACTAACCATACCACTTCTCAGCATGAGTTAAAAATAGTTATTCACATTGGTCAGGATAGGCTTTTTTTTTTCCCCCACCCTTTCTTTGAATCCAATATTCCACAATATGAACACCCAATAACAAAATACATAGTTCTGTTTCATCTCACAACTAGCAAACCGAAGAATCTAAGCCATGTTACAGCTTCAGTTAGGCTTTTACATGTTCCCCAGGTAAAATTTCATCATGGTCAAAACAGAATAAAATACACATGCCACCCACTGTATCAGGGTAGCTGAATGTGGGCTACACGTCAGTAATCTTCTACTCATGTCCATTCTCATGGGAAGTGTTTACTGAAATGACAATGCCTACTGTAATGGAAGCTTTTTAATATCACAACATGGAATGCATTTTAAGTCTGGATTCAGTAAAGCAACCTGCAGTAGGGGGACAGAGGAAGAAGAAAATAAAACCTAACTTTAGACGACTGTTATCTTACACAAATACGATGTGTTGGGAGGTCACATCCGTGCTATGTTCTGAGGACTTATTTTTATCTGCAGTATTTTTCTCTCATTATTAACAGCAGTTATATTTTCAGGGTCTTGTTACTCTTCTAAAAAGTTTGGCATATAGCCTCAACATAAATTATGAGCTTCATTGTTAAATTCGTAGGCATATGTTTTTATTATGTAGATAAAAGAAGGAAGTTGTGTATGATACAAAATTGAATGGGAAATTCTTCATCGCCTTTGCAACTTCTGGAAATTGTGGGTGTAAGAATTATTTCCAACTACATCCTGACATACTTTCCCATTTAATGACTTAAATTTCAGAACACATTTAGGTTTAAGAACAGATCACTACTCAGTGTTTCTTACTGATTTTTGACATTTGCTTCCAGAAATGATGGAACTGTTCATAGCTCCAGAGAAGGGAGGTAGGTGTCCCTGTGCTCTTGCTCTGCTTCAAGGCAGCCAAAGGAGACACCAGGTCTTTGGAGGGTGACACAAGTGACAGACCAAACAATGGCACAGTTCAGTCTTTATCGCTTTTGTGAACTGTACAGTTTTTCCACTGTCAGGCCAGAACAAACCCTCTGACATGTCATTTCTAGCTGCAGGCACTGGTTTTGAAAAACCTAAGAAAGGAGCAAACAGCAGATCCCAGACAAAGCCCACACACACCTGAAAAGACTCAGGGAGATAAGAAGACAGCACGGGCTGACAGCATTGCAATTTCTACTGATTGACGTGCATTCAGGAACTCTGGCCACGTCCCTGACTAACAGCGTGCACTGCAAAGTGCATCTAAGCCAGTGATCCCCACAGACCCCCCCAAAGCACTCGTAGCACATGCGGATGACACCAGAGGTGTGACGTCCAATAAACAACAGCTTCATTAATGCCTCAGCATCCCCCAAGGAAGTGTCTGGTGCAAGGCATTTCCACCTTTCGCCAGGGGAATTAAAGCAGAGGGGCTGGTGCCCCTGCTCCTCCCTGGACCTGAGCCTCACATGATCTCCTGCCCTCGTCCTCCTGCCCCACATAGCCTCAGAAGCCCCAGTGGGGTCCACCTGCACCACATCTCTTGAGTCCTGCAGCGCAGGAACATGGCACTGCCATTGCTAGTAGAAGGACACGGGCTCTGTACTGAGTTTGCAAGACTGACTAAGAGCACACCACATTTCTAGCTGAAGCTTTCTTTTCGCGCTTGGCAGGGGAAACAGAGACTCGATGGAAGGAAAGCTTTTACATGGCCAGCAAAAATGCACTAACATCAACACTCTATGCTCCACCTTTGCAATCCCTGCTGGATGTTTATATTTAATATTATGCTAGAGAAAGTATTTTGTCTTCACCCACAGTTCTCTCTACAGACTCTTATAAAAAGCTCCTGACTTGTAGAGGATTAAAACCCACTTGCAATTAAGGAAATACTTATTTTCTTAGAACTACATTTTTGAATATGGCGCAGAATATGATTGTTAAGGACTTTGCTCTGCTCATTCAGAAAGGTCTGCATCTTAAGAAACTACTTGCTTGTACTGGAGTAAGACATTGCCCAAATGCCACAAATATTTCTCTTGTTACAGTGGTATTTGGCTCAGAAACACTGATGAAAACAATGTCAGTATGTAAGAAGTACAGCATTTTCTAATGACTAAAGAAGCTGGAGAAAGGGCTTCAAAAACTTCCAAGGAAGCAACATGGAAGAAAGAAAAAGAAACATCAAATGAAAAGGAAACATACATAGGAAATGGGAATGGAAAAGGATAGAGGACATAGAAATGAGAAATGGAAAAGAGGAGCCCTACACAAGTGAAATTCATTTAATTTAATTTCAGGTGTTTATTGTGTGCATGTTCACACCTGAGTTGTCTATCAACCATGTACAGTCAAGATAGGTGGTGATAATCCCACCACTGCAGCATAGACTCTGATTCACCCCGCCAATGTGAGAATCCACTTTAGGATGAAATCAACCACACAAAAATTCTACTCCCAACACTGGCCACCTCTCCACTGATGAGAAAGCATGACCTGTTCAGACACCAGCACAGCATCTTATCGATCATTCTAATGTAAAGGTTAATTCTGAAATTCTTTCTGCCTCTCCCAAGAACATAGAAATAGAATTTAGATTACATCCAACAAATTAATTGCTGACTGAAAGCACACTACAGTATTTACTTTCCTTCAAGTATTCTGTGAAAAAAATTCAAAATTTACCTACTTTTTTTTTGTAATTTCTCAGATGATGAAAGCATCTTTTTTTGTCATTTCAAAGTGAACTGAACTGAAAGTAATACAAAAATGTAATGAATTATAATGAGCATCTCATTTAAATAAGCTGTTCTAAATGAGCCTGTTGTTTTTCTTTCATATCTAAGAATGTGTCTACATTGCACAATGCAGCATAGTGTAAAGATATTTGGATAAGGTATAAGTCTGTATGCCCATGCAGCATAGGGCAGCACAATGCCAAGATCCTGGAAGCAGGAAAGATGTGCTAGTGCTGCACTCTGCCTGGGATAATTTCTCAGTAAGATTTATCAGTCACCTCAAATGGAGCATTGTCTTAGAGCTGCTAAGTTGCTTCAGGCTCCAGATTAAGTGGTTTGGAGTCAACTTGGGTGTATCTACACATGGTGCATCGGGTACAAACCCTCACTTTCAACAAAGAGAGATGGATTGATCAATAGTATCTTAATCTATGTTGTTTCTTACTATTGTGATCTCACAGTCTTTCCATTTCTGACTTGATGCTGCTTTTGCTGCAGCATATGAAGAATAACTGCATGACTGTTCTCCAGATTGCACAAACACAGAACGTTAAGTTACTCTACTAAAGGACCTCTCCTCCACCCAAGGAGTTCTCCATCATGCATTTACTCCCAGATTGCTATTCCTCTTCGCAACCAAGAGGGCCCAGGAGGGCAGTATTTCAGTTAAAAACCTGCTCAGTGCAACAAGGCTGTCTCCATCCAGAATTTTCAATTCTAAAGGCCACATGAAATTTATCACTTCAAGACTTTCCTCTATGGAAAATCACATTGTCTAAAACAGTACTTTTGTTGACGATGTCAATAAAATTATTGATTTTTTTTCCAGTTCCAGAGAACCAAACCAAAATGGTAATATTTTTTTTGGAAGTGAAACCCCCCATCTGAAACAGCTATTTCTAAACGTATTGTTCTGAAATAGCCTGTTGTGTTTGAAATACAGTCTGAATTATGCACATTCTTTATTCAAAACATTTTTTAATTCCCTGAAACGATCTGGTACTCTGATTTTCCATTCCAGTTTGAAAGGGACATGAAATGTCAGCATTTCCCAAATGGTGAAAACATTGTTTTCCCAGTCCACAGGGTTTAGTACAGTTAACCAAAACCAGTTCTCTCTGTACCAAGGTCAGGTCTTTCAAACAATAAGAATGATGATTTCCCCCCTTTTAGTTCTGAAGAAACTGGGTAAGGAAAATTACTGTAAGCCATTTTTAATAACATACAGACAGCAGGCAATACAGCCAAAACCAGAATGCCAAATGACTGACTCTCATTTTATTTGTGCTAGCCAAAAGACCAAGGAATGGCTCCTTTCGCAAGCTGCTGGGACAAATGTAAACCTGTCCCTGTGCTGGCACTTGTACCACTGAATCACACAGTAGATGGTGTCATGACTCATGTATAGAATGAACAAAGAAAGCAGGAAAGGAAAGTTGTTCCTCTTTCTGTTCCACCTGTGCCAAAATGTGAATACCCACGATGCTGTCTGGTGATTCCAACTGAGTATTTTATTAGCAAAAATTAAATTTGCTCTCACATATGTGCCCAGAAGGGACTGCTGAGGTCTTTGAGTTGAGCTCCCCAGGGTCACAAACAAGCATACCATGGTAAGGTTCAGAAGAGTCAGCACATTCTACAACTTCATCTTCCTTATTGCCATTGTTTTATACGTATTTTTCCTTTCCGTGAAAAAAAAAAAAATCCCAAAGCCAAAAAAAATGTATTTCACCAATATCTTTGGTTACATACCTACTGAGAAGAAATCATACTTTCTGAAAGAGAAATGAAACTTCCACTGACATTCTTCAAATTGTTTCAGGACTTGTATATTTTGCATTTATTTTTGCATCTTTGTGGCATATTCCACTGAATATGAAAAATTACCCTATTACCTATATCTATGTTATCTCTAGAAAAATCTCAGGCAGTTATTTTGGTAAAATTTAAAATGTTCAGCTGCTTCAGGATCATCCTATAGCCTACAAACCTCTTCTGGAAGCACATGTTATTTCCAGTAGGCCCTTAATATACCCTAACAGCTTTTCTTGGGAAAACACAAAACTTCCCTTTCTGAGTCCCACAAGTAAGAGAAACATTCAGCCTCCAATACAAGGAGATTAAGAACTTATTTTTTCTTCATCTACATTAAATCAGATTGCCTTAGAGACTGTTGTGCACCACAAAACAATCTCTGGATTATCGCATACAGCTTGTGCTGACTTCCCGCTGCTAGACAGCTTGTAAGAAAAAGCTTGCTGACCAAGATCTTGAAAAGCAATCTGTAAAACAACTGCTGTCAACAGCTGATCTCTCCCTTTTGGATGTCTCAGACAGCTCTGGCAATGGCACACAGAGAGTAAGATCACTTACTTTCTGTACTCCTGATGCCCATCGTGAACATAGAGAGGGAGGAAAAGCAAGAACATGGTTGCAAATTCACCAACCACTGCTGTTCCTTGCTCTTCCCCGTCTGCCGTGGGCTGAGAAAATGGAGCTGAAGTGCCAGCCTTATGCAAGGGCAAGATAAAAAACACAGGTTGCTCCGACAAGCTGTCTTCAAATCTTAGGAACCCCATTGTGAGACAGAAAATCAACCTCATCAGCTTTAAAAATTACAAAAAGATATCTTCGCAGGAGGATGTTCTGTGATTACGTGTTTTAAAGCTTCACTGCAAAGAAACATTATGTAGTGCATTTCAACTGCATATGCAGCAACAGTGAAACAAAACTGATATCAAATTGGAGATACAGTAAAGGTAATCAAGACATGTGACAACAATTTCAGAAAATCATAACAAACTGTGCAAAGAGAATAGTTCAATGCATCTTTGAAACCACATATTTTTGCAGCAATTTACTATTAACCTTCTTTAATTTGTGTTTACACAGTTAACCGTCACTTCTTCAGCAGCACACATAGCACCATCTTCCTTTCCAACTGAAAATACTGGCGGTGAATACAGATCTTTTCGTTCACTGAGTTCCCGTCACTTGACACTGGTATGTTCAAATAAAAAGTGACAACGCCACCTGCTAAAGAGTGGGAATGAATGATGTTTTCAGCAATGATAGCTGGCAGTCAGGAAGAGGAACAACACAGTTTGCCTGTAAAAACCCCTTCATCCAGAGCTGGCTTCTGAATGCAGGGTGAGGCTCTTTGAAAGTAACAAGAAAACAGCAAATCTGCGAACTTCAGTACAGCTCATTTACTGTACTGACAGGGAGTCAGCTCCAGCTGCAGAAACGCAGGGCTTTCTTACAACATTTGCATGACTTTTCATGTAGGTTACCCAGCTAGACTCTACAGCAGTAACCAATTCACAGGCTTCACTCAAACAATAAATCAAAATAAAGAGAATAAAACATTCAGTGATACATGCAGGAAAATAGTGTAGACGTTTTTAAAAGCATTCAGGAGCAGCATATTTCTGATACTGCTACAACCAAAGGTGAAATCACTGGCAGTGAAGTTTGATTTTCTCTTAGCACCTTAGGGAAAAAAAACACTACTATCCCATCATTTAGGGGGCTAAATACACCTGAAGAAAGTCTTTACTAAACTTCAAGTAGCCAAAAAATATTTTCCTAGCTAATTTATATAAAACTTTATTTTGTACGATTATTTTTTTCACAAGGAAAGATTTTTCTCCATGCTAAATTATTTTTGCACACAAGCATCTTCAGAACTGAATTCTTAAGCCTAGTACAGAAAGAATTACGCAGCAAGACAATTTTATATTAATTATTTTACTCTAATATGCAAAGATAGTGCTAACTAATTATCAACATCCATATTTAATGATTCTTATTGAACTATAGAATCAAGGTCATTGCATCAATCTAAAACTAGCAATTAGTTTTTCAGACTTCACAAAAAAAAACCCTGGCATGCCATTAAGAGAGGCAGGAAAACACAAACTTTCTTCATGGAAACAATTTTCAAAAGCCAACGTTTTCTTACTTCTATTCAAAATGGTTCATAAATCTGTCCTTGATCTGCCAAGCATTCAAAGATCAGCTATGTTTCATGCTTTGGTAAATTTTCATATTTCTACAGGGAAAAAAACTCTCAGTGTAGATGTATTCTCATTATTGTATACATGGCAAACAATCACTATTTTGTTTGTAATGTGTGGTCTCAATCTGCAACAATTTATCTTTATCATCCAGAAACGCTTGACAATACAGGACACCATTAATCCTGATTTCAAACTGACAGACAATTTCACACACACAGTGAGCTTCAGCAAATAAACAATATCTCATTACTACCAATTTTATGGTACATGTTACTGCTTTTTCCAGTTACCTGAATTTTCTTAATAGCTAAAGTAAATAGTCTGTTTAGAACATTGGTTTTGAGTTTTTTTTAAAAAAATAAATATTTTTAAATGGTAAATTTACTTAAATATAGGAATCAGTTAGTAAATACTTGGCTTTCTGAGAATAACTGGCCACCTTATTCTTTGCCAACATTAAAATTTGTACATACATACACCCACAAACATCTCCTTGCTTTTGCCACTGTAAAGAAAAATTCCTCTTTCGTACGCTTCTTATAACTGCCATATATTCTTTCTTTCCAATATATCATGTACTGTGCTAAGCTACTCAGAATTTGGGGGAAGTTGAAAACCAGAACTGAACTTTAGAGCTGGACTCTGTATTTGATGTTGTATCTGAATACTCCATGAATAGTAATAGCCAAAAATCTACCTCAGAAGAAAAGCATTTGTTAAAAGTTGAAGTGAGTCACAGCACATAAGAATAGGAAGATTGACTGTTCTGTAGCAACCATAGTTCTTCCCGAGCCCTTTAGGGGCAGCATCAGCCACACAAAAGAGGGTCCAGCAGGATGTCCTTCTCAACTCTAGTGCAAGGCAGCTACTAGTTTCTTTCTGCCTGTGCACCATTGTTATTAAAGAAATCCAAGGACAAACACATCACATTGTTCTGCTGCAAAATGTTCCAAAGCTTCATCTTCAGACCACTAGAAAGCTAAGCAGTTTTATAAAGACCTCATCCCGCATTTTTTATGTATTTGTGCACATTATTAGCATTTATTTTAACACATAGGGTTTTTTAGAAGATCCTTCATTCTTGCTCAAAGCTCTCCTCATCAGATTAAGTTGGGTGAACAAAGCTATTCCTTCTTTTGGGGGGAAGCAGGCTTAAAAAGGACAAACAACCATGTAAAGAAAGAGACGATGTTTAGTCTATTACTACCAATTGATCCCTATAAGCAAACAGATTTACTTCTGCCTTATCTGGGCTGTACTTCAGCCAGCTTGCTACCACTCAAACGATAATCTTAAGTGACACCTAGTCAATCAATCAGCAGCTTATGTGAAATGAAACAACATCACAGAGCTGAATGTCTTCCGTAAGATAAAATGAAACAACAGAAAAATGGAACAACAGAAAAACCCCACCCCATTGCCTCCTGGAAAAACTTCCCAGAGCCTTCAAAAGGACATGAGCAGGAGGTTGGGCAGAACGTGTCTCTGGCTGCTGTTTGATCTCCTCCACTATAAGCAAACCCTCAGATTGTTACAGCCATCACACAATGCGCTGTCCTTCGCGTTTTCTCCACATCGCTCGAGCACAATGACACCCACTCCCGTCTTGACCTACAGCAGGGTCAGTTTAACCCAGCAGTCAACATTCTCAAAGGCAAATGACGATACTTAAAATTATCACCGTCTTTATGCAAATTATGGTGTTGCCAAATTTATAGAAATATGAAGCAATCTCAGTATCATACCATGAACCGAAAAGCAGACGAGAAATCAAGGATTTTTCAAAACTTCAAGGGTTTCTGTAACTACTCTGTAACCACTTTTATGTAACCTTTCCCAAAAATCAGGGATCTGTACCAAGAGTCATTACCAAGCCATGTGTCCCATCCAGCAAGCACTGAGAAAAACAGATTCTTTAAAACAAGCCAGCATACTGCTTTGTCAAATGGAGGTGGTTTAGCAATACAGCACCATTGCCTCTGCTGCTGAAGCAGAAGAAGATAGCCCGCTGCACTTCATAAGCATCAGGACTCACATAAATAAAACGGGTTTGAATTCCACAAGGAATATGTTTTCTCTACCCTGTTCTCCATGTCGTCTGCTCTATGATGAACCTTGAAAAATACTTCTCATTTTAACTCCAGTACCTATGAAAGCTGTTGACCAGCAAATGAGGTTGTATTTCATAACCATGAAGATACTTAAGAAATCACATTCTGAAAGCATTTGAAAAATAGATATGAGTGCAACGTAATCCTCCTAAAAGCTCAAATAATTTGAAAGCCATATGGAGTTGCAAGGTCACACAGCATAGCATTTAGAAAATGAATTGAAAATGTTCACAAGAAACTAAACTTTTCCAGTTCTTAACTGAAGCAATGTTATCGCATTTTCACCTGTGACTAATGATGCAGAGTCCAAACAAGCAGCTGTGTTCCAGTTGGTGAACAGGATGTTCCCAGGAACAAAAAAGCCAAGCTGTTTCTTTGTCTGTCTCCAGCTGCTGATCAGAACATCTAATTTTCAACTTTACTGCCTGCTTAAAGGGTATATTTCAGTGACAAAAGAAGTTTCTTCATTTGCTTTCTCTATTTCATTGCTCAATTGTGATTTACAAATGCAGTAAAGCATAGGATCTTGTTCACAGGAACACCTCCATGTCAAATCATAGAAGCATTTTCTAAAATATTACTGAAAAATATTAGTTTTCCATAAGTGGAGATCTGCAAATAGCAGCTGCGTTTCTTTTTCATTATAAACCCTTTATGTATATAATTACATTGTTTACCAGGAATGATTTTGCTTCTCCACCTATTTATATATTGCATGTTAGTGGAAAGAGCAAATTAAAAATGGAAAGAATCCATACGTTAGTGTTACCAGTTGCTTTATCTACAGTATTGCAGATTACCTTCTGGCTCCTAAATGATTTCATAATTTGCTTGAATGTACAAGAAACTGACTCCGTAATGAGCTCCTGTGAGCCTATATTTCTGCACAACCTATCTGAAGTGCGAAGAACTAAGCCAAAGATATTTCAGAAAACTCTTGCAATATAATGTGCAACACAGTGTTTAAAATGAATTGGCCCAGTAACAGTAAGAATTCCGTGCATTTCCATCTATGATTCAATACTCTATAATGGTTTAAAGGTAAGGCCACCTGGAGCTTGTAACTCGCTTGGGTAGAATCACACTTCCCTCTCTTGTCTTGTGGCTCAACCAGAAAATCTCAACTGCAAGTCAAACATATTTCTAGATTCCTAGGGCCAACAGTAAAACTGTTCTTTTAGCAGCTATCCCATCATTTCTTTTCCTCTCAGAAAAGGAAACAGAACTGTGAAATGGTTGGCAGTGGAGGCCAGATCTCTGGCAGCATTAAAATAACAAGCTGTCTGCTGCCCCCCTCCAACATAAGGAACAGCACTGCAAAAGATGTCTTAGGAGATGCAAAGACAGCAACCTAAAAGAAAACATGATCTGAGATATTAAGGAAAGGCCATACAATGTCGTTTCAGATTATTATCACATTGAAGTCGCAACACAGACCATTATTCTTTCCTCTAAATTACCTCTGCAACAATCTCACCTCTGTGGTCATTATAAAAGCTTAGCATTTTCTGCATGAAAAACTGTTTCCTCCCATCTGTTCCGAATTTGTTTCTCATTAATTTCCATTTGTGCTTACTTGTCGTATTTAAATTGGGCCATTATTATAGATTAAGATGGCATGGATTCAGCAAAGAATGGAGCATGAAAAACCTGCCCTCTTCATATTAGTTTCAAAGGTCTCCTTGACAACACTCTTCCATGAGTGCTCACCATGCTGTTTTGATCCCTTTTTATTAGACACAAAGTTTAATTTCCTCAGTATCAAAACCCAGACCTTCATCGCATCTGAATTTCAGGGATGCTTTTCTTTGGTAACGAACCAAATTGGAAATCCAGACCTACATTTCAGATTTGGGCTGTAAATTTCAGGCTGCTTGTGCTAACTGTCCTGTCTGTCCCTAAAATCTGTGATACTTACACAGTAATACTGAACTAGACCTAGACACTTTTTTTCATATATATTATACACCAAATCATTCCATACAAAAATAAACTAACCAAAAGCAAACCTGAATTTCCTCAGGGCGCAGTAAAATTGTGCTCATTTACAGTATTTAACTTAGAGTAGATACAATGAGTCTACCTTGTTCTTCCTGACCACAGCCGCCTTCTTTAACTTTCAACTTGCCTACATTTGATTCAGTATTTCACATCTTAACATCTTGTTCATTCAAAATCAAGTTTTCTCTGCCATCCCGTTACTGTGTCTCTTGTATTGACCCAGGAAAGAAGGTATCAATAACTATCATTAAAAATATCCTTAATGGTAATTTAGGCTGACTAATGCTTATTGATCATCTTACTGCAATAGCATTTTAACTGGATATCTCAAATTTATAAACGTTATAAATTGAGCTATCTAACTACAGCACTTATGAGAGGTAGGTCATTATCACTAGCCCAGTGTTAAAACCCAGGAAATTTGATCAAAAAACATCAAGGCTTTTGAGTACGCAACTCCTTTTCAAAAACTGAAAATAACATAACTTTTTTTGAAGTCTTACTGTATACGGCCTAACTCTTAAGATTCTTTTCCTACAACTATTAAACAAAAATGAAGAATTTTTTTTATATTCTTCAACACACACCATTAAAAAATGGGCTCCTAATAAAAGAATTAACCAATTTTGTTTTCATGTTGTAGAAAGAGAATGGAAGCATTATTAATCTGGTACTAATAGAATGGATTCATCATGCTGATAAGATGTAGGAACATTATTGAATTTTTAATTCATATAAATACATAGAATTCTTAGTCACTAAAGTATAAAGTCAATGAATTGCTATACTGAGTAGTAATTGCCAAATGGAAATGCTAATAGCAAATCTAAACTCCATAAATGTCAAATTGTACCGTTAATTTCACACTATTATATTGATACATAAATGTACTCGTTTTTACAAACAGTCCAAAGATAACATTCATAGAATCATAGAATCATAGAATGGCATAAGCTGGAAGGGACCTTAAAGATCATCTAATTCAACCTCCCTGTCATGGGCAGGGACGCCTCTCAACTAGATCAGGCTACTCAAGGCTCTGTCCAACCTGGCCTTGAACACCTCCAGGGAGGGGGCATCCACAACTTCTCTGGGCAATTTATTCCAAAGTCTTACCACCCTCATACTGAACAATTTCTTCCTAAGATCTAATCTAAATCTGTTCTTCTTCAACTTAAACCCATTTCCCCTTGTCCTATCAGTGGACACTCTTGTAAAAAGTCCCTCCCAGCCTTCCTGTAAGTTCCCTTCAGGTATTGGAAGGCAGCTATTATGTCCCCCCAAAGTCTTCTCTTTTCAAGGCTGAACAATCCCAGCTCCCGCAACCTGTCCTCGTAGCAGAGGTGCTCCAGCCCCTGGATCATCTTTGTGGCCCTCCTCTGAACACGTTCCAACAGATCTATGTCTCTCTCATGGTGGGGACAACAGAACTGGACGCAGTATTCGAGGTGGGCTCTCACATGAGCAGTGTAAACCTGCTGACCACATTTCTCTTGATACATCCCAGGATGCAGTTGGCCTTCTGGACCGCATGAGTGCACTGCCAGCTCATGTTGAGCTTCTCATCTATAAACACCCCCAAATCCTTCTCTTCAGGGCTACTCTCAACCCACTCTGTGCCCAGTTTGTGTTTGTGCCCAGGATTGGTCCGACCCACCTGAAGGACCTTGCATTTTGACTTGGTGAATCCCATGCAGTTTGCACTGGCCCATTTCTCAAGCCTATCAAGGTCCCTCTGGACAGCATCTCTTCCCTCAAGTGAGTCCACGGCACCACACAACTTGGTGTCATTGGCAAACTTACTGAGGGTGCACTCAATGCCATCATCCATATCGTTGACAAAGATGTTGAACAGCACTGGACCCAGAACAGACCCCTGAGGGACACCGCTTGACACTGGTCTCCACGTAGACATCGCACCATTGACAACAACTCTTTGAGTGCGACCATCCAGCCAGTTCTTTATCCACCGAGTGGTCCATCTGTCAAACCCATGTCTCTCCATTTTAGAGACAAGGATGTCATGTGGGACAGCGTCAAACGCCTTGCACAAGTCCAGGAAAATGACATCCGTTGCTTTACCCACGTCAACCAGTGCTGTAGCTTTGTTGTAGAAGGCCACTAAATTAGTCAGGCACGACTTGCCCCTAGTAAAGCCATGCTGGCTGTCACCAACCACTTGGTTATTTTTTATGTGCCTTAGTACAGCTACCAGGAGAATCTGTTCCATGATTTTACGTAGCACAGAGGTAAGGCTGACTGGTCTGTAGTTTCCCAGGTTGTCCTTGATCCCTTTTTTAAAGATGAGTGTTATGTTCATCCTTTTCCAATCTGTTGGAACCTCACCAGGCTGCCAGGACCTCTCAAATATGATGGCTAGTGGCCTAGCAACTTCAGCTGCCAGTTGCTTCAGGACCGGTGGATGTATCTCATGAGGTCCCATGGACTTGTGCACCTTCAGGTTCTCTAGGTGTTCCCGGACCTGATCTGCTCCTACCCTGGGTGGTTCTTCAGTCTTCCAGACCCAGCCAACACCTTCTGTGATTTGGGTGGTGTGTTTCAAGTGGTTGCCAGTGAAGACTGAGGCAAAAAGTTGTTGAATATTTCATCCTTCTCCACGTCCTCAGTAACCAGGTCACCTGTATCCTTCTGGAGAGGCCCCACATTCTCTCTTGTTTTCCTTTTTTCTCTCACATACCTATAAAATCCTTTTCTGTTATTTCTAATATCACTGGCCAGATTTGACTCTGTCAGGGCCTTAGCTTTTCTAACCTGGTCTCTGAGTACATGAGCAACTTCCTTGTACTTATCCCAGGTTACCAGCCCCTGCTTCCATGCTTTGTGTAATCCCCTTTTATATTTGATTTTAGCCAGGAGTTCTTTGTTTATCCATATAGGTCTCCTGGGGTTTTTGCCTGATTTTAGGGATGCAATGCCTTTGAACTTGGAGAAGATGATCCTTGAAAGTCAACCAGCAATCTTGGGCTCCCGGTCCCTCCAGTATTTATCCCATGGCACACTACCAAGGAGGTTCCCGAAGCGGTGAAAGTCAGCTCTTCTGAAATCAAGGGTTTCAAGCTTGCTGAGCTTCCCCCTCTTAGCTGCCCTTAGGATCTCAAACTCCACCATTTCATGGTCACTGCAGCCAAGGCTACCTACGAGTTCAACATTACCTGCCAGGCCTTCCCTATTGACGAGGACGAGGTCTAACATGGCACCTCTCCTCATTAGTTCCTCTATCACTTGGATAAGAAAGTTATCGTTAATGCATTCCAGGAATCCCCTGGATTGCTTGTTCCCTGCCGTGTTGTTTTTCCAACTGATGTCAGGGTGGTTAAAATCCCCCATGAGGACCAGGGCTTGTGAACAAGCAGCAACTCTTATCTGCCTATATAGGGTCTCATCTACTTGGTCCTCCTGATTGGGTGGTCTGTAGCACACTCCCGCTGTAAAGTCTCCTACCCTTCCTTTCACCCTGGCCCACAGGCATTTGGTTCTTTTGTCATCACTTGCCAGGTGGAGCTCCATGCATTCTAGCCATTCGTTGACATTCAGAATCACATATGTTTATTTCATGGCCTTATCTCTGGTCAATTAGGAATAAATCTAAAATACATTAAAGTACAGACAAAGTCTTTCTCTTAGCAGCATTTTCTTTTTAAACCAGAAAGAGAAAAACTTGAGGGCTTGCAAATTAGAGTAGCAAAGGACCAGTAAATACATAAAGATACATCAAAAATGTCAGAAGAAAGAACATTGTCAGAAGTCAGGCTGACTATGAACTCCAGCGACACACAAAAGGTCCTTTTGGACTAGTTTTCAGGTGTGGTAAATTACGCCATGTTAGCTGAAAGTAAAACTGAAGAAGTTTCATGTGATGAAGGAAAACAGGGGAACAAATTAACTCCTGTCCCTGCATCAAACTGCAAATTGAGTTGCAAAGTTTTTCACATATTTATCAGTAATATTGCTTTCTAGAGACAGAAAACATGATGCTAACAATTAAAAAATGGAAATAAAACACTGAAAATTACCTAGACCTGAACTAGACCTGAATCTCATAGAACAATCCCCTGTGAAGTACCACAAAGCAAATTATTTACCCAGAGAAGCCAGCTTAGCAAAAGAATTGTGAGCAGGTAAGGAACTAACCAAAGGAGAAAATACACTGTGGTGTGGCGTGGCGTGGCGTGGCGTGGCGAGAGACGTTTATAGTCCAAAAGAAATCAGATTGCAAGGAGACAGATGACTTATAAGAACTGTGTAAAGAAAAGGGTAAAGAAAGCAAGAGCATAATAATGAAATTTGCTGAAGTCATAAAGCATTTTCAACACAGAGGAGGACTGTAGTATCATATAAAAAGCATCAGGCAGTAGAATATTAAGTTCCATTGTCCCACAGCGCAAATCCAGAAGAGAAACTTCTTACAAGATATGCATTTTTTAGTGGGCAGTTGCAGTAGGTGAAAAGCGAGCTGTATAGCCACTGAATGATTATGAACCACAATGCGATACAGCAGTGAAAAAATAGATACAATCATAAGATGTATCATTCTTGGATTTCATTCAGGAAGAACAAAAATTTATATGCATGAATATTAAAATTTATTTCCTTAGGAAATATTAGTACCTCTGCACAGAATCACAGTGAGATTGCACTAAGATAGACCACTGAGGCCCAGTTTGCTTTATGCTTCATGAAATGAGTCTTTAACTAGAACACACAGAGAGGTGGTCTATGACCACCAAGGGAACCGGAAAGTATCTCTTGACTGAAGAAAGAAACAGAGCTAGGTCTGCTAGGTAATTTAGCAAAATGGAAGTTGAGTAAGACCATAGTTCTTATTCTAAGATACCAACATAGGTCAAAACAAGGCAGGTAAAAAATGTTTATGGGTAATATTTGCTCAGGAGAAACTGATGCAAATTAGCCATCTAAGCGAAAATAATCTTGACCAGACTTCCACTAATAATGAGTCCAACAATCAAATTAGCCTTGGACAGCATTTGATGAATTTACAAGCAAGATTATGTGACTCTTCTGTCATCAAAAGCAGGGAGTGGACTCTATCCAGAATTGATGTTTTCCTGTTTTTTGTCCCACGTTTAGGTGGAACATTCAAGCTTAATTTTTTGTTACACAAAGTGTGGATGAAGTCTTGTGGAATCTCATTTGAATAATTAATATTCCTTGATCTATGGCAGTTCAAAGGAGCAACAGCAGGAATTCAGATAGTGGGAACTGACCCACATTACAGTTTGCAGATATCTTTCTCTAGGACTGACTCAGGAATGTTAGCAATTTGAAGTGGGACAGAAGGAGAAAGAGGAGAAATTGTAACTTTATATAAAGTGAATGGGGTTTGTATGGAAGAAGTGAAAATGGAACAGGGAAGAGCCAAGAAAGGGAAGAATCAAGAAAGACAAGAAACGAGCTTCAAAATACAGAGGCCTGGAAAAGGGTTTTTGATTTGTTGAGACGCTGAAGGACCTCTGCTGTTACGGGAAGAAAAGATCTTTGCAGTAATCATGGCAGCACGCTTCATCTGCATTCTCTGAAACTACACAGGCTGCGTGAAAGAAAAAAAAAAAAAGGCTGCAAATATATATAAAATAAATATTTTGCCATCAGTTTCTCCTCCTATCAAGAATGACCTATAATTCAGATTCTGCAGCCACACAGGTGTAAACAGTAACAATATCTCAGTTCCCAGTAAGCACACATGACTTCTTCAAGAATATTTATGCTGACTGATAATTATGTGCAGCAGTTAAGACCGGTCACTCATGTGCTACCCTGAGATGTAGTTTGTTTATTGCAGATCAACAGTGTATTAAATAATTTTATATTGTTTTGTATGTAGTTCCTCAACACGAAGCAAAATTCACCTGCAAAATGCCCAAAGACTTTACTTCAAAAAGTAATCTCACACATTTATAGCAAGCTGCAGAACAATGAAATCTCAGACAACTCATGTAGGCTTTGTCCATTCTTTTGACAGAGAGCTATTTTACATGTCTTCACATTTATCATTTTCCAAGAAGCTAACTCTTTATCACAGCCTACTCATGTAAAAGCACTCAGGCAGATAACTTGTCTCTGCACTCGTGGATGTTTCCTGACTGATTGCAATTCATTGGAACGTCTTTAAGAACATTAGCCCTACGTCCAACCCCACAGACACTACAACAGCCTGCCTGAAATGTGCCAAAGACACCTTGATACCAATATGTACAAGACAGAAACAAGGTATAAGCTTTTTAGCCATGAATTAAATTAAAAACCATCCTAGTCATGGCTCTATCAAACCATTTAAGACAGCTGGGAACATAGCCAAGTTGCAGGTTTTAGATACATCTGATAACCAAACAACTTCACTGAACCAAAAATTTCACTCTATGAAGTTTACCATGCTGGTCAGCTTGCCTTATGCAGACACTTGTAAAGGCAAAGTGACTGCCCTCTGTGGACAGGGCCAAAAATATATTAGTCGGGATCCATTATGCACAAAATCAGCAGAGATGTGTTACAATCAGTTTCACAGTTTTGTTTGTTCACTTTGGCTTGGAAACAGTTCTAGTATGTAGAAGATCCATACCACTTTAAAGAGCTACAGGGGGCTTGCAATGCCTGATACTCAAGCTGGAAGGGAATGCAACTCACACACAAAAAAGTGACAGAGCCTGAGTTGCCTTCTCAAATACAGAGCTGGAAATATTCATCTATCACAAGGACGACACAACAGAAGAGCACTAGCCCGACAGAGTCAGAAGCTGTTCTGGGTCCCTGCTCATGTCGTTCAAGACTCTGGCCATTTTCCTCAGCATGAACAGGACAGGTCTTACAGGCCCCTCAGGAGCACTCTGGCTGCCAGGGCTCATCCAAGCATAAAGCTGCCCTTATCCAGAACTCACTGACCTCTCTTCACTTACACGTCTAACCATAAACATACACCAGAGGTGTGCTTGTACATATATACAAGCAAACAGCTAGATTATCAGAACAGCGATACAGCGGTATTAAAAATATTCAATAAATAAAATAAAAAATATTTAAAAATAAATAAAAATAACTACTTTAACAATCTCCCATGAATATTTACCAGTTGACCAGTTTAATAGCAACCATGCAGAGATCACCAAAAAATTAGCTGTGGCAAAACACTGCTCAGTAACTGCCTGAAATACAGTAGTTTTCTATTATGGTTTTGAAACTGTAACACTGAAGTCTAAAATTTAAGAAGACACGGGAGAGTTTAGTTTCAGTTGTGACCAGAGAAATTAAAAGACTGAATTGACATTGTTGTTAACTATAATAAAAACTTTAACCTTCATTTATTCCTTTTATCAGCTAATAATTTTGCCTTGCCGTGACAGCAAAGGCAAATTCTTCAAATTCCCTCTTTTGAAGAAAGATGATTCTCACACCACTAGTTTTCTGCAAATGATAGATAGATTTTCTAGTTATTTAGTATAACAAAGATCTAGTTTATTCAGTTTTCTGCCTTAAAAAGCACAGTTGTCCAACAGTTACTCTTATATATATGTGCTTACACCTGTTCAGAAATCAATTTCTCTTGAGTGGAGTGCTGTGGACTGAAGGGAGAATCATATTCAGCCCAAGAGAGAAAAAGAAAAGGAGAGTCACTTTCATAAGGTTGTCTGCATCCATCTTTGTTGGCATGAGAAGTACACTGGAACAGAATTTAACCACTTTTGTGCATCAGGAAACAGATATCCTTAGACACAGAGAGCTACCTCGACCACTGGAACTATATTTTCATGGTTGCAGCAAATAGTGACTGTAAAGGTATACGAAACAAAATCTCTTTGTCTAAACTAACTTGCTGATGGCTGCAATTGCAGTCGGCAAGCACAGCTCAGAATGTGTTAGACCAGTCCAAGGTTGCTGCGGTTAACAAATTCTTCATTACAACTCCCTAAATCTACTGGTAAGCAGCACACAGCCCAGGAGGATTAAAGACACTTTAAGGAATCTTCTTGTGATCATCTTAACTTTGCTCATAGACTCTGATAGTCTTCAATAAAAGCTATAACCAAAGAAATCTAAAGGACGTTATACATGCAACAACAGCAATATGTGCTGGCAGCCCTGAAAGCCAACCATATCCTGGGCTGCATCCAAAGAAGCATGGCCAGCAGGTCGAGGGAGGGGATTCTGCGTCTCTGCTCTGCTCTCGTGAGACCCCACCTGGAATACTGTGTTCAGCTCTGGAGTCCCCAACACAAGAAGGACATGGAGCTGCTGGAGCGGGTCCAGAGGAGGGCCACGAAGAGGATCTGAGGGCTGGAGCACCTCTGCTGTGACGACAGGCTGAGAGAGTCGGTGCTGTTCAGCCTGGAGAAGAGAAGGCTGCGGGGTGATCTTATAGCAGCCTTCCAGTACTTAAAGGGGGCCTACAGGAAAGATGGAGAGGGACTTTTTACAAGGGCATGTAGTGATAGGACAAGGGGAATTGGCTTTAAACTGAAAGAGGGCAGATTTAGATTAGATCTAAGGAAGAAATTTTTCACTCAGAAGGTGGTGAGGTACTGGAACAGGTTGCCCAGAGAAGCTGTAGATGTCCCATCCCTGGAAGTGTTCAAGGCCAGGTTGGATGAGGCTTTGAGCAACTGATGTAGTGGAGGGTTTCCCTGCCCATGGCAGGGGGGTTGGAACTAGATGATCTTAGAGGTCCCTTCCAACCCTAACCATTCTATGATTCTATATCTTCTACTATAGAGCTCACCTGCACCATGGCTTCTCATCCTCAGCACCTCTGACTGCAAAGAAAAAGTGCAAAGAAAAAATAATGGAAAAATAAAAACTCAGTTAATTTTAAAAACAATGTGATGTTTTCATACATCTCCTTGGATAAATTTTCAAAATAATGTACAAGTTAGAAAATTCCAGTGCTTCTTGGAAACATTTTTCATCTCCAGTCCCTAAGAAGTGCTCCAGCACTGAATTCTCAGTCCAAAGATATTTCACCAACTAGAGTTAACTGAGCTACATCATATTTAAATGCAGCATTCAAGATTACTGCTCTCCTACCTAATGGTGACTGTTCAACTCAAAGCTAACACTGCTCAAGAAAAATTTCGGCAACATCCACAAGGTTAAACATGCATATGTTCTGGTATCACAGTATGTGCTCTTTCCTGAGAGAAGAAAGAGAGATGACTAAATTCCGACATTTCCAGACAAAAAAAAAAAAGTAAATCACAAGTGATTTTATGGAGTTATCCTGCACAGACATGGGCATAATCAGCTGGTATTTGTCCACAAGCCCCAAGTTAGCTTTAGGTACTGGACTCTAGTCTTTTCAAAATCTCACTGTCAAGACACCGCACCATGGCTTGTCTACTGCCCAAATCTTTCTTCCATGACTACTTCATCTCATACCATGTCCCCCACAACGCCTACCTAGAATGCCTTCCTACTGAATGTCTCTCCCAAGAGGATCCTGCTCTTATCTCACTATCTCTTACTATGAAACAGAATAAAATCCCATTTGATTTCTGGTTTATTTCTTAACCAGGAAAGAAATCCACCTCTTTGAATGAACTGAACAAATAAGAATGCTTTATTTGTGCACCCTTGCATTGCAAACAGCTTCTGGGAAGAAGAGAGGAAACATATTCTTTTCTTTTTGAACTGTGCTGGAAACCTCTATCACTGATACTGAATATTGCTGTCATACAGCAGTAAATGATAGCAGAACCCAGCAGACTAAGTCTTTTTACTAGAAATTAAATAATATGCTCCAGTGATCTCTCTCAGAAATAGTGACCTAGTTCTGCTACTTACACTACAGCAGCTCTTTTTCCTTTCAAGACCAAAATTACCTTTGCACAAAGATTACCGTGACAGCCAAATGATTGTTTGTCAGCTTTAGAGTCAGGCAGAAAGCCTGACTGAAAAATAGCTCTGTTAAATCAAAGAGAATCATAAGCAACTATTTATAGGAATCATTTGCTGTTGACACACTACCCAAAAACTAACTATTCCCCTGGACTTCAGAATAAATGTTCAACTTGCTCATAGGTGATCACAATGAAGTACAAAGGAAATTAAAACAGGGATACCCAAGAGAGCTGTCACGTCAGCTTTCATTTCCTATTTGCCAGTCGGGAGTGCTTTGATTTCACTTGCACGTGGATTTAATTGGGGAAACTACAAAAAAGCTATAGAAAACTGTATAAACTATTGCCTATAGAAAAAGAAGCAATGTTTTTTTCTATTTTGTACAGTTCTAAATTTTGGCATGTCATTTTACCCCACGTTTGCAGTGTGTTAATTCCTTCCTTGCCCTCTGGTTGTTACTGTTCACATTACAGTACCCTTCAGGAGTTCTGCCTAGTACTAAAGCAGTATTGCTGCTTTGCAATCTGGTACTGAAAAGCAAGTACAGGACAATAAAAAGTACAGTACATTTGTTACTCCAGAGATTTTATTTTGCTCCAAGTAATTGCTCCGAGTTATAAATGGGATATAGTTAAGTATTGTATTATCTCCATTTTGCCTATGGTGATCTAAGGCACAGCAGAACACAGGTTCTTCCTCCCTTCCTGTTCCTCCCTGTGGCCCATCTCCTAGGTCCACACAGAGATATGCAGAAATCAGCAGTTTATCCTCCACAAAAATTGGCAGGAACTGGAGGACAATCATGGAGGTCAAAAAAGAAGTTTGCAGCATAGCTAAGAATCAGACCAATGTCACCCAAGCCACAGTTTTATGCCATTAGCTACCACAAAATTTCCTATTCATGAATAAATGGCCAAAAGATTTTTGAAATACATACGATAATTCAGGAATGAGCATTTATCTCAACAGAGGTTTTAAAATGTAATACGTTGAATGAGTACTTTAAAGAAATGCAATGAGAAAAATGAGATGATGTTCCATCTCATTTTACTATTCCAATTTCTATGTTGTGCTATTACATCTGGAGAAAAGGAATAAGAAAGAGTACGCATTTGCAATGTGTAAAACTGCCCTAACCACCTCTCCATGCTCCGTGGGGAAAAGGAGACTTTTCTTTGTCATTTACACTGAAATAAAAAAGCAAGAAGACCTTATCACCATGACAGGGAGCTAACTAGATAGAGAAAAATCTGCATTTTCATGGAGTAAGATATGTTCTTTGAATGGCTTTGGCCTGTTATCACATCGACCTTTTAGACCTCTTCAGAAGACAAACTGAAACGAGCTGTTTATCTAAGTGTAGAAGCCGTACTTTACCGAAACTGCGCTGTGGCTAATTGGTCACCCATGACAAACTTTGCTTTAGCCCTGGGAATAATACTTGATACTTAAAAAAGGAACACAATTATCATTATTATTACTTTGATCCCAAAGGTTTTATAATTGTTGACCTTCAGACAAAGAACTCCTTCTCTAACGGATAATATATTTCACTTACAATTTCCTGATAGTGCTGAGTGATAAGTAGCTTCATTTCCTGGGCCATGTTTTCTTCTCATAAGCAATTTATTATTATCAAAATCCTAATTGGCCATATTGAGATTATCCAAGCTCTAGAGACATTCCACAAATCCAGCACTGCTAGGAAAATCTGTATCATTCTTTAGAAAAATTGGTTACCCAAAAGTTTCAATTATCCCTCAGCCACTTGAGGCTAACTGACATCCACTCACATGGCAAGTGCAAATACCCAGTCATGCATGCATGAATGATGGATAAGCATATAATCAACAGCACACTTACCTACCCAGTCCTTCTTTCTTCTACATACTCTAAGTTAATGTTTGCAAAGCAGCTTGAGAGAACATCTCAAGTATGGATGTGGCAAAAAGCCAAACAATTAAGTCAAAATTTGTTTTATTTACTCCCATATATTGGTTTTCCAGAGCAGTAATATATTTTGCTGAGAATGAGAAATCTGAAGTTTGCTCTGTAAACAAGGACAGACAGACCATTTGTTAAGAAGTCAAATTCTCCTTCTGTGTTCTCCGTCTTCCAAATTCATCAATACCGATAAACAATATATTCTTAACAAGTAATTGCTTGTGACAAAACAGAGAGAATAAGAAACTGCATAGCCATTCCAACAGCGACAGTGTGAGTGCTTCTGTCTTGAACACTGACATCAATGGCAACAAAGCAGAAGCTGTCTGCTCCACACAACTGAAAAAAAAAAAAAATAAAGCAAATGTATCCTAGCAAGGTGCCACCAAAGACCGTGCCCAGGAAATATTTATGACATAAATATCTGGTCAGCACCAGATCTATTTGGTGTTCCTATCCTTTCATTCTGCAAAGTGGAAAAACGAAACTCAAAGTAAACAAATGTAACATCTCCCAGACTGATCATCTCTGGAGGGGCGAAACTACAGTTTTGTACACAATCAATTTATTTTTAAACTGCTGTGGTCAGAGTTCCAAATACAGCACAATGAACACTGCACAGGTAGATCTTCGCCTCTGTATTAAATTCCTGCTATGCCAGTGAGGAAGTATGAAGTTTCTGCATGAAACCCTTTGTTTCATAGTCAGGATCCCCCCACCAGGGCATCTTTATCATCCAACATCTTATTAACATACCTGTAAAAAAGAATTAAATACCTCTTCAGCCCAATGTATTCAGATTTTTGGTGAGTGCATTAAAACAAAACAAACCTAAGAGTTCAGATGAGCTGTTCCAAAAAAGAGGACCTTAAATTATGCCAAACTGATGGGAGGAGGGCACCCAAATCAAGACGGGTACTGCTGGTTCTGTTCCCAGCTGGCTGTAAGAGGTGGAAGTATCACAAACAAGCATTTTGCCAGAAAATTAAGCCAAGTACAGCTCACTGAACCTTTTCCAGCCTCAGAGTGCTATGATAAATTGAAAAGACATGATGTTCTGTTTAGTCATATTAGATTAACTAATTTTCCATACTCCCAGCTGATGTGCCAAGTCTCACCTTAAGCTTAAATACCTGCGAAGAGGAAGTTCCCATATAGCTGGTGTGTTTGGCTTGGTATTCAAACCATTCCTTCTTCCAAATTCAAAGAAATCAAAGAAAAGTGAGCTATCTCAATTGCAAAGAAACCACCTCTTTATTATAAGCATGACCTCGTGAAACAAGCAGATTTTAGCTAATCTACTCTTAAAAGCCTCTTGCGATGATAATTCCATAATGTCATAATGTAACTGCATCAGAGCAAATCAAACAGTTTCTTCTTGCCAGCTCTTAACTGAAAGAGTAGTTGATTGCTGTTATCTTTAGTAGCAACCTGCTGCATACTTGAAATCTTTTATCTTCCCCTTTAGTTTTCTCTTCTCTAGTATAAACTATTTCTCTCGCATCATATTTCAAAAAATTATCATTTTCAGTTCTTGACTGTTCTACTGGGCATTCTCTAACCTCTCTATGTCCTTTTTAAAAGTGGTGCCAAAAAGTCACACAACTTCAGCTGAGGCTTCACGAACGTCAAGCCCAAGAAGTCTCCTTCAGTTTTTAAACACCACTTTTTTTAATATTACCTAAATCAGCATTTTTCTTTTGACAAGTGCATAACATCAGCTTATGTGCAGTCTACTATCAAAGCCTGATCCTTTCCTCCACTCTAGTAAGATATTACCCAATTAGTATACACACACATGCATCATGAGAAGTAATTGCAGAAATACCAGTATAGATTAGCCACTGAGTGATCGTCACTGCTTTGCCAGCTGGTCTCATGGGGTTTTGTCCTTTTCTTTTTCCTCATTGCTACAGTACAAATTCCAGGTTGAAAGAAAGAAAAGACAACAGACTCATCAATAGCAATAAACAAACATAGCTATAGGGCAGCTCAATACAATAAGGCAATGCAAGAGTCAGCAAGGCAAAGCCATAGCTGATATCATGTAGTGTCAGCTATAGTCCTGCTTGGAGCAGAAGGTAGGATTGGTGACCTCTTAGAAGCCCCTTCCAACCTATGTTTTTATGAGTCCTTTATACAATGATTAAAGGCAACTAGCAGTTTGGAAAGAGGATCTCAGCATAGGCAATTTTTAACTACAAAATCATCAATACTTAGGAAGAGTAATGCAATCTGCCATTTTAGCTAGCACATCTGATCCACACTGAGAAAAAAATTTCACAAATCCCCTATGTTTATTGTAATGACTTCATTTTTTAAATTAAAAAATACAAGATTTTTTTTATTCTTCTTATTCATATTTTCTTCTTGCACAAATCTGCCAAGCCCTTTTGACTAAAATCAGTATTCAGTAAGAATAGATAAATCAGCATATTAGATGTTCTATGAACTAATTTTTGATGTGCTAAGTATGCAAAAAAAGAAGATCGTTTACCAAAACATACCTCTAAGTCAAATACTGAGTATCTGTACACATTGATTGGACACTTTCAAGTCGCTGGGTGAGAACTCAGCCTAATTTCTGAGGCCTGCAGCACAGGTTTCTACTTCTGAACAATTTTTCTGGAACCTCTTCATAGTGCAGTGCAGATGACTAGCTGCTATCAGAACAAGACTTGTCGGACCCCTGTGTTTTGCACCACGAGGTGCTGGTCCACTATGATTCCAGTAAGAAAGACACTCAGACTCTGTAAAGCTTCATTTAAAATGGCATTTGTTAGAGTTAACACTGTTAAGAAAGACAGAACAGTGTAGATTATAATCTTATGTCTCTATAGATGCTGAGAACCTCGAGTGGTGCAGCATCTCCAATCCACACGTAGCACACTGTGCAGATTCCGTCCATAACAGATTTTCCCTCTATTTGGGTCATTCAAGCTATTATAGGATTTTCTTACAAGGAAACAACTCTATTCATCATTCCTACTGTCAAGCAGGAAGGATGTTCACATGAGAACTTCCTGTTGCACTGTTGCATACAGGCAAGGCCAGGCAGGTGGTACCCAGCAGGAACTGCCTGCGGACTCCTTTGTTTTGGTGAGCTGTCTGAGTTCATCCTGAAGTGCAGGAATTTGTGCAGCACAGCACAGCCCTGAAGGCCAGCTGTATGTGCAGCACAGCACACCTACTTAGATTAAATGTTATGCAGATCATCACCTCCTCTATGTACAATGGTCAGGTTCTCCACACGCTGTTAGACCTTTGCCTCACTATTGATGAGTTAGGCCCTTGAAATACACTTTTTGCTCTCCAGTGAACATAAAGATGAATTAGACAAGAAGAAATGTATATGAGGTGGAAACTTCCACACTGTAGAAACCTGCAGTTTTGCAGATGGCAGCTGAGCCCTTGTGTTCTCATTTCTCCCTCAGTTTCTTAACTTTGAACTAACAAGTGATTGGGCTGAACTAGTTGGAAAAGAAAAACTGAACTGAGTATCTCTTATTTAATTTAAACAATGTAAACAGACTAAAACAATTATATGCATTAAGTTATCATGGTCACAAGTCCAATATCAGATATTAAAATTATCACAGAAGTTCCAAAATATAGTGCAATTAAACAAAAACTGTAAAAAAAAAAAAAAGATACTCCAAACCCCCAACATTTATTACCCACTAAGCTTAAGACATCAGCTGAAACAAAGCTACTTGTTAACTTCATTTGTGGTCCAAGGATGTTACAGGTAGCCATCAGGATCTTGGTGTCCTGCTGTGATTTCAAAAGTTCCTAGAAAGACAAGCAGGTGCCTGCAATAAAAAAAAAAAAACACAAACACAACAGAGAAAACCTACTTAGTGGCACCACTTGGTGGCTTTTCCAACGCAGCTAAAAATGTATCTGCAAAAAATATGTATTCTTAAAATGACAGCAATACACCATATTTTTCAGCACAGATCAGACATAACAGCTGAAATGACGGTTTCCTTCACCAGACCCAGCTGGTTTTAACACCTCTATAGTTAAGCATTTTTCCTTCAGCAGACCCTTCACAGACTGACCACAGCTGGAGCTCTAGGCTTTTTCTCTCTCCTAGTACTAACCTAGGCCTACCGTAAATACTGCCCCTGTCCCTAAACGTGAGCTAAGCCTTCGCACAAGGTCTCCAGCCATGGCCAGAAAAGTTCTTAGGGGACAACTACTTTTGCAGCCCACCTCTTCCTTTGGCAGACCCTTTGCAGCCTCGCTGCAACTCAGACTCGAAGCGGTCTTTCTCCTAACACTCGCGCAAACTTTTCTCAAAACTGCTCACTGAGAGTAGTCACTGTACAAAGAAAACATGGAAATGCTGGTGGGGAGGGACCTCTAGAGGTCCTAAATCTAAATCTTTCCAGTTTGTGGCTTTTGCCTGCATTTTATATCTATACAGGCACTGTAATTTGGCACTTGACAAATTATTAACAATATTTATGATTTTTTCCCCAGAGAAATGACTGCTGCTTGGGACTCTCCTACAGCATGCCACGCAGTCTAAATCCTTTAATCCTAAATGAATCCTTTTGCTTTGACCTCTGTAACAGTGTAGACCAGAACTAATTATCTTTTCTTTAATCAATATGTCTTTTTTTCCCTGTTTTGAATTGAAAGCAGCATAAAGACCAAGCAGCATACACGTTCCATGCAGGTCATAGAGCAAGAAGTATTGATCAAAAGAAATACAGTTTTTTCTACTTGGCATATACTATACAGTGAAAGCAAAAGTGGCCTGATTCACTTAAGGTGAGCAAACCCAGTGATTTCCTGCCAGTGCTTTTACAAAGGGCTCCCCAAAATCTCATCCTTCTACCTTTGATCACAGCACAGTGCATTTTTCTTCCACAAAAACAAAAAAGAGAACTTATCACAATACGATCAAATATTTTTAATATTTACACAAGATTATCTCCTTGCTTTTTGGAAGTGTATCCAAAGAGAAAAGCAGTACTACAATAAATAGCCCTGAGTGGAATTGTTTGTAAATCTGATCCTGACAAATATAATTGGTACATTACTGGATTGGCAGAATTTGTTTGAAATAGGAGATGAAGAACTCTTACACAGAAGTATGTATACAGGACAACTACACATTTTTCTAGAAGGAAATGAAATCTTCTAGAAAAGAAACTGACCCCTATTTCACTTTCATATTGTTGCTGAATTGCAGACAGAACTACCTCAACATCTTTGACCGAAGTAGCACATGACTTACACAATGATGATATGGGTCAACGCCCCTCCCAAACGTATCTTAATGATTCCTTACAGTCTAGGCCTCCCAAATCCACTGTCCATTTACAGTTTCTAATGCCTCAGTAGGAGCACACCTCATTTGTCTCTTCAGGGAAATGAATATTCCGCTCTACATGAAAGACTGATGTTGCAAACTTTTGAAATATGCTGAAAGCTCCACTTGCCAGTATCAGTCTAGTTATTTTGACTAATGCCTGATTTTGTAAACATATAGTTCACAAAATCTGCATACAATATTTATATACGTCTGCAAAAATGTAAGTAGTTTTCAAACTAATTAACTTGGAGAAGATATCATTCTTTAGTTACTAAGGGGCAGAGAAGGCATAATGTAAAACATTGCATCAAAACCTCAGGCAGCTCTTTAGCATTCTCATAGGATCATCCTATCTCAAACAGTTTTCTAGTCAAAGAAAACTCAATCAAACTTGTAATATTGCTGAAAATAACAGAACACTCACCAACATGTATGTGTGTGTCACTCCTCAGTTAATTTAGTTTTACAGAAACAAGAAAATGTTCCAATTACTACAATAATGTGTACCCAAACTTACTTAAGGTAGATGGATATTTATAAATCCAGTTCAACAATATATTTCTCACTAAACATAATAAGTAAATGTAAGCAGAAGAAAGCTGATGTGTTGGTTTACATAGATTCATTAACTTTTTAAAATTACAATTGAAGTTTCTTGCGAGACAATAGGGAAGATTCATACAGTTCCCTTTTGTTGGAGCAACAGGAAGTACTCTCTGACTTGTGATGCTTCAGCAACTTCCCCAAGTTTACACTGTCACCCACTATGCCTCTTGACAGTAAAATCACAGTGGTAGAACCACAAAGAAAAAGAAGGATGAAAAGTACATTGTGGGTCTTTTCCTCACCAAGCATCAGGGCAGGATGAGCTATCTGTGTCCATTTTGGAGAAATCTACTGCAAGTAGTTCTTAAAAGAACTCTTTATGGTGACGGTAATATCTACTCCCACAGCAATCTTCTGTAGTGCTCCATTATTCATATTGCCAAAAAGTGTTTCCTAACGGCTAACAGGAACCTTTTTTTTTTTTTTGCATACTTCTAAGTCATTAGTTTTTGTCCTACTCATCACAGCCATGCAAAACAGATTACTCCCCTCCTCCCTACAACAAAGCCTTATATATTTGAAAACTGCAATTTAATGCCATTCTTATAGTGTTGCTGTGTATAAAATTACGTTTTTTCTAATATCCTTCTTCTTTGCAGGTATATGAACTCTAACCAGACATAAAGCACAGTTTCCATCACCTTGTTGGCTACATGCTGAAGTGGTCTCCATACTAACACCAACCTGGATAATTATAAGCTCTTTGTATTAGAAAATCTCACAAGTTACATGTTTCACAACTGACTTACCAAAATAAGGGTGGAAGGAGATTCATCTAATTCCCCCCTTTCCCAGGAAATCATACTCGGTAAAAATGTAATCAGTGTTCTTGCTCATTATTTCTCTGTTTAACCAAGTGGGAGTTACTTAGTCCAACATATTTTCCATACAGTAGGCTTTACTTATGCTGTCTACTATCAGAATCAGTCACTACCTCAAGTGCTGCGTGGGTGGAAGTCTTCACAACGAAAGAGTTCAATGGGTTCAACAAAACCCAAGTGCTAGGCTGCATGTTCTTGAGTGCCATCTACTGGTAGTTAAGGTAATCAGACACTGTCTTCGAGCAAACTGACTCCAAGGCTGACTGCACTGAGCAAATAATAACACAGGTTGCTTTCCCTGTTGGCCCCATTGACAGCGTTTAATTTCTTGTAATCACAGACAGCATCAGAGGATCTTCTGGGCAGTAAGTGCATGAGTTGCCACAAATTGGAGACCACAGCCATATTAAAAACCCCACATTTCCAATGTGTTCCTCTGTCAATTCTGATGAAATCAGCAGAGAAATATACTTAGTTTCACCATATGACAAAACTATTCCAGTTAATTTTAACACAGATTTATTACTATACTCTAAAGTATACACTACTTTTTACCTCGTCAAGTTTTATAGAATCTCAGAGGCCTTGAACAGAGTGTTTTATAGACATGTCTCCTCCTATCTCTCTGCACAGAGCATAACAAACAAAATTTAATATTACCTTAGAATCATATTTTTTGACATATGAAAAGCAAGTACTCTAATTTTTAACGGCACATCCAACCAACATATAGCTCATTAGTCCCTAGTCCTCTACTCATTAGTGCTCCTCTGTTCACTAGGAGGAGCTGTACTTGACAAGCTATCTTGCTCCTTTAAGACTGCAGCCTGGGCAGCTCAATATTCACTTACAGTTGGGTTAAGTGAAGGCAGCTTTTGGTGCAAGACTGAAGAAAAGTGCAAACTCATCTTTGGACCTGCATCAAGACACTTAGTTAGCCACTTTGCTTCTACACCCACAGGGTCAACAGGTCCCTAAAAACACATAAGTTGAAAAGAAAAATGCTAGTTGGTATTGCAGGACACAATGATGGAAAGAAAAGAGTTGTTTTGTTTTCTACGGGTCTCAAAACAAAAGTGTTTTAACCTTGACCATATCGGCCTGTAAAATTGTCCTAATTTCTTCTTCTCACTAGCATCAAAGAGAGTGCTGGATCCTTTCCTCATCATTCTGCTACACTATGCAGAGAGAAAAATCATCTGGGGATTTACAGTGCAGATTGCAAGCATTACTATACCACAAACAAGAAACAAGAAATGCTATTTCACCAACCTGCAATTAAACATGAATCTAAACTATTGACGATTAATTTCCCTAGCAGCAATTAAGACATGGTGCAACTCATTAATGACATGACTTTGACAAGTAAACCACCCCACCTCTGGCCCAGCGTCACAGAGCCTAAAGTACTATGGCTGCATCTGCACATGTCTTTTGGCTTGGGGTAGGGGTGCAGTTTGGTGCATACAAGACACCTTCCTCTCAGAGGAAGCAAACTAGAATTTCCACTTGATGTGCACACCGAATGTGCTCCAATCCCTTGTTAGGCACTTGAAGTTTTCTGGCACTTCACCCTTCTCCTGAGCAGTTCCGGTCACTATATGCTGCATTTCCCCCACGAAATCACTGAGGTATAAGCCTACAAGGTTTTCTGTGGAGATATCAGGCACACACCAACAACCAGGAAGAGTCAAAGATATAAAAGACCTGGGATGACACAATCAAAAAACCCTTGCCTGCACAAAGCTGATAGTGAACAAGTATGACCAAGGAGGTCACGGATGAAGAAGGGAATTCTGATCAGCTACAAAGACACCAATGGCTGGTGGAGAAAAGGGGAATAATGATTCAGAGAAAAACTGGGAATCCATCCCTTTTCCATTACACTTACCACTCTGGCAAATGGCATTCACAGGTAACTGCTTTTCTTCCACCCCATTTCACATGTTCATATATGCTCAGCATGCCCCTCCACTGCGTCCAAGAAGAGAAAGAGGACAACCTGTAAAAGTGACACCCAGGAGCACAAACTGTTGACAGAGGTCTGAAAATACAGATGTTGAACGAGTTGCTCTTTGCTGTTCCAGCACAGAGGGAAAAGCAAACTCATCTGAAACCTCACAGAGGTTGCAAAGAGAACGGCAGATACTCCCAGGGCAGAGATTCGGGGAATCTGGTCCATAATGCAGTGCTTGTCCTCCTTCTCACAGCCAGACAGCCACAGACACTTCCAGATGCGATGTGGTATAGATGGTGAAATTGGATACGGGCTCATTTGCAGTGTTGACAAACAGGCATAACTCACAGTGCACGGAGACACCTGAACACTGCAAATGTTACTGTCCTTGCTTCTGTGTGCAAAGGTGTATATGGGTAATGGTAGCAAGGGCTATGACGTGGCATTATCTGTGTGAGACAGGACAGTGTGGCACTCCTTAAAGCAGCCCACTTAAGAAGACAGCAGCCAATCAATCAAAAATATATGGTGTGAGTTTAATTTGGACAACCTCAAAACACACATGAAATGGTGATATATGACCAAGGGAAACAGCCTGAATCTGCTTCAGAGTGGATATAAGGTCTTCAGCATCAGATGCTTCAACCCATGGACTCATTATTATTGATTGCTCAACACAGCTAATGAGATCAGAGTAACTGTCTGCCCAAAGCAAGGCAGACAGACCCCCTATGGAGAGACCTGTAGCATGTGCTTGGCACAGACTTATCTGGCCAGGTTTCACCTTTGACACAAACATGGATTTATTAAAAAAACGTTCTCAAGGAAATGCCACTGTGCATGTTCTAGCTGACAAAGCCCTTGAGGGAAGACAGTTGCGTCAGACGCAGACACTACTTCAGCTTTGGTGTCACAGGAGCATCCTGCAGACAGCTGATTTGAAGCAGACTGATTCTACCTGCCTATGAGGTAGTCTTATGCAAGGCACACTATAGAAAGGGTGAAGGAGAGAGAAGTTGCCTTATGCTGCTGCACTAGAACTGCTCCGTAACAACGAGTATTACAAAATCTACAATGTAAGGGAATATAACACTTGATCAGTCCAACAGAGGGAAAAGGCTATCAACTGAAAAAACTGTAAATTAATTAAATTAAGAGTGCTTAAAAGATGAACAATTAATTTATACAACATTTGCAAGGCACATCTTAAAAATCTGTAGTCTTAAAACCTGTCACAAAAGCTAAACATATCCTGACTAAGAATATTATCACATCTTTTCTTCCCCACCTGATAGTGAGGTCTTTACCCCACAATTAGAAGCCATGTCAAGTGACAGCTATATAGATGAAAAAACAGCTAGGTCCTCCTTGCTACACTTTTTTAGTGTACATAAGGCCCTGAGCATTTACTGTTATTTGATTTTGGGATCAAGAAAAGCTACTGAGAAAGACCTATATGTAAGATGTTCTTAGTTTTCTCTTTCTTTTGAGGCTAATGGTTAAAGATATTCCAACTTCATTTGGGCTTTCCCTCTCAGTAATACTCTGCCAAGAACTCCAGCTGTGCACCTTAAAAATTAAAGGACTTGTCATTATTGTACCTATAAAGTAAATGAATCATTTAATCTGTGATATAATTTAACACTCAGTGCATTCTCCATTTAGCACTTCCATGTTACAGCTTTTAGTACAAGCTCCCTTATTTTGTCATGTGCTGTTCAGAAGACCAAAATAAAATGCTTTACTCAGTGCCTTGTCTTAAATATTTCATTCAGTTTCTGCTTTTCTCTTTCGTAGCTATACACCTGAGTCAAAGCTTCCCACCAACACACCCCAAAAAATTCTGAGTCAGAATGATTCCAGTTGCTTTCACAAATACACCTGGTTTAATTACAGGTTACGTTACGATCTGAAGTGCAACACCTTTAAACGTCAGGCTGTTCAAAAAGCTATATTTTGCAGCATCAGTTCGTCTCCAACGGAATGTAAAGCTCAAAATCAAGACAAGTACTTACAGTTCTTGACTTCAAACAAGTCAGAGAATGATTAAATTGTGGCCCTCAAACCAGCCACTTGAATTCAAAATTGCTGTAACTTCAGCAGGATTTTTGAAAGCAAAGTGGTTGCAGTACAGAGACTTCACTGAGTGTTATTATTCAATACACTCATCATGTCTGGAATAAAACAGAGCCTCTTATTAGTCACAACCAGGTCCAGAACATCTGGTAGATTCTGTGTCTCATAAGCAAAAAGGAATATACAACTCAGTGACACAAGCGGAAAACCAACCACAACTGTACACATTTCTACGCTGCCAAATTAAGAGCTACTACACAAGAATACATTTAACACTTAAACACTAAAAGGTTTATTTTCCTAAATAATTGATTAACCCAAGAGTAAATAGTTAATAAGACAGACGTGCACATTTGCCACAGAATGTGAGGAATTTCTAAACAGATAAGTGCTGAGATGGTTCTCCGATGCCCTGTACCCTTGTTCCAGGTACTTTTAAAGGTTCAAACATACTAACTTTAATGTAACAAACACTCCATATAGGATAAAGACGCAGAGCCTGATCCTCACCTCTGACAACTGCTAAACAAATTAATGCTTCTGAATCAGTGGAGCTATTCCCTATTTATATTAGCTGAGATTAGAGCCAATCACAGCATAACATAAAAATATACTTGCACTGTATTTTTTCAGCTCAAGGCCAACAGTTTCATTCTTGCTTCAGTATTCGCTTTAGCTCTGACTAACAAAAGTCAGACACTTAGACATGGTTTATAATTTCCACCTGAAGAAATATGGAAAAAGAGAAGCGGTAAATTGTCAAAGATGGACTCTAACAAGGTGTTGGCTAGACACCTACCTGCTTTTCATTGCTTTGCAAGTGTCCTCTTTAGGAAGCTTGATTATGTAAGTAATATTTTCACAGTAAAAAAGAATATAAGAAAAAATACATTAATAGCTGAGCCCAAGTTCTAAGATGTAGTGAGACATCAACCTTTACTACACCCAAATGACAATGGATCGCCTAGTATTTATGAACAAAGCTAAGCCCTCATTAAGGAAAGGCAGAGTACTAAAAACAATAAAGGAAGAGAAAGATTTCATTCACTAGAAAACCCAGTCAAACTCGTATGCATATTGAGCCCTGCTGACTGAAGTTTGCAAGACTCAATGTATGAATTCAGAAATCTATTCATCTACATTGCATGCAACTCTATTACACAAGCAGTGCACCAAGGACAGGATAAGTCCTGATGGCTAGTTAAATGTTCAGTTTACAAAAGATTAAAAAAAATAACAACAAGAGAAAATATTTTATTTTATTTTGAAAACCTGGGCAGTGTAAAAGACAAAGCTTTCAAAACAATTTTGAATTGTTGCAACAAAAATGTCTTGTCTCAAGAGGGCAGCTTGGTCTGGGTCAGAATCCAAAGTCCAGGGGTTGGAAACTTGGTGCTCAGCCTGACCACCTCTCACTTATTCCCCCTAGAAGAACTCATGATTGGTGAGCGGTGTTCCTCAGGGGTCAGTACTGGGGCCAGTACTGTTTAACATCTTTGTTGGAGACATGGACAGTGCACCCTCAGCAAGTTTGTTGACGATACCAAGCTGTGTGATGTTGTGGACACGCTGGAGGGAAGGGATGCCATCCAGAGGGACCTTGACAGGCTGGAGAGATGGGCCTGTAAGAACCTCATGAAGTTCAGCAAGGACAAATGCAAGGTCCTGCACGTGGGTCGGGGCAATGCCAAGCATAAGTACAGGCTGGGAGGAGAATGGATTGAGAGTAGCCCTGAGGAGAAGGACTTGGGAGTGATGGTTGATGAGAAGCTCAATGTGATCTGGCAATGTGCACTTACAGCCCTGAAAGCCAACCATGTCCTGGGATGCATCAGAAGAAGCGTGGCCAGTAGGTCGAGGGAGGTGATTCTCCTCCTCTACTCTGCTCTGATGAGACCCTACTTGGAATACTGCATTCACCTCTGGGGGCTCCAAAACAAGGACATGGAGCTGCTGGAGCGAGTCCAGAGGAAGGCCACAAAGATGATCCAAGGGCTGGAACACCTCTGCTATGAAGACAGGCTGAGAGAGTTGGGCTTGTTCAGACTGGAGAAGAGAAGGCTCTGGGGTGATCTTATTGAAGCCTTCCAGTACCTAAAGGGGGTCTACAAGAAACCTGTAGGGACTTTTTGCAAGGGCACATAGTGATAGGACAAGGGGCAATGGCTTTAAACTGAAAGAGGGTAGATTTAGATTAGATATAAGGAAGAAATTCTTCACTCTGAGGTACTGGAGGTGAGGTACTGGAACTGGTTGCCCAGAGAAGTTGTGGCTGCCCCATCCCTGGAAGTGTTCAAGGCCAGGTTGGAGGAGCCTTTGAGCAACCTGGTCTAGTGGAAGGTGTCCCTGCCCATGGCAGGGGGATTGAAACTAAATGGTCCTTAAGGTCCATTCCAATTCAATCCATTCTATGATTCAGCTTGCTTGAAGCTTACGATTCCCCAGCTTGCCTGACCTGAGCTGGTACTGCAGTAGGCAGACATATCAGTTGTCTGGGTCCTGAAAGTAGAACAGCTATGAATGCACAGTGTTGCACCCATGTAAATTTGCTTGGCTGCAATTTAGGGTTTATTTAATTGTACACAGCTTTAGGCTAACATGCAGTTGGAGAACAAAGATTCATTTAGTGCTCATATATATCCAGGGGTTAGTCTGACACTTAAGACAGAGCAAACTTGCATTTTAAGAACCACATTACAAACTGCTTTTTGCACCTGGAATGGCCCACTCGTCTATACATTCACAGTCCCAGTAGAGAGTGCAGAGTTGATTACTCACTGATGCAAGGCTATCAGATTCCTTAGCTATAAAAAGTTTTTTTATTCATAGATTCATAGATTTAGACTGGAAAAGACCTTAGAGATCATCGAGTCCAACCGTCCCTAATCCCCATTAAACCATATCCCTAAGTAGATCATCCACCCTATTCTTAAACACATCCAGGGATGGGGACTCAACCACCTCCCTGGGCAGCCTAAATGGTAATGGTAATGTGTCAGAAATATCCAGGTCTCCGTAAATAGCGTTATAGACATTCAGATATAATTCCACACAAGGTACGAGAAACCGTAAAATGGCATTTTCTGGTTTACTTGGCACACGTACATTGTCAGTCACAGAATCACAGAATCACAGAATCACAGAATCACAGAATCACAGAATGTTAGGGATTGGAAGGGACCTCAAAGGATCACCCAGTCCAATCCTTCTGCCGCAGCAGGACCACCTAGATCAGATCACACAAGAACACGTCCAGGCGGGTTTTGAACATCTCCAGAAAAGGAGACTCCACAACCTCTCTGGGCAGACTGTTCCAGTGTTCTGTTACCCTTACTGGGAAGAAGTTCTTCCTCATGTTTAAGCAGAACCTCCTATTTTCCGGCTTATATCCATTTCCCCTTGTCCTATCATTGGATGCCAGTGAGAAGAGCCTGGCTCCATCCTCATGACAGTCACTCTTTACATATTTATAAACATTAATGAGGTCCCCCTTCAGTCTCCTCTTCTCCAAGCTAAAGAGACTCAGCTCCCTCAGCCTTTCCTCATAAGGGAGATGCTCCACTCCCTCAATCATCTTTGTGGCCCTGTGCTGGACTCCCTCAAGCAGTTCCTTGTCCTTCTTGAACTGAGGGGCCCAGAGGTGGACACAATATTCCAGATGCAGTCTCACCAGAGCAGAGTAGAGGGGGAGGAGAACCTCTCTTGATCCACTAACCACACCCCTTCTAATACAGCCCAGGATGCCATTGGCCTTCTTGGCCACAAGGGCACATTGCTGGCTCATGGTCATCCTGCTGTCCACCAGGACCCCCAGGTCCCTTTCCCCTGTGCTGTTCCTCAACAGTTCAGTCCCCAACTTGTACTGATACATGGGCTTGTTCTTACCCAGATGCAAGACTCTACACTTGCCCTTGTTGTATTTCATTAAATTTCTCCCTGCCCAACTCTCCAGTCACACAACTCTCAATTATTCAGTAACTCATTGGTGCATGCAGGTAACCCAACTTTGTGCCCACAGACCAGTCTGTGGCACAGTGTCAGCACCAGGGGTAAATTTATAGCATATAGTTCCCACTTTGCCTTCTGTTTTTCAAAGCTGTCCCTGCTGCCTCCAGGTTACAGTTTACAAGTTCTCCAAACTTACAAACATTCTACGTGTTCTCTTACTGCTTAATTTAAAGAGGTGTTATGTAATCTGTATTTTCACCTCATCTGGGTTGTCTCAACCCTTTGCTCCTCCAAATACTCTGACAAACTGGAAAGAGACCATACAATAGTTACACAACTGTATTTTACTTTTGCACTAAATCTCTCCCTAATTCGGTACTTGTGTGAAAGAACCAGTGTCATGCTGTAAAGAGATTCCTGCCTATACTGTATTTTCTCCCTTACACTCACTGGAAATTTCACAGAAAGGTGTGAGAGATGAGAGCTCGCAGATGTCCCTACAAGGTTTCTCTATCATCCTTGAAAGGTGGTGGCAGTTTTGAGAGGTTACCAGTGAATGGAAAAAGGCAAATATTCCACTCATTTTCAGAAAAAGGGAAGAGAGATCTGGGGAGTTACTGGCCAGTCAATCTGAAGTCAATGCCTCAGAAGAACAGGAAGTATTACCTTCCCTGGTAAGATTATGAGGCCATTTCCAGGTAGATGAAAGGCACAAAAGTGACAGGGAATAGCCAGCCTATATTAACCAAGAGCAAATCATGCTTGACCATCCTGATTGCCTTTTGTGATGAGAAAACCTGGTCTGTTGATAAAGGGAGAAGATTGGGTATAAATAATATCCTGAGGCTTTGGCACAATGTCCCAATATTCCTTGAAAGATAATGAGGATGGGTGGATTGTAACCAAACTAAGAAAAAGAATGGCTGGATGTTGGGTCAAAGAGCAGTAGTGAAGGATTCAAAGCCTATCTCTTTATCAGTTAATCTAATTTAGTGTTACTCTAATGTAAGTCAAATAGTTACAAGTGCTTCTCAGGAATTAATACTGGGGCCAGTTCCACTTAACATCTTCATCAGTGACCTAGGCACTGGAAGGGGGTTAATCCTAAATGTCTGGATGACTCCACACGGGACCCAGTGCTTCACGAGTTGAAGGTCAGAGTTGTCATTAACAGAGACTTCCACAAGTTGCAGGAATGAGCTGACAGGAATCCCACAAAGTCCAACAAGGATAAACACAAAGCCCTTCACCTGGGGTAGAAGAGCTCTGTGCATCACTACAGGCTGAGAACAGCTGGGGAAAAGTTTTGCAGAGAAACACCTTGGGGGTCCTGGCAAACAAAAGGTTAAATATGCATCAGCAGCATGCCCTTGCAGCAGTGAAGGTGCACTGCATACTGCACTGCATCAACAAGAGTGTAGCCAGCAAAGAAGTTACTCCTTTCTCTGTGGTACTCATAAGGCCAGATCTCGAGTTCTGTGCCTGGTTAAGGGGCTCTCAGTGCAAGAGAGATAGCAAAAAGCTTGAGAGAGTCCAGCAGAAGGTCACTACTGTAAGTCAGATATTGGAGCATATCACACATGAGGAGAGGCTGAAAAAAATGGGTTTCTCTAACCTGGAATACAGAAAGCTAAAAGAAGATCTTACTGGTCTCTCCTACTACCTAGACTGGAGTGACAGGAAGAAAGTGCCAGTACACAAGCCATTTAGCATCTAGTTGATCACTTCTTGTAAAGTTTAAATTTTCTAGAGGTGTCTTTCTTTGAGGTTTGATCTAAAGAAGAACCAAGTACTCCAGCCTGCAACTGGAAGAAATATTTCATTGCAGTTCATACACAGTAAGGGCTACATAATGTTAAGCACTCTAAAAAACATTTCGGGTGTCTCAGGTAGTGAAGATCAACTCTCAACTGCCTCTGTGAGTCAATTTTATAAAATGGCAATGATAATATCCCTCCAACTTTGGGGAATTTTGAGATTTACTGATGCTTAGGATGCACTCAAGTACTATAAAGATGTGCATCATCTGTCTTCAAACCAGCATTTGAATATTATTCAATAATTAATTAAAGCATATGTCCTAAAAAAAAAAAAAAAGAAAGAAAGAGATAAAAATACCTGCTCATACATCTGATAAAAGGCTGAGGAAAGAAAGGAAAACAAGACAGGAGGCTAGTATATTGTTAGATACTCCCTCTTAACACAAGACTATGGGAAAAATGAAGGGATAAAATGTGTAAATGTAACCTTGATCCAGCTAAGTTTTGAGCACCTGACTTTGCAACATCAAAAATGTTCTTTTAGTGCAGTAAGAAACAAAAATTTTGAACCAACTGGCAAGAAACATATTAGACCATGTCAGTCTAGTCAGTGAGATCATGCTTCTCAGTGAGATTCACTTCATGTGCAATAGTTGCCAAGTCTCTTCAAGGTTCACATATTAACATTTTTGATACAAATCAGACTATTTCATCTAAGTTCATGTTTATCATGCCCAGCCTTCATATCAGATCTTACAATGCCTTTCCAGTTCACATTTTTGCTTGCAATGAATCTAACATATGCAGGTTGCACTCACCTTGAGGAAAGATAGGGCCAAATGCCAACACTATGGTACAGATAAGGAAAGATAAAAAGTAAATTTCATTTCCTGTCAACATGTTTTCCTCCGGGCCTTTTGATCTTACCTTGTGCTGAATACTGATAACACCCTGCATTCTATTATATAATTACATCTGTGTTGCCCTCATTGATTGAGCATGACAAATACAGACGACTGTGCGAGACTGAACCATTCTATCTCAACCACAGTTCTGCACTGAACCCATTAGTCAAACAGGTAGCCAACACAGAAATTTCTTTTTCTTTAGATAGGTAATAGGTGCTTTAAAATTGTTACACAAAAGCCTAAGTTCACCTGACCTTAAAATCAGAAATAGAGATAAGAAATATCACAGAAGAGTCCAAATTTGGACAGTCTAAGGAATGACTTCTCTCACCATCGGTGTTCCTGCTGCTCCAGGGAGTGTTTATTCTCTGTGTCAGAAATAAAGGAAAAAATAAGAGAGCAGTCATCTTTAGAATTTAAGGTAGAAAGTTTGACATTACATAAAGACACACCACAGCTCGTTGCATTGGATAACATGTGACAAACAGACCTTTGGTAGTGCTTATTTCAAAGACAAAATGTCCCTAACTAAGTCCATTTAAGATTCAGAGATATCGAGGTATTAACAAACATCTTGTAAAATGTGAATTGATCCAAGCTTCTTGAGCCTTCTTCAAATACACAAGAGATGTAGATGACCTTCTGTTTACATATAACTTACTTTTCAGTGCTTTCTCATCCCACCATCCTGAATAAATTCAGAGTAAACTTTTCCTGCAGATTCACAGCCCGACACTTCAGTGAGCTCTGGGACCAGAAGAGATTTTCCTTATAGCTAGAAGGAAGAGAAGAAGATATTCAATAACATAATCTTGTCAGCAGAAAGGGAGTTTGTGCCTCATAGACACAGCTCTAGATGAAGGCTGATCCAGAAACGTGTGGTCCTGGCCACAGCACTCAGGCCCCCGTGCCCAAGAGAGGCACATTACCAAAAAATACACACTATCGTATACCCCACACAAATGATGCAAAAGGCTTTTTCCATCCACTCCTGCTCCTCTGTCTGCCCTCACAATTGTAAGATATGTCTCTTTTCTAACCACATCTTCCTATCGCTCAGTCTGGTGACTTGGTAGTAAGTTACATCACTCCAGCATCTTAGAAAGAGCATTTCTCTCAAGACTGCAGAACATTCATTCTCCTTGGATGCTGTCCAGCCTCCAAGAGTTTGATTTCCTATTTGTAACCACTACCACCTTTAGTACACTGTATTTTGCTAGTTGTGCACAGAGAAGTTAAAAAGGAATCGCATGTACTATCCTGAAACATGAGATTTTATTATAAACAATAAAAAGCCATCAGCGTCAGGAGTAATAGATAAAATCCTGCTCTCTTCACAATCCTCTAAGTAATGGAATGATCATGGAATTCATAGATTTAAGAGTATGAGATACAGAAAACAGCACGGATGAACATATTCTTCAATCTGCTGCTTTCCTTCTCAGCCCCGTATACATAAATCAGAGGTTCTCTGATTAAAGAGGCTGATTAAGAGCATCTCTGATTAAGAAGCCTCCAAGCTGCAATGAGCCTTTCATACGTTCTTTCAGTTACTTCTTTCCTACCTATATCTTACCTGAAGGTTGAACCTGATTCCTAACTCAATTTCCATTCTTGAGACTTGTTAAGTCTTTCTCAGCAAGGCTGAAATAACCTGTCATCATAGCCTTGGAGATTTCCAAACCTATACTGACCCAGACCCTGAACAACCTGATCCATCTTTGAGACAGTCCCACTTTAAGAACGAGGCTGGACTACGTAACTTTCCAAGATCTCTTGCACCCTAAATTAATCCCATGATTTCATACTTCTATCTTTAGCAGATGCACTTTCTTGTCTTTCTTTTGTTACAGATGGCAAAAGTTCCATTTTATTCAAGATCACCAGCTAGGAAGGAAGCACTCCTTTCATTCTAAACATAAATTGGAAATATATACTGAATTCGGTTGCCCCATTGAACTTCAACCTCATGAAGTTCAACCAGGCCAAATGCAAGGTCCTACATCTGGGTCGTGGCAATCCCAGGCACAAATACAGACTGGGTGGTGAATGGATCGAGAGCAGCGCCAAGGAGAAGGACTTGGGAGTACTGGTGGACGAGAAGCTCAATATGAGCCGGCAATGTGCTCTTGCAGCCCAGAAGGCCAACCGCATCCTGGGCTGCATCAAGAGGAGCGTGGCCAGCAGGTCGAGAGAGGTGATTCTCCCCCTCTACTCTGCCCTCGTGAGACCTCACCTGGAGTACTGCGTCCAGTTCTGGAGCCCCCAACATAAGAAGGACATGGATCAGTTGGAGAGGGTCCAGAGGAGGGCCACGAAGATGATAAGAGGGCTGGAGCACCTTTCCTATGAGGACAGGCTGGAAGAGTTGGGGCTGTTCAGCCTGGAGAAGAGGAGGCTCCGGGGTGACCTTATAGCGGTCTTCCAGTACCTCAAGGGGGCCTACAGGAAAGATGGGGAGAGGCTGTTCAGGAGGGCCTGTTGTGATAGGACAAGGGGTAATGGTTTTAAAATAGAGGGAGGTAGATTCAGATTGGATATTAGGAAAAAAAAATTTTACCATGAGAGTTGTAGAACACTGGAACAGGTTGCCCAGAGAGGTGGTGGATGCTCCATCCCTGGAGACGTTCAAGGCCAGGTTGGACGAGGCCCTGAGCAACCTGATCTAGTTGGAGATATCCCTGTTCCTTGCAGGGGGGTTGGACTAGATGACCTTTGAAGGTTCCTTCCAGCCCTAACCATTCTATGATTCTATGTTTCTATGATTTGAAAAAAAAAAAAAAAACACAAACAAATAGAGAGAGAGAAATTTCTGTAATTTTACCATATGCATCTTACAATGACCTATGTCAGACCTGGAATTTGGCTGGAATAGTTTTAAGCAAATAAAACAACCCTATAATTTTTAGGAACTCTGAAGAAGTTCCTGGCTATTTGAGATGTTGCTCATGTTGAAATCAAACATAATGACAGTCATTATTCCTAGATATTACAAATATACAGGTAAGGAATAATTTTTGTTCTCAGGTGAATCGGAAGATACATAAGAGCTATCTATGCACACTTCATTCTTAATGATATGTAATAGTATATATGATACAGGCAGCAATGCCCTCTTTTTTTTTGTTTATTCATCTTAATTCAACATTGTTTAACTAATGCTTTTAAATGTCCCATCAATAAGAGACAACCAACAACCTTTCAGTAAAATCAACCATAACGTATTTCCTTAAAAAGCAGCGTCACTAGCTTTACGACTTTATTCATTACACAAATCTTTTTCCTTATATTTCTTATATAAATATATCCACAAAACAGTTTAAATATTATGATACGATACCACAACTGCCCAGTTACCTCCATTGACTTTCAGGGTTGGTTCGAAGCCCCCTGCTTATCATGCAGGGACTGAATTCTGTACTACAGTGGAGGTTATTAGAGCACACAAGCTGCCATTCCTATGTCACAGAGGTCCTCATATTCTTACAAAACAAGATTTCTTGCTGCAGAAAGATATAAATCACTATTTGCCTGTGGTGGTTTCTGGATCTTCCCTCTTCTTTCTCTGTCATCTTTCCTGATGGCCAGGCCAAATTTTCAAGATCATCTGGTTGTTTCTCCCTTTAGTTCTATCCCATGCAAACTTTCAGCACTTCTGGAATACTACTTGATGAGGTCTCACACAAGCTGAATCTAAAGCAATCCTTCCTGCCAACATCAGAAGGTTTTCTTTTGAAGGGATTTTTTGAAAGCAGAGACAACTGTGTGTGCTGTGACCAGGTGAGTGATCTGCTCTGCCTGGTGGCAGAGCTGAAAGAAGAAGTGGAAAGACTAAGGAGTATCAGGGAGTGTGAGAGGGAGATCGACTGGTGGAGCCACACCATATCATCCGTGAGGCAAAGGCAGAAGATGGACACTCCGCAAGAAGCAGAGGACCTCCTACCCTCTCCCAGCAGGCTGAGGGAGGGGACTTTAGAGACCAAGGGGAATGGAAACAGGTCCCTGCTCGGGGCGGCAGGCGAGGTCCCTCCAGGCCTCCCTCACCTACCCAGCAGCCCTTACACAACAGGTATGGGGCTCTGGAAATTGATGATCCAGCAAATGAAGAGGAAAATATAGATGAGGGCCCACCCAGGGAGTTGCCTAAGGTGAGACAGTCTGCCCCATGCATTCAGACTGCCTCTGTTAAAAAAAAAAAAAGGAGGGTAATTGTCATAGGTGATTCCCTTCTGAAGGGAACAGAGAGGCCCATATGTCAACTGGAACCAACCCACAGGGAAGTCTGCTGCCTCCCTGGGGCCCGGGTCAGGGACATCACTAGGAAACTCCCTGGTCTGGTACAGCCCTCTGATTATTATCCGTTACTGGTCATGCAGGTCGGAACTGACAAGATAGCAGAGAGAGGTCCAAAAGCCATCAAAAGGGACTTTAGGGCATCGGGGCAATTGGTTGAAGGGTCAGGAGCACAGGTAGTGTTTTCCTCAATCCCTTTAGTGGCAGGAAAGAATACAGAAAGGAACAGGAAAACACACTTGATTAACAGATGGCTCAGAGGCTGGTGCCACCAACAGAAATTTGATTTCTTTGATCATGGGGAGGCTTTCACAGAACCGGGTCTGATGGCAAATGATGGATTTCAGCTGTCTCAAAGGGGGAAAAGAGAGTTGAGCTTGCTCAATGAGCTGGCGGGGCTCATCAACAGGGCTTTAAACTAGGTTTGAAGGGGGAGGGGGATACAAATAGGCTCAGTAAACTAGGCTCAGGGAATAAGGCCTCCCACCCCCATAGGATGGAATTGGTGCACTCAGCTGGCTCTCTGAAATGCCTGTACACCAGTGCACGCAGCATGGGGAACAAACAGGAGGAGTTAGAAATCTGTGTCGATCAGGGGGTTATGATCTTGCAGCAATTACTGAGACTTGGTGGGACAGCTCACACGACTGGAATGTGGTCATGGATGGCTATGTCCTCTTCAGGAAAGACAGGCCATCAAGGCGAGGTGGTGGAGTTGCTCTTTACATGAGGGAGAAACTAGGGTGCATTGAGTTCTGTCCAGGGCAGATCAGGAGCAAGTTGAGAGCTTGTGGGTGTGAATTAAAGGACAATCTGGCGTGTGTGATACTGTTATTGGTGTCTCTTACAGATCACCAGATCAGGATGAGGAGGTTGATGAGGCCTTCTACAGGCAGCTGACAGCGGTCTCGCAAATGCAGGCCCTGGGTGTCATGGGAGACTTCAACTATCCTGATATCTGCTGGAAGGACTACTCAGCCAGCCATCCACAGTCCAGGAGGTTCCTTCAGTGCGTTGATGATAACTTCCTGATGCAAATGGTGGATGAGCCTAGTAGGAGAGGAGCACTGCTGGCTCTTATTCTCACTAATAAGGAGGGACTGGCTGAAGCGCTGAAGGTCGAGGGTAGCCTTGGTTGTAGTGACCATGAAATGGTGGAGTTCAGGATCTCATGTGGAAGGAAGAGAATACCTAGCAGAACTAGAACCCTGGACTTCAGTAGGGCCAACTTTGATCTTTTTTAACAACTGCTATGAGAAATCCCATGGGACAGAGTACTGGAAGGTAAAGCGGCCCAAGATAGTTGGTTAGCCTTGAAGGACCTCTTCTTCCAAGCTCAAGACCGGTGCATCCCAACAGGTAGGAAGTCAAGAAAGGGCCCAAGAAACCTGCATGGTTAAATGGGGAACTGTTGGGCAAACTCAAGTGGAAAAAGACAATGTACAGATCATGGAAGGAGGGGCAGGCCACTTCGGAGGAATATAGGTCTGCTGTCAGGGGATGTAAGGAGGCAACCAGGAAAGCTAAGAAGACCTCCTTGGAATTAAACCTTGCAAGAAAGGTCAAGGACAACAGAAAGGGCTTCTTCAAATACATTGCAGACAAAACTAATACTAGAGGCAATGTAGGCCCACTGGGGAATGAGGAGGGTGCCCTGGTGACAGAGGATAAGAAGAAGGCAGAGTTACTGAATGCCTTTTTTGCCTCAGTCTATACTGCTGGAGGCTATCCTGATGAGCCCCGGAACCCTGAGGCTCCTCAGGAAGTCAGAATAGAGGAGGAGTCTACCCTGATTGATGAGGACTAGGTTATGGACCAGTTAAGCAACCTGGCCATCCATAAATCCATGGGTCCTGATGGGATGCACCCATGAGTGCTGAGGGAGCTGGTGGACGTCATTGCCAGACCACTCGCCATCATCTTTGCTAAATCATGAGGAACAGGAGAGGTGCCTGAGGACTGGAGGAAAGCAAATGTCACTCTGGTCTTCAAAAAGGGCAAGAAGGAAGACCCAGGTAACTATAGACCAGTCAGCCTCACCTCCATCCTGGGAAAGATAATGGAACAACTTATCCTTGGTGCTGTCTCTAGGCATATCAAGGATAAGAAGGTCATTAGGGGCAGTCAGCATGGTTTTACTAAGGGGAAGTCGTGCTTGACCAACCTGATAGCCTTTTATGAGGACATCACCCAGTGGGTGGATGATGGTAGAGCAGTGGATGTGGTCTATCTTGACTTCAGTAAAGCATTTGACACAGTCTCCCATGGCATCCTCACAGCTAAACTGGGGAAGTGTGGTCTGGATGATGGGGTAGTGAGGTGGATTGTGAACTGGCTGAAGGATAGAAGGCAGAAAGTAGTGGTCAATGGGACAGAGTGCAGTTGGAGGCCTGTATCCAGTGGAGTCCCTCAAGGGTCAGTACTAGGACCAGTATTGTTCAACACACTCATCGATGACTTGGATGAGGGAACACAGTGCACAGTCAGCAAGTTTGCTGATGACACTAAACTGGGAGGAGTGGCTGACACACCAGAAGGCTGTGCTGCCATTCAGAGAGACCTGGATAGTCTGGAGAGTTGGGCAGGGAGAAATTTAATGAAATACAACAAGGGCAAGTGTAGAGTCTTGTATCTGGGTAAGAATAACCTCAGGTACTGTTGCTCACCAGCGTGGGCTGCGGCACCAAGGACGCTGTTGCATCTTCCACAGCCAGGAGGAAATGGCCTGCCTTTTGTAGGCAGGGTCTGTACCTTGAGTTAATTGATTAATTAGTTCATTGTATTCAACTCAGTCCAGCTGGCTGATAATGATTGGATGCCATAATGTATCAGTATAAGTTGGGGACTGAACTGTTGAGGAACAGCACAGGGGAAAGGGTCCTGGGGTTCCTGGTGGACAACAGGATGACCATGAGCCAGCAATGTGCCCTTGTGGCCAAGAAGGCCAATGGCATCCTGGGCTGTATTAGAAGGGGTGTGGTTAGTGGATCAAGAGAGGTTCTCCTCCCCCTCTACTCTGCCCTGGTGAGGCTGCATCTGGAATATTGTGTCCAGTTCTGGGCCCCTCAGTTCAAGAAGGACAAGGAACTGCTTGAGAGAGTCCAGCGCAGGGCCACAAAGATGATTGAGGGAGTGGAGCATCTCCCTTATGAGGAAAGGCTGAGGGAGCTGGGTCTCTTTAGCTTGGAGAAGAGGAGACTGAAGGGGGACCTCATTAATGTTTATAAATACGTAAAGAGTGACTGTCATGAGGATGGAGTCAGGCTCTTCTCAGTGGCATCCAATGATAGGACAAGGGGAAATGGATATAAGCCAGAACATAAGAGGTTCCGCTTAAACATGAGGAAGAACTTCTTCCCAGTAAGGGTAACAGAACACTGGAACAGTCTGCCCAGAGAGGTTGTGGAGTCTCCTTCTCTGGAGATGTTCAAAACCCACCTGGACGCGTTCTTGTGTGATCTGATCTAGGTGGTCCTGCTGCAGCAGGGGGATTGAACTAGATGATCCTTTGAGGTCCCTTCCAATGCCTAACAATCTGTGATTCTGTGATTTTCTTTTTTTTCCATTCCTGGAAGGCAATAGTTTTCCTTGGTCACTTTCTCTGCTTTGCAAAATATCCTGTCCTGTCTCTTATGGAGTATGGAATACCTAGGGAGAAATGTCTTTGACCAATTTTGGAAACCCTTTTTATTTGTTTGAGATCTGTCAAATTTAACATCGATAGTAGCTTTTTAGTTAATTATTGAGCTGACACTTTACACTCCTACGATCCTGTTGATTTCAGTGATGCAATTAGTTCAAGTTTAAAAAGAACACTCAATGGAGCTGTGTAGAGTGGACAGAGGCACTCAGCATAAAACTTCAGCAACAGAAGTGCTTCACAGAATAGAAAAACTTTAACTGAAAGAAAAAAAAATATGCCCTTTCTTCAGAAGCCAACTGGTAGAATATGACTTTAATATTAAAATGCAATAGAATCTCATATGCTCTGTTAATTTCAAATTAAACTTGAACAGTATGATACCACTTTTACTGCAACAACTTTAGAATATATTTCCAGTTATTGAACTAAATTCTAATGATTAAGCAGCTTTGCTTCAAATACTATAACAACAAGAGTTTGAATATGTCAAATAAAATGAAGTAATTTTAAAAATCTAAAGATAGACTCAAATATTAAAATGCCACATGCAGCCTGCAAACTGACATAGCTTGAAATAAGGATTCAAAATATTGCAGTGATTATTCTTGTCTTCTGAAACACTATGATCTAAGCAAAAGGAAAAGGAAGGAGTTACTGCCTTACTTTTTAAACATCAAAGAGTCTACAGGGTCATATGTTTACTTATTTTAAGTAGAATAGTAAAAGACCATCTTTTCCACCTAAGAAATATATGCAAATTCAATTTATAGTCAATGTTATTCATGGTATTATACAAAGAATCAAATCCCATGACCATGAGCTTTCTCAGTCTTTAACTGAGAAAACAAAGGTAGTGAATTTAAGAGTAATCTTAAAACATTTCAAGTCAAATTTTTCACACAAACAACATTTTTATGGAGACTAACACAATCTCCTTTCCTGTTGATGTCTTGAGTCTCTGTGATGTTACAGTAAGCTTAAGCTTGATACTGCTTTTGCTCTTGCAGAAGTAGAGCCAGAACTGACAGTATTCCATGGGGAAGAAAAGCGTATACAAAGGCTTAAGCAAAAAGCGGAAAAGCGGCTACTCAGCACCTCTGCAGCCTTTCTTCAAAAGCTCCATCTTCCCACACAGGCTAAATTCTCATTCCCTGGACAAATACTACCCAATCCTTGCATCCCCAGCCTGACGGAGCACCACCGAGGATGCAGAGAGCTTAGGCCAAAGTTGAATTCCTCTGGTCATGAAGAAGAAAGAAGAGACCACGTCAGGAAGCCAGGCAACAGGCCCTGAATTAAATGCTAGCAGCTTTTCCTGCCAGCAATGGGACAGAAAGAGGAATTGTGGTCTCTTGGGTCATGCAGGTATTCACCAACATATTCCTTGACATTCAGAGTACAAAACTGGCAGGAGACATCAACTGTTAAGGCAGCACAGGTTATTCTTCCTCTTCTCTTCCAGCACAGATCAAGTAGACATCAGGAACACACCTGGTCCAGGCAATTTACAGCCATAGGCAACTGCCTATCTTAACTATAGCTAAAGCCAGTTCTGCACAATCTCCAAATTTAGCGGCTTTCTCTCCACTTCAGAATAAAATAAAAGGAAATATAATAAAAGTGTGAAAAATCAGCCTTAAGATCTGAAGTTCACATATAAAAACCAAACCAGAAGACCAAGTAGGAAAAAACTGGTTCGAGTGACCTTCATATATCATACTGTTGATTTTTTTCTTCTCAGTAGATACTCTTTACAATAAACTATGTGAGAACGTTTAGCACTTTAATGGATTGCTGCTTTATAAACCAGGAAGTAAGTTAGTTTTAATAGGCTAAACAATTAACCTTGAAGAACATTTCATGCTTCCAAGCCTAGACAAATTAATGTCTGATCTTGCTTTTGATGAAAATATATATGCAATGTCATTCTTCTGACATAAAGCTCACCCCCAAATCAAGGATTCAAACTTTTGCTGTTGTATTTTCCTGTATCTGAAAGTGGAAGTTAAATATATTTAAATCCAGGGATTTGTATACATGTGAAGTCTTCTAGTTGTTAAAAATTTAGTCTGAACAGAGTTCCAGTCCTGAAGGACAAGAAATTGTTACAGCTGACACCAGTTGGAACTCCCTAATTTTTAAGGTGCTATTCTATTCATAGCTGAATTCTGCTCCTGTTTTGAAAACCTTTCTCTACAGAAACCTCAGCTTCTCACTCTGTGTGTAACTGAACTGTACATAGTTTTTTTTATTATGGTGGAAAGGTTTGAATCCGAGTTTCCTAACTACCAGAAATGGGTCTGTATGGTGATATTTGGATAGGATTGCATCCAAATTTCAAACTTCCTAAAATTTGTATTTTATTATTATGGTTACAAGAAGTTCACATTATACCTCCATAACTGTCGCATGTGGAATAGAAGACAGAATGTTGCACACATTTTACTTTTTATCAGAAGTGCAACTCCATATGCACTAAAATGTCTTTATTCCTAAAGTTACCTTCCAACTTCCAGAAGATAAAATTTCCAGACTTTTTTGGTCCTTTTCTGACCTGTTAAAAATTGCTGTCATCCCTAGATCATCAATCTTGCAGGCACCATGACTGTCTCATGACAACAGCTTTTAGTACATATTACATTATTCTCACAGTAATAAATTTTGTATAAATAATTAATTCATTTCATTTAGGTTGTCTTCTATTATACATAGGCCCCAGTTTTTTGAGAGCTCTTTAGGGTAAGAGTTAAACCCAATCTCATGACATTTGTGTTATGAACTCAGAACGCAAGACTATTTAAAAATAAATATTCCAGAAGTATTTTACACATGGGGCCATGGCTATAAAAGCTTGACAAAACAAACTAGGGAACAAGTTCTCTCTGCTGCAATGGCTTACTCATACTTTACTCAGTTCTTTCTCCTTCTTCATAAGCCTCATATTCCATCACACCACAGAAACAAATGCAGGTCCTTTGACGCTGACTTAACATATTGTTATCATTATCTTTTTGGGAAGAAGTCTATTATCTAAAAACCAAATGAATGTAAGATTTTAAAATAAAACACATGGCTGCTTCTTGGCTTTCTTTCCAGTGGAATTTTCAATGAATCCTCCATCTATACTTGGTTTTAAACTTCGTTGACAGAAATATTTTGTGGTTTTACACATCCTTCATCCTTCATCTTTAGTGAAGTTCCAAATCAGCTATGATCAGGGATGAAGCTTCAGGCCTGAAACACTCCTTTTGCATCCCTAAACTTCAAGCAAATCATAGAATCATAGGGTCATATATTCCAGATATGATCCTGCCAGATACCTTCCAGAATCCAGCTCTTCGTTTCACTTTGAACTCTTAAGTCAACTTCTATGAAAAGTTTGGGTCCAATCACAATTTCTAGAAATTTACGAATACAGAAACATACATAGAGTAAACTCATTGTCATCCTAGACTAGAAAGGAAAGATGAATATCCTTAATCTTTCTCCTCATTAGGAATAGCTCGAAAAACTAATTTTCAGGAAATTCCATGTTAAAACATAATGCACTGTAAACCGATTTCTAGGATGAGCCCTACTCTTCCTATTGACTACAGTGAGAGTCTGAGGAAACCAAGCTCCTTTGAATTTCCAGAGTTCAAAGCACAGCCTTCAGTACGGGAAGAGACAGAAGGAAAGCTAGTAAATTCCTCTTGAGCTAGAAAAGAGAATCTGTTACGCAGTGGAGAGCTAGCACTGGTGAGCAAGAGCCCACCTGCCTCAATTAAACCTTTACCTTCTGTTCCTGATGTCCTCCAAGAATCATTAGACCAATGTATAAACATGGGTTTAACTGGGATTCGGATGTAGTCTGAGAATACTGAGATTGGGTTTTCCTTGAGTAAAGGATGTTTATGACCCAGGTGAATGTGTGTCACAGATCCTTTTCTTGCCTGCAGCTCAGAGGACAGGAGTCTGTTACAGCCCTGTCAAAATAATGTTTGTTCAAGCAAGAGCAGCTGATTTTAGCTCTGAATATTTTCCAGTTCACTCCCCAGTGTATTAATCAAGATGGTGGCCATCACAGCTGCAACACCTACAGTTTCAACTTACAGCACTGTCCACGTGAATCTCTTTGCCAAGGGAACCCTCCTGGTGTGTTCTCTCCTAGACTCGTCCAGCCCCTGACATTTTCATTGAGTGAAGTACAAACTGCCACTTGCTTTTATTCTAACACGGCTATAAAGCCTTCAGGCAGTTTCCCAGAAGCTGCATTGCAGCAGTGCCCTCTCATCAGCTTGCAATACACATGGACAAGTGTGACGAGCAAGGATTGCAATTTTTCACTAACATACGGATCTCACAGTGCTGGGGAACCCGAAAAGGCTCTCCCCTGCCCACTGCTGCTCTCACGCCACCTATTTCTTCTGAGCTGAAAATCCCACTTTCCGTGCACTGCAGCTTGCTTTACACAAATACAACACCCACCCACCAGCCTCTTCCAGATCGTGCGTTCTGCAGCCATGAGGCCACTTTCAGCACAATGTAGCACAGAGGAAAGCTATCTGGGACTCTTTCCATCGTGCTGGATCTGCTGTGAAAAAGGTCAATATGTCACTGAGAATTGTCAGCTCCAATTAGCAGTAAATTAAAAAAAAAAATAAGTGAAAGCCATCAAGTTGAAAAATCAGCTTTTCATTGCACTGATAAAGAATAAATTGGAATTAAGAAAATTAAAACCAGCAAATCTATGGGGCAGAAATTAGAATGCCTTATGCAGGAAATCTGTACAGTTCCTTCCTCATGTGGGCAAAGCAGACATTTCTAGAGGTCCTGACCAATGTCACCCTTCAAGTTCATCAGTCAATAACACAGAGTCTCTTCAACTGGTCTCAAAACTCAAAAACACTGACTTAGGTGGAATCCTTTCCAGAAAGTCAAAGTTATGTTACAGCATACAAAACACCATGTTCAACAGCAGCATCTTTCAGTCACAGTTACAATAAAAATAATCTGTGACTAAACTGGCCTGCGGACATTCACATTTTACCATTAGACTTTAACAAATTAATTCACCTTCTTTTCTTGTGAGATCACTCTTTTTGGGCAAAGATGGTCCTGTGAAATGTTTATTAAGAAGCTGGGGCCCTGTGTGCTGAAAAAATATTAGTTTTGCCCTTGGAGACCTGAGGTAGAGCTATTTCATGATAGAATACAAAGCAAGTGAATGGGGGTGGGGGGGGGAGGAAAGGGCATTTAGCTCTTAAAGGTCAAAGCTCACAGTCTTACACAGGTATTTCAAATTCCTTTGCAGGATTGTAATGTGAAAATATGCTTTTTGAATCAATACAAATGTGTAAAAGTAGAACATCACTAGGTAAATAACCTTCACTTTGATGAAAGGAAGAAAGTGTCATTACAATAAGAGAAAGGACGTAGGAGCAGCAACGTGGGGGAGAAGGAGGGTGTAGGGATGTTTCTTGAAGACAGCACGTTTAAAAATGCCACATTATCTGTCTATGAAAGGCCAGCTGCTGGCTGGAACAGAGCGTGGAGAAGGTGCATGTTCCAACCGCAGTCACTCAGCCCAGCTTGGAGTAGATGGCAGAAGAAAAAAACTGAGACCTCAGTGTTTGTTTCAGTTTCAGAGAAAATGTTGACACGCTACTGAAGTGCTACCCTGTTAATATGAATCTAATTCATCCTTACAGAAGCTCCGTATTATTATTCCAAGTTAAAGGAAGACAAAACAGACATACACTAGAAAAAATTATTTAACAAAATGACAGAAGGCCAGTGACAAAGCCAGCATTAGGCTTCCCGTTAGCTCTAGGTTCAAGACACTTGGCATATCAGACAGAAACTTGTTAAAGTATTTGCTTTTTCCATTAGTTCACCTAGATATGATCTGAACGCTGTACCTTGACATCAAACCTTACATTCTATACAGTCTCTGAAAACGAACAGTCATAAACATATGCTTCCAAAAAGTCACCATCAAGGTAAAATTCGAAGCAGTAAGAACAGCCTGCCCTTGAAAGGAAGTAAAAAGCAATTCACGGTACTGAAACTTTTCTCTTTTTTTTTTCTTTTTTTGGTATAAACAATACATGGCTCAGTATATGTATCATATGACCAAGGAGCAATTATAAAACAAAATTTTCATACCAGAGTTTTGTCACCGCCGAAGCACTTGTAAATTAATTGTGCTACTGAAAGTTTCCACAAAGGAATTCCTGCCCTGTAATCAGGGGGCATCCAGCTTTTCTGAAATCAATATGTAAGAGTAATGCTGGGGCATGGAGGGCTAAAAGTAAATAGAGAAAGTACGCCTTACTCAGCCATCTCCCCATCAGAACTTCTGCATGTATGAGTCCTATAGGCCAAACAAATGCCACACAGACATCCCTCTCCTGAGGGAGAAGCAGGATTTCAGAAGTTCAGAAATTGCCTATGGCATCATCATTTTGCGCAGACACAAAGAGAAACGATCCTAACTGAAAAAATTTGCAATCTGCAAAGCTGTCAGGGCAAGGAAAACTTGCTGATGTGAACAAAGTAGCGCAATCAACCCTGCTCATCAGCTAACAGCACAGGAGTGTGCCCACTGCACGTTTCATGCCATCCCAGTACAGCTGCAGACTTTCACTGTCCTATCTACTCTAGACAACAGTGGGTGTAAAAGAAAAAAACCCAGTGCCAGCAAGGCTCTCCTGGGTGGGTTCCCATGGCCACTCCACGGTCAGGCAGCATTCGCGGCTGCCAAGGCAGTTGAGTTGTCAGGGAGACAACTCCATGGTGGGCAGCTCCAATACAGTGGGAGAGGGCAAGGGGTGGGAAAAAGCAGTGTCCACTACCAGAAGGACACTTCCTTTCCCTGGCAGACAGACAGATAAAGGCACAAGGGAGGAGAACAGCAGTGACATGTGCCATGGCAGTGACCGGCACACCCTGAGCCTTCCCAGCTGCAAAGGGGCTGGAAGAACCCCTCCTCCAGAGCTGCATTGACATCTGTGGGGATGCTCTCTGTAAGGCTACTGGTGCACACGTAAGCCATATGTGCTGTGGCTATTTTCGGAGCCTGGTGCTTCGAGTTTGTGATTGCTTATGCCAGATTCGTCAATGGCTATATTTATGGTTTTAATAGTTCCGTCCCTCTGAAGCAAGAGTGCCTTCCCCATCTGTTGTGCACAAGTATTGTGAAGCAGAAGGTTTTGATTTCCCTGCATGCTTTTAATTGAAAAATTGCAAGCAACTATCCCATATGGATATGCTGAGACTTAGGCCTTCATATTCATTTCTATAGCAACACGCTGATTTGGCATTCAGCTGAATGCGTAACACAAAATAGAAAAGCAAATGTTATTCAATCACAAGCAAACCAGAGCTAATAAGAATCACAGAATCATAGAATGGCATAGGCTGGAAGGGACCTTAGAGATCATCTAATCCAACCTCCCTGTCATGGGCAGGGACGCCTCTCAACTAGATCAGGCTACTCAAGGCTCCATCCAACTTGGCCTTGAACACCTCCAGGGAGGGGGCATCCACAACTTCTCTGGGCAATTTATTCCAAAGTCTTACCACCCTCGTACTGAAGAATTTCTTCCTAAGATCTAGTCTAAATCTGTTCTCCTTCAACTTAAACCCATTTCCCTTTGTCCTATCAGTGGACACTTTTGTAAAAAGTTCCTCCCCAGCCTTCCTGTAGGTTCCCTTCAGATATTGGAAGGCAGCTATTAGGTCCCACCGAAGAGTTAAAGATGTAAGAAAGAAGCTTCCTTCCCTAGTACGGCCCTCAGACTATTACCACATTTTGTTATTTCAGGTAGGCAGTAAGGAATTAGTAAGAACCACTCCAAGGACAATGAAGACTGAAGACGGGCTTCAGAGCCTTGGGGAACCTGGTCAAGGGATCAGGAGCACAGGTTGTGTTCTCTATCCCTCCAGCTGTGGGCAAAGATGAGGGATTAGGCAGGAAGTACCAGCAGATTAATATCTGTCTCCGAGCCCGGTGTGTCCGGCAGGGGTTTTTTCTTACCAGATTGGGGATGCATTGAGGGTACATTTACATGGTACATCTTGTGAAACTCAGGCTTCCCAGACTTTGTCCTGTTCTGCCCAAACCATCCAAAAGCTACAATTGGTACAGCAATGAGCCCTGCTTGAGAGGTAGGACATGTGTCTGCCTAGGCTGAGCTATACAGGAACTTTCTGCAAGAGGCATCCTTTACCAGCTACCAGAACTAGTGAGCTGGAGAGCAGTTCACTAAAAAATAAAAGCTAGGGATCTTGTTTTCACATGTAAAGATTGATATTTCTGGCAAAACAGACTGACAACTCCAAAAATTGCTGTAAATGCAATGGCCTGCTGTCACATATGTTGTGCTGGGTTTATGTGGTGAGGCTTTGGTTGCAGCGGAGGGGCTGCAGAGATAGCCCCTGTAAGGAGATACTAGGGGCTTCCTTAGCTTTAAAACTGGTCGGACCGGTCTCTGGCCAAGGCCGAGCCAATCAGTGCCTCTGCAAATGCCATATTTAAGGAGGAGACAAAGGAACTTGAGCCCAGCAGGACCTGCAGTGAAGAGAGTGGAGGAGGCAGAGGGCTGACTGCCCTGGCCTCCCAGGCAGGTGACTGCCCACATTGGCCCATTGCCACCCAACTGGAGATGGCCATGGCAGTGTGGCTTGGAGAGCTCCAAAGCGCCCAGTTCCTGGGTGCCCACTGGGAGGATTTTGTCCTGCCAGGACTGCCGAGGTCCATCAGGCTGGTCGGGTCCCATGTAGCTGCAGCAGAGAGAGGACTAAGATCTGAGAGAAGTGGCTACGCAGACATCAAGGTCAGTGAAGATCGAGTGGGAGGAGGCGTGTCAGACCTGAGATTCCCCCACAGCCCATGGAGAACCCCACACTGGAGCAGAGATGCCTGTGATGAAGGGAGTTCTAAGAGGAATGTCTGTGTGGAAAGAACCACACACACTTCTGGAGATCGATGACAAAGTGAAGAGGCAGCTGCAGTCCTTGGAGGACCCCATGCCAGAGCAGGTGGCTGCATCCTAAGAAGCTGTGATTCAGTGGGAAAAGCCCATGCTGGAGCAATCTGATGGGTAAGGATTACATCCTGTGGGAAGGACTCACGTTGGAGAAGTTCTTGGAGGACTGTCTTCACTGAGAGATCCCATGCTGGAGCCAGGAAAGAGTGTGAGGAGTCCTCTCCCTTTAGGAAGGAGTGGCAGAAACAATATGCGATGAACTGGTCTGCAACCCCCCATTCCCCATCCTGCTGCACCACTGGGGAGGAGGTAGAGCCAGGAAGAAGGGAGAGGTGGGGGTAAGGGGTTTTTTTGTTGTTGTTTCTTGTTTTCCTCTCTGAATGAACTGTTAAGGAATTAAATAGATTTGTCCCCAGGTCAAGTCTGTTTTGCCCCGGGGCCATGTTTGGGTGATCCCTTCCTGTTCTGGTCTTTACCCTCAGCCCTTTTGTTACATTTTTCTCCTCTCCATCCCACCGAGGGGGAAAAATGAGCAAGGGACTGCGTGGTGGTTAGCTGTCAGCTGGGCTAAACCACAACATGTGCTTTATCTCATTCCGAAAAAATCTTAAAGAATTTAACGAAACTCTACCAGGGAACCAGAGGACTCTTCAATAGCAGCTGCATGTTCCTGAAGCACGTGTCCCCTGTTTCCTTTTGGAACCGAATGTTTTTAATACATAGCTCTTTAACTATGCAACTATACAGGGTAATTTAAAATAAATAAACAGAGGAGGGAGGTCCATTTCCACTATATTCATGAGGACTTCACTGTGATCTGTTACATTTTTTAAAAGTCCTAAGAATTTGTTCAAATTCTAATTCCTAAGTTTTGGGGGCAACATCAGGAGAGGTGTTCTTTCCAGTTTCTGTCTATCATCACACGTACTGCTCTGGAGCATGGAGCAACTCAGAACATTGAGTACTTTGTGTTACATTCACTAGAGGGACATTGTCTCAGCCTTGTGTCACTTCACTGCTAGACACAGTGCCATTTAAGCATCCATCTGGTCAGTTCTTTGGTAGAGGTGTTGGGGAAAAGAAACCTTTTCATTTCTATACTGAGACTAAATTTTAAAAACCACAGAGCTTGAAGATTCACCTGGGCTCAAACATGTCTCCTCACAATTTACAGTGGAAAATTGGAACAAATACTCATTACGCAGCTGCAGAGCTATGGATGGAGGGCAGTGTTTTCTGTTTGCCAAAACCTGAATGCAACTCAGAGTCAGTGACTGTATGACATAGCTTACCTTTTCACCTCTAGAAACAATTGAAACCTCCTTTCACTTCTAGATACAATCTATTTCATACGTGGAACTCAAAATGGATGTAATCTTTTTCCATTATTTTTAATCTCACATTTTAAATATCCAGCGGAATTTTTGCAAGGCATTAGTCCTTGCTTTCATATTACATGCTTGCTTTATTTTTCTGGATATTTAAAATTACTGAATGTTGTACAAGCAGAAGAAACTGCTTGATGCTCTAGGGCTTCCAGAAATATTTGTCAAGCCTGTTTTACAAATGCTCCCCATAGTTTTTGAGTGGGAAAAACAAGCATAGCACTCAGCTGGAGCAAACATGGCCATGTGTTGCGCTGTTTACCACTAGCGGATGCTTGACAGAAAAGCCACAAAGTCGCATTGAGTCGTATCAACACAGTGGTTGTCAGTAGGGTGCATGACCCTTCTGTTCTGCCTGGCGTCTGGTTGTGTGTTCAGTGGGGATACAACACTTCAAGAAAAGTGTGGCTCAACTGAGCAGAGGCCAGACAAGTCAAAAAAAAAAGGCAATTAGAGATTTGAATACATAAGGAAGACAAGAGCAAAATATGTAATGAATTGAGTTGCTATGGTTGAGTAAGGACTGGAAAGACAGCTGAAAACAGTTTGCAGCTATACAGAGAATTTCAGCAGAGAAGGAAGGAATTTTTTTACTTACTCTGTAAGTAGGACACAAAATGAAGGAGTCTTATCAGAGGTTGCAGAGTTTTCTATGTCCTATTCTTAGCTACTCAACACAATCCTTTTACCTCGTAGGGACCCTGGGCATCTGACTTTCCTCTTGTTCCTTCCAGTAGGTACGTCAACACCTAAAAGTTACAGCCTACAAAGGGAGTACTTAGCACTAATTTCTCAGAGAGAACCAAAGTTGATTCTTAAATTTACAAATAATATTATAAAATTATAAATATTTATAAATAATACAAACGTAAATGTTAGCTAGTTTATTTCAAGGAGAAACAGTAATTCATATTTTGAAAGCGATCAACATTTCAAGTTACTACTTTTCATTTTATGATATCTAACACAGTGCTTTCTTTTGTTGACAATTCCGACTAAGAATGGTTGTCACATATGAATGGGAGCCACATTTGCTGTAACTGAATCAAGAAAAGTATCACAACAGAAGTCTCTAAACTGTACTTTTTTCCCCTAACAGCAAAAATATTTACATTTTAAAGAGCAGTTAGAAAAACTTCTCTGACTTGTGAAATAAAACACAAATTTTAAAAAAGTGTAATTATCTTTTATTATTTCAGAATCCAGATCAAAGTGATTAACATTACTATATGGCTGAACAGAAGATTTAAAGATGGATTACAAGTAAATTGTGGAGTAAGCTTATCGCTAGTAGATCTCATAGGCTTCTCTAAAACAATGGTTCTACTTCCAAAAGATCGGCTATTCTGGAAAAAACAAACCTCATGTTACAAAGCTTAAATTCATTATGCCCGAGCCAGCATACCTGTTGAGTGCATGACTGCAATCTGAAATGGATTGAAATCCTTGATCTAATCAATTTGCTAAGCCCACACTCAAAGCCAGTGGTGCAGACTGTGGGTTTAGGAGTGCCGCCTCAACTATACATGGAGTCTGCCCCATACAGGCCATGCAACCAAGACCTCCTGCCTGCTCAGGCTTGAGCAAACACAAGGAGACCTGACACTCCTTAAGTAAGAATACTGCTGAACAATATTCAAGCCTTAGTTTATTCAAAACAAACTGTGTCAAACCAGCTTACCCTCAGTCATTGTTTTGTTTCAGTAGGTAGAGCCAGATGTGATGTACCTTAACTTTAGATAGGCTTTAACATAGAGTTACCTGGTGTTCTCAGAACCAAATTGAGAAGAGAAATGTGGTCAAGATAAACTTACTGGAAAGGGTGATCAGCGGTGAAAAGTGAACTCAGAGTAATCGACCAGTGGCTCACTGTCAAACAGGGAAGACACATTAAATGTGACCCTGCAAAAACCTGTCCTGACTGCAACTACTCTATACCACTTTCAGTTGTATAGGGCAGGAAGCATTCTATGGACAAATCTGTGGACCACTCAAAGCTTGAGGGGTTACGAGGACTGTGCAGAAAAGGAGTGGGATTCAAAATTATCTTGAAAAATTGGAGAAATTATTTGAAATAGTAAGATTAAAGTCCGCAGTAAAGTGAAAAGTAGTACACCCATGGAGGAACAATTGCATGCATATACATGCAAAATCAGGGAGGGGATCTGGAATGTATCACAAACTGAAGATGAGTGAACAAGATAACAGTATGATAAAAAAGGTAAATCTCATTTTGCAGTATTGTATGCAAGACACAGCAGCTGATATTCTGCTTAATTTAGTACTGGCAAGGCATTGGAAGGAGTCTTTCGTCTTGCTTCTAGCACACACTTAGAGAAAGATTATTTAGAGACAGTTTGGAGGAAAGCAACAAAAGTTACAAGAAGCAGGGAAAACAGCAGCAAAGCAAAAAAGCTGAAAGAAATGGGCTTAATTAGTCTAAAAAGAACATGGATACTGATCATCAAAGCAGTCTGCAAATACATAAAAGGTTTCAGAGAAGAGAATAATGATCAAAAGTCCCCCATGTCCAATGCATGATATGACTCAGAAAAATATTTATTTGCAAACTTAACATAGATATTTGGGAAAGTTTCCTAATTATAAAGACGATTTAAAACCTCCAGTAAGAGACATTCCTCAGAGAGACTGTTCTGGCTCTGAGAAATTTTTTGCTAAATTTCTTTGGATAAGATGACCTTAGTTTAGCTGTCGTTGTCTTAGAGCAAATAAGTACACTCCCTGACGTCCTTAATTTCCTTCACTTAATATTTCTGATGATAAGCAAAAGCAAACCCACAACAGCCTGTAAAAATTGAAGAATACTAAATAAATACATCTAAATAATTTTAGAAAATTTAATTTATGTGGAAAGGTTTTGTTGTAAAAATACACTCATTCACTATTGATGTAAAGCACTTAATCCTTTTTAATTTCCTTAGATATTGTAAATATGTTGCTGTGAAGGATTATTTAAATAAGTTACATTTAAAGAAAAATGTAAAGAGGCAAGATTCATTTTCTGTCTTTCAACAATACATCACAGGAGAGGGAAGTCCTCCCGGCATCCTTTTCAGCTCTGTCAGTTCAGGACTGTGAAGAGATAAGAGCATTTACGAGCATTCTAAACTGTAGATGCAGAATACGTCTTTTGAAAAAAACTCTGAAGTTCCAGCCAAGAGGGGCTTTTCAACATTTCCACTAACTCAGAATTATACATAAAAATTACTTGGGAAATGCTGAAATAGGAAGCCGTCTCACTTCAGGGACACCTTGACCCTGCTGCTGCTCTGATAAATTGTCAGGCAAATTTGATCCAAAACTATACCTGGATGTTCAGGGTGGCATGCCGGGTCTTCCTGCCCCAGATGCCCTGGCTCTAGCATCAACAATTTCAGGCTCAGAATTTCAGCTCTGCAGTGGAGCAACAGCTTCTATCTATGACTAGGAGGGCCAGCAGTCAAACAGTGGCAGGGATTCAGTTCTTGGACCCTCAGATCCTCACCTATGTTGAGGGTCAGGAAAGCTTGGCTTGACTGGCTGTCCCAAAGCCACTGTGCCTGCCTCTTCAGCTCCACATTAAAGCTACAAGATAGATTTTCACAGAGCTGTGAAAAGAAAGAAAATCTTCCGGGTATTTATTCAGGTTATTTTGGAAACCTCTTTCAGATTTTGGGGAAAAACGGTCAACAGAGGATATTTCAAAAGAGATATTTTTTGCATAAAATAATTTTCACTTTCTGATCAGATGGATGAGACAGTAGTAAAAGTGTGCAAGATATATTGAGAGAATAAATCTTTGAAATGAGTGTCCAGCATATGCCTTACCTTTCTATTTCAATTAAAGTAAAAATAAAGCAAAGTTCTAGCACAACACACGGTAAAGGGCAGCAGCAGAATCAATTTTAGAAGTAAACAGTTTTCAAAGTAAACTCTCACAATCAGCGTATGGATTTTCTTTCCACAGGTAGAAGACATGAAGTTTGAAAAGATTCTGTCCAATACAGATGTGCAATAAGCTGAAACACGTGATGTATGTGTTTTCACCTTGAAGGTCTACTAATGGGAAGAAATAGTACAAGTCAAAATGTTGATGTGCTGGCAGGCACACCTTGAATCCCGCTATGAAGGTTTCACAAATAAGCTTTATCTATGCACCACTTTCTTTCAAAATAACTTCAGCGTGGAATAAAGTTTGGGAAGATTTGTACTAGCTTCCATGTTTTGCAGGCATCAGTTATATGAGTTTTAGACTGTTGTCAAGGTTCAGCCCAGCCAACTCTCAGCTGCTCACTCACTTCTCTCCCTCAGTGAGGTGGAGAGGACAAAAATGTAACAAAAGGACTGAGGGTTGAAATAAGAACAGGGAGGGATCACCCACCGACCATGGCCGCGGGTAAAACAGACTCATCTTGGGGACATATAAATTTAATTTGTTAACAGTTCATTCAGAGAAGATAACAAGAAACAAAGCCAGATCTCTAAGAACACCTTTCCTCCACCCCTCCCTTCTTCCTGGCTCTACCTCCTCCCCAGCAGTGCAGGGGGACAGGCAATGGGGGGCTGCAGATCAGTTCATCACACATTATTTCTGCCACTCCTTTCTTAAAGGAAGGAGGACTCCTCACACTCTTTTCCCCTGCTCCAGTGGATCCCCTCCTCATGGGACAGTTCACAGACTTCTCCAACCCGAGTCCTTCCTGCAGGATGCAATCCTTACCCATCAGATTGTTCCACCATGGGCTTTTTCCCCATGGAGTCATGGCTTCTTAGGGAGCTGCCACTCGCAGCATGGGGTTCTCCATGGGCTTCGGATGCCTCTCCACATCATCTTCAGCCTCCAGCAGCTCATGGAGACCATTCTCTATGACCTCCTTCAGGCGCAGGCATCTCTGCTCCAGTGTGGGGTTCTCCATGGGCTGCAGGTGGGTCTCTGCTCCACCATTAATCCCCATGGGAGGCAAGGGGTTCACTGCCGTCTCACCAGGGGCCATGGGGGAATCTCAGTTCCAGCACACCTCATCCTGCTCCATCTTTCCTGTCATTAGTGTCTGCGTGGCTGTTTTTCTCAGGTCTCTCTTCTCTCAGTGAACCTCAGCAGTCATGGCAAGGTGAACTTCTCCCATTGTGTGCCCCAGGAGCAGGGCGCTTCGGAGCTTTCCAAGCCATGTCACTGCAGCCATCTCCAGTCAGGTAGCAGTAGTCCAGCGTTGGTAGCCGCCTGCCCAAGAAGCCACGAGGGCCAGCCTCTCGCCTCTTCCCTCTCTCTTCAGTGTAGGTCCAGCTTCATCTCAGGCTCCTTTGTCCCCATCTTAGATAGGGCATTCAAAGAGGCACTGATGGGATCAGCCCCGGCCTGAGGGGATGGGGAGAGTCTCACCTGGCCAGAGGCTGGTCTGACTGGTTTTGGAGCAGGGAAAGCTTTATCACAGCTACTTACAGGGGCTATTTCTGCAGTTCTTCCTGTAAACTCAGCACAACTGTAGACTGGAAATTACTACTAGAACCTTCTAAGAGCCACATCTCATTTCTCAGACCAAACTGACAAACATGTCCATAAAATGATGGCAAATATAAGGTTGGATCTTGAAGGCCTTAGCTACTTTCGAAGCCTTGATTTACTTGAAACTTAAGCCCTTTTCAAGCTTCCCTCAGGGAATAGAAGGATTTTTGCATAGGTAAGAAATTTGTGAATTTGCACAAACACAGGGCAGCTGAGGAGACAGGAGGAAAAGTAGCAATAATATTAAATTACACTAAATGAGGATTTCTCAATGAAGGAAGGAGAAAAGCATTTGAAGGGAAAAGATGGAACAATCCAGGACAGCACAAGCATTCCCACACCTGACGAGAGTATTTCTAACCTTTTGATATTTACATACATCCAGAAAAGATACTACCTATCATCATGAGGACACAACAATAAGTAATGGAAGAATTTTATTTATTCGCTCATCCGTCTTTCTAGAAAGTCTCCTTGGACAGCCATCCCAGGTGAACTGCCACAAGTATCCCTAACCTTTGTGTGTGTGAACGGCTGCAGAAACAAGGAAGGTCTGGAAGAGGCTAAAAAAGTTAGGGGGGTTAATGGGTCAAATAATCAGTGACAAGCAGAGCATGCTTCAAAGAGAATATAAAGATGTTACTTGTGGCATATGTGAGGGAGAATAAGGACTGAGGGGTACAAACACTGTGTGAAGGGCAGTATTCCCCCAGGGCTGAGAAGAGTGGAAGTTGTTGGTGGGAGCTTTCAACTTCCTCAGCTGCCGAGGTCAGCAGCTCTTGACTCGGACATTCCCTGTGTGGAAGCAAGACATAGAAAATTTGGGAAAAGTTGTCACAGGACCTAGGAAGAAGAAGAGGTGGGAGAGAGGTTTAAGACTTAATTTTTGCTAGTACCTGTGTCTGCCATGCTTCTCCTCTCCTGCAGGAACTGAGACTGCAGCAGGTCAAGACCTGGGACTGGAACCAGCTGTGCTTGCTTGGTTGTGTACTGGGGGAGGACTCGTGATGCTTACCCTGATATGCACTCACTGAAAGCTCAGGGGTCACCCTCTCTTGCCAGTGCTGTCCACAGGTTTGCTACCGATCTTTGTAATGCAAGACTACAGTCACTGCGTAGCTTTGGAGACTTATTGGTTAAAATGTGAATATGTTTGCTACTTCAATACTGTAAGGGTAACACTGTAATATAGACCTCAAAAAGATGTTTCCTGGCAGACATGAACAGACCTTTTGCACCACCAAAGGCCCAGCTAGCAGAGGTATCTCCAACATTAATATTGTAAATACCCATCCAGAGGAAGATCTCATCCCTGGTCTGAATATGTCGAAGACAGCATACATTTCACTGTCCAGGACTGGGTGTAAGCAGATCTGAAAAGTATACCTACAGAGGAGATAGATTAGAAAATACAAACAAACAAACCAAACCAAACAAACACACACACACACACAAAGAAAAAAAAAAAAAAAACCCAAAAAAAAAAAACAAACCACAAAAAACAAAACTCAAAATAACCAAGAGAAAACAAACTCCAAAAAATCAAACTCCTGGGAGGAGCAAACACACAGATCAGTCAGGCTTTGGTCATTTTGCACTCAAGCTTCTCTTTAGCTCACCGTATTTGCTGATCTCTATCACACAGTGTCTGCGGCTTTCATTTTCACTATTCTTCACACATCATAAATTGCTTTTCTCCTTGTCCTCCGCCAGAGCAACGGCACCTTCCCTCACCTCTGCAGCTGTCACATACTGACAGACTTAGGATGTCAGGCCATGGCTGTCTCAGACAGCATTTCTCCCATTGCATTTATTTTGTACTTGCTTTGGGAAGTGATGATGCTCACGTTCAGAGTCAGTCAGCTGTGACCTCTTCTTTCCTGGAGCTTTTCTCTAGATTTCTCCAGGGTATAGTCCCTGCAGAGACAAAGAATTTTGTACTGAGGAGTACGTCCATAAGCCTAAAAGGCCCTTGTGCATTTCTCATATGAATTTGGAGGCATCACTAAGTTAAATCACAGCTAGTCTGGACCTGTAGGTGCAGTGCTTGATTTGAGTCGGTCTTACTCAGACCTCATTAGGCTGATGTGAAACAAAAACTCAAAACCTTCTTTGAAACTAAAAAAGTTTCTCTATTTCTCTCTCTCTACCAATTTTATTTTTCATCTTTACTTGGTTAGGATATAAAATATAGCTTAGCATAACAGTATTAGTAGAGCTACAAAGAGTCATTATACTGTTTCCAGGAAAAGATCCCTGTACGGATGTGGGTATTAAGAAAGTGAACCTGACAGGAGCATTAGCTCTGATACTGATTCCTGATGCCTGGCACCTCCTGAGTGATTTACCTCACTGCCAAGCCAAAACAAAATTCTCCAATAGCAATATTTTAGTAATCTTTGCATTCCATTTGCACTGATGTAAGACATAACACATTTGACACTGAAGGAGAGGCTTGGAAAGTTTGTAATGTGACCAAATTATCTTTTTGAAATCTTCATGTTGACCTCTGTTACCCTATTACTGTCTGAAATTCAATATAGTGGTAGCAAAGCTTGAAATTGCATTAAGAAAATGTCAGTAGCAAAATGTATATTTGTAAATGATAAATAAGAAAGCATTAACATAACAAAAATTGTTAGATTTATGTGATATTTTGACCTTGCTACACTCCAGAAAAATGTAATTCAGCATTTAGATTATTTGCTTATCAGCCTTTTAAAAATACGTTTATAGTACTTTTGCACAAAATCTCTATATCTTCTTAAGTCAAAGCTACACACTCCAGCCAGTGTGGATATTGCAGCTTTTGCAGTTCAAATACAAAGAAGAAAGGCTAGCAAACATAAGTCTGTAATTTAACAGACCGCTATGATTACAATTTAATTTTCCTATACCACTGCATACAACGTCACACGATACACAGCATGCAGACAACAGAAAAATTACTGTCTCTGCACCAAAGAGCTAACACAGTAAAGGGAAGGCTTTCTTGTGAGAATTCCTGGGTTCTTTTAAAATTGAGTATTGCAGCCAATTTTCAGTACAGTCTTTCCACATTCCCACCATAAACTCACTAACCATGCTCTCCCTAAAAATCACAGATAGTGTAATCTTTCACCTCAAATTAATCATTCATCCCTTTGACACAGGACAAGCACGAACTAGAGATGGTTACAAAATTTAGCAAAACTATATTCCTAATCTTCCAGAAAAACAGTCTTGTTTGGATATGAGAATATTTAAAAGACAAGAATTCTCAAGTATCTTTCCCAGAACATGAAATTGGAGATTGTAATGATGTATTTCATCCTATGATGTTAGAACACAATCAAAGTATTGCAGATGTGTTGTAATGGACCATTTCAAAAGTGCTGAGGTTCTTAAAGATGAAGAAAGTTCCCAGGGAAGAGTTCAAAAAAAATCCAAATCTGCACACCAGCATTTGGGTGGAAGAGAGACTCCAAAGCAGTTTTCAAAGGCCCACTAAGTATCTGTCTACAACTTTGTCGTGGTTTAGCTCAGCCGGCGGCTGAGCTACCACGCTGCCGCTCACTCAACTCCTCCCTCCGGCGGGATGGGAGGAGAAAAATCAGAACGAGAGGGGCGAGACCAGTAGGTTGGGATAAGGATCATTTAATAGAACAATATCAGGAAAAGGAAAAAAAAACAGGGTAAACAACTCTGAACGTATAAACGCGAAAACAATACAAACCGACCGCACGCGAAACGCGACGCACCGCCCGCTCCCGATCACCGAAGCGAACCCCTCCCCCGGCTGCTCCCCCAATATATACCCTGAGCATGACACCACATGGTATAGAATAGCCATTGGCCAGGCTGGGTCAGCTGCCTGAACCGTGTCCCTTTCAGCTTCCCCCGAAAAAGAAAAAAAAGAAAAAAAAAAAAAAAAACAACCTTTCCCGGCCCAACCCAGAACATTATCCACCCCTTATTCTATACCATCTGCATCATGCTCAGAACATACATCTTCCAATTAATCCCCTTAATTTATGGACCATCCCTCTAACATGTCTGTTGAGTTCATTTAGTACCGCGATTTCGGGGCCCCTTTATCCCAACAGTTCTTCAGGTCAGGAGAGGCGGTGTGCAGTATCAGGTTGTTGCACGCTGCATCTGGAGCTCGTGGCTGGTGTGTCCGGCACGATCCTTGACTGTGGGTCGGAGATGTCAGTCTCAGGAAAAGTCGCTGGACGTGGATTGCCGAAAACTCGTTCTAATTCCAAACCACTCATGCGCTCTGGACAGGGGGCATGGAAATGAATTTTCTGCTGCGCACACTATCCCAGAATCCAACAGACCAGGGCAGCAGACTGCGTGGATCGCGAGGGCAGAGTTGTGTTGCTTTATATCTTCAAAAAAACGTAAGAAGAATGATGAAATTTATGCCAATATTCTTTCCAATTTATTGCCTGACTTTACTTCTAACTGTTGTGTTTGTGATTATGTGGGTGTTTCCCCGGGAACGTTTTTGTTGTTGTCACTGTCCATGTAGGCCATCCCTGCAGCCTGCTCCCAAGGCGTCAGAGCCACCAAATGTTGTTACTAGTCAATGTTAATTAGATGTTAAAGAAAAAAAGAAATAAAAATGTTAAGTCTCTGTTCTAACGTTGAAAACTGTTGTTAGCTATCGTTGTTCATCAATGTTAATCAGGTTTAAAATTGTTAAGTCTCTATTTCCACATTGAAAATTGTTGTTGCGCGCCATCTCTTTTCTTCTTTCTTTCTCTATCTCTATCACTTGTGCCACCATGGAGAACCATTTTTTTTTGAAGAAACACCAGTCGCGGATGTCCGTCCGAAGATTGTCGGGAAGGAAGACCACTGGCTGTGTCCAAGATCTCCTGCCCTCCCACGGACCTGAGAGTGGAATCCAGGAAAACCAGCGTGCACCCAGACCCTGGGATCCAAAAGCAGAGGGGCCTGGAGACCATCGAAGATCCCTGGTGGCGTCTCGAGTGACAGCACTGGGCATGCGCATCACCGCCAGGTAGTGGGTGGAGCCAAGCGGGACTGGGGACTTCGCACCCACCTGCTCGAGGAGACAGACTGTTGGGACACTGCAATTCCATGGTGGCAGCTCTCCTCCAACTCTTCCCTTCTCTGCATCTTTCTTTTCTTTCTTTCCAATAAAGTTGTTCTGGCGCTTGACTCCGAGTCTTAATTCTGTTCCTGGGAACATGAACACAAAAAAAAAGAAAACCACGCTCTGGTCTGTGACCAGTGTGTGGCCTTAACGTAATACAATTTAATTCATGGGCTATTTTCTCCCAGAATCAAAGCCCCCTGGGGTACACATCGGACTTCCCCATTCTTTTGCATCACCCACCAAGTGCACCCAGGTCCTTGGGCAAAAGCAATCCCACGAATGGATTTGCCTTTGCCTGAGGTGGGACTAACCCAGACTGCCTTCCCCAACATATTCTTTACATGCACTACAGGGACCTTGTCCCCATCTACAACACATGGGAGTTTTGATTGGGTAGGATCGGGTCGACTGGTAGAACCTCTAGTGTTAACTAGCCAAGTGGCCTTTGCTAAATGGGTATCCCAGTGTTTGAAAGTTCCACCACCCATTGCTTTTAGTGTTGTTTTTAGCAGCCCATTGTATCACTCAATTTTCCCCAAGGCTGGCGCGTGATAAGGGATGTGGTATACCCACTCAATGCCATGTTCCTTGGCCCAAGTGTCTATGAGATTATTACGGAAGTGAGTCCCATTGTCCGACTCGATTCTTTCTGGGGTGCCATGTCGCCACAGGACTTGTTTCTCGAGGCCCAGAATAGTGCTTCGGGCAGTGGCATGGGGCACAGCATAGGTCTCCAGCCATCCAGTTGTTGCTTCCACCATTGTGAGTACATGGTGCTTACCTTGGCGAGTTTGTGGGAGTGTGATGTAATCAATCTGCCAGGCCTCCCCATACTTATACTTTGACCATCGGCCTCCATACCAAAAAGGCTTTAACCGCTTGGCCTGCTTGATCGCAACACATGTCTCACACTCGTGGATAACCTGCGCAATAGTGTCCATGGTTAAATCCACCCCTCGGTTGTGAGCCCATATGTATGTGGCATCCCTTCCTTGATGGCCTGACGTATCATGGGCCCACCGAGCTAAAAATTTTTCGCCTTTATGCTGCCAGTCTAGATCCACCTGAGCAATTTTAATCCTAGCAGCCTGATCCACTTGTTGGTTGTTTTGGTGTTCTTCAGTTGCTCGACTCTTGGGTACGTGAGCATCCACGTGCCGTACCTTCACAACTAGTTTTTCAATCCGTGCAGCAATGTCTTGCCACAATGGGGCAGCCCAGATGGGTTTGCCTCTGCGTTGCCAGTTGTTCTGCTTCCACTGCTGAATCCACCCCCACAAAGCATTTGCCACCATCCACGAGTCAGTATAGAGGTACAGTATTGGCCACTTTTCTCGCTCAGCAATATCTAAGGCCAGCTGGATGGCTTTTACCTCTGCAAACTGACTCGATTCACCTTCTCCTTCAGCAGCTTCTGCAACTCGTCGCATAGGACTCCACACAGCTGCTTTCCACTTCCGATGTTTCCCTACAATGCGGCAGGACCCATCCATGAACAGAGCACACCATTTTTCACTCTCTGAGAGTTTATTATATGGTGGGGCCTCCTCAGCATGCGATACTTTCTCCCCTGGTAACATTTCAAAATCTTTACCTTCTGGCCAGTTTGTGATGACTTCCAAGATTCCTGGGCGACTGGGGTTTCCTATTCGGGCCCTTTGTGTGATGAGTGCAACCCACTTACTCCACGTAGCATCAGTTGCATGATGCGTGGAGGGGATCCTTCCTTTGAACATCCAACCCAGCACTGGCAGTCGGGGTGCCAGGAGGAGCTGCGTTTCAGTACCAACCACTTCTGAAGCAGCTCGGACTCCTTCATATGCTGCCAGTATCTCTTTTTCAGTTGGAGTGTAGCGGGCTTCGGATCCTCTGTATCCTCGACTCCAAAACCCAAGTGGTCGACCTCGAGTCTCCCCTGGTGCTTTCTGCCAAAGGCTCCAAGCAGGGCCATTCTCCCCGGCTGCAGTGTAGAGAACGTTTTTTACATCTTGTCCTTCCCGGACTGGCCCAAGGGCTACCGCATGGACGATCTCCTGTTTAATTTGTTCAAAGGCTTGTTGTTGCTCAGGTCCCCATTTAAAATCGTTCTTCTTCCGAGTCACCTGGTAAAGAGGGCTCACAATTAGGCTGTAACTTGGAATGTGCATTCTCCAAAACCCCACAACACCTAGGAAGGCTTGCGTTTCTTTCTTAGTAGTTGGTGGAGACATAGCTGCTATTTTGTTGATCACTTCCACCGGAATGTGGCGACGCCCATCCTGCCATTTTGTTCCTAAGATCTGGATCTCCTGTGCAGGTCCCTTGACTTTACTTCGTTTTATGGCGAAACCAGCCTTCAGAAGGATCCGAACTATTTTCTTCCCTTTCTCCAAAACTTCTTCGTCTGTGTTACCCCATATGATAATGTCATCAATGTACTGCAGGTGTTCCGGAGCCTCACCCTGTTCCAGTGCATTTTGAATCAGCCCATGGCAAATGGTGGGGCTGTGTTTCCACCCCTGGGGCAGTCGATTTCAGGTGTACTGAACACCCCTCCAGGTAAAAGCGAACTGTGGCCTGCACTCTGGTGTCAAAGCGATTGAGAAAAATGCATTAGCGATGTCAACTGTGGCGTACCACTTGGCTGCCTTTGACTCCAGTTCGTATTGGAGTTCTAGCATATCTGGCACAGCGGCACTCAGCGGCGGTGTAACTTCATTCAGGCCACGATAGTCTATTGTTAATCTCCACTCCCCGTTGGGCTTCCGCACTGGCCATATGGGACTGTTGAAGGGGGAATGAGTTTTACTGATCACCCCTTGACTCTCCAGTTGGCGGATCAACTGATGGATGGGAACCAGAGAGTCTCGGTTGGTGCGGTATTGCCGCTGGTGCACCGTCGTGGTAGCAATTGGAACCTGTTGTTCTTTAACTCTCAGCAATCCCACAACAGAAGGGTCCTCCGAGAGACCAGGCAAGGCAGACAACTGTTCAATATCCTCCGTCTCCACAGCAGCTACACCGAAAGCCCACCGATACCCTTTTGGGTCCCTGAAGTACCCCCTCCTGAGGTAGTCTATGCCCAGGATGCACGGGGCCTCTGGACCAGTAACAACACGGTGTGTTTGCCAGTCATTCCCAGTTAGGCTCATTTCAGCTTCCACCACAGTCAGCTGTTGGGATCCCCCTGTAACTCCCGAAATACAAATGGGTTCTGCCCCTTTATGGTGTGAAGGCATTAGGGTGCATTGTGCACCGGTGTTCACTAAAGCCTTATATTGCTGTGGGTCTGATGTGCCAGGCCATCGAATCCATACTGTCCAATAAATCCTGTTATCCCTCTCCTCCCCCTGGCTGGAGGCAGGGCCCCTCTAGTCCTGGTCACTGTATTCATCATGGTCCTTCTGTACGAACAAATCAGAGGTGCCTTCAAGAGGATCAGAGATGGAGTCAGCCCTTCTATACTGTCTGGGGCGCTGCCCACTGGCGACCGAAGCAACACTTTTCCTGGAAGAATCCCCTTTTATGACTGTTTTTCCTTTCAGTTCCTGTACCCGTGCCCTTAGGGTCGAGGTAGGTTTCCCATCCCACTTCCTCATGTCCTCTCCGTGGTCATGCAGGAAAAAACAGAGGCTGCCTCGAGGTGTGTACACCCTGTATTCTCTCTCTTGATTAGGGGAACGCTTGCTTCTAATAGCTGAGACACAGGTCCGTGCAGGTGGAGAGTCGGACATATCATCTTTGAATTGGTGGAACTCCTGTGACAGTTTCTCCAAACCCGCAACGCAGGCCTGTACAGAGGAAGAAACACTTCCTTCGTATTGCCGGAGTAGAGCAGCCACATCCTGCACCGTTTGTTCTTCACCTTCTTTCCAAGCTAATATTGCCAACGAGTTGGCATATGATGGTGGTGCACTTCGTAGGAATTTTCGCCACATGAACTGACTGCATGGGATTTCATCTGGATCTAGGGGTGACTGCTCATTATTCAGGTCACCATAAATTACCTCCACCACAGCTAACTCCCTCAGGTACTGTATGCCACTTTCCATGGCAATCCACTTCCCTGGGCGACATGTGATATCGTCTTTGAAGGGGTACCTTTCTTTCACACTTGACAAAAGCCGCCTCCAGAGGCTGAGGGTTTGTGTTTTCCTTCCAATTGCTTTGTCAATGCCCCCTTCCCTAGACAGGGATCCCAGCTGCCTAGCTTCCCTACTATCTAGTTCCAGGCCATTGGCCCCGTTATCCCAGCACCGGAGCAGCCAGGTAACAATGTTCTCATTTGGAAGGCGGCTAAAATCCTTTCGCATATCTCGCAGCTCGCCTTGCGACAGTGATCGGATGATCACCGTCTCATATGTGGGTTCTACCTCTTCCTCCTGTTTTTGTGATGGTCCTGGTTCATTTTCATCCCTTACTAAGCGAGCTGTTTTCTTTAGACACTTTCTTTTCTGTACAGGGGCCACTGACAGGGGAACAGGTGGGTTCCCCAGCTCAGCTGCAGCATCTGTCATGCTCTTACCAGATTCAGGGACCTCCTCCCTACTTTGAGGGTGCTGAACAGTATTAGACATGGCCACTCGGTAGGCATGGGCCAGGCCCCAGCACACTGCAGCGAGCTGTGTGTCCCTGGAATTGCCAGGGCGACAGCACACTTTTCCCAATTGCTCTATCAGTTTGTCAGGGCTCTGTACTTGTTCGGGAGTGAATTCCCAAAACACTTGAGGTTCCCACTGTTCTAGGAATTTCCCCATGTCTTCCCACACACTCTGCCACTTGTAACTGTCCTGCCTTGGGACACATCTCTTGAGTTTTTTGAGTAATTCTTTAACCCCAGACAGGACCTGAAACCCATTCCAGACAAGCAGCAGTAGGACCATGATGGCCAGCACACCCCCAGGACATTCAAAATCCTCAAAGGCTGTTGTACCCGGCCCGAACGAGAAGGGCGGGCTGAAGGGCCGGTGGACGGGATCGTCCCCCGACTCCCCCGCCTCCCCCGCCGGTTGGGCGCGATTACCAAAAAATTCCGGGAAGTGGCGCCCGAGATACGGGCACGATGCCAACGCCGCGTACACGGAGCAGCCCAGCCGCGTGGCCAGCGCCACGACCGGACCATAAGCCCTCGTTATCCCGTACAGTGCCAGGAGGGCCCTGAGCCATCTCCCAACCGTCATAAACATCATCACAAACAGTACATAGGGCATGTAGGGAATTGCGGAAAACCACCACGAAAGCAACCAGAACAACATTATGATCAATCACTATTAACACAATAAACACGTATAACAAATTTGGCTCTGTCGTTATCCCAACCCTTCGAGCCCCACGTTGGGCGCCAAATAGGACTGTCGTGGTTTAGCTCAGCCGGCGGCTGAGCTACACGCTGCCGCTCGCTCAACTCCTCCCTCCGGCGGGATGGGAGGAGAAAAATCAGAACGAGAGGGGCGAGACCAGTAGGTTGGGATAAGGATCATTTAATAGAACAATATCAGGAAAAGAAAAAAAAAAACAGGGTAAACAACTCTGAACGTATAAACGCGAAAACAATACGAACCGACCGCACGCGAAACGCGACGCACCGTCCGCTCCCGATCACCGAAGCGAACCCCTCCCCCGGCTGCTCCCCCAATATATACCCTGAGCATGACGCCACATGGTATAGAATAGCCATTGGCCAGGCTGGGTCAGCTGCCTGAACCGTGTCCCTTTCAGCTTCCCCCGAAAAAGAAAAAAAAGAAAAAAAAAAAAAAAAAGAAAAAGAAGAAGAAAAAAAAAATTAACCCTTTCCCGGCCCAACCCAGAACAAACTTTAAGCACCATATTTTTTAAAAAGACTTCCCCTAGTGCTCGTACCACTTTCCATTGAAATAGGAACAGGCCTACTTAGAAAAAATAGGTGAAAGTCTCCAACAAAACACTACTTTTAGATAGGCTTCATTTTGCCAGATTTGAACTTCAGTACGTAATCAGCGTTTTCCTCAAACAATATGTCAGAGGCAACACCCTTGCAGAATTCAGGATTTGCTTTTGTTCTCAGTTATAACACTATAAATCACAAATATCTCCACTGACCTTGTTGGAATTCCAAGAGTAAAGGACTGGAGAACTGAGCCCTTGGCATTTACTCACAACAGCCTCTACCAGATTCTGTGTGTGTGCAAAACAGACCAAGTTGTTCAAAGAGATAGGAGCAGAACAAGTAGAATTGAACAAGTGCAGAAGCATTCTGAATGACAAACACACACAGTCATTCCTCATTTTGCAAATAAGAGTCACAGAGTGAGTGGGAGAAACTGCAAAATGAAAATACTATTTTTAAGCTTAAATATCAAATTATTGAGGGAATAAGGTAGATTATCAGTTAACTAGAAGACACATAGAGGTAAAAATTTTTGACAAAACAGATATAAAATTGCTGACTTAAAACTAAAGAATATAAACTCATGGTTATTTTGCACTCAAGCTTCTCTTTAGCTCACTGTATTCGCTGATCTCGATCACGCAGTGTCTGCAGCTTGTATCAGCATATTTGGAAGATCTAGTTGCTACTGAATAAATATGTATGCACTAGCTGCTCCAACTAAAAGATTTTGTATCAAAGGCCAAAACGTGGTGTACAGAAGAAAGCAATCTAGTTGTCCAAGGTGGCAAGAAGTGATTCTCTTTTGCAGAGGAGCTTTAAGGAGACATGTTTTCAAGGAGACATGTTTTCATCAGCGACACAGACAGTGGAACTGAGCGCATCCTCAGCACTGAGAGACAGTATGCAATTCAGAGGGGCCTGGACAACCTCATGAGGTTCAACAAGATCAAGTGCAAGGTCCTGCACCTGGGTTGGGGCCACCCCAGTATCTATACAGACTGGAGGATGAAGGAATTGAGAGCAGCCCTGCAGAGAAGGACTTCAGGGTACTGGTGGATGAAAAGCTGGACATAGCTGGCAATGTGTGCTCACAGCCCAGAAAGCCAACTGTATCCTGGGCTTCATCAAAAGAAGTGTGGCCAGCAGGTGGAGGGAGGAGATTCTTCCCCCTCTCTGTGCTCTCATGAGACCTCACCTGGAATATTGCATGCGGCTCTGGAGTCCTCAGCACAGGAAAGACACACGACTGTTGGAGGGGGTCCAGAGGAGGGCCACGAAAATGGTCAGAGGGTTGGAACACATCTGCTATGAGGAAAGGCTGAGAGAATTAGGGTTGTTCAGCTTGGAGAAGAGAAGGCTCTGGGGAGACCTTATTGTGGTCTTTCAATACTTAAAGGGGGCTTATAAGAAAGATGGGATATCAAGAGATATCATCTTTTAAAAAAATGCAACCCTTAATCTCATCTGTCATTCCAGACCAACCTGTGTTATTGCACAGGGTAGAGAGACTAATCCAAAAGAAAATTATCTTGGGAAGTGCTGTCATTGCCTCATACACAATAGCAGACGAGATCCACTTTCTGCAAGGATAAAACAAGAGTCTACTGAATCTGATGGAACTGTCCATAGATGTTGCGGCAGATGTACAGCCACTACTACATGCTGTAATAGTGCAATGCTACAAGCTTGGGAAGAGTGGCTGGAAAGCTGCCTGGTGGAAAAAGACCTTTGGTCAATTGGTCAATTGATGACTGAATATGAGCCACAAGCGTGCCCAGGTAGCCAAGAAGGCCAATAGCATCCTGGCTTCTATCAGAAATAGTGTGGCCAGAAGGACTAGGGAAGAAATTGTCCCTTTGTGCTTGCCACTGATGAAGCCACACATTGAATATTGTGCTCAGTTTGGGGCCCCTCACTACAAGAAAGACATTGGAGTGCTGGAATGTGTCCAAAGAAAGTCAACAAAGATGGTGAAGGGTCTAGAGAACAAGTCTTATGAGGAGTGGCTGAAGGACCTGGGGTTGTTTAGCCTGGAGAAAAGGAGGCTGAGGGAAGACCTGATCACTCTCCACAACAACAGCCAACATGGCTTCACCAAAGGCAGATCATGCCTGACCAACTTGGTGGCCTTTTGTGATGGGGTAACAGCATCGGTGGACAAGGATCAACCAACGGATATCATCTAGCTGGACTTGTGCAAAGCTTTTGACACTGTCCCACACTACATTCTTCTCTCTAAACTAGAGAGGCATGGGTTTGATGGATGGACCACTTGGTGGATAAGGAGTTGGCTCAATGGCCGCACTCAGAGAGTAGTGGTCAATGGCTCGATGTCCAAGTGGAGACCGATCACGAGTGGCGTCCGTCAGGGGTCCGTGTTGGGCCCGGCCCTCTTCAACATCTTTGTCGGTGACGTGGACAGTGGCATGGAGTGCACCCTCAGCAAGTTCGTCGATGACACCAAGCTGTGTGGTGCCGTCGACACGCTGGAAGGGAGGGATGCCATCCAGAGGGACCTCGACAGGCTGGAGAGGTGGGCCCGTGCCAACCTCATGAAGTTCAACCAGGCCAAATGCAAGGTCCTACATCTGGGTCGTGGCAATCCCAGGCACAAATACAGACTGGGCGGAGAATGGATCGAGAGCAGCCCTGAGGAGAAGGACTTGGGAGTACTGGTGGACGAGAAGCTCCCTATGAGCCGGCAATGTGCTCTCGCGGCCCAGAAGGCCAACCGCATCCTGGGCTGCATCAAGAGGAGCGTGGCCAGCAGGTCGAGGGAGGTGATTCTCCCCCTCTACTCTGCCCTCGTGAGACCTCACCTGGAGTAGTGCGTCCAGTTCTGGAGTCTCCAACATAAGAAGGACATGGACCAGTTGGAGAGGGTCCAGAGGAGGGCCACGAAGATGATAAGAGGGCTAGAGCACCTTTCCTATGAGGACAGGCTGAAAGAGTTGGGGCTGTTCAGCCTGGAGAAGAGGAGGCTCCGGGGTGACGTTATAGCGGTCTTCCAGTACCTCAAGGGGGCCTACAGGAAAGATGAGGAGAGGCTGTTCAGGAGGGCCTGTTGTGATAGGACAAGGGGTAATGGTTTTAAAATAGAGGGAGGTAGATTCATATTGGATATTAGGAAAAAATTTTTTACCATGAGAGTTGTAGAACACTGGAACAGGTTGCCCAGAGAGGTGGTGGATGCTCCATCCCTGGGGACGTTCAAGGCCGGGTTGGACGAGGCCCTGAGGAACCTGATCTAGTTGGAGATATCCCTGTTCCTTGCAGGGGATTGGACTAGATGACCTTTGAAGGTCCCTTCCAGCCCTAACCGTTCTATGATTCTATGATTCTACGAACTACCTGAAAGGAGGTTGTAGTGAGATGGGTGTCAGTCTCCCAAGTAACAAGTAATAGTATAAGAGGAAAGGACCTCAAGTTGGTCCAGGGGAGATTTAGGTTGGATATTGGGAAAAAAATATTTACTGAAAGTGTTGTCAAGCATTGGAACAGGCTGACCAGGGAAGTGGTTGAGTCACCATCCCTGGAGGTATTTAAAAGACCTATAGGGTGCTTAGAGACATTGTTTAGTGGTGGACTTGGCACTGTCATATTAATGGTTGGACTCTGTGATCTTCAAGGTCTCTTCCAAACTAAACAATTCTACGATTCTGTGATTATCTGAAAAGCAATAGTAACCAGTGGACTTGTGAATGGGTGACACTTTTTTGCTTCTACGGCAACAGTTCATCAAAACTAAGTCTTTAGGCATGGAAGTTTAAATCTTTTTAAAGGCACTATTCTTAGATAGGACAGATAACCTTATTTTAAAAATCTACTTTCATTTCTGCAATAAAACAAAACCTTTGATTTCCTTTTAACTAAGTCCTTGGCTTTCTGTAGTAATTTCTGTGTCTCAGGTCAGATGAAACCAGCAAAAGTAGTGAGTATTGTGGTGGTTTTAATTTCTGTCTCAGAAATTGAAATTTCTTAAAGATACTTATCATCCAGTGTGCAGTCTCAGTCTGTCTTGATTTTTACTTCTGTAATTTAAGATATGAGTCAACGATAACTGAAACTAAAGGAAAAACTTCACATTACCTTCAGTGTATGGGTCAGCTATTTATTCAAAGAGACATTTTCTTGTCGTGAAGCTTTAGTATCAGCTCTTAATAAGCCTGATAAGCATTTGTTATATGTTACTCTTGAACACCACAATAAGCTGATCCTTGAATAACATAAAACACATGCTAATTTTCTGGCCTCTTTCACCCCAGCCCATGGAGAAAATATGCCATTCATCTTAGGCACAGAAACAGTGTATTGTCAACTGTAGCAGGACAAAATAACCTTTTCTTAAGCAACATTCCAACATCATGATAAAGACATTTTTTATCACTTATACCCATAGAGTTTATTAATTCTTTTCAGCCTACAAAAAAATGCAATTGGAATGAAACATCATTCATTGGAATGAAACATCAATTTAAAATAAATAAATAAATAAACAAACTCTTTGAGTTTTTCAACTGGTTCAGAACAGATGTAATTTCAATTCTGTTTTTTCAATTCCACTGAAGAGCTAAAAAATACGTTTGTTACAAATTAGAGCAATTTTGGTCTAGATATTATTCTACAAGACAAACTCTTTTGTCAACAGCTACAAATTCAAATTCTGTCTTAGGAGATATAAAACAAATAATTCTCATGTGAAGTTGGTTTTCAAATAAAAAGCTATGACTGCTGCAGTCCTGTAGACTCTAGAAACATCCTGACCCATGGTCTGCTGCGGCACCAGCCAGTGCTGATTTACTTCCCGCTTGTATGTATACAACTTGGCATAGTGTCATCAGTGCTTGTGTTCCAAGGGCTGCCTAACCCGATATCCTATACCTGGTATACTCACAGGTGAAGAAATTTTTCATGTCACAGTGGCATCTTCTTACAAGTGATGGCCAGAAGAGCAATATGAGGTACAACACAAGCTTCCCTAGTTACAGAACACATGAAACTGGGGTCAATAGAGAGATAACCTGGGGCTTGCTGGTCCACAAGTTCAGGCTCAGGAGTCTCCTAAAAGCTCAAATAGCAGAACTGAGTGTTCTTTGCCAAGCCATGGAAGCTCATGGTCCTGGTTGCTAGGCCCAGTTTGGCAATGTAATAAAAAATTAATAGCAGAAATCAAAAAAAGAACCATCCCCACAGTAAGAGGAGTCATTAAACGCTCTTTGTGTGAGGAGACAGACAGGGGAACGGGATGCAATTTCTAGTACAGTAAAAACAATTGCACCTCCAATCAAACATCAACACTTGGCTTTATATGTTTCTGATATTTTTTACTGATAGCAGGGAGCTTTGATAAACAGTCTGTACATAGTGAGGGCTGCATTAGTCAAGATCCTGATCCCATCTGGTGCCATTGAAGGGCTGCAAGATTCACTGCTATTCATTCCACACTTGGAGAGATTTTGGTAGTTGCCAAATGCCGTTCCCACAATCCTACAAAATGTTTTAGCAATGAGTAAATATGAAAAAAAAACCACAACTGTTTTATCAGGAATAAAGGAAGAAAGGGCAAGGGGAAAGTAATGATGATGATGATGACGATTACTGTTACTATTATTAATGACAGTGAAATTTAGTAATAAATATTCCAAAGTATTAGTAAAGTAATGTCACTCTGTAAATGACAGTAAAAACAGTACAGTGGTTCCATGTCTACTTTTGCCCAACAGTATTTTGTTCAGTCCTGGTTGATTTTCAGATAAATCCGTATTTTCAACTGCCCTCCTGTATCACTCCAACCTAGATGCTGAGAGTAAGCATGGTCCTATTCTTTTCTTGTAATAAAGATTTTTTCAGGGTAATTTCCAGTCTCAGAGATCTGCAAATATGTTTTCCAGTGCAATTCTGACACTCATGGACACCTTTTTTTCTCTCTTTACAGAAATTATTTGTAGAGCTATCATTGCCAGAAATTCTGCTGGTAATGCTGTTAGTGATACATGGGAAGAAACACGACACTCATCTCTCTTTGTATTTTCATTTCTAATAAGAATAAATTAGCAACACAAAAAAAAAAGTTTCTAAAATCGTGAAAAAATTATTTAATAGCTTCAGGGAACTAATTTTTTGAGCAGAAGTTTCAAATTTACATTCACCTTTCAAAGCAGAACAAGAGCATCCTTTCAAACACTGGACAGGTCTACTTTTTAAACCCAGTATTCCAGAAGCTGTGATCTCCAGACCTGCCTGATTCACGATTCAGGTCTCTGTGCTTCTTCCGCAACAGGTAATATCTTCATGTGCTCAGTTGGAAACTACATGCTCCATCGCCTGTTGGACTTGAAAAGTGCACATTAACCTCATAACATGCTAGTACTACTGAAAGGTATATTTGGAAATTACAAAAAGAAAAACTCTTGAAACTATACTTTGAACCTATAATCTCTTTTTTACATTCCTTAAAAAAATACATTTGACCCTGCCATCAAGAATTCAATTAGAATATTTCACAGCTAATGACTTTTTATTTTCCAGTTCAACCATCTATAAAATGGAATCCTCTGTGTGATTACTGAAGCATTTTTAATTGGGCTTTTCCTTACAACCAAGCAGAAGGCCCATAGAGTAAGAAATTAATTTAAAAGCTTGTTGTATCCTCCACCTTTAGGAGGCGAGCATTGTCGTGAGGTGAGCATGGAATTGCCTCTCACTTCCAGAAAGTGACTGTTCAGACGGTGCAGTTTGTGACTAGTGAACTGGGAAACATCACTTCTGCTAAGCAAGCTTTTGCTATGCTTTAGGATGGCTCAGAACCCTGTCTGGTGTGCATGTCCACTGTACGTTGGCCAAAGTAGGCTAGATAGCACAGCAAGGCAGCGCTGCTTGCCTTGAATGAGAGAGAAAGCAGAGAAAAGAAGCCTCAATAGAAACAGCAATTCTCTGAAGGCAAGTTTATACCAAGACCTATCAGAAAACCCTCGTACGCAACAGCCTTTCTGACAGATGAGAGTGAGTGGTTTAAGCTGTTGAGATTTCTTGGTTAACTGATGGTCTAATGGTTAATAGTGTTTGAAATGGCATTATCTCTCAAAGCATCACTTGTCCTCAGAAAGTTCCTACTGATTCCCTTCATTTCAGACTCCACATCATGGTTTGTCATAAGTTCCCATAATGATAGTGGTAGCTTTTATTCATAGACACCAAAAGCAACAAAGACCAAGAACAAGCCATGTACCAAAGTTTGCTAGTGCATCCACTCGGCAGCAGTAAATGCCTATCAGAAACAGAAGCAAGAAAATCTGTGGGTCCACATCCAAAATCTAATGTACACTGGACTGTGTCTGACCCTGATCACTGCCTCTGTCACTGATTCTGGCTTGGACTTGCTGCTCCGCATCCCACTTCCTTTTCAGTGAGGTCCCTGCTCCCGTCTGCCTTGTTACTGTGCCTGGCTCCCACCTCACCTTCCCTCATGGAGCGGTTGGTCCTCGCTGCACCCAAGCAGAAACAAGGCGGGTGAAACTGAGCAAACAATAATTACTAAAATTATTTTGCACAAACTAAAAGGGACAGATATAGACAGTGACCAATGGAAAGGCTGTCTGATGTCTTAGTCTTCAGTTATAAACATCCTCAAAAGACAGGTTAGGGAACCTTCATTCACCTGGTGGATGAAGGGCAGGAGGTGGATGTAGTTTGCTGGATTTTAGTAAAGGCTTTTGATACTGTCCCTCACAGCATTCTTTTAATACTAATTAAGGGTTTAGCGCTTGAGTCAGAAAGGAAATTTAGTTCTAATCAGAAGAATCTAGTCATCTAATGGTTAGAAGTTACATGCATTGGAGAGTTTCCTCAGCGTAGTCTCTCTTCTCAACCTCCAGTTAAAACACCCCATGCAGATCATGGTGTCCCCTTAGACGTTACTAAATTCTACATAGGCATGGAAGTCTTTCTTCATCAATAGAGATATAAATTAAACTCTTCAATTGCTAAAGCAAACTACAATACACACACAGAGTTTATGCCATGATTATGTAGAAAGCTCTGAAAATGTTGTCTCCAATAATGTTTTTAAAGACCTAATGTTATTCTGAGATAGTTTAATCTTCATTCCCTAAATATTCAGGACCTGCAGGAACAACTGCAAGTGAACAACTAAGGATCTGCCCTCTCCTATATAGTTCATGCTAAGGTGTCCAACTGTCACTGCAACAAGTTCACAGTAGGGTTGAATTGAGTCACTTGACTTTAATCAGACAGAAAGTCTGATGTCAAAAAACAGCACAAAATCAAAGCTGAATTTGAGCTTATTTGCTCTGATCTTCCTTCTAGAGACAATGCTAAAAGATGTGATAAACGTGACACAGTCATAGTAAGTATAGCTTGGTTCCGTCTGCATCACTAAGAGCCAGGCAAGTTACAAACCTGTTGGGGGATTGTGGCAATCTGGTAATATATATAAATCTGTAGGAATACACAGTGAAAAATTTCCCAGCTTGTGGATGTTTTTGCAAAATTAGCCATTCCAGGACTTCAGAAGAAGTGCTTGGTGACCTCTTTTTTTCTCCAAGCAGGTGAAGTTCTTCACCTATGTCCCTCAAAGTGTATTACGCAAATCACAGATAATTGATCACATAACCATTTACAGGATAATAAGATAATGAGAATTGCAAAAGAACAATTAGAAGAGATTTTTACCCTAGGCACTGTCAAGATAAATGTAACAGAATGAGACAGAGTATATTGTATTTGACAAGCTCTCTATAGAGAAATTGTCAGAATAGTGGCCATTGGGGAAATGAAAGGCAGCAGAGCAGTCACTTCTTGCTTTTAAACTGGTGCTGATGGGGCCCTGAAAAGACTTCAGAATGGGTAGATATCAAATACAAAAGAATTTCCTCAACTTGTCGTAGCTCCAGGAAGAAATATGAGATACAGAAGGCTTAACTTAGGGCTTATTTTATTATACTGTGACATTATGTCATCTTAAACGGCTCCTGCCATGTTGACCTGCCAAATAAGAAGGCACAGACACAAGCTGTGACTGTTCGTTGGGCAAATTCCTCAGCTGCACCTCTCATCTACTTCTAAGAATCGCTTTAGTGCCATGAGAGCTCCTGCTGCTAATCAAAGGATTTCCCTGTCTACAAGAACACAACAGGGACTGACATACTGATGAAGTAACACCTTTAGGTCCAGTACAGAAATTACAGTAAGCAGAACTGGAATAATGCTTCTGTAGTTCTGTTGGCTTTACTGGTACACACCAAGACAACATCTCACTCAACATGCCTAGGCTGTCATTGAGTAAATAAAATTTAGGCTTGCTATGGTCAACGTTCTAAATGCAGTCTACACTGCTGTACAAGTAAGTCATTTGGATTCCCAGTAGTCGGACAGCTGACCTTCTTATGGAATCAAAAGTCCGTATTATTTCCTGCTTCAAATGTGCTCTAACTTTAAATTATTAAGAAAATATTATTATATTATTAGAAAATAAATTATTAAGAAAGTAAGATAATTCTCAGCAGCACACAGTGTTACCAAAAGCTGCTTGCAATGGGCAACAGTCAGTCCTTTTGAACTCTTTAATAAAGCATTCATACTGCAGAATTATTTGTCTCTTGTATTAAGAAGCCTGCAGGAAAAATTGCTGTTAGAGGTTTCATATCTCCTAGGATTCATAAGTCTCATATGGATGATTCTCTTGGGTTTTTTAGACCCCAAAAGCATCTAAGTTAACATCGATCAGGACTAGAGCATCGTGTAGCCACACAAACTTCAGTAAATATTTAAATTACATTCCTAAAAAAAAAAAAACAAACCAAAAAAAAAAAAACCCAAAAAAAACCCACCCCAAACAACCACCACTTCATGTATTTTTATTGTCATAACTCATGTATTCATTTCTATGATCTGTACAGTTGCTTATATTTTTTAAATTTTCTATAAATTTTATTTATTGTTTTCATGCATGATTATATTTCCCAGGCTGCTTTACCCAATTAGCCTGTTTCTGAACATGCATACTCTTAGCTTACTGATTATGAAAGCTTCTCATTCCTCAAAATAAATTGCACACTTATCTACCACTTTCCAGGAAATTAATAGAAGTCAGACAACGAACATGATAGATCCCAGAAAGGGATTTCCCTGGCTGTGTAGAATTTATTCCACGAGGAAGTTAAGCGTCCTCTTTATTTTAGTACCACTTGTGCTCAAAGACACCGAACTAAAACATAAGGATCCTTTTTTTCCCTCAAGGTGCTTGCCCTGTCAGCAATCCACAAGCTGATGCATACGTTAGCATAACTTATCTATTGTTAACATGACCAGAGTACAGTACATGGTCTTAACCCTTGTAACAATTGCCCCTCTTAGAAAGGGGTGGATGCATGCTCTCATAATTACAGGAGATGATCTATGGAATACCTCAGCCTGCTGCAAGGAAACCATTATGTAGAATGTCTTTATTCCCACGTCTTAGAGCTATGCAAGTAAACATGACTGCAGTAGAAGCTTAATGTTTATTTCACCTCCATCTGCTTCTAAATAAGGATGGTCAAAAGTGTGTAACTACCTCCTTTAAAGTACCTATTCGCTATTCTTCCAATGCAGAACATTAAGATCATCAAGTGAAGCTAGGAGCAACAGGATTCAAAACAAACAGAAAAAGGTCACGCTTGCCACCAGAGGTAGTAGCACTCTGCAAGCCCCCATCAATGTATGCTATCATGCAAAGACATGTATTGGGGTTCAATGGAAAAGTGAGCAAGCACTTTAAAAAAACATCCTTTAAAGACTTCTAGATAGACAAACCACATCAGAGTCACAAAGTTCCTCTCAGATTAAAAAAGTGTGAGGCTTGAGAGAGTACCTGGGAAAAGTACGAAGTATATTTGCCCTGTTACTATTTTTCCTGGGCATCTGCTCAGTGGCTACTGTTGTAAAAGGATACAGCACTGGCAGAAGTTCAAGTACAGCTCTTATATTCTAGCCTGCCATTCAGTTGCCCAAGGGTATTGAATCATGCTGGGCTCAGAGTGGAGTCATAGAATCATAGAATCATAGAATGGCATAGGCTGGAAGGGACCTTAGAGATCATCTAATCCAACCTCCCTGTCATGGGCAGGGACGCCTCTCAACTAGATCAGGCTACTTAAGGCTGTGTCCAACCTGGCCTGAACACCTCCAGGGAGGGGGCATCCACAACTTCTCTGGGCAATTTATTCCAAAGTCTTACCACCCTCGTACTGAAGAATTTCTTCCTAAGATCTAGTCTAAATCTGTTCTCCTTCAACTTAAACCCATTTCCCCTTGTCCTATCAGTGGACACTCTTGTAAAAAGTCCCTCCCCAGCCTTCCTGTAGGTTCCCTTCAGGTATTGGAAGGCAGCTATTAGGTCCCCCCAAAGTCTTCTCTTTTCAAGGCTGAACAATCCCAGCTCCCGCAACCTGTCCTCGTAGCAGAAGTGCTCCAGCCCCTGGATCATCTTTGTGGCCCTCCTCTGAACACACTCCAACAAATCTATGTCTCTCTTATGGTGGGGACAACAGAACTGGATGCAATATTCAAGGTGGGGGTCTCACAAGAGCAGTGTAAAGGGGGGGAATCACCTCTCTTGACCTGCTGACCATGCTTCTCTTGATACATCCCAGGATGCGGTTGGCCTTCTGGACCGCATGAGTGCACTGCCGGCTCATGTTGAGCTTCTCATCTATAAACACCCCCAAATCCTTCTCTTCAGGGCTACTCTCAACCCACTCTGTGCCCAGTTTGTGTCTGTGCCTAGGATTGGTCCGACCCACCTGAAGGACCTTGCATTTTGACTTGGTGAATCTCCTGCAGATAGCACTCGCCCATTTCTCAAGCCTATCAAGGTCCCTCTGGATGGCATCTCTTCCCTCAAGTGAGTCCACGGCACCACACAGCTTGGTGTTGTCGGCAAACTTGCTGAGGGTGCACTCAATGCCATCATCCATGTCACTGACAAAGATGTTGAACAGCACTGGACCCAGAACAGACCCCTGAGGGACACCGCTTGACACTGGTCTCCACGTAGACATTGCACCATTGACCACAACTCTTTGAGTGCAACCATCCAGCCAGTTCTTTATCCACCGAGTGGTCCATCTGTCAAATCCGTGTCTCTCCATTTTAGAGACAAGGATGTCATGTGGGACAGTGTCAAACGCCTTGCACAAGTCCAGTAAAATGACATCCGTTGCTTTACCCACGTCAACCAGCGCTGTAGCTTTGTTGTAGAAGGCCACTAAATTAGTCAGGCACGACTTGCCCCTAGTGAAGCCATGCTGGCTGTCACCAGCCCCTTGGTTATTTTTTATGTGCCTTAGTACAGCTACCAGGAGAATCTGTTCCATGATTTTACCTGGCACAGAGGTAAGACTGACTGGTCTGTTGTTTTCCAGGTTGTCCTTGGTCCCTTTTTTAAAGGTGGGGGTTATGTTGGCCCTTTTCCAATCTGTAGGAACCTCACCAGACTACCAGGACTTCTCAAATATGATGGCTAGTGGCCTAACAACTTCAGCTGCCAGTTCCTTCAGGACCCGTGGATGTATGTCATCAGGTCCCATGGACTTATGCACTTTCATGTACTCTAGGTGTTCCCAGAACACTGAGTCCCTACACTGTATCCCTGTCGCTGCCGTGCCGGGGACGGAGAGAAGAACGACACAGAATTCCGGTGCAGGAGAAAATACCAACGCCAACAGCAGGAGCAGCAGCATCAGCCGCAGCATCAGCCGTTTATTAATTACAAATCCGTATATATATATAACATGGTTCACAAGGATGGCCAAGGCTATTGATCGCTTGACCATCCACCTCCCAGAGTGATTGGCTAAATGCTACAACACCCATTTCAAAACAACTTTCCCAGTGTGCCATAAACAAGACTGCATAACAAGCTACAGGTGCAAGATAAAGTCTTAGTTTACAAAAACCTCAAACTGTTTCTCAGCTAGCCTGCATGGGAAGAAGAACTTTCACAGGATGCTGCAGTAGCTGGAAAATTTCTGCTTCTAGCCTTTTAGTATCCACATATCCCTGCACTTGATCTCTCTCAACTTTGACAATGACTGCTGCAGTAAGTCAAAAGGCAGCTTTCCAAACACAATCGTATAGAGATTAAAAAGCTTGATCTGGACTATGCCTACATGCACACTTTGTAAAGGTTTCAGATGACAGTACCAAAATACCACTATATTGTTACCAATATGACACCTACTGCTTTTCCCCTACTAAAAATCCTTTTGCGTTCATTCCTAGCAAAGTCATGCTGACTGTTTTCCTTGGTTTCTTCCAGATTCAAATATTTCCTTTGGTCATTTTCTACAGACTTTTTCCCTGAGAACCAAAGACAATGACAACTGATTTTCAGTTCTTCCTTTATTTTCATTTTTAAAAATAGAAAATATGTTTGTTCTTCTTCATTCTTCCATTGCCTCACTAACTTTCACTGGTCCTCAAAGATCATTACTGCTTGCTCTGAGACTGCTATAGGCACTTCTTCAAGGAAGACAAAGCTCTTTAGTTTCATATCAAGCTGATTTGAGAACACTTTACTTACCTAGGCACTAATCCATACTTTCTGTGTGTCTCTTGAAGATTATGCTAGCTTTCTGATTGTGGTTGATGTCTTTGGTAAAGATCACTACAAAAAGATACTAGCTTCAGCCTTCTTAGTTTCTTTTGCCAGTAATCCTTCTTCTCTTTTTGACAGTCAACCAATTTTTCCCTTGTTCTTCTGTTTAATGCTAACAAACTAATAAAATGACTCCATTGTACGCTGGTAGTTTTGTGGTTGTTTTGTATTTTGCTTTTTCTGAAGTTTGTGCTATACTTCCATCCTCACACTTACTTATCTCACCAAGTTTCCAGATCCTGTACATTTTCCTTCTGGTCCTGAAGTCAATGAAGTCGTATCTTTAAAACATCTCTTATCTTTCCTCTTCAATGTGGTGCTTTTCACTTGTGCATTTTTTAATGAAAGTAAGTATGGCCACTATGAATTCAGCATTGTCTGTGTATGTGAGTCATATTCTGAGTATGACCACAAGATAATAAGGCTCAGACAATCTAAGGACTCTCCCATCCTGTATATGGACCTCTGTAGGGCTTATGTTGTTGGAGCTAGGCACCAAAGTGCTTAGACAGATGTCCTGGCAAAAGGCGCGTCATAGAGCAGTAGATGCTTGGGGAGCTTTTGCATTAAAGGAGGATGCAGTTATATGCTTGGGCCTTTCCAGTAGTGGGTGGGTACTCATCAGAAGTCTTGCGCATTTCGGTATCCTATATAGGTGACTCAAGTCTTACTTTTGGTTTGACATGTGCTCTCAAGCAACAATAACCACTCATTGCCTTTGCTGATTTTCAAGTGTAAAATTTTTTCACTGACAGACAGACAGGGTCAAATAGTTGAGAGAACTCAATATTTCATAAATATTCTTTATCTGAAAAACTTATTTTTCTTCCCCCTGACAGACAGAAAAACTTCCCCCACAACCATGCACAATAAATACTACTACTGTATTACTTACAAGACAAAGGTTAAAGTACTTGGCAAAACTGTCTTATTGATATTGTATTTCTACACTAGAAAGAAAAGGAAGTAGAATCTTACACTCTGTGGGGTGAATCTTCCTTCAATTAGTATTGCACAGCAAGAAAAGACATTAACTCTACAGTACAAAAATGACTGCATCATTCATTATAGACCACCGAGGCTTGTAGTTTTCAAGGTTTGTGTACTAAAAATACAACAATTTAATTAGGATTATAAACTGTGCAATGCTTTACTGCCCCTTATTCAATATAAAAATGTCCAGATTTTGGTGTGATAAATATCCATTCCTCATCTAATATCCAAAGGCATCCATTGCTTATTATCTCTCTCTGTGCAAACTGTGATAGAATTTATAATATAAACCATTATTATTGGGATGAATAAGTACAAGGAGTTGAATCTTGCTCTCTGTGCAGCTGTGTAAATGCAGAGTAACACCATTAGCTTGCATGGCGTTACCCTTGTAATGGATAATGCAACATGTTTTCATTTATAGACATGCTAGTAACAGAGATGAAGAATGCTTCAGATACCAGTAATGCGATGTTTCACAGACAGGCTTGTCCTAGGTCCCGTTTTTCTTCTCTCTCACCCCACTCCTAAATGGCATATATGGTGAATATAGAACCACTGAATCACAGAAAGGTTTGGGTTAGAAAGAACCTTTAAAGATCATCTAGTTTAACCCTCCTGCTGTGGCCAGCGACACCTTTCCCTAGACCAGGTTGCTCAAAAGCCATGTCCAACCTGATCTTCAAAACTACCAGGGATGGGGCATCTGCAGCTTCTCTGGGCAACCTGGTCCAGTATCTCACCACCTTCATCATAAAAGATTTCTTCCTTATGTCCAGTCTAAACCTACTCTCTTCCAATTTAAAACGGTTGCCCCTTGCCCTGTCACTACAGACCCTGGTAAAATGTCTCTCTCCATCTTCCTCATAAGTCCCCTAAAAGTATTGAAAGGCCACAATAAGGTCTCCCCAGAGCCTTCTCTTCTCCAAGCTAAACAACCCCAATTCTCTCAGCCTTTCCTCATAGCGGAAGTGTTCCAACCCTCTGACCATTTTCGTGGCCCTCCTCTGGACCCCCTCCAACAGTCCTGTGTCTTTCCTGTGCTGAGGACTCCAGAGCCGCATGCAATATTCCAGGTGAGGTCTCATGAGAGCAGAGAGAAGGGGAAGAATCCCCTCCCTCGACCTGCTGGCCACACTTCTTTTGATGCAGCCCAGGATACAGTTGGCTTTCTGGGCTGTGAGCGCACATTGCCGGCTCATGTCCAGCTTTTAATCCACCAGTACCCTGAAGTCCTTCTCTGCAGGGCTGCTCTCAATCCTTTCATCCCTCAGTCTGTATTGATACTAGGCACCCGACCCATGTGCAAGACATTGCACTTGGTCTTGTTGGATTTCAGGAGGTTCACACAAGCTGACGCCTCAAGCCTGTCAAGGTCCCCCTGGATGGCATCCCTTCCCTCTAGCGAATCAACTACGCTACTCAGCTTGGTGTCATCTGCAAACTTGCTGAAGGAGCATTCAATCCCACTGTTTATGTCATTGATGAAGAAATTAAATAGTATTGGTCCCAGTATGGACCCATGAGGAACACAGTTCATTACTGGTTTCCACTTGGACATTGAGCCATTGACTGTAACTTTTTGGATGCAGCCATCAGCCAGTTTCTTCTCCATCAAACCCATATCTCTCCAATTTAAAACTAAGAATGTTGTGGGGAACCATATCAAAAGCCTTACAGAACTCCAGGTAGATGACATCCGTGTCTTCCTTTGTCCGCTGATGCAGTTGGTCAGCATTTGCTGCCCACAACAGCATGAGAGCACAGATTGCTGCGACTGTTTGGCCACTATTGTGAGTACTGCTGCCCAGACCAGACTCTTCCAGGACACCACTGCAGAGCACATATTATCCCAAAGATACTTTTAATGCAGGCACCTCCAACAATAACAACTACCCCACTGAGGCTTTCATTAATCTCCTATCCTTAAAAAAAAAACTAAACAAATCAGAATATATAGACTATAAATCAGTCTGGTGATTGTTTGCATGGAAGGAAGGCTGGGTGAGTGGCAGTGGATATCACTTCACCAATATCTGTCCGTCACTTCTGAACCCAGTGGATTATGCCAGTTCGGTAGTAAATCGATGTCTTCAGTCACTACACTCACTCTGCCATTCCAGTCTCAACTCTTAGTAAACCTTCACTCCTTGACCCCAATCCCAAAATCCAATATGGTTCCTCCCATAGTTGTTTCTCTCACTGCTGCTATCGCCTGTGGAAGGCAGTGACAGAGGATCAACCTCTCCTCAACAGTCTGAGGAAGGGGACAGTGGGAACGGGAAAACAAGGAAGAAAGCAAAGGTCTATGCAACCACAAACGGTTGGGCTCTTCACAACAGAAGAATGGAGCACACAGCCCACCAGAGGCAGCAGAGTACCAACACTACATACAAAGGACACAAGCAGCAGCTCGGAAAATTTTATTTCCAGGCTGCATAAATCAACTAAGCCTTTCATACTGAAAGCTTTGCCTTTTGTACTTACTATGAAACCATAATCAGCATGAAAACAATAGGATTCTTTATAAATTTGTTTTAGAAAATCTGCAGAATTACTAAAGTAGATCCTACTTTGTGGTAGATAACCCTGCAATAAGATTTCATTAAATTCTGTGGCACTTATTATGCAGCAGAGAGGAATTTGCAGACACAATAACCATCATAAACCTCTATGCTTGTTCTCTAGCAGGTCCAAGAGAGTCTCTCAGCCTGTTGTTTTTGAAACAGCAAGAATGTTCTGTTTGCTCTTAAGGAATATCAGCTACATACAGAATGAGCTGGGAAGTCCCAGAATGGGCTAGGAAAAACTAGGCTTCATGAAATACAACATACAGTCTGAGTGAGGCAAGCAGTCAATTTTTAGGAAGCAATCCATTCTCATCAATATGTTCATGTGCTTAAATCAAACAAGCAGGGCAGAATATCTGCACAATAGCTACTGGAATTCTACCAAACCTTAATAGAGAAATCTTCCAAAAAACAGCTTCCGAAAGATGCATTTAAAGTTAAAATTATGCAGTTTTTTCATTTATAAATCTATGCTCTGCCATCTGTAGAAATGGAGACAATACACATTCTTATGCTGGATTGCTTATCTGCATAAGTCAGGTTTCAGATCCACACCAAGTAACATTCTAATCTTTAATACATTTGTTCTATAGATCTGCTGTGCGCAGAGATAAAAGCATCATTAGTAGTGTCCCAAAGCAGCTCACAATATACCACTTATTATTCCTAAAAGCAAGAAGTGCAAAGAAATCTGTAACCTTTGGGCTTTTGAGAAAAATAGAGATTACCGTACGGATGAGTAATAGGATATAATTTGTCTTACTCAATTACTAATATTGACAATCACACAATCTGTTTATATACTTACAAATTATGGGCTGAGTTAAAGGAAAACTCTTTGATGCTGAACACATTTTACTTATTTATTTATGATTAAAAATGTAATCACTGTACAGATGAATAGAAAATCTGGAAGTTTTTTGTGATGCTCCTTTCAAAATATAAGCAGCATGGGAAATAAACAGGATGAGCTGGAGATGCGTGCACATGAGCAGGGCTACGACCTTATTGGCATCACGGAGACGTGGTGGGACAACTCCTATGACTGGAGTGTCAACATGGAGGGGTATAAGCTTTTTAGAAAGGACAGGAAGGGGAGACGAGGAGGGGGTGTCGCTCTCTATGTCAGCAACCAGCTGGAGTGCGTGGAGCTTCGCCTGGGGTCGGAGGACGAGCTGACAGAGAGCTTATGGGTCAAGATTAGAGGATGGGGACGGATAGGGGATGTTACGGTAGGGGTCTGTTACAGGCCACCTGGCCAGGAGGACAGAGCAGATGAGGCGCTTTATAGCCAGATAGGAGCAGCCTCGCGGTCACAAGCCCTGGTCCTCATGGGGGACTTCAACGACCCTGACATCTGTTGGAGAGACAATACGGCAGGGCACAGGCAGTCCAGGAGGTTCCTGGAATGCGTGGATGACAACTTCCTCCTGCAGGTGATAGAGGAGCCGACAAGGAGGGGTGCCATGCTCGACCTTGTGCTCACCAACAGGGAGGGACTGGTGGGTGATGTGAAACTTAAGGACAGCCTTGGCTGCAGTGACCACGACACGGTGGAGTTCAAGATCCATGGGGCAGCAAGGAAACCATTCAGCAAACTCTGTACCCTAGACTTCAAGAAGGCGGACTTCGGCCTCTTCAAGGACTTGATGGGCAAAGTGCCGTGGGAGGCGGCCCGGAGGGACGAGGGGCCCAGGAAAGTTGGTCCACATTCAAGGAGCACCTCCTCCAAGCTCAGCAGAGGTGCATCCCGATGAAGAACAAGTCGGGCAAAAAGACCAGGAGGCCTGCGTGGATGAGCAAGGAGCTCCTGGACCAACTGAAAATGAAGAGGTTAGCCTACAGAGGGTGGAAGCGGAGACAGATAGCCTGGGAGGAATACAGAGAAGCTGTACGAGTGACCAGGGATCAAGTGAGGAAGGCTAAAGCCCTGAAGGAATTGAATTTGGCAAGGGATATAAAAAGCAATAAGAAAAGCTTCTATAGGTATGTAGGGGACAAAAGGAAGTCCAAGGAGAACGTAGGCCCCCTCCGGAAGGATACTGGTGCTCTGGTCACCCGGGACATAGAGAAGGCTGAGGTACTCAATGAATTTTTTGCCTCAGTCTTCACTGATAAAGCCTCTTGTCTTACCACCCAAGCTGTGGAAAGAACTAGCAGGGACTGTAAGGATGAACCACCGCCCACTGTACTTGAAGAGCAGGTTCGGGAACATCTGAGGAACTTGAAGGTGCACAAGTCCATGGGACCTGATGAGATCCATCCGCGGGTCCTGAAGGAACTGGCGGATGAAGTTGCCAAGCCACTGGCCATTGTATTTGAGAAGTCGTGGCGGTCTGGCGAGGTCCCCGATGACTGGAAGAGAGGGAACATAACCCCCATTTTTAAAAAGGGGAACAAGGAGGACCCGGGCAACTACAGGCCGGTCAGCCTCACCTCTGTGCCTGGCAAGGTCATGGAGCAGATTCTCCTGGGAACCATGCTAAGGCACATGGAGAGCAAGGAGGTGGTGGGTGACAGCCAACATGGCTTCACCAAAGGCAGATCGTGCCTGACCAACTTGGTGGCCTTTTATGATGGGGTGACAACATCGGTGGACAAGGGTCGACCAACGGATGTCATCTACCTGGACTTGTGCAAAGCTTTTGACACTGTCCCGCACGACATTCTTCTCTCTAAACTAGAGAGGCATGGGTTTGATGGATGGACCACTCGGTGGATAAGGAATTGGCTCAATGGCCGTACTCAGAGAGTAGTGGTCAACGGCTCGATGTCCATGTGGAGACCGGTCACAAGTGGCGTCCCTCAGGGGTCCGTGTTGGGCCCGGCCCTCTTCAACATCTTTGTCGGTGACGTGGACAGTGGCATGGAGTGCACCCTCAGCAAGTTCGCCGATGACTCCAAGCTGTGTGGTGCCGTCGACACTCTGGAAGGGAGGGATGCCATCCAGAGGGACCTCGACAGGCTGGAGAGGTGGGCCCGTACCAACCTCATGAAGTTTAACCAGGCCAAGTGCAAGGTCCTACATCTGGGTCGTGGCAATCCCAGGCACAATTACAGACTGGGTGGAGAATGGATCGTGAGCAAGCCCCTGAGGAGAAGGACTTGGGAGTACTGGTGGACGAGAAGCTCAATATGAGCCGGCAATGTGCTCTTGCGGCCCAGAAGGCCAACCGCATCCTGGGCTGCATCAAGAGGAGCGTGGCCAGCAGGTCGAGGGAGGTGATTCTCCCCCTCTACTCTGCCCTCGTGAGACCTCACTTGGAGTATTGCGTCCAGTTCTGGAGCCCCCAACATAAGAAGGACATGGACCAGTTGGAGAGGGTCCAGAGGAGGGCCACGAAGATGATAAGAGGGCTGGAGCACCTTTCCTATGAGGACAGGCTGAAAGAGTTGGGGCTGTTCAGCCTGGAGAGGAGGCTCCGGGGTGACCTTATAGCGGTCTTCCAGTACCTCAAGGGGGCCTACAAGAAAGATGGGGAGAGGCTGTTCAGGAGGGCCAGTTATGATAGGACAAGGGGTAATGGTTTTAAAATAGAGGGAGGTAGATTCAGGTTGGATATTAGGAAAAAATTTTTTACCATGAGAGTTGTAGAACACTGGAACAGGTTGCCCAGAGAGGTGGTGGAATGCTCCATCCCTGGAGACGTTCAAGGCCAGGTTGGATGAGGCCCTGAGCAACCTGATCTAGTTGGAGATATCCCTGTTCCTTGCAGGGGGGTTGGACTAGATGACCTTTGAAGGTCCCTTCCAGCCCTAACGATTCTATGATTCTATGATTCTATGATAAGCAGGCAACACACCAGGGACTCCATTTCAGCAATAAAGCTTTAAAGTCCCTATCGTTTCTTGTCACTTGAGGAACATTGCGTTAAAGAACCAGGATGCTATCTCTGTCTCAGTTGCAACGCAGGTTAATCAATCATGGTGCAGACCGCACCTCTATACGCAGTCAACACCTGATACAGAAATAGTGTCACCAAGTGAGGAGATGCTACTCCTTGCTGTAATTAACAAGACTCTAGGAATAATTGTCTGAAAATAACAGGGAGAACTTGCTTTGCTGAAAATAATGGCCAAAAAACAAGAGGGGTAATTATTGCCAGCATAATAACAATTTTGCATAAGAAGGAAAGCTGCTTCTCATGACTGATGTGGCAACAGAAAAAGCATTATAATTGGCTTCGCAGTCGGCAAAGACTTTGGACTGATGCCTAGACTGTCTTCCCTTGACAAGAGCAGATGTCCTGCCTTACAAAGCCTTGCTGTTTTTAAACAGGCCAGGCTCTGCAACCATCAATAACGCAAGCCAGTATTTTTGCAGGATCATTGAGGGGATGTGAATAGAAGAAATAAATTAATGATTATACAGCATTGCATTTCACATCCTAATTACAAATAAGGATATAGCACAAGGTAAATAGTACTTGTTACGCCATGATTAGTACAAGGTACAGAGACCGTGAGTGGCTTGCCCCAGCATAGTCCTGATGTTATCCCTTTCAAAACATTTTCTGGAAAGCATAGGTTATTCTTTGCTGGGGCTTCTGTTTTATCCTTATGCTATTCATTCACCCAGCTCAAAATTACAATTCAGTTTTGCACAGGTATGGAAGAACAGACTTCAGTGGGCACATTTGTTCCCTATCTTGTATCTCTCTCACAAGCGGGCAGGAGGCACGAAGAGAAGAAGGGAGGGAGGAAGGAGGAGAGAAGGAGGGAAGGAGGGAGGAGAGGGTGGAGGGAGGGAGGAAGGGAAGGAAAACATCTTAAACATAGCAGAGTAAGTGCTTGTGGCAGGCATGGACATGGTGCTAGAGTGGGGTTTGAGGAACCAGTCATTGCTTCACTTTGCATGTATAAACCTGGGAAGGTGATCGAACAGCTAATCCTGGAAACATCTTCCAGGGGCATGAGGGGCAAGAAAGTCATCAGGAGTAGTCAGCATGGATTCATCAAGGGGAAGTCATACTTGACCAGCACATGAAACTTCTACGACACAATGACTGGCATCGTAGATGAGGGGAGAGCAGGGAATGTTGTCTAAATGAACTCAGGAAGGTTTTAGGCAGCATCTCCCACAAGATCGTCACAGAGAACCTGATAAATATGGGCTGAATGAGTAGACAGTGAGGTGGATTGAAAACTAGCTGAACAGCTAGACCCAGAGAGTGGTTATCAATGGTATAAAGTCTAGTTTGAGGCCAGTAACTAGCGGTAGAGCCCAGGAGTCAATACTAGGTCTGGTCCTGTTTAACATCTTCATTAATGATCTGGACAATGGGGCAAGTTTGCTGATGACACCAAACTGGAAGGAGGAGCTGATACACCAGAGGGTAATGCTGCCATCCAGAGTGACCTGGACAGCTTGGAGTAATGAGCGAACAGGAACCACATGAAGTTCAACAAGGAGAAGTGTAGACTCCAGGCACCAGAACATGCTGGAGGCCACCAAAGCTTGGCAGAAAAGGCAAAGTCGAACACGAGCCAACAACACTGGCTCTCATGAGACCTCACCTGGGTACTGCATTCAGCTCTGGACTCCCCAACACATCCTTGACCCAAAGAAGGCTAAAGGTATTCTGGGTGGCATTAGACAAAGTACTGCCAGCAGGTCAAATGAGGTTATCCCTCTCCTGTGTTCAGCACTGGTGAGATCACACCTGGAATATTGTGTCCAGTGCTGGGCTCCCAGTATGAGACAGACATGAACATACTGGAGAGAATCCCACAAAGGACCACCAAGATAACGAAGGGACTGGAGCATCTCTCCTAGGAGGAAAGGCTGAGAGAGCTGAGATTCTTCAGCCTGGAGAAGGGATCTTATCAATGTATATACATACCTGAAGTGAGGGTTGAAAGGGGTTGGAGCCAAGCTCTTTCCAGTGGTGCCCAGTGACAGGACCAAAGGCAATGGGCACACACTGAAACACAGGAGGTTCCCTCTGAACATCTAGAAACACTTTTCTACTGTGAGGGTGACCAGATGCTGGCGCAGATTTTCCAGAGAGGTGGTAGAGTCTCCATCCTTGGAAATATTAAAAAAACCATCTAGACAGTCCTGGGCAACCATTTTGTTATTCCGTCATTCCTCTACTCAAGCAAACTTGTGTGTTTCTGGGGAGGTAAGACTAGGGCAACTGCTAGTTGATTCACAACAGCTATGTTCACTAATCTTACCTCCTATACAGCTGAGCTCATCTGAAGCAACAGTACAAGGACATTAATAGGATGTGCTGGCATGCTGAAAGAGAAACAATTCCTCCCTCAGCTCCTGCCATATTTCCCAGTTATCAAACCCCATTTCTGGAACTGGATGCTAGCTGCAGAGTTCACCAATTTGTCAATACTTTTAAATATGAACTATTCCTGCCTGGTGTTATTTCTTCAGTCATATGAAATGAGAATCCTACCAGTCTTCTGATAGGTGAAAAATAGGGTCTCCAGGCGAGTTGTGCCAAGGTATACAGCTGTCAAGGTGGCAGACCTGCCCTGAACATTTCTACCAGGACACTAGCATTTATTCTGTACCTCTTCTTTTCTAACAGACGTGCCCAGTCTTATCATCTTAGTAAGGCTCTTGGCTGCTTTGATACTGTTAGGTTTTGTCAAGGTTCAGCCCGGGCGGTAGCTCAGCCACCTCTCAGCCACTCACTTCTCTCCCTCAGTGAGGTGGAGAGGAGAAAATGTAGCAAAAGGACTGAGAGTCAAGGTAAGCACAGGGAAGGATCACCCACCAACCATGGCCGCAGGCAAAACAGACTCAGCTTGGGGACAAAACCATTTACTCATTAATGGCTCATTCAGAGAAGATAACAAGAAACAAAGCCAGATCTCTAAGAACACCTTTCCTCCACCCCTCCCTTCTTCCTGGCTCTACCTCCTCCCCAGCGGTGCAGGGGGACAGGCAATGGGGGGCTGCAGATCAGTTCATCACACATTATTTCTGCTACTCCTTTCTTAAAGGAAGGGGATCCTCACACTCTTTTCCCCTGCTCCAGTGGATCCCCTCCTCATAGGACAGTCACAGACTTCTCCAACCTGAATCCTTCCTGCAGGATTGCAATCCTTCCTTACACATCAGATTATTCCACCACGGGCTTCTTCCCCATGGAGTCATGGCTTTTTAGGGAGCTGCCACTCTGGCATGGGGTTCTCCACAAACTTCAAGTGACTCTCCCCCAAATCACCAGCCTCCAGCAGCTCACGGAGACCATTCTCTACGACTTCCTTCCAGCACAAGGATCTCTGCTCCAGCATGGGGTTCTCCAAGAGCTGCAGGTCAATCTCTGCTCCACCATTAATCTCCATGGGCGGCAGGGGGCGCTGCTGTCTCATGACAGGTTGCAGGGGAATATCAGCTCCAGCACACATCCTGCCATTCCATCTTCACTGTCCTCAGTGTCTGCGTGGCCATTTCTCTCAGGTCTCAGTCCTCTCAATGAACCTCAGCAGTCACAGCAAGATGAACTTCTCCCATTGAGAACCATCCCAGGAGTGGGGCGCGTCGGAGCTTTCCAAGCTGTGTCACTGCAGCCATCTCCAGTCGGGTAGCGGCAGCCCAGCATGGACAGCTGCCCTCCAGGGAGGCCAGGGGCCAAGCCCCCTTCCTCCCTGCTGTCTTCAGTGTAGTTCCAGTCTCATCTCGGGGTCCTTTGTCTCCATCTTAAACAGGGCACTCGCAGAGGTGCTGACTTGCTCAGCCTTGGCCTGAGGGGATGGGGAGAGTCTCACCTGACCAGAGGCTGGTCTGACTGGTTTTGGAGCAGGGAAGCTTTTCACAGTTACTTACAGGGGTCATTTCCCCAGCCCCTCCTATGCTACCAAATGCCATCACATAAAGCCAGCACATTAAGCTTTTTCACAGGTACTTACAGGGGCCATTTCTGCAGCCTCTCCTGTAAACCCAGCACAGTTTCCTTTAACAATGGAAGTGTGTTCATGATAGACAGAGATGGTTTCACATCAAAAGAAAAGAGAAGACTTTGGGGGGAACCTAACAGCTGCCTTCCAATACCTGAAGGGAACCTACAAGGAAGGCTGGGAGGGACTTTTTACAAGAGTGTCCACTGATAGGAAAAGGGGAAATGGGTTTAAGTTGAAGGAGAACAGATTTAGACTAGATCTTAGGAAGAAATTCTTCAGTACGAGGGTGGTAAGACTTTGGAATAAATGCCCAGAGAAGTTGTGGATGCCCCCTCCCTGGAGGTGTTCAAGGCCAAGTTGGACACAGCCTTGCTGAGTAGCCTGATCTAGTTGAAAGGCGTCCCTGCCCATGACAGGGAGGTTGGATTAGATGATCTCTAAGGTCCCTTCCAGCTTATGCCATTCTATGATTCATGAAAAACATATTTTAGAGGCATCTTCTGTGTCAAGGAAGAGATTTGAGCTGTCTTCACACCTTTTAAATGTAAAAGCACACTTAATTTTCAAATATTCGTTAATTCAGAAAATGCTATCTCCTTTTATAGCATTTTCAATTACACAAATTTTCCCGAAGGAACCAATTTGGCAGCTTTTTCCCCAGGCACAGACAGATACTGAAGAAATATCTCATTAACCTGTTTTTAAAAAGCATACCAAGTTGGAAAGAAGCTATAAAGTTTTTAATGAAGTATTTTTACTTTGCTAGGATTGCAATGTTTGTCAGTTTTCCTTTTGTTGATTAGTAGAGCTCTTGAATTCTTACCATGACTTCAAAGCTTTTAAAACAATCAAGAATAATACTATTAAATCATAAAGAATTCTGAGCTAGGCTGACGTATTAGCACACAATTTTCACTGAGTTAGACTTCAATTCTGTGGTGATAATTTAGCATAGAACTGAAATCTTTATTCTCCTTTAAAAAGTAAGTTAATTCTTGCCCTCAAAAGTCATCAGCCTACCTATAAGAGACTGGTGGAAAGTTAGGAATAGTTGTTTATTTTAAAGGGCCATCAAAATACAGCAATGCAAGCAGGGTTTTTTGTCTGATTTCCATATTTAATTATTTTTTCAGTTTCCAAAACAGCAGAGGTGACTTGCTGATTTCATGTCCTGGTTTTGAGAAAACTGTTTTCCTTCTTGTCATCTTGTTTCTGTTTGAGAGATAGTATATACAACTAGATGAATCTAGCTAAGTATACCTGCCAGTTGCTGACCATGCACAGTCTGCTACCAAAGACAGTGACTTTTTCGCAGTTTATAGAGACTGACTTCAAGGTTTTCCCCCCAGTTTTCCTCGTATACATATATATATCTGACCTGTTATCTATAAGCAATCATTGATTTGAAACATTATCAAAACAATAGTATCACAGTAATTAGTCTCACATTTAAAATGCTTATGAAAGCATGAAGCAGTAACGAGACTCAAGCTGAAGTAGGAAAGAGGTGAAAAGGGGAAGGAATAATGATTCTAAGTGGACTTGATTACAGCCTTACTTTCAGCTGGAAAGGTTCACGTTATGTGGCCATAAGGGTTCCTTCTAGAGCATAAAATGGTGACCAGTACTACAGAAATATTGCTGTACTATGCTACTAGAACCAAAATATTCCATACTTCGGGCTTAGAAAACCTCAAGCGAATTCCCAGACTTTGACAAGACTAGAAACTACGCTATCCGATTAAAAGTGCAATTTCCAATCAAACTTTTATCTTCGAATAGCAACTAAAGAAACAAGTCACATAGTCAAATGGATATTTCTATAGAATAGGAATTCCTATGGAATTTAGGAGGAAAAGAAAGTGTATGGGCTTTGGAAGCAAGGTCAGGCTACAAAGAAGGACTATAGAGGTGCTCTTTGCCACTGTAGGGAGAAAATTTGTGTGGTCAAAGATCAATTGGAGCCAGTCTCACTTTGCTGCCTGGTAATGCTATGGAGGAAATTCTCTGGTAGTTACTGAAAAAACACTTGAAAGTCAATGCTGTCATAGGTCAAAGCCAATATGAGTTCATTAAGGGAAGGTCCTGTCTTACTAACTCCGTATCCTTTGGTGACAAGATTACTGTCTAGTGGACAAACAGAAGGCAGCGGATGTGGCTTTTTTTGGATTTTAGCAAAGCTTTTGTCTCTCACAGCAATCCTTCTGGACAAAGTGTTCAGCTGTCCTGGTTTTACTGGGATAGAATTATAGAATCAATTTTCTGTTCAGAAAAGCTACATTTCTAAAGTAAGCTGCATTTTAAAGAAGACTGCAGTACCTGATTTTGTGAAAATAAAGTTGGTAAGACACTTGTTTGTAGCCAGCTGTGCTATGCAGGTATCCATAGTGATCACGGACTTTTTCAACTTGCTTTTGCTAACAACTCAGATGTCCATGAACCTCGGGGAATGTGGCCAGGGCAATTGACATCATGCCTGTGAAAGTTAAAAAGAACAAATGTTGGATTCTGCACCTGCGACAGTGTAGTCCTGAATGTATGTATAGACTGGGGGACAAGAGCTGGAGTGCAGCCCCAGCAGGAAGGGATCTGGAAGCTCTGCTTGACGGCTATCTCAGTGTAAGTCAACAATCTGCCCTGGTGGCCAAAAGGGCCAAGCATATTCTGGGGTGCATTAAGAATAGTATATCTAACCAGTCAAAAGAAGTGATTGTCCCAATATACTTGGCATTTGATGTGGCTCACCTGGAGTACTGTGTGCAGTTTTGGGCTCCCCACATTAAGAAGGAAATAAAACTGTTAGAATGTGTCTTGAGGAGGGCAACAAAGACAATGAAAGGACTAGATGGCATGACTTATAAGGAGCAGCAAGGATGCTAGGGTTTGTTCAGCTTAGAGAAGAGCAGACTGAGAGTGACCTCATTGCGTCTACACCTTTGTCACAAGGGGAAGCAGAGAGGGAGATGATATTTTTCTCTGGTGTCCAATGACAGGACATGAGGGAATGGCTTAAAGGTGCATCAGGAGAAGTTCAGACTGGATATTAGAAAAATTTTCTTCACTGAGAGAGTGGTCAAGCACTGGAAATGATTGCGGCCCAAGCCTGTCGGTGTTCAAAAGCAATTGGACAACACTCTTTGATATATGGTTTAACTTTTAGGTTGTGCCGTGTGGAGTCAGGTGTTGGACTCGATGATCTTCGTGGGTCCCTTCCAACTCAGGATGTCCTATGATTCTTTAAAAAATCAATTGTCAACACAATACTCATGAAACAGCACCTCAGAAGCACTCTGTCTCTGAGCATACTCTTCAAGCTGCTTTGTGATGTGGAAACTATGATTTAACATGTATTGTAATTAAATTAACTATTGGCACATTTTGGGAAAAAAAATGCAATTATATTGCATTCTTATAAAGATTATAAATGCTGTTCACAGTTCCATCAGTTGTACTGAAAAGAGAAAGTGATCAAGTCATGCAGTTTATATTCAACGGAGTTATGGTAAACTAAGAGGAGAAAAAGTTTGTCCCTAGAGGAGATTGTGTGCCAGGCTTTATTAATGAGATTCTACATTATTGTCATTATTACTGTGATATTGTTTTATTCTCTAGCCCAGCACACCACTTTATTGCCAAATGGAGACACAGTCCTATTTATGCATATGTTATCATCATGATGCAAAAGCCCTTGCACGCTCAGTTCTGGTAGGCCAAATTGGGTTAGATCTGCTGTATCCATTTCTCAGACCATCTATCTTTCAAGCAGCAAAAAAAAGAACATACGTTGTAGCTCACTAATATTTCTTACAATCTAAACATTAGAGAAGAAAAATGTAGGGGAAAGGCTTGTAGCAGTCTGGCAGCTGGTAAGATCATACTATTTCCTTACCTGGTTGATGCATACTCTCACCAGCACAATATATTGCTAACATCTCATTGCCATCAGAAAAGGTTAGCAGCACTTCGGGGGTGTATTTGTTGCATAGTCATTAAGGACTTGTATGCCTCTATTCTAGCAGCACTTCTCATAACACAGCCTTTGGTGGCTGTCTGGACTATGCTCTTTGCACCTCTGCCGAAAATTCTATTTAGAGTCTGGTCCTGGTCGCACTTGATTCAATAGATAGTTTCTGATTGACTTGAATTACATCAACAGGCTTTTTAGTTCCAGGTTGTACAGCATGCTAAGTCAGGATACAATTATTTTTCTATAAAAGATGAAAAATAGCAAGGGGAAGTGGAAAAAAAAAAAAAAGACCTACATATATATGTGGAGAAAAGGGGATAGGGATAAGTCATTCATTTATGTGTGCCATGTACCCTGCAATGCCAAGAACAAAATGACCATAATAATATTAACAATATATGGGCATACCTACTGTTTCTTAAACCAATTTTACTAACTTGTTTTAAGATTCTTTCCTAGAATCTTGGACAAACTGTAGGAAGAAGGGAAATAGGCAGTCAGAGTAATAAAAAACATCAGATAAAGAAAACAGTTTAGTGTGGGGACAAAGACGTTGAAGAGGATGCCATTTACACTGAAATCAGAAAAGGTTAAAGAAACAAAGAAAAAATACATAACTTTCAAGACTTAAATTAAAAGAAACAGTGTTGCCTAAATGAATATTATATTACCATTGAAAAAAAATCACCTTGGTTACTGAAGTCGTAGGTGAGCTAAATCTGTGGCCTCTGAGAGCCTCCCTGCACAGCCTGACCTCTGTCAGCTGACTCATCCAGGCTGGCACATTTCACTGACTCGTACCAGTCACTCCATAAGCTGCAAGAACAAAATCATATCAGTGAGACTACATATTCTCACTCTCACATTGCGTATTTCAATACGTAAAACCTAGATAACTGCCTTTACAATTTCAGAAAACAAAGACTAGTAGAATACAATAGTAAACGCTGCTATAAGTTTTTTATCTTTGAATTTTGTGAGGTTACCTAAAAAATAAAGTTTTCAGGTTCAAAAGTCTAATAATACTGGTACTGATCAGGGAGAGAAAGTTTCCCGGAAACTGGACAAAATATTTGCATTTCATTGATCTGTTTTTTTTTTTCATTAAAAATGATATTTTAGATTCTAAGCAATTATAAGGAATGTCAATAATAGTATGTAACAAAAAAAAAAAGTCAGCTGCACTAGAGGAATTCTATTAGATCAAAGAAATAATACATTCCAAGAAAGCAGTTACCACATCAAATATTTAGAATATATTGGCATCTACAAAAGATTGGACCTCTGTCTTCTCTTTATCACTTACTCTATAATTATATAAAGAGTTTATTAACTGTAATTTGGGAGTTATTTGTTGAACATCACCATTGCTGAGGCATGCAGGAATGTCATGTTTATCCTGATACAGCTTTATACCACTTATTCACGGTCTTAAAAAATCCTTATCCTGGTAAGAGGGAAGAGCAAACTTCTGAGACACTGCACTCAAAGATTTCCCCCATGAATACAGAAATCCAGGCCATACAGTTACTACACAAATAGACCAGAAGCATCCTATCCTGATGCTTCAATCTTGTAATTCCACTCTTGTTCCATTGCTCAAAGAGCTTTAGAACAAGAATATTCAGAACAAGAGGTGGAAACATCCAGCGTGTGACTGACACCTATAAAAACTTTCCATTATCTGAAAGCATCCATAAGGATTCCCAGACCTGACTGTTTATGTCAATAAAAGTTTCGGGTTCTAAAGGGCAGTAAATGTACTTCAGTAAATTTTGAAAAAGAGAATAGAAGAAAAAATGTACTTGTTGCAGCATAGCTTTGTTCTGTGTTTCACCATATTTACATGGCACGATTTCCTTTTTAACCTTGTCACTGTGGTGGAGGCACCTCTTTCTTTTCCCCCCCAAGAAAATCTAAAATGAATTGTTAACTTTACAACAAAGCCCCGATATAAACTTACTTTCCTTTTTCTCCCTGAGTTCACATTTCAAGACGTTTAGTTCCATGTTTACTTGTCAAATAAGTTCACGCTGCAATAGGTATCATCTATTTGTTTGCATTATTTTTTTCTCAGTTCTGTACAACATTAACATCAGAGCAGAATTCACTCCAGTCTCTGGCAAATATTTCTATCGTTGATTGATTTTGAAGAGAAATTCCCTGGTGAATCACAGAAATAATTTCCACCCGTACAAGTATGAAGGTAAACAAGCATAAGAGTAAACAAATTTTAAAGTGCTCCCATTCAGTGCCATGATTCTCAGAGGATCTCACATCAACACAAAACAGGTTAGAGATTTATCGTTCACATCTTTCAGTAAGAAGCTGCTGTGAAGTTCACATTCAGTCTTGATGTTTACCAAAGTTTGAAAACTTCCCAGTGAGACTTTACAGAAATGTTTGAGTCTGTATGTGACTTGAAGAAGAGCTTTTTAACCCGACTATAACTTAAAATTAAAATGGTAGTTGCTGTGTAAAGCAACAAGGATTTTAATTATGCAAAACAAGGCAAGAGACGTAACAGGAGAAAGACTACACAAAAAAATTCAGGAAGGTCAGGAGCCAATAGCTTCTCCTGGTGGACACTATCTTTTTCTCCAGAAGTTCAGCCAGCCCTGACTTTTGCTCATTGTTCCACAAAAGTGTTGATTTTCAGACTTCGGGTACCTGGATGGGCCAGAGATTGCTGTGGCAGTCAAAATTTGACATTTTGGACACAATTTTGGTCAGTTTGGGACAAAATCTGGCTGCAAGGCAGTAGGGCTGAGTAATCAGTCTGCTCACACTAGTGACTGGCATGCATCAGCACAAAGAAGAATGAGGCCCATGGTTTTTCCTTGCTCCATTCCTGGCTACCAGTGAGCAGCCGGAGAGAAAGCTGAATCTTAGTTTTCTCAAGCTTCTGCTCAGTCCAGCAGGAAATTGACTCTCTCTCCTTTTCTCTGCTGTCTGCAAAGATATCTCTGGTTGTTGGATTTCACACCAAGGATGAAATGACACATCTAAAACTGCAAATACTTACACAATTATTTAGGAGAGTGCAAGAGAAATATTCTTTTAATAACCAAAAGCAAGATACAGCAGTGAAAGCTTACTCTGAAATTAATCACAAGTGGCTTTGACATAGTTCAGTGGATGGTTCATTACAGTATTTTGCAAGGCAATTTCCCTAACTTTCAACATTCACTTTCATTCTTCTCAGCCTGTGACCTGTCCATAGAGAAGGTGGCCAGGAGGATTCTTTATACTGCTGCTCAGCACAAGACAAATAATTTTATTTAAACAATGTGGATTGGTGATGTCCTTTCACACCTGAACTTTTCTTCTACTGTGGAGTCCAGTCCTGTACTTTATTAAAGCTTAGCGGCACTATGTTTCAAGGCTCCAAGCTGTGATACATTTGGAAGCTTCATATCCTACAGAATCTGAAAAATACACAGCACAACCAGGGGTGTTATTCTTTTTCCTATATTATCAAATTAATCGTGCAGATACAGAAAGTTGGCTCTGGACATTTAGATGGATGGAGGACAGTAGCAGGCTTTTGCCCCCCTGGGTATGTACTAAGCCCTGCCATATAATGACTGTTTTTGATAAATATGTGGTAAATGATTTCTCCTGCACCTTACATTCATCACCTGTAACATAAGGCTCAATCTTTTTAATCTTTCAGCAGTGCTGGGAAATTATTGCTATCTGTAAACTTCTGTGAGATTCTTGGATAAAGATGCTACAGAAGAGTGATACAGAAGTTAGAGGAGGGAAATTCTCTGGATAAAATTTTTACTTCACTTGAAAACATTACAGTGAATTTATCTGTCATTTAAATATTTTCCAAAGGAAAATGCATTGATGTGTGTGAATACTCAAAAGAGAGGAATTCCCTTTCAACTACATACGTTGTTTGTTAGTTAGCACTCCTTTAATGTTAGTACTAAAGGCTTTGAAGAGCGAGTGCATACAGACAGACTGCATAGTATGAAAAGCAGTGGCAAGGGACTCTGATTTCTGAAGACAAGTGAACACAGACAGAGAAAAAAATGAGCAAGGGAAGGGTTTGATTAAAGACGCACATGCCAAACATGGCAATTCATCATTTTAATCATGTTAATAGGACTAATATGCTTCAGCCTGTCAGTCATATTTAAAAGTAGCAAAACACAATGCTCGTTTCAAGACGTGCACACCCTTTCCCCCTGAGCTGCAGGATGTTCAAGCTCACAAAGAAGCGATTGCACAAAGAGCAGCAGGCAACAGCAGCAGGAAAATGAAGAGCATCTGGCGAAGACATAATTGTAAATTTAAGTAGTTTCCAGTCTATTATTATGCACTGAGCAGACATAGTGCTGTGTTAGTAGTAGAAGGCTGGCTTGTTTTCCATTTGACCAGGAAACAAAGACTGCATGCAGCCAGAGCAGCAGCAGCTCAGCAGAGAGGTCACCTTCCATGAATAACTAAAAGAAGGACCACTCAAGACTAAGAGAAGTGAGGGCTGGCAGGGACAGGTGCCTGGGGGACACAGTCTCGGCCTCTCTTTACGTGTCAGATCTAGAATTTAATGAGGTTGTGTCCAAAGTGTTTTGGTATGCCAATCAGGCCTCTCTCACCAGCTGAAGAAGGACACAATGATAGCAATGTATTCTCCCACTCTTAAAGTCTCAGTCTTCCCTGGCCGTGTAGACCAAATCAACACAAGTGATGCTGACTTCTTTCGGCACTGTCATGCTAGCTCACATGAACCAGCACGGAAAACAGGATGGCTTGAGGGAAGACGTGGGGGTTGCTGGCTCAGAGAACTTCTTGCACCTTCCAATGTTGTATCTCTAACACTTTCTACCACACAGAGCAACACCTCACAGATATAAAACATGTTCCTAGCATCATCTTTTCAATACTTTCCTTCCTGTGCTTGCCATTTCTGAGCAGAAAAGCAAGGGTCACCCAACGGAGTAAGTATTTAAGTATGAAGAGTCCTGTGTTTCCCCTGCTCCTTTCACTGGTGAGATCTCCAACCAATGGAGATGTTCACAAATATGTTTTTAAATGACATTTTTCTTGAAGTGAAAGAAAGGAGATCACGGTACTTTCCTAATACTGACTCACTGGACCCTATGTGGAACAGTAAGAGTGGATGGCAATCTATAGGGTTCACCAGGCTTGGCAGCCTCTCAGTGACATCATGAAGGTGAGCTCCTGGTAGGCAGCCAGCTTCTCCAGAGAAGCTGTCTGGACAACAAGTGGGTGCTTCGGTGCCTCTCAGTAAGGCATCTGCAGTTACTAATAGTTTACATGCTTCTCTACTGGCACTGGTTCTAATGCAGGTGGATGATTGGATGAACTTTGCATGGTGGGCTTCTCTGGATCCTGTACTTTACTCACATGCTCTTAATTCTTCACCCCTAGAGCATCGTATCTGTTATTATGCAGGGGCACTTCAGGAAAGGGGGAATGTTCTTCCTTCTGCTCTGAGCAGAGACAAGGGTCTCCTTCAACTCATGGGTTACTTGTGTGAGTCAGCTCAAGGTTGAATTCAGACTTACCTTCCCTTTGAACAGCCTTAAGCATGACCTTGAAATATCAGAGTCAACAGCAGCAGGATACACAGTAAGAAGTAAAGACTTTGGTTACTGTCACGCTGACTGAGTACATCAGACCATAACAGAAGATCTACAGTTTTAGACATCCTAAATGGCTGGGTTTAGAGGAAATACACTAGTGGAACAGAATCTCCTCATCTAGGGTTTCATTCTAGGGTTCAAGGCATAATTCAGAAAAACAGATCCAAGAGGGTATGCCAGAAGATTTTCTAGTCCACCTTTTGTCCCAAGACACGATCAACCACATACATACTACTACCAGGGGATTTTCCAACCTACTTTTAAATACCTTAACAGTAAAGACTCTCAAGGAACATTCTCAGATAATCTGTTGGAAGAGATCTGCAGTCTTTGGAAAGACCATGCAGGAGCATCCCTGAAAGGACAAGATCATGGAGCAGATCCTCCTGGAAACTATGCTAAGGCACATAGAAAATAAGGAGGTGATTGGTGATGGTCAACATGGCTTCACTAAGGGCAAATTCTGCCTGACTAATTTGGTGCCCTTCTATGATGAGGTTACAGCATTGATGGATAGGGGAAGAGCAACTGACATCATCTACCTGGACTTACCCAAGCATTTGATACTGTCCCACACAACATCCTTGTCTCTAAACTGGAAAGACATGGTTTTGATGGATGGACCACTCGGTGGATAAGGAATTTGCTGGATGGTCACACTCAGAGTGTTGTGGTCAACGGTTCAATGTCCACATAGAGGCCTGTGATGAGTGGTGTTCCTCAGGGGTCAGTACTGGGACCAGTGCTATTTAAAATCTTTGTTGGAGACATGGACAGTGGATTGAGTGCACCCTCAGCAAGTTTGCAGATGACACCAAGTTGTGTGGTGTTGTGGACACGCCGGAGGGAAGGAATGCCATCCAGAGGGACCTTGACAGGCTGGAGAGGTGGGCCTGTAAGAACCTCATGAAGTTCAACAAGGCCAAGTGCAAAGTCCTACACGTGGGTCAGGGCAATTCCAAGCACAAGTACAGGCTGCGCAGAGAATGGATTGAGAGCAGCCCTGAGGAGAACGACTTGGGAGTGCTGGTGGATGAGAAGCTCACCATGAGTCAGCAATGTGCTCTTGCAGCCCAGAAAGCCAACCGTATCCTGGGCTGTATCAAAAGAAGTGTGGCCAGCAGGTCGAGGGAAGTGATTCTGCCCCTCTACTCAGCTCTCGTGAGATCCCACCTGGAATACTGTGTTCAGCTCTGGAGTCCCCAACAAAAGAAGGACATGGAGCTGCTGGAGCGAGTCCAGAGGAGGGCCACGAAGATGATCCGAGGGCTGGAACACCTCTGCTATGAAGACAGGCTGAGAGAGTTGGGGCTGTTCAGCCTGGAGAAGAGAAGGCTGCGGGGTCATCTTATAGCAGCTTTCCAGTACCTAAAGGGGGCCTACAGGAAAGCTGGAGAGGGACTTTTTACAAGGGTGGTAGTGATAGGACAAGGGACAATGGATTTAAACTGAAAGAGATTAGATTTAGATTTAGATTAGGTCTAAGGAAGAAATTTTTTACATTGAGTGTGGTGAGGCAGTGGAACAGGTTGACCAGAGAAGTTGTGGCTGCCCCATCCCTGGAAGTATTCAAGGCCAGGTTGGATGAGGCTTTGGGCTACCTAGTGTAGTGGAGGATTTCTCTGCCCATGGCAGGGGGTTTGGAACTAGATGATCTTAGAGGTCCCTTTCAACCCTAACCATTCTATGATTCTATGATTCTATGACCTGCAGCCCTGGACGGTTCACATTGGAGCAGTCTGTTCTTGAAGGACTATAACCTGTGTAAAAGACCCATGTGGGAGCAGTTGAAGAGCTGCAGCCCATGGAGAGCACCCACAGTGGAGCAGTTCGTGAAGGACCTGTATCCTGTGGGAAGGACCCCATGCTGGAGCAGGGGAAAGGGGTGAGGAAGGAGCATCAGAGAGGAACCGTTACGGACTCACACCCAACCCCAATTTCCCATCCTCTTGTACCATTCAGTTTGGGAGGAGACAGAAGGGTCAGGAACAAAGCTGAGCCTGTGAAGAAGTGGATGGAGGTATAAAGGAAAAAAAGCCCCTGTAATTGCTGTGGAGTCCTGCAACAGTGACAGTAAGGTCATCAGCGTGCAGCTGTGCAGCAGTTAAAAGTACCACTGATACAGTTGCTTTACTAATCAAAATGAGACTTGCCTTGCTAGTGGTGATTTGTAGTAAGCTGTAATAAAGAAACGTAAGAAAGCCTCCATGTCCTTGTGCATTAGGGAATCCTGTGAATCCCCTGTCGCAATCACTATACACTCGCAGGCTGGGTCCACTTTAGAATGTGATACTGGTGTTATGCTTTGTGTAGCACCATGGAACGGTGTGGGGGTCTGCTTCCATCTTTAGCCACACATCTGATGGCTGAAGACAGCAGAAGCTGTAGATGGCCATCCATCACAAGCCTTCTTGGCCTCCAGTCATGGTCATGGGCTTGGTTGCCAGACCTCAGAGCACAAGATCAGTGCAGTTTAATGATATTACCTCTCATTCTAGCTCTTGGGATGTGCTTTTGAGGCTTGTAGCTTGTCTCAAATCACAGTGTGCATCCTTTTTATCCAGACAGGTACTGTGTACTTGTGTCCCGGTGGAAAAACCCTCTCAGAAGTTACAACAACACTGAACTTAAAGGGACATGAGTCTCTCCTGCCTCACAGGCAGAGGTGGCAAGAGAGACACACAGAAAAGAAGAGGAAGAGCAAGAAATTAGGGAGGAGGAAAAGAAATGTGTGCAGAAAGGAAACAGAATGACAGTAGGAACAGAAGGAGAGGGAGAAAGACAAAAAGTAGAGGAAGAAGGAAGATACAGGAAGAACAGGTGAAGTAGTAACAACAGGAGAAGAGAAGGAAGCAGAGGAACAGCAGGAGGAAAAGGAGGATGAGTATGAGGTTGGACATGCACTGAAACAGGAGGAGGAGGAGTATTAGGAACGGGAGGAAGAAATTGGGAGGAGGAAGAATACAAGGATGAGAGGGAGAGAAGGAGGTGGAGGAGAGGAAAAGAAGGAATAGGACAAGGAGGAACTTGAGGATGAGGAAGAACAGGAGAAGGAAACAGTAGAGGAACAGGAAAAGGAATAAGAGAAGGATGACGAGCAAAATTACAAAAATGTGAAAGTGGAGAAGGAGGACAAGAAAGAGAAAGAAGATGGTCAAGAGAAAAGCAAGGAGATAGAGGATAATTTTTGGGGAAAAGGAACAGGAGAAGAAAAACAAGAAGAAAAAAAAAAGAAAAAGGAAGAGGAGGAAAAAGACAGGGACAAGGAGGAACAGAAAGAGGAGGAGGAACAAGAAAAATAAGTAGAGAAAGAAAAGGAGGTAGAGAAGAAATAGGGCGAGGAGGATTAAGAACAGAAGGAAGAAAGGGAAGGAACAGGAAGAGGAGGAAGAAAGAGGACAAGTAAAGGAACAAAAGAAGGAAGGAGGAGGAACAGGACAAGGAGAAACAGAACAGAGAAGGAGAGAAGGAAAAGGAGGAGGGAGAACGGGAGGGGAGGAAGAAATGGAGGAAAATGTACAGAAAAGAGGAGGATAATAACGAACAGGAGGAAAAGGAATAATAAGGAATGGAGGAGTAGGTAGAAGATGAACAGAAGGAGGAAAATAAGACAGAGGAGAAAGAGGAGAAGCGAGAACAGGAGCAGAAGGAAGAATGGAAGGGAGAGGAGCAGCGTCAGGAGGACAGTAAGAAAAAAGAGAAGAGGAAGAGCTGGAGAATGAGGAGGAAAAGGAAACAGAAATAGAAAGAAAGAGAAGGCAGCCCATGGAGCAGGATGAAAATCAGGAACATAAGGGAGGAAAAAAGGTAAGATGAACTGGAGGAAGAAGTGAACAGAAGGAGTAACAGATGAGGAAAGCAGGAATAACAGGAGAAACAGAAAGAGGAAATCAAAAGAGAATAAAAAGGAGAAAGAGGAGGAGAAAGTGGAGGAAATGAGCAGGAGAGGGAGGGTCAGGAGAAGAAGAAGGAGAACTAAGAAAAAGGGAACAAAATCAGGATGAAGGGGGAAGGAGGAGAAGGAATAGGGAAAGGATGGACACGAGGAGGAGGAGGAGGAGGAGGAGGAGGAGGTGAAGAAGGAAAAGCAGGAACAGGAACCACAGGAATGGGAGGAACAGGAGAAGGAACTATCTGATATCTGGAAGGCCTACTCAGCCAGCATCCACAGTCCAGGAGGTTCCTTCAGTGCGTTGATGATAACTTCCTGATGCATAATGGTGGATGAGCCTATTAGGAGAGGAGCGCTGCTGGATCTTATTCTCACTAATAAGGAGGGTCTGGCTGAAACACTGAAGGTCGAGTGTAGCCTTGGTTGTAGTGACCGTGAAATGGTGGAGTTCAGGATCTCATGTGGCAGGAAGAGAACATCTAGCAGAACTAGAATCCTAGACTTCAGTAGGGCCAACTTTGATCTTTTCAAACAATTCCTAGGAGAAATCCCATGGGACAGAGTACTGAAAGGTAAAAAGGCCCAAGACAGTTGGTTAGCTTCAAGGACCATTTCTTCCGAGCTCAAGACTGGTGCATCCCAACAGGTAGGAAGTCAAGAAAGGACACGAAGAGACCTGCATGGTTAAATGGGGAAATGTTGAGCAAACTTAAGTGGATAAAGAGAATGTACAGATCATGGAAGGAGAGGCAGGCCACTTCGGAGGAATATAGGTCTGCTGTCGGAGGATGTAGGGAGGCAACTAGGAAAGCTAAGACCTCCTTGGAATTAAACCTTGCAAGAAAGGTCAAGAACAACAGAAAGGGCTTCTTCAAATACATTGCAGATCAACCTAACACTAGAGGCAATGTAGGCCACTGGGGAATGAGGAGGGTGCCTGGTGACAGAGGATAAGAAGGAGGTAGAGTTACTGAATGCTTTCTTTGCCTCAGTCTATACTGCTGGAGGCTACTCTGATGAGCCCCAGAACCCTGAGGCCTGAGGAAATCAGGATTAAGGAGGAGGACTTGGTTAGGACCAGTTAAGCAACCTGGCCATCCATGAGTCCATGGGTCTGATAGGATGCACCCGCAGGTGCTGAGGGAGTGGGTGGACGTCATTGCCAGACCACTCGCCATCATCTTTGCTAAATCGTGGGGAACGGGAGGGTGCCTGAGGACTGGAGGAAGCAAATGTCACTCCGGTCTTCAAAAGGGTAAGAAGGAAGACCCAGGTAACTATAGACAGTCAGCCTCACCTCCATCCTGGGAAAGATAATGGAACAACTTATCCTTGGTGCTGTCTCTAGGCATATCAAGGATAAGAGGGTCATTAGAGGCAGTCAGCATGGCTTCACTAAGGGGAAGTCATGCTTGACCAACCTGACAGCCTTTTATGAAGACATCACCCAGTGGGTGGATGATGGTAGAGCAGTGCATGTGGTCAATCTGACTTCAGTAAAGCATTGACACAGTCTCCATGGCATCCTCACAGCTAAACTGGGGAAGTGTGGTCTGGATGGGGGTAGTGAGGTGGATTGTGAACTGACTGAAGGATAGAAGGCGAGAGTAGTGGTCAATGGGACAGAGTCCATTTGGAGGCCTGTATCCAGTGGAGTTCTCAAGCGTCAGTACTAGGACCAGTATAGTTCAAATATTCATCAATGACGACTTGGATGAGGGAATAGAGTGCATGGTCAGTAAGTTTGGATGACACTAAACTGGGAGGAGTGGCTGAACACCTGAAGGCTGTGCTGCCATTCAGAGAGACCTGGACAGGCTGGAGAGTTGGGTGGGGAGAAATTTAATGAAATACAATAAGGGCAAGTAGAGTCTTGCATCTGGGTAAGAACAAGCCCATGTACCGGTACAGTTGGGGACCTGAACTGCTGGGGAACAGCGCAGGGGAAAGGGACCTGGAGGTCTGGTGGACAGCAGGATGACCATGAGCCAGCAATGTGCTCTTGTCGTCAAGAGGCCAATGGCATCCTGGGCTGTATTAGAAGGGGTGTGGTTAGTAGGTCGAGAGAGGTTCTCCTCCCCTCTACTCTGCCTGGTGAGGCTGCATCTGGAATATTGTGTCCACTTCTGGGCCCCTCAGTTCAAGAAGGACAGGGAACTGCTTGAGAGAGTCCAGCGCAGAGCCACAAGATGATTAAGAGAGTGGACCATCTCCCTTATGAAGAAAGGCTGAGGGAGCTGGGTTTCTTTAGCTTGGAGAAGAGGAGACTGAGGGGGGACTCATTAATGTTATAAATATGTAGAGTGACTGTCATGAGGATGGAGCCAGGCTCTTCTCACGGCATCCAATGTAGGACAAGGGGAAATGGATATAAGCTGGAACATAGGAGGTTCCACTTAAACATGAGAAAGAACTTCTTCCCAGTAAGGCTAACAGAACACTGGAACAGGCTTCCTGGAGAGGTTGTGGAGTCTCCTTTTCTGGAGATGTTCAAAACCCGCCTGGATGGTTCTTGTGTGATCTGATCTAGGTGGTCCTGCTCTGGCAGGGGAATTGGACTAGTTGATCCTTGAGATCCCTCCAATCCTAACAATCTGTGATTCTGTGATTCCATGATTCTGGTGAACATGACAAAGTTCAGGATCAGGAGTTGGAGGAAGAAGAGAAGGAGGCAAAGGAGGCAGCAAAGGAGAAACAGCAGAAACAAGAGAAGATCAAGAGGAGGACAAGGAGTAGGAACAGAAAGAGAAGAGTAGGCACAAAAGGAAAAGGAGGAGGGAGAAGGAATGCAAGAGGAAGAGAAGGAACAGGAAGTTAAGAGGAGGAACAGGTAGAAAATGAGGCCAGAGGTGGATGATGAAGGAAAAGGAGGAGGAGAGAATAACAAGATGAGGAACAGCAGGAACAGAGGAGAAAGAAGAGGGAGAAAGAGGAGGAGGAAGAAAGAAGAGGAAAAGAACAAAGTAAGTGGAGAAGGAGAACAAACAGAAGGAAGATTAAGCCGAGAAACAGGTGGAACAAGAAGAGAGAAGAAGAGAATGAAGAACAGAAGAAGGAGAAAGAGAACAGAATTAAGAAGAGGCAATGTAGAAAGAGGAGGGACATGAGGAAACTGAGAAACAGGAAGATGAAAAGCAGGAGAAGGATGCGGATGGAATGGAGAAGGAAGAGGAAAAGAAGAACAAGGAGGAGCGGAGGAGGATCAGCACGAACAGAATGAGCAGGACAAGGACTCAACAAGAGGAAGAAAACAAGAAGACAGTAACAGGAGGGAAGGACAAAGAAGAAGATGAGCAGGAACAGGATGAGGAACAACAGGGCAGGAGGAAGAGGAATAGGAGGAGCGTAAGAATGAGAAGGAGGGAGAGGAAGCAGTAGGATGTAGATGAACAAGAGCAACAACACAAGGAGAAAGAATGAGAGGAACAGGAGGACAACAAGGAGAAGGAGAAAAAGAGGACTAGGGAAGAAGAAGAGGAAGAGGATGAGGAGAATGAGGAAAAGAAGGAGGAACAAGAACAGGAGGAGGAGGAACGGAAGAAGGAACAGGAAGAGGAGCTGGAGAAGGAAGAGAGGAAGGGGAGAATGAAAATAGTAAGGAAGAGGAGCAAGAGCAGTAGGAAGGAGAAGGAGGAAAGAGAAGGTACCAGAGGAGAAGAAGGAGAAGGAGAAAGACTAGGAGAAAAAGGGGGAATGAGGGAATAGGAGGAGGAACAGGAGGATATGGAACAAGAAGAGGAGGAACAGAAGGAATAGACAAAGAAGGAATAGGAAGAACACAAGAAAGAGAAAGAAGAACAACAAGAGTAGGATGAGGAGGAGGTACAAGGAGGACGACTAGAAGAAGACAAGAGGATGAACAAGAGAAAGAACAAGAGGACAATGAAGTGGACGAGGAGGAACAGGAGGAGGTCAAGAGAAGGACAAGAGGAGGACAAGAGGAGATGAGGAGGAAAAGGAGGAAAAACAGGAAGAACAAGAGGATGATGAGGAACAAGAGGAGGATGAAGAGAAACAAGAAGAGGATGAGGTAGATGAGAAGAAACAAGAGGAGGAACAGAAGGAGGACAAGAGCAGAACAGAAGGAATAGGAAGAAAAGAAAGAATGGGAGAAGAAATGAGAAGGACAGGAAGATGAAGAACAGCAGGAACAGAAGGAGGAGGAACAGAAGGAAGAAGAGGAAGAACAGAATAAGGAAGAAGAGGAGGAACAGGAGAAAGAGGAAGAAAAAGACAGGTGGAATGGTAGTACCAGAGGGAACAAGAAGAGGATGAGGAATAGAAGGAGAAAAAGGTAAGGACAGTGAAAGGAGAATGAAAAAAAGGAACATGAGGACTAGAAACAGCAGGAGGGTGAACAAGAGAAAGAGGAACGGGAGGAGAAGCAGGAGCAGGAGGAAGAGCAAGAGGAGAGAGATGAGGAACAGGACAGAAAAGAACATGAGGAAGAGAAACCAGAGGAACAGCAGTAGGAGTAGAAGGAGGAAGAAGAGGAAGAGAGAGAGTAGGAGCACAAGGAACATCAGAAACATGAGGAGAGGATAATGAGGAAAAAGAAAAGGAGAAACAAGAGGAAGAAGAAGAGAAGGAACGGAGGAAATGAGGAAATATTTCTGCTCCTCATCCTCCTGTTTCTTCTCTTCATGTTCCTCCTTCTTCTTCTGCTCCACTTCCTGCTTCCTCCTCTTCTTCCTGTTCCTCTTCTTGCTCTCATGTTCCTCTTCTTGCTCCTGTCCCTGTTCTTGCTCCTATCCCTCTTCCTCCTGCTCATTCTCAACTTTTTGTCCATGTGCCTCCTCTTTCTAATCCTCTTCTTTTTCCAGCTCCTTCTTCTCTTCCTCTTCATTCTCCTTCTGCTCCTCCTCCTTTCTCCTGTTTTCCATTATCCTCCTTTTATTCCTGTCTTTCTTGTGTTCCTCCTCATGTTGTTCTTCCTCATGTACTCCTTGTTCTTTTCCTCGTGTTCCTCCTCCTTATCCTTCCTCTTCTATTGTTTCTCATTGTCACGTTGTCGTTCCTTCACTTCTTCCTCCTTTTCCTCCTGTCCCTCATCCACATCCTTTTCCTATTCAACCTCTTCCTCCTCCTTCTCCTCATGTCATCCTCCTCCCATTCTTCTCCTCTTCCTCCTCTACTGCTTTTCCTCCTCTCTTCCTCCTCCTCTTCCTCCTTTTCATCTTTCTCCTGTTACTCCACATCCTTCACTTCATTCTTTTCCTCTTCTTTATCTTTCTCCTTCTCTTCCTCCTTTTCTCTTCCCCCTCCTATTCCTGACTTTCCACCTGGTCCTCCTTCTCATCATGATCCTCATCTTCCTCCTCCTCCCCTTCCTCCTTCTGGTTCTCATCCTCCTCTTCCTCCTGTTGAAACTCCTTCCTCTGTCCATTGTCTTCTTGTTCCTCCTTCTCCTGTTCCTCTTTCCACTATTTCTTCTTTCCTTCATCCTCCTACTCTTCAGTAGTCTTCCTACTCCCTTATCTGTTCTGGTTCTTCCTCTGTTCCTCTTTCTCTTCCTCTCTCTTACCCTGTTCTTTCTGTTCCTGCTGCTCCTCCTCTTTTCCTCCCCCTCCTCCTGCTTTTCTGTTTTCTCCAGTTCCTCCTCATCCTGTTCCTCCTTCTTCTGTTCCTTCTCCTCCTGTTTCTCCTGTTTCTTCCTTCTCCTCTGCTTTCTCCTCTTTGTTTACCTTCTCGATCTTTTCCTCATCCTCATTCCTTCCCCTCTCTTCTATTTTTCCCATTCTTCCTCCTGTTCCTTCTTTTCCTCCTATTCCTTTTTCTCTTGTTCTTCTGGCTCTTCCTCCTCCTTCCTTCTATTTAACCTGTTCCTCCTCTGCCTCCTCTTCCCTTCTTTCTGTTCCTCCTTTTCCTTCGTCCCTCCTGTTCCTTCTTCTTCCCTTCCTCTCCTACTCTTCTTTTTTTCCTCCTTCTGTTCCTGCTGTTGCTTCTCATATTCTTGCTCCTCTGCCTCCTCCTGTTCTTGTCTTCCTGTATTTCCTTATCCTCCTCCTCTCCTCTTCCTTCTCTTCCTGTTCCTCCTCCTCTTGTTTGTCCTCCTTTCTTCCCTCTGTTCCTCCTGCTTTTTCTCTTTACATTCCTCATTCTCCTGTTGCCCCTCTTCCCTCTCTTCCTCCTCCTGTTTTCTCTTCTGCCTCCTCCTTTTCCTCCTGTTTCTCCTCACCCTTCTTCTCTTCCTCCTCATTCTGTTCTTCATTCTTCTCCTCCTCCTTTTCCTTCTCCTCCTTCTGTTTCTTCTGTTACTCTTGCTATTCCTGTTTCATTGTGGTCTTCCTCCTCCTCTTCCTCCTTATTCTTTTTCTCCTTATCCTCATATTTCTTCTCCTCCTTCTTTCCCTGGTTCTGTTCCTCCTATCTCTCCTCCTCATCCTGTTCCTGGGTATGTTCAACCTCATCCTCCTGTTTCTCCTCTTCCTCCTCTTGTTATTTCTCCTCCTCCTTTTCTTACTTCTGCTATTCCTCCTGTTCAACCTTTTTTTTTCTAATTTTTCTCCTGTTTCTCTTCCTCCTTCTGTTCCTGCTTCTACTGTTTATCCTGTTTTTTTCTCTTTCTGCACGTCCTTTTGCTCCTTCTCCTTTTCTTACTGTTCATATTTCTTCTCATGCTATATCTTCTTCTGTTGCTCCGCCTCTTCCTTCTCTTTTTCTTCCTGTTCCTTCTCCAGCTCCTCCAGCTCTTCCTTTTCCTCCTCCTCCTCCTTTTCCTCCTGCTGTATTCAAACAGTGCATCATCAGTCTTATACGAAGCAGGTGAATTTGTAATGCTACTGTGATTTCTCATGTGGTGGTTTTTGTTTTCACAACACGTGGTCAGGTTGACCTTGGCTTAGTCTGAGACCCACTGCAGTTTACAGTTTTTTTTTCTCTAAAGTGTTGTTGACTAGAGTTTCCCTATTCTTTGCTGAGTGGTTTCATCTTGCCTGATTTGATGCTTTAAATGTGTTCGTAATCTGTTTCTAAAATTGCACAGACTATTTTAACTTTTGAGATGACTTTAAATTCTAATCTGATTCTACAAATCTGCCATCTCTCACAGCTTGATGTCATCTACAAATTTAATGCTCTATAATTGAAATGCTTCATCCGTCCTTAATGAAAAAATTAAATGACACTAAGGAAGAATTAACAGGGTTTTGTGAAAGAAGCTAATGTCTTGCAGTTCTACTAGAGTTCCCAGAGGGAATCCACAATATGCAAAAGGTGGGGGGGTGGGGGGGGTGTGATTTCACATAATAAGTTTACAAGAACCTGTTGTGGATTAGGCTGCTCCGGCAACCAAACCCTACACAGTCGCTCACTCACCCTCCCCCAGCCCCAGGGATGAGGGAGAGAATTAAAGGAGAAATGGGAAACCCGTGGGTTGAGATAAGAACAATTTAATACAGATGAGTAATAGTGTAGATGCTCACCACCCTCTCTTATCCGCAGCCTGTCTCGTCCTGAAGCTGCAATCCCGGACGAACACGAGGCCCCAAAATAGAGAGGGAGAGAGAGATAGTACTCCGAGAGTGGGAGTACTGGAAGAGAGAGAAAAAAAAGGCAATAGAGCAAAAGCGCAGAAGTGCAAAAGAGCAAAAAGTGGTGAAAGAGCAAAAGTGCAAAAAGCCCTTCTTTCCATCTGTCCCTCACTTTTATACTGGGCATGACGCTGCATGATATGAAATACTAATTGGCCAGTTTGGCCCTCAATCTTAAGTTCCACCACAAATCACAAGGGGAATCGTGGCCCCCTTGTCCCAGCTATGCTCCCCCCTTATCCCGCCGTGCTTCTGCACTCCGGCATACTGAAAAGTCCTTGGAGTCTCACTTCCAACCACAAACACCAGCTTGCTATCAACATTCTTCTCAGAGCGAGCCTCTAAGTAAAACCAAAACACGGAGCTCTTCTAGCTGCTAAAAGAAGAGATGACTCTGTCCCAGCTAAAACCAGGACAAAACCTTGTCAGAGTCCCCACAAAACACTAAGAAAAAGATGAAAAGGAAAATCCTCTCATATATGGTAACAATGTAGAAGCTAGGAAACCAAGGGTAGGGAATAAGGTGTTTTTTTCAGAAGGAAGGAGACCATCCCAGCAATCAAACAAAGATCTGTGCCGAATTTTTGCTGTTTAACATATTCCTATGATGTGGAAGAGGAAATGCAAAAACAAGGCTGAATAATGAAGTTTACTGATAATAAAATATCTTCGGAGAATCAGAGCAGAAAGTAACTGAGAAGAGTTGAAGAATGGCATCACTATCTCAAGTGGGTTTAGCAGTAATAAATGATGGGCAAAATTCTGCATCAATAAATGCCAAGTACTGTGCATGGGAAAAGGGCAGACTTAATGATACACCTATCCAGTTATAAGATTTAACTTAGCCATTATCTCTCAAGAAGAACCTTAGAGCCACTTGGGGCAGTTATATGTAAACACAAGATCAATACTTAACAGCAGTCAAAAAGGAAAACAGAGCATTAAGAAGTATTAGAGGTTAAATCAAGAACAGAGCAGCAAATACCGTTCTGCCACCATATAGATCTTTTGCACAGCTTCATCTAATTACAAAACCTAATCTGATCTAATCTCAAAAATATCAGAAAATAAATCTTCATTTCAGAGGGCTATTGCAGAACTTGAAGAGGTACAGTGAAGGGTGCCTTGGCTGGTCAGTGTTGCAGAACAGCTCCTGGGGGAGGAAAAGATAAATAGATTAGGATTCCTTGAGCCTAAAAAACAAAGGGCTAGGGGAAAAAGTGGAACATGAATGACAACAAAAAAGATGAACAGCTAATTAACTGTTTTGATGAACATACAATTTGGGAGACATCCAGTTAAATTTACAAGTAATAGCTGTACTAAAAGAAAATGAAGTCCTTTTCCCCCAGAGCATAATTGAAGTGTAGGCAATTAAGGTCACAGACTGCAATGACTGTAAAAACAGTGAAATATCAAAGACAAAAAAAAAAAAGCACAATATTTTTCCCACACATTGCAACGTGTGATCCCATGTTAATATGAATTACTCATATGAAAGCTGACCATTACACAAACATTAACATAACTCAAACCTTAAAGTACAGCACTGCTCAAAAGGAAAGAAAAAGAAGTTGTATTTTTTTATATCAATTTCATAACTTGTTCCAGAGGGCAACTCTCTTGTTTGTGCAGAGCTCCAGGAAAGTCTCTTTTTCCTTTTTAAGTGTAGATAGAGCTAATAAGCCAAGACATGTATTACCAGCTAAACTGAGAGTAATGGCTGTCCTCAAGCCACAAATTATTTTCCCTTCAGGTGGTCAGTTGTTCTTGCATAATTTGTCTTGCAGCAAGCTGTTCAGAGAGCACTGGGTATATGCCAGCTCTCATTCAGTTTTCTGTTCTTCATTGGAAACAGAATTGTATTGCCTTCATCAGCAAAAAAACATTATCAATCATGTCTCCTCCTCTGGATGGCTGGAATCAGTGGCTTCCCTTCTGGGATTTAGCTGTCCCTTTGTTTTTTGCTATTATTACAGTTCACATGAGGAGAAAGATAAAAAAGCTATGATCATAATTAGGAGAGAAAGAGCTGTGGTAACCAGGCTGACGAGTGCTTTGCATTTGGGGCAAACATTTACTATTTTACAGTCCTCTCCCAACTTCAGTATAATGTTGCAGCAGTTGCAAGTTCTATCTGATTAACTCTGTTATCTGATTTTTATATCAGTAACAGTTGCGGTCTCTTTGAAGTCCCTGCTTAGATTGAGGAATGCATTAAAATGAATACTATTTCTTTTATCTACCCTTGTGAGAAACAGAGCAATGGAGAAAAGATGTTTCCTTTTATTTGTCACTATTGTAGGACAGGAGGTTTCTCAATTGATGAAAGAAATAGTCATGATGTCAGTTGGCCTACTTAGACAAGAGAAAGACATGAAACAGAATTTCAACCACCACACCTCCTGCCTTCTACTTATTTGTCACATTAAAAGAAAAACTCCTAGGAGCAGGAATGGAAAGTAGTGTGGAACTAGTTGGAAAAGCTGTACATAGCCATGGTTGGAGTGATTTCTTTCTTTACTGAGTCACAAAGCACTGAATAATACTGGGCTACTGCTTCTGAGATGTTTGTGTCATGATCAATGAGAAAGACACAGGCCACAACAAATATATGCAGTTTGGGTGTGGTTTTACTAACAGTGCCCATTTCCTTTCATTCATTCCTTTCAGTTCCCATTCCTAACATGCAACCAGAGTGAGCCCATGGTTTGTAGAGTATGTTGGGAGTATTGCTCTCAACCCGGAAGCACTGGTCTCAGTTGGGGCAGTTCACTACAACGTTAACAGAAAGTTGTCAGTGTAAGATTTAAATTTGCAAAGCACAAATGCAGCTGAGATTTTGTGATTACAGTAAGTTGGCCAGGTCTGCAGCAAAATGCAGCCAACAAATCCTTATGTTGACTTAATTTTCCAGCTTACATCCACTTTAGTCTCCCAGTCCACTCTCTTTCTCATCCTGATTTGGTGTTACAAATTTCATCCTTAGTTACGTTTAACACTGTGCTGCCTCTGCCAAAGGACGCCAGACACTAGGTGAATCCCCAGTAACTCAGATACACTTGAGGAGAAGCAAACAACTGTTTTAGGCTCCACCATGCACACAAAGCCAGAGGACCTGGGAGGGTGGCAGCCAGAGGTTTTGGGCATGCCGCAAGCTTCAGAGTGCCCGAATCTTGATAACTGCCTTATGCTCTGTCCCCAGAGAAACAGCAAATGTTGAGACAATCTGAATGACCATGTCGATTTTCAAGATCTTAGTGTAGCTGACCTTTTAAATAGACAGCAATTCACCATCTTAGCTGAGCTGGTACACTGCTATAATTCTTTTAAAAATAAATAGCAGCTGAAGAATACTGAGACTTGACTGGCTTCACAGTCAGCTAACAGTAAAGGCTGCTGGATCATTAATCTTCTGGGTTTCACAAAGTCTATTGCTGCTGGCTAACTTGTCATTTAAGGGCCCTAGGCCCAATAGCCCTCTGGTGAGGAAATTCACTTAGCTTCCTGGGAGAAGAAATGAATCCCAGATCCCACCATTGACGGCTGCAGGTGAAAGAGAGGACTGCAAGAACATGAAGAGCATAAAGAGGTAAAGGTAGGGGCCAGGCGAAGAGATGGAAATTAATTTCAACTGGGAAAAACTGGACTAAAGGACAAGGTTCTTCTCAGCAGCAGTGCAGAAGCCTTGATGGGAATATTTACAGTAGAGACATGCAAAAGCAGAGATGTAAGGGAGCAGCACTGTCAGTACTAGCCTTTGGCAAGCTGCACCTTCAGGAAGCTCTGACACCAGCTGCTGGAGCGGGAGGTTGCCCAAGACAACGGGACCTGTGCTAAGAGGACTCCACCATTCGACTTTGGACAGCTGTTTGCCTGTTTTCACTTATGTTGAACTGTGGTTCGGAGTGACAGAAGGGAGACAAAATAAGGGGGTTGGAGTGAGGAACATAAGAAGTAGAAAATGGCAGTACTCAACTGGTACAAACGTTTGCCATCTGGTTTTATTAGGTTTATAATGTGTCCAGTCTACAAGCCCCAAATCTTCTCACAAAATACATTTGCAGACAGTTTGCAGGCAGAGAGCACGACTAGATACAACTGCTTTTTAGGTGGATCTAGTTTTCTGGTATCCAAATGACTTACTTTCAGAGCTGTTAGACTTCACATGAATTTCTGGTCTAACTTCAGCAGTAGCAGCCAAGACCCTCATCTCCATTTCAGGCCCACAGAAGCATCTCCAAGTTACGCTACGATGCTCCAGCTCAGAGTATGTATGTATTGGCACTGGATTCTTCCATATGCAAAGAAAACTTAGGTTTAAATGGCCTTAAATCTGATATAGACTATCAGCGTAGGGTAAAATAGCATGACCTGCTAAAGTGTCTAAGCCACTATCTATCTCAGGAGCAGTGGAAGTGGTTCAGCTCTTACTATACTGAGGAAAAACTACTAAGCACTCAGGAAATAACTTTCCTTATGCCTTTATCCTGACTATTTGTTGTGTCCCCATATGTCCCATCACCTACTATCTTTTGTGTGTCTTTTAAAGCTCAGTATTTTGGTGTCTCTTACTTTTCCCTACCATTTGGGTGCTTGGCTAACATTTTTTACCCATAGTAGTGTATTGTCACTCACTTCTGATAAGAAATATGAAAGTGAAAGCAACATTCTGCTCTTGAGGAATAAGACCAGAAGAGTACTAAATAAAACAAAACCTAAACATACTCACACACTTCAGTAAGAGAAAGCTGAAATCTCCAAAGTTCAAACAGAAAACGATTGCCATAAGCTAATTATATTTTAACTAGTGATACACTAGGCAGTAATATACTTAACTGGAAATGTGACTTGAAAACTTACGTGTGTGTATATATACATATATGCGTATTTTACACTTGTATTTATACAGGTGTAGGTAGTGCAGAGCTTGAAAAGGAACTTAACTACAAATTTAAAATATATGCTAAAAAGCTTTTTTCTCTAATCCACAGAAAATAAGCATCTCTGTTGGTTACATTACATGCCAGGCACAGTTCCTTTCTGAAGATGACAGAGTTTTCAACAACTTTGAGAAGTTCTAACAGCTTTGAGAAAGTTCCATGTTTTACCAGTTCCAAAAGTACTTTAAGAAACTTCAGCTTTCATGCTGATTTCACACTTTCAGCTGTATGCTGTTGTAATAAGGCTGACTCCAGAGGTGAATTATAGCTCACAGACACCAATTTTTTTTTTTATTTTTCAAAAATGAAAAAGAATAAAACAAATGAACAGGAATTCAAAAATTCAGAGTCAAGCCTGCTTCTTTAGTAAAGTCTAAGTTTCATCTGTAATCTTTTTGTTCGTAATATGTAATGTTGCTGGAGTTTGTTCTCAGTTTGCTGTTAGAATTCATAAGCACAATGCAGAAACAAATTTATTATTCACTATGATGTATTACTAGAGGTTGCCCTTAAGATCTCAATGGCTTAGATAACATCATCTCAAGATTTACACAGTATTCCCTATACATCACACAGAGAATACTGAAAAGAAGATATGACTATTTTATTTCAGTAACCAAAGTGTCCTTGTAGGGTCATACAGAGAAGCCCCACCTCTGTAGTTAGGATCCTGAAAGCCCAAAATGCAAGTAAATTCTGGGAGGTAAAGCAGAGAAAAGGAAGAATGATCAAATAAAACAATTGGAGCAGCAGCAGGCATACATCTGTTGTTGCTGGGTTTAAGAATAGCGAAGATCAAGCTTGCATAAGAGCAAAATTTAAGGAAGTCAGCACCAGTAAAAGTTCAGAAGATACACGACAGGAAAGGCAGGAGGAGAAGGGGAAAGACAAAGTTCCCAAGATAAGGAGAAAAGGCAGCCTTTGTACCCCTGGAGCACTGGCTGTAAGCAGCCCACATGGCTGTTTCTGCTCCATGACAGCCAGTTTGACCCGTCCCCGAAGCAGGAAAAGGGAATTTTGCTGTTGCGAGGGACTGCCACTCCCTCCTTCTCCCCAGTTCCTCAAGTGATGCTGCCTAAGCTGTGGAAGAGATTTTAAAGGTGACCTTTTGTGGCACACAGCACCGAACGGTTAAACTTGCCTCTGCATCACGATCACCAGTTGTAATGGCTGGCCAGGGACAACAGCATCACAGGCAGAGGTGAAATGATCATGTAAGAGGTTTTGAATTATTATAATTCACATTTTCAGTCTGTCGCAGAGACTGGAAGAGCTGGATTCAGGCTAAATCCATAAATACCCTTGGCAGAGGATAATGAGAAAGAGCTCCTCATGAAAAGTATTTTACAGCTTCTGCCTCTTTCGTGAAAAACAACATATGAAATGACAGGTATGAGACTTAACAAGACAGTGTCATCCCTGGGGTAGATGCACAGGCATGGGAATTAAGAGATTTCTTTCTTGTCCAGTCATGTATTTGCTCTACGACCACAGTCAGCACAACTGTTTTGTCGTGTTTCACTTAACCTCTCCATAAAAGAGGAAATTGCAGGCACAGCTCACTGCATGGTCAAGCTAATCTCCTTAATATTTGTAAAGCCGAGAGGGCACAAGGCAATATCAAACTGCAGGGTATATATTATGTAAACTAACTCAGGAGTTCTTTGATAAATCTGTCTTACTAAATGAATTTCTGTGCTTGAGCAATGTTACTAGTTATTTGCAATTCCCCCGGAATATGTAATGTGTTTATATGGAAACCAAATCTTTGCATTACATCATTGCCAAGAAAAAACAAAATATACATTTATTGCAGAAAATGCATGTAAAAAATTAAATAAATCAAATAATACCTACGTGCAAGTGAGGACTTTAGACAACCTGAAGTATCACTTCTTTCAGTGACGCATTTGGAGCTGCATAACCTTGAGTCTAAATTTGTGCATAGCAACAGAAGTGAATTTGACAGTCAGCTGTAAGTATTTGCATTCTGTGCTGTTCACTTTTTAAAACTTAAATGTCTTGCTTTTACCACTCATCTGATATAAAAGTAACTTTTATAGGAGAAAATCTGGGGATTGATCCTTGTCACCCTTGCACAGCAAGGAAAGAGAGTGCTTGAGCACAAATAGTGTCTCAGGGGCAGAAATTAGACTTTACAAAAAAAGATAAGCGGAGGAGAAAGAAACACTCCCTGTTCTCCTTTTGACTTTCTGCACTTACTGGTGTACCATCTGACCCCATTGGTAGATTGTCTCTGCAAAGAGGACAAAGATAGCTGTCCTCATTTCTGGAGCGGTCTCCTGTTATGCCGTGTTACAGCATCTTTCAACCACCGCACCGGGCCCATGGTCACCTGGAGGTCTGAGTACCACTCCAGTTGCGTACGTGAAAAGCAACTAAGAAAAGCAATCCGTTGCTCTGAATTCACTTGACTGCTGTCTGCACCTCAGATGGAAAATTTTCAAGGGTGTGCAGTCAGGAGGATGCTGTGTCACAGCCCCGAGTGGCGTGAGAGAGCACTGCCGTTGCAGGGCAGAGCACACAAGCGTGGGAACCTGCAGAAACGAGCTGCTGCTCAAACATCGGCTTCCTCCATTTCCCTGCTCCACTGCCCGAGGCTGCTCCGCAGGCTGGGCTGGGCTGGGCTGGGCTGGGCTGCTCGGCTGCTGCTCTGTGACCAAGAGGGGGCAAAGAGAACGGGTGTATTTAGGACAGAGCGCATCGTTCCCTCCTGCCCCACACATTCAAGCCCCACTGCTAACACACAGGGGCTGTGCACAGATTCAGCCCCCCGACACACACACAGCCCTCCCATGGCCAGGTGGCAACAGCCCTTACAAAGCATGTGCAGATCTCAGCAGGAGGCAGCACACCGAAACCTCACTCGAGCCCTGGGAAATCTTCCCTCTGTGGCTGTCCCAGCAGCGCACTGACCTGCCAAAATCAGTTAGACTAAATGGAGGGATTCTCCATCACCACCTTTTTTTCCTACTTTGGTTTGTGTCACAGACTTAATTCTCATCCAGGAGGAAGGATGCTCTGGCCATCACTAATGCTCCCCTCTCAATGGACGTGTCGACTGATCTTCCCCATGTCAGCCAGGCTAGTTTCATGTCAGGCACCTACTGAGGAAGCCCACCCTGACAGAAGAAGGACAGAGGCTGCTGATAGACTGCAGGGCTTCCTGGGGTTCCACCGTTCAGACTTGGGTTGCGAAAGCTGAAATCCTGCAGCATGAAACTCAGAAAAATATTACCACCACCACACAAACACACACACAAACACACACACACACACACACACACACACACACAAACAAAACTCAGCAAATTGCACAGAGGATATGCAGAACACGGAGTCGGGTTTTCATTTGTTTCTTTTTAAACACTCTAGCATCAAATCTTATACCAAGAAAACACTTTGGGCACACAATGGACATAAGGAAACGCAGGGTACCAGTTCAAATGAAACAGGCTAATTATGGGTTTTGTTAATCATTTACTGTTAGCACAAGTTAAATTGTCAAACCTAAATTTTTTCTCTTACTTATGGAAAAAATCCCAAGTAACTGGAGAGTGAAAGTACACATAAATCTTTTAGATCCCATATGGATTTTGTTGTTAAAAAGAAAAGATGAAAACACATCTTTTTCTTCCTTGAGAAGATAGTGTCAAGAACAAACCTATCATTAAAAATACTAGCAGCAGACTGGGGATCTCCCCAATCAGCATCATGTGTCTTCCAGGCGAGAGGAAAACTCCCTGCAAGGCAGACAGGGAGTTTGAATTATTAAAGCTGAAGGAATAATCTACTCAGACTGATCAGACCAGGGCTCTCTCGAGAGCTGATGGGGTTTTTCCACTGGCAGGCAGACTACATCATACGTGAGCTGCATTTAAAGCAGTCACCAGCCTGTTTCTGTATTGCTTTCTCAAGCAGAATTTCTATTACTGTGTTTCCCCCTCCCCCCCCCAAAAAAACACCACTCCACCACCCCTCTGCTATTAGAGATGATCAAAAATCAAATGAGAAAATAAGATTAGATTCTCTTGAGAATAAAACGTAATTTCCCTATCACTTCATTGATTCCACAGGAGGAATTTTTTTTTAATTATAAATAATCGCACCTACAAGCACATAATGCAGCAAAATGAAAATCTATGGGCACAGGGTTTCCCAGGCAACCTCTTATCAATTGTCTGTTTCTAGGTGATACTGTTTGCTGCACCAGAAAATCTTGAACAGCCTCATCTGTCGCAGACTGAAAGAAGGGGGGGAGGCAGAGGGAATCACCCCAACAAGAGGTTCATTCATTGAATATGCGAATGCTATATGATTATTTTGATCTCTAAGAATAATTTTTGAGCTGTCTGCATGCAAATGCCAGTTGTAAAGTAGCACATTTAAGCATGAAAGCTTAAATATTAAAAAAGAATATTTTCAATTTCCTACAGAAAATGTATGTTATATCTTAAAAAAAAAAGTTTCCTGGCCTCCCTGTGAAATATTTCTGGCTTCTTTCATAATTCAGTTGTCACTCACGTTTAATATGACTTCCACCTCATGAGGTTTGACAAGAAGAAATTCCAATCACACTGCAGACTCACAGATAAATATTCGCTTGAATTGGAAACTGCCTCCAAGAGCCAGACACCAGGGAAAGCTACGCTGACGTACCACCAGTCTCTTCTCTGCATGTCAGCTGCTTTGTTTCTAAGTTCTCCAAGATGGGGCACAGGAAGATGCTGAGGACTGTGCTGTCACCTACTCTGCCTGGTGTTATCACGAAGGGCCGGAAGCCCCAACATAGCCGAAAGCTTATGTTTTGAAAAAGTATTTGCATAGCACAGAGGTGCCTATCTGTGTTCAGGAAACAAATTGAAAGCCTGCAATTACTAAACTCAAAGGATTTTCAGGTAGCAAGAACACTGCCAGCCATTAGATTTCCCTCCTCACTGTCAAACTTGCAATAAAAACTCTCTTGTAATTTCCTGCAGAAGACGCATTTCCCCCTCATCTTCCCTGCCAGCTCGGTTCCCTTTCCCTGCCGTTTCCTTCCCCTGCCCTTTTCTGCCTACTCGTCTAGTTGAAAAAATGCCATTTAGGTCACTCCTGCCAAGGTAGGAAAAGGGAACAAGCCAGTGACCTAATATCCATGCAGTCACCAAGAGATCATGAGCATAATTCAGGAGCCATTTTTCACCTCCTATCCTGCTGCACTAGCCACTCCAGTCCCTCAACTACAAAGAGGAGGAACATCATGTTGTCTTTTTCTCCCTTTACGTTCCCTTGAGACGATGATGAAAAACTGCCCTGCATCTCGCTGCGTACACACAGAAGGAGACAAATCCTTGGTATTGTCACCTCATACGGCAAAGCTGTTGCAGCCTGTCGTCATGGGCACACCACTTTCTGGATTCATCCCTAATGTGATTTAGATTGGAGTTACAGGGAAACACGAGGTCGGGAACCTGGAGATCACTGATAATTAGCAAGGAGGTAAGGGAAAAAATTGATGCCCATAAAATGAAAAAGTCAAAAGCTGACTTCGTGCTTTGATTGTTGAACAGACAAGCATCACCTGGACACCTTCAGTTACACTTCTATACTTTTCCTGCAGCTTGATTCCAAATTTTACAATTAAGTCATGAGGTTAAAACTAGACAGAAAGGAAACGTGACCCAGCTTTGGTAACAACAATAACTGGTAAACAGCAAGTAAAATAGAACGTGCACCAGTGATAGCTTACAACAACTCAGTGAGATAGAAATTTTCAGACTCCCAGAATAAAACCTAGTAACAGTTATTAAAAAATTACAAAAGGAGATTGATTTCCTTTGGTATCCATGCCAAAAAATATGATGCAATTTAGTCCAATTGTTTACTTTTGTTGGCAATAAGTAAACATCAGAACACACACAGATAACGAATGTTTTGCAAATAAATTGAAGCAGAAGACAAAGAAAATCCTTTAGGTCCCATCCACAAGAGCAGTGAGAGGATTGCCCAGCATTACTGTTTCACTTCCAAGGATCATCTCCTCCAAGTTCAAAGGCACTGCATCCCCAAAAGGAAGAAATTAGGCAAAAACCCCAGGAGACCTATATGGGTAAACAAAGAACTCCTGGCTAAAAGCAAATACAAAAGGGGAATACACAAAGCATGGAAGCAGGGGCTGGTAACCTGGGATGAGTACAAGGAAGTTGCTCGTGTACTCAGAGACCAGGTTAGAAAAGCTAAGGCCCTGACAGAGTCAAATCTGGCCAGCGATATTAGAAATAACAGAAAAGGATTTTATAGGTATGTGAGAGAAAAAAGGAAAACGAGAGAGAATGTGGGGCCTCTCCAGAAGGGTATAGGTGACCTGGTTACTGAGGACATGGAGAAGGCTGAAATATTCAACAACTTTTTGCCTCAGTCTTCACTGGCAACCACTCGAATCACACCACCCAAATCACAGAGGATATTGGCTGGGTCTGGGAGAGTGAAGAACCACCCAGGGTAGGAGTAGGTCAGGTCCAGGAACACCTAGAGAACCTGAAGGTGCATAAGTCCATGGGACCTCATGAGATACATCCACTGATCCTGAAGGAACTGGCAGCTGAAGCTGCTAGGCCACTAGCCATAATATTTGAGAGGGCCTGGCAGCCTGGTGAGGTTCCTACAGATTGGAAAAGGGCCAACATAACCCCCACCTTTAAAAAAGGGATCAAGGACAACACCAGGAAACTACAGACCAGTCAGCCTTACCTCTGTGCCAGGTAAAATCATGGAACAGATTCTCCTGGTAGCTGTACTAAGGCACATAAAAAATAACCAAGGGGTTGGTGACAGCCAGCATGGCTTCACTAGGGGCAAGTCGTGCCTGACTAGTTTAGTGGCCTTCTACGACAAAGCTACAGCACTGGTTGACGTGGGTAAAGCAACGGATGTCGTTTTCCTGGACTTGTGCAAGGCGTTCAACACTGTCCCACATGACGTCCTTGTCTCTAAAATGGAGAGACACGGATTTGACAGATGGACCACTCGGTGGATAAAGAACTGGCTGGATGGTCGCACTCAAAGAGTTGTGGTCAATGGTGCGAGGTCTACGTGGAGACCAGTGTCAAACAGTGTCCCTCAGGGGTCTGTTCTGGGTTCAGTGCTGTTCAACATCTTTCTCAGCGACATGGATGACAGCATTGAGTGCACCCTCAGTAAGTTTGCAGATGACACCAAGTTGTGTGGTGCTGTGGACTCACTTGAGGGAAGAGATGCCATCCAGAGGGACCTTGATAGGCTTGAGAAATGGGCCAGTGCTAACTGCATGGGATTCAACAAGTCAAAATGCAAGGTCCTTCACCTGGTTCGGACCAATCCTAGGCACAAACACAAACTGGGCACAGAGTGGGTTGAGAGTAGCCCTGAAGAGAAGGATTTGGGGGTGTTTATAGATGAGAAGCTCAACATGAGCCGGCAGTGCGCTCATGCGGCCCAGAAGGCCAACCGCATCCTGGGATGTATCAAGAGAAGTGTGGTCAGCAGGTCAATAGAGGCGATTCTCCCCCTTTACACTACTCTTGTGAGACCCCCTCTTGAATACTGCGTCCGGTTCTGTTGTCCCCACCATAAGAGAGACATAGATCTGTTGGAGCGTGTTCAGAGGAGGGCCACAAAGATGATCCAGGGGCTGGAGCACCTCTGCTACGAGGACAGGTTGCGGGAGCTGGGATTGTTCAGCCTTGAAAAGAGAAGACTTTGGGGGGACCTAATAATTGCCTTCCAATACCTGAAGGGAACCTACAGGAAGGCTGGGGAGGGACTTTTTACTAGAGTGTCCACTGATAGGACAAGGGGAAATGAGTTTAAGTTGAAGGAGAAGAGATTTAGATTAGATCTTAGGAAGAAACTCTTCAGTACAAGGGTGGTTAGACTTTGGAATAAATTGCCCAGAGAAGTTGTGGATGCCCCCTCCCTGGAGGTGTTCAAGGCCAGGTTGGACAGAGCCTTGAGTAGCCTGATCTAGTTGAGAGGAGTCCCTGCCCATGACAGGGAGGTTGGATTAGATGATCTCTAAGGTCCCTTCTAGCCTATGCCATTCTATGATTCTATGATTCTATGATTTAGTCCCCTTCACGAGACAGCTAACGAACCCTGACCTTGATCAGTTTTTATAGTAGAGTGTTGTCTTCAGATGGGAGAGCATCCTACCAGAACCTCTTTGTTATTGCTTAGCTTGCGACAGGCTGGCCAGCCAGTTTCTCATGGACGTAAAGCACTCAATGGAAAAGAGAGTGTGTATGGTCAATTTGAGTTTAATCACTGCAGTATCACAGGCACCACTTCTAACTGAAAAACATCGCCTTCACAGGAGTACTTTAGCACAGAAAAATCCTCACCAGCATCAATTCCCTGCCACTGACACGAAGCAAAATCTCTACAGGAGTCCCTTACATGACATGGCGGCAGAGAGCAACACAACACAGTCATTTTTCAATTTTATAATGATATACACAGAATACATTAGCACTTCTCTCTTTTCCAGACCTTCAACATAACTCATTCTGTAATAAGAAGAAATTTTGAAAGTTTTAGGAAAACCCCTCAACTCTTTGCTGCAGTTTTATTTATGTTTTTCTCCACGATACTTGTCGCCGTGCAGAGAAGCCTCAGCTCTCTTGGATTAAAGCCCTTCACTGTCACCTGCCTTCACTGTTACCTACTGGCTGCTGGGTAATACAGAGCTTAGACCCAATTAAACTCATTGCTGAAGAAATCAAAACTAGAAGCCTTTTTTCTCAAGAAAATGAGGGGAAAAAATCTTGAGATGCAGCCCATGATCTTGCCAATATCACTCTCCCTTTGTAAAAACTTTTATTAGCTTATTCAAAAAAACTTACACAACATTATCTCATTACAGCTGAATAATCTTCAGTCTTCTTTAAATAATTTGCCTGTATATACAGATGGCCATAATCTTTAAAAGCACTCTATTAATTACCTCAACTAGATGTGCAAAACATAACAGATGATTGAGAAGTTCGAGGAAGGAGCGAGTGGCTCACGGGTGCAGCAGCAAACAGTTTTTGATGTGCAGAACCTTTGTATCACCGGTTCAGAGATGGCCAGTATCAAAGGATGGAGAGGCAGCACCATTTGACAGCAGCTACATGAAATGGCATGGGATTAATGGGTGTCTCCCTGCCAAACTCAAAGAGAGTGCTCTCCTCAAGCTCAAAATCCGGCAGCTGTAAGGTGTAGTACAAGGTTTCTGCTCCCAGCAAGCAAAGAGCCTATGCTACCCTCTCGTTGTATTTGTGATTTTTCACCAAGTTAGAGGACTTGCAGACGGTTCCACAAACCTGCTGCAGGCAATGAGCTCTGCTGTAGGCACAGGTCTGCCTCCTGCAACCGGGAATCCCAGGACTGCCCTGCAGCCGCAGGCTCCCGACACTGCTTCACTGGGATCGGCACCACGATAATGGCTTAGCTGCCCAGATATCTCCACAGGGGTTTTATGAATAAGAAACCTCTGAATTAGAAAAAAGTAAATAAAATAACTGTTATGATAATCCCATCGTTCCAGCAGTAGCATAAAAAGAGCTTTACGACTGATTTTTCAGCAGTGGTTTTACCCGGTATAGCCTGAAGAGATGGAACCAAAAGCAGTTACCTGTGCACAAACCCAGCATTAGAGTGTTCTTAATGGCTGTTTCCACTTCTGAAGTTCACTGAATGACCAAAATTTCCTCTCCCTCTAAAACAGGATCAGTTAAGTTTTGACAGCTTGGATGGCATTCTGAATACATCAGCACCATGGGTAACAGGCTTCAACGTTTTATTACCTTGCAATAAAACCTGAGCAATATTGATACTATGGAGACCTACTCTGCTAGGGTAGGAGAGAAGCAGAGCTGCTTTACTGAGTGCAAGAGCAGGATCCTCAAAGCTTAAATTGTGGGTTTTTCCTAATGCTTCACAATAAAGGAAAAACTGGCATAATTATATACATTAAAAATGAGCTTTCTATCAAGGGTAAACAAAATGAACCTAAAATATTATCATAACTACAGCTGATCTGCATTCATTTTAGATGTGGAATCTGCAGGGTTACTAAGTGGCAGCATTAAAAAGCTGTAAAACTAAAAAGTTATTACAGAATTCAGTCTCTTACAGAGGCAGCACAATTTTCGTATGTAAATATGAATCGTTCTCTCAACCAAAACCTACTTTTTCATGCAAAAAGCACAGCTGAAAGCCTATTTTTTCCAGAAAATATGACAGATTCTCCTTATGAATGAGGATATTTCAAAGGTTATTAGGGCTTTCAAAAGGACTTAATGCTATCAGCCTGTGGATTTAAAATGTTTACTTGCAAGGGGAATGTGTTAGAAAGTGCTGTTTCACTTTCTTATTAAATATTTTTTCTGGTTAATTAAAAAAATGAGATGGATAGCCACAGACTCCTGCTAAACCCTCCTCTTGCCAGCAATGCTAGGGCCTTGTCTGCCAGACACGACAACCCCAGGTAGGCTGAGAGACAAGCCTACTCCTCCCCTGTTTGATACGACCCTGTACTTGGCTTTCAAATGAGAGCATGAAACTAGAAATAAGTGTAACACACACAGACATCTTTATAGGAGGGCCCTGCCATTTCTCCAGCAGTTTCCTAAGATTTCAGTGTTATAGTGGTGGGATGTTTTTGCCTCTCTTACCAGCCTCTCATCTTTGAGATGTGGTCAGCAACAGAATCTTGGTATTTGCCACTCTGGAAAAAGTCTTCCCTTTGCATCCTGGTTTGACATGGCATAAGCAAGAGACGAAACCTTCAGCTGGGGCAGTGAGAGCTGTGAAGGTGCACAGGGTGCATGTTTCCTGGTGTGAAAAAGCAAACTCACATGGTGTGGTTTGATTTTTACCCAGAAGCCACCTCCGTATCAGGGGGCATCATCAGTACCCACAGCGATGCTGACACAGTGATGCTGGCACAGTGATGCTGGAGTAGCTATGACATTTTAAAAGGACAAAGGTAGAATTTAAAAGTTCATCAGATGAAAATCTGAAGTCACTAATGTCTCTCTTAATTTCTTGATTGCTGCCAGTAAGTAAGCAAGAAGCTCCTCTAAATGGCCTGGTCTACAGCAGAGAAGGTTAACGAACCCTCACAGGACAGATGCAGCTTACACAGCAAGACTGCTTGTGCTGACACAGCTTATTACTACTGCCACAAATGAAATAACCTATATTGACTTGTTTGTCAAAATGAGTTGCATTTGCACTAAGTATTTGCTCTGATGGTATAAAAATGCTGATTGTTGTGGTTTTTTACCCCACCACCCTCACAGACATCACTAGACTTGAAAAAGCTCTTTGCACCTACCTGTCCCAATGCCTTTCCCTCTCCCTTCTCTGTTGTCTGCATTTCAAAAACTGACTCTGTTGTTCATAAGGTCAGTGAATAGCCATATTTCTGCATATATCCTTAAGCATTTGTAGTTTATTGCCCTTAACAATGCTTTCTTGGGGAGCATTTTTTAGTGGTAGAGATGAGGGAGGAGCATTATTTTTTATTCTTATTTATTGAGACCCCAGAAATGAATTTTGGAGTGCAATTCTCAGGAACAGACTCCGGGTGGATAATTTTGGTGGTACTGTTTGGCATGCACACAATTCCCAAAAGACATGTAGGAACTTCTAGACAGGTTGCTGTGGACTCAGGAGAATATTTATTTGTCACCCTGCCTGTCTAAGTCCAAAACCTGGTACTCATAGATTAAAATTTCTGATAACCTACAAGATCAAGGATGACTATCCAGAAGCTTCTTATATTATTTCATTGCTTCCAGGTTTTTTTCTCCTCTCTCTTAATCTATATTAAGGAGATTGCAAAGACAAATAACTTCGCAGATGTAGGAATGGTAACCAGTCTAAGGAAAATTCTATTTGCTGGGAAAGAAGAAGCAGGCTAGGGAGAAGAACGTGTCAAAGGGCAGATAGAACTGAATTCACTTATTTTAGCACACAGATGCTCTGCATTCCCTTGCAAGTTTCATAACATAAGCTGCAAGCAGCACCTGCAAGAGAAAAATGAACTGAGGGTGTCTTTTCAGCTTCTTTTTAATACATAGGCAAAGACCAAGACTTGCATTATACTTTGGAAATGCAAATTCTACCCATCTGATCAAAACTTTGGGAGACAGCTGGAAACTCAATAACTATGATAAAAATGAAGCGGTGTTAACAACTGTTTGAAAATTAAGCTTAATAAGCATTATGAAGAGATGGTTCTTCTGAAAGTCCAAGTCCCCTGCATGTTATTCCCTGTGATATAGACAACTAAATATATTTAGTTGTTAATGTACTTGTATAAATAAGTCCCTTTATTTAAGGGAGAAAACCATCCTGGTTTTGAAGAACACTTTTGTACCTCCTTAAACATCACGGAAGCATAAATCAGAGCAAATACATTGATCAAAACAGAAACTTAGCATAACCATATGTCAAGCTAAGTACTTTCTTTACTCCCTTCTGTAAACTGGGTCCAAGCATATTTTTAAACACTAGCTTTGAGAATGCAATATCAGATGTCACCAACCTTCCCAAGGTCTTCACAACAATAGTGTTAACTGCCTGATGATGGAGGATGTAATTATTCACATATCTCTCTCCTTACTCCCAGTTAGATTCAGGTCCGTAACAAATCACTTGTCAGTTTGAATTAAATCAACTAGCAAGAGCATTTTTCCTTGTTACGGCGTAAAGAAAAAAACTAGAATAATTAAAGAATAGTGATCTCTATGTTCTATGGTCTTTTTGTCCTTTATTCATGAATCTACACTTCCTACGTTTTAAGCTTTTCTCGACAGAACATCACCACCTAGTGACTGTCAATGTTTATGAGAGCTTCCAGAAACCAAATTAGCAGACCTTGAAAAGAGAAGGCTGATAGGAATAAAAAAAAAAGAAAATTAGAGAGGGCAACAACCTTTTTTGTTATTTACATTGGAAAAATTTCCTACGCAAGCTGAAAGAAGACATTTTGTCCCCGATACTTTCATTGCCTAGAAGTACATCGAAGATTTTTAAAGGTTGATTAAATGATTAACAGTTAACTAACAATATTTATCATCTTACGTAAGAAAAGATAGGCTTTTACCTCAATTAGCTCAGCAATATCAGACATAATTAGAAATAAATTAAAACGTAAAATATTAAGAAGGAGGAAATTCAGACAATGTTAGGAAAACCTTCCCAGCAGTAAGACCTATTAACAGGAGATACAGTGTCTTGATTCCATGTCGTATTTTAAAACCAGGCTCTGGAATTCAAGCCCATATTTACGCCCACTGCATATAGTTCAATAGATATTGTCTTTCTCAGATTATTTTTTGGCTCTGAGTTATCTAAGAATCAAGATAGAGATTTCATTTGTAGGTAAAGTTCTCCCAGATAAATCACATATTATCACAACCATTATTAAAGTGTTTCTTTCTGCAAGCCCATACCACCACTCCAGTTGTACTCTGTTCCCTTCAGAGTAATATTACAAGATAGAAATACAAAAGAAAGACTAATACAATTTGTATTTTATGTTTTCCAAATATTAAAAAAAAAAAAAGAAACCAAACAGATTTTTGAAGATGTGTACATAGACCTGCAAAATTACATGTCATTATTATCTCGTGCTGAACGAAAGCAGAAGACAACACACATTTAAAAGCAGGTCAAATGATATAGTTACTAACATCACTTCTCCAAAGTGGACATACCTGGAGTTTTTGGCTTGATCAGGCACTGAACACCACTATAACTAATGCTGAGCAGCCTCACAAGTCTCTGCCAAAAGTAAAGGAATAGTCAGACAATTAAATTACCTCTCAGTCAGTTTGACCTGGGAATAATGACCTCGTCAGCCAGGATTCTTTTACGGAAGTTCATTCCAGCGTATTGGTAAACTGCTTTGCCTTTTAAAATGCTTGCTAGAGCATTTTGTCCCCAATTCTTTCATAGCGTAGAAGTACATCGAAAGGATAATATTTGTGCCTTTCCTGCCAATAAAGTTCAGTTCCTGGCCCTGTTCCAAAGCTTCATGAATGATTTTCCCCACAGCTGCCAGGGGAATCCTTTCAAGGGGAATTGCACATATATCACTGCGATTAAAAATAATGGCAGCAGAAGTTAACAAGAAACAAAGCAAGATGAGAAATAAAGGTGCCATTTGGATTCTCTGTGAAGAAAGTTGGGTTCAAAAACCTGAGTATGGGCCCATTGAACCAATACTTGTTTTGCTATAGATCTCAGCTAAAACAAGGTCAAATCTAAGTTATGACACCCAGCTCTATGCTTATCTTTCTTAACTTCTTAAAGATGAGATTAATTCAAATAGATCTCTTTTTTCTTGTTGTTTGCAAGAGTGCAATCCTTTCACTGTGAATTTGACTCAGAGTAGTAACTCAATTTTCTATATTTAAGAGGCATCGCTAATAACAATTCAGTTACTGGCAGCCAATATTAACTACACTCAACCAAAAAGCAGTAGTTGGAAATTGCAAAGAGGTTGTCCAGAAACAGGTTACAGACTGGTTTTATTTTAAGACAAGGTGTCACAGTCTTATCCTGTGATGATATAGTATTTTTCAGTGGTTAAGCAAACTAGAGAGCTTATTCCCTAAAACTAAATTGCCCAGTGATGTTCTAATTCATTTAGTACAGTGAATAATTTCTTTTGGCTTCCCTGCACTGAGCATTAGCTTTAAACTCAGACTTCCTGAGTTAATGATCATAAATGCATCAAAAGGTAATCTGAACTGCCTTTTCCAGAAAAAATCATATTCACCAGCCTTATTAATTTGAAATTTGCCTCCAATGTTTATTATTTTTGTTTACTTTCATAATTTTTAGTTTCTCTTGTGCAAAAGAAATGTAACTCTACTTCTTGCTCCTCAAAAGCAGAGATTTACCCTTCAAAGCTCCCCAGGAAATTATTTAAGGCTGAATTAGGCAGTAAAAGGGATTTTTTTCCCCATCTAAAAAAAAAAAATCAAAACTTCCTAAGTTATTTATTACTTTTAGAAACTGGTTCTTGCTACAGAAGTTGATAGAAAACTTTTGCTTACCCATCTTCCAAACATGGCCACTGTAGAAAATTCAGACATTCCTCCTCTTCCCGACTAAGGCTGGCTACTGCCTTTCTCCAGCCCACAGGCTGCCCACTGAGGAAGCTCTACTCACTCAGCCCAAATATTTCAAAACTCAGTAACATGTTATCTTGAAACATACAGTATTTTGTGCCCGGTGTAGCATATCTGGGTATCTTGTGCATTAAAAAGAAATCAGCTATTTAGCCTCCATTTTATCAGTATTCTAGATCTCTAAATGTATCACAAACTTCATTACAGTGCAAGAGGTCATGTCATCCTGCACAGCTATTGGCATCTGGGAATCTGCAGGAAAGGAAGCAAAAAGTCCTCAGGTCTATTTCATTTGATTATGGACTAACAGACCAACATCATGGTCAGTAAATCCAAGGACCCTGGTAACAGTCATTCCTTCTCTTTACACATGGCAGCAGAGCCCAAGAGCAAAATAACCATAACCAAGCTTTAAAAAGAAATGCAATGGTCTATGCACTTTGGAGGCAACACACACCCAAAAAAAGAGGGACAAATCCTGCTTCTGGACAGAAGTACAAGCTGCCATTCCCTTTGAGGTTTAAAAAGTTTTCATGCAGTGTCAAAGGGTCAGGAATTTCTTCAGGAGGCAGGTCTCCATTCTGGTGTTCTTAAAGCAAGCCTTGAGAAAAACAGTATCAACCTGTCCTGGAGGCGTGTGACAACAGAAATGCTTCTGATTTACAGCACACTACGTTCCTGGTTGTTTCCCAACTATTTGCCCAGTTCTTGCTGTATGTTGTGGCATATGCAAGCACAAGTCTAGTTGCAAGAAACTCAAGTTGCAGACACAAATATTGCTACTATATCACACTGCAGGCCAAAACATGGATAACAGTCACAATTCTTTGCACTAGACATTGTATTTTAATATGCATGTACTACTAGGAGTTTGTGATTTAAAGGAAAACAGGCTGCAGTAAGTGAGAACAGCAAGACAGGTACAGGAGATCAAATAGGAAGCACACTAAGAACAGAGCACAGTTACATAGGCTGAACTTTTATCAGGTGTTTCCAGAACAGAATAACATATAACAGGTTAATCTGAAATGAAAATGGTCCTTTTTAGCTTCCTGAAAACAACACCATCAGCAACATTCACTATTACACTTCTTTACAATAGCCTGTTACAGCTCTGCCATGGCTTCATACCACTGTCATAGTACAAAATCAATTCTAGTCCAATGTATATGGCCATTGTGAATTACAATATGATCACTATTACATTATACACATGAAGACTTAAAATGATGATCTAGCCTGGTTATATTGGGTCTTGTTTGCTGGCAGATAAACTTAGAATGTGAGTACAGGAAAATATGGAAAACTAGAAACTAGACTTGGAATAAACAAGTCATATTTGGTAGGGAAAGAGAAAGGAAGAAGAAAAGCTTTGTTTAGAATCAACCCAAAATACAATGATTTCTCTAAGGTCTCCTCAACTTTCTTGATTGTTCTCTAGGATCAACTTCCAAACGAAGCCACCATTTTCAACTAAAAGAATAAAACTTTAGTTTGCAAAAATTTCTGACCTAAAACTTCTGTTTTGCTAAATACAAACCAACTTCGCCATACTACTTCTTGCTCCAGAACTACTAAGTTTGCTCTTAGATGTGAGCATTTTACTCATCTATTGTTAAAATAAACCCTTAAAATAGTTATTTTCTTCTGAAGAATGACACAGTACTTTTAATACATAGTTAGAAAGCAGCCTCTGTGTAAGTGTCCTGAAATATCTGTAAACCATAATTCAGGAGGAGAGTGAAGTGACAGATGCATGAGACACCCTGTAGAAACCAGGTCTGCTTTTTCCCCTGCAAGATTGGTCCAGAGCTATCTGAGCGATTACTGTCTGCATCAAGGCAGACCTGACTCCCGCGGTGCTCGGTGCTGCCCGCTGCACACCATGGGCTGAAGGGGCTGGGGGGAAAGGGGCTTTTTTTTTTTCTTGTGTCATCGTTTGTCTGGAACTAAAAAAATCTGAAAATTGGCTCCAACTTCCAAATCACAGTCCTTGTGGAGAAAGCCTATTACTGGAGTCTGGAGGAAACATGACTACTATCTCTAACAGCACGATAAGCTGTTGGGTACAAGGTAGGTTTATGTACATCTTCTGTGCTAGGTCAGATTTAATGGTCTGTGTTGTACAGGAGGTCAAACTACATGATTTAATGGCTGTTTCTGTCTTTAAAGACTGCGTAAAGTCTGGAACATTCTGAACAGAATAAACTGGCAGTCTCCCACAGGAAATAACAGAGAGGAAGCAGCCCTGTGAAGAACCGGGAGTTATTTGAACCTCAGCTGAACTCCAGAGAAAGGAGCAGGGTGAGGTAGAGGCAGTAATGCATGACTTCCTTTCTTTTCCCTACCTCAACGTTTTTTTCGCTAGCCTTAAAATTTCTGCCTACTCACCTTGTTCAAGTTGTGCATGATCAAGTATTATTTGTCTTTTGAAGGCTTTGGATTATGGTAAGAGCAGGCAATACCTCTCACAGTCAGAACAAACAAAACAGAAGCTAGAAGCTTCTGGCAATGAGAAAAAAATCACCACATCACAAACAGAAAAAATAATGCACAAGTCTTATAACCAACCATTCAAATAAAACGTGGAAAACACAAAACAATCCCAGCAAGCAGCAACCAAGACCTAATCATTTGGACTGACTTCTAGACATCGCTCCCCAGATGTATCTTGGCATATGCACCCTTTTCTTCCCTCGGCACAAGCCCGAGGATCTTCAACCAGATATCCTCTGAGCTTTCACCACACTTCTCTTGGAAGTTTTATTTGTTTTTCCTGCCACAATAGGCTTCTTCCTGCATTACACTTCAATTAAGCACAGGATCACCATCAAAGAGCCAGGTCAGGCTGCTGATTTTTTCCTCTGATATTTGCATCTCCAGAAGCAGTGCATCGGCCACATTCACCCATGCTTGTATTTGGTACTAATTACTTGCAATCCAGCTGAACACGATTCCCCTGCAGAGCATGAAAGAAGCCCAGCTGCAGCAGGATCCACAGACTATGCCTAAGTAAAGGAAAAACAGAGGCATCTATTTTAATGAACACAGCAAAACAGAAAGCACTATGAAATTGCCCACTTCTCCAGTGTTGAGTTGGAACTTAGCTTCGTGCCTTACTTGCCTTCACCTGACCTTAAAGCAAGTGTAGGTGATGGGAAGATTTCTGGTGGTGCTTCCAAACTCAGGGATAGCATTTTGTTCTACCACTGCTACTCGGCATCTTCTCTCCACCAGTAAATGCAAACCAAACCCAAACTTTCACGGTTTTCTTAAGCAGTAAATAGGTACATCCTAGTTGCCCCACAGACCACTGAGACAATGCTCCAGGACACTGCAGAACAATTTGCTGCAGAGCCAGTTAAGGCCAGATCGATACAAAAGCTTTTATCTATTGTTTCATTATACAATGCTTCATACAGCTTCCACTTTCACAGCACGAAGACACAGGAAAGAAAAAAAAAAAGCTGGAGGTTAGACAAAGACACTAGTCCACAAAATACACGGTTTACACCAGGCACAGAGCACGTTGTGCCATGGGAAAACTCAGAGCCTGAAAACTTAGTACAAACTTTCTCTCTCCCTTCAATACACCAGCCAGTTTCAGACCTAGGAAGAAAAAGGCACATTTCACCTTCTACTCTTGCAAAGAAAGAAATCTATTTCTTAGGCATAGGGATCCTCATAAGTAGGCTTCCTCCAGACTCCTTGTTAATTTACAGGAAGTATCACTTCGATCACACAGAGGGAAAGGATTGCAGTCAGAGGGAACACAACTAGCACCTTAATTTTCACAACCACACTACATGTCCAACATAAGCTCAGTCTCCTGGCTTACAGTGTGTATGTAAAGCTCATGTTTGCAAGAAGGATACCAATTCCTTCCTCCAAGTTCAACATTAGAGCTGGCGCATTTCAGCAAAATTGTAGGGAAGAGTTACCACCCTCGGTCCCCACTTCAGGGGGAAGGTTCTCCTCACCACATTCCTGCAGTCAGATCCAGATAAAAATCACGTTACCCAAGATAAAGAAGTGATGGAGACATATTGCATATTAGCACAAATGATAGTAACAGCACAGCCTTTTTCAAAATAAATGCCAAAAAACAGTCTCCATATAATGACCTGTTGTTTCTCTCCCATCCAATTTCAGGGAATGAGAAGGCTTCTGAAATGCTTGTCAGAAACAGCTCCAGTGTCACCCTTCCACCCCAATAACTAGCATGGTTTTTCTTAATTACTGCTCTGCAGATGTCACTTTGTGGTTTTCCCTGATGGTAAGGATCATTACTCAACTTTCCTTTAAAAAAAGAGAAGAGGAAATCTTTGGAGAGCCAGACTGCTTCTACCCTCAGAGATGACAGGGTCACGGATGGTGTCATTCTGAATATTCATCAAAAGCCAAAAGTGATTGCATTTCCAGTGAAGTAGCAAAACTAGTGACGGAGGTCAAGGCTTCTGAGCAGCTGGGGAAGAAGCCAAATCCCGAGTCCTCCATGGAGGTGTTCAGTTGTCATTTCACTTCATCGCATAGTAGCTGTTTTCTTCACCTGCAGAGAAAGACTTGAATACTAGAAACTGTCTACTTCATGAACATATCCACATTCAAAGTCTGGCAAAAGAGAAAGGCTGAATCTTTCTGAGATTTTGCTGTTCATGGGAACATTCTACAGCTGGAAAACAGAACTTCCAACAATTCCATAAAATGCACACCGTCAGGTGTTCTCTGTGACTCACATAAAATACAGTTCAAGTGTGAGTCAAAGTAATGAAGAGGTTATGAGCAGTCCTCGCAAGACTACGGCAGTGGAGAACCCATATATCTTCATTTGTGCACAAAGTTCAGAAATAGTTCATGTGGTACATATTAAAAAATGGGTTCAGTTGATTTCCTGAAAGATTTTTTTTAAAATTAATCACAAATTCTCTTTTGCACTTTCACATTTATATGCTTCATACTTACTGAAAAATTTTGGGGCAGAATAGCAAGTCAGCTATTCAGTCAACCAATGGCTAATTTTATTTTTTTTTACTACAGACATCTTGTACGTACCCAATTCAAGCTTTTGTTTCGTTTTGTTAGGCTGCTATGTTGGAGTTTTCTACTAAGTAAATGCCTTCTTTTTACCTTCTTGATCTTGGGGATCTTTTGTTCACTTCTCCTTCACTCCCAAATTTTTACTTCCAGCATTCTCAACAACTAACTCACATAAAACCCTCTGTTAAAGAAAACCGACAGAAGATATTCTCACTGAGAGAGCCACTTTTCCTACGGCTGATTTTGAGAGAGAACGATTGCAGTGCAGCTAAAAACTGGCTTTGACATCCCAGCTGTCTGCTGCCTCAACCAGACAGCAGATTCGAGCAGAACATGCAGGGCACGGCTTCTTCTAGGGAAGGCCTGTTTCTGAAAGGATTGTGCCTTGATTGGCAGAGAGAAGTAGTAATGTGCCAAGAATTTGATTGTCGTCCAAGTGCAGGGTTCTTGTAGGCTATCTGCACCATTTTTATGTAAATTAAATAAAGTGCTAAAGAAGTAATAAATCTATCTCAAGGAAAAAAAAATAGGAGACAAGGGTGGATTTTAAACAGCACTACTTGGTGCAAATGACTATTCAGTTCTGGATTCAAGATTAAAATGTAGAATTTTTTTCAAAACTTTTTTTTCTTTAATGCTTAAAGCTTCCTTTTCTTTTAAATCTTTAGGTATCTTTTTCTTCTCCTCCTTTCTGACCCCATGAGCCATTCAAATCCCTGGTAGCTTTTTTAGTGACTCCACGAGGTCTTGCATTAGCCTGTTTTAGGTCTAACCTAACTTTCTAATGATGCTGTGTCAGTCGAGGCCTGAAAAGAAACATCCAGTGGCATTGGTCTGGAGCTTTTAGAGTTGCACACTTCACTTTTATTTGTTGTACTTGTTTTAACATTACTTCAAATAGTACCAGCACATACTATTGCAAAGTCTCGAGCAAGTACAAGACTACTGAATTTTCTCATCTCTCTTCTGCCTGTTTACAGCAGTCACAGAGCAGAAATGCGGATACCTTTCCAGTGCACATAGAACTGATCTTATCTCTTCTTGAAAATCTAATTGTGATCTCCTTACAGAAGTAGCACAAAAAAAAGGAAGAGAGGAAATCATAGAATCATAGAATATCTCAAGTTGGAAGGGACCCACCAAGATCATTGAGTCCAACTCTGTGCTCCTCGCAGGGCTACATAAAACTAAACCGTATGACTAAAAGCATCACTCAGATGCTCATTGAACTCTGACAGGCTTGGTGCTTTGACCACTTTCCTGGGGAACCTGTTCCAGTGACTGACCACTCTCTCAGTGAAGAACCTTTCCCTGATGTCCAGTCTGAACTCCCCCTGATGCAGCTTTGTTTCATTTCGCTGTGTCCTGTTGCTGGTTACCAGAGAGAGGAGATCAGCAGCTCCGCCTCTGCTACCCAACTTGAGGAAGCTGTAGACTGCAATGAGGTCTCCCCTCAGCCTTTTCTTCTCCAAGCTGAACCAGCCAAGTGAGCTCAAAAGTCACTCCCCAAAAGCCTTGCCCTCAAGGCCTTTCATCATCTTGGTTGCCTCCTCTGAACGCACTCCCGCAGTTTGATGTCCTCCTTATATTGAGGTGCCCAAAACTACGCAGTACTCAAGGTGGGGCTGCATCCGTGCACTGCAGAGCAGAGTGGGACAATCACCTCCCTTGACTGACTGGCTGTGCTGTGCTTGATGCACCCCAGGACACTGTTGGATCTTTTCGCTGCTGGGGCACACTGTTGACTTGTATTCAACTTGCCATCTATCCAAACTCAAAACCCCTTTTTCCATAGCGCTGCTCTCCAGCCTCTCGTCCCCTGATTTGTACATGCAACCAGCATTACCCTATCCCAGGTGGAGAACCTGGCACTTGCTTTTGCTAAATTTCACACAGTTTGTGGTTGCCCAGCTCTCTACTCTACCCTGATCTCCTTATAAGGCTTCTCTGCTCTTGAGGGATTCCACAGCTCCTTCTAGTTTAGTATCATCAGCAAACTTAATGTACATTTGACTCCTGCATCTAGATCATTTATAAAAACATTAAAGAGCATTGGCCCTAAAATTGAGCCCTGCAGAACTCCACTGGTGACTGGCTGCCAGCCTGATGTCACCCCATTTGCTATAACCCTCTGAGTCCAATGCACCAGCCAATTGCTCACCCATTGTATAAGGGACTTGTCTAGCTGTATGCTGGACGTTTTGTTCAGAGTGATATTGTGAGAGACAGTACCAAAAGCTTTGCTAAAATAAAAGAAAAAAAACACATCTACTGAATGGGCAGTCTTATCATAAAAGGAAATTAAGTTGGTTAAGCAGGACTTTCTGCTCATGAACCCATGCTGGTTACGACCAATGACCACATTGTCTCTTAAGTGTTTTCCAATGTCTCCTGGAATAAACTTCTCCAGAATTTTACCAGGCACTGCAGTGAGACTGAAAGGTCTGTAATTACCAGGGTTTTCCTTCTTAGCCTTCTTGAAAATTGGGACAACATTTGCCAGCTTCTGTTCGACTGGAACCTCTCTGGACTTTCAAGATTGTTGAAAAACAATCGAGAAAGGTCCCATGATAGCATCAGCCAGCTCTTTCAGTACCCTGGGATGAATTCCATCAGGCTCCATTTATTTATGAACATCCAGCTGCAGCAGCAGGCCTTGAACAAGATCAGGGTTATCTGGGAATTTATCATTCTCCCAGTCACAGTCTTCCAACACAGGGCTCACAGGGCCCATCATCTGTGTTAAAGACAGAGGCAAAGTCATTAAACACCTATGCTTTGTCTACATCCTTACCAATCCCATCAAGCAACGGATCAATGTTTTCCCTGATCCTCCTTTTGCTGTTAACACATTTTAAAAAGTCCTTTTTGTTGTCCTTCACAGTGCTGGCCAGCTCAAACTGCAATCAAGCTTTGGCTGCAAATTGTCTCCTTACAGTGGTGAACAGCATCTCTCTAGTTCTCTCATGTCTCCTGTCCTTGCTTCCAATAACGATATGTTTTCCTTTTCAACCTAAGTTCCAGAAGATCCCTGGTCAGCCCAGCTAGCTTTCTGCCCCACTTGCTTGACTTCCAACACTTTGGAATTGCCTGCTTCTGCGCTCTTAATCTTACAGCTTAAGCATAGTAAAACAAAATTGCTTTAGAAAAATTCTCTTGCTAGCAGCCTAGGACAACAGAAATAGCATGGAGAAGAGCTCAGAGTGTTATGGAGAAGCCTACTGATGTCTGCACTTCAGCTGGGTGAAGAGTCACATTTTTCCATGTGCTGAGGGACCAAGAGCTAATAAACAAATCTTAAACCATTTTTATACACAGTATTTCAGTAAGAGGCACTTCACAAGCATTCTCTAGCAAGCTTCTGACAAGCAATGCAGATAAATACCTCACTAAGAGGTTGGGAAGTTATGAGCAAGTTATACACTTTATCAAATTACACACGGTCATGGAGACAAACCACACCAGCGTTGGGATCCTGAACCCTGTCCTCAGCTGACCTTTTTACTTAGAAAAACCATTCTCATGTTCATCATTTCTTGCAGGTAAGTATTGCTCGACAGAAGTAATGTTGACACAAGAAAAATATTATTTAAAACCTTAAACAACTAACATATTGTTATTGCTGTGGTCTCATACAGTGTGCTTTCCACAAGAGGAAAAAAAAAAAAGAAAAAGCACTTAAAACCCAACTTTTAAGACATATCTTTTAGTATCTATCTGCAGCCTAGTACCTCTTGTTCTCCTCTTTGGAGAAGTGAAAACTCACAGATGAGTATGTCAGATATAAAGCAACAGGCTACTATACAAATTCCTTACCATAATTCACTGCTTTTCCTGAGGAGAGGCCATTTCAGTTGCACCTGTTAATGAAACTAGGCTTTGTTTTAAAACAGTTGTCAGCAGACAAGACATCATTTGCTAGCCAACTGCACCACCTAGCTTCACTCTGAAGGATCTTCAGAGTCTTATTTTTCGTTACATCAGTGTTTATTATATTCTGTCAAGATGAATGCTTATTCCAGTATCACCCCTACTCATCTGGTATCTCACTACTGGTATTACTGCTATTACAAACAATTCAACAGCTTTGACATGTTCAGAGTTCAAGAAATCCCTCACCTTAAAATAAAATGTAGTATTGGTGCTCACAGGAATGTAACAGAGCTACTTTATTTACCCTTCCATTATTCTACCTGTCACAGATTGGTATAACCTTTCAGCCCACAGATACCTCCTATAACTCGTGTGCCCACATCTACCACAGCCTGACAGCATCTGTGGTTGGTTTGATTCATTACTGAGTGGAATGCCATTGATTAAAACAAACCTCAGCACATACGAGCTCCACCACTTACTGATTCTGTGTCTGGGAAGTTAAAGGCTCCCTTGGTCCCATTTCCAGCAATGTTTCCTTTTCTAGGAGTGTTAAAACAGGGTGCCTGTGATCCCTGACTTCATCAAAATTGTCCTGGCTTTTAATAAAAATGAGTGTGTTCCCACTAAGTTCAATTATCACAAACGCATGTTTTGTGCAGTTTTTGAACTTGAGTACTGGGAAACAAAATAGCAGACTCTGTGTACCTCCCCTGGGTAAATGCACCATGGCACAATTTTTAATTACTTTCTGACCTCATCCAGCGTCAATGCTCAAAAGAGGAATGAAACCAGATCAAGTAGCTGCTACACCTCAATGTCAGACTGAAGAGCAATATAAATACGGCTACCACGGTCCTCTAAGGTCCAAGCTGGGCCACAGTCCTTTGCAACACATTTGCTCAGTGCCTCAGAAGACAGAAGACCTAGAGAAACTCACACATGAAATCTACACCACATATATGTTGCTTTAGTCAGTTTAATTCAACCAAAGTGGATAACAAGGAAAATAAGCTAGAGCATCAGTTCACAAATGTCTTGGAACCTTCACAGCCCATTCTCTCCCTTGTAGATGGGTACTTCTTATCGAGTTCCTAGGCTTGTCCTAGAACAAAAGGTATATCCTTCTTTTGTAAAAAAAGCTGTGGAGAGCACAGTAATTCTCTTACAGAGATGACACCTCATTTAAAATGGTTTTAGGGCACGCTAAAACTTAGCAGTGGCTAAGCTTGAAAGCAGCAGACACTGAAATGCTACCCTTGTCGAGTTGCAAGACAGATTTCTTCATTACTAACTGCACTTAAACTAATACAAAAATCATGAGTACAAAAAGAGTTCTTTAATCTGAAAACTGCCATGGAAACAATCAAAAAATCAGGTTTGTGTTCTTATTTTGGCAGGACAACACTATAAGCTAAAAGTCGCAGTCAGCTTGTCAGCCCATAGAGAGTCGGTATCCTTTTCTGCACAGCTTGCTTTTAAAAAGATTATTAAGATGTTTTACAAGACCAGAAGATATTAAATCTATTTTACATGTGTCACACAATTTCCCTCTCAGCTTCTGCCAGCATCCAGAACATCCTCATACAAGAGCAATTTCGACAATTGTGTTTTGTTCCTTCATCTTATTTGATTGCTGCTAGCCTTCACCAGCTGTTCCCTATAGCTAGAACAAATGGTATATTATTGAAGAGCCTCGGGCTACAACCTTTGCTCATACATCAACAGGACCAAATGCAGTATGCCCACTCATACAGGCAAAGTTACAAGATCAGGCTGTGAATCTCAGAGCTGTGCATTATACAACACAAGGCAAAAAATAATAATTTCACACGCACGTTATGGAATTACCTTTAAAACTCCTTCTGGGCTTGACATGAATTAAAACACAGCCGCCCTTCCAAATTGTCTGATTCAATTATGTGCCATGCTTTTCAGTATTTCCAGGACTCTAACCTTTTATTCTCTAACATAATGCTAGCTATTCCCTCAGTCTGATTTCCTGAGAATTCATTTGTCTTTAAACCCAGATTTATACTTCCATTTTAGGTGACACCCTTTCAACATCTGCCAAAACAATCATAGCAACAAATAAAGGTTTTAACCCAGAGCAGCAGCATCTGCTTTCTGGGCTGTTGTCACCGAAAATCCAGACAGAAACTCTCTAATGCAATTTCTAGTGTTAGAAAACGGCATTACTTCATTTGGCACTGAGTGCACCGGGGATATCTCCTCCTGGCACGCACACATGGCCCCTGGACAGAAACTTAGTTATACACTGTGATTGTGCATTTTCATAACATTTTTAAGTATTCATTGTCATTCTCTTAAACAATTGGTTAATTTTCTCTCGCTTTACATGTAAATTACTTCACATGCTCAGTTCTCTTCCGCCACCCATTTCTTTTGGGTCTGGGGTATGTTTAGGGTAGGTGGTCCCTGAGTCAGTGGTCATGATCTCCCCCTGCTGGAATTACCTTTCCCCAAGTCACTGCTGCGCATGTTCACAGTTCAGAAAAACGTAACGAAGTTTTTGCAGTTTCTGGGATGTTCCCTTTGAGGGCAGACAGTTCTTGATAAGGAGTCTCCCAACTAATCACTTCTGGCAGCTTCAAGGATGGTCATCTTGTTACGCTCTTCATTCATTCACAGATTCATTCATAGATTTCTAGGTTGGAAAAGACCTCAGAGATCATCGAGTCCAACCGTCCCTAATCCCCATTAAACCATATCCCTAAGTAGATCATCCACCCTATTCTTAAACACATCCAGCGATGGGGACTCAACCACCTCCCTGGGCAGCCTATTCCAGTGGCTGACAACCCTTTCAGAGAAGAAATACTTCCTATCATCCAACCTGAATCTCCCCTGACTAAGCTTGTACCCATTTCCTCTTGTTCTGTCACCCATCACTAATGTAAAGAGCCCTTCCCCTACCTCCCCACCATCCCTTCTCAAGTATTTGTAGGCTGTAACCAGGTCTCCCCTCAGCCTCCTCTTCTCCAGGCTAAACAGCCCCAACTCCCTCAGCTGCTCCTCATAAGTTTTATTTTCCAGCCCCTTGACCAATTTAGTCGCCCTTCTCTGGACTCGCTCCAGGAGCTCAATATCTCTCTTAAAGCGAGGGGCCCAAAATTGGACACAATATTCAGGTATGTGCAAACAGTCTACTAAACCTTTCATGAAATTCTTTCACAAAATTTTAACCCTTTCATTGTTGGATAACACTGTTAGAAGATGCAACAAAGACAGCAGCAAGATAGCAGCAATGGTGGCTGAAAGCAACACTGCATAGTCCACAGGAAAGGAGACAGTGCAGTTAAGTATGAGTAGAAAGATGTAGAGCAACAGGAGAAAAACTGCTATATTATTCAGACAGTAAAAGCTGTGCCTGAATATGCATAGAAAGAGACTGCTCTGAAACAATCACTTCAGGCCCCTATGTGGAAAAAAAACCCCACCACTTTATAGAGAAAGCACCTAGAGGTAACTATGAACTGATCCAACCACAACCCAGAGAAATCGGCCTGTCAGGTGTGAGCTATGATTTCATTTTGACAACAGCCAGTATCAGGCATTTAAAACAGAAGTTGCAAAAAATTCTGCAGCAGAAATTTTACCCACAAGCACTGAAGGAATGTCTTTACAGATATTGTGACGATGGAGCAGAAATTATGCCAATTCAATAGTGGCAAAAAAAAAAAAGCAAAAAAGCAGATATTGAAAGAAATAGTTGCAATAAACAAGCAATTTTAGGGTACAAAATATTTAACAAATGAAACATTCAATAACGACAACAAAAAGTTAACAAACTTTCCTTAGTTCTTACAGAAAGGAACTAAATTCTGTCTGTAGCGCAACAGCTTGGCATCTTTATCTTATTTTCAGAAATATCTTCCTGAGGCAGCAACACACCTCAACACTTTCTCACAAGCCACTGGCAAAGCTCTTACCTACTGACTTGGGGAACATGGCTGGAGTTGTCCTGAATCAGGACTCCTCAGATAAGCTTTGCTCATGTATGAACAAACTTTGCAAACCTGTGGCTGTCATCCATAACCCTATTTCTGTTCCCTTCCTCCTCACTCTAGTGTTTATGGACAACTGTCTAGCTTGCAAGAACTGCATTTACTCTTAACACAGAGTAAACGAACTTCTGGCTGACAGCCTCAAAGCCGGGAGCCATTTGTCCCATTTGTCATCACAGGCACAGAGATTCTGTGAGCTGCATGCTCTTGCTGTCCTGGTATTTTTCAGACAGATTCACCTCCGTGCCCTTCATGATGCTCTAGTTTTCACTTCAGGTATAATCACATTCAGTCATTACCAGGCAGATTGGGTGTCTCTTAATAGTCCTGTTACAGAGCCGCAGTGCTGGAGCTCTTCCATGGACTGATGATACTGCTGGTATCATCATATGCATGGCTACCAAGATAACCCTCTCTTTGGAGACCAGAGTGATACAAAGAGCAGAGTGAAAACAAATGTCAATACTCAGGGTTAGGAAACTGGGATGCACTTCATGGCTCAGAAGAGCACTTTTCCGTAACATTGCAAGTGATGCTTTTACAGACATGACATGAAACCAGAGCAGAGGATTCTGCAGAAAGAACTACCAAAAAACTAATCGCCGCACAGTGTCATGGTTTCACCCCTGCCAGCAACTAAGCCCCACTCAGTCGCTCGCTCCGTCCCCCCACAGTGGGATAGGGTTGAGAATTGGAAAAGCAAGAAAACTTGTGGGTTAAGATAAAGAGAGTTTAACAGGTAAAAGAAAAGCCGTGCACGCAAGCTAAGCAAAATGAGGAATCCATTCACCCTTTCCCATTGCCACACAGGTGTTCAGCTATCTCCAGGAAAGCAGGGCTCCATCACACAGAACGGTTACTCGGGAACACAAAACACTATCACTCCAAACGTCCCTCCCATCCTTCTTCCCCCAGATTTGTATGCTGAGCATGACATCATACGGTGTGGAATACCCCTTTGGTCAGCTGAGGTCAGCTGTCCCAGCTGTGTTCCCTCCTAACTTCTTGTGCGCCTCCAGCCTGCGCACTGGTAGGGTGGAGTGAGGAGCAGAAAAGACCTTGACTCTGTGTAAGCACTGCTCAGCAGTAACAAAAACATCCCTGTGCTATCAGCACTGCTTCCAGCACAAATCCAAAACTTAACCCCCTATTAGCTACTATGAAGAAAATTTACTCTATCCCAGCCAAAGCCAGCACACACAGTGAAATAAACATACAGACATTTTGGATGGATTTTACTGAAGTAACATGTGGCCATGAAGACACCATTGTTTCCACTGGATGAAACCTCGCAAAATTTGTATGGATGACTGTCCTAGTTTTAGCTGGGACAGAGTTTTTTAACAGCTAGAAGAGCTCCATGTTTTGGTTTTACTCAGAGGCTCACTCTGAGAAGAACGCTGATAGCAAGCTGCCAAGGACTTTTCAGTGTGCCGGAGTGCAGAAACACGGCGGGATAAGGGGGGAGCATAGCTGGGACAAGGGGGCCACGATTCTCCTTGTGATTTGTGGTGGAACTTAAGATTGAGGGCCAAACTGGCCAATTAGTATTCCATATCATGCAGCGTCATGCCCAGTATAAAAGTGAGGGACAGCCGGACAGAAGGGCTTTTGCGCTTTGGCTCTTTTGCGCTTGCTGCGCTGTTGCTCTGTTGTTTTTCTTTCTTTTTTTTTTTCTCTCTCTCTCTCTGCCCCTCTCTATTTCGAGGCCTCGCGTTCATCCGGGATTGCAGCTTCGGTACAAGACGGGCTTCGCATACAAGGGGGTGGTGAGCACCTACACTGTGTATTAAATCATCTGTATTAAATTGTTCTTATCTCAACCCACGGGTTTCCCATTTATCCTTTAATTCTCTCCCTCATTCCTGGGGGTGGGGGAGGGGGAGTGACCAGCTGGGGCGGGGGGGGGGGGTGTTCAACCTAACCCACGACAATGACAATGCAGAAAATAAAAGGAGGTTACCTGAGAAAACAAGGTCACTTTCCCATGAGTTTCAAGAGTAGAATATTTTACTGTAGACATTCAGCAATACTCACTTAAAATAATTTATGCTGATTTATTGAAAGTTACAATTCAGAAATGTGTATTACTATGGTATTACCAAGAAACAGTTGTTCATTTCAGGCAAAAAAGGGAATGACAGCACATGTATTTTTATTTAGAAATATAATATTTCTGCAAATTACTTCGCACAGCAAAACAAGATTACTATGCATTACATTGTTCAGTGCTCCTTCATTCAAAATAACCTTTCCTAGTACTTTAGTTCAATTATGAAAACACTTAAATCTACTATAGATATAAAACATACTATATGATGTTCCTTGCAGACTGTGAACTAGACAAGTTGCAGTATTGCTGTTTACGGAAAAAGCATTTACCTTAAGTTTTACAGACCATCTGTTACTGTTGCTCAACTACAGAAGTGCAAAGGATGAGCAGCAGCAACTACTGGTTGACTCTGCCTTGTAAAGGTGGTCTCAGAAGTCACTAGGAAGCGTACAATTAGAGACATCAGAGGTAAGCTTGTTTGCTTTTTTTTTAAAAAAAAAATCATTATTTAAAAACCAGTGTAATTATCTCCTCACAGTTGAACTTTCAAAGCTTCAGTAGCTTCAAGAAAAGTCCCCTAGATCTGTTCTCTAGACACAACCCATCTCTAATAGGGTCTTTCCTGAGTTCAGATGCTAACAGCAATCCTGAATGCATATCCATGAAGTTATGTGCAACTTCTCCTGTGAAAAGGAGAGGAGGCAGAAGATACAAACAGGAAAGACAGAGTACGACTGAAAATTTTCAGCTTATTAGAATCATAAAGATCACATTAAGTAACTTTCCACATTGTCAGCAGGGATTTATCCTAGTTTTGTCAGCATTAAAATCATTAAAGCAAAGACACATGAAACAAGTAAAATCATGCGACTCGTTTTAAAATACTTGCTCATCTGCTAAAATGAAACCAACTGGATGAAGTCTGATCGCTGTGAAAACATTGACAAATCACAGAAAAAGAGAAAAGTAGTTTCAAGTGTAACTAAAAGCATCTCAATATAGAATTAGCTTCTGCGCACACCTTTTCTTTGCACGTGCTTAGAGACGTTTTTAACTACGTGGACACGAGGTATAAATGGGCACAGCAGAAACTATCTTTTTTAAGAGCTAGGCCCACGTGGGGCTGGGTGCTGTGCCTGGAAGGGCAGTGCCTCTTGACTTTAAATGAGCTTCGAGCAGACCCTTTTAGTGGGCACCAGTGGGCCACATGGGTCAATATCCACGTGGGTCTTCCTCTGCCACAGGGGCTACTTCTAAAGCATGAGTGATAACCAGCCTAGCAATGCTCAATTCCAAATATGTGCGACTGGCAATAGCCAGAGGTCCTCAGTCATCTCAAAGTACGTCTCTGAATAGATGCTAATGCTGCCCGAAGACACTGACTACACTTCCCACTGGAAGCTGTGGTTGGATCCCAGTCCCCAGGCTTTCCAGTCTGAAATTCAAATGGTGAAACCCTTCCCTCCCCCCATCACGTAACATATCGGCAAGCCACGTTAAATAATCCACAGTAACAGTTTGTGATAGCACTCGCTTAGTTTGGCTAGGTCTGTGCTCACGAAAGAGCATGTAGAGGCACCTGTCGTACTTCCAGCACCATCATACTCTGTTTTAAACAACTGGTCGCATTAGTAAGGCTTTAGGGAGGAACTTGTCACAGCATTGTCTGAACGTGAATCAGAGCAAGTATCATTCCTGTCTTCTGGGTCTCTGTATAAAGAAATTTCCTTTTCCATAGCTTCCAGATGATGGTCAAGTTTTTCCCAGACAGATACTGCCACATAGGGGAGCACGCGATGTTCTAGTTTCTTCACATTAACGTGATAGCTTTTAACACAGGCAGGAGCTAGAGTGTGCTCCTCTATTGCAGCCTCAGTGTCCTGCTGGGTGTGGGCTAGTTCTTCATAGGTAGTCAACTTGGCCTTGGGCTGCTTTCAAATGCTGCTCAGTATCTCTAAGGCAATGAGCTAAGAGATGTAAGCAGGGTAACTCTCCCTTTGTGTTTCTGTCTTTCTAACCCTTCGTGTTTCTGTCTTTCTAACTTTCTCTAATCAAAGTAGAATCTTACTGCTGCAAGCAGGGCAAGGTCCCAAAATAATCAACTAAGTCACCCACTAAAGGGTCAGGACTGGTCATGAGGCAGTGTGCTACATCCCACCTCTGGCATCAGAGTAGAGTCCTGCCAAGTTAGAGGTTCAGGATATGATAACAGACACCAGGCCAACAGCTTCGGGAATAAACAGTTTATCTCTAAACAACAGCATAGGAAAAAATACAGATCAGTAGTACAATTATCTGGGTCATAAAAATAGCAGGTCAAGAAATTCACCAAGACTGAGCCAGATCTAACAGCCAGGCATGCAGACTTACATGACCTGGTGTCCTGGTTTCAGCTGGGACAAAATCAGCTCTTCTTTTTAACAGCTAGAAGAGCTCTGTGTTTTGGTTTTAGTCTGAGACTTGCTTCGAGACAAATGTTGGAGAGCCAATTCATAAAGCAGATGGCTCCCTTCATTTTCCCCTCCCCCGCCAAATCATTTACAAAAGCTTATGCATATTTTGAGAATACTGAATATCATTGGAATAATCTAAACAGTTTGAATCTGTTGCAAGGTCTCCTGCATAAAATATATGTTTAATTATACATATATATTTAGAGTTACTTGACCATTTAGAAATTTGTACCAATTCATTACTCGTGTTATTGTGCTTGCTGTCTCAACCCCTGTGACAAGCACTGCAGCTACCCAAACCCTGGCTTCTGGTACCCAGCACAAAAGCAAACACCCTGCTCAAGCCACTACAACAAGCGCTGCACCTACTCAGACTACAATGTTAACAGTTGATCCCGTAAGTAAGAGGAAATGTGTACGCAAGTCAGAACATAGAGGAGAGGATGATGATGAAGAGCAACCAGGGCCATCACACGACTCAGAAGCGGAAGAGGCAGCAGGCGACTCTCAAGCAGGGCTGTCACAACAACAAAAGAGAAAGAGGGACCGTTCCGTTTCTCCCCAAGGAAGAAGTCGGTGGAAGAAAGATGACGACCTCATAGATGAGACAATAACCACCCGGTCTCTAAACATGAGTGAACTGTGAGACATTCAAAGAGATTACAGCCATCATAAAGGTGGGCGCATTGTCAGTTGGTTGCTCAGATGCTGGGACTTGGGGGCCAGTAGTCTGGAGTTAGATGGTAGAGAAGCCAGGCAGCTAGGAGCCCTTTATATGGATGGAGGCATCGATAAAGAGATTGGAGAAGAGACACAAGTCTGCAGCCTCTGGAGATGGCTCCTGGCAGCTGTAAGGGAAAGGTATCCCTACAAGGACGAGGTTCCACGTAATTTAGGCAAGTGGGTCAACATAGAGAGCTGTTCAGTACCTGAGGGAACTAGTCGTGCGAGAGGTGATTTATTGTGATGCGACAAACGCAGTTATCCGAAGCTCTGGATGAAGTCAGTGCGTATGACCCATATTGCGGAAGATTCTACTAAGCGCACCACCAGCATATTCTACCTCACTAGCAGTAATGGACCTCGGAGACAACGCACCACCCGTGGGCGATGTGGTCACTTGACTCCAACAATATTATGGTAATACTTCTATACAGACCTGCATCGCGGCTGTGGAGAAGCTGTCCGAGAAGGTCTGACAATTAAAATAAAAAAATATCCTACTCTCCACCTGCACATTCCAGAATTTCAGCTGTTAGAACCAGGCATTACCTTGAGAGAGACAGTATAGATCATGGGGCGAGCCATGGTTTTACCTGAGTGATCACGGAGAAGACATGAGAAGGTGGGATGGAAAACTTACCTCAGCCCTAGAGGCAAGGGTATGCCAGTTGCAAGGAAGAACCAATACGAATAGGAACTTTTTCGATTCCTCCAAAATAGGAATTTTTCCAATTCCTCCAGGAAAGCTGTTGCTCCAGTCTACAGTAAGCACTTCCCTAGACAAAATGAGATGGCTAATCCTCATAATAATCCTTTCCTGGATCCTAATCCTGCTGATCCTCCTGCACAAGGAGTGAATTATTCATAGATTCATAGATTCATAGATTTCTAGGTTGGAAAAGACCTTAGAGATCATCGAGTCCAACCATCCCTAATCCCCATTAAACCATATCCTCAAGTAGCTCATCCACCCTATTCTTAAACACATCCAGGGATGGGGACTCAACCACTTCCCTGGGCAGCTTATTCCAGTGGCTGACAACCCTTTCAGAGAAGAAATACTTCCTAACATCCAACCTGAATCTCCCCTGACTAAGCTTATGCCCATTTCCTCTTGTTCTATCTCCCATCACTAATGTAAAGAGCCCTTCCCCTAACTCCCCACCATCTTTTCTCAAGTATTTATAGGCCGTAATCAGGTCTCCCCTCAGCCTCCTCTTCTCCAGGCTAAACAGCCCCAACTCCCTCAGCCGCTCCTCATAAGTTTTATTTTCCAGCCCCTTGACCAGTTTAGTCGCCCTTCTCTGGACTCGCTCCAGGAGCTCAATATCTCTCTTAAAGCGAGGGGCCCAAAACTGGACACAATATTCCAGGTGCGGCCTCACCAGTGCCGAGTACAGGGGCAGGATCACTTCCCTGCTCCTGCTGGTCACACTATTCTTGATACACGCCAGTATCCCATTGGCCTTTTTGGCCACCTGGGCACACTGCTGGCTCATATCAAGCCGGTAGTCAACCAACACCCCCAGGTCCTTTTCCGCCAGGCAGCTCTCCAGCCACTCCTCCCCGAGCCTATAGCGATGCTTGGGGTTTTTATACCCCAAGTGGAGGACTCTGCACTTGGCCTTATTAAAGCTCATGCCATTGGCCTCAGCCCAACGATCCAGTCTGTTCAAATCCCTCTGAAGGGCCTCCCTACCCTCGAGCAGATCGACACAGCCTCCCAGCTTGGTGTCGTCCGCAAATTTACTGAGGGTAGACTTATGGACATGATAACAGGTATTAGAGGGGCCCTGCCTCCAGCCAGGTGGAGGAAAGGGACAACTGAGTTTAATGGACTGTGTGGATTTGTTGGCCTGGCACATCATACTCCCAAAAGCATAAGGCTTTAGTGGACACTGGTGCCCAATGCACTTTGATGCCATCGAACTTTAGAGGGGCAGAACCCATCTACATTTCCGGAGTGACAGGAGTCCCAACAGCTGACAGAGGCTGAAGTGAGCCTAACTGGTAAGCAGTGGCAAAAACACCCCATTGTGACTGGCCCAGAAGCGCTATGCATCCTGGGCATAGATTATCTTAATAGAGGGTATTTCAAGGACCCAAAAGGGTATTGGTGGGCTTTTGGCATAGCTGCAGTAGAGACAGAGGAAGTCAAGCAGTTGTCTACTTTGCCTGGTCTCTCAACAGACTCTTCTGTTGTGGGATTGCTGAGGGTTGAAGAACAACAGGTGCCAATTGCTACTACAACAGTGCACCGACGGCAATATTGTACCAACCGAGACTCTGTGATTCCCATCCATAAGTCGATTTGTCAACTGGAGAGTCAAGGAGTCATCATGAAGACCCGCTCACCTTTTAATAGCCCCAGATGGCCTGTGCTTAAGTCCAATGGAGAGTGCAGACTGACAGTACACTACCATGGCTTGAATGAAGTTACGCCACCATTGAGTGCTGCCGTGCCAGATATGCTGGAACTTCCGTATGAACTGGAGTCAAAGGCAGCCAGGTGGTACGCTACAATTGATATTGCTAATGCATTTTTCTCAATCCCTTTGGCAGCAGAATGCAGGCCACAGTTTGCTTTCACTTGGAGGGGTGCCCAGTATACCTGGAATTGGCTGCCCCAGGGGTGGAAACACAGCCCCACTATTTGCCATGGACTGATCCAGACTACACTGGAACAGGGTGAAGCTCCAGAACACCTGCAATACATTGATGACATCATTGTATGGGGCAACACAGCAGAAGACGATTTTGAGAAAGGCGAAAAAATAATCCAAATCCTTCTGAAAGCTGGGTTTGCCATAAAACAGAATAAGGTCAAAGGACCTAAACAGGAGATTCAGTTTTTAGGAATAAAATGGCAAGACGGGTGTCGTCAGATTCCAATGGATGTGATTAATAAAATAACAGCTATGCCTCCACCAACCAACAAAAAGGAAGCACAAGCTTTCTTAGGCATTGTGGGTTTCTGGAGAATGTGTATTCCGGATTACAGACAAATTGTAAGCCCTCTCTATCAAGTGACTCGGAAAACGAATTTTATGTGGGGCCCTGAGCAATGACAAGCCTTTGAAGAAACTAAACAAGCAATAGTTCATGCAGTAGCCCTTGGACCAGTCCGGATAAGACAAGATGTTAAAAACGTGCTCTATGCTGCAGCTGGGGAGAACGGTCCTACCTGGAGTCTCTGGCAAAAAGCACCAGGGGAGATGCAAGGTTCACCACTTGGGTTTTCGAGTTGGGGATACAGAGGATCCAAAGCCCGCTATACTCTAACTGAAAAAGAGGTATTAGCAGCATATGAAGGAGTCCGAGCTGCTTCAGAAGTGGTTGGTACTGAAGCACAGTTGCTCCTGGCACCCCAACTGCCAGTGCTTGGCTGGACGTTCAAAGGGAATGTCCCCTATAAATATCACACAGCTGATGCTACATGGAGTAAGTGGATCGCACTGATCACACAAAGGGGGCTCAGATAGGAAACACCAATCGTCCAGGAATTTTGGAAGTGATTAGTAACCGGCCTGAAGGTAAGGACTTTGGAATGTCACCAGAGGAGGAGGAGGTGACACGTGCTGAAGAGGCTCCACCATATAATAAACTACCAGAAAATAAGAAGAAATACACTGTTTACTGATGGATCCTGTTGTCTTGTAGGAAAACATTGAAGGTGGAAAGGTGCGGTTTGGATTCCTACTTGATGAATCGCAGAGGCTACTGAAGGAGAAGGTGAATCGAGTCAGTTTGCAGAGGTGAAAGCCGTCCAACTGGCTTTATACATTGCTGAACAAGAAAAGTGGCCAATGCTCTGTCTCTGTACCGACTCGTGGATGGTAGCAAATGCCCTGTGGGGATGGCTACGGCAATGGAAGCAGAGCAACCGGCAACGCAGGTAAACCCATCTGGGCTGCCCCGTTGTGAAAAGACATTGCTGCTCGAGTAGAGAAGCTGACTGTAAAAGTATGTCATGTAGATGCTCATGTACCCAAGAGTCGGGCCACTGAAGAACATCAAAACAATCAACAGGTGGATCAGGCTGCTAAGATTAAAGTGGCTCAGGTGGATCTGGACTGGCAACACAAAGGTGAAAAATTTTCAGTTCCTTGGGCCCATGATGTCTCAGGCCATCAAGGAAGAGATGCAACACACAGATGGGCTCGTGATCGAGGGATGGGCTTAACTATGGACACTATTGCACAGGTTATCCATGAATGTGAAACATGTGCTGCGATCAAGCAAGCCAAGCGGTTAAAACCTCTTTGGGATGGAGGACATTGGTTAAAATGTAAGTATGGGAGGCCTGGCAGATCGATTGTATCACGCTTCCACAAACCCGCAATGGTAAGCATTACGTGCGCACGATGGTGGAAGCAACCACTGGATGGCTGGAAACCTATGCTGTGCTCCATGCCACTGCCCGAAACACCATCTCAGGCCTTGAAAAGCAGGTCTTGTGACAGCATGGCACCCCAGAGAGAATTGAGTCAGATAATGGAACTAATTTCCGTAACAACCTTGTAGATACTTGGGCCAAAGAGCATGGCATCGAGCAGAAGCCACCTGATTAGTCAACAAGGAAGAGATGCAGCATACAGATGGGCTCATGATGGAGATACAATGGACTACTAAAAACCACACTGAAAGCAATGGGTGGTGGAACTTTCAAACATAGGGATACACATTTAGCAAAAGCCACATGGTTAGTCAACACTAGAGGATCTACCAATCCAGCTGGCCCTGCCCAATCAGAACTTTTACGTACTGTAGAAGGGTATCCTTGTAATGCACATTAGGAATATTGCTGGGGAAGACAGTCTGGGTTAGTCCTGCCTCGGGTAAAGAGAAACCCATTCATGGGATTGCTTTTGCCCAAGGACCTGGGTGGGTGATGCAGAAGGACGGGGAAGTCCGATGTGTATCTCAAGGGGATTAGATGTTGGGTGAAAATAGATGATAAAATGAACTGAATTGTGTGATATTAATTGCTGAATAACCTGCCACTGCGTACCATCATTGCTGTGGCTGTCGCATTATACTAATGCCATTATATTAAGAATCATCCAGGTTGATGAAGAATGAACTTCAACAGAACCAGAACTGATTCCAGACACCCAGAAACTTCCTGGAGATCAACATCTTCAACTTACAGACTGTAGACATGAACTGTTGCCGGATATATCAACTAAAAGCTCCAGATGTCACATGCAGCAAAGACTACGTCATTCATTCTAGCAACTGAGCAAATTCCACATCATCTTTTCTGCCCTGAGAAACGGCCGTAACAGATGAAGCCTGGAGTGACGGACTAAATGAACTCAACACACATTTTAGAGGGACGACCCATGGACTAAGGGAGTAGCATCCATGTACAGAATCATAGAATGGTTACGGTTGGAAGGGACCTTAAACATCATCTAGTTCCAACCCCCCTGTCATGGGCAGGAAAACCCTCCACTACACCAGGTTGCCCAAAGCCTCATCCAACCTGGCCTTGAACATTTCCAGGGGTGGGGCAGTCACAACTTCTCTGGGCAACCTGTTCCAGTGCCTCACCACGAAAAATTTCTTCCTTAGATCTAATCTAAATCTTCTCTCTTTCAGTTTAAAGCCATTGCCTCTTGTCCTATCACTACATGCCCTTGTAAAAAGTCCCTCTCCAGCTTTCCTGTAGGCCCCCTTTAAGTACTAGAAGGCTGCTATAAGATCAACCTGGAGCCTTCTCTTCTCCAGGCTGAATAGCCCCAACTCTCTCAGCCTGTCTTCAAAGCAGAGGTGTTCCAGCCCTCGGATCATCTTTGTGGCCCTCCTCTGGACCCGTTTCAGCACCTCCATGTCCTTCTTGTGTTGGGGACTCCAGAGCTGAACACAGTATTCCAGGTGGGATCTCACAACAGCAGTTTAGAGGGGCAGAATCACGTCCCTTGACCTGCTGGCCAAGCTCCTTTTGATGCAGTCCAGGATATGGTTGGCTTTCTCGGCTGCCAGTGCACATTGCCGGCTCATGTTGAGCTTCTTGTCCACCAGCACTCCCAAGTCCTTTTCCTCAGGGCTGCTCTCAATCCATTCTCTGCGCAGCCTGTACTTGTGCTTGGCATTGCCCCAACCCACGTGCAGGACCTTGGACTTGGCCTTGTTGAACTTCATGAGGTTCTTACAAGCCCACCTCTCCAGCCTGTCAAGGTCCCTCTGGATGGCATCCCTTCCCTCCAGCGTGTCCACAACACCACACAACTTGGTGTCATCTGCAAACTTGCTGAGGGTGCACTCAATCCCACTGTCCATGTCACCAACAAAGATGTTAAATAGCACCGGCCCCAATACTGACCCCTGAGGAACACCACTCATCACTGGCCTCCACTTGGACATTGAACCGTTGACCACAACTCTTTGAGTGCGACCATCCAGCCAATTCCTTATCCACCAGCTGGTCCATCCATCAATATATATATGTGAGGTTTGAACGTGACATGCATGGTATGGAATAAGGGGTGGGTACTGTCCTGGTTTCAGCTGGGACAGAGTTAGCTCTTCTTTTTAGCAGCTAGAAGAGCTCTGTGTTTTGGTTTTAGTCTGAGACTTGCTCCGAGAAGAACGCTGACAGTGCACTGATGTTTGTTGGCACTGAGTTCTCCAGGACTTTTCAGCCGCCGCGTTCTCGTCGTGTGCAGGAGCACAACAGGAGAGGTTGGAGCACAGCCGGGACGGGGGGTCCACGACTCTCCTTATGATTTGTACTTAGACTTAGGATTGAGGGCCAAATTGGCTAATTAGTATTCCATATCATGCAGTGTCATGTCCAGTATAAAAATGAGGGTCAGACGGAAAGAAGGGCCTTTGCTCTTCCGGGACTCTCACTTTCAGACTCTCAGAGTGCTCTCTCTGTCTTGCTCTCTATTTTCGGGCCTTTTGCTCGTCCAGGATTGCGGTATCGGGATTTACCTGTTTTCAGGATCGTTAGTTCGGGACGAGGAGTGGTGCGCAATTACACCGTACATCACTCATTTGTATATATTTATCATCGTACATATATATATATTCATGTATTAGTAGCAGTAGTATTATTAAATTGTTCTTATCTCAACCCACGGGTCCCTTTCCCTTTTCCCCCTTAATTCCCTTTCTCATCCCCAGGGATGAGGGAGGGTGAGAGAGCAGCTGTGTGGAGTTTAGTTGCTGGAGCGGCTTAAACCACGACACCTGGGATGTCAGGCAGGCAGCAGGGCACAACCTCTTCTCCATACAAGTGACCCGGACCGGCCTACAACCGTGGGGAATGCCAATTCCTTGGCTGGACTGTCCTTTTTATTATTGCGGTGCAGAACCACTATTTGGGCTTGTTAAGCAAACATTACACTTCGCCTCTGCTCCCTGCTCTGTGCCACTCTGTCCATGGTGTGCATGGGGCCCAGGAACTCTGTACAAGGCAATACCGCCCAACGCTCCCTTGTGGGCACGGGTCTGAAAGTATCACACAAGGCAATACGAGCCTCTCGGCTCTGCTGTATGCACTATCTCCAAAAATACCATACTAGGCAATACTAGCCTTACAAGAATGAACACACAGGGTACCCTGAACTGCGCAAATATTCTTAGCAGACATGAAAAATCTAAGTACAGGCTCAGAAGCAGAAAAAGCTCTCAGTTTAATCTAAGAACAACCACAAACATAGTGCTAAGTAGTCTGAATTTACACCAGCCCAAGAAAACAACAGTAGTGTAGAAAGAAATTGAAAGAAGACGTATAGAAAGCAAGCATGAAGACTACATTAAAAGATGAAGAAAACTGTACTAGTCATTCTTTTTTTTTTTTTAAAGAAATAAAAATTTTCTAATAATGCTCAACTTAGTGAACTCTCAGAACGCCATTTGGTAGCAGGCCTCTGAAATATTGTTTCAGCTTGCCAAAGTGTGAGTACTTTTTAAAGTACTTTTAAAGTATTTTTCAGTGAAAAATAAGTGAAACTGGAAACACTACTGGACCAATCTACTCTCAAAAGTCTCATGCTCCTTTCACTTATGTATCCAAAATAAAATTTTATGTTCTGCAGCTGCTCAGTTGTTCATATGAATATATCCTGCTCTCTCGCATCGTGCATATAGAAGTTGTGAACAAACGCTTATGAAATCTTCCAATATATTTGGAGACATCTATTCTCAATTTATTTATTTTATGTAAAATGTAAGATTGATTGATTAATATTACACTGGTTTCTCTCACACATTTTACTGTGTTGAGAAAGCTTAGGTGTAAACTGTATATTTAAACTGTCTGCTGTGCTATTTTAAACCCACCAATAACTTACGCATGGTCCATTGTTTCAAACTTAGTTTTGAACTCTAATATGTTTTTAAGTATCAATTGCACACTACTGTAAAAAAATAATTGTCAAAAACAGGCTGGTGAACAATGTTATGACATTTTAAGACAAGGAAATACTGAAACCAACATAATTCCCTCTTATTTTTCCACTGCTAGTTGCACAGCACAACTAACAACTTCAGAAGCTTGCTGCACCGCCTTCTTCTTCCTCATTTTTAAATTGTAGGTGGGCTGCTGGTTCTAGTAGTTATAGCTGATGCTTCAACCACCACAGCTAAAAAAAAAAAAACAAACAGAAAAAAAAAATCAAAGGGAACAGAGTATTCAGTGTAGCTGTTCTTCCACAAACTGCAAAGGAAAGACAGTACTGTATTGATACATTGTATATAGATAACTTTATCATAAAAACAGCAAGTAATGCATGAAATAACTACCTGTATCACATTACTTGACATGCTCAATCCGTTGAGTTTTTTCCTGCCAAAGGAACACGGTCCCAAAATTGTAGCAGCTGCTCTCCAACTTGTGGTTCCAGCTCCTAGAAATAAGCAGGAAAATAGAGAAGTTATTTGCACTGCTACTATTGAACATAAAGAAACTGTTTATAACAAAATTGTTAGATGAAGTTACTGGTAATAGCTTTCAATCCTTCTGAAAGAGTTCATTCCTTTTGATATTGAGACATGCATTAGAACTACCCACACAGGAAAGTTATTTTACTAGGTCTCAAGAGGAGATAAAAACGTTCGTAAGCAACACCGGCCTACAGATTGGTTGGAGTTTTTTCATTCACACCACCACCACATACAAGAACATATGCACCACATACTTTGTACCTTCCGCAGGTCACTTCACTTATTAACTAAAGATCATTATTCTCTGCATCTTTTAAGCTTAATTCCATGAAAAGTGGTGGAGAATGTGGGAAAGCAGGTCACAGGTAATACAGTGGCTCTTGGTAGAATTACAGACATTAACCTACACTAGTTGTTTTTACGATCATTAAGACTCTTTAGTTCTTAAGACCCACTTACAACAGAAGCACTGTTAACTCCATCACGTGCTACGTTCCTTTCCTTATACTTACAGTATGTTCCTCTCCTCATTCTTGTCACTGGAGAGGTTTTGAGGAAGTAGTGATAAGATGATTCAAAAAGTTTAACTCTAGAATCTCCTATCAAGAAGACATTTTGGGAAGGGATGGGGGAGAATGCAGCAGCTGCCACAGAGAAATCTTGTGCCGATTCTCTTTCAGCTTTTTGTAGTTGCATTCAGCTTTAACAGATTTGAGAACCATCCTAAGCTTTATTTTACCTCAAATATCAAGATTCTCTTTAGCTTTTACAGGAAACTCAAAAGCTACAGTTACAAACAGTTATTTGGGTGCAGTAGAGTATCACAGGGATCAAATCTGAACCAAACCGAGAACAAATCTCCAAAACTAAAGTTAAAAATTCCAAGAAATCTTTTATTTTAGGAAGCAACTGTGATTCAGGTTAACAGATACATGAGGACAGCTGGAGACAAATGTTAAGGCTAGAACAAGCTAACAAATAATACGCAGTTCTATCAAGTAAAGACAACTTTAGAAGAGACTAACATTACCTGGCCATCTCTGCTTATTTGTACTTTCTTGTTGTCATTCCAAGGGTTAAGCAAATGGCGTGCAAACTGAAAAGGAATGCTTTCTTTTTGGATCCACTCCACCTTAAATACACCTCCAAAACCAGCAGACCCCCAGTCTTGACTTTTCTCACACCCTATCTCTGAAGCCATTCTAGCAAATCCCTAGAGCAAAAATTGAAATATGAAAGGAAAGAAATAGTTACAGAATATCTGCTTATGTTGGAATTAAATAAATGACTGGACTTCATATGAAACTTTCAAATTAGTTTCAAGGCGATTCACACACTTTTCCCCATGAAGCTGAACGTTTTAAAATGTTTACATCTAGAAAGCTAAAAGAAGTACCATTTGATTTTCCACTTCAAATATGCCTTCTAGAGTACGACCACAGAGAATGTTTTTTAATCAATCTCTCACAATCACCACTAGAAGGTTTTTTTAAGCTTTGTAATAGAGGTTGAAAAGGTGTTGTAAAAACATTTGAAGCGTAAGGAACAATATGAACATTCTACGATGTAACAGTCCATTAGCTATTCCTTATTGTACATATTTTGTGCAGAAATCCATTCCTTCCTTCCCATGTTCCCTCTATATTAACAAACTTTCACATAGAATTAAGGGAGTGCAGCTGTTCTTCAAAGAGAGAAGTCAAAGTTTGTATTTCCTTCTTCAACAAAGCAGGAAGAAATTCCAGAAAGACGAGTATACAGAAAGAAAATGACAGAAACCCCAAAGCCAAGATTGTTTCTAACCTATTTAATTAAGGACAGCCCTACTTGCCCACACAAACAAAACACAACAAAAAAAAACACCACACACCCAACTTATCAACTATTCAGGCAAATTTACGCCAGTTATGACTTAGGAGTCCAAGAGATGCAGTGCTCTACGTAAGTTACCAGCACACACTGCTGTTGTAAGACATGCAGTTCTAGATAGCTCAACCCAGACTTAAAGAGAAATTAATACAAGGAACAGAGGAAAAATAAAGATGGAAAGTAAAGAGTCACTCGGTACAAAGGAGTATTAACAAGAACGTTATCCTCACATTCCCATGAGTGTCCAGTGCATTGTCAAAACTGGAAGAGCAAGACAACATCAACCACCTACACTCCTGACTTCAGCATGTCTTCCCCTCCCAGCTTCCTTATCTAAGAGCACCAATACAACAACCCATTTTGAGTATCAACTGGCACGCTGAAAATTACTCTCCAATAACACATCTGCACTTGCCAAATCATTGTATGTATATCTAACCATAATTCTTCAGTGTTATCACCAAGACAGCTGTATTTAGGCTAGTTCCTTAGATTTTAAGTTTCACTGACTTTTATGAATAGCTTATATATAAAGCGGTAAGTTGAACTTTCTTTAGCTGGAACAACTGAGTTTAGCCTCTGTTACAACACACCTAACCTGCAATTTTGCACTATAACTTCAAATTTGCTACAAATTAGTCAACAAATTCTTGACGAATACCTTGCTAAACCTGAAGTCAAGACACAGCTCTGGAAGAATCATAACCATGACTTCTCAGCTTCCTAACTTTTAGAAGCTACAGTTCAAACAAAATAGATTTTATTAAAATTTGTCATAAAGATGTCTATGAGTTTCCTGGCTTTAGAAAGCCGTGACTTGATTGTAACTGCTTGTTCACTTACAATATTTATTCTGGCATGCAGGGCAAAGAGTAGTAATCCTCTGCTTTGTTCAGATTTGTTTGTTCTGTTGTTGTTGTTTTAAAGGATTAATGTAGAGTATAAACATTATTCTGACTCAAGATGTCTGGAGGCAATTCAGTCCTAGCCTTTAAGTGACAAACTGAGTTAGCTAAAAGGGTGTATTTTAGAGAAGCAGTACTCTTTCTTCAGTAACCAGATACATTTGGTTGCTACTCTACTTAATAGGCGGTCAGAAGTCATAAGCAAAGACCTCCATACTACACATAGTCATTTGCTGTGCTCTCCTAAATCATCAACAAAAGCTAATCTTTAGTATTAACTAAGGACTCACCTGAAAGTGTCCAGACCCTTGAACAGAAAATATTAAGTAAACCGTGCTGCTCTCCAAAAAGGCTTTGTTTAGTTTTCGTTCATTACTTGGTGTAGTAGACCATATATTCTTCTCTTGAGAAATATCAATGTTTTGCATGTTGCTACTTTTCATTATAAAGTACCGAACTGGCATATTCGGTCTTGGTGAAGGAGATTTGGAACCCTGGAAAAATTAAATTAAGCTACACTAAAATAAACCAGGCTTTAGTTCTCAAGTTTTACACACATGAGGACAGAAATCCCTTGACCGTGCTCCTACCCTCCCTCCCCCAGATTCTACAAGAAACACAGCATCTATCAGCTGGTACTGTCTGACTTGGTTTTAAAATGTATTTCACCTCTATTTTACATTTTTTAAGCACTTTCCAAAATAGTAATTCATTCATGAGGGGCAGGAAAAAGTGTAGCACAACAGGCCTACATAGTCTAGTGAGTAATTACAATTATTTGAAGTCTGATACACCTTCAGATGACACAAAATTAATCATTTTAGACTGCAACCTGAAGCACACTACTCATATTTCCATCTTCAGGAAACGCAAGTTTTCTCCCTTTTACACTGAATAAATTTAAAAACTAAAAGACTTAAGAGGAATTATTAAATCCTCCAACGGGACTGTGCCTAGAATCAAAATGGGTTTTCCTCTCAGTGGTCTGTTTAATATTACTGCAGTTTACTATTCAAGTACATAGGGAGAATTATGCCAATAACCTCATTAAAAATGTGTGCTTTGTTAAAATAACCATCACAAGAAAAGCAAGCAGTCATAATAAGGCAGAAAACACAAAACTGAAAGAGAATCAGGATCAATGTACGCTATTACAGAAACAGAGGAAGGCTGAACTCACATAATTCAGCAGTGAATGTACTGCATACTAATTTAGAAAAGAAAATTAATACACCTTCCCTGGTTATGATGTGTAGTTTAAAAACCAAATCTGATTTTTTCTACCTTGGATAGCTTTACCTCAGCACTCTGTGAAGAATAATCTATTTTTACTGTATTAAACTAGCATAACAAGGATATTTAGTCTAGATTTTAAGTTTCAGAAAGAAATAAGTATTATGCAGCTGTTAAAAATGAAAATCTAAGTTAGTGTCTTAATTTATCAATATAAATTATTATATATAATTATTTATTATTATTATCATCATCATCATCAGATAGTTGCTGAAAGATATCAACAAATTTATTTCTGAAATTCTATTAATTTTGAAGAGTGGAGTAGTTTATTTAACAGAACTCTACCTTCCCAGATATTGAAGAAGGACTAGCACAGGGGCTGGGATAAGTACTGCTGTCTGTAGACTTGACTGATGATTGATCTGACCTGTCATCTGAAGTTCGTTTGGGGTGCAGAATGTTTCTTTCTTTGTTCTTCTTTGGCTTGTGAAGTGCGAGAGGCGTAGATTTCACTAAAACTCTAAAAAGTAAAAGTAGACTCAAGACATACGAGCAGTGTCATAAGCAGTGACAGAACAATTTGTATCTACGTATCTATTGCATGACCACATATCCATAGCAGTAATTCCAAAACGTGAAACACTAACTAAAAAATACTGATCATGCATTGTTTTTGAATGCTAAGGTTAAACCTCTTCTGCTACTTCTTCCCAGAGATCATAATTCATGGACAACATTCCTGACTGCCTTCCCAAACAGCAGGCACACATGAAATACTTTTCAATGAAATCACAACTACAATGCAGCCCAGGACAGTATCAATTCTTTCAACTATATTTCTATTGTTTCTTCCTTCCTATTACTGGTAGAAATTCAAGTAATGCTTTTATAGCTAAATAAATTACAATCTACAGTCTCTAGAAGATCTCAAAAGCTTACTTTTCAGCATTAGAGGAGTCATCAGAGAATTCGGTTTCTGCTGAGCTTTTTCTACTGTTGGTTGATCTCCATGCAGATGCTAGAGAAAGTTCTTCAGAAGTCATAGGTCTCGGTCTCTGACCAATTCCTGAAGGCTGCTGCAAACCTGCAGACTGTTCTTCAGTACTTAAAACAGCTACAATCGCTCTTACAGTCATTTCATCAACTTGAGACCATGGTTTAGAAGGAGCTTGCATACGACGCAGAAATAAGCTATGCCACTTCTGTCTGAGTTGCAACAGCAAAACAGCGGCCTGTAATGAATTTTAATTCTGTTAAAGACTAATAAAAATGAGATCAGACAGGTAAGGGTACCCTACGTCTTTCCTATGAGGTAGCATCTGGCATTCTAAGATCAGCAAGGTCCAAACTGAAAGGCAAGACTGAAGTGTTGGGAAGGGAGAGAAAACTGCACATCTAAACTAAGCTGTTGATTATTTTTTCCTTCCTTGGGCACAATATAATTTTTAAACCATTTTATTTCATTTAGCTCTGCATCAAATTTAATTACATTGTAAACCCACAGCATTTTTTATTTTTCACTTTAAAAATTAAAAAAAAAAAAATCATCATGCTTTATGCCCTGACTCTCCACTCAGTCTGTATTCATGCATTCTTCATTCGTATCTGAGGGAAAAGAGCTCTAAGTGACGTTTTTCTTATGCAGACTTCTTAAATGAGATGACTGAATTTAGAAGACTATAGTCTAATTCCCGTGTTATCACAAATCCTTCAATTTTTTAAAAAAAAACATACTTTTGAACATCTCTAGGAGACAGTACTATTATTAGATCTGGTAAGTCCAAGTGTTTCATAACCCATAAACTACTACACCTCCTACCACAGCCAGAGCTTCACAATGACCTGAAGACTTCTATCTATCTCCAAAAGGCTTTTTTTTCTTTTTCTAAAAATCTGACAGCAACTTTCTTTCAGCAACTCCAACTTCAAGTGTTCCATTTTGATCCATCTTTAGTCATCGTCTCAGAGAAGGAAATACACAATATGCCTCTGTGACTGCACACTCCATTCCTGCTCAGATTTTGGCTAACCGAGTTCGTGCTAAGGCTTGATGTGTGCTAACAGCAGTGCCCTTAGGTCAAAGTGAGAGGACCATGTAGGCAGGACAGGTGGCCAGAAAGAGCCAAAGCCACTAGCACCTGCAGCTTGCTGTCTCCTGCAGCCATTACCTTTTGTCTGGCAGTTTTGTCAGAATCTGCTAACTTATGGAAATGGACCAAACCTCCAAGCTGGAAGGTACAAGACATCAGCTTATGCACAAAGCTTTTGAAGTGGATCCAACAGCAGCTGGACTGCTAAGGCTTTCCTGTTTCCCAGGGTGATATAGGGGACGCCTGCACTGTGATAGAGGAAGAAGGATGAGCACTCTCACTGTCAGCAGGTAACTAATTCCTTTTTTCTCTTTGTTCATAGGCGCACAAATTGAGAGTTATGGGTTATAAGTTGTGAAACCTTATGACTTGAACGGTGAGTATGTGAATTCACGTGATAGACTAGTCTGGGCAAAAAGGGACTGAGCCCCTGTTTGTTTCCTGTATTTCTTAATGAGCTCATGAAATAAAAGTTAAAATCACAGACTATGCTGTTCTGTAAATCTGTAAAATCCAAACGGATGGTGACAGCCATTCCTACAGAAAATTCTTGGTTACCTAAATGTTTCAAAAATCTTTTTAGGAAGATATGACACAAACATCCTTCTGCAAGAAACACACACTGAAGTGATACATTACTTACTTCAGGGTCCAGTTTGAGATGGAGCCATTCATCTAGCTTCAGTAGTGCCAAATTAGAAGTTGTTTCGTCCTCCATCTCACTATCACTATTATCATTAGATACTCCATCTCCTGAATTAAACATAAAAGGTGCATTAACATTTCTACATTATTTCCACTTAGGCACAAAAAAAATGAACACTACTGTATTACCAGCAATAAACCCATTTTTCCTTCTAAATTTTATTTTAAAGCGTAAACATTTGTAAACCTGCTTTTTATTTTCTGCAAATACACTTCAGTGGCAAGTCTTTGCTTCAGCTAGCAGAACTGAAGTATCCAGACCTGCTAAGGGCCCTGCTATGTAAGCACCTGTATCAATGTGATCTGACTCATGCATGTATCTTCATGAATATCAGCAAGTCATTATCAAACTTTTGCCTGAAGCAGTTTGTAAAACCACACATTGCTCTATGCTTTATTTCCTAGTAAGACAGCAGATTTGAAGACTCATTAAGAAAAAAATAAATTACATATATACATATGGCTATTAAGTAGGATTCTTTTTTTCTTTTTTTTCTTTTTTTTTTGTTTTTTTTTTTTGAAGTGCAATTCCAGGACAAACACTGTTTTAAGGGTAACAGTTTAAGAGCAAGACAGGAAAGCTTCAAAAATAACTGGGACTCTTACTTCGATTCAAACTAGTATTTCTAGAGAACTGGCAGCGGCATAGAATATTTTCCTTCTATTCCTACAGCATTCCATTTATTTATTTTTTTTTAAAAGGGTATTTCTATATATTCTTTATTACTTCTAGTTACTAGTATAGCTAATTGTCATTAAAACTTACCTGTAGAAAATTATCTTTAAAACGCATGTTTCAGCTGGAAGCTGTATAAATATTTACCATATTGATAGTTTCTAAATTATTATTCAGTTTGAACAATCTGGTTCAAAGTATCAAATAAACTAGTCTGCTGAAAAAACATACACACTACACTTTCCAGCATTAGTGTTGTCATTTAACATTTTGTTTGCATTTTTTATTTCATTACAAACTATACTGTAATTTCTGAGACTTCACAACTATGTAAGTGTAATGTATAGATATGAATCTGTAGGGATTCACAAAACTGAGACATTTATTACAGAGCCTATAAACTACTCTTGAACAGCTACAGGAACCATAGCTCTTGTAGTTTGAAGAATTAGCCCACATACTTACTAAATATTATGGAAAAATAAGCCTTCCAATATCACATACTAGTATATACCAATGGAAACATTCCAAATCCAAGCCCCAATATACCTCGAAAGGATGAAGGTTCCTGCAAAGCATTACTTGGTAACCTAGCTGGTCCACAGAAGAGTGACACAGTCACAGGTGTTACAACAGAACAGCATCTGATATTTGCTATCCTGTGAGCTCTCGTCATTTCATCATATATAAGCCAGTCTGTAGGGAGTGCCTGAATGGCTGCAGCTTGCCCATTTGCTGGGGGAATCTGTGCAAGAGAAAATAAGACTAAACTGCTTACCTTCCATTTGTAATTAAAATCAATTTTAACATATTTCTTTTTTCATATATGTAGAAATAAATACATAAATATTTATATACACATAAATTTATACACACAAATAAAAAAGTGAGAATTCAACCAGACTCACAAATTATCCTACTACCTTGAAACAAAACATTTTGCTTCACAAAAGGATCAAAAAAAAAAAAATCCATTTCAGAGTAGAACTTCTGCCTGCCATTATGAGACAAGATTGTTACATCTTTAAAACAGCTTCATAACTAGTTTTTTTTTAGCATTTTGTTTTGTTCCATCTAGAAGGAGGACTAACTGAAATAAGCGTTGATGAAACAATATTGGAAAAACAAACGAACTTCACTTCTCTATTTTATCAACTGCCAGGAAAAACATTTTCTAAAAACGTAGTGTTTAAATCACATGCTATTTTTAAAGTACTGACAACTATGAAGAGACATTTCTAAAACATTTTATATAGTTCTCTTTTTTGTGAACTATAAATTCAAAATGATTTTACCTTTTTATACTGAGGTTGACTAAGAACAGATGTAGGATGAAATCGCACTTTCTTCTCCTTTGATCCAGTTAAAACCAGGCTTTCTCTGTCTACGTGCACTAGATTGGGATACATTCCAGCCACTAAGGCAGCTTTAACTACAGCCCAGTTTTCAGAGTTAGTATTAACATCTCTAATATCAGTTCCTCCTCTGGCTCTAACAAAACCTGAAGAAAGAAGAGGACAAAAATGTTATTTGCTCGTATTTAAGATCTACCTTTTGCTTCTCAAAAGGACAAAAAAAACACCACACCTAAAAACTTGTTGCATTTTTCACCACTGCCAGCCTTAACAGCACCAGAAATAAAACATTATACTGAAATCCTTCCTGATAAGGGGTTTTATACTAACATAGAATAGAATTACTTTCTACAACACAAAGAAAGACATTTCCTATGGAAGTAATTTATTAGAACGTAAAAATCCAAGGAAACATATTTCACACCAAAAGCCCGTGGCATGTGGAACAATCGAGGCGCTATCAGTTAGATCAGCTGTTTACCAGCCACACTTCCTCATCTAGCATCTGCACCATGCCCAGCATGAATGTGTATTGGTCTGTTTCAAATTACAGAAAGAAAATGGCACCAGCGAACACTATTTTTCCTACAATTTTTAACACTTGTACTAGGTATACAGTTGACTCCAAAACTATGTAAAAATTTTTGCCAAGCTATTTACCTGAGGCTCTAAGTTGGCCAAGCAACTGTGTTCTCATTCCTACGATGATTTCCATTGTGGCTTGAGACAGGAAGTTCTTTTCACAGAAGGCTCTCTCCCAGCCATCACTGCGTGCCTTCTGCCATGCCTGTAAAGAATATTTTTTTTTTTTTACATTTGCCTATTAATCTGATTAATTAAAATTAAAAAATGCACTTTCCTAAAAAAATTACATTTATGTCAATAAAATGGCAAAGACCATTCTGAAAGAAACGAAATGTATCAAACCAGGATTCTTTTTCTGGTTAAGTACTAGATTCTCTTTACCCGTTCTCTAAATTGACATAATTATCATTATGTTAATTTAAGTTAGTATAAGATCATTATATTAAGTTATTATAAAGATCCTTATGTTAAGATTGTTATTTTAAGTTATCAGTGCAGCAGGATATAAAACGGCACCTTGTTGGAACATTCAGAATTTAACCAGGTTTGAAAAGATAAAAAATCTGACAAATTCATGAGTCCAACACATAGCAAAGCCACTAGGCAAAAATACAGTTTCTTTCCTACAGATTTAATCATAGCCTATCATTCTACATCCAACTTGCCTGGTACATCATTTACTTTGATACATGATCTATTGTGATCAGTACTCTTTCTGAAGATGAAACAATACCTGGAAAGCCCTGAGAAGCGCCATATGGTCACTAAATGTTCCTGCAGTAAAACGTTTTCTACACAGCATGGCTGCACGCTTTTGAGAGGCCACTGTTGGTAGCACAAAAGGGTCTCGATACGCAAGACTGCAAGCAATAGTAAGAATAGGATCCAGGCACTTCAAAACAACAGCACACACCACCATTTTACCAAGGTGTGGCTCTAGAGGTAACTCAGTGAGATGATAACCAAGTTCAGTGAGATCTTCCCAACGGTCCATGGCATCTATTGTCTATTTAAAAAAGAAAAAAAAAAAAGAAAAAGGTGAAGGGAGAGGGAAAGTGGACAAAATTATTTTACAAGAAAAGCAGAAAGGATGTGAATACTGGACATTAACTAGACTTGTTCCTGAACACTAAGAAAGTAAGTCAAACTTTTAATATTTTGAGACGGGATTTTTAAGCGCTCTATTCCCTTAACATGGAAAAAGACATCCACACACAGAAAATGAAAACAGACAACACACAAAACCTTAAAGCATCATTAAGTAACTAAACAAAAGCCTCAATACAAACAAAACTCAGCAAGATATGTTGTCACACCACAAATACAATTCCCATCTATATCTATTCCTCTGCTGACCTTAAGCATTTGCACAGCATTTCTCACAATTAAAGCTGGTGGAGGATCAGGAGCTTTTGTAAGAAAGTCGACAATTGAACAATTGATTGGAGCCAGAAGTTTTGTGTGTAAACAAAGCTCCTGCAAGTTAAAAAGCAAAAAAAGATTGTTAAGATTGGGGGGTAGGGGAACCCAAACACTTTTTTAGAGTTACTAATATGCTTTGATGATAATACATGTTTTAAAAGTTATGATTTCTAATTGAACATGCACCTGAAGTGGCATTCGTAGAAGTTCTGGAGTCTGAAATTCCAACATATTCTGAAATCGGAGCCTGCTGAAGAGACGAAAACAGACTCCAGGCTGACAGCGCCCAGCCCTTGAAAATAAAATATGGGAAGTTAGTGAAAATTAGAATTTCTTAAAAAAAATAAAAATAAAAATAAAAATAAAATCAAACACACACACACTTAGAATGGAAATATAGAAGCAGGCCTAAGAAAAAGATAATTTTGTCTTTAAGTGTAAGTCCCACACACGAGGTGAGAGTTTTCCAGTAAATGGATTATTTTTGATAGTATGGAAATTGGTTGTTATAATTTTACCCCAACACTGAAACATTTGGAGAAACAAAAGTAAGGCCCATTTAAAAATAAAGTGATTTGAGTTTTTTGCTAACCAAAGATCAATCCAAATCTCAACTGTCCCTTGCTGTAAGGAATGTAAGTCTTAAACTTCACTTCTTCCTCTTCACATCCCCCAAACAGTTGGATGTTACTCTGGGAGTAAAAGGTAGAATGAAGACCAAACAACTTGTGAGTGAGGAGACAAGAGACAGCAAACGCTCACATTCACACTCAAATTCATGCAGGTTAATGCCAACATCATATCACCAAACACAGGCATTTGTTGCTATATATCCTCTTAGCTGTCATCCAGTGTTGAGTATGATAAAGGTCTATTAAGCCATGAATAGTTTGGAGAAGGTGAATAAGGAATCACTGCTCAATGTCTCTTCTAATACAGGGATGAAGGGGCATCAATTAAAAACTAGCAATAGGCAGCCTTTTGCCCACAGGTAATTTGCGAAACACCTTATCGGACACTGTGGCTGCTGTTGCTACATGGGAGAAAGAGGAAGGAGAACAAGTTTATGAACACAACCTAGACTTAACGTAAGCTTTGGGAAAGTCCTGCGTGTCACTTTTCTACGACTTGGGAAACTACTCCAAGGAAATACATGCTGATCCTTACTCTTCTGCAGAGAATTAGCAGTGGCCATTCTTCAACACAATACTGGACTATGCTAGTAACATTACCCAGCGTGGCTGCTATTACACTGTTTACTTTATCCTTAACATACAGGATGGCGGATATCTGCAAAATGAAACTCAGTATGAAGCACTTATTACCTGCCTTTTCTCTGGATAGCACTGGCTTTTGAAATCCACACCATTTTTAGCATTGTAACACAACTCAGTGCATCAAAAGACTTCTATAAAAGCAAAGCAAGGAATATAAAAACAAGATTGAATTGAGTACATGAAATAAAAGTTACTAATAATTTATATCATCAATAGAAGTTCTCTAAAAAAAAAATTAATAAAAACCAGCATCAGCAGCTTCTAGCACAAAGGTATGTTCTAAAGCACTTAGTTTCAAACGAATTTACGCCACCGCCTTCACAGTATCTTTGCACTATGCAGTTCTCTAAATTGAAGTTTTCTAATCAATAGGTAAGCCAATAAGAGACATGGATTGTGTTTTGTGGTATCACAAATCAAGTAAAAATATGTTACTATATTAAATAAAGTTTTCCTCTTCGTCTCACTTGGAAATTATGTCCTTATTTTCCTACATTTGATGCAAAATTAGAGAAAAAAAATGTATTACCACGAGAACTTCAGAAATTTGGTGTGCATATCTCCTACGAAATCTAATTTTTTTTCCTCAGCCATACACTAGATCTTAAACTGCCTCATTATGCTATCTCACTTTTCTTGAACAGGTAATTAGGAAATGGGCATTCAACATATCAAAAACAAGGCTTAAAAACTTAATGGATTAGAATTGGGATAGATACAATAGTAGGGCAAAGGGGGAACTCCCAGTGTTCTCTAAGTCTCAGGAAGATGACGATCTAAATTGATGAACTTGTCCAAAAATCAAACAAAACCAGTAAATTTAAAAAAAAAAGATACAGTCATATCAATATATTAACCTGTGATAGCTTTTACAGGGTTTTTAAACAGCAAGCTATTGACAGTATTTGTCAAAGAACAAATGGATGTCAAAGCTTTCCAGTGAGTTTTGTTGATTGACATGCACTAGCTTTCAGGCTACTACAAAAAAAAAACCACAACAGTTCTCCAAAATTTATGTCTTATGTATTTCAAAATAACACTAGGAAGTTTTACTTTCCAAAGAAAGTTTAAGCCAATCATACCTCTTTCATCTTGCCTGAGTCAATAACAAATACAACATCATTGACTGTTATGCTGGTTTCTGCAATATTAGTAGAAAGAATCTGCAATTAAATTAAAAAAAAATGATTATAACTGTAAAGGCAAAGACAAAATAGATCAATACAATATCTGACAAAGTCCTCTGATACTTGCTATTTTGCGGATGCCAGAAGGCGGACTTTTAAGCACCTTCTTCTGATCCAAAGTCTGCATATTTGAATGAAGCATGAAAACCCGGTATCTAATGCAAGACAAAGAGTACATTTTAAAGATCTTTAAAAGAAACAATAAAAACTCAAGACAACCATAGAAACTAGAGGGTTCACCTGTGCGCATTTTCAGCAAATCTCTTGTCATCAAAAAGAATACGGTCCCTCAAGCTAACTATCTCATCATATCCAGGAAGAAATATTAAAATCGCTCCTGAAAAAGAAGTTGGTTTGCAGTGTCAACTAGAAAATTCACTTTAAATATATGTCAATATTGCGTATACTAGCACGTGGAAGGTTTTACCTATTTGGTATTACTGAAAAAAGGGCACAATTCATCAGAAGACGAATCCACAGCAATTTATTGGAAGCTTGTGCATATACCTACCGGTATCATAACTATGACAGATGTTATAAAGTAAGTGCATAATCAGGTCCAGATCCACTTTTTCATCATCAAAACTGTGATGATAAGCTTTCAACAGTTCTCTGTCCTCTGCACTAAGGTCACTACCACTTGTCTGGACCAGGGAACTTTCATCCAGATTTCCAAATTCCACTGAAGCACTAAAATATACAAATACACAGGCCAGAGTCAAGGTTGTTTCCTTCGGGTTTGCATTCAGCCATCAATTCAAATTTCCATCAAGACCAACAAGACTATTAATCTAGAACTTTCATTCTGAAGTGTAGCAGAACAGCATCTCCACAATACTATCGCTGTTCACTGATTTAAGCGTTAACCCAGCAAAGCATGCAACTTCAATTTTTAGCATTAACTTTACCATACTTCCTTGAAACACAACCATAAGCAAATGTGACAGAACTCAAAGTATAAGGACACTATTTGTTTATCTGTTAAGGAAAAATATTTTAAAGAAATGTATTTTCTGAAACCTTTCCTACCATAACAGTTAAGCAGGTACTACACTAACAGAAACTACATTAAGAGAAACTATAATAATACAGGTCTCCACAAAACTGTAACTAAACTATGATAACTGTGAGTTAATCAAAAAAACAATTCTTCAACAGCCTAGTGTACATGTTACGCATATAAATTTTCTTTAACACGGCTATCGTGTATCAACTACATACAGATAAAAACATGCAATAGATTTGTTTCCAAAATAATAATCTGAAATCAAAATGGTACATCACCTCCTCTGCATATTTAAGTTACTATAATCACATCCTGCCTAGATACATAACCATGATGGGAAGGTCCATATCACGATGATAAACGCTAATAATGTAAAAGAAGCCCTACACCACTGGAACTGTGTTTATCCTAGGAGTTGTGCAAACATGATCACTATGATACTGAATACACATAAACTTTTTTAAAATAAGTTTTCAAAACACTCCTATTCTCAAATAGATCTTATTATTTAAGTCAGACTTTAAAGCATAAAAAACTAAAACCTAAAAACTGTTATGACTGAAGGAAGACAAAACAGAAATTTCCCTTCCCCATGTTATACAACTGTTTCTGCAAAGTAGTTATAGCTTACCTGTAGGACTCCAACAGGTCAACAACTTCCGTCTGTCCAAAGCGCTTAGCCCAGTCCAAAGCCGTCCTGAAAGAGTTGCAAAAAAATCTTTATTAATTTCCCACTTTAAAACACACTTATGAATAGCACATTACATTAGGAGCCAACTGACACCACACTTTTCTGTCAATTTCTGCATTATCATTTAATCGGTGTTGTTACTGCTGCATCTGCAACTTCCCATTTTGAAGTATATAAACAGCTGTAACAGCTGTATGATTTTTAGATAACGGCCACTCTTTACCAAGAAAGAATCCCAGTTTTTACATATAAGCGCATGCAAACATGCAGAAGAAAATGAAGAGAAAGAACGTACCATTCCTTCAAAAACCACACACCAATGTGCAGAGATAAGCCATGCTTTTTTGCAGTACCCTTTACTAGCTCCTTTAACTCATCCCAAGAAGTGGCACTCCAGACATTTCTCTCCAAAATGTGTGAAAACACTGGGCTTTTGATGTCTTGCAGAAACTGTCCTCCTCACAATGCAGTTCACTTTTTTCCTTTTAAACTGCATTCCTTTCCAAGTTTTTCACGTGGTAGTACCAAATATCAGACCTCTAGAATTCTAGTTCTTATCTTTCCATATTACAATTATTCACTATAGTCGTCCGCTTATATGAAGACACAATTCACGGTCACAGAAATTTAAATTTTTACAGATTCACAAATATTTTTTCATGATACAACATGTTTACAGATGTAACAGCAAAGATCTTTGCACCTGTAATACACTATTTTTAAATCCTTTTGTAATATACTTTTTTTTGACATTTAGTGTTACTCTCTTGAATTAAGAGTTGCCAAAAATCTTGGGTCTAAATCAACCCAGTGAGAAAGATTTCAATTTTTCTTCTAACTAGTGTGTTAAACAGACTCGTTGAAACCAAGAGTGTGTATCCCGTATTTGAGACTGTTTAGGTAAGAATTCAATTTAGAATTTACAGAAAACATCATAAACAAAAGTTATAAATTGTTTAGACTGTCAAAACCTATTAGTGCTTACAGTAGCCTGGCATGTTAGCAAATTAGTTCAGATGTTATAGAAAATTCTCTCTCATTTGTATATTGACAAATAAATCTATCTTTCAGTTTATCTGTTTGTTTTTACCAGCCATTGGATGATTTGCAGTGGATACTTGCTCCCAAACTGATAAGTTGTTCTACTTGACTCAGAAAGCCTCTCCCTGAAGCAATCATCAGTGCAGTTACACTGGTTTCACTGTGCCTGTAATCAACTGAGAAGTAAAAAAAACCTAAATAAATCAGCAAAACCAATACAAACATCATTTTTTTAGTCTGAATGTGGTATGACCAGCCCAAAGAGAATTTGTTTCATCACTTCACCCCACCAGTCAGTTCATGTGAATTTAATAGTATTTTAGAAACATATTACAACATCTGTCAATACTTCAAAACAAGTACAACAAACAACTGCAAAACTCATTAATTCTGCTAACTAATTCATTTTTTCAATAAGCATCAGAATTCAATGGTAATAACATTTGAATGAAATTATAGATAAAGTAGACACAAAAATTCAAGTCATTTTGTGATTGTTTTTTTCTTATTAATAATATGAGAACCTTACCACTGACATTTTCAGTTAAAATGAGATGGAAAACCTGAGCGAAGGAATCAACATCTTTGTGCAACCAGATGTCAGAAAGGCAAGAATCCATTTCTTTTATTAGCCACGGTTCAAGGCAATTCGTATCTTTTTCAGTCTGAAGATAAAAAAAACAGTATTGAAAGATGAATCTTGTCAGAGTTGTCTTTATTCTCATATATATATATTAGACGTGAAGAATTTGAACAGTTAGTTTTCAAACTAGCAACCATAAACGCAGCACTCATATCAGTTAAAGCATACATTGTATCATATGCAAGTATTTTAAACAATGGTAGCCTAGTCATTTGATCTAAACAAAAGTTAACTACCACCACTATAATTGAAAAGCACACTTTAGCTAGAATACTTCATGCTCATTAAAAAAAAACATGTTTTAAAACACGTTAGTATTCTTCTAGAAACTCTACAGGAGTAATATCTTTAGAACTTTGTTTTTAAATGAGTAATAATAATATAATGCAGATTTAAACGTCTCTTCCAACACAAGGAAAAACTTACCAGTTGATTAAATACTGTGTCACCACCATCATCCAACAGATTATACTCTTCAGTTGCACTTGGGACAGATCTTTGTCTCTGAGACTCCAGTTTGCTATTATTTTCTTGAGCAGAACACCACTCAGTAAGACTGCTTTGCTGTTTTTCTTCTAGAATGCATAAAATATTTCCAAAATCAGTTTTACAGTCATCTTAAATTATCCATTGTTTTCAGTTACAAAAAAAATAGTTATATCAAGCCACAAAGTTCTACCTATTCCATCTCTTTTATTTAATCTAGAATGCAGTTACAAGTCCAATATAAATCCTATGATTAAGGGCACTCAAAGTGCACCATTGCAAACATCTGATATAAGAACAAGGTAAAAAACACCATTTGGGTGCTTAGCCCCCTAAATCTCTAGTATTCCAATTTACCACATTCAAACGAGCTTCCTAAGTAAGTACTTTCTACACAATTCTCAGTCCAGGTCTTTCCCCAGAAGTGAAATACCAAAGAGAAGTGATACAGCTTCTGCATGCAACAATTAATTTTTGTGTACCAATAGATAAAGCATTACAAGACACCAGTGCCTCAACTGAACTTTTCTATCCACGGTGACCAGAGCTGAGCACCACGATAAATACACAGTTAGGACTGTATGTTACAGCTTTGCCTCATTTGGTTGGTTGGTTTTGTTTTTAAATACGTACTAGGATCATTACTTTCAGTTGTCAGGAAAACTTCTCAAATAATATATCGACTTTATCAATTGATAAAGTTCCAGTGTGTTAATGCTTCTGGGCTGTATATATTAAATACATCCATGTCTGAAGAACGCAGTGAAAAAAGTTACTAATAGGAACCACTTCTGTGCAAGATGTACAAATCCTGCCCTCTTTAATGAGTGCACTTTAATTGGCATCCAAGTCAGCACATAGCATCTTCTGCTTCTATAGTTTTCATGTGGGCAAAGTCCCCAGCTATATGCAATTTTACTCCATAGTAATTAGGAAGAACATAACATACATCAACTGAAAGCAAAAAGAATATAAACTGTGAAAAAAAGTGAATTTTTTTTTTTTAAGTTACATAATCAACTTCAATAACATAAACACTGAGAGCTTAAAGATACTTGTTGTCATCTAATCATGTCTCATTTAATATTCTGACTTTGGAATTTTAACAGAGAATCATCCTGTTTAGTTGTTCAATCAATCAATGAGACTCATTGCCAACACGAATAATTAAGAATTCCACCAACCTTGCTGCTTCTCTTTTTTGTACTTTACCATCTCTTTGTTTGTATACCCAGTGCTTCGTAAAATGTCCTCCAAAAACATCTCTTTAACTTCAAAAGGTCTTCCGTGTACTGCAAGTATACATAAATCACGATACGTTAGATACTTCCTAGCTTCATTTATAATCTTCATTTTAAAAACGCAGTTTTGTAGACAAAAAGTGATTTAAACATTATGATGGCCCGACTTAGAGAATTATTACTTTCCTTGAAAAGTCTTGTAAGAGTATCTTCACAGGGTTTATTTTCCTAAGATTACTAGGCCACAAACTAAAACAATATTTCAAAATGGAAATGCCAGCTGGGTACCTTGTTTCTCATTAACCTCTTCAATTCTATTAAGTGTTATAGCAAGAGGTGTTCATAAGACTGATAGTTATTAAATGCAATTTTATCAAAATAAGAAAACAGTAATTTTTCTTTAGGGTTACAAAAAAAAAAGAATTCACTGTGTAAAACTGCCACCTGGATTACAAAATATAAGAGCAATTAATACAGCTTTAGTGCAAGATCCCACAAGTAGATTGCCACCTTTGTATTAAACTATTTTTTTCATGAGAAGGACATGAGGAGATAAACTTCTCTCAATTTCCTTAACCACTTCTGACAAATTTAGCTCTCTTTACCGAATACTTTCTGATAAATGAGACATTCCAATTATCTTTATTTCCTAATAACTTACCTTGATTTCTTTTTCCATATCACTGTTTTGTAGACCTTACTTTTGGACATTAAAGGATTTTTTTTCACAGGAAGATTTCAAATATCTAGATTTTAATTTCCGGTCCCTTAGCAGATGCTTACCATAGTTGAGTTTAATATCTATCACCTAGGACTTTACTTGAGGAAGAACAAACTAAAATTCACATACTTTTAGAAGCTGTCATGGAGGAAGTCTTCCAACACTTACCACAAACTCTGTGTGCCACAGAAACACACAACTACAAAATATTAGTTTCTGTGTTCAGGACTTAGCTGACTGTGCCAGCTATATTGTTGAAGAAGGATCAAGTATTTTTCATAACATTAACAAAGTATCTAAACCCTCTTCTTTTAATTCTTAAATTCTCAAATGGCAAAAGCAAAGTGTCTTTTCAATTGCGATTAGCCTGTGAAGACAAGCAGGCAACGGTATAACCACTGAGGCAAAGTGGAGAAAGAGACTGTCATCAGAATTTCTGAAGAAACATCCTGAACTAAATGAATAGGAAGCTACAAGAAGAGTAAACTGGAAAGACCTGCAACAATTGTAACTGAGGTTTCCCCTCTCAAAAAAAACAAATTTGGAGAACATTGAAACCACGTATAATTTCTAGATTCCTACCTCCAACAAGCTGCAAGACTTATTTTTTTAGGTAGAAGTTAAAAACTGGGAACTAAATACTTCTATCTGTTAAAAAGAAAAAAGATTTCTTTTTCAGGAACATTCACCGAAATAAACCAATAATTTGTAGAAAAGATGTCATGGGACTGCTGCACTTCTTAAAAACAGGCTGACATGCCGTCAGTTTACTTGATTGGTCTGAAAAGAAAGCATTTCTCATAAACACCTCTTATCAAAACACATTATACTTGAACATCATTGTTGAAAAAGGAAGAGGACTGCAAAGTGCCAGAGGTCACCCACACAGAAAATTTGCAAGCCAGGTGGTGACGGGAGAAAAATAAAAAAATTAAAAAAAAAAAAGCATCTCCCACACATCCGTTTTATCTCTGCTAAAGATGAGTCAGATTAAATTAAAACCGCAATAATTATAACTTTCCTTTGCACGTGAACTCTAACTGCAGATTACTGAGTCTGAACATAAATTAACTGCCATGTCTTTTCTCAATGTTTACCTAGATTAACAGCTAATAGTTTCCTTTAAAATAAGGAATCATGTGATTAAAATAAGAAAATCCAATTTGCCTAGGACTGTATTTCTGAAGTGACTAGGTGCAGTTATCGGTGTTTCATCCAGTAACCAGTAGCAATCTCTGAAAAAATAGAATCTACTGGAAGGTAGAAAGGTCTTTTCCAACCTAGAAATCTATGAATCTATGAATCTATGAATTAATATATATCACATTCTTGCAGACTGTAGGGTCTGTATCACCATGGAGATCAGCACTTTAAAGAACCTTTTCCTGCTTCCTGAACTGAACATGGAAGGGGCCAGGACATCCCTGCACTTACAGAATCATAGAATCATAGAATGGTTAGAGTTGGAAGGGACCTTAAACATCATCTAGTTCCAACCCTCCTGCCACGGGCAGGGAAATCCTCCACTACACCAGGTTGCCCAAAGCCTCATCCAACCTGGCCTTGAACACTTCCAGGGATGGGGCAGCCACAACTTCTCTGGGCAACCTGTTCCAGTACCTCACCACCCTCACAGAGAAAAATTTCTTCCTTATATCTAATCGAAATCTCCCCTCTTTCAATTTAAAGCCATTGTCCCTTGTCCTATCACTACACGCCCTTGTAAAAAGTCCCTCGCCAGCTTTCCTGTAGGCCCCCTTTAAGTACTGGAAGGCTGCTATAAGATCACCCTGGAGCCTTCTCTTCTCCAGGCTGAACAGCCCCAACTCTCTCAGCCTGTCTTCATAGCAGAGGTGTTCCAGCCCTCGGATCATCTTCGTGGCCCTCCTCTGGACCCACTCCAGCAGCTTCATGTCCTTGTGTTGGGGACTCCAGAGCTGAACACAGTATTCCAGGTGGGGTCTCACGAGAGCAGAGTAGAGGGGCAGAATCACGTCCCTTGACCTGCTGGCCATGCTTCTTTTGATGCAGTCCAGGATACGATTGGCTTTCTGGGCTGCCAGTGTACATTGCTGGCTCATGTTGAGCTTCTCATCCACCAGCACTCCCAAGTGCTTTTCCTCAGGGCTGCTCTCCATCCATTCTCCGCCCAGCCTGTACTTGTGCTTGAGATTACCCTGACCCACGTGCAGGACCTTGGACTTGGCCTTGTTGAACTTCATGAGGTTCTCACAGGCCCACCTCTCCAGCCTATCAAGGTCCCTCTGACTGGCATCCCTTCCCTGCAGCGTGTCCACAACACCACACAACTTGGTGTCATCTGCAAACTTGCTGAGGGTGCACTCGATCCCATTGTCCATGTCACTCGTCAATGGCCTCCACATGGACATTGAACTGTTGACCACAACTCTTTGAGTGTGACCATCCAGTCAATTCCTTATCCATTGAGTGGTCCATCCATCAAAACCATGTCTCTCCAGTTTAGAGACAAGGATGTCGTGTGGGACAGTATCAAGTGCTTTGGATAAATCCAGGTAGATGATGTCAGTTGCTCTTCCCCTATCCATCAATGCTGTAACCTCATCATAGAAGGCCACCAAATTAGTTAGGCAGGATTTGCCCTTAGAGAAGCCATGTTGGCTGGCACCAATCACCTCTTTATTTTCTATGTGCCTTAGCATAGTCACCAGGAGGATCTGCTCCATGATCTTGCCAGGCACAGAGGTGAGACTGACTCGCCTGTAGTTCCCTGGGTCTTCTTTTTTTCCCTTTTTAAAAATGGGGGCTATGTTTCCCCTCTTCCAGTCATTGGGAACTTCACCAGATTGCCACGACTTCTCAAATGTGATGGACAGTGGCTTAGCAACTTCATCTGCCAGTTCCCTCAGGACCCATGGATGCACCTCATCAGGTCCCATGGACTTGTCCTCCTTCAGGTTCTTTAGATGGTCTCGAACCTGATCTTCTCCTACGGTGGGCAGTTCTACATTCTCCCAGTCCCTGCCTTTGCCTTCTGTGGCTTGAGCTGGAGCCCTTGCCAGTGAAGATTGAGGAAAAGAAGTCATTGAGAACCTCAGTCTTCTCCATATCCCGGGTAGCCAGGTCCCCCGTTTCCTTCTGGAGAGGGCCTACATTTTCCCTAGATCTCTTTTTATCACTGACATATCTATAGAAGTTTTTCTTGTTGCCCTTGATGTCCCTGGCCAGATTTAACTCTATCAGGGCTTTAGCTTTCCTAACCTGATCTCTGGTTGCTCAGACAATTTCTTTTTATTTTTCCCAGGCTACCTGTCCTTGCTTCCATCCTCTGTAGGCCTTCTTTTTGTACCCGAGTTTGTCCAGGAGCTCCTTGTTCATCCATGCAGGCCTCCTGGTGTTCCTACCAGACTTTCTCTTTGTTGGGATGCACTGCTCCTGAGCTTGGAGGAGGTGATCCTTAAATATTAACCAGCTTTCTTGTGCCCCTCTTCCCTTCAGGGCTTCATCCATTGTACTCTACCAAGGAGATCCCTGAAGAGGCCAAAGTCTGCTCTCCTGAAATCCAGGGTAGTGAGCCTGCTGTGCACTCTCCTTGCTTCCCTAATTATCTTGAATTCTACCATTTCATGATCACGGCAGCCAAGGCTCTCCTTGAGCGTCACGTTCCCCACCAGCCCTTCTTCGCTGGTGAGAACAAGGTCCAGCAAAGCACCTCTCCTCGTTGGCTCCTCTACCACTTGGAGAAGGAAGTTATCATCCATGCATTCCAGGAACCTCCTGAACTGCTTATGCCCTGCTGTGTTGTCCTTCCAATAGATATCAGGGTGGCTGAAGTCCCCCATGAGGACCAGGGCTCGTGAACGTGAGGCAGCTCCTATCTGTCTGTAGAGGGCCTCATCCACCCAGTCCTCCTGGTCAGGTGAACTCAGAACTCCCTGACATACAAACACTTCATTCTTAAGTAGGTGCAAATAGTTAAAAAAAGACAAAAATGAACAAAGAAAGAACAAGCATTACTGTAACTCTCTGTATTTATCATGTTCCCTTACTCAGAATCGTTTGCTACAGTTTCATAAGATCTGTAAGTACCTAGGGCAGGTATACTCAGATTTAAGAGCTTACATAAATACTTACTGTGTATTACAGGGCAACTTCCAAAATACCTAATAAAGAGATCTGCATCTACAACAGCACTGGAAATAATTAGTTTTAAATTAGTCTGTTTTTGCATCACGTCTCTCAGCTTTATTAACAAGAAGTCACTGAACCTATCCCTCTCATGTACTTCATCCTATAACAAAAAGGAAAAAAAAAAATCAACATATAAACATTATAGATCCAAGATTATAACTTTTCACAAATATGAACTTTTTTAGAAACTAAAACATATAATTTGTGGTACATTACAGATGCATTACAATGTGTAAGTCTAGTTTAAGTAAGGGTTTTTTTAAAAACTACCCAAAAGTCAAAAAATATTTCAAGAAAGTATACAAAGATACCAGAACAGACTGCCCTGGTAATGCACAAGCCACATACACCTTGATTTCAGAAGTTAAAGTGAACTTCTGAAACTTTTCTAATTTCTATGTTTGAATCTCATTTTCAAGATAATGGCACAAACCACAAATCCTACAAATTTTATTTTAACAAATTCTCACTTCACAATTGATGAACTTTTAAAGAAATGTATGATACCACACAATCGGAAAAAAGTTAGATTGTTTAGCTCCATTAAGTCATGCACAAAGCTTATCATCAATTAAGGCGCATGATTGGTTAATCGTCTTTGTTGGTGTGTTCTTCTGTTTTGTTCTGTATTATGAAGTTATGAAGCAGGGACCCAAATATAACATTTTTAAGCTGAAGTCAAGAACATATCAATAATTCTCTCACACTTTTCCATTTTGATAAACAGGCAGGCATCTAAAATTAATTTTTCTCTCTTCAGCAGTGTTACCATAACTTAATGTTACGGTAAACATTCTGGTTCCACTAATTTACCAAACTCCACAATAGGAATATTCACATAATCATAAATGAATACACTTAATTTGCTGAAAATTAGACTACTCATTAACTTGAAAACATTTGGGCAAACAAATGGACTGCAAATGTAGTACTGCTAAAACAAGTACATGATACAAGAAATTCTGACACACTCACATAGAATCATATCTACATAAGCCTCTCTAAAGCTTTTTTGCTTTCTGACAGAGGAAGATCTGAAAAATTTAGAGCTCTGTCCTCCACAACTGCATCATGATTCCAAAATTAATTATTGACATGTACCTAAAATAAGATACTTTCACAAAAAAAAACACTAAAAAATGTACATGCTACAGTAAAGACTCAGCAAGTCTTCAACATTAATTTAGATTCTAACCAAAACCACCTTAAAAGCAAATTAATAAAGAAAATTAGGATCTCATCTTCTAATTAACAAGTAATACATACTGCTCCACCTCACACGAAACATAACAGGATTCTTACCACGATAACATGTGTCACAGTTGATAGAGCGCTGTCTCCCGCCATTAGCGTGCGAAGTAGTATGCCATTAGTGCAAAATGTTAGAAGTGTCTTTGGAGAAACCCTATTGAAAAGTTCATAAAGATACTTCAGGTTTTTTGCACCACTTAAATGCTGCTAGTTTTCCACTAATTACTGAAAATTAAAGGCTTGAACAGCTGCTCACCAGAAGTGGAATTAGATTATCGTTCTCTCACCACAGAATTCATGCATACTACTAGTTTTTAAACTATGCCTGTTGCCAGAGAGTTCTGAAGGAATCTTAGCGTTTATGCTCCAAAGCTTCAGACAATGGATTAATTAACAGAGCGAGATTCAAATTTATATAAATAAAAAAGCTAGTGAAACAGAACCTTGAGAACCTCTCCATGTTGTTTAATTTACTGGAAAATTCCGTGTATACTGCTTTGGAAAACCAGATTTCAATTCTTCAGCATATGCTTGGATATAGTCTTTGTATTTGCCTACATGTGATGGCTGACCTGGGCTGGACACCTGGTGCCCACCAAAGCCGCTCTATCACTCCCCTCCTCAGCTGGACAGGGGAGAGAAAATACAAAAAATAATAATAATAATAAAATAATCTAGAAATCGCACACAGCCTTCAGACTTTCACCCATTCCTGCTCTGCTTTAGGAACAAATTCCTCAGGTGACCTAGAAAACTCTACTTTTCTATCACTTCATGCTTTAAACATAAAAGCTGAAATTAAATTTAACCCAAACTAGACTCATCATTCACTTTCAAAATCTGCATAGACTTGACTTGAAATAACACAAGGAATTCCACACACACCCCCAAGATGAAATCAAGAGAAAGCACTTGCAATTCACTTACGTAACACAACTCACTACATGGAACTGCAAAATACAGGAGGAAAACTGTTATTTTCACTCTTAAATATCCTACCTATACTCTATATACTGAGCTTTTACTAAGCTGTATCCCAAATATACTGTAGTTTAAATGCACACAAGACTAAAGATACCAAAACAACATCAACTGACTTTAGGAAATATCATTAGTACCTGCTTTCTAATCGGATCTGATAACCAACTGTCTGGCCAATCTTTTCTTTTCTTTCTGCTGCCACTCTTTCAGCCACAGCAACAGCTGCCAAACGTCTTGGCTGAGTGCAAAATATACGACAGGGAGTTCCATTTTTGTAACAGTCATCAAGAAGGAACTGAGGGATCTGTAAAGAAGTGGTTTAAATTTACTTTTTAATTTGATAAAGCCACGGCTTTTTTACCATCGTGAAACAACTTAACTGTGTCTCAGTACTACACAGGTTGAAAACGGATTCAGAATAGAATTATCACTGCAAATGTACTTAAAGAAGCAGAAAGGCAGCAAAAATAAATTTCTGATTTGAACTTTAATCTATTTAAAAAAAAAAAGTTGAAGCTTCTCTCTCCTGCTTCAGAGAAAACTGTAAAAAAAACATACCTGTAGGTAACCCTTTAATTCTAACACAGTAATATTCTAGTCTAAATACTAAGAACAGAACCAGCTTTAGAGAGAGAAGGGCTATACAAAATCACAGCTACTTTCCCTTCAGTATTTTATATTATTTTAATGAAAAAACAGTATCCATCAGAAAACCATTCAGAACCATTTACGCTTTTAGTAAGCATCTGCTTCCTTAGTATTTCAAAAGCAATAAAGTGAATTAGAACAAAAGACTTTTGATTATATAGGAAACCAAAAGCCTTCAAAGTAGCATAAAGAAATCCCTTATTACATAAATATTACAAAATTTGCATTAGTTTTGTATAAATACTGCTATATTTTTATTTCATTAAGGAAACATACTTGAGTAGTTTTTCCTGATCCAGTATCTCCTACAATCAAAACAACCTGATTGTCCTTTATTATTCTGACAATTTCTTCCTGTTTTTCAAAAACTGGTAGTGACTGCCTGAAGGAATCAAACTCTGATTCCCCTCTTTTCATTGGAACCTGAGGGATACCGCTGTTAAGTCGTCCACTTGTCTTGTTCACTTCTCTGTTTTCTGTGAAGAGAAGCAAACAATTTACTTAGACACAGAAAAAAGTCACTAAAACACTACTTAAAAATCGCACATAAAAGTTAACATTCCTGAATTTACATGCATCCCTATAGATAAAGTAACACACTCATCCCACATTTAAACGCCATATCCACAGTAACACATCCTGTTATGGTGCTTGAAATAAATACTGTTCAAAGGAGACAGCAGTTTCACAGATATTTCGCACAAAACCAGACTATCCCCATGCATTTCTCAAAGCCAAAAAAGGTCATAAAGCACAAAAAAAAGAAACAGAAACTAAACCCAAGAAAAGCAGCCTGGCATATTTTCTTGGCCTACATTCACACCTCCACAGTTTGCCTAGCAATATTCGCTGCATAGTTAAACCTTTAAGTTACTCAAAACTGACAAGCATGTCTCCTGAGAAAAAGATAACTTCACTGTGCTTCGTATGCCTTCTTTCACATCCTCCCTGGTCTTTTACGACCTCCTTTCAGTCAGTCTTACACAAACTAATGCTCTAGTCTGTAAGATTTGTCTTAAACCACACCAATTGAACCATGCTGTATCTAGACCCCTGGATGCACACAGCAGAGTGCGATGTGTTAGAAAGCAACGCATTAGTAGCCAAAGAACCTGCACGTCTTCGAGAGTGACTACTTCAAATGCAGTATTGTAATCATTACAAAATACTAGTCGTTTAGCCTAAATTATCAAGTTTTCAATATAATGATTCACTCAGAGTCAATCATTTAGCATTAGGACACAGGGGTTATAGTATACACTGTGTGTTTGGCATTACTAACTTGGCATGAGTGGCCAGAACTGTTAGAGCCTTAGGCCGCAAGCTGTGAAATTTTACTTAGATGTGCTTGTAGCTGGGCTACCTTTAATTTTCTTCTTTGTAGCTGCTACAGCGCTGTGTTTTGGATTTTGTATGACAGTAATGTTGATGCACATGGATGTTTTGGCGGTTGCTAAACAGCGTTTATCCTAAGTCTAGGACTTTTTCCAGTGTTTCCCGTACACTGCTGGCACCAGGTGCGTAAGAAGCACATACCAGAAGATGAGGAAGGTAGCCATCAGCAGCAGCTGCCATTCAGCAAGATAAGAACAGTTAACGGCCTACTTGCCTGAGAGACAGAGAAAGAATCCAACAAAGCGTTAGAAGACCCCAGACCAGAAATCACCATTGGACCAAAAAGGCACGTGAAGAACACGTGAGGGGTAGATGCACAGGCGTGAGGGTATAACTGTCCAGGGATTCCTTTGTTTGGGGTCCCCCACTGGAGGCACTTGGCTCAAGCTGGCCCTGCTGCTGTACCACTCTATTAAATTATTTATTTTTATAAAATTTGATGCCTGAGAGTCTACAGTAGGAAACCTAAGGTCAAACCTGAAGGAAGATAAAGCACCCAAGAGTGAGTGTGTGTGTAAGAGAGAGGTCCAAAGGGGCACCCATCAATCGGGCTCACTGGAGCTTCCTGCTGCAAAGGGACTCGGGTCCTAGCAGTTAAAGTCTCAGGTAGCATGCGTGCCACTCCTTGAATGGTGTGTGAAGGTTCAGGCAGTGCCCTCTCCTTTAATGGTAACTACTATTCTGTAATTCCTTATTTTCCAGAAGAATGGAAAGCCTCCTGTAAATTCAATTATACACATTTCATGTGATTAACAGATTAATATATTAAATTATAAGCACTGTCTTATGAAGATAGACATAGGCTAAGAGCCTAGAAGAGCCAAAAAACATTCTGGAGAAGTAAAGAAAGATAAATTTCATGTTATTCACTAGTTTAGGCCTTACATTCCTAAGGAATTGCTTTTCCGTACTTTTATTATAGCTTCATCTCTGTTCATTAAACAGCCCTAATAAACAACTGAAACAACTGAATACTAGTAAAGGAAGCATTTAAAGTATGAAACATCATAAATCGGAAATATCCAATGAAATAAGGCATACTGGTACCAGCGTTTTCTGTGCAGTACACCCAGCTTTGTGCACAGAAACAGAACATAACTCTTTATAACAGTTAAAGCAATAATCTTGTGGAAAGCATCGTTTTAAAAAACCCACAATATATCAGAAGTTTGTCTTTCAGTGAACTGTTTCATATTCCAGAAATCAAGAAGTCTGGACAGTAGTCTCTTACGGACCAAATCTACTTTAGAAGATGACAAAACAAAAAAATAAACTTCTTATTTTATCAAGATCACGAATTCCTATAAGCAGAACAGCCAGCCCCATTTTCACACAAGGGTGTTTTTATATGGCAGTCATGGTAACGATTTTCTACTCAGTCTCATCTCGCAGAACTTGTAGGAACTCACATTTCAGAAATGTACTTCCAAATAAATTTGGCTGGAACTGGCTCAAAGATTCAAAAGTAACTTAGCGCAAAGGAGACACTGGAATGTCACTGGGTGACATGACTAAGTTCCTCATGACACCAGTTTTAAAAGACACTATATCAACAACTGAAAGTCAAGAAAATTAATGGGTTTGTTTGGGGTGGGGGGTATCAGTTGGGATGGGAGGGGAGAGAGGAAAGAAAGGTTTTTGTTTTGCAGTTGGGTTGTGGGTTGGTTGGGGTTTTTTTTAAGCAGTGTTGATTCACAAGTCTGTATCAGAAGACACACTGAGCATACCAGATTCAACAGCATATGCATTTCCTCGCTCTGTCTTTGGCAGAAGATCTGTTTGTTCTTTATTTGTGACAGGAAATCTCTGAATTAAGCTCCGAATAGCACGTTTCGTACTGGGAGCCAAGCAACAAGTCATTATTGCACGTGTTAGTTCTGATCCATCCTTCTTCCTTACAGTCAGGTATCGATTTGCTCCTTTTCTGGGAGGAAAAAAAAAAACAAACGTATTTTAGGAAGAAGTAACCTATTTACCTCTATGTAATGATCTATGATCATAAGTCGTTCAAGATGGCTGTCAGATTATTTTCAAATATAATGTAATAACTAGAAACTTCCAAATAATGTCCTATGTAGCATAACACACATCAAAATAACAGACACATTCACAATACCCACCATCAAAACCACCCTCTATTATGGAGGAGAGATTCCCCTAAAGCCCATGGAAGAGACCTCAGTGGAGCAGGTTCATCCTGAAGGAACTTCAGCTTGCAGGAGAAACCCCATGCTATTTTCTCCCCACGTCCTGTTGAGCAGGGGAGAGCAACAGACCAAGCTGGCTGGGCTCCTGGCAGTCAGTCAAGGTCGCCCGACCACAACACTGCCTTCTAAGGCTGGAGTTCAGCTCCTGGTCAATCCATATAACATTCCAGAACAGCAAAAATACCGAAACTGGAACAGTACGTGAAGGTGCACGTATAGGGAAAGGTTGGCAGAACTGGGAAAAAACCCTGCAATGTTTCCCATGACTATGCTGCCAGTCTTCAGTAGTTTGTGTCTCAGCAACTTAGAACCACAGAACCATTGAGACTTGAAGGGACCTTTGGAGGTCATCTAGTTCAAACACCTGCTCAAGCGGGGTCACCCAAAGCAAGTTGCCCAGGACCACGTCCAGACAGCTGTTGAGTATCTCTAAGGAGGGAGACTCTACCACCTCTCTGGGAGACCAGTCACACTCACAGCGAAAAAGTGTTTCCTGATGTTCAGAGGGAACCTCCTGTGTTTCAGTCTGTGCCCACTGCCTCTGGTCCTGTCACCGGGCACCACTGGAAAAAGCCTGGCTCCTTGCACCCTCCCTGCAGGTATTTATTTATGTACTTTGATGAGATTCCCCTGAGCCTTCTCTTCTCCGGGCTGAGAGATCTTCTTCATAGAAAGTCCCAGATCTTCTTCATAGAAAAGCTTTTTCAGGCCCTTTATCATCTTGTTGGCCCTTCACTGACCTCTCTCCAGTATGTCCATGTCTCTCTCCTACTGGTGATCCCAGCACTGGACCCAGCACTCCAGCTGTAGCCTCATCAGTGCCGAGTAATGGGGAAGGATCGCCTCCCTTGACCCGCTGGCAACACTCCTCCTAACTGAGGGGACGGAGAAGCTGGAGACAGAGCTCTGATGCTGTGCGAGCACCGTTCAGCAGTAGCCAAAACACGGGTGTGTCATCAACACCTTTCTAGCTACCAATACACGGCACAGCACTAGGGAGGCTGCTTTGGGGAATGTTAACTCCATCCCAGACAGACTCAACATAGCACACTGCTAACAACGTCTAAAGGAAAACATACTAGCTATGAAGAGTTTATAAAGTTTCCTGTAAGTACGCTTGCTTGCTTAACTCAAAGGAAAAAAACTAAGGACACAAAAGAGTGTCCTATGGTTCCCAAGCAACAGCTTCCCTTATTTAATCAATCTGTGCAACAAGTATGGATATAGTAACCAATATTAACATTAAAATTATACTCTATCTAGAAATTCAATGATGAAAGCCAATCATGATCAAGATTTTAAAGACTGATCATTTCAAAAGTTATTACAAGCACAAATACTGAAGAAATCTGGGGACACTAAACACAAGTAGAACATTTGAATTTATTTTAAAAGGACATTTATGTTTCTTAAATGTGCAATGCATTATTATAGTAAAAAAAAAGATACAGCTTATGTCTTCCCAGGTGAATATTCCTTTTTTCTCAGCTGTTTAAATTGCAGTTCAACTATTCTCCAAGCTTCCTGCCATTCTGAACACTGCACATTTAAAAAAAAAAATTAAAAACAACCCCAAAAGAAAAAAGGGAGGTGATCGTCCCACTCTACGCTGCACTGGTGCGGCCTCACCTCCAGTACTGTGTGCAGTTTTGGGCACCTCATTATAAGGAGGACAATCAAACTAATTATTAGAGTGTGTGCAGAGGAGGCAACCAAGATGGTGAAAGGCCTGTAGGGCAAGACTTTTGTGGAGCAGCTGAGGTCACCTGGCTTCTTCAGCCTGGACAAGAGAAGGCTGAGGGGTGATCCCATCAGTCTACAGCTTCCTCAAGGCTGGGGGGGGGGGGGGCAGGGAAGGGAGGGGGCAGCAGAGGAGGGGGTGCTGATCTCTTCTCTCTGGTGACCAGTAATAGGACACAAGGAAATGGAATGAAGCTGCATCAGGGGAAGTTCAGACTGCACATTAAGAAAAGGTTCTTCACTGAGAGGGTCTTCTGTCACTGGAACAGGCTTTCCAGGGAAGTGGTCACTGTGAGAGTTCAAGGAGCATCCGAATGATGCTCTTAGTCATATGGTTTAGTTTTATGTAGCACAGCGAGGAGCATGGAGTTGGACTCGATCTTTGTGGGTCCCTTCCAACTTGAGATAGTCTATGAAAACAACCACCTAAACCATCACCGAATCCACTAGGGAGCCACTCTTAGACACCGAGAAAGCTCTACAAAGAACCAACAAGTATTCCAGCAGGGTTTACCAGTTACAGTTAAGCACAGGCATTGTACAACCCAAACATCTTCCTGCCAAGCAGCTGTGTGCATCTGACAAGGCTTTCTAACACTCCATGTTCCCAACGTATGGTGTAAAGACATGCAAGTTCAGCCAAACTTATTGTCCCAGGCATCTGCGGCAAAAATCAGCTACATCACTCCTGAGACCGAAATAACACTGGAAGCATAACTTCACTTCAATAGTAGTATGCTTGAGTAAGATCTTCTGAAACCAAGCTGTACGTTCAACACAACCAGTGCTGAATAGCACTTACTGCCTAATTAAGTACAGATCAGAGAACTAACATTCTACACCACTTTTTCAAGAATCATGACGTATCACCAAAAATTACTAACAGCAAATGCTGCTACAGTTTTACAACAGTCCGCACACAAGTTATATGTGACACTCCATCTATTTGAGTTTTTCCTGTGACTTTCCCTTTCCTGTTGCTTTGCCACCTGAACTCCCAAGGGAACCAGATTCTCAGCTTTCACACAAGCTCATCAGGTCAAAGATCATGGGTTTTCTCTTCAAAAGATCAGTGCAGGGTAAGAGAAGGCAACATCATCATAGCTGGATACGAACCTTCTTCTCCTGCACTTCTCAACAGAGGCACACTTTCAGATGTGCTACTCTAGATTACACTTTATCTGTCAAGGTATGAGATTCTATGCAAAACGCTTGGGTACACAACAGTACTTGAAAAACAGAATAGATCTTGGTGAGAACTCTTTTCACGGACCCACTAAGTCCATAAAACATAAGGGCAAGCTATCTCAAACGAAGCGTGTCACACGTTCGCCTTTTTTTTTTAAGTAGACATAAAGCAAATCACAACGAATACTTATTTTTATCCTACTTTTTAAACTTTTTCCTCTTTTTCCATTGCAACAGCGCAGGATATGCTAGAAACACAGATAATTTAAATGCTAGTCATGAAATTCCATACATTTGCACCAAAAAAAAAGGAAAATAATAAATAAAAATAAGACTCCAACTTACCCTTTACTTTTAGATATCAGCCCAAGAGACTGACAGAGCCGGTGAACAAACGCTCTTTCAGTACTAGTGAAAGAAGAAGGAAACTCCATTTCTAGAAAGATAATTAAAAAAGCAAAACCGTAACAACGCAACACGCAGTATTCTGTATGCGTTATCTCGATGTTACACGAGTTTTCCAATCCCCAAAGCCACCCCGTCCTCCCGTGAACAACGGCACTACGGGCACTGCTGCATCTTCGTACGCGTAAGCAGGGTCCACAGGCAAGCCACCGTACCGGGGCGGAAAGGAGCTGCGGAGAGGCTTCTAACGGAGAGCTGATGGAGAGCCTCCGGGCTCAGAGGTCTGTCACCGCCTCTCCGGGTCGCCTTCCCGCGCCGGCCCAGGCCAGGTGCCCACGGCCGCCCCGGGCGCACCTGCCAGGCAGGGCTCCCCCCGCACCTTTCGCCGCCGCGGCCCAGCCGCTGCTACGCACCTTTCTCCTCTCCGTACCGGAACCGCTCCAGGGCAAGGTTCACCGCGATCTCCACCTCCTCATCGACGCGGACAGCCTTCAGCCCCTTGCCTCGGCCGCGGCCCGCCGCGGGGCCGGCGGAGGCGGCGGCGGGGGCACCCGAACCCCCCGAGCCGCCAGCGGGCTGCCGCGGGGAGACGCTACTGGGCTGCGACATAGCTCCGCGACCGGCGGCGACAGACCACGGTGTCGCGGAGACCGCGGGGGAAACCGCGACGCGGCGAGCCCTGGTAGCGCGGGGAACCCGGGGGAAGCCAAACGCGCCGGCGCCAGCGGCGGTGGCAGCGGCAGCGTCCCCGGCCGACGAGCAGGGCCGGGCCGGCGCAGCGTCCCGCCGTCAGCGCGCGGGGCGGGCGGGAAGAGCCGCCCCGCCCCGCCCCGCCCCGTCCCGGCTCCCGCCCGGCGGAGGCGCCGCTGCCACAGCGGTGGGGCGTGGCGAGAGCCGGTTCCCCTGGTCCCGCCTCGGGGCGCTCACGGCCCACGGATGGCCGCGGCGTGCTCAAGGGCCAGACATGGCCGCGAGGTGCTTCTTCTTCGGACCGGGGAGGCGTCGACTTGCGCGCCCAGGGAGGCGGAGGGTTGTTTTCAGTCACGTACTCCTCCGGGGCGATTGGCACAAGAAAATGGTGCGGGAGGCGTGACGTGTTGTATGACGTACTTCGGTGAACGTGAAAGCTGAGCAGGGAAACCTGCCTTCCTCAGCTGGGAGAGATGGCGAAAGTGCTCCCTGCTGATGTCGGAGGTGAAATTAATGGTGGGGTGGTGCATGCCCACAACTCATGTCAGCTACGTACAGGATTGTACTATGAATGCGAGGAAATTGTGGGGTTTTTCATTAGGCTTTTAGCGTGTATAACATTCAAATAGTGTACAATTGGCAGTGACTAAAAAAGCAGCACCTGTACCTGTCTGGTCGTAAATTATGTCATTTGATTGAATGATATTAGATGTAGGTGGGTAAAATCACTGCAGTCCTCAGCCTCTTCACTGTAAAGTATTACTTGCTCTGGGTTTTGTAAAATGCAAGTAGTTTTTCAAGATGTCCCTCCGAGGGGAAGTTGTGTAGCCATTTAGCTTTATGGGGGATTTGTCGGTGTCTCGAGTACTCTTTAGATCAGTAAATAACCCTTTAGCTGAGACAATCATCTTTTCCTGCTGTCCTCTGAATCCATACTTAGGATATGAAAAAAAAAAACAAAAAAACAACCCACAAAAGCTCTTGGAAATGACACAGGATTAACTATTGAAGGTTGCTACTTTGGAAACATCAGTCAGTCAGAAGTAGGATACTTTAAAAAAGGGCAAACTGTTCGTCAAGTGTGAAGTTAAGTGGAGAACTAAATAAATAGCAAATAAACACTAACTGTCTGATGTAGCTGCCTGAAAAATGTCTCTTAAGAGACTTCTGTATACCAAAGCTGTATAAAAAGCTCACTTCAGCATGGTTCTGTGCTGAGAAGTGGCACTGGAGCTGAAGGTTTGCTCTATTGTAAGGTTGCTTTTACAATTTTCTCAACTTTTTAATCCAGATACCTTCCTATGTATCTTCAACCAAAGTACTCAATGCTAAACCCTTGTAGCTGTTTCTGTGACATTTGGTACTGTCATGTTAGAATACATCACATTTATTATGAAAAATTAAACTCTTTAGCATAGCAAGATAAGGATTCCTCTTGTCATAGTATCAACAGTAATAAATGAAAGATCATAATTCACTTGAAAGACTTACATCAGAAATCTTTAATTACGAGCCCAGATCTGTTACCAGTTCCTGTGCTTTACCAGCAGCCTCTTGCCTTCCTACATAAAAAGCATGTGATTCTGCAAAATGATTCCTCAGGCCCTATTCTGACCTCACATTGCAATCTGGTGTATACAACAGCTCACACAGAAAATAACTAGCTGTTATGTTAAGTCTCATCTATGTAGTTAAGAGCACAATGAAGTCTGAGTTATTCTGCATAACAAAGTTCTTAACACGTAGCTTGCTTCTTTCATTGCTGTATTGACTCTCCAGTGCTATTAAGTGTGAACAAACAGGGCAGTGTAGTCACTCAAATAAAAGGACATGACTCAAAGCATACAGTGGGGATACACGTGGAGAAAGAAATAATCATTTTTATATACTCCTGCTGGAAAATCAAGCTGCAGCCTGAATTCACAGCTAATGTAACTGTTGGTAGCGTTACACTAGAAATTAATCTGTCTCCCGGAGTTTTAAGACAGGAACTCATAAAATATTAGGGAAATAAAGGGAGTTCTGACTCAGTAAACTGATAGTGTTTGAATTTAACACATTGTAAAGATGAATGAAGCGCTGGCACACTGAGCATGCTTTAAACTATCTGCTTGCTATAGATTTTCACTATAAATATACCTAAAAAGAACCCTCAAACAGCCAATAAATCATTCTTCCCAAACTGGTGATACAAATTAGAGGAGTCAGCATTTAGGTAACCAAATCTTGATAAGGAGTTGTCACACGCGTACTGCGTGCTGCAACGAGTGCTGTGCCCTGCTAACTGGTTGATTGCAATCTGCACTGAGCATACGGAAAAAAAGAGTGAAGACATAATTGTGCCCTAAGCCCACGTCTTGGGGCAGGTGTGCAAACTGGGCTCCTGTTTTGATGAATTTACTTCCAAAAAGACTAAGGGTGATTCTGGACCACCTTTGAGGTTGCCTTACAGCTCCCGCTTGCCTGTGTGCAGGCCACAGCCCTGGGAAATAGAAGCAGCAACATACGCTCTGGAGCACAAGGGATCCAAACATGCCCGTACTAGCATGGCACAGGGTATGCCCCATGGTAGTGTAACACAGGTCCAGCTTGCTATTAGTTATGTCTTCTCTCAGGCTTTTGAGAAAGGGCCTTCAAAGACAAGTCTGTGTCTACAACCAAAGGAAGTGCTCTTCTGCATTCAGCCAGATCTTCACCCAGTCTAGCATTCTAGCTCCAGCTCAGGTCCATGTTAGATATAGAAGTACAACAGGAACATGCAACTGACCATTCTGAAAAACACATATAGAAGCAGTTTTTGTCTTTGTTTTTATCAAAGTTCTTAAACATGGTGTTTTATATGTATCCTTTATACATTTTCTCTTAATAAAAATTACTAGCTGTAGATTTTCTTGCTAGAATTAACAACTTGCAATACGACTTTTTAAAACCCCTTTTCATGGTTGGCCTCAGAAATACCTTCTGGCTAAAGCTTACACAAAACAAACAACTCCTGGAGTAAGAATTATTTCCTTCTATCACCATATGTCCAAATGCCCATATATTTTTTATGAGAAGCATTAAGAGGCACCAGAGTTTAATGCTAAAATACATCTGCATGTTCAAATACAATTATGCATTCTTATTTTACCCTCCTCAGAGGCACTTCTATTATGTAGCATTTTTTGCTGGCTTGTTTTTACTTTGCAGAATATTTTCTCTCTCATGAATAGGAGAAGAGCAACTGACATCATCTATCTGGACTTATCCAAAGCATTTGATACTGTCCCACACGACATCCGTGTCTCTAAACTGGAAAGACATGGTTTTGATGGATGGACCACTCGGTGGATAAGGAATTGGCTGGATGGTCACACTCAAAGAGTTGTGGTCAATGGTTCAATGTCCACATGGAGGCCTGTGATGAGTGGTGTTCCTCAGGGGTCAGTACTGGGACCGGTGCTATTTAACATCTTTGTTGGAGACATGGACAGTGGGATTGAGTGCACCCTCAGCAAGTTTGCAGATGACACCAAGTAGTGTGGTGTTGCGGAAACGCTGGAGGGAAGGGATGCCAGTCAGAGGGACCTTGACAGGCTGGAGAGGTGGGCCTGTGAGAACCTCATGAAGTTCAACAAGGCCAAGTCCAAGGTTCTTCCAGTACCTCAAGGGGGCCTACAAGAAAGATGGGGAGAGGCTGTTCAGGAGGGCCAGTTGTGATAGGACAAGGGGTAATGGTTTTAAAATAGAGGGAGGTAGATTCAGGTTGGATATTAGGAAAAAATTTTTTACTATGAGAGTTGTAGAACACTGGAACAGGTTACCCAGAGAGGTGGTGGATGCTCCATCCCTGGAGACGTTCAAGGCCTGGTTGGATGAGGCCCTGAGCAACCTGATCTAGTTGGAGATATCCCTGTTCCTTGCAGGGGGGTTGGACTAGATGACCTTTGAAGGTCCCTTCCAGCCCTAACGATTCTATGATTCTATGATTCTATGATTCTATGATTCCTGCACGTGGGTCAGGGTAATCTCCAGCACAAGTACAGGCTGGGCGGAGAATGGATGGAGAGCAGCCCTGAGGAAAAACACTTGGGAGTGCTGGTGGATGAGAAGCTCAACATGAGCCAGCAATGTACACTGGCAGCCCAGAAAGCCAACTGTATCCTGGGCTGCATCAAAAGAAGCATGGCCAGCAGGTCAAGGGACGTGATTCTGCCCCTCTACTCTGCTCTCGTGAGACCCCACCTGGAATACTGTGTTCAGCTCTGGAGTCCCCAACACAAGAAGGACATGAAGCTGCTGGAGCGGGTCCAGAGGAGGGCCACAAAGATGATCCAAGGGCTGGAACACCTCTGCTATGAAGACAGGCTGAGAGAGTTGGGGCTGTTCAGCCTGGAGAAGAGAAGGCTTTGGGGTGATCTTATAGCAGCTTTCTAGTACTTAAAGGGGGCCTACAGGAAAGCTGGCGAGGGACTTTTTACAAGGGCATGTAGTGATAGGACAAGGGACAATGGCTTTAAAAGAGGGGAGATTTCGATTAGATATAAGGAAGAAATTTTTCGCTGTGAGGGTGGTGAGGTACTTGAACAGGTTGCCCAGAGAAGTTGTGGCTGCCCCATCCCTGGAAGTGTTCAAGGCCAGGTTGGATGAGGCTTTGGGCAATCTGGTGTAGTGGAGGATTTCCCTGCCCATGGCAGGGGGGTTGGAACTAGATGATCTTTGAGGTCCCTTCCAACCCTAACCATTCTATGATTCTATGATTCTATGATAATACTGTAAAAGTCCACAAAAGACATCACTACTGAGGGAAAAAGAACTGTGAAGTAAGTTTATGAAACAAAATCATCCATTATGTACTGGGTAAGTGTATTGTGTCAGGTTTGACTGCAAAATAGTTACAGTCTTTTTGTGATTTTTTGTTTAAATATTTAGTGATTAGTGTTGTTAGATTTGTTATCTCTTGAAATATGATGCAAGAATCACTGATGGGCTAATATTATTCTGCAAGATCAGGTTAGTGAACAAGCACAAGATTTATATTTTTTTCAGTTCCTTGATTACAAAAAAGACATTGTAATATGTTTTTATTTTAGGCCTCATAATAAATTTGTAACTAGATAGGTATTGGTTGTTATGGTTGTTAATAATCTCATAAAATGAGTTACGTACTTACACATATTTAGGGAAGTATGGCTAATGTGAAATTATAATGAGACATATTTGTTTAATAAATTACATGTGGTGAAAATGGGCATCTGTTGCTTTACTGCACACAATTGTAAACACTGGCAGTTCACCAGAATTTTTGCTGCTGATGTGGGCTCCGTGTGGATAATTGCCTCCTCCACATTTATGTTACCTCTTGTATCATGTACTGACTCTTAATTTCTTGTTCATCTGTCTCTTCCACTGCCCTTACTCACTTTAATTTTTATTTATTTTTGAAAGATAAGGGGAAAAGTCTGTTGGTCGGTTTAATCAGTGATGTGCCAGTGTGTGAGTAGATAAATATTTACATGTGTGCTTCTATCTGTCTGCTCTCAGTATTTCCTTAAATAATGTTTGAACCTCTTGAACAACTAAACCAAAAATGAAGGAGGAAGTAAAAGTCTCAGATGCCAAATTCCTCAAAATTTAATGAAAACAGGCAGCAGAGTAGAGGATAGAAATCCTGCTCCTATTCAGCTGAATAGAAAGGCTGCAGCGTGAGCTCACAGTCCTTATAACGTAATGGAAAGACTTAAAAAATTCTTCAACTCCAGGATAAATTTTAATCAAAGTTTGTATTGTATTAACTCTAGAAAAACCAACTAACCACACACCTCTGTTAGGGATTCATGGAACCAATTCTTTTACTCGCTGTCACTCTTTTGGAAGTTAACACTGATTTTTTTCTCTGCCCTCATTCACTGCCAAAACATGTCCTTGCAAAGAATTTCAGGACAAGGGTTGTAGGAGGCCTCAGAGGCAGGGCAGTATCATCTGGTAACATCCAATTTTGTTGGCCATGAGGTAAAGAAGAAAACAACAAGCTATAATTTAAGTCTGAAGCCTTTGCCCTGGAAAAATACTGCCATGGCTACTTATGTTTCAGTCTGTCTAAAGGCACGGAAGCTGTGTCTGTATGCACAAAACATACTGTTGTTCTGAGCCGAGACCTGGGAACCACAAGAATTCAAGAAACTGTTATCATTTTAATGTAACGCCCGAAACACAGACAAAGAGATTATGTTTAGGAAGGAGACAGTGCTTTATTCGATAGTGCACAGAATCGGACACTTGGGGGAAGTTCCCAAATCGAGTGCAGAACAGAAAACTTAACATGTTTACACACTGATATTTACTTGTCTTGCTTACGTGTTATATACGTCACACTAAATCCTACTAATTTACTTCATTTGCATAATGCTGGTGTTGCAAAACTACATTACGCATGCGCAGGGGTCTTGGGTGATGGTTGGTGGTCGTTCGGTTAAGTGCCCCCTATTCGTCCTGAGGCGAATTTCACTTCGGGACGCAACTACAGTTGTTGTTCTTGTCAAATGCTGTACAAGCATCCTCAATTGTTACGAAGTTCCATCCTTGCTCCAGTTTTGTACAAAGTTCCATCCTCAACCTTGTGAATGTCCTACATCATAGTCAGAGCTGCCGATAAGTGACCGAAACATGTTCACAAAGGATGATATTAAAAATTCCATTAGTCTTTTGGAACCATCCTTAGGAGTCTCAGCTCAGCTCTTATTTCTAAATCATTTGGCTAACTCAGGTTTCATTTCATTTAGGTTCCAAGATAGGAGTTTATTTTCTTTTTCTTTCTTTTCTTGAACAAAACTTTCACAACAATACGAATCTAGAAGGTAAAGTCACATTTTTCTGTTTAGTGGAGAGGACTGCTGACAGCAGGAGTTAGCACTGACCTCGGCTGGTATATCTACACCATACTGGCAGCACAACGCAAAGGTATTAACCTCATCATAGAAAGGAGTGGACGTGGACTAGCATGGTGCCGTGCTTGAGCCAGCTGAGGTCAGGACGAGATTCAGAGCAGTAGTGACAGCTGCCATTTCCAGAGCTGATGCTCTGTTTCTTTCAGTCAGATTTTTACATTTTGAAGGTATATGTGGTAAAAAAACCAAGCTCACAAGAAAGATGTGTAGAAGGGTTTCTCTACATGTCATAAAAACAAAGAAAAGGCATACTGGTTGTGGAAGGATACCTGAGAATCAACAGACATGTGAACAATCCAGCCTTTCCTGGGAGCACGTGCCTGGATGCAGAAAAGGAATTTGACACCATGATGATGTTGCTTCTGGGATGCAACCAATCATACTAAGGGGTGAGCTATTGTTTGTGTTGTAACCAATCATAGATTGCCAAGTCTCATTTAGAAAGCTATAAAGCACGCTGAGTGTATGCAAATAAAGGTTCACTACTGGTTATGTGCTTTGTTTTAAAAATCCTGACCGAATGACTTTGAACTATAAATTGCCTCTATGTGCCTGCAGCAGGCTTTTCTCTTCAGGGAATATACGGCACTGTTTATCACTGCTTCCTACTCCAATTTATGAAGAAAATTATATCCTCTACCCTTTTTTGGAGAGGGGAAAATGCTTATATTTTGTTTGGTATACATTTTTTGTTGGTTGGGAAAAAAGTTATAAAACTGCATCGTCTAGCACAATTCCCTGTCTTCTATGGTAAGATAATACTTGTCAAACAGATTTCACAATAAGAAATCTAATAACAGGTATGAACTTTTTGTTGGATCTTAATGAGTTTTTTTTGCTTATTTTGTGCTTCATTAATCCACTATTTATTCTTGCCTTTTTATATATTTTCCATTGTCAAAAATGGTACCTTTTCATACAAAATAGAATTCAGGTAACTCTTTCCTCATTGATGGGTTATTTGATGGTCTTTGCTTCAAGATTAGTGCTTAGAAACCAAGTTGTAAATCCAACAAGATGTCATCATCTTTAGTTGTAGATAATCTCTCTCTAGTAATAATTATATATTGTCTTTGGTTTGGCTATCCATATCATCATCACCCTTTTAAGTATGTCTAGCTCTTACATATACAATTGTCTCTGCTATATTTAGGATTTAGCTTTAAAGAATGTAAAGGATATTAGCTACATGAGGCTTAGTTACAGCATAATCTGTTTCACTCTAGCTGATTGAAAGTATCTATTGTTCGTATAGACACACCACTGACTTTATTGGGGATTTTTACTTTACCTTGAATACTCCGTAACACCTGTAACTCCAAATCACTTTCAATTCTGCACAACTCCTGCATGTTCAGTTAATGTTTAAGGCAGAAATCTACCATAGCAGCAGCAAAAGCTGAGCAATATTGTACATCAGTATCTTTTCGTTCTTTGTAATTTTCTTTTTTAATATGCTATGGAACTTGGAAATTCCATAAATACTGCTGTTAAAGGTTACACAGTTCTCTAATTTATTCTGTCATTGTAGAACTACCTCTCCCAGGTCCCCACTTTGAGCAGTCCAGAGCCCAAGCTGTTGAACTTTCAAGGGAAAATGGGAACCTCCTGTGGAGCGTCAGGCATCCAGAGAGTTCAGCGGTGTATCCAGAAGGAGGGCTGGGAAGGGCATGGTTCCCAACAGGGTCAAATATGCCCCAGTTCTTCCAGTAACTGTCTCTACTCTCCTTCCTCCTAAAATGAGAAGCTGTACTTTGCAGGGTGCGCAAATGACAGAGGGCAGGAGAGAGAGTGGAATGACCCTGCACTAACTGATCTTACTACATCTGGAACATGTCATAAAGGAAGCATGAATGCTGCAGGGATCCCGTGTCTTATCAAGTTGAGGGGCAGACTGAAGACAGAAATGTCACCTGTCATTCATGTATTTATGTCTCTGCTGAAATAGGAATTCAGTGGAAGTGGTATGTTCCCTAAAGAGATTTATTTACACTGAATTGCCATTTCCTGATAGAATACTGTTTCACTGAAATATTTTGACCAAAATTATAATTGCGTGGCAGTCACTTTCTGGAGCACAGAACATGTTTAACTATCGTAGCCTTCAGCAGTCTCCAGAGATAAGTTATCAAGGTTACCTCATAGTCACAGTCCACAAAAAGGCCATTTATCTTTACAAGTGTTCTTATTTTTTTTCAATCAAAGTAGTATTTTTTTAATAGAGATATAGATTCAAAGAATAAACTTTGATAAAAAACAGTGGAAATATTCATTATCACTGTTTACATGTATATCAAAGAAATGCAGGAGATAAACATTCTGTTGAGTACGCAGATCCAAACTGTGGATTCATATGCAAGATCCAGGAGTAGCAAATTGTATTGAGTAGGAGAGTGGTTTAGGACATTTTTGGAAAAAGGGGCAAACCTGTTCTCATTTATATTCATTATCATCAAGCAAAAGGACACTCTAAACCAGAACAGTTTTACAAGGTGGTTGAGCATTATAAAGGTGAAGAATGAATAGGAGGCTTCTCAAAATATGTTATTAATATTCTATCTACATGATGCTATTTTCAGTCTTGGATAAAATATTGCAGTTTTGCATAACAAATTTTGCAGCAGGAGAAAAAAATAACCAAAAATTGTCTCACAAAAAAAAGTTACTTTCTTTTCAAAATACTGTTTTAAGAATTTTCAAGCAGCTCTGCTTGATAAGAACTCCACAGTGGAAGCTGCACAAGACTTAGATTTGTAGCTGGATCTTGAAATCCCAGGTTTGTGATGTGAGGTGGATCTGAGCAAAGTAATGTGAGAAGGATAATACAGTGACTCCAGACATCAGGATTTTGATGAGAATTTAACTAGCAATTTCCTAGCTAAACCATGACTCTATCAGTAGCAAATGCACTTTGCTGTATATGAAGATGTTTTAAATAATATTTATTTAAACTCGCATTATATGTCTGTTACTTTAAATTTTGTTACAGTGAACACCAATAAACAAAGATGGTCTTTATCTGAAACCTACTGAAATAAAGGATAATCTCTCCTTTGATACCACCAGGCATTGCTTTCAATCCTTGTGTACATCAAAATCTTCAGTCTGAATACCTAAGCAGTTCTGGCAATTTAAATAGCTAACGCCTCGATCGATGTTACAGAAGGATGCATTTTGTAAGTTATGTGATAAAAAATAAAAATATTTTTATTGATTTCACTTCCCTAATTAAAAAAATGTCTACATAAGAAATAATTTTTACTTAGCTATTATATAGGTTGGGCACATTATATAGGCTAGGAACAGGTTTAGCTAAGGTGTACAGCCGTGCATACGTTATCCACATCTTGTTAGTGTGCTATACACGTGCAAAGTCGTACAATATCACAGTGCCTGGTGGCTGAGCCGGGACCACCCACAGGCCCACGTCCCAGCCTGGCCCTGGCTGTCCCCAGGGAGGTGTCCGATGCTCGGGGCTGACCCATATCCAGCTCTCAGGCTGGGGCAAGGGGATGGGTCCAGGCTGCCAGGACCTGCCGTGCCTGCCCAGGCAGCTCCCACGACTCCCACCTCTCCTGGGAGCAGCCACTCCGCGGCGCCCTGGCAGGATAAGCCACTCTGCATAGGAGTCCCAGCTGTACCTCAACTGGTATGCAAAGACATGCTGGGCTCCAAAGGCATTAAGGATCACTTCTGGGAAAAACAGCTTGAGGTGTGGGACAGATGAGCTAGCCAAGCAGTTTTCAAATCGTGCTTATCTGTCACAATTGGTGGCAGCGTGTTCTTGTCTCTTTTTGACAAAAAAAATCATGTGCTGACAAAACAGGTATGCAAAACTTCGACGGAAAGTGATGTTTCCACAAAACTTTTTTTTAAAAAAAGCTTGGGATATTAAATGGTTGCACTTCACTAATTTCTTTAAAACCAAACGGTTTTCTGTAATATTTGTAATGTATTCCTAATGCATGACATTTACTTGACTCTTGGAATACAAAGTCTTTTCTACATTTGGCAGAAGTAATGGTGCATCAAACGCAAAGAATTCAGGGATTTTGAGAGATAAGGTCCAAGTGTGCCAGACTTGACACTACCTCCCAGCTGTTCCTGCTACACTCTCATTTTTCTGTCGTCACTCTATCCTTGTCTGAGTAACTAGGCAATTGGTAACTCTTAAAATGCGCTGTGTTTATAAATATGGCCTGAGATGCTGGCATATTAAAAAAAAGGGAATGAAGAAGCTACATGTTCCTCTTGCCTCATCTCTATTTATTGGCTGAGGCAAGGGCAGACCATCACTGTCCCAGCACTGCAGTGTAGTCCGGAGCCTAACTACCAAGTACAGCTGAAAAAAGTGGGTAGGATATTGGCTTAAATCAGCCAAATAGCCTGCCAGATTGCACCATCTTTATAGGGTTGTGTGACCGATACCCCCTGCTCCCGGCCCCTGGTAACAAGGTCAGCATAACTAACGCCATTTATAAGGCAAAGTCATTCTCAGTGACTGAGGCAGTCACGCGCTCGTTCCCTCGCCCTCGTTATCTGGCCCTGAAGGTCCTGTGCACCCAGTAGGCAAACCAGAGACACTTCTTTAGCCTCAAGGCTCCTGGGGGCCGGGTCGATCACTCCCTCCCTTGCTGGCCATGAGGGTCCCAGGCACCTGGCCAGCCCAGTGGTGTGATGGTCCCAACACAGAAGAGGGAAGTGTAACAGCACCTGGAGCACCGTCTATAAAATCAAACAGTTGCCAGTCCTCAGTGGGGAACCTGGACCAGAGCTGCTGCTGGACAGTGAGACCTGCTGGCCAGGGACACCTCCACTGTCCTCTACATCCCCCGTGGACTGAGTGATTCGTATTCTTTTAAATTATTTTCAAGTCTAGATTATGATTGTTATATTGATACAGCAAACCATGTATTAAGATCTGACCCGATCTGCAGAGGGTCCAGGCTATTAGAAATTATAAGGTAAGTTGTATTATAATAATTCTGTATTACACTACTTATAGATCATACTGTATTGATTCTGCTTATAGAAACCCTTTGCCATTCTAATCATAAATTCTGTGCAATACTAACCATAACATCCTGTTAAGAAAATAAAGCTTTAAGTGTAACTACAATTTAGTGCCATCATCATTCTGCCTATGATCCCTAAAAGAACCTGTCTGTCCCCTTAGTGTCAGGTGACAGTGTGCGAGACAGTTTACAGGGAAATGCCTGTTATCCGAGAACGTCATGGTTCACTCTGGAACCGTATCATGGAACGCTCTAGAAGGTGTGTTTGGCGCAACTGGAAAAGGGTTGGATGCAGTATTTAGGAAACGGGAAGGGATGGTATTCTGAGGAGTCGGACTCTTGATGCTGAGAAAGTTCTGTGTTGCACACTCAGGCTACTTTGCTTAAAAGAATACTATCAAATTAAAACTTACTGCATGAAATCTTAAGTTACTAGTTGTTTTGTTTGTTGATTTTGAAGGAGGTTAATATTAGGGTGCTCTGGCTGAAAGCTATGTAGCAGGAAACTTCTTTTTTTGGTCAATTGATTTTAGTCATTTGGCAGCTTTCTATGTAGAGTCACTCCAGCTGTTTTCTTCTGCAAAACTATCTGAAGTTAAATTTTGAGAGGTATACAGTGGTTTTCTTTTTCTATTGTACAACACCTAACTTGAGATAGTCTTAACTTTCAGAGATCAGGTGAACATAAAACTCCTCTTGATTTGGTGGGAAGTCTGAGGAGTCCAACACCTCTGGAAATCAGGTGTCCCATGTCAATCTTTCAGAGATTTCAGATTTTGTGTATATAAATATTGGAGAATAAATGCAGCTACTGCAGCATTGTTATTAATTTTTGCAACGGCCAACTGGTATATTTTTTGTATTTGCACTTGTAAATTAGGGCATCATGGAAAGTTGATTGTAGAAAATAATCCAATATTGGAAAATTATGGATTAATTTAATTTAGATGAAAAGATAAAAAGTAGATTGACAGTTAAGATCCTCAGTTTCAAAAAGAAAACCTACCAACTCTCTTGAGAAATAGCAAGCCTATTTTCTAAGATGGGGTAGGCAGCAGTATGGAGGTCTCACTCCTTGCCCTCCTTCCTTGTTCTCTCTGCATAACTTTCTGGGCATCATGCACCCTTCCCACCAGGGACAGTGAGAATGCACTCCAGGAAGGATTGTGCCGTCTACTGCACAACACAGTCTCTGTTTTAAACATGGTTTTCGCCATCTGAAACTCATGTTTTTGGCTGCAGGAGTGAACTGCCATATAATTCACAGCAGGCACTGGAACGTGGGGAACTACAGCTTAGAGTGCTGCTTCTCAACCGATGTGATATATCTTTTTAAAAGTTAGATGTGGACCACAATACAAGCCAGCAAGCTCAGCTGGTTTTACTGTCTTGCGTGCCAAACCACAGCTAGGATATCAGCTGTTCCTATCAGCTAGGAGGAACTGGTGCAAGGGATTTTTTTATTAGGAAAAGTCAGAAACTACTGCACTAGGTTTTCTTGGGACTTACCTTGAAGCAGCAAAAATTAACTGCAACTGATCCCCCGGAGGGGAAAAGCTAGCAGGAAAAACTCAACGTATAAATAACCAGCTCAGAAAGGTCATTAGCAAGGAGTACAGTGAATATAAGGAATGGATGAATTCCTAAATCGCAAAGAAAGCTACTGTATGAAGCATGCTGATAAGGTGAGAATAAAAGATAAAGTGTCAACTGGGAAATTCAGCTAGATTAGAGAATATGTGAGGGATTAGTGTTAAAAAAAGAAAAAAGTTAAGAACTGACTCTGAGGCTTGGCAGATAGCAACAGGCTGAAGGGAGGTCATTCTTGGTGATTCTCATTGTTGTGTTTTGGCTCTGATCTTGCTACATCAGTATTGGTGGCTTTATCACTGTTCTAGGAATCTGTATGCTTAAGAATTTGAATTCTTAATAAGAAGAAGTAGTGCTGTGTTTGCAGAATGTGCGCAAGAATTCTTGTGTCTGCTGTTGAACAGCTAGTCTACGGCATCTGGATGAAGAAAAGGGTCTTGTGACTCTTGCCCAGCTCATCCAATCCTCCGTGTAAAACAAACAGCTGCAGTAAACAACTGGTCTCACACCTGAGCAACATCCTACATAACACTGAGAAAAAACACATGCTAAGACTGAGACCCTTGTAAGTCAAAAGATGGAACACGATGTCAATCTTCAAAGATTATACACTACAATCTAAAAGAAGGATACTTGCAGTATTCCCTGCTTTCTTTGTCTTGAAAGAGCAAGGAAGTGTGTTGGCTCCATACCCCAGTGCTCTGGTCATCCAGCAAGAATCAGCATGAGCAACTTAATTTGGAGACTGAGAGAATATAAGAGTGAGTATACGCATGCTTGCACTTCAAAGTAGCTTTAGTTAATAAAACACCAGAGACTCTTTGCCTTGTAATGACTTACTTAATCAAGGTGCAATAAATATTAACAGTTACAACTATTGCCATCAGTTATTATACTTGAAAGAGACTGCAACAAGAGAAGCGTGATAACTTTGCTGACTTTACATATTCATGAGCCATTGTCAACAACAAGGAAGATCAAGTTGTTACGTGGGAAGAACTGGATGTCTTCAAAGACTGAAGTAATAGGAGGATAGTATCTGATAGCACGAGATAAATTTATGTCTTTAATAACAAGATTTTTTTTTCCATATACAGAAATAGGTTAGGAGAAAAACTTAGCTGACCTAATTAATCGCAGGATGACGAAGTAAGCAATGTAATGCTACTGTGAAACAGGCAGATGCTGTTCTGGGCTGTTTCAAAATACATTTTTTTTCCAGCAGAGATAAAAGATATTGCCACTGGTGCTGTTGGTGTACCAGTTCTTTTCACGTGAATAAATTAATTAGAAATCTAATTAGATTGCCGAAGTGGGGAGCTGGGCCTGCCCAGCGAAAGGCAAGACCCGCAGATGGAGCGAGGTTTGCCCAGAGCTCGGTGGCTGGACTCTAGAGGGGCGCGTAACCGTAAGGATGAGGGCAGGCAGCCCTGGTCCGGCTAAGCCGCTCGCTCACGGTGCCGCCGTGGTTCCTGGCACCGGGAGAGAGGCCGGCGCAAAGATGGGCCAAGCTGGAAGCAGGATGATGGCGGGGGCGAGAAGGGTGCGGTGAGCCCTCGTCCCCCTCCAAGCCCAGTGCGGCTCCCGGAGGGTCCCGGCAGAGGCGGGAGGCGGAGCTCCGCCGCGCCCGGCCCGGCCACTCCAGCCTCTGGCCGCGGCGCCCCGGCTCCCCGCCCGCCCCCGCGGGGCCGCGCCTGGCGGGCGGTGGATGCGCGGCCGTGGCCGCGCCGCGGGGCTCCCCGCCCCCGCCCCGGCATTGTGCTGCCGCTCGCACTTTGCAGGCGCGGCGGGACTGGGAATCCCGGGCTCCTGAGGCAGCCTCGCCGCTCCCCCCTCCTCCTCCTCCTCCAGAGCTGGGCGCATGATGGCGGCAGCCGCCGTAGCGGAGGTGAGCAGCGCCGGGAGTAGCAGCAGCGATACCTCCAGCACGGGCGAGGAGGAGAGGATGAGGCGCCTCTTCCAGACGTGCGACGGCGATGGGGATGGCTTCATCAGCAGGTAGCGACAGCGGGAGGAGGTTCTTTGCGGCGCTGGTACGGAGCCGTCCCGTCCTTCCCCCTCCCTCCCCGGCCGCCCGTGAAGCGGCGGCTCAACTTCTCGGCGAGTTTGGAGTAGTTTGCAGGGCGCATTCTCTGCCGCCGCCCCCCCGGCCCCTCCGCGCCGCCGGTGGGGCAGCCCTCCGGCTTCTGCCGCTGGCAGCCCGCCTGCCTTGCCCGCCGCCCCCGGGGGCGCGCCCGCCTTCCCTCCCTCCCTCCCGCCTCCCAGACGGCCGCTGGCTCCCGGAGCCAGGGGTTCGAGAGCAGTGCTCCGGCTGCGCCTCAGTGCGGAGAGCTTTTAGGGACGGAGGGGAGAGTGGACAAGTACCGCCGGGAGGACTTCCACCAGGTCCACGCCTTCCGACCCGGGTGGTTTTTATCACCTCACGCGCTAGCCAGGTGGTTTTTGCAAGTGAACAAACAAAGCTGGTCACGGGTAATCTAAGAGGAACATTCGTACTGATCTCTCAGATCATCTGATTTCATTTTTTAGTATGTTTTTATCAATATCCTTGTTATACTGTCTCATTTAAATTCCTGTACTGGTCCCCAGTGAGTTTTGAGATCGTGACCCAGGCTGATGGATTTTGAGGGGGAAGTGGCGAGCTTGTACAGTTTGCAGTACATAGTTGGAAATAAGCCGTAATGAAATGTTCATGTATCTGGAACCACTGGCAGTGTGCGTTGATCAGGACTGGGTTTTGTTGGAAGAGTATTTCTGGAGCTAGTCCTCTGCTCTCACACTGTAACTTAAAAAATACTGAATTTCTAAAGGCGAGGTTTGCCGGAGATGGTGGGAACTTGCATTTTCAAAATGCAACTTATGCTAGTTTCAGTTAGTAAGTGCCTCTAGAGAGCTGAGTTAGGGTGAGGGAATTTCTAAGTCTGTCATCTAACCTGAAACCTAAGAATATGACCCTGCAAAAAGGCTAAGTAAACTTCAATCTCCACTGTCATCTCTTTGGAGTCAGAAAGTTGTTGAAAATCCATAACAGCCGGCAGTCACTTTAAAAATAAAATCTAAGGGTCGTGATATTTCTTATCTAAACAGCTCCTTGAACACTCCTTTTTCCCCCAGTCTAATGATTATTTTGACAGTTGTGGGTCTGAAATGTAAACTTGGAAAATGTGTGCTTTCCAACCAGTGTGTTAAGATCACTTCTCTTTCCATTTGTTTACTGCCTTCATGGAAATTATACTGATGTCTGAAACTTAGGTTGTTCACTTAAAGTAGACAACCTAAGTTTTCAGAGCACGCTCACTGATCTGTACTGTGATGCTTTTCCGCAATGTAAACTTTAGACTTCGGTATATTTTTAATTTAAAGACCTTACTGAAGGAATGTTAATGTTTTAATGCTTCATATCGATGGTTGAGAGTTGTTACCATGACACAAGCCACTCATTTCTGATTGAATTTTCTGCATTGCCCAAGTTTTGTTCCAGGTTTGTATCCTGTGTATTTCGAAGTGGGTGTTTCTGAATGTTGGTTGAACTACACTGTCAAAAGCTTTGGAAATTCCAGGACATGTCTGAGGAGGAACGTTACATTTCAGCAGGAATTTAAAATAAAGCCTAGATGACCCAGAGGTCCTTCAGGAGATGATGGGTCCGTTCTTGAAGTTGCTAATACCTTGCTTTAGAAGGGAGTTGTGCCTTCAAGGCAAACGTGATATGGCCTTGGTCAGAGAGCATAGTGTTGTAAGTTACTGTCTCCCTTAAATTTATGTATTTGAGAGAAAGTAGTGAATGAATATTTAACAAATGATCTTTGACATGAGAGGGAGTCATTTACTTTTCTTCACTTCATTAGCTAGCCTGGGTAATCAGTCTTGTAAATGGAATGCTTTGCTTTGTGTAGTGTCTCAATTTCCTTCATGATCTATTTTATGCAATGGCTTATGCAGGAGCTGACTTGCCAAGTGGTTTTTCGATGTATTTGTAGTATGTGCCACTGTAGTCTTGCTCTTTCTGATTCATGGAGACGCAGTATCCCTGTTAGAAGTATTGCAACTGGGGTTTTGTTGTTGCTGTTTACAGTGTTAGTGTTTAGGTAATTGCATCTTTTTAAATGTCATGAATTAAAGACAAAAAAGTTACACCTGCTTTTACATTAAACTTAATCTTGCCATTCTGTGCATACGGTTTCTTTTGCTTCTGCTTTTTCTTTTTTCACACAGGCCAGTTGCTTGGTTTTTCTGTTCCCTCTTGCCCTGCTTCCTCGACTTTCCTTTGTTCATCCTTGAGGGCAACAGTTTCTTTGTTGCCTTCCTTGTAGCCCCAGCGGAGATGGTAGGCTGACTTCTGCACATTACTGCACCTTTTACAGCAGGTTAAACATTGCAATAAATGCCTGGGCATCTGTACAAAGAGCTGAAAACAGAGAAGCCAGTGCTGTGAAATCAACTGCTTCCTTGTGGACTGAACTGTTCTACACCCTTTTAGTGGTTTGAGCCTCTGTTTCAAAACTTACTTGTTTTCAATGCAATGAGGTTAAAATTTGCAGTTTTGTGCTGTTACTCAGCATAAGTTGTTCTATCTTTCGAAATGAGTGTACCTTCTCTTCTGCTTGCAGGGCTAAAGCTTGGTCAGTCATTTGTTTGTGTAACATGTGCAGCAGTTTGTTTATAAGATTTCTTTCTGTCCAACTCCAGAGCTGTTACGGAAGAGAAGATCTTTATTCTTGGAGCAAAGGCAGGCATTTTGTGTTCATGTTTATTTAGTTCATATTGCATGGGAGAAAGAGCTATTTGCATTCGTAATGAAGTAACATGGTGTCTCAGCTGTGGAAATGCTTTGTTGTGCATCAAAGTGTAAACTCTTCAAATAATAGCAGGGAAGTAAAGGCACAGATGGAGAGGAGGAGCATGTCCTGAGATACTGATTGATTTTCAGGTTCTCACCTGAGATACTGATTAATTTTCAAGCTCTAAATAGTTAAGATGATATCAAAATTATAAAACATAATTAAGTGTGTACTGTTGGTGGTTATAACTCAAAAGCAGCTGAATGATGGGGTATGAAATGCTAAGTCCGTGTCTCTGAGCATTGCTTTTGCAGTATGCATATTGAGATTTTGCAATATCTAGCTAGACAAAGTACTAAGAAAACACAAGAGTTTAAACTGGTTGGTTTATACTGAAATGGCTTTTGCTTCTTTTGGGGTTAACGCTAGTTGCTTAATTATTTTAACATCTTGCAAGTGCTTGGCATTCTTCTGATACTTCAACAATGAGAGCTAACTTTACAAAAAAACCCCAAAACAACTGCAAAGCAGTCCATGATTAAGGCTGGATTCTGAACGCTTGAGATGAGCTGGATCAGCCTTGCTGGGAGCAAAAGGCAGCCTTAAACACTGTTACAGCACAACTTTGTTTTTGCAGCTGTAGCTGGATCCTGTTGTTAGTAGCAAAAAGCTGCTAACTGAGAAAACACTAACTCCATTCATTTGTTTTGCTTTTTATTCTGTTTTCTTTGAAAAGCTTCAGAATCTGATGTTACAGTAAAAAATCTATCCAGCTTCAGAGGGTTGGTGCATTGGGGAGGACACCTGCTGCTTTTTTTTTTTTTTTTTGAGGCGCCTTGGTCGATGTCGATGAGAAAAGTGAGAGCATGCTGGGTTTTTACAGGTGGCAGGCTAGATTAATGTCGTCTTTAGAAACTTCATTGCCTTGTAGCTTTAATATACGTGGATTGTACTGAAGTTCCGTTTAGCACATAATGATTTTCGTCTTTACTATAGAAGTCACCAAATGGATTTCCAGATTATTCTGTTCTAACACTGCAAGGTCTAAATAAGGTAACTTTGGATCTGCTGGCAATATTTTTGCTCAAAAAATGAATCTATGAGCTACGGAGATAATGGATGAAGAAAAAATGGATTTCAGTAGTAAGTTACAAACGTGCTAGTTTTCTGATTTTAACTCTTAGGTATGGATAAGTAATTTCTAGGGTTATGAAGTACAGAGGTAAAGCTAGTGTTTAATTCAGAGGGAGAATTGTCATCATATTAACAATATTGGAATGAAGTTATGTCTGTAGAATTTGTCTGAAAATATTTTCTTCTATGTACACGCATTTAGTTTTTTTACACTGCTGCCAATGTGTTACAGAAAATGTCTGGTAAAAGTAGAGTAAGATGTTAAAATCCATAAACGTACTGATTTTGTATTGAGTTTATGCAGTGCTTTAAAAGGACATGCTGAAAGACTGCCTTCCTCACTAGACCTCCACAGAAGCAGTTAAAAGGAACTTGTTGGATTTGATCTGTTACGAGTGGTTTTAGTAGTACATAGCTTTGGGAACTCAAAACCTTTGCAAGGACAAGCTGATACTTCCCTTTTTAATGGGCTGCAGTAGTAGGGCGTTCCCAGCTTTCTTGCTGAGTATATTTTGGCACCCCACTCAGTGTGTCTGAATCTAGTGGTCATATGCTGTTAGAAAAGAAAAAAAGTCTTTTCAGGAAGACAAAGTATGTATCTATTAATCATGTTTTTAAGGGAAGGGATTTATGCTTCTATGCTGTTGCTCTCCACCACAGCTGTTACCATTAAACTTTTTTTTTTCAGGTGGTTGCTTTGGCTAATGTGCTTGAAATTCTGTGCTTAATATTTAAAGAGATACCTGTTGAAGCACAAAAGGACTGATTAAATGAAAAGAACAAAGTCAATGTGGGTTGTCTGTGACCAGCCAAGTTACTACCTTGGCTGTTGTGCTGTTGCTATTTGGGATATGCAAGACTTGAAATACATACACTGTCATAGCAGGTTAATGATTCAGACTGACATCCAGTTACAATTCTTAGTGTATAATTAAATAAGCTGAGTTTTGTAGCTGTGGAAGAAACTGTGAAATTATTTATTGCTATAATCCAGGTCGCAAATTGGTGTTCATGTGTATTCATTTATTAACTTGGTTGAATCCCTAGAGAGGATTCTTGATTAATTTTTTTTTTAATTCTTTTTTTCCTTTCTTGAAATTTTCTGTGTAAAATAAGTACTGCTGAGAAATATACGTGCCCAAACTGACTGTCTTTGAATCTTCTTAAGTAAATGGGTAGAGAGTGGCCTTATAACTGGAGAATTTTGGAGTAAAAATAATCATTTAGTTATTTAAAACATATGATCCTTATTTAAAACATGGAATGTTTTACTGTATTGCCTGAATGTGGGTCAAACTTTCAATTGACTGTAGTATAGTAGCACAGAATTTGTCCTGTTGAGTTTGACTTGATGGATCTTCAGGAGAGAAGATATATGAAACAGAACTATGAAATGACAAAAGCGTCCATTATTTTTGTGTTTAAAAATAGTATAAAAGTTACTTTTTCCCTAAAACAATCTTTTGCTATTCCTTGTTTTACTTTCCCCTTTAAAAATAGATAATTACTGCAAAGTGTGTGATGTTAATATAGATGTTTCCTAAGACTGTAACCTGACTCTTCGAAGGGGATACAGTGTACTTTAGGCTATAGCTTCATATGAAACCACAAATCAGGTTCATACAAAGCATTGTCACAGATCTTGTCCAAGCATCATAGATTTCAAAATTTGTATATAAATTGAAGGTGGTGGTCTGAATGTCATAGAGGATGAGTAAACGGTTTGCTCAGAACTGCACCACACATTTTTATGGGACGGAGAAAAAGCTGAATGAAGAAGCTACTGGTGTGGGGTAAATTGTGATGAACTTGTGAAAGGTCCTGTAAATAAAATAGGTAAATTAAATAAGTGCGTAGTATTTAACATAGATATTTAGTGAGAACTAAATGGGTAGATACCCTATTCCTAATTCATCAATAGGGTAACTGTTAAACTTTTACTAGAATTAAAGAAGACATAAGTTTGGCCTTGTGAGGTTGCTAGTCTCTCTCTTCCTCTACTATTCAGTGTGTCGAGGTGCCTGTGTTAATGTTAGCGTTCCCAAGAGAGCTGAATGCAGTATGTCAAGGTCTTCGATCATGTAAAGAATATACCTACAGCTCAACCATGTAAAGAATGTACCTACAGCATGGCCATGGGGTTCTCACACTCCTCCTTTCTGCTGTATATTTCCATGTTTAGCAATGAATAGTTTCCCTGTATTGGTGGGAGTTGTTAGGCAGAGTGCAAACTACTCTGTTGACAAGAGAAAAAGACCCTATTTTCCCAAAGACTGGACTTATCAAAGCTGTTTTGACAGTGGTAGCTACAAGGAAACATATAGGAAAAAACACATGAGCAGGCTTTTCCTGTCACTATGTTTTCTTTTTTTAACTTCTGGTTAGGCTCTATTGTGATTAAATTGTTTTCCTTTCATAGATAGTCTCAGGACAGCGTGGGGAAAGCTGAGCAGAGGCACTTGTATGGCTGTAACAACGTGGACTTTCAGTATAATGATAAAATGATACCTCTTCTGAAGTAAGACCAACATACAAACTTTGCAAAAAGATCTGAACAAGGAGCTTTTCTATCCTTTGATTTCTGTATACACTAGTAACCTCTTGGAGACTGTTGGTAACTTGGTAACTGCCTCTAAAATCATACTAAACTCTGTAGACATACAAATATGCACAGGCAAGTTTGTCAAAGATTTTATCAGCCTCTTTTGCTGGTGAGGCCATAAAGTTTTACCTCCTGTACATGCAGTTCTGCAGCCTTTTGGTGGTAAGGTTTTACCCAGAAGATGATAATTTATGAGCCCACGTGAATACGTTCAGTCAGGATCTCCGAAAACCTAGTTTGGGCACAAGTTAGTATTCTGCATAAAGATGCTATCTAGTCCTTGCGTGCTGTTCTGTGATGGTTGGAAGCAGCATCAGGAACAAAATGTGTAAGTAGAAGGTGCTGTGAGTGCTCAGATGTCAGCAGACTAGGAAATGGTAAAGCCATATATCCTACAAGCAGGAGGTTTGAAACAGATCAACTCTGTAACAGAACAGGTGGAAATAAAAACCTGCCTTTGAAGACTTGTGAGCGAAGTAATATTATCCTGTAAGTTTGAGAGGTACTGGGGTTTCGAATTTCAAAAGCAGTTTGATCCCAGTACTGTGCAGTCCTTATTCTGGCCTCAATCCAGCTGTCTAACAAGGAAATATCATTTAGAAGCAGTGTGCAAAATGTCACCAAGTTGAGGACAAGGCTTTGCTTAGTCCTTGTGTTCAGTCTGGCTCTTCGTATTGCTGGAGTGTTCTTAACCATGGAGTTGGAAAAGTCGTTAGACCCCAGTACAAGATTTTATTCTCACTTGAGATCTAGACTATTTACTGTGTGCTTTCTTTAACCACCTGAAAGCTTCATGCACCTCAGTTTTAGGAGTTGCACTAAAAAATGCCTGAACCTTGGTAAAACTGGCTTTGTCCTTGCATTAGTGTGTCTTGAAAACAGTTTCAGCTGCCAGGTTCTGTGCCTAGACTTGATTTTCTCATTAGTCTACATTACGGAGCTGTCACAGGGTCTGTGGTCCATGTAACTGAAGGAGTGCTTCTATATAGATACAGCACAATACTTGCTGTATGCCAAATAAGATGGTGAGTGGAAGCACTGTGCTGTTTTTTACATGGTTGTAGTCTATTTTCTCTGTTGCTCTTGGGACTTGCCTTAGTCAATGGTTCCACAGTTGTATAGAATTTTGTGGGGTTTTAGTCTAACTTTGGCCTCTACGGGCCCTCTCAGAGCATCATAACCAAAAAAGGAATAAGTTATGGGGGAAGACAGGTGGATATAGATGAAAAACCAGAGAGACACCTTGCATGCTTAGTTTAAGTAGAAGAAAAAGGTATCCCTTTGTTAAATATTGTGTGTAGAAAACATACCAAGAATTAACATTCATTAAAGGCTTACATATTTCAAAGTCTGCATTTGTTACAACTAATACACAGAGAAATATATTCAAACTTGAATTTTCTGAACCTTTCTTCTTTTTAGTTAGCTGTCCGGTTGTTACGTAAACATCAGACACATGAAGGTGTATAATACAGCCTGTTAGCTGGCACTATTAATGTTTTAAAGTTAGTAGAGTTAGTTCATGTGTTTTATACATGTTGTTGCATTTTTTGGCATTTGTAATTTGAGAGAAGTGATTTAAGTCTCAGGCTTGTTGTTACATGGTGCTATTGTATTCTTTTTCTTGTGAGCTTAATGTCCAGATAGATTGTAATGTCGAAAAACTGAGCAAACAGTGAGTCACTTGGTGTCCTGGTTTCACTGGGATAGAATCATAGAATCCATTTTCTGTTCAGAAAAGCGACGTTTCTAGAATAAGCTGCATTTTTAAGAAGACTGAAGCAACTGATTTGGTGAAAACAAAGTCGGTAAGACACTTTGTTTTACTTTGTAGCCAGCCACAGTATGCTGGTCTCCATGATGAGGAAGGACTACACAACTTGTTCTAGCTAAGGACCCAGATGTCCAAGAACCCCTGAGGGTAGCATGGCCAGGGTGATTGACACCTAAATTGGCAAGTGGGTATTCAATATCACGTAAGGTCATGCTCACTATAAATTGGGAAGTTTGTTGGGAATGGCCTCTCTTTCTCAATGGTCACCGTCCCTGGAGGGTCTTGCCCATCGTTTTGCTTCCAAGGCCTACTCTGTCTCTTACGGGGTTGGGTTTTTGGGATTTTCCTGCTCTGGGACCACTAGTCAGGAACAGGCTGGATATTGGTCAAGGAGTGGTGAGCAGTTGTGCCATACATCACTTGTCTGTTTCATTATTATCATTATTATTTTCAATTTTACTATATTGTATTTCAATTATTAAATAGTTCTTAGCCCAACCCACAGGTCTTCCTTCCTTTTCCTGATTCCCTTCTCAAGTGGAGAGGGGCCATTGGGTAATAGAATAGCTGGCTATTGGTTAGCCCCAAATACATGCTAAACAAAGACACTTAAGAATATAATTGTCAAACTTTTTGATCTCTTTGAAAGTTACCATTCAGTTAAGTTGTAAGTGCTGAAGTAATTTCTTATATTTATTAATTCTTATTGATTTTTTATTAATTTTTAATGAGGTTGTTGCTAATACCATGTTATTGGGGTTATTACTGTAGGAGAATTAAACCTGTCTTTAAAGTCGGTAATTTCCCTTTTGCCACCCTGGAGGGAAAAGAAGAGTAGTTGTTAAACAGAGATATTTTGCCTTGTGTTTTCTTGGATTTCTTGGTGGCTGTTCTGAAAGATTATAACTTCACTAATATACTTGACCACTCTGATCTGAAGGGTGATGTGGAGCAGGGGACCTCACAAAGTGCTTTGGTATCTCGCCTTTTTAGCAAATCCATAGCCCTGGGTTTATAACATAGAAACCATTGGTAGCTGTTCTAGCAGTATGACTGAGACTACGGTAAATATTTTAATTTATTTCATTCGTGTGGGCTGGAGCACCTCTGCTACGAGGACAGGTTGCAGGAGCTGGGATTGTTCAGCCTTGAAAAGAGAAGACTTCGGGGGGACCTAATAGCTGCCTTCCAATACCTGAAGGGAACTCACAGGAAGGTTGGGGAGGGACTTTTTACAAGAGTGTCCACTGATAGGACAAGGGGAAATGGGTTTAAGTTGAAGGAGAACAGATTTAGACTAGATCTTAGGAAGAAATTCTTCAGTACGAGGGTGGTAAGACTTTGGAATAAATCGCCCAGAGAGGTTGTGGATGCCCCCTCCCTGGAGGTGTTCAAGGCCAGGTTGGACGGAGCCTTGAGTAGCCTGATCTAGTTGAGAGGCGTCCCTGCCCATGACAGGGAGGTTGGATTAGATCATCTCTAAGGTCCCTTCCAGCCTATGCCATTCTATGATTCTGTGATTCTATGTGTGATTGTATCTTCTTGTGGCAGACAAGACAGTTAGCATCCTCCTTGACGACTGTTGGTTAGCTCGTGTTTCTAAGGAGCGACTTTCTAGTTGTTTTCAGAACTAATTTACCAAAACCTCTAGTTTGAAATTAATTGATGAGTTGACTGATTTGGGAAGTGTTTGGATGAAAGATGAGTTCTGCCAGTGAATGGTTAACTCCCTGTATTACTTTGTCTGCCATTGTTTTTCCAGTTTGAGGACACTGTTTGCACATGTTTTGCTGGTCATTGTAGATGGATTCTAAAACAATTTAAAAAAATTTTCTTTTGTCTTAGATTGCTGGGGTTAGGTAGTTAGCATCTGAAATTAACTCAAGCAACAGGTCATATGTGTTTTGATGGTGAGCAAGGAACCTTACAAGATGCTTGAGCAGCTGGCCTTTTTTTCAAATATACAGTCCTAAGCAAGCTGCCTGAGTCCTTACGAAATTAACTAGGTACAGTAAGTCAACCTGTGCTGCCGAATGAGTTGTTCCACTGTGCTTGGTCCTGAAATTTCGCTCTGTCTGCACTAGGATTTGTTCAAAGAACCGCCTTGGCTGAAAACTCGCCCAGGGAGAAATCTTTCTTTCCAGCATGGTTCTGGATTGTTATATGACTGTGTGACTTTTTGTGTTGGCACAAGATAAGCGTAAGAAACTCGAGCTTCGGATTTAGTTGTGATCCTTCTGGTTATGCCTGCTTGATTTTTAAACGCGGTTGAGTCCAAATGCTCTGAACTAAGAAACATGTCTAAAAGTTAATTCATGACCATAAAAATGGCATTGTTTTAAGAAGTGTAAAAGTACAGCAGGAGTTTTATTTAGACTCTTAGTATCTCAGCTGGTAAATGAAAGAGGCTAACAAGGCTGGTGTTATGCCTAATTGTGTGCTGTCCGAAGGATGGGCTTCAAATGGCATCTGGAGAAAAATAGTTGAGCTGTGGCTACATGGCTTTTCAAATCCACCTTATTTTTACTGTGAATATTCACATGCATCTTTCAGAATAAATGGTACATATGCGGAATTCATGCTAGCATAGTAACTGCTCATATGCCTTGTAAGTCAATTAACATAGCTGTAATGAGCTGTAATGATTAACTGTAATCAGGACGTTTAACGTCTCCTTTCTTCTGAGAGTTTTTCTGCAGCAGTACCTTCTTATATTTAATAGAACACAACAGTATTTATGTAGTATTAGCAGTTATTCAATTAAATCCCTTACGTAATTTTTAGGGATAAGTTAGGTAACAAAGACCAGACTTACCTCTGAATGAAAACTATGCTCCTGGTAGTTCCTACCATGTGGTAGTAGAGTCTGTATGTTGGATTGGTACTGTGTTTTGGCAAAATTTGAGACTAGTAAGCAGCACAAAGGAAAGCATAGAATGGCAGAGATTCTGTTGACAAGCTCTGCTTCTCTGTTGATAAACGGACCTTTGTTTGCCTACAGCAGTTCAATCTCCAGAGATAACAGCCTTGGCCAAAGATGGACACTCTGTTCTTAAAGGTCGTGAGATGCAGTTTGTGTGAACAGTTTGAGGTACATGTTCAGAGCAGACCATTTAAGTTATTTCTAATGAGTAGATTGTGCATTTGTTGTGTCATCTGTAAAACACGTCTCCGTTCTGAAAGTTCCTGCGACTGACTGGCAGTCTTGTCCATATCTAACATGAAATGGGGAGGAGACACACACACACACACAATGTGGGAGTGTATTGCCTGTTGAAGGAACCTTCCCCTTGCTTTCCCTGAAGAAAAAGCCGTGGTGTGGGCTGCGTGCCTGAAATAATGCTATGAGAGGGAGCCAAGCCAGGACAGAGCAGTGAAGTAAAAGCTTGTTTGGTTGAATTATGACTCAAACATACAGGGTTTTGCGGCTGGTTGACTGCTAACCCTGTCTTTTTCCTGCTGCTGCTCAGCTTAGTGAAACTGGATCAGGTTGCAAGTTAATTGTGAACTGACCATCAGGCATTGGAACACGCAAGACAGAAAATGAAACCAGCAAGGAGTTTCAAGTGTAACAAGAAATTATCTGAGAGTATGGAAACAGCAACAGGAAAACCAGTGAAAGGGTACCCAAGAGAGGGACTCAGTGAGCTGTTTATGGCGGATGCTGAGAAGCATGAGATGTTTTCTCTTTTTTTGTTTCTGACACTGAAAATATCAAATATAGTGAGATGGTTACTGCAATTAGGACTGGTAACAAATACCTTGGAAGGAAGAGGGAGGAAAGTAGTTAGAGAGTACTTGGATTTATTTCAATTGGTTGTATTTGAAAATCTTTATGTAAGATTGTTAAAGACAGCCTCAGAACTATTTTGAAGTTTGTTTTTTCCCCAGATCTTCAAAAGATAGAAGTAAAAGAAAATGGGGAAAGGTAAAATATGATTGTGGTGAGATGAGGATGAGTCAGCAGATGGCCTATAACTGGCTGAATATGGATTTGTTAAGAAAAAGTTGTGTCAAACCCACTTGATCTTTCTCCTGTCTAGGAAGAGCAGTTAGTGGTGGAAGTGAAACAATAGATGCCTTCTGTCTTGTCTTATTAAGGCTTTTGATGTTATAGAATCATAGAATCATAGAATGGTTAGAGTTGGAAGGGACCTCAAAGATCATCTAGTTCCAATCCCCCTGCCATGGGCAAGGAAATCCTCCACTACACCAGGTTGCCCAAAGCCTCATCCAACCTGGCCTTGAACACTTCCAGGGATGGGGCAGCCACAACTTCTCTGGGCAACCTGTTCCAGTACCTCACCACCCTCAATGTAAGGAATTTCTTTCTTATATCTAACCTAAATCTGCCCTCTTTCAGTTTAAAGCCATTGCCCCTTGTCCTATCACTACACGCCTTTGTAAAAAGTCCCTCTCCAGCTTTCCTGTAGGCCCCCTTTAAGTACTGGAAGGCTGCTATAAGATCCCCCCGGAGCCTTCTCTTCTCCAGGCTGAACAGCCCCAACTCTCTCAGCCTGTCTTCATAGCAGAGGTGCTCCAGCCCTCGAATCATCTTCGTGGCCCTCCTCTGGACCACGTTGTTTTATGACACTTGCAGGCAAGCCAGAGAAACAGAGTAAGGGAGAGAATTTGGTTTGTGGTTGTTTTTTTTTTTCAAGCTACACTTCGAGATGATTAGATACCAGTAGTTTCTCTTACAAATAAAAGACTGTATCAAATTAAAATTGGAATGATGGCTGGGGCCAGATCAGTACTATTAAGGATTAATGTTCTGGATGACGTGATAATGAGTAAGCTTTCTTGAATTTGAGATGAAACCAAGCTAAGGAAGATTGGAGACACGCTGGGGAATATGATTGAAGTCAAAATTGGTGTTGACAAATTGAAAATATGGCTTGAAAAATATGAAGTGAGATAAATTAGAGGTAAGTACCTGAGAGCACATTTGGTGGTAAAAATACAGGATAGGCGACTGAAGAAAATCCTCTGAGATTTATAGTAGGTCTCAAGTTAAACTTGAATTAACAGTACCATGCTATGGTAAGACAAGACTTCTGGTTTCAACTTTTCTGCTCTTTTCAGTGTATGCTTGAAGCTGATGTCAAGTGTTGCATGCTGTCATCCATGAGGTTGATGAATCAGTTGGAAGGAAACAAGAGCAGCTCACTGGAGATGATCAGAGGTGCAGAAATTGGAGTTCTTTACTCAAAAGAAGATGAGGCATCTGACGATGGGTTTTAAATATGTAATGACTATTTTCTGCAATCACAGTGGATCAGAAAAACAGACTGTTAACTTCCTTTCTGAAGTAATGTTCTGAATTGCAGCTGGGAAGTTTTAAATTCGGGAACTTGCAGGAGAGAACAGTGAAGCACTAGGACAGATCACCAACAGAGGCAGTGGCAGCTTTAAAAACAGCTTAGGCACCCATCCATCAGTGATGATGGGTATTTTTTTTTTTCCTGTCATTGAGTACAGTGTTGGATAATTTTTCTTTCCAGTCCTTGCCATGGTTTCGTTATATGCTGTATTTCAGTGGGGCGATATTTTAATAACATAAGGCGTGTTCAGTTGACCTATACAATTCTGAGAATGGAGTTCTGCACTACTTCTCTTTAGATTTAAACCACAAATAAAATCTCCTTGCTTTTTCTTCACCTTTTAATTCGGTTTCACAGAACAGACTCCTACTATCTTCCTTCCCTCCAAGCTATTATGTCTCCTTTTTGTTCTCCTGAAGCTTCTCTGGCTCTTGTTTTCCCTCGATCACACAACAGCAGCCGTGTGCCCTGGTTTACCTACCTTCCTTAGACAGCACTAGTGGAGGAAACTGTGGGGAGACAGGTGGGAGAGTGAGATCATCGCTTTTAACAGGAGCAACTGAATCGAATTCCAGATTCTTGCTTGTTTATGTGGGGAAGTAGAGAACAGACCAAAGGAAGCTTGAGACAGACTGCTCCGGGAAGCCAAAATGATAGGCAGCAAAAAGGACTAGAAAGGAAGAATTTCAGAGTAGAAAGCTTGTTCTGGAGGGAAGCTCTTTGGCATGGCAGAAAAGGTTGGTGATTTTCACAAATCTTTGGTTGACAGAAAGAAATGAAGTACTTCTTGGAGGACTTTATTTGTCCTAGGTCTAAATCAAAGACTGATGAAGAAATAGAAGCAAAAAATATATTTTTGTTTTGGTTGCATCCTGCTTTTATGCGCTGTTTCAACTAAGAACATCTTTAGAATTCTGCATGCAGCACAGGTCTTATGAATTTAGACCGTTGTTGCCTTCACTAGATCAAATCCCACATGGTGAAATCCCTGGGAGAGGGTGTGCTTAAGGTATGTGGAAGTCTTGGTCTAACTTGCTTGTCGTCACTGCCTTCAGGAAGCTTGGAATCAGCTGAAACCTGCAGAGGCTGTGTCATCGAAGCCCAGATATTAATGTCTGGAGAACGCTTAGCTGGAGGGAGGACTTCTGTTAGTGTTTTCTGTCATGTGGTAGCCTTCTTTCAGACCAGATTTCTCTTATTGTCTTTTGCAAGAGCCCACAGCTTCTTAACAAGAAAGCAAAATTGAGTATTTTAGGAAAGTATTCTTTTAGTATGAGCAGCAAATGTGAGTTGTTTGAGGGAAAAAAAAAAAACCAATTCTGAGATCATTGCCAGGATTGTTTGCCTATGGTTGCTCATAGAAAAGTCAAAACTGGGGAACTGGTGTAATTCTGTGATTTAAGGAAGTCAGGAGCTTGACTTGCTGTGAGAGTCAGAGAAGATGGGACATTGCATGAGGTCCAGAAACACAGCAGTTGGGTAAGGGTCTGGCAGCGGGTGCTCTCGAGATTGATGGCTACACCAGGGAACTGAATTAAACGTGTTAGATTAAAGAGATCTAACTCCAGTGATTCCAGTATGTATTTTAGATTAGCACCTTCTAATTGCTTCATTTCCTGGGGATGCTACAGCATGCTCCATTAGGCAGGCATTTCCAAGTTAGTCCTTTTTAAATTCATGTTTCAAATATATCACTGTTTATCTACAGTATTTGTCTAGAAGTGACTCACAACACAACTGCCTGGAACAGGTTTTCTTGCTTTGTTTATTTATTTACTCTACTTGCCTTTAGGGAATGTGGGTGCCTCTTTCATTTTTACTTCTCTTCTTCAGAGGTCTTTGTGCACCTAGACTGCAAGTTGCATAAGCAAAGATTAAATGTTTCCTGGAAAAATGACCATACCTTTTTACTAGCTGAAAATTTAAGTAGTTTTGAGTAAATATATAGTTGCTTTTTGTGTTACATAGAGGCTGTAGAATCATCCTTACCAGACTTCCTTTATAAATTTGGTAGAACATAAGATGGGAAGAGAACAGGAAAATGACTCCATGGGTTCTGTTTGCCCTCAGAGCCAACTCCTTGCAGGTATTGTGCAGCATGCATGTATGCTTACCTGGGTAGTTCCTCATGCTTACCAAAGCAATAATCAGAGCACAGTGAGAGTGAGTACAGCAGGGAGTATGGATGTTCTAGGAAGGAAAAAGACCATGTTGCTGATCCTGGTTTTGTGTCTAACGGAAGTTTCACTCGTTTTGTTTGATCTTCCATTAAAAAAACAACCAAACAACAAACCAAACCAACCAACCAACCAAAAAATCCAACTGAAAAAATAAATCCCGCAAACACTTGTGTTGTAATTTTTAAAGTATGCATGCGTATGCTTGACTTATATGTTTAACTGCCCGATATTGTTACAGCATGCAGTATGTATGACAGTATTTTTGTATTTAATTTCTCTTGGAAAAGAAAATCTAAATGTTTCAGATTTGTATCGAGTTATAAGTCAGGCTCATTTTTTAGTTGTTAGAGAAATCTTGTTGTTTAAAACTGTGTTAGTAGGAATTAAGAAGATGGAATGTGTAACAATTCTTGAAGGAGTTGGTGAGGTAGGTGGATGGCTAAATAATTAGAACAGATTGTGATAGAATAAGCTGATGTTTTCCAGTTAAAAGAACAGTTTTCTGTGATGTCAGGAGTTCATCTTTACAGCTTCCTTAGGTTTTCTTTCTGGCTGTTTTCAAAATTTAGGTATCATTGACCTGATACGTAACATGTCCTTAAAACCTGTTATGTGGTACTTTTATTTTTCAGTATGTTTTTCCAATGAAAGTGAAATTAATTCAAGGTTAAATTAAAAGATTCTGTTTAATGAAATTGGTTTTTTTTCTCCTGTTGTTGGGCATCTTAATCTAAAAGCGTTCCAGATTATGTATTTTGGAGAAATGTTTAGATATTATGTAGCAAACCTGTTGAATCCAAAATATCTTTCTGATTTGTGGAATAAGAAATGGTTTAGGGCCTATATTCTTGCACTGATGTAGTTAATATGTATTTTTGTGTGGATTGTTTTATATATGTGGGATACAGTCTATTGAGACTCCTAATAGAAAGTGATACTATGAAAAATCCAGGTTGGTGGGGTTTTTTTAGGTGAACTATTTCAGTTTTGGTTTTGCTTTGGTTTCTTTGTTGTCTGAAGAACTGAACTTTAAGCACAATTGAAGTAATAAAGCTGACTGTCTAGATTCAGATTTCCAGTTGTGTACCTTGAGCAAAACCCAGGAGAGTTATCAAAGAGAAAATGGGACCTAAATTAAAATTAAACCTTACCAAGACTGAAAACATTTTAAACATTTTAAAATGTCACAAATTATGGTATTCATAAGCCTGACTATTCCTGTAACTCTTATCTTCTCTAGTCCTGTGATTTTTTGAAAGCTCTGTGCATTCTGAGTCTTCTAGTTGTTGTTTTTCAAGTGCTTATCAGCTTAAAGTGAGCCAGACTGATTTGTCATATGACAGAGTTTAATAAACGGGTTCTGTAACAAGGTGGCAGGTGTTCATACGTTAGATGTTCGCTAGTACTTCCAGAGCATCCAAGTAGCTTTAAATGCCCAACCCTTCGGACTCTGGAAAATTCCTGCCTTTGAATACAGGTGAGAATTCATCTGAAATATGTTTAGATGTGTTGAGTGGGTTCTCTAACATAGAGACTTCCTGTTCCTAGCTGTCTCCTGTGTGTCCGTCACCATGAAAATGTATCCAAATTTTGTAGTAGTTAGTAGAAAGATGTCAGTTAACTCTCACAGAATAGAGAACATTTAATTTGAAGATCAGATGTACCAGAATTATTTACATCTCTCTGCCAAAGATAAGCTTTCGTCTGTATTGAACTGGTCTCTTAGGAAAGACTTATAGCCATCTTGATTTTAAAAGTTGAATCAAAATAGATGGCTGGATTATTGTATAAATAAAGTTATTTTCATTTTAAAAAAGAGGATTCTTTGTTGTTAAGCAGTAGGGCCATACCTGCAATAGAACCTTCTGGTGTCATAATCACTGGTTGTGGAATTTTATGTTCCCAAGTGTTTTATTTTTATGACATTTCAGAATGCTTCTGAGACAATTTTCTTCTAAAGCAACTAGAAGTTCCAATCAGTTTTACCTCTCAACATGTAGATAGTTACATGGAGAAACTCCTGCAGATCTACATGGGAATGTTTGTAGAATTTAAAATGAAAATGTTCCTCTTTACTTAAAAATAAAAATCCTTTTGATAATGTTTTCTACAGATTTGGTTTGGGGGCAGAAGAGGCTGAGGCGAGTCGTGCCATCTCTCTCTGCACTGTGTCTGCCATCTCTCACTTGCCCTGTGATGGCCACGGGGAAGGCAGCATGGTTGGGGCATGGCAGGGTAATCCAGACCTTGTCCTCACCCTCTTAAATTTCACCATGAAAGCTTAAATGGGGACAGAAATGATCAAGGTTATAATGACTTGGTGCTTTCTGTGTCAGCAGTACCTAATGCCTGAAGCTTTTATCGCATGGAGACCATACAGACATCTCAGGAATGACAGTCCTGCGGTGGGTAAGGATAAGAAAGGATGGAGAACAGGCCCAGGAGTGTTTGGTTGACCCAGGTCATGTAACAAAACCCCCGGCAGCTCCACACTGCCAGCGCAGGGCAGCTCTGCCCTGCAAACGACTCTTCTCATTCCTCTGCTGCCGAAGGCAGAGGTGGGTGTGATGAGAGCAGGAGTCTGCTTGCTGCATCTGTAGCCTTCAGCCTATCTCTTGAGGATGAGGAGGAGCTGTGTGTGATAGGGAGAGGGAGCAGCAGCAGGACCAAAGATTTGAGTCTGGGCTGTAGAAGTACTTTCCCTGGGACAGTTCCTTAAACAAAACCATCCTGGACCCCGCAACCCCTCTGCAGGCCAGCCCAGGCCAGGGAAGCTGTGATGATCCTCCTGCAGACTCTGGGCAGACTTTAAAGTCTAGAGTAGAGTAGCTCTGCAACCATGCAGGGCTCCAAAAAATATATAGTTTGCTTTTGTACTATTAGCCTTTTCTGCTCTGGCCCATGTCCTGGCTAATTACATCCCCCTCATGCTCAGGTCCTCCAGTTGGGACATCAGTCCAGAGCAGTAGCCCAGGTAAGACTGACTGAGACAGCTCGGATGGCGAGCTGTAGCAGGCAACTTTTTCTAGAAACTTTTGGGGTTTTTTTGAGGCTTTATTTGGGCTTTTTGGCCATGCCCCTTCTTTCTTCTCTTGCTCTCTCTGTGACCGTGCAGTCAGGACAGCTTTTCTGCCTTGGGGCATTGCAGCACCTCAAGTGCTTGTGGAGATGGACACTGAGTCTCACAAGAGTTTGCCCAGGAGGGTGATTTATTTGAACAGCAAACGGCATGGATTGAATTTCCAATGTTGTTTATCACTCTCAAGTGTAAATCAGTCAAAATGGTAGTTAATTGAGTTAAATTCGAGTAACAACCTTACAGATGCTTTGCTGCTGCACAGTGAGGTGCTGTTTGCTGAGGATTGCTCTTTGCTGCAAGTTAGCTGCTCAGAGACATTCACTGACATTTCAAGTAGCACGTTCTAGCTCAAATTTGCTCCTGCATGGCCCAGCAATGCTGCTCATCTGGTGCATGTTCACCTGCTAGAGCTCATCATACAGGATCCATTTGAAACCTTCCCCCTAGCATCTGGGTGCCTATGATAGATTTACACCAGGAAACAAAAAAACACCTCTCCCTGTGTGCAAGAGCAACCCTCTTGCACTGCTGAGGAGTTCTTGTGAATGTGCCTCCAGATAAATGTGTATGAGATGTAGCCTCACTACTTGCAAACAACACTAGTTTATGCTTACCAGCTTCTGCTGCCTTTTTTTTTTCACTTTTTAAAATTAATTTGCTCCTATACAACTTTTCTCTCCAGAGAAATGGAAAGAAAGAGATATAGTGACAGCAACGTAGGGCTGCAATAATGGAAGGCAGTGTTGAGCAGGTCTGTGATTAGAGGAAGGCTGGTCCTCTGCAAGAGGAATTTGCAAGACATGAAGTGTTTATTATTTTAATCCTTTGCATCCCTTTGTCAATACCTTGCTCTCCTCCTGAGCTGAGAGGTTATGAATGCATCAGACAGGCAGGAGGACAAATTCCCACATGTCGTATCTCAGTCAGGCCAGGAAAGCTCTCTGCTTTTTGATGGGATGCCTCTTTATCTGCCTGGTGTCTGAAGCCTGTGGGAAGACTGATGGTCCCATTGGCCATGTCATGCTGGTGCGTATCAAGAATATCTTCATATGTTTTATGTCCCAGACTAAGGTGACCCCTTTGCCTGCAGCTCAGAGCTGGAGTAGGGATGTGTCCCATGGCTGTGACCAGGAATATAAAGGGACAGGTGAGAACAGGCTAAGGAAAGAGGCAGCTAAGAGGTATTGCATAGTACTGGGAACATTCAGCGTCAAGTTGGACGGGGCTTTGAGCAACCTGGTCTAGTTGAAGATGTCCCTGCTTATTGCAGGGGAGTTGGACTAGATGACCTTTAACGGTCCCTTCTAACCCAAACTGTTCTATCATTCTATGTAGCTGGAGATGAGGAAAACTGTTGCCATTTTGGATTGCATGATGTACTCCAAGTAAATGAAATCTCTTTTCAGTGGTGCTTGTAGTCCTCAGTTACTTGTTTTTTTGTAATTCATTACGTCTTTTCTCATGCTTCTATTGGTTGCTTCAGGCAGTGTCCTCAGGCTGCAGATGCTACAGATGATACTCAATTTGTTTTTTTGTAATAGGAGAGAAAGCTTAGCACCTTTTGAATGTTGGGAATCAGATACCGATTTGGAGATATCCTTCGATTTAGAGATGTCCTTTGTGGGCTGCACTGAGATGGAGGCTTGCAGTTGTCACAGACAGGGCTGTGTAAAGTGTGCTGCCAGTGCCACAGCCTCCTCCCACCGCAGTGTGGCAGAACGGCCCTTCTGAGCTAGGGCAGCAGAGCTCTGTCATGGGCACCGCTGGCAGAATCGCTCTGTATGCTGACTCTCCTGATGCTTGTTTCAAAATTAGGACTCCTGTTCTAGGAGTTCCTCAATCTGTGGTGCTATGTCTGATCTGCTGTAAGAGAACACACATAGACATAGCTTAATTGTATCTGTCATTCCCCTTGCAAAGTTTTCAATGCTTTGTCATACTTATTTTTCTTTGCAGCACCCTTGTGAGATCAGTTTGTATTGCCGTCTTAATTTTTAAGAACGGGGAACTGAGCCATGCTAAGATTATTTATTTATTTATTCATTGATCGGATTCAAAGCTAAGAGCAAACCTCTGACAAAAATTTTAACTGCAAGTATCAATCACTTATATTTGGCCTATGTAATGTAATTTAATTCTCTTATAATAAAGTTAGTTCTTGTCATAAGTGGAGATGTTGGTTTATTTATGTTTGGGGTTTTTTTGCTAACATACATTATCATAATCACAGAATCACGGAATGTTGGGGATTGGAAGGGACCTCAAAGGATCATCTAGTCCAATCCCCCTGCCGGAGCAGGACCACCTAGATCAGATCAACAGAATCACAGAATGTTAGGGATTGGAAGGGACCTCAAAGGATCATCTAGTCCAATCCCCTTACACTCCAGTTTTACTGTAAATGTCTCTGTCAAGAAGTCTCTTGGGGCAGCTCTGGAATTCCTGCGTGGAACACACTTACAAAGTTCCACCCAATGTGCAGCTTCCAGTTGTAGAATAGATGGACCTTGATTGGGATAATAAATTACTGTAGTGAAACTGTTCATGCAAGAACTTTGGATATTTCACTGTGTCATGTTTTCATAGAAGCCTTCTGAATAATGTTCAGATATTAGTAATGCAATAGTAATACTACTAAACATGCTAATAATTCACATAATGCTAATAATATTATACATTTCCTCTATGTTCCTGCTACAGAAGGGTTTTGTACGACATAAAAATAAGCAGCACTTAAAAGAAGCCATGATATATTCATTCTATTTGTGGTGTGAATCAGTGTGGTGGTATTATGCAATCCACCTCAAAAAGTATTTAAGAAAAGGATGGCAGGAAAGAAAGAGTTAAGTGTGGGAGTGGTGAAGTAGTGGTAATATTTTTTGACTTTTGAAATTGGAGAGAATGGGCCACCAAGAAGGTTTTGATAGCATAGAACAGCTGTTACTTCAGATCTGACTGAACTGGGTTACCTTCATTTTATTTAGAGTGTCATTAGTTGTCATTTGATAAATACGTATCTGTCATCCTTCAGTTGCTGGAGAAGTTGTTTCTAGATTTTTTTACTTCTCTCTCTTCATGTCTATTCCTCTCTGAAGGGAGATGGGGCTAGGTGGGAGAGCAACAGGAAGAAAAGAGGATGAAAGAGGGTCTTTTGGCTCTCCCTTTTTTTCGTGGCTGAGTCTCTCTGACTAGCAGCAAATGAGGCAGGCCTGAGTCTGTCAGCTTTGTCTCCTGCTGTTTATGAAAACTGAGCATCTGGAAAGGAGCAGAGGTGCTTTCTCTTTATGCTCAGGAAGATTTTTGGTCTGGGTTTACAGTCGCAGAGTTGCGTTTGCCTAAGCAGAGCAGTGGGTTTTTTAGTGGTTCACTATCCTCTATCTTTTTTTAAACAAACTCCACAGAATACTTTCACCTGAGACCAGTGTTATACCTCAAATTAAGCCTAAGGTATGGTCATGAGGTTCTTGTCTTCACATGAAATAGAAAATGGCAGTGGTCATAGTGTTGATGATTTTTTTTGCCTGGATAGTATATGTTTAAGGTTATTGGCACTCATCTCTCTCAAGAGTACATCGTATAAATTTGTAAATATATCATATGCTGTAAGTATCTTCCGTGTTGGTGGAGGTTGGTGCCAGAGTATTTTTCATAGTACTGCCCACATCCGCCTTTGTGGGTTTTATTAAACAATTGGGCCGCTCAAGCTTTTTAAGAGGGTTTGGTAGTCAGAATGTTTTGAGACAGGCTTGAAACCAGTTAATCGAAATAGTATTTCTCTTTTCTGCTATTTTCTTTGTGCTTTATGTGTTTTTTCTCTTTAGCTTACTGCTGTTCAGAGGCAAAAGAAATTTCCTTGGCCTGTCCTGAGTAGTGTGGAAATTTATGTAGCCATTGATCTAGTCAGAAGATAATTACTTAAATTCTTATTATGTCACCTTTTCAGAAGATACTGTGAAGATCAACAGCAGGATTCAGCTCTCCCTTGTGTCCGTCTCTGCTAGTACAAGTGTTAATAATGGCATGAAAATAGAGGTTAACACTTAAAGAAAAATGTTCCCTCTTTTCCATAGTCTTTCTATGTTGTAGACATAGTCTTTCTGTTGTAATTTCTTGCCAACTGCATAGCTCCTGTGTTGGAATAACAAAAACAATGGTTGTCTTATTGGTTTTAAATGTCTGTGCATTAATGCATTTCCAGATTAGACAGAATTAGTATTCCTTTTCTTCTAAACTAAATTGTTTTTTCTTCTCTGTTCCCACTTCTCCAATCTTTCTTCCACTCCCATCCTTCCCCTGCCCCTATTTTCCCTCTAAAAATATCTTTAGGAATGACTTGCTGATGGTGTGCCGCCAGCTGAATATGGAGGAGTCTGTCGCGGAGATCATGCACCAGCTGGGAGCAGATGAAAATGGAAAAATTTCCTTCCAGGATTTTAGTCAGTGCCGCATGGAACTGGTACGAGAAATCAGGAAGGAGGAAGTGGAGCTTTCTGTGAAATCGGATGACTCTTGTAAAAAGAAAAAGTTAAGGGATAGGATAGCTTCCTGGCCAACTAGCAGCAATAACAGTTTAGGTAGGTATGACTTTTAAATGTCCTGTTGGTGTAACTTAACAAAAGATAAACTCTGGGGATTTCGTTACCAGTTTTACTGGCATTGGGATTTCCCCTAAAGGGCTTTGTGAATATGCTTTGGCACAACTTCGTCATATATTGGAGTGCTGTTGTAACTGATGCAGTCTGGTCATTGGTATGTAGAGTAGAATGTGTGCAGAACTTCCTCTTCTGAAAACTCTAGTTGCACAAGACAATGATCTTTCTTGAAAGGACAAGAGCTGTGGAGGTGAGCTGGTAACTGAAGATCCAGAGAGCTCTTTGTTGTCTGTAAATCCCAGACAGATAGGTAGGTAGAAATGTTAAAAACAAGGAGAGAAATCTTAGTCTTTGGTCTTTCAGATGCAATATACTGTAGGAATGTGGATGTTTCTTTGATGCTTTAAAAATCATTCTACTTAGTTGAGGGTCTGAGTGCTGGAAGTGCCTTGTGATTTAGAGAATACAGAAATTCTCTTTCCTTTTGCCCTCCCTCCACCCAGGGAGAAAAAGCAAACAAACAAAAATCCAAGCAAACCAAAAAACCTTGCTATGCCACCTGTAGGAACATGAGATGTAGAAGGGATTGTCTGTGTCATTGAGTTCAGTCCTTTATTGCACTGTGATCAATCGGCATTAGATCAGAAACATTAACACCTACAAAATGCTTCCTTTCACCCTGTAACAGATGCAAGAGACCAGCTGCATACTAGCTAAAGGTGACTGCTGGCCCATAATCTGGAACTGACCTACAGCCAAGCTTCAGAAGGTGGCCATCATCCTCTGATTGTACTTAGAGCTGTGTCCCCTCAACCTTTGTTAGGACTACATGAGCTAGATTTTTTTAAAATACTTTTTTAATGAGAGATCCTTCATTAGTCATCTCAATAGTCTTTCTTTGCATGTGTCCTAAATCAAGTTAGGAATATTTTTTACAGTCAGATATATTTTGTACATCTTCCTGGAAAATCTGAATTCTAGCTCCTCATGTAACTGACCTGTTGTCAGAGGCCAGTTCTCTCTGACCAGGTTCTTTTAGATATTCCACGCATGGAGGGTGACTTGTTTAACATTAGATTTACTTATTTGCAGATAGTTGATGTTACACAGGATTTCTGGTTTAGCAGAGTAATACGAGACATACTGAAAATGCAATGCAAATCTAAGTTACACGTATCAGAATATAGCAATTACAATATACGGTTCAATCACAGTATCAACGTGATTCCGTGTCTCTTTAGTATGCTCACCATCACGACACTGGGCATCCCCAGTCTCGCTGGGAAAACATATGGGTTGAAGCCTGCTCAAGCCCGATTGCTCTCTTTTAAATTATTTTGTTTAATTTTAAATTATTTATGTTTTTATAGTCTGTGTGTTGCGCTGAGCCACGTTTACACCTCCCGCAAGTTGCCCTGGCTAACTCAGGGAGACATTCCTGCTCTTTCAATGAACACAGGAAGAAACACACCACCAGCTGATTCACTCAGCTGTTGATAGCTGTTTATCTAAAACAAAGACCACCCTTGGGTCTGCTTGCGTCAGCTTCTTTGCAGCAGCTGTGGTCAGTAAAACCCTGCATTACTTCCTGAGCTTCATGGGCATGTTGCCCTGACCCATCTCTGCTGAGCCTTCTTCTGTGGTAGGGTTTTACTGGTCATTCACACCTGTATGTTTTCAGTAGTCAGTCTCCTAGAATGTAAAACTGGGCATTTGCATTTGGTTTGGGGATTTGTTTTTGTGTTTGGGATCTATTTATGTATTTTGGAAGTGGATGGGTTTAGCATGTTGTTCTGTTTTCTGGTGACTCTGCACATGTTTTTGGCTGGTCATCTCAAGCGTTCAAGTTTTCCTTGTTTGCTTCGTATCCTTGGTGAATTCTTTGCCTTCTTGCTTTTTAGATTGACTGCACCTCTCCCTCACCATCCCATCATCTCATGCTCATTGGCTTTTCTTTTGGCTTCTCAGCATAGCAAATCCATTTCATAGCTGTGTGTATTCTCTATCTCATCTCTTTTAGTGCTTCATAGTCTCATTTTGTTGTAGAGGTGTTTTGTTGTTAACATTTCCTCTGTTTATCCTTCTTCCATATATATTCTTGAATTGCAAGACAATTAATTCCATAGTTTCTACACTTGTGTCTCTATTACTGTCTATACTGAATATTCATAGTCTTTGGGCTCAATTGCATTTCCAGCCCATGAATCTCTTTCAGGAGCTGTATCAGACAATAGTTAAAACCAAGATTGTGACTAATATCTTTTTTATTGGGTTAAGGATGGTGTGTGTTCCCTAGCTCATAAAATTATCTTCTGCCTCTGATGGCTGTTTTTTCAATGCTGCCACTGTTGTATTTTTCTGCAAAATAGAAAACTACTTCTGCCCTCAGACTGCTATACAAAGTTTCCGTGCTTGCTGACCAGATTTCTGGCAACTTGGGTTTTAAAATCTTCTTTCTTAGGCAAACAGCGTAATAATTATGGTTTGTAATAGTCAAGGGTAAAAGATAGATCCTAAGCTTTACAGGAGAAAGGTCTGCATTACAGTCTCAAAATGTATCCCAGAAAGAAATCTTATTAATCGCTGCCAAAAAATCATCATAGATGAACATTGATGAACATTCAAATTTGTTAATATAATAATAATCCAATCCTTACTTTTTTTCCTGTTTTCCAATTTGTTAGTTGTACAAGAGTAATTTAATGCATATTTAAAGTTGGTGAATGAATTTTTATTTCTTTTCATAATGATTTTTTTTTCAAAAGTTGAGTTAAGTGCAGAAGACCTTTGAATTTCCTGACTTGGTATATTTTGCTCTGTGCTGATGATTACTGTACTGTGTTTTTACACCTATAGGGAACTCATAGTTTTTGTACTGCATTGACTCTTGCAAATTCTGTAAGACTCTTTAATAATTAGGGAACATATGGAGATGCTTCTCCACGTAAACAAAAAACAGAATGGGAGGAAATAATAATAATAATGAGCATTTAGAATGCAACTGGTTTTCATTTGTTTGTAAAAGAAAACCATTCTGGCAGCACTATTCAAGATGTTCTACAGATCTTTTTAAAGAGCCAAGCAAGCACCACCACTGTAATGTATTTCTGTGATATAAACACTGCACAGAGTATGAACACAATGAAAGCTGAGGAATTATACTTGCAGTCAAGCTTGAATTATGATCCACATATGCTTCCATGCCTTTCATGTCTTTGAGGGCTCACGTATGTACTCATTAGTGATCAAAGGATTGATTGTGTTATATTGACTGTTTGCTATTGCTTTCTAAACATTGTTTAAGATGGGAGACATCATCATGTGCAAATTCAAACATATAAACTTGGTGGATGTTCTTTTTTTTGTGAATCTGTTTTTTTTTTTGGACAAAGAACACTGTTTTTAATAAACATTACTTTCAAAGACAGTTTACAGGGCTTTTTTCATGTGTCAGCTGCTGATAATCCTTGAAAGCTGTTATCGTGTTGCCTTGTGGGGTGCATAAATTACAAAATTTTAAAATTCATTTGACTATCGCTGAGTAGCAGGGGTGCTGATGGTCTGAAGCAAAAGAATCCAGCCTCTATCATGGATATTTTTACACTGTAAGTTCGTATGTAATTCTGCAGACATTACCAGTTAGACAACGTTTTGTGCAGGCTTTTTCTGTAGCCGTTCACAGTTTCTTAACAAGGAGTGCAAAAATATATGCATATATCTGAATAAAATATTATCCTTGCTACCTATAATTTTTCCGTTTCATTAGAAAGAAAATAACTGGGTAAAAAGGTCCTAAAAAATTACATCATCTAAATGACTATTGAACTTTGTCTCACTCGTAATTTTTTGTCAATGATAAGGTTACTCTAATACTTTTGCACAACTTTGCCCAACAAATATTTCTACTCCTGTGTTTCCAGGTGAGATGCAGAAGTAAAGAAAGTGGTTGACCATTTTAGTCAAGGTACAGGACACAAGTTTATTAATACCTAGTCATACATGTGCTCAGCAAACCAAACGTGGATCCGTGTCTACTATCTGGGCAATCAAATGAGTGTATAGATTTAAAAGTCTAATCTTTTATTCACATGCATGAAAAATGACATTTTTCAAGTTATGAGAATGATGCTTTTCTTTGCTTGGATATCAGCAACTCAAAGCTGTTATAAGGTATTGTAGTTCTTACCCTACACTGTTAATGTTAATGGGAGCTTTAACAAAATTTGCAAGTAATAACCAGTATTTTTTCTATAAGTGAAATGGAATGTGTTAATAGTAAAGACTTGTAGAAGACTGTTTATAGTCTTCTGACATTGTTTAAAATATAATAAAAATGAATAAAATAACTTTTGAAAGTGTTGCTGGAGTCTTGCAATGACTGTGTGCTACCTGACTCTTTAATATATCATTTCAGTAGGAAATACAGGAATAGTGTCAGTTACATCAGATCTGTGGGTCCTGTTTCCAGTTGTGGAGACTGAAAGCCATGATGGGTACAATACATCTGTGTGAATCATCTAGTAGGTGATGGAAGTGGATTGCTTGGCAAATGAGAGCCTATAATACAGCAAAATGACACCTGGTGTTTTAAGGCAGGAGGTTACCTGAACAGTTGTGGCATCTGTCAGATTTTTCAGTGTTACATCATTTTATGTGTCTTATATAAAAGCTAGAATTAGAATTATTTATATTATATGTTGTATAGATTTGTTTAGCTCTTCACAGGTAACTAGCAAATCGTTACTTTTTCCATGATTAAGAATAGTCTATTTCTAGTACTTGCCGTTTTGAGGATGAGCAAGAAATACTACTGTTTATTAGTAAATTCTCTCTTTAGACAGGAGGTTTCTTGTCCCAGTGGAAGCTGCAGGTACTTATTGATCTGATTTCATGTTCTAGATAAACAGTTATGAATACCAGAGTCCATAACCAGTCTTTGGCTGTGGGTTAGTAGTTAGTAATTAATTCATAGCCAACTCCTCTGTTCACTTTACTGAAAATAAGTCCCTTGAAAATTTGATATGATAATTTGTTTACGTTGTGGATCAAGCATGAGAATTAATCAAACAAATGGTAGAAATTCAGCCTCAAATTTAGCTTTGAGGCTAAAACATGAGAGACAGGACAGTTGAGGCTGAAAAGTGATTACTTTTGCTTTGCATTAATTCCATGCTTGATCTTACTGCAAATAATTTGCTTGCAAGAAACTGATGCAGTGATTACATTTATTAATGCTATCACGGAATTACAGAATGTTAGGGATTGGAAGGGACCTCAAAGGATCCTCTAGTCCAATCCCCCTGCCGCAGCAGGACCACCTAGATCAGATCACACAAGAATGCGTCCAGGCGGGTTTTGAACATGTCCAGAGAAGGAGGCTCCACAACCTTTCTGGGCAGCCTGTTCCAGTGTTCTGTTAGCCTTACTGGGAAGAAGTTCTTCCTCATGTTTAAGTGGAACCTCCTATGTTCCAGCTTATATCCATTTCCCCTTGTCCTATCATTGGATGCCAGTGAGAAGAGCCTGGCTCCATCCTCATGACAATCACCCTTTACATATTTATAAACATTAATGAGGTCCCCCCTCAGTCTCCTCTTCTCCAAGCTAAAGAGACCCAGCTCCCTCAGCCTTTCCTCATAAGGGAGATGCTCCACTTCCTTAATCATCATTGTGGCCCTGCGCTGGACTCTCTCAAGCAGTTCCTTGTCCTTCTTGAACTGAGGGGCCCAGAAGTGGACACAATATTCCAGATACGGCCTCACCAGGGCAGAGTAGAGGGGGAGGAGAACCTCTTTCCACCTACTAACCACACCCCTCCTAATACACCCCGGGATGCCACTGGCCTTCTTGGCCACAAGGGCACATTGCTGGCTCGTGGTCATCCTGCTGTCCACCAAGACCCCCAGGTCCCTTTCCCCTGTGCTGTTCCCCAATGCTATATTTAATTAAAAACTACAGAGCTCATATGGAGTCAAAGGTGTGCTACAGATTTTCTGGAGATTTATGAGTAAAGTTTCACCTTAGATTTGTTAGACTGGAAAAGCTGTGAATATCTGCTAGGCAAAATTTAGCTACTTACGAACTTCCGTTAGCTGTGAGTGGTTCAGTTTATTACTTTTAAATATTCTTTGGATATCACTGTCTCTGTGCAAAGCAGCAGAACATAGGTAATTTTTAAATTTTTTTTTAGAAATATAGAATGCTAAGTTCTATGAGCAGCAAAAGAAATGAACCTGTATTTCCAAGGGATTTGTAACTGACAGCTGGATAATCATATTAAAGCTACCATGTATAGTATATGTTAAATACTAGTGAATCTGCAAAGGATGGAAGTCATCCCTACAGAATGAGTTCCCTAGTGTCTAATAGGGCAACAAGCTTGTCTGAAGTTTTCTTATGGTTTGGGTATTTGTAAAACATGGGAACAGCTAATCTGCATTAGACCAGAGGTTATTCTGAAAGTGTCCTGTCTTTTAGAGTGGTGAAAAGCAAATTGTTAGAGAAGATAATAGGAAATAGTGGGGCATGTAGTGATGCTTCTCAGTTATTTTTCAGTTCGGGGACTTTGGACTAGAGATAGTCACACTTGCTCACATGTGCATTGCCTCCCTGCCTTTGTAATGCTGTCTTAGAGAACTGAGTCTTCAAACCCACAGTGGTCTTTAACTTGTCTTGCAGCCAGAAGTAATACAGCACTTTGGTTGTATGAGGAACAAACTCTTCTTGTTTTGCTTCACTTAAATTTCCTGACCTCTTTCTTCCGTGTGTGTGTTGGGTTTTTTTTTTCCGACTGTGTCTAATCAAGGTTGAGCATTGCATCACATTGCATTATTTTTCTCAGCAGGAGCACTAACAGTGTCTGTCATCTCTGTGCCCTCCATAGAACTTACAGGAATGTAGTATATTTGAGACTTTGACACCATTATCAAATGTCTTTGAAATTACCAAATAGCTTAAAAAATTGGAGGGAAGGAGGAAGACACAGACCAGTGGGCAGAGCATGCCTACAGGGGAAAAGCAGGAAGCTGCCCTTCTTGATAGCTGTGCTACCAAGCGTCAATATGTTGGCCAACATGTCAGTATGGGCCAAAACAGTGGCCCAGACACAAGCATGTATCTAGAGCTGGATCCTGGTCCTTGGCCGCCTTAGCGCTGCACAGCTCTACAGACCACCACAGATCTGACTTGTTGCAGAGTAATGTTACTGCTGTCCATGCTTCTTGGTCAACTCCAGTTGCAAGACATGAGCTGTGGCTTGCCATATGGACTGTGGAACTGAATTACAGTATCACGTCATCACTTTTGTCCCAGTTTATGCTTTCTACACAAATTGTGATAAGCTTGAGAAACCAAATGGCGCAGCTGGGATTTTCATAGAGGCCACGCTTCATTTGGCTTGGGGATGAGCACTGTGATAGGTCCCAGTCTCTAGCTTTTCTAAAACAAGGGTTGCCTCTCAGCACGTTTCTGTTTACCCTCTTCTGACTTATGTGGTGACGTGCTCTTCTCCTGCCCACTTCTAAAATCACCAGTGCAGATCTGACGTATTATTGTTTGTAAAACAGCAAGCAACAAAATGACAATGACAGATGACGAACACAGAATGTTTTGTTTGTCTGCTTTGAAACACATGAATTGAAGTCAGATCCAAATTGAGATTGTCTTGAGTGGAGGATAATCTGCAGGAACTGATTATTCACATGTAGAGAAACTTGCCATGTGAGGGCAAATAACTTTTTTCAAAAGCACAATGCATACAGCACAAATACTGTACTTGGAAGGTGTGTTGGAAGTTCATGTAGCCTTTGTATGATTTCAGGTTTTGTGTGCCCTTTTTCCTATTACTATATACACCCCTTTTTACTGGAGATTATGAATGTCCAGGGGAAAATGGGTTATTGTCCCCCTTAATATACACTTCAAATGAAATACTAGATTGAGTTCCTGAGTACAGTGCAATTGTTAGCCATCAGTGTTCTGGCAAAATTTGGTTTGGTAATTAAACAACACAGAGTTCTCAGAGACCTTAGTTTCTAGACTGTCGATAAGTCATTCCCATCATCCCTTTCTTGTATCTGGACAGAGGAAATGGATGTCGTATCCAATCGATACTCTTAAATGATTTCATATTCAAGAACAGGTGTATGAAGGTGTCATGCACAGTGTGCTTTTTTTTGTTTTCTGTTTCATCGTTTCCTGTATGGTCAATGCTAGTCTGCTGGCAAGTACTGAAACAGTTTACACAGATGCATTTCTACAGTAATTGAATAAATTTGAAGAAGGTCATTTGACTGAAATTTCATAAGCATTTGTTAATGTGCATTTCTTGGGCTACTGGTTTAAGAAGCCCAACTTCTTCATCCACAAAGCTGTGTTGCATGACTGGCAAATTTTATATAGTTTTTATATTTCGTAAAAATCTGCTTAGAAAAATGTATCATGGAGCGTAAAAAATCAAACCCCAAAAGCCTAAAAAAAGAGATGTTAGTGTTACTTTAGTAAGTGAGAGTGCTGGTTAAGTTTCAGACTATTCTAATTTCTTTAAAGAGGCGCTTAAGAATTTCACAGATTTACTTTATAGTTATACTCTATAGTGAGTCTGGCAGCACAGAATTACTGAGTTCTGAATGTACCAATATGGAGGATACTTCAGTGAACCTGAAATACAGTTAAGGTTTTGTGATGATTTGAAGAAACATACCAGTAGAAGCTGAAAATGCTATAAGTGCAGTTCAGGGACACAGAGGAGACGAAGCATGAGCCGACTGCACTTGGTGTGCCTACCACACTTAGGATACGCACCTGAAACTGTGCACGAGCCTTCAGTGGGCATTAAGAAACATAACTGGAGAAGATTTACTTTACTGAGTTATGTCTACAAGAGAATTCTTGGCTATTGTGAGTATTAGTTTTGTATGTTCTGAAAGGCAAATAATTTTACTATTACAGTCAAATCTTGGCTTCTCTTTCCATTTGTTCTTTGTGATATTTTCATGCCAAAAACATTACACTCTATTAGATCATTTGTTTGATACTGATGAGTATTTTTGTGATAGTTGTAATGCTATAAAGCGTGTACATTGTATTGTATATTCCTAGTACTAGCAAAGGCATATAAAATGCTGCTCGTATTCGTTCAAAGTATTTCTTTGAAATGTGTAATTTCATAATTGTTTCAAAGACTCGCTTGTCTTGGCATGATATCAGAGTGTTCTGGAGCTTTTTGTTCTTTGAGGGGTTTAGAAAACACTAAATCTAAACAAAAATTATCAAACGTGTCAGATGCATTTTTCAGAGAAGTCCAAAGCTTTTCTTTTAGAAGGAAAGTGATTGATTTGGTTCAGTTTTCTTCTTAGGTCTAATTTCATGAAACATATTTCTCCCATGGAGTACGTTGCCTTAGTAATTCAGGGTGGGGTACAGCTGTAGCTTCCTTCCTTTATAGCCTGTTATCCTCATTTTCATTCCTAATGAGAAAAGGACTGAAATAACATACCCTAACAAGGTCTTCTCTGCAGTGTCAATCAAACTGGATAAGGGTATGGTGAGAGGAACAGGACCTAGATAGTGATCCCACAGACACTTCTCTTAGAGATTCCTCTTTTCCCATAACTGCTTCTTCCATAGCAAATTATTTCTTTCTGGGTCACTGGAGAAGAGTGGCAAAAAGTTCTGATGAGAACTTCCTCTGGAACTGAATGGTGGGTTGAGAATGCATTTAAAAATTGTGCCTTTGCAGACTTCTCTTCCAAAAGAAAACAAAAGCTTTTTTTTTCATTCTGAATTCTCCTAAGACTTGTAATGGATGTTTAACAGATAGCTTTCTGTGTTTTTAAATAAACATTCTCACCCACCTGTGCATGTGAGGATGAGTTATTACGGTCACTTTGTTGCCATGTTATCATTCATATTGTTTTGTCGTCTGATGCAAAATAATAAACACGTTTAAAATTCTTTCCTGTTAAATAGGAAAGAGTTACTCCAGCTGACAGGCTTTGAGCATGTACCAGGTGGTAACCATGGACAGAGAAGCTGGAGCCTTTGGGCTTTGATTCCTGTGTGGGAGTGGTTCCTTGACTTGCACAGAACATTTTGTGGTTATCTTGCGGTTTTAACTAGGTTCCCTTCCAGACATAAACTGTTCTACTAGAAGGTTTTTGTGAACAAAAAAACTATCCCCACTCCCTCATTAGTTTCCTATAACTCTTCTGGGAAAATTATTACAGACAGCAGGATGTGAGAGAAAATGCTTGTTTTCTAATGCGTTGTGGAGAACATTGGTGTTATGGAGACACGTGGTGTTACGTAGGAAACAATGGAATAGTTTCGATAAGCTCCAAATATGACTTTATCATTTTCATTTCTTTGTTCAGGTCTGCTTAGTATAAATTTGATCTCTCTTTGGAGCATGGCTTCCTTTCGGTTGTTTTGATTTACTGTATTTCATAATGTTCCTTGAGCAATCAGAGCTCTCTTCAACTTCTAAATTTGCTTTAAAATGCATTTGGCCCTTGTAATTTTTGTATCAGCTTATGAGAGTTGGATATCTGTATGTCCAAAGACTTGTGCTCCATGCCTCTTGTCTTCCTGCCCTACCTCTCATTTTTTATAGCCAGGCCTACTCCTCGATGTCTTATTCATCTGACTGCTAAATGCAAAATGACCATTCTTTGTTAATTTTGGATGTTTTTTCCCTTCATGAACTGGTGTTGTCACCTCCAAAACCACTATTACTGAAGTTAGTCAGGAACTTTGAAATGACTAGTACTTTTCACAAATATCCCTGTTGCCTCCATTGAATAATAGAATAAACGTTAAAAATTCCCACCCTTTTTGACAGGCTGTCACATTTTAACTATTGAATGAAAGATTAGCAAAAAAAAAATGCTGAAAGTAGCCATTCTTCTGGTAAGGTAATGCTTTTGGAATACAGAAAGATTCTGTCTTCAGTCAATCAGAATCTGAATTTTGAATATGGAACAACATGGAAGTGCAAAAGAAGAATTATCTGGCTTTCCTTAGAAAGCTACAAAGTCAGTGATTATGCCTAATGAGTGATGTGGTGTGTGGAACGAGATGGTAGAATCAGATGGACCATATCTCCAGGAATTGTTGTATACCTGTAGTAAGGCATGAAGAAATAATTATGCAACTTCTGATTACAAATTCATGGCTAATTGAAATAGGTTTTGAAACGAGAGGCTAACATTGAACTGAGAGGACTTAACTGTCTGCCCACTCAGCAGTAAAATCATCATATTCTGCAATGAAATTTCTCCCAGAAGCTGCAAGCTATGCCTGGTGTGTATGTAAATGATATCCTGTTAAATGTCAGAGTTCCTTGAGGAAATTTAAGTCACTAAATGTCACTGATTACTCCTGGAAAACAGTGATCAGACTTTCGATTTGTGCTATTAAGACGCTCCTCGTTGAGTGTGGTGTAGCAATGAGACCCAGAGTCTGGTTGTGCTCATAGTGTCTTACATTGTCAACTGTCTCCATGTTTGCCATTCATAAGCCAGACTCATTTGAGAAGCTGATGTGGGGCTTATCTTACAGTACTTCACTTTTCCTGATATCCCAGATCCTTTCAGCAACTAATACGTCTTCAGTGCTCTACCATCTTGATAGGTTATCTTTCCTACTCTGTGAGCAAAGATGAAATGACATAATGCCTGGTCCGCCAGCATAGCCTGGTAAAGTTAACCTTTACCAAACCCAAAAGCCTGGCTGTATGTAGACTTGTAGTTATGGTAGGCACTTGCTTCTCTGTTGGAGATTACAAGCCTTCTAGGCAGAAGGTTAATTGGTAGCAGAGAAGATGAAATGCCATTTTCTTCCATATCAGCATGATGGGATGATACCAGTACCAGAACACAGACCTCTGTGCTGTTACTGAGAGCTTTGCAGGTGATAAAGGAAGGTTAAGCTAGCAAGAAGTCTTGATGCAGGTGGGCCAGGTGTCCTATCATAGTAGTATTTGTCAATGGAATTGATTAAAGTTACTTTAAACAGCTTTGATGCAGACCAACTGAAAGTTTATCTGTGATTATGGGATCTTGTATATGTATGTGTCACCAAACTAAGCTGTCCTTTTTTTTTCTTAAATGTGATATCATATCTCAAAGTTTAAATAACTGTAAATTGTAAGGATATAAGTAAGAGCTGAGGCTAACTAAATGAACAGGAAAACCTGCAAAAGACAAAATGTTTAGTTAAATGTTTCAGACAAGATTTAGGTTGCCTTGCTGTGATTGACCTGGCTGATACTAATGGATCCACATATACTCAGATGCACTACTCATCTACTCTGCAAAAGGCTAGAAATAAAAAGTTCCTGTTAGGTACTGAATGTTTGCTGTAATATGAATTTCACCCAGAATTAATTATAGGTCAAGTGCTAGTGGTACCAGGAAGGCAGTTAAAGGAATACTTGTATAGAAGCATGTGTTGTATCAGAAGCTTTTATACTGCACTTTTAGAGAAATCTGATGTGTCTGTTCAATCCAAAAATGATTAACTGTCTTACTCTGGAATTGAAATGTTACTTATGTAATTTGAAAACAATTATATGCTCTTACATTACTTGGCTGATACAAATATTGTGCAACTAATTATTTATCTTCTTCTGCTTAGTTGTTGTAATAACATCAGTTTTCCGTCATGCTTGTTACCAGGGAATTTTCATGATAATAGTTTTGTTTCATTTAATACAGAAATTTCATGTTTCATGTGATCGTTAAGTGCAGAGCAACAGGAAAAACTACTATCAGATGTGCGTAGTTCTGTAAAGACTAGTTCTTAAACACAGGTTTTAGGAACTATAGATTCCTAGTTATCAGGTCTGCTACCAGCTTTTCATGTGCCATCGTACCTAATGATCCCTTCTTTCTGATTACTACTGTAAGGACAAGAGTTGTGTGTTAATTACAGCGACATACAAGAGTGGTACGTTACTTCCTGAACGAATTTTCAGTTACAACTGAAGTCTCAGTTTTGACAACTCTGGAGTTTCCCTGCAGAGCTGAGACTTGAAAGGAGGACAGTGTCTTAACAGCCAGAGTTTTGGAATCTGTTGGGAAAGCACTGGACAAATTTAGAGGTTAGGGCCAAGCCCAAAATAAAATACTGGAAATGCCTTCCTTTGCAACAGTCATCTCTCTTTGCGTTTTTAGTATGTATGTTTTAAATTAGGAGTACAGAGTGGTACTTTTAAGAAAACTTGGGTTAAAAATACAGTCACAATACAGTTGTAAAACCCCCAATCTTTCCTGGATCCATCTGTGACTGACAGGTGACTTCTCAGCCAGCTGAGTGTTCTAAGTGCCTCCAATCTGATAGCAGATGGTGCAATCTGTGAAGGCCACTTGGGTGTTCAACAAAGCTACTGTTGTTAATTGAATGAATGTGAAAGCTCTTTTGCAAAACAATGTCCTCTGAGTAATAGAAATTTAGTGCACGTACTCCGTTGAAATATGTGCCATATTTAGCTCTGTAGAAAGAGGAGCATCTGTATAATATAACCGGCCCTTTTAATTCTGTGGCTGTGCCTGTGTGGATAGAGTTGTCTGCCATGACTCGTCAAGCCTGGGAGCTGTCAGAACTGATCCCCTGCCTCCCTCAGGCTCCTGAGACTCTGCTGATGCTTCATCTCTGTGGGTTGATGTCTTTTTTTTTGCTGTACGGTGTACTGTAGCCAGGAGAGGGCAGAAGTACCTAACGCTGTGCATACCCACGAGTCAGTCGTAACGCTACTCACAGCGTAAGATGGTGCTGGTAGCAGCATCTTAGTTCAGCTCTATTGGAGAGCTTGCAGCATGTAGCTAGGTTAAGTACGGTGGTGTATGCTCTTGGTGGAAAAGTAACTGAATTAATCTTTAATTTTCACCTGTGCCTGTGGTAAGGAATCATAGTAACTATTAGTACTAAATTAATTCTTTTTGTTTTGTGTTATTTTCTACTTACATGTTTAAAGACTAGCGTATCCTCATTACAGTAAGGCAGGGAAAACACCCCTGGCTTTCCTGAGTCGCTTAGTTGTGCATAACTGCTTTGCAGGGTGCTGGGATGTTGACCTAAAGCTACAGATGAGATGCTGTCTTGCCTCCCTTCTGACTGGTTTCCTGTTTGCACCTTTGCAGCGTCATCTTTCTCAGCAAGGGGGAAGCATTCTGCTAATAGTTCATTATAGTTTATTGTTTCTCCCTGGCATTGTACTGAATAAATAATAGCCACTGATTAGCAAACGCTCACTTAGAATGCTAATGAATATTTGAGAGAGAGAACTAGCTCATAAAAAGGAAAAGATTTCAAACTAATAGGATGGGATTACAGACAATTACTTATGGTTTGATGATTGCATGGTGGATTTAGAGTTTTGCTCTAATCTGTAGCTCTGGATTCTATTCTGACTTTTCCATCAACTCAGAATGTGTGCTTGCACAAGTCATTTAGTTGTTTTTAATCTTCATTATGCTACACATGAGATTTTACAGTGCTGGCCTCGGTTATTGAATAATCTAGTGTCTACCGTGGAATGTTTTGCCATAAGAAGTTGTCGAACCTAAACCAGCAAGATTTTAAAAGGATTAGGACAGTTGTATGGGAAGCAGAAGCACCAAGAGATGACATAGTTGCTGATAAAATAAGAAAATTTTGTTAAATTTGTTTTAAGGTTTAAGCCCATCTCTGGCCGTAGGGAACTGGAAGAATTGTACATGGAGAAGGAGCAACCCTGCATCTGACATAGTAATTGACATTCAGTGATCCTTAGCTGTTGTAAATGACACTGCTTTTACTCTATACCGAATAATGTATGCAAATGCTTTTATTTCTCCTTCTGAATCTTGTAATTTAGTAAATGATCTATGCAGTGAAATTTTTTTTTTTTTTTCCCTGATATTGTCAACATGTGCAAGATGGAGAGTAATGGTGGTGGAGCTGTTTGATTTTTTTCTTTCTGGAAAAACAAGCTGGCTTATTTATGTGTCAGCAGTGTGCCCTGGCAGCCAAAAGGGCCAACCGAGTCCTGGGGTGCATCAAGCACAGCATAGGCAGTCACTCAAGGGAGGTGATCGTCCCACTCTGCACTGCACTGGTGCAGCCCCACCTTGAGTACTGCGTCCAGTTTTGGGCACCTCAATATAAAGAGGACATCAAACTGCGGGAGTGTGTGGAGAGGAGGCAACCAAGATCATAGAATCATAGAATGGTTAGGGTTGGAGGGGACCTCAAAGATCATCTAGTTCCAATCCCCCTGCCATGGGCAGGGAAACCCTCCACTACACCAGGTTGCCCAAAGCCTAATCCAACCTGGCCTGGAACGCTTCCAAGGATGGGGCATCTACAACTTCTCTGGGCAACCTGTTCCACTGCCTCACCACCCTCAGAGTGAAAAATTTCTTCCTTAGATCTAATCTAAATCTGCCCTCTTTCACTTTAAAGCCATTGCCCCTTGTCTTATCACTACATGCCCTTGTAAAAAGTCCCTCCCCAGCTTTTCTGTAGGTTCTGTAGGCCCCCTTTAAGTACTGGAAGGCTGCAGTAAGATCACCTCAGAGCCTTCTCTTCTCCAGGCTGAACAGCCCCAACTCTCTCAGCCTGTCTTCATAGCAGAGGTGTTCCAGCCCTCGGATCATCTTCGTGGCCCTTCTCTGGACCCGCTTCAGCAGCTCCGTGTCCTTCTTGTGTTGGGGACTCCAGAGCTGAATGCAGTATTCCAGGTGGGGCCTCACAAGAGCAGAGTAGAGGGGCAGAATCTCCTCCCTTGACCTGCTGGCCATGCTTCTTTTTATGCAGCCCAGGATACGGTTGGCTTTCTGGGCTGCCAGCGCACATTGCCGGTTCATGTTGAGCTTCTCATCCACCAGCACTCCCAAGTCCTTTTCCTCAGGGCTGCTCTCAATCCATTCTCTGCACAGCCTGTACTTGTGCTTGGGATTGCCCCAACCCACGTGCAGGACCTTGCACTTGGCCTTCACCGTCGCTTGCAGATGGTGAAAGGTCTCAAGGGCAAGACTTTCGAGGAGCAGCTGAGCTCACTTGGCTTGTTCAGCCTGGACAAGAGAAGGCTGAAGGTTGACCTCATCGCTGTCTGCAGCTTCCTCAAGACTGGAGTGGGGGACGGTGGAGAGGGAGCTGCTGATCTCCTCTCTCTGGTGACCAGCAACAGGCCACGGGGAAAAGGAATGAAGCTGCATCAGGGGAAGTTCAGATTGGACAGTAGGGAAAGGTTCTTCACTGAGAGGGTGGTCTGTCACTGGAACAGGCTTCCCAGGGAAGTGGTCACAGCAGCAAGCCTGTCAGAGATCAAGGAATGTCTGGACGATGCTCTTAGTCTTATGGTTTAGTTTTAGGTAGTCCTGCAAGGAGCAGAGAGTTGGACTCGATACTCATAGGTCCCTTCCAACTTGAGATATTCTGTTATTCTATGTGTTCTTTATACACGTTTTTCCATTTCTGCATTTTAGGTGCCTTATCAGGAGCCAGAGAAAGCTGGGAGTATGATTCAGGGGCAAGAGACCTTCAAAGTCCGGACCTCCAGAGTCATTTTACACTACAAAAGGTGTTGGAGTATGGTGGAAGCAATGTAACTCAACGGGCTGCTCTACAAAGACTTCTAGCTCAGGCCTCAAATTTTAACAACTCTGTTGGAGGAAGCTACTTAGAACTTGCCAACACTGTAAGTGCGTTTTGCTTCTGTATTTAAGTTTTGTAGAAATTTTTTTCTTTTTTTTTTTTTCCTTAAGTCCAGTCTTAGAGCCTTCATGGAAACAGTGCTACACTGCTGTTGCCTTCTATTTACCAGAAAACCAGTGTGATTTTAGCCATAGTACATGTATAGTATTTCCAAAGCTTGTATAACTGTGTTTCATCAAAAAGAGAAGGTGTCTGTGAGGAGCCAAACTGAAGTTCTTAATTTGGGCAATTTAGTAGAAGAGTTGTGTATGAAAACTTCCTACCATTTAATTTTTTTAAGTATGATGTCAGACTGTTCAGAAATGTTGTGCAGAAAAATTCTTCCCGTGTTATTTCATTACTGCCCACTAAATTGTTTAATAATTGTTTTAAATCTTTGGTGTGCTGGCACTGTACTATTTTATTTCTACAGTCATGAACTATTCTCTATTGCAAAAAACTACATAACTGTTGAAGGAGTAGGGCATTAGTTTTTGCTTCCCCATCAGTGTATTGGGATCAAGTTTGTGTTTTGATTTTAAGCCAGATGTGTTACAAGAGACCCCCCATTTTGTAGCATGTTTCTGATGTGTGTTGCACAGGATTTAAGTGGAGGAGTAAAAGATGCTAGAATGAAAGCAGGAAGTTTCTCATTTTTAAAATGACTGTTTATTGGCATGCTTGACTGTGATGAAATAGACTCCTTGTTGATAGTACCATAGGATAATTCAAGCTGAAAGAGAACTTCAGGAGGTCATCTAGTCCAACAGCATCCTGCTGAAGACTTAACATCTAATGGAATTAGATTGCTGGCAACAGAGGAAAATCAACTTAAAGTGCACTATTTGAAACAAAAATGATAAAAAATATTCTGAAAGTGTTTTCAAAAGCCACCTAGGTTTTATTTAAGTTCCTGAACATGAGCTGATATAGGACCTAAAGTTTGCATACGCAGAGTAAAAATACGGAGATATTAAAACTTATTTAAAGGAAAAAAGAATTCAAGAAGGTTGACAGTTCCTTAGAGGAATTGCGTCCTTGTTTTCCCTAGGAAGGATAGTAAGGGATCAACTGTGATAAATCATAAACTCTTGATCTTCAAAACTGGACAGAAGCATATGGAAACTGGAAAGAGTGGAAAACGAGCAGGCGTACATGTAGTATAAAGAGGGGAAGATGGAAGACCTGAGAAATTATAGGTCAGTTAGCAGCTTTATGTATACATTCCAGTAGTTTTCTGGAAATGTGAGCAATTTTAAGAGAGTAAGAGAAAACACGTTGATTTGTAAAAGAATAATCATGTCCGTCCAATCTAGTACCACCTTTAACAGAATAGTAGACTTTGAAGATAGAAGAGAAACAGCAGATACAGTACTTCTCCAGTAAGACATCTGACCCTGCCTTGAGTACCGTCATCATCAAAGCAAGAAACATCATCTAAATGTAACTACTAATAGGCAGATATTGAACTGGGTTGAAAATTGTGGGGCACTGGTTTTTCAATTGTTTCCTGAGCTCCATTCTGTCCCGTGTTCTCTAACTTGTATGAAAACACTGCCAAACTCAAGTCAAAATATAATGGCAAAACAGGTACTTCCCCGCCCTGAAAACTGCTCTCACAATAATACCTTAAAAAGATTCAAGTCTAGGTACAAGGAAGATAGTGAGTGAATCAACATACTGTTTCCTGTTCAGTTATACATGTTCCATAGCCTTGATCAACCTGCTTAAAAATTACTATTTTGGAAGCACATGAGCTGTTTCGCATTCAATTATCTTAAAGGATATAGGATGTACTTTAAAAGAAGTTTAGGTGGAGCTGCTTAAGACCGATATGTCTGTGCAAATAGAGTGCCTTGCATTCTTTTGTTTCTAGATTGGGAACTGTGAGTTGCTGTGTCCTTTTTGAATCTGGAGTTCATACAGGTTTCAAGGTGGAGATGTACTAATACATCCTTTGTCTATGCTTCTGGCTGACGATGGTTCAGAAATGATGGGCTTTGGTAACTTGTACGTTTGCAAATATGAAGACACAGATGGGCAGTGTTATTTGAGAATGCACTGTGTGAAGGCTTCAGCATTGCTACGATGTGTAGAAATGTTAAAAATAAAAATTCTGAAGGCTCATAAGAAATAAAGATCCCCAGGTATTATGGCTTTCTCTTTGTTCCCATCTCTAAATTCCTTCAATGCTTACTGTCACGAAAGATGCCTGATCTTTGTTTTAACAAGTATCTGTTATACTTCTGCTTTTAAATATTTTTTCTGTGTTCTTTCAAACCATACTAGAATCAGCAGCCTTTCATTTATATGGAGATGAGTACAATAACATCTCCGTTTGACTCCTGCTGAGCATTAGTGTCATGGGTCATATGTAAATTTTTGCCTTTGCTTTATGAAAATGGAGACAGAAGGGAATGGGAGAAAATGGAAAAAATGGTTTACTTTGTTTTTCACTATTCACATTTATTCCCTTTACACAGTTTTTAATACTGAGGGACATGCTTACTGCAGTCTAAATTTAGACTCTTCAAAGGAATAAACATAGCCTTCTTACAGCCGTGATCTAATACGGGTACTTCCTTTTCTGTCTCTTGCTCAGACTGTTTTACCTAACTGCATTTGCCACAGTGACAAGCTGAGCTGCTCCCTTGCATTCACTCTCAGAAAAGACAGATCTCAGCTTTCACATTTTCATGGGGCGAATCCAGGGAGCTTTTCCGTTTGTACAGAAGGAGCTGGGCAGGCTACTTTGCGCTCTAACCAGGTGGAGGTTTAATAACTGCATTTTTCTCCCTTTGGTAGTTGGTTGTATTTCTTTCTGTAAAGCCGTGTAATAGAAGGACAAAGATTTAAAACCAGTCTCTGTATGGACATTTCTCTGCGGAACTCTAAACGCTCCTGAAGTTAACCAAGGAGGGTTGTCTTCTTCAGAACACTGTGCGAAAATGCGGAGCCAAGACTTTGTGTGTCATCCTGCTCCTGGGTGAAAAGTTCCTGGCAGCTTCTCCCAAATGAATCTGCACAGGCCATACAGACACACTCTTGGAAGCAATGTTTTTACGTTTCTTTGTAGATGTTTAAACTTTAGACTCAGAGGTCTAACAAAGTAACTATTGTATGGGAGAACATAAATCAGTTAAAGTGCTTTCTGGTTACAGAATCACAGAATGTTAGGGATTGGAAGGGATCTAAAAGGATCATCTAGTCCATCCGTTCATTTCACATCATTTTGCTATGTTTTTCTTTATTAATACATGTTCAGATTCAGCTTTTGTTTTACCTGAATAATTTATTCTGTAGTCTTTACAGGATGTGTAACTCAATGTTTTTCAGATTCACATTTTTACACCTTAATATTAAGAATACATTTCTCTTTATAGGTCTTCACCTTGGTACCAATATTTATGACTAACTTATTAACCTTTAACGTGACCTGTCACCACTTACTGACGATGTACCTGTTCGTGCCAGTAGGTTACACCCTACAGCAAATATCTCTGATGGAAACCCTTGTATGTGTTCCAAATGTAATCGTTTATGAGCTTGGTTTGTATTCCATTGGGATGTACATAATTCAGTATTATTCATGGATAGAAAAGTATTCAAGCATTTCAAAAGATTTCTTTGTGCGTGTGCATGTTTGGGAGTCCTTTTTTATTTGTACTTGAATCTTCAGAAGTTGGACAAGGATCACTAATGTGGATAGTCATACCACTGTAGTGAAAGAGCTGATTTGTGTGGTGTCACATCTGTTTGCTTCCCAGGCGGCTGTGCGATCTTGATGTGTTCCCTGCAGAGCTATCAGGAGGGATATCAGCTGAAATATTGCTGTTCTCTGAAAACATCACGTGGGGCAGCGTCTTGATATGATAGGCATATTTCACATTAGAATGCCAATGAAGTTTAATAAGCTTAAGCAATGAGATTTGAATACATTTAATTCCCTTTCCATATTTTCCTTGCACATGATGAAAATAGATTAACTTAATTTTGAGAGGTTTTTTTTAGTAGAATGTGTGCATAGAAATGCTGATACTTGTCTGCGTGCTTACTATTAGTTTCTGTTGCATTAATTCAATGTTGTCTTAAGATTCATGTATTAGTTGTCACAAGATTTACAAAAGTAAAACCAATTGGGATCTTTTCATTTGTCATGATGATATGATCTTGTACCTCCATTCTTTTAGCAGTAAATAACTCGGGTTTGCTGAGAAAATCTCTGCACAAAGATCTTACATTTTTCGTATGTGACCCCAAGTATATTGATACATGTTTTTTTTGAAACTATCCAGTCCCTGGACTGGTGTGTTCTAGGATCCATTAATCTCTGATTTTCCTTCCATAGACGATCCAGCTATATTGGAAGCTCTTTGACTGCATATTCCTTGCCAGAGCTCTTTTTGTTGAAAATGTTTAGAAAGATTTGATGAGGGTATGGTTGACTTGCAGAGGTGAAGAGTACAGCTATATTTTTGAGAATAGAGTGTGGTGGGCTTTCTTCATGACTGCTTGCTTTTAGAAGACCGTGTTGCTATTTCCTCCTCAAAGCAGCTATGCAAGTGTCCACAGATGTGGTTGTTCTAACTGTACTAACTCAGAGAGAAGGGCATATTTACGGAGTTGCCAGCATCACTTCCTGCACCATCTCTTTGTGCTGGCCAACAACTAAGCAGGCATAATCCTGCTTTATTTTCTGCAGGGCTGTCAATGCAAGATGGATGTGTTTGAGTAGAAGGGCATCGGTGCAGTTACTCCACCTACCAGATCTGCTCACTCTTCCCATCTTAAGGGGAGATGGTTCTGGAATGTCTCCATCAAGAACAAAACAGAAACCTAATGCAACAAGATTCTTAATGCATCTTCTTGTAACTACTGTGGTATACACTTATCCTCAGCTATTCCTTTCTGATTTGCATGTGTGTACGTCATTTGGAGGTTCTAAAGACTTCGTTGAGCTTGGGAATGGACCATTGTGATGATGCATCTGTGTGACAAGGTGTGCTTTCTGTACAGCAAAATTAAGGTGACTAAACCGAACTTAGTTCTTACTGTGGACTCTCTGTGCCAAATGCAGATATCACCTCTGTTGGGTACACAACCAGAAGTTTATAAAATACGAAGGCGTACTAGAATATTCATAGGAAAGCAATATGTAGTTGTATTAGCACTAGTCTCTCAGCATGATCACTAGCAGATGAAAAATTAACATCTTTGCTTTAGGAAGTGTCATGTTCTCTGAAAATAGATATTCTTACTGCAATACTTCTTCGTTAGTCAGACTTGGTGAATGTTTGCATTGCTAATTTTTTGTCCTTAAGAGCATTAAGCTGCAAGTTATGACAAACAGAACCATTAGTTTGAGAAAGCTATTCTTTATACCTGACATAGTTTATACTGGGTGGTAATATTCCAAAAGTCACTATTACATTTTCAGGGACAGATGACTTATCCTTTCCCACCTAGATGATCTGCTCCATAATCAGCCAACCTAACTTGCTGTGGCCTGTTTATGTGAATAGCTTTTGGTTATAAAAAAAGTACACTAAATATGATCGTTGTTTTTACATTTATGTCAGACTCTAGTGCAGCTAGTTCTGGATAACTGCTCGAAACAGCATTAATGGGCTGTTTCATCCTGAGTCACAATAACCATTTGTGTGCTCTGAATTAAATTAAATGTGAGTTTTATTGACATCGCACAGATATTTATTTTGGGAAATGATCTTTTAAGGGAAACTATCAAGGAAGTCTGAAGACAGAACTGTACCGTGAAAGGTGATTCCATAGTTGGTTTGTAGGCTACTTTTGTTTGGTGTCCCTGTTAATGAGAAGCTACTGTGAAGTGTCTCATTTACTTTCTAAAGTTTTTATGGTTTTATAATTCAATAATATTGTTATGTCCCTTTCTGGCAGAGTCTACCCCTTTTTTTTTCTCCCTCCTCTCTTCAAATCTTCTCTGTTTTTAAATTAAACTTGTTTGTTCCTTGGTTTGGGAAGCTCTGCTCCTTCAGCTTCCCCACCCCTTCCCTTATAGACAGGGAAATTTGACCCCGAAGCATCAGGTATCCCATGCTCTCAAGACACATCTTTTTCAATGAAAGAGAGTAATGCCTTTCTGGTCCCTCTGCGCGAGGCTAGTGCAGATAAGAAACACTTAAATTCTGTGTATTTCAAGGAATTTATTCAGTGCTATAGCCACTTTGTAGGGTATGTCAGAATTCAGTTACTCATGCACAGATTGATTTTTCCCAAGTTATTTTGTTGATGAGTCTGTTCTGTATTTGGGAACCAGTGCATATTGTTACAGTAAACCATGGGAGCCCCGTCTCTTCCTCTCCTCCCCTTGAAACCATTTGTTTTTCCTATCCTACATGCAGCTGTATTATAGTTTCTTTTTCATGCCAGTAAAAGCTATTACTGTAAAAATGTAGCCTAATGATTCCTTCAGCTGGAATCCTAGCAGGTAGGAAGGCCTGAAGTTGAAGAAGATTCTATTGATGTGGACAGTAGAGCCTGCTCTTTATAAAAGATTTATGCCCAAGATAACCTTGCCTTTTGTACCTTTGCTTCCAAACTAGGCATCGTTTCCATTCTGCCAGGCTAAAAATAGAATCTGAGAATTCCATTAAAGCAGGAACTGATTATTGGAATATAGATTCGGGAGGCTTGGCTTGTGAGAAAGCAGGCACAAAGGCAGTTTTTTCTGACAGACGTTTTTTATGTTTAGGGATGTGGGAAGTTGTTTGCTGTTTGTCTTTGATTTCAAGCCAGCATTATAATGGAGTTTGTTTGTCTAAAGCAGGCATCAGGTATAATAGGATTATGCATTGTGTTTATTCAGTCCTGGCTTCCATAGCCCTCTAATAGTGCTCAGTTATTAATTTTTATCTTATTAGTTAAAACGGATATTATGGATTAGGTCTGCCAGGACTCATCTATTTTGTATGAAATGTAGTTTTTCTGTCTTTTGAACTTAACTGAATTGTAACAGACATAATGTGGTGAGCATTATGTCTGTTACAAACTTTCTTGAAAATTCCCTTCAGTAGCATGTATGCTGAGGTTTTGGGGGTTTTTTTTGAATTCTGTTACCATTTCCATCTGCAGATGATCACAGTACAATGTGATGAGTGTCAGCACGGGACACATTTTTTCAGGCAGCCTTTAATAGATCTTTTTGACTAAGGCTTTTAATTGGATATTTTACGGGACAGTTGAACAATACCTCTTACAAGCATATAACGAAGGTGAAGTGCACAGAATGACGGGTTTTGACCCAGCTCTGCGATTGTAATTGGATGATGGGAACAGGCGTGTGACAATTGAGTGCTACAGAAAAGGTGGTCTTAACAAGTGCGTGTAAGTACCTGTTTTGAAGGTCCATGGCTGAAGTTTCAAAACTTCTAATTTAACTTAGTTGCAAGGACTTTGTATCTTTCCCTCCATCATTGCTTAGGAACTGTCTTTACACATCCCATTTTGTTTGCTGTAATTAAGGGAGCTCTGGCTCCAGTGCAGGTGTTCAGATCTTTTCATTTTTCCAAACTTTTTTTTCTTCCCGGTTGGCTGAAATGAAGAGCAATTCACCTGGTACATTGGGCCAGCACCACTGCACACAGCTATACGGAATACGGTATTATTATCTTGCTTGGCAGGAGTAATCTGAGCTTGAGGCCTAGGATTAGTCTGTTGAAGCAACATTAACCTCCTGGATTCTGGTGTGCCAGAAAGATTACACGTAGCTCTTGTCGCGGTGTCTTCTGTCTTTCCAACTTTTCTGCCTGTCCTCTGAGTGTGAACTGTTGACTTGACATAGTTGCAGGTGGTGATGCTCAGCTTCTGTGAATCTTCCTCTATTAAAAAGATGAGTTGTCTACCTGGACTTATCCAAAGCATTTGATACTGTCCCACACGACATCCTCATCTCTAAACTGGAAAGACGTGGTTTTGATGGATGGACCACTCGGTGGATAAGGAATTGGCTGGATGGTTGACCTCAAAGAGTTGTGGTCAACGGTTCAATGTCCATGTGGAGGCCAGTGACGAGTGGTGTTCCTCAGGGGTCGGTACTGGGACCAGTGCTATATAACATCTTTGTTGGAGACATGGACAGTGGGATCGAGTGCACCCTCAGCAAGTTTGCAGATGACACCAAGTTGCATGGTGTTGCGGACACGCTGGAGGGAAGGGATGCCATCCAGAGGGACCTTGACAGGCTGGAGAGGTGGGCCTGTGAGAACTTCATGAAGTTCAACAAGGCCAAGTGCAAGGTCCTGCACATGTGTCGGGGTAATCCCATGCACAAGTACAGGCTGGGCAGAGAATGGATTGAGAGCAGCCCTGAGGAAAAGGACTTGGGAGTGCTGGTGGATGAGAAGCTCAACATGAGCCGGCGATGTGCACTGGCAGCCAACCGTATCCTGGGCTGTATCAAAAGGAGCATGGCCAGCAGGTCAAGGGAAGTGATTCTGCCCCTCTACTCTGCTCTCGTGAGATCCCACCTGGAATACTGCATTCAGCTCTGGAGTCCCCAACACAAGAAGGACACGGAGCTGCTGAAGCGGGTCCAGAGAAGGGCCACGAAGATGATCCGAGGGCTGGAGCACCTCCGCTATGCAGACAGGCTGAGAGAGATGGGGCTGTTCAGCCTGGAGAAGAGAAGGCTTTGGAGTGATCTTATAGCAGCTTTCCAGTACCTAAAGGGGGCCTACAGGAAAGCTGGAGAGGGACTTTTTACAAGGGTGTGTAGTGATAAGACAAGGGGCAATGACTTTAAACTGAAAGAGGGCAGATTTAGGTTGGATATAAGAAAGAAATTTTTCACTCTGAGAGTGGTGAGGCAGTGGAACAGGTTGCCCAGAGAAGTTGTGGCTGCCCCATCCCTGGCAGTGTTCCAGGCCAGGTTGGACGAGGCTTTGGGCAACCTGGTGTAGTGGAGGGTTTCCCTGCCCATGGCAGGGGGGTTGGAACTAGATGATCTTTTAAGGTCCCTTCCAACCCTAACCATTCTATGATTCTATGAGAAGATTTATTCGCCGTCCCCTTGTACGCACATACTAAACCCTTGTGTTTTGGTTACACAGTATACAGGAATTTCGATAATAAGGGGAAAATCTTAACCACAGTGCACAGTTGGAAAGGGGCTCTTAAGTGCTTTTGCAGTTCAGTGCTAGTTCAGTTGATAATGGAGTAATCAACCATTATCCTGCCAACCAAGCAAGGCAAGGCAGGGTTTCCACAGAAGCTTGTCTTTGCTATGATTAAATTCATCAAGATGCTGCTTCGTTTTGGAATTGTTTCTCTGTCACTGTCAGGTCTGAGACATTGACTGGAGGCAGTGCAGGATGCTGCCACTGTTCAAACTCCTGCTTCTCTTTATGTCGTGGGTTTTTTTGAGATGATTATGTTTGTCAGCACAGCTGTTTTGGGGAACTATTTTGGTGCCAGTGCAGAGGAAATAGGAGGTGAGTACTTCTGCACAGGCGCTCTCATGCAATTACTGTTTCTACTTTTTGTGAAGAACTGTTTCAGCCTGATTACTTCATTTTAGGCTAGAAAACCACATTATCACTTCTCAGCTGGGAGGCAGATTATGATAATAGCTATGTTGCAGTGTATTGGTAAACACTTTCCATCGTGGTAGGAAGCAATCAAAGTAAACTTTGAGTTTCAGGAAGGGTAGTGTCTGTTATGTGAAGAGTTTGTAATGAAATAAAAACCCCACTGATGTAACCAAGTGACGTTAGTGCCTTTAAACTGAACAGCCATCTCTAATTTCCACACTGACTTTTGTATTACTTTAATACACTGAATTTTGTATTACTTTAATACACTGAATTTTGTATTACTTTACCTACTTGAAGCTATAATTTTAGGAAAGTGACTAGAGAAAAAGACATTGAATCTTTCTACCATATGAATTTTTAAAGAGATTACAAGTGCATGTTATTAGTTGAATCTAATTTTTACATGAATATTGTTTGTCTAGTATGCATTACAGACAAGGAGGGTAAGGTCTTTGTTTCTGTAGCACCTACAGGGGTGCCAGGTGTTTCCTCATAAGGATGAAATGTCTTTGTGTCAGGATTCTAAACTGTGACGACAAAACAAACAAGACTTTTTTTTTTAAGACGGATTTGTTTGTTTGCTTTGGTTTATTTGGTTGATAGACCCTTATCTGAGAGTAAGCACTGGAAATATTTAGCAAGTCATTTCTAAACTTAATGAAATAAGGGACTATCCAGATGAGGTCAGAAAGTAAAGAAGATTTTAGCTTTGTGATCATGTTTCCTGAACCTGAAGGGAGCGTAAGTGGCTTGAGAAAAGTTTAAACAGGTCTTGGATTGTAGAACTAAACACTCCATGCAAGAAAGTCAGAGATGTCATAAATGCTGAAGCAGGGTTATTTGCCGTCCCTCCCAATGTAAAATGAAACCAACAGATACGTAAGGCTGACATAGAAATGAATGAGGCAGAGGTAAGGCAGTCTCGAAGTTTATGATGAGAAGCTTAAATATAGGAAGATGCATATGAAAAAAATCACTGGAGAGGTATAAAAGGTACCTGACAAAGCAGCTAGAAGGGCAGTAAACTGAATTTTATAGATCAGACAGGGGTTAGAATAGAGAGCTTGAATTTTATGTTTAGCTATCCAGGGAGAGGGAAAAAAAAAAAAACGCCACCACCAAAGACCTTTAGAAAAATAAAGAAATGCTCGTATTTACTGGATAGTAAGTAGTTAGGGAGTTGAGAAGTAATCTGTAGACTAACTTGCTGATCTTAATGAGCAGCCACTAAACTATGCAGCCAAGGAAGATAGCAAGTAAAATAAACTTCACATGAGGGCTGTAGGAATTCAATTACAATAATCTTAATTTTGTTGATAGTAAAATATATCTGGCTGAAAACTAGGGGGTTTGTTTCACCAAAGGTTTTATATATATCGTTCCAGCTCACATCACTGTTGAATTGATTTTTGTTATAATTTCTGCCAAAATGAAAGCTCCCCAAACCCCTTAAGTGCTCAGTGAAGTTGAAGCTCTTGTTATTTAAATGCTCATGCCAGGCAAAACGTCTTGTAGAGCTTCAAGTAGAGATCTGTCAAACACTTGCCTTGCGTTTGCCAGAATTCATCTGATTGAAAATGTTTCTAGTGGAATATTTGAGTGAATCCAAACTTTCAAATACTTATACATACATACATATATATGTACATTTATATCAATAAGTGTGTGTACACGCACATGTATAGAACATGAGTGCATATATATGTGTATACTTGTTTGTGTAGGTATATATAGTATATATACAAACGGCATAAATATGTGTGTGTGTATATATACATGTAGTCAGAAAGTGTTCCTCAGTTCATCTGTTAAACATTCAGAAGAGATCTTGACCTCAGATGGTGAAATGGGATGCTTGGCTAGGCGGGAGGTGAAGTGTCCAAGTACAGCTCTGATGTAAACCAAGGGCCAGGATCTCTCCCCTTCTTTGTGTCACTGTGGGCACTTACGTGGTCGCTGATCCAGGTCTGGGAGTTGTGTCTTCAATATACCAGTGGTAATGGAAGTCAGAGAGAAGAGAAATCTTATAATTAGGGAAAATAATTACAGACTGATCACACATAGATGTCTTAGAAGAGATCAAGAGTTAAGAGAAGTGGGCAGCTGATGAACTGAGTTGCTGAACGTTTGCAAAGATGAGACCATGACGGTGGAGTTGGTACTGGAACTGGAGATGAGAGTGTATGAAGCACAAGACACAAAACCAAGAGAGTTTAGGAGTAAGGAGGGAATGTAAATGAGGAAATCTCACTGTCATGGATTGGGAAAATAGGAGGGACTTAGCAGGAGAGTCCTGACAAATCTTTCTTATGCGAGTGAGAACTTTTGAAAGAGATACAGTTCACAACTGATAAGAGAGAATACAAGTTCTGACAAAGTAGAAGAGTAGGTATCTTAAAGGTAGAATTAATCCACAGATATTTTACTAAGAGTGGCCATATTTTTAGTGCAATAAGTATGCAAAACCACAGGCTGTATCTAGAGGAGTTAAATCAGAGCGGCTACCACAATTGTAGAGACTGGAAGTGAAATGAGTGAATTTACCTTGTGGTTAATAACTGGAGGAATGCATGACTGAACTGAGGGAATGCTGGATAATGAAGGGAAGCTAAGCAGAAGTATGATGGCATGAATTGTACTCTAAAGAATGGCCTTGTTTGTGGTTTTAAGCAAGGAACAAATGAACAGTGATGTCTGTTAGGTGTCTGCAACATGAAAGGAGCAGAGAAATTGCTACCCTCTCTCCCTGTTGTCCTCACAGACAAACCTCTAACGTGAATAACAGGCATTCATTGACCTCCTGGTCCTTTTCCTGTCCTGACCTGATGCTAAGGCTCTGTGGGGTCAGAGGGAATCAAAATGAATGTGATGGCTTTGGATGAAATGACAGAAAATGAGAGTGGCTGTTTGACAGGTTGGTGAGTGGCTTCATGGCATGAAATACTGGAGGACAGAAAAAGGGATCAAATGTGAACTCCCAAGGAGACTGGTTAGGTCAAGGACATGACTTTTTAAGTGGATTAAGTATCTGAGGAAGGGTGAACAGGTGAGAGTAGCTGATTGAAGTGCTATTTGGAAATTACATTATTCTAGGCATGTTATCTGGTTTAGACTAATCGAGATGGTGTGATTGAAGGAAAGAAGTTTGCTTGTGTTTTCTTCAGAGAGAGTGCTTCCTTCTTCAGTATAAGGTTACACACAATTGTTTCAAATGAGTTGGATTTTTATCTCTCAACCTAGGTGCATAACCTTCACTAGCATTAATGAGAACAGTTTGCATCAAGAAGAACCTGCCATCCCTTTCAGCCTCTCCCTTTTAAATCATAGTGCATTAGTGCTATTGAATAAAGATTTTTCTGGAAACATTATCCAACTACTGTATTGAATTTCTGTTTCCAAGTTTAGCTTTCATGCTAGCCTTCTGAGTGCTATTATTTTGTCCATGGAAATTTAGACTTTGGCACTACACCTGTGTATTTTGTGCCAGCGTGAGAACAAAAACATGTTGTACTCAAATTCTGTGTGGTAGATTTGCAATGTTTGAAGGTGTAGTTTATTTGTGTGTGAGATTGTTCAGGGTGCTGCTTTAACTGTAGAGATGATACTGAAACAAACAGACACAAACTAAATGCTCGGTGGACTTCAGTTAGTTTCATTTCAATTACAGAGCTAATTAAACAGAACCAACCAAGAAGGCCATATTTCATACATCCTGGAATTGTCATCAGCTAATCTTGCATGTTGTATGAAGAGGGGAACTGCTTCTCAGAAAGTGGTACACACTATGCTAAAGAGTATGGGATACATACGTATTTAATAGATAATTGCTTTTGTGCTGTCGTTTTCACTCTGCAGCTGTCAAAACAAGGAAGGAATGTTCATCTATGTCAATTGTCACACCTGCTCCAATAACTGTTAAGAAATACGAGTATTGTAATTACTCAGACATATTCACAGAATCACAGAATGTTAGGGATTGGAAGGGACCTCAAAGGATCATCTAGTCCAATCCCCCTGCCGCAGCAGGACCACCTAGATCAGATCACACAAGAATGCGTCCAGGCGGGCTTTGAACATCTCCAGAGAAGGAGACTCCACAACCTCTCTGGGCAGCCTGTTCCAGTGTTCTGTTAGCCTTACTGGGAAGAAGTTCTTCCTCATGTTTGAGCAGAACCTCCTATGTTCCAGCTTATATCCATTTCCCCTTGTCCTATCATTGGATGCCAGTGAGAAGAGCCTGGCTCCATCCTCATGACAGTCACCCTTTACATATTTATAAACATTAATGAGGTCCCCCCTCAGTCTCCTCTTCTCCAAGCTAAAGAGACCCAGCTCCCTCAGCCTTTCCTCATAAGGGAGATGGTCCACTCCCTTCATCATCATTGTGGCCCTGCGCTGGACTCTCTCAAGCAGTTCCCTGTCCTTCTTGAACTGAGGGGCCCAGAAGTGGACACAATATTCCAGATGCGGCCTCACCAGGGCAGAGTAGAGGGGGAGGAGAACCTCTCTCGACCTACTAACCACACCCCTTCTAATACAGCCCAGGATGCCACTGGCCTTCTTGGCCACAAGGGCACATTGCTGGCTTGTGGTCATCCTGCTGTCCACCAGGACCCCCAGGTCCCTTTCCCCTGTGCTGCTCCCCAACAGTTCAGTCCCCAACTTGTACTGGTACATGGGCTTGTTCTTACCCAGATGCAAGACTACACTTGTCCTTGTTGTATTTCATTAAATTTCTCCCCGCCCAACTCTCCAGCCTGTCCAGGTCTCTCTGAATGGCAGCACAGCCTTCTGGTGTGTCAGCCACTCCTCCCAGTTTAGTGTCATCAGCAAACTTGCTGACCATGCACTCTATTCCCTTATCCAAGTCATTGATGAATATGTTGAACAATACTGGTCCCAGTACTGACCCTTGAGGGACTCCACTGGATACAGGCCTTCAACTGGACTCTGTCCCGTTGACCACTACTCTCTGGCTTCTATCCTTCAGCCAGTTTACAATCCACCTCACTATCCGATCCTCCAGACCACACTTTCTCAGTTTAGCTGTGAGGATGCCGTGGGAGACTGTGTCAAATGCTTTACTGAAGTCAAGATAGACCACATGCACTGCTCTACCATCATCCACCCACTAGGTGATGTCCTCATTAAAGGCTATCAGGTTTGTCAAGCACAACTTCCCCTTAGTGAAGCCATTCTGACTGCCTCTAATGACCCTCTTATCCTTGATATGCCTAGAGACAGCACCAAGGATAAGTTGTTCCATTATCTTTCCCGGGATGGAGGTGAGGCTGACCAGTCTATAGTTACCTGGGTCTTCCTTCTTGCCCTTTTTGAAGACTGGAGTGACATTTGCTTTCCTCCAGTCCTCAGATACCTCTCTCGTTCCTCATGATTTAGCAAAGATGATGGCGAGTGGCCTGGCAATGACATCCGCCAGCTCCTTCAGCACCCACGGGTGCATTCCATCAGGACCCATGGATTTATGGATGGCCAGGTTGCTTAACTGGTCCCTAACCAAGTCCTTATCAACCAGGGTAGACTCCTTCTCTATCCTGATTTCCTCAGGAGCCTCAGGGTTCCAGGATTCATCAGGGTAGCCTCCAGCAGTATAGACTGAGGCAAAGAAGGCATTCAGTAACTCTGCCTTCTTCTTATCCTCTGTCACCAGGGCACCCTCCTCATTCCCCAGTGGGCCTACATTGCCTCCAGTGTTAGTTTGATCTGCAGTGTATTTGAAGAAGCCCTTTTTGTTGTCCTTGACCTTTCTTGCAAGGTTTAATTCCAAGGAGGTCTTAGCTTTCCTGGTTGCCTCCTTACATCCTCTGACAGCAGACCTATATTCCTCCCAAGTGGCCTGCCCCTCCTTCCATGATCTGTACATTGTCTTTTTCCACTTGAGTTTGCCCAACAGTTCCCCATTTAACCATGCAGGTTTCTTGGTACCCTTTCTTGACTTCCTACCTGTTGGGATGCATCGGTCTTGAGCTCGGAAGAAGAGGTCCTTGAAGGCTAACCAACTGTCTTGGGCCCCTTTACCTTCTAGTACTCTGTCCCATGGGATTTCTCCTAGCAGTTGTTTGAAAAGATCAAAGTTGGCCCTACTGAAGTCCAGGGTTCTAGTTCTGCTACGTGTTCTCTTCCTGCCGCATGAGATCCTGAACTCCACCATTTCATGGTCACTACAACCAAGGCTGCCCTCGACCTTCAGCGTTTCAGCCAGACCCTCCTTATTAGTGAGAAAAAGATCCAGCAGCGCTCCTCTCCTAGTAGGCTCATCCACCATTTACATCAGGAAGTTATGAGGGAGAAGCCTTGTAAAATAACTAGAGTGCTAATTTTGTCCATATTCTGTGGCAGTTTCAAAAGTAAAGGAGAGAAGGGCAAGAGAGTTGTATCTTGTCCCAAAAGAATCCTTTTACACCAGGTGGTAGAGTAAATCTTATTAAATGATTATTCAAATACAATCAAAAGGTAGACTCCTCAATGAGTCTCAGATACATGTCAATGATTTACTACAGTTTAATAAAAGTAAAAACTGGAATAGAGTGGCCATAGGATTATTAGAGCAACAATCTGCAAACTAGCTACACTAATGGTTGTTACTGGATAATTCTGAAATTATCTTAGGAAGAATCTGTCAGTGCAAATGCGGTTACCTAAAAGCAGTATGCATCATGAGTGCTTTAGAGGTATGGAAAGCAGTAATTGATCAGAATGCACTGAGATCAAGAGGAAGCCCCGGCCAGTGTCTGTCTTGATGAAACGGCATTTGGTGGATGTTGCTTCTGAAAGCCTCAGTGACAGTCAGGTTCGTCCAGCTTCTTGTTTCCCCCTTCTTGCTTTCATCGTAGTATGCACTGAGGCATCCACTGACACCACGTCCTCTTGGGCTAAGAAATGTGCTTCTGTAGGTTAAAAGATTCCTCTTCCCATTCCCACCCCGAGACCTTCCTTGACTGTAGAGGCTAAAGAAGAAGACAGCACAAGGTTGGAGGGCAAAGGAGCATCGCTGTCCTAGGCCAGGAACTGAGACATGGAGAGAGAATGAACAGTCAGATGCCAAATAGAAACAGCGAGGGACCGAGTCCAACAGGCACCTCTCCCTCACTGGATCACAGGGTGCTCTGTTCTTTTCCTGGCAGTGCAAAATTGGCATACTTGAGATTTTCCTTCGTTTTCTTTGAAGCCTGCCTTTGGCACAAGCCAATGGGAAAATACATTTGGATTCAACAAAGTTCTTGGTACTCTGCTGCTGTATTAGGTTGCTTACATGTACTTGAAAATAGTGAAACTGCCTGGAGATGATTGGTCAGGTCTATCTGGAAATTTAATTTTGAGATGTGATGTTTTCATTCAGTTAGTAAATGGACTCGGAGAAATGCTAAATAATATGGCATTTCACAGAGGAATGAGTTCCACATCTGCAGGTATTCAGAATATGTTCTTGATGCTACCGAGTATTTAAAAAATGTGATATAATAGTAACTATTTTAGAATAATGATTACATTTAGTCTTAGCTAGCCATCCACAATAAAAAAATGCCTGCAAAGTTTGTAAGGACATTGAAACAAACAGTGCCAGTACTTACAGGTTAGTTAAAAGTAACAGTCAATGCTTTCTAACTGGGAAATGTGTATTCCTGTACCGCTTGGTGCAAGCATGCAGAGATTGCAATGGGAGTCAGCTGGGGTTAAAGTCAAATAATTTTTCATCAGAGATTGGTTTAACTGTTTCATTAATTTGGACGTGAGTTACACTTAATTTTTAAATTTCAAATAAACTTTGTTCTGAAAGTATCTGCATGTATCTCCTATGTTCTTGTGCACATCTGAAACTGAATTCTGCTGTTGTTTTTCAGTCAGTACCTCTGTCTCTTTCCACCACGTTAGTGTATGGAGTAGGAAAGAGGCAGAAGATAATCCCATGCGGGTACAGTACGGAGTGGATATAGGTCAGGTCCTTGAGTGTCTTGCACCGTCATGCTTGGGATGCATCTGTAGTGCTGTGTGCTCTGGTCTGCCTGATGGCTTATCTGCCAGGTGTGGACAACCGTGGTGAGCAAGGAAGGCAGATCAAAACTTTTAATTTCTCAATGCCTGTTTACAGTCAGCTGGGAAGTATTTGGCAGTATAGGGGTATAGTATGGGAAATGCAGAATATGGAAGCCATAATTAATGTGGCTTTTCCTTTAGAAAAGGGAAGTCTTAGAACTTTATTCTTAAGTAATTCTGAGACTCATCTCTGTGTTGGTGAACCTGTGATAGGTGTGGCAGAATTGGACAAAGATCAGATGGGAGCAGATTTTCATCAAATGTAAGAGGTAATGTGGAAGTCGATAGGGGTAGTGATGCAAAATACAAAAACTTTGTCATCCTGCCATTTGTGAAGGCATAACTTGGAAAAGATAAAACCTTTTTTAACGTCCTGCATCAGCTGCAGGAATTTTTAAACTGAAGTAGCTTTTTTTTTCTCATGTGTGAGCAACGAGGTAAGTCATTACACTGTCCCTTTATTCCTGGGCATGAAACAAGGTTAATCACATTCTAACGTACGGGAAATCAGTGTGCAAAGCTGCTGTGGATATACTGTGGCACACTCGCAGCCCGCGATCTGAAGGACTCGGCATCTTCCTGGCTCCGTACCCGGCGGAGCGGGGAAGAGCCGCCTCCTGCCAGCAGAGAGCGGTGCAGGCCCTCGCCGGCGTCCGAGGGGCGGGAAGTGGGAACAGATGTCGGGAACAAAGCCGGTGGGTAAAGGAGGAATACAGAGAGAAGCACTAAACGTAGAGGCAGAGCTGGAGGTGAAGGTGAGACAGGGAGGGTGCTCTCAAGGAGGAGAGTGATGGTGAGTGGAGGCAATGCAAGGCTGGCATGAGAAGAGGAAGGGAAATCCAAAAAATATGGACTGCTAGAAAGCAAACTGGAGAACAGTAGAATACAGAAAAGAGAAGGGAAAGGCTGGAAAATAGACCTGGAGGATGAAAATAAAAAGTCTTATAAAGAGATTGGGGCATTCCCTTTGGCCCTTGTGCCAGAGGAGAGTTGCAGTTCCTGATGCTGAGCTCGGAGGAAGAACAGGGACCCAGAAACTGCCACTGCTTTTTAGTATCATAGAGCGAGATACACGTGTTTGTCTTGGTTCTTGCTCTTAATGTGCTTTCTGTATTGTCATTCGGGTGAGTTATCCCTATGTCTGCATCCTGATATTAATCTGTGATTAACCGAGGAGGGAAAAAAAAAACCCACCACAAAATTATTTTCAAAATGTTGCCGTTGGAGAGCGTTGTTTCCCATGTTAGTCTTTTTGCCAGAGTGCTAGAATTGTGCCTCAGCTTGTATAGCATTTGTTCCTGTTTCTCGTGTTTTGTTGTTTTTTTTTTCTGAATTCATTTGACACTTTAATAATACATTGTATTAGGATGATCATGTAATTCAGCTGCAGGGTAGGGTATTTCCTACGTCTAACTCCAAAAGTGCATCATAATCGAGCATCACGAAATGTGTGGGACTGTCACTATATTTTAGAGGATGGAGATAAGGGGAAAGGAGGTTGACGGTTCTTGCAATGGGTGCGGCTCTTCCACAACTCCAGCTTGCTCAGAATTTTTCTATATTATTAGTTGAATGTTGAAAGCAAATGCTTTTTTTTTCTGTCCTTCTTCCAGAAGCATCTCCGTGAAGTCTTTGTAAAATGCCAGAGTGTTACATAAAATCTGTAGCTTTCTAATGGTGCTTTTGGGCTTACTGTGACCTTTTAAAATCATTACAACCCCCACCCTCTAAAGCCCCCCAACTTTCCTTACATAATTGCACACGGGAATAGGGAAATAGAAATCCAATTTATTGTTATCCAGGTGGCATTTCCTGTTACTTAGCTGTATAGTTCTGTGTATAGTAATTAGTATGCAGAAAGCTGGAAAGAGATGCCTGTAATTCCAAAATGAACTCTCCCTCCCACTTGCACTCTCCTTTTAGTACCGCCCCTTCCATGCACCCTTTAGCCAGCAGCAAGACAGCTGTGTTTGATCATAAACCACTTAAACTCCAGGCTCGCTGGCAGGGGAAACTTTAGCGTGAAGTGCAGCATTGGTTCGTCTCGGAGAAGGGAGATTTCTTCTCTTTTCCCTTCTCCCTCCCTGAACACTGAAGACTGTTAGCGGCACTCTCCTTTTAATTTCTCTGTGAACTTGCACGGAGCTCACCAAATTTTTCTGAGTACATTAAGCGGCATCGGGAGATGCCCTTAAACAGAGTTGTGGAAAAGAGCAGCGTAAAACAGACAGCAGTGATGAAGCACGACTTGCAGATGGACTAAGACAGCCCTGGGATCCTGGCAAGCAGTTCCTTCCCTGCGTTCTCTGAGTGCTGCACAGCACTAGCAAGTCTCTTGCAGCAATGGATTGCCTGTGAAGTCAAAAACCAGTTTGACTCTTTCAGAAAATCTTGCATTGTTAATTTGAACTATCAATGTGGAGTAAAAATGGCTGTCTAGAGCAAAATGTGTAAGACGGAAAAATTTTGGAGAAGAAAGTATTGAATCAGTTGAACAAAGCTTCGAGGCATTAAAATCTGCAGAAATCGTCAAGCCCTGAGAAGTCTAATCATGAATTCTGGAGTTGCTATGAAATATGGAAATGACTCCCCTGCAGAGCTGAGTGAGGTAAGCAATTTCAGTGCCCTTCTTTATGCTTTAAAAAGAAACGCTCCCCTTTTGGGCTTTCGGTCTGCAAGCAATGCAATTAAAAATTAATGGAATATGTATCTCGCTATAACTTGTCGTGCCAGTCAGGAAATGACCTGAACTTTTTTACTCTGAATAACTGGTGAAAAGCAAATGGTTGTAACCATGTAGAGACATTTTTCCTGTTATCCTGCAGCAGAGATTCCCTTGCCTCCTAAGAGCTATGTTTATACCCAACATTCATCTTTGCAGTAGGTGAAATATGGAGATCTCAGCTGAGATTAAGCAGATGGTGACTAATTTAGGAGGGAAGTGGGGTGAGTGGAAGATGACAAATATTTACTGATAAGACAACAACATTGGCAGAAGTTGTGTTTGCTTGTATTTAGCCAAGGTGATGTTGTTTCTTTAGGTTAAATGAATTAGGTTACTTCCCTTCCTTGCCTAAAAGAAAACAAGCCATGGGAAACTTTCTGCTTTTCCTTTGGAAACCATAATAAACTGTTATTTCTTGTAGTTGTGGGTATGTCTGTTTTATTTATAACATGAATGTGTGTGTGTTTTTAATAAATCTGAAATTAAAGCCATATCAGATGTTATGCCAATGCTTAATAAATATTTTAGAAGTGGTATGTTTTGTCAGTTACTGAAATATCATGGATCTGTCATCCTTATGGGCTTTACTGAGAACTGCTAATTTAGTTATGCTATGAAATCCCAAGCATTTGATTAAGGTCATTTTGTGGAAAACTAAATCTGCAGTCTGTATTGTCTCAGTTTAACTGAAATGCTTCTCTTTCCTTTTTGCCCATTTCTTTGATACACCTTTTACTGTAACATTTCCTTTGTTTACTTTCTATGTTTGGTTTCTTAGGAATATTAGATAAGATATGCCTGGCAGAATGAGAGAGTTAACAATTTCTAGAGTTAATTGTACAGAGAAAGGAGTCACTGAGGTAGAGAATGGAAAAAAAAAAAATCAGTAGGCTACTGAAGGGGAAAACAGAGTAAATGTGTGAGACCTAAGCAAGTGCAGTACCCCGCCATGCCAGAGGAACAGTAGGTTTCTGACTGGGCAGCTCTGGAGAAGGAAATTTCACATGTGCTCCTACTTTAAGTACAAAAGAGTTCAGTTTCATTAACTCTGTGTTACTTTTTCAAATGATGGCTTAGAAATTGTGTATTGGCAACACAGCGTAAATGGAGTCCATGAACACCATAAAAGCCCAGGTTACTTTTGGTAGGAGTCTGCCACGGTGTTTCTGGCTATGGTTATAGTGATGGCTTGCTGATCACTGCTTTCTATCCCCTCAACATTTAATTTTTACAACTGTGCAGGATCACATGAAACAAGGAGCATCGCGAAGGTTTGATACTTGAGTTGTTACTTGGAGCAAGCAGTATTTACTGGTAGCACTGCTATCTTGAAATAGTACCTATTCAAATTTACTTCACACATCCACAAAGTAAAGCTTTTGGTTTAAGACATACCGTTTTCTTCCGATATTTTAACATGGGAAACATTGAAAGAAGTCTGTAACTGTGCACCATGCAACATTTTTTTGTCTGTTTTTTCCAACAAGCTTACTTTAATACTGAATTTACATTTGTACTCTGCAAACGTACCAGGGAACATCTTACACTCCTAACTTTCCTAAGCTGCTGATCATAATTTCTTTGCTGCTAGTCTTCATCTTTGCAATTTGAGCTGCTTACTTGAGCGCTGTTTCGCCTGTGTCACTCAAAGGGCTGGATCAGCTTCACCCTTGGTCTTGGATGTTTTGTGTGCTTTGAATGCAATGTGGAGGCCTTAAAGAAGCATCATATTCCACCTCCCATAGGGTAGAAGATGCATAAGTACTCTGAGATGCAGTTACTCATCTCTAACCTTTAATTACTCCACAAACTCCCTGTAATTTGTATGCTCATATCAAGCCTTTTACTGTTGGTGACTGTTTTGCTTGCTGTAATGGAAGATAGAAAGCCCAGGATAAAGGTTGAAGACATGGTTTATATATCTATGTTTCTCACTTCTTTGTCATGCTCTCCCCCTTTTCCTTCCTTTCTAGCTGTATCTTCTGTATACCGTCTTTATTTTTGATCACTGGAAGACAGGAACATTGTGTTCATTTAAACAATGGAAAAATCTGGAACTGCTTGCAATAGGAACTTGATTAAAGGACTGCTGTCTTAGTGTGTTTTCACCTGCACCTCTACCTTTACAGTCAGCTCAAATTTTCAGATTACTGTGGGCTCCTACCAGTGTATATGTATGAATGGCAAATATTGTAACAGACCAAGAAAGGCTATGATTCACATGATCTACAGTGGGTTTTGCCATAGGTGCCTTGATCTCTTTATCTCAGTACATGGAGCTCTAGGCATGAAACTACTGTTATTAAAATAAACAGGAAAACGACAAAGCCCTGAAGATATAGTAACTGCATTCTTGAATGGATACATTAGAAAAAATAGAAAATTAAATTATTGCAATTCATTCCACTTATATTGAAACTTTCTACTTGAGATTTACATCTCTCTTTAGGAAATTGGCAAAAATTAAGGCATATCTTTTTTTCAAGATACCGTCTGATTGTAGAAACTTGTGTGTGGTTGAGGTATGCTGTTCCTAAACTCTTGTCCAGGTAAACAGAGATCTTGATAATCTTTATTTACTCCCCTTGCCATGGTCCAAAGGTCACGCAGAAAGCAGAAAAAAAGTCTGATTTCTGTCGTAGGTCAATCAGACTTCTACGAAACTTATGCTTTGTGAATCCCTAGCTCCAGAGTTCAAGCTGTTGTTTATTGGTGCTTGTATCACTACCCGTTACCCTACTTCTTCTGCTTTTCTCTCCCTTCTGCCTTCTCTTTATCCCAAGAAGGAAAGATTAGCCAATGTGCTGTTTGCATGGTAGATTCAGTATGTTGTAGCTGCATAGAAGTGGAAGCAGCATTGTTCTTACATAGCAAGGTTTTCTGGGTGGTGGTGTTAGGTTTGGAGTTTTTTTAATATATAATACACCAAGAGAGGCAAACCTAAAAATTCTAGAATTTGCAGATGACTGTTGCTGTACTCCATGAGAACGTACGACAGCCTTTAGTACCTTTGTAAATAAGTAACAATGTCCAGCCAAGCCCAGTTCTACTGTTATGAAATGGGCCTTCACATGTCAATATTATGGCTTAACATGATTTGCAGAGTTTGCTTTTGAAGGCTCGATCAAGGAAGGATGTGATTTGTATGCAGTACATGACATCCAAATAAAGTGCTCTTTGGATCCCTTCAATTTTTCTGTCATACAATACTGTAAAACATTTAATGTAATCACAAGGCATATTTTTAAAGCCAACATCATGGACATTTCTGAAAACATGTACAGGTAAACAGTTTGGTACACAGAAACTGCAATTACAGACTGTTTTTACATAGTTAAAAGTGAAACTTTATGTCAGAATTTATATACTTTGAACATATTAGTTCAGTTTTTCTTCAGAAAGGGGTGTTCATCTAGGAGCAGCTGGATTGTCTATTCAATGTTCTTCTTCTTCCAAATTCAAAGACACCATCTTTGACTCTGCAAGTCCCTGAGCCTTGGATGACTTTAAGCCCCAGCATTCTGGGGAGGTATCACTACATACTAGCTTTTTTCTTGTACTGTCCCCTGGCCATTCCCTGTTGAGATGATGTGCTGAGGTAGGGAAATCTGTGGTCTGACCTGGTACACCTATTGGGCTAAGTGTAGTCAGCAGTTATGCCCATGCCTAATTCTGGGACAGTTTAAATTAGTAATGTAGGAACATGAAGGAAATGTAAGTACCAAACTTAATGATATTTTTCTCAGTTACGTACTGAAGGGCTAAATGATGTCCTTGGTTTAAGAGCCAAATTATGTTCTTAAATGTAATTTTCGTTGAAGTGAGCCTTGTGAATTTGCTGATGGCAAGACTATGCCTAAGAGTTTTTGTTGTGGGATAAGGGCTGGTATTATAGTATTGCAGTGCATTCAGTACTTTAGATGGAGATGATCTGTGTAATGTCATTGTTTATTGTATACTTTTAGCACTTGCTGAATGGTGTTTAGCTTCTAAAAGGATATGTCCTTCTCTGCACAGCAAAATTAGAAGATACTGTGCTGCTTTAGGTCTTTCTTTGTGCTTGGAAGTCAAGTCTTTAGGATGTGAATGTTGTGGCTTGCAGCATTAGATACAGCTACATATTCTTTAGCCCTTTACTTTGAGTGGAATAAACAGGTGGGCTATTTGTCTTGGAAAAATAAGTATTTTATTTATTCATTTCTTTATTTTAACAATGGGATATTTAAAATTTTGGAGAGAGAAAGGAAAGATAGGATTCAAAGTTTATATTTGTGTAGGAAGCAGAATAGTGAGCTCATAAGAAGAATTTCACCAAAATCTTGTGTGTAATACCAGATGTGAAAACATAAAGCAAGTGTCAGGTTTGAAAGGCTTAAATTGTGACTTTTTTTATAATTTTATGGTAGGACATTATTGCACTTTATCTTTTAAGATTTGTTAAAATCTTAGAAGATTTTAACACTTAGAAATTCACTGCTTAGAAATTACACTTAGAGGCAAAACTGATGTAGAAGAATTACAGAAAGAAAACGGGCTGCATGGCTTGAAGCTATGTACATAAGGCCAGTGAGTAGGTCTGAGGGGAGCTGCGGGGTGAGGTGGGTAACCAGCAGAAGAGGAAGATACTGGGCCAAGCCTCACCGGCAAGGGAAAAGTCCAAGAGTGGCAATCCCCACCCTGAGGTTCTTTCCCATGTATGTGTCTGTTCTTTTAGAACAAGCATCAGCTTGTGCTCACGCTGTACATACCCATGAGGAAAGAGCAGTGGTGGAATGGGGAACAGGTTTTGTATGCATTCAAGGCTAGGATTAAATCTCAATCAATCTCTTGGTTTTGTCTTCCTGGGTTTGGTAGCCTTCTCGTTAAGACAGTCAGCGTGTAAATGTCACACTAATATTGCATCTACTTCCTGAATCGTCTCTGGACATGCAACAAGAATGCCAGTATACTTTCAGTACTTCTTATGAGCAGGTAAATACCATTTCCTACTGCAATTTCATCTCTGCTACATGGCCTTGGCTGTCAGTGTCAAAGGTGTATGCAGCTTGTAACGTGGAAAAGTGTACTGTGTCTTGCCACAAGAGAAGGTATATGTTTCCCCCAGTCAGAAGATGTTTTGGCAAGTGTGATAAGTCCTTATTGTTAATCCTTTAAAATATTGCAGCCTTGCAATAGAAGAGTGGAATGTGATTATCAAATACTAAACATGGCATATTTTTAAATTTTTTAAAAGTTACATAACTGATTTCTTTGGTAACAGTAGACAAACAACAAACTGTGTGTCTCAGTTACACTGATATAATCTATCTTAATTTAAAAAAAAATTTAAATGGTAACTTTAATGGACATGCTCCTGGAGAGTGACCATCAAGTCTAAATGCAAGTTTTAGACTGGATACAATTCTACTCTATTTCATAGATCTACTACAGGTTATTTATCTCTTTGAAAAATCTAATTTATTTTTGAAGCTTATTTTGAAATCTTATGTTAAATTACATATGTGAAAGCATCCTTTGAAAGGGGAAAGTCAGCTTTCCTGGACTCATTTTGACGTCTACAGTTTTTTTAATAGACAGGTTTGCTGGTATATCATCAGTGAGCTGTACTGCTGATTTTAGGAACATGACTTAGAAAACGAACGTGAATCCGTAGTCAAACTGAGGGGACTCTGGCATGATCAACGTGTGTAAAATACAGTGTGACCGATGCATGGTATTTCCAGTGTAAAAAAACGTGGTGACTTCAAAGAAAATTTTTTTTTCTGGATTTCTATGAGCTGCTTATCAGTCACAGAGTGTGTTCCAGGCTTGGATGCTATTAAATTGAAGCACTATAAAAAGATTAGTCAAAATGCCCAGACACTGTCAGCACAGATAATACTCTTCTGCAGAGTCCTAATGAAAAACGACAAAGATTATGTAACTTATCTGTCTGATATTTTAATATTCCTTGCTCCTAAAAAATTGTGTTTGAAAAATGCCTTATGGGCTGAAAAATCAGTTAGGACAAATGTGTGCTGTGAAAGTAACATTAACAATGTATTGGATCCTCTAAATGCTTTTAGAGACTTGATGTTTTTATTCTTAGATAAAAAAGCCAGAATTCATTCCTGGGAGATTTTTGAAGATAAAGATCATTATACTTTCCTTCCTCCCCTTCTAACCTGCATTGGAAAAGAAAAATGTATTTCTGTCTTTGATCAGGCTTGGGCATACCAGGACATGGCTCTGTGTGGGAACAATTGCAAGAGTCTCCTTTCAAAAGGTATTTTTGTATATTCCTCTGCAATCTATAGATTTGTATTCTGTAAACAGAAGCTTCTAAAAGAAGAACCCATAGATTGCAGAGTTAATGTTTGCCAAGGCAGAAGTGTCTATGCTATACGTATGTGTGAAGAGGGGACACAGAGAGAGGCTTTGTAATGAGATTGGACAGCTATAGTGGGCTATAATGAGGTATTTTTATTCTGGAGCTCTTGAGTATTTGGGTATAGAATTGAAGAGGAAATGTGTTCTTGTTGCTTCTGATTTTTTCCTCATGTTGGAGTTTTATTGTGTTTGAGACATATAGTATTTCTAGGTGCAGATTTTACTTGTGCTGGGAATTTCTGCCTTCTAAATAGCGTGGAAAAGCCTATTTGAGCTCTTCTGTTGCATGTAGTAATAATGTACCAACTTATGTACTCCGTAGGGAAGTGTGGTGATCTCTAAATTCAAAGATTCTCTGAGATGGAAGGACAGAAGTTTGGTGTGAGGATCTGGTGCTGGTAAAGATATGGTGGCAGTTGGCATTAGTCAGTCCCATGTCAGGATTTGCCATATAAACAAATCTTCTGCGTGAATGATTTGTATTTTCTGAATATTTAGATTTTTACCATCTCTAATGAACAGAAATACTCATTAGGACTCTGGAAATTGGCTTACGTATTCCAACTCTGTTGTTGTAATCACACATGAAAATCTGCCATTGAAATTAAAATATTAATTGACAGAAATCTTTTTAGTCCTGCCAAATTCAGAGAAATACAGAAATAAGTTTTTTTTCAGTATGCTTAGTTGTACCTTGCCTGTGTGTACATTTTTGTCCTAGATCATAAAGTTGACTAGACAATATTGCCTTCTTTTTGCAAGCAAAAGCTTCTGAAAGTATGTAGTTGGTATCTAAAGTTCTAAAGGAAAAAAAAAAGCAAAAAGACCCCAACAAACTGGTTTTATTTTCCCTCAGTTTTTTGGTATTGTTATTTGTGATGACATTTATTTTTTTTCAGGTCAAGTATTAAACCAGCATCTTGGTTGAAGAGGGGCCTTGGTGGTAGAGATGGCACCTGAGCCATTTGGGACTTGGGCTATGTCTCCTTGTGTTGACTTTGAGTAAATCCCCGTGCTTCTCTGTGCATATCTTTTCTTTGTCTTGCCTGCCTTGGCCGTAAACTCTCCTACACTAAGGATTGCTTCTTATTGTTGTTATGGTGAAGCTGCGATGGGACTACAGGTCTTTATTTGAGTACTCATAATTAATAATGATTTGAGTCACTTAAAGATCCCAAGATACTTCTAATGAAAAGTCAGATGTCAGCAAAGAGTCGTGGTAGAATTCAGAATCTGGCATTGCATCTGTTATGTAAACTGGAAGCAATCATGGTAACAGGTAACCGTTTCCACAGTGGCGTTCAGTCATCCACAGTTCACTTCTCCATTTTGTGGTCTGAAATTCTGTTTGGAGTGCCGCCCTATGCTGTTCAACTGCTGTCTTGATATGCACATCGGAAAAGCTACTTCTCTCAATGCAAGCCTATATTGTACAAAATATTTTTAAACAATATGCATGTAAATATTTAACTTTAGGAGGTGAGCATGAAGTTGAAGCAGAAATGCTTGTGGTGTTTAAATTTGTGTTCATTTTTAAACATGACTTAACTTTGTTCAGATGTTTCTGCAGTATCCAGATGTTTTAAATATTTTCGTTTTAAATATTTCTAAATGCAGATAAAAACGTGATCAGTGTGCAATGACTGAAGAATTACTGGCATTACTTAGTATCTTAAGAAGATTTTACTTTGAGTGTGTCATTGCTTGCTTGTGCTTGTGTTGTTCCACTATTTGCAGCTAAAGGAAAAGGTCTTAAAAAGGACAGTTAATTATTAATGACTGCTGTCATAATAAACACAATTATTTTTATTAAAGGACAGAACATTGAACAAAGTAAGATGGAAGTAGATACCCTTGTTAAAATACTAGGTTTGTCTTTATGTGTTAAATATGTATAGTCATTAAGGAGACTCCAAAATTTTGGTTCAAAGATTACCTTTATAATAAAGCTTTTAAAAAATGTTTATTGTAACATAAGACAGAGTTAATATTTTCAGGTGGAACGGATACTGACATCCATTAAGATTGCTTCCTAATGTAAACTTCTGTTGCATTCTAGCTTTGCAAGACTTAGACTGTTGAAAATGCAGTCTTCTATAAGCTGAATTTCTTTGGAAAATTACCCAACGAAATGTTACGTTTGTTTCCACAAATGAAGCTAGTGAAACACACTAGCTGTTAGAAGTACAAGAACATCTGGTGGTTCTTTGCTGCTGCCACACAGGTTTGCGATAGAACTTGGGATTTGGCAGGGTATTAGCATTTATGTGATTTCGTTTTAACTGACGTTGTGAAAGTATCCAGGGAAGGGGGCAAAAATGGTTGCAAGTGCTCAGTACAAGATTTGTCTAGATCGTAGCAGCTAAAGCTTCCGCAATGAAGATTTCACTAAGTGTGAAGATATCCGCTCTTTTCTGGCTCCAGACAATCCCCACTCTTACCCATCCAGTCCAGCCTTGTCAGTTTCTGGAGACCATGCTTTCTGATTAAAAGTTGTAAAGGATTTGGAAATCAGGAAAAGACGCAAGGGAGAAAAGACTCTGGCTGGCAGGTACAAAGGAGGCTGGAAGGTGCGCTGGAAGGAGGAACCAGGACTTGAAGTAAGGAGGTGGCATAGAAGGACAAGGTAGCAGAGGTCACTGGGAGTAATCCTTGGGCAGGAGGCTGGGTACGTTACAAAGTCTCTGTGCTGGGAGATGAGACTGGGGACCTGTGAGTTTAGGGGGAGAAGGTGACCGAGAAGGGTATGGGTGAGACCTGGCTGCGGGCTGTGGAACCAAGAGTTGGGGATAGAGGAGAATGGAAAAGAAGCCCAGAAGGGAGAGATTAGACCTGAGTATACGTGTGTATAGGAAATATATGCAAGCTTCCCATCTGTGCAGAGGAAGAACCTTGTACAGTTGCAGTATCCATTTTAATACATTAGTGCAAAGGCTTTGAATTATGTTTGTATTAACATTGTAAATCTAGCACTTTAATTCTCAGCTGTTGGGTTTTGAACCATGATAATGCTTCTTTTTAAAAAAACTGGTTGGTTGTAGCATTATTGATTGCATGGTAAATTTTGTAAATTACCATCACTAACCTTTGTAGAGTTTTGGAAATGCTTCAGCAGGTGCGTGCTGGATTTTATTGCAGATTACCAGGATGTCACTAGAATGTAATACATCACAAAGCAGAAATTTGCATCAGGCTTATGGAAAACAGCCATCTGCTGATAACTGAAATGAGATACTGTTTTAGAAAAAGCCATTTATACATTTTAAAATGTGAGGTTATTTCAGTGTTTGCTAGAATCATAACAGCACCTCTGGTTTCTGATCTGCCAGAGCAACTTTTTGAAACGTTTCCAAAAGCCTAAATTACTTAGTTGCAATGATGGAATTATAATTGTCAACACAGAACTATGATGCATGGTTATGATGACAGAGAAGTATAAGATCATTACTGTGCTATGTGGTAAGTTGAAAATTATTTCATTGACAGCTCAGTGCTCTGCTGAACCATGATGAAGGTGGTGTTCCCACAAAACAGCACAGGTGCCTGTCTTGCTAAATCTATCCTTTGCAGACTCTAAGCCCAAACGTGTCGTTTACTTGCAAACACGTATTAGCTGGCCTTCATCTACAGGAGGCTGAGATAACTCTGCCCCATACTGTTCTCATTCGCTATTAGGAGTTGTCCTTCAGAGGGCAGAATGTATCTAGTTTGATAATCTTTTGCACTTTGCATCCTATCTAAATTGCACAGATTGCTTACTCGTTTCTACTGCCAGGTATTAATTAGTAGAATCTAGCTTGTTAACTGTAGTTGGAGTTGATACTACCATTCTTCAAGTGGCACATCAGCTATATCATCCTTTCTTGGACTTCCCAGGCTAGTGTGCTTGAGATGGGTTTTACAGCCACATACAGAAGCCAAAGTATTATTGTCATCTGCAGAGAAGACCACTTAGGAATGGTGTGCTGATTATGCTCAGGACCGTTGTTTGTTGCCAAATCTGCATGAGACAAGTTCATTTTTCCGCCCTTTCATTTCTTTTTCCTTTTTGCTTGCATAGTGTAGTACAGCATACTTTTTGCAAGTTATTGATGTTACTGTTGTCTGATTTACTGACTTAGGTGGTTCTTTGTTTTTAAACTGATGTGCAGATGTACTCACTTAAACTCATGGTGGTCTACCTGTTCATCAGCTTGTTCTTTATATACGGTACTCTGACTCCTGTAGGAACAAATTATTCTTTCATGGTGCTTGATATACCAGAAGTCAATGTTCTGCCAGGTATAACTAACCTGACCCATACTAAATAAGCATTTTCTTTCAATTAAATCAGTAAATGAATTAAATCTTTGAGGAAAAAATTATCTCTACCTGTAGCATGATGTGTCAGTTAACCGCAGTGAATGATACCAGTATGATAGCAGTATTGAGGTGACTGCTATATGTGAAGGAAAAGAATTGTTACAGTATTGTTATGATGCCTTTCTTCTGTCTTATGAGATGCCAGTTTTAAGAATCTCTTTTATTTCTCCTTCTCTGCTGGTGGGTATCTTCCCTGTGGTGCAAAGTAGAAAAAAAAGTATTGATTCATGACAGTCAAGCCATGATGGCATGGAGATCTGTATTAATTTAGTTCCACTGTGAGAGATGTCTGCAAAACGCAGAACTTTTTTTCATGCTTCTTAAAACATACGGATTCTGTCTTACATCCTGCGGGGCTGAATACCTGTGAACACCCATAATTTTCTCTCTTTGTAAAACTCCATGTGCTTGAATTTCAATACCTACCCTTTCTGCAATGGAAATAAATATGCTAATTGCTTTTCATGAAAGTAGATTTTCTCCTTTCCTATGAGAATTTCTTTAACTTCCTAAATTTCTGTATTGTGTGTTATGCTGAATCTCTTTTTATGCCTTATTTAAACACTTTTAAACCTAATAATTGATGCCAATGAGGCATAGGTAAGTGTCATATCTCATTCAGAATCATTATAATATTCTTCAGTAATGAGATTTCAGTTTCTATTACAGAATCACAGAATGGTTGAGGCCGACAGGGGTCTCTCGATGTCATCTGGTCCAACCTCCCTACTCAAGTGGAGTCATCTAGCGCCAGTTGCCCAGGACCGTGTTGAGACCATTGCTGAGTATCTCTAAGGAGGGAGACTCTACCACCTCTCTGGGCAACCTGTGCCAGTGCTTGGTCACCCTCACAGTAAAAAAGTGTTTCCTGAACCTCCTGTGTTTCAGTGTGTGCCAGTTGCCTCTGATCCTGTCACTGGGCACCACTGGAAAAAGCCTGTCTCCTTGCGCCCTCCCTGCAGGTATTTATGTACTTTGATGAGATTCCACTGAGCCTTCTCTTCTCCGGGCTGAACAGTCCCAGCTCTCTCAACATTTCCTCATAGGAGAGATGCTCCAGTCCCTTCATCATCTTGTTGGCCCTTCACTGAACTCTCTGCAGTATGTCCATGTCTCTCTCCTACTGGTGATCCCAACACTGGACCCAGCACTCCAGATGCGATGTTACCAGGCTGAGTAGAGCAGAAGGGTCACTTCTCTCGATCTTCTGGCAGTACTTTGTCTAAGGCAGCCCAGAATACCATTAACCTTATTTCGGTCAAGTTGCTGGCTCACATTCAACGTGGTGTTCAGCAGGACCCCAAGGGCCTTTCTGCCAAGCTGCTTTCCGGCTGGGTGGCCTCCAGCATATATTGGTGCCTGAGGGTGTTCCTCCCCAGGTGCAGTTCTTTGCACTTACCCTTGCTGAACTTCATGAGGTTCCTGTTGGCCTATTTCTCCAGCCTGTCCAGGTCCCTCTGGCCGGCAGCATGACCCTCTGGCATATCAGCCTCTCCTCATAGTTTGATGTCATCAGCAAACTTGCTGAGGATGCACTCTGCCCCATCATCCAGCTCATTAGTGAAGATATGAAACAGTATTGGTCCCAGTAATGACCCCAGGGGTAACTGCTAGTTACTATCCTCCAACTAGACTTTGTTGTGCTAATAACCACTCTCTGGACCTGGCCATTCAACTGGTTTTTAGTTCACCTCACTGTTTGCTCATCCAGCCCACACATCAGCAGCTTCTCTAGGTGGATCTCATGAAAGACGCAGTCAGAGGCATTCCTGAAGTCCCAGTAGACAGTATCCACTGCTGTCCTCTCATCTGCCATGCCAATGTAGAAGCTGATCATGTTGGTCAAGCATGACTTGGTCTTGGTGATGCCATGCCGACAATGCCTGATGATTTTCTTGTCCTTAATGTGCCTGAAAGTTATTTTGAGGATTAGCTTCTCCATCACCTTCCCAGGAATCGAGGTGAGACTAACCAGTTTGCAGTTACCCAGGTGCTTCTTCTTGCCCTTCTTGAAAATAGGAGGGACTTTAGCTTTCCTTCAGTCTTTAGACACTTCTCCCAGTCACCATGATCAATCAGTGATTATCAAGAGTGGCCTCACAATGACATCTGCTAACTCCTTCAGCATTTCTGGGTGCATCTCATCAGAGCACGCAGTTATGTGTGTGTAATTTGCTTGAGTTTTCTCTGACCTGATCCTCTTCCACCAAGGGTTCATCTTCCTTGTTCCAGCCTTTCCACCTGGTCTCTGGGGCCTGGGATTCCTGAAGGCGAGTCTTGTGATTTAAGACTGAGGAGAAGAAGGCATTCAGTACCTCAGCCTTTTTTATGTCCTGCATCACCAGGTCCCCTGCCTCATTCAGCTGTGGGCCCATGTTTTCCCTAGCCTTCCTTTTGTCACCTGTCTACTTACAGAAGCCCTTCTTGCTGTCTTTGACATCCCTGGCCAGACTCAATTCCATTTGGGCTTTGACTTTCTTAACTTCACCTCTATGTGCTTGAACAGTGTCTCTATATTCCTCCCACATTATCTGCCTCTGCTTCCACCTTCTACATGGTTCCTTTTTGTGTCTGAGTTTTGCCAGGAGATCCTTGTTCATCCATGCAGGCCCCCTGGCATGTTTGCCTGACTTCCTACTTGCTGGGATGGACATCTCTTGAGCCTGGAGGAGTTAGTTCTTGAATATTAATCAGCTTTCCTGGGCCTCTTTTCCTCCAGGACCTTATCCCATGAGACTTTTCCAAGGAGATGTTTGAGGAAGGCAAACTATGCTGTCCTGAAGTCTAAGGTTGTGATCTTGTTTTTTGCCTGCCTCTCTCCTCTCAGAATCCTGAACTCCACTATCTTGTGGTCATCACAGTGATCAAATAATATTTCTGTAAGTGCATGAACTATTGTGCGTTTGAAGATGATAGAAGCATAGTATATATTGGAACCAAAACGAAAAAAAAAATCATTTTTAAAAAGCACTAGGGAACTTTTGTGAATAAACAAAATACTTGCAAGACCATTTAGTAAGTAAGTTAGTTCTGTCAGAAACTTCTGTGTCTTGGAGTGGCAAAAGAGTCGTATCCTACCATAATTAATCCCTTACGAGAAATACACATCAGAAGTTTCCTGTTTATTTAAATAATTTAAATAATTCATCTCGTTCTGCAGAATGTTATGCTTAGGATGTAGTAGATTTTCCGTGGTTCTGCTCTAAAAAAGCAACAAAAAATAAATGGCAAACTACTGCAAAGGATGGCCTGTGCTGCTTAAAAAAAAAAAAAAAATAGAAAAAGGGAAAACCTTTCCACTGTTCCTCTTTGTGCCCTTGCTGCTGATTTTTAGAGTAAATTATAGCGGCTTTTCATGGAAGAAGTTTTCCTCCCAGGAGAGCAAAGGAAGAATTTTGCAGTTTTAATTCTTACTAGATGTCGACATTATATGTGTTCTATTACATATATTGCTGCCTTCATAAGGATCTGAAAAAACAGTACTACAGAAATCAGAGTGGGAAAGTTTAAATTTAGGTTTTGTTTTTGAAATGCAGTAATGTGGGAGTTTCTAGTGATAATGAGTTTGCTGTTAGTGCAGAATTCCAGCTCAGTTTGTTCACCTACATTGGCTTTGAAATCAAACTTCAATTTCAAAGACATATTCATAGTAAATTCAATCTAAGAAGAATCTGATTAATTCCTGATGTCGTATAGGCGTCCTAGTTGTTTAGTACTGCATAGTACCAAGTTCCCTGGAGATTACAGATCTATCTGACATATCTATGTGTTACTGTCAGCAACTAATGGGACACCATTTCTGAGGAACATGAAATTCTGCGGTGATCAAAATCCATACATACTCTGGTCAATTCACAGTTTATAAGCACAGCTCCTAATGGATTAAAATAAAGTTAAAAATTAGTAGTCCCCTTCTCATTTCCAGTGGAAGGGAGTGTCTCTTCACACCACTGTTCTGTCATGGCGACATGAACACTCAGTTTGGTACTTGGCACAATCACGATGGAAGTACTCCACAGTGTGGGAAATGCAGAGAACAGGAGTTAGCATCCTTTGGGACAGGGAGAGGAAGAAGTGGGAAGATGACTAGCAGAAATTAACCTCAAACTTCTCATAAGAAGTTAAATGAGTTTCTCATTTGTGAACATTTGCCATTATTGCTGATTCATGACATAAAAGGGGTTTCAGGGTACCATTCTGAGTACATACTGAACACAACTGAGTTGGTGTTCATCTTATAAATTTAACAGCAGAGATTTTTTTTATGCCCTACGTCTTGACTGTTTAAACTCCATCTTATATTTATGTGGTCTCTTTCTTTCTCATGTGTTGTCACCAGAGCTCAATGGCTTTTAGTGTGAAAAAAAAATGCAAATGAGTAGTAAGTTGCTGCAGAACAACGCAATATCTATAGTAAAACGTGATATATATATATATAGGAATTTATGATAATGTAAATTTTTTTTTAAAAAAAGAAAATATTCCCTACTTAAAAGAAATGTAGATAAAGACATAAGAGAACACTCAAGAATTCTAAAACTATTTTTGAAAGTGTGTTGGTTTTTTTTAGCTGTTTTGTATCACCTGTGGATTTCCCCTTCCCTTCTTCTGCAGTTGAAAATACGTGATCAAAAACAGATTTGCCATTGGGTTACTGAGAAATTAAAATGATGAATTTATGTGGTCTTTTGGAGTCAATGATGTAATTCACAGTCCAGTTACAGTTCTATTTTTCAGTATTTTCTAGATTATTTTTTTGCCATCCGACTGAGCTATGTCTAAAGCTGCATTTTTTTGATTTGGCCAAATGGGAATTGTGAACAGATGAGAACCTTAAATTATCTATCCAACTTATCCTGGAATGGTTAAACAACCAAGTTGCCAAGATTTAGTGGGTATTATTTAGGCCAAAGTGTAATACCCTGCCTTTTGTACAGAAAAGATAAATACAACAACTGATAGATTAAGCTTTGTGTTAGATTTGAAATGCCAGTAATATGCAGTACCATTGCAATGACAGTGAAGCTTTGTACTTTATAGTGCATTTCATTTGAGGAGCTGAAATAAGCTGTATGCCATTATTGATGCAATTCTGTCATTGTAGTGTATGAGAACTTATATTTCAGTTTGTTAATTACATTACAATACATGCTTTATCAGAAATCTTGTTAGTCAAACTGATAATTCAATTCCAGTTGCCTGGCTTGGTCTTGCAGAGTGGAATGTGTCTTATTGAGGCATGGTTATGAAATTACACTTAAAAAAACATTTTATAGAAAAGGTTTTTAGAGGATTTTAATGGTAGGCTGAGTTGGGACAGTTTTACTTTTTTAAGAATGACAGTGTTGGAGCTTTTAAGCAGATTTGATGGCACTGCTTGAAGAGATGTTTTGATTTAGTAATTTTGAGAGAATCCATTAAAGAAAAGGTGACCCTGACACATGGGATTTTTAGACCATGGTGTCTCCTATTTATGCATTTAAAGATAAATCATTAGCAAAATTTTTCTCAGTCCTTTTTCTCCTACCTCATGATAGTTGTATTTAGAGCCCGGAGGCTCAATCAGCAGATGTTTATTGAATTTTATAGTTTGCCTCTGGGTAGGCTTTTCTGCTTCTAGGTTTTCTCATTCTCGTCTGTCTTTCTTAGAGCTTTACTAAATGCCGTGTGTGTTCTCAGCTTTCACTAGCCCTTTCTTTCAGCCCTCTTGCAGTTTCTAATTTATTGTTGCTGCCCTTGATCCCTTGGCATTTCACATGTGCACATCTCCCTCTTCTCTATCTCTTTCTTTTTATTTATGTTATGCTCCAAGACTGTGGATGGTCCTCTCTGGAGCTCTCATCGATAGTCTTCAGTAAAGGAAGAAGGAATTCTGCCTCTTGCAGGGTCGACTGTATGAGGCTGCAACCGCTTGGAGAAAGGGTACAATTCTGTTGGCATAATAGCATGTTTCTGACCCGTGATTAATTAGCGTGATGTTGTAGCAAATGAATAGTCACAATTAAACCAGTGTAATAACGAAATACAATGAGCAATAGTGCTAAGGCTAGCACAGACATGGGCAGGGTGATCCCAGGTGGTGTTGACCCAGCCATAATGCAGTGCTGTCCTTTGACTCCAAACCTGCTTGTGCACCCGTAGATTTAGAGTTCTTGAGGATTACACAGTACTTAAAATCCTAACAATAAAAGTAAGATTTCTGGAGAACTTATGGTTAAGTGTTTTGCCTTAGGACTTGGTTTTTTTTTGCTGCAGAGTACTCTGAGAAGTCAAGCTTCCTTGGAAGATTTTGACATTGAGGAGTGGTTTTCTTGGAGAACTCACAAGTGCTGCTGGCCTGGTTGAGTTTTCGTGAAATCTCAGTGTCTCAGATTTTGCAAATAGCTGTTTCTTTAGGTTTTATGTTGGATTACTACTCCGCTGAAGGTAAGTAGATCATGTAAGGATACCTTTACCTTTTCCCAGTGAACCCCCCTGGAATCTCCTGAAATGTCCTCCTCTTCAATAACTTTTTCCTGCAGTAGCATTTGAAAGCTGTCTGAATGTAGTTAGTTCTGGTCATTGTGAGCTAAATTCCCAATGGTAATTTGCAAATGTCGTATGTCTAGTAGTTCCTTAGCCCCCATGCCACTACTGTTTCTTCTGCTTGCCTACAGCCAGAGTCTTATTGCAGCTTAAAAGGGAAAACAAAATATTTTAAGCAGAGAAGAAATAACGATGTTTTGATGTTATTGTATCAAATACTCTTGTTTCCTTATAAGAGAATAAATGGCTTTGAAATTTAACTTAGTTCTGTTCACTCCAATTGTCTTCTAACGTCTCTTTGGCACTTTAATAGGAATTATGAAAAACAATTGATCTAGGTAGACTGAGACATTTGTGACCAGAGTGAAGTCACTGACATTTTGGAATTGCTACACTCATTAGTGGTGCTAAGCCAAGTGTTTTGCTTTCAGTGCTGCTGCATTTCATGCTTAAAATTTTATATGCAGAAAGATAAAGACCTTGCAACATCCTAATTAGCAAATCTAATAAGTGGTACACAATTTATGGTTATGCGCCAAGTGCATTGATTATGATTATGAAGTCATTGCAATATAATAATGTAATTTGTCTATATAAATCAAAATCTGCCTCATTTAGTGAAAATTTTTATAAGCCACATGAAAACATTGCTTCTCATTGGGCTGAAATGAAATGAACACTGAAGTTAAAAGAGATTTCAGAGGACAGAGAATACAGTTCTTTGATTGGTCATGTTCCAAGAAATACTTTTGTAAGCCTGTCATATGTTCAAAATTTTAATTGAAATATATCCATTTATAATTTGGCAAACATAAAAATAATACCCTTATTTTTGTTCACTTTTTTTGTGACTGTTTTTGTCAAAGTGCTTTTAAAAAAAACCCAAAACGCAGTCCTAAAGCATCTGAAAGCTGTATTTTCTATAGTACTGCTGAGAGGGTTCTGTTTGGTTTTAGTAGAGAGAATACTTCCATCTGAGACTGGATGACATGAAAAAAGTAATTAATTGACATTGTTGCTTGATCAATAGTTGCTGGCAAAAAATATTGATTGTCTTAGTAGTAAACTAATAAAGATCACATGATTTTATGTTAGTTGACTAGATGAGGATTTTCAATCATTTTTCCTTGGAACAATTTCATCTTTCCTCCTTTATTTCTCACTTTCATTTGAATTCTTAAGCTTTCCCTGGATTCATGTTGCTATGTTTGAAAAGCAAGTTTTTCCTTGTATATCAGAACCTTACTCTTAAACCTGTTGGTTTTTTTTTTAATAAACAAGGCAGTGCCAATACTAGCATTGTTTAAGCTCTCTGAGGTACTAATATAACCTACAAAGTAACTTATCAGAGCCTCCAGAACAGTAGGGCAGCACACAATGTCTTCTGGTTTGCTGATAAATACCATGCACTTACTAAGCTCTCATTCCAATTAGGAACCCTAATAGGCACCAGCTGAATTTTAGTATTGCAGTTCACATTCAGTTGGGTACTCGACTGCAGTTCAGCAACACAGTGAATTTAACTTCAGGAGCCCTGTAGAGTGTAGAGGTGGGAGGGAGAGAAAGAGCGGGGTGGGGAGAGAAACAGAAGGAAAAAATTGTACTTGTCATTTGGAGTTGTTAAAAATATTTTAACATGTTCATTTTTTACTAGCATGCTTCATACCAGATCAGGTAATGCCTGAACTACCTTAATTTTATGCCTGGTTATCTGTTGTCTGTGCTGTAGTAGTCAGTATAAAGGTACAAGCTGGTATAAATGCCGTTACCATTCCTTCTGGATTATTCATTGGTAGCACAGACATCTGACCTTGCCCAATCCAGACGGAATTTGTTCTACTAGGGGTCTGGCAGTGGTGAGATATGGTTTTAATAATTGTGATACCACAGTCTAAGCAGTAGCTTTCAGACATCTATAAAGTACAGAGATAGGAAGAGGCATAGAAATGCTTGAGCTCAGTACTTTGCTTCCAGTGTTATGCTGCTGTAAGGGCAAAGTATGGAAGGTGATGGAAATCAGAGCAGAAGGAGCTCTTTCTACAGCTAATCTGATAAATTTTTGCTATTTTTTCACAGAATTGTGGAGGGTAGAGCTAGATGCAGAAGGCAAGCTTGAAAATGAAGTAATGATAAAAGACAGTAATTTATTTTCTTTTTACATATTGGGACTCATGTTAACACAGTAAAACATTAAAACAAACTAACATTTGAGGATATAACTGATCTTGCAAATGATCCGTGTTTACTGACATAGGCCTACACATGTTCTTAGGGAGGTTTTTATATGAAAGCTGAAGTTACCAGTATGCAATCAATTCCTATTTTTATTAAAAAGCTCAGTGCAGATTTCAGTACAGCATTTTCCAAGTGTTCTGTGTCTGAATGAGAACTGGCCTAGTGTCACGTAATTCTATTGAAAAGTTTTTATGAGTGTTGCGAAACATTGCACAGATTTTTTTTTTAACTCTTCCAGAAAATAGATGTTGTTTGTAATTTGGGAAAGAAAAAAAAAAGAATTAAAAGTGTTCCCATTTTCCACTTTATTAAAGCTTGTGAACTGATTGCTGATGGGTGGATTCCATACACAGAGAAAAAAAAAGTATTTTAAATTCCTGTAGGAAAAGGCAAATCAGTATATTGAAGCTGAACACAAGTAAAAGATAAAGTGCTTTCCTTTTGCGTCCCAAATGACAATGTATATGATCTATTACAGAGCTTTATGCTGGGGTTGCTGCAGGACATGAGCAAAAACACATGGGAATTTAATATCCCTGAGCCTTCTAAAGCTGCAATCCAGTCAACTGTTGTTTGTGGCATATAGCTTTCAAGAATTACAGCAGGATTATTTGGACCTTTTTTAACGTGTAAGATTCTTGGCATGAATTCCAGTCGAGGTGGAGCAGAAAGCCATTAGAGGCAGCAGAGATTCCAAACAGCTAATTGTTTTAAAAGGAAGAGCAGTAAGTGCATGTAGGGTATTTGTCCCAGGGCAAGGGGAACCTTGGTGATCCCTCCCTTCCCATGCTTAATTTAATCAGAAAATAAATTACTCTTATTTGTGTCTATTTATCTACCTTTACGAGGTTGTTCTGAGCATTAGTGTTTGTACGGTGTTCTGAAAACATAAAATACTGTGTATCTACTATGTATTACTTACCCCTTTAAAACATCACTTGTATTGGAAAAAAGACAGCTGGTTTTTATTTAAGTTAGAAGAAGATCCTCTGTAGGAAAAGTATTTGCTGATGGAAAGAACCAGTCATTGTTTGAATGTTGTTTTTTTTTTTAATTTAAAGCTAAATTATTTGCAGAATCATGTTTTGTGAAACGAGGCTGACACATTCTGCTCTGTAAGTATCTGGATTTCATTTTTTCCTTCTTTGCACAATTGATTTGAACTTCCAGACTCTGGCCATTTGTTTCTCCTGAACTGTTGGTCAGTAATATTCTAGCTTTGTCCTCACCTTGTTGTAGTCTAAATGGACTGCTGGACTGTCTTTTTTGGCTCCTGGAATGTTTTATTTTAGGGTTATATCAGCCTCTCTAAAATGTTTCTCCTCCTCCCCACTTTCCCCGTCTCCAGTTTTGAATCTATGAGAAATCCAGATTTTTTGAGGAATGCTATACACTTTTTCTTTTGCTGTTGTACTGATATGTTTTCCTTTGTTAACAGTGTGATATTGTGTTTTTCCCCATGCTTTTCTTCATGTTTTCCTATTCCTTCGAGCCCTGCGTTCTCTGGCAGTGTTCCAGAGCAAAGGATGTTGTTTCCCCAAAGGATTACTTGAATTACATATATAATTTAAAACCTGATGATCTCAAGGTCTATTTCTTTATATCAAAATACTGGTCTTTGTTAGACTGAGTGCACCAGAGAACATGTCTGAGAGGAATGTCTGAAGTCTTTTAGCCACCATGAAAGAAGGTAGGATTAATTTTTTTTAAAAAGACTCTTTTGCTGTCTACCAGTTCTCATCCTGATTAGTTTTTGGTCCTTTTTGAAGACTGATCATTTGACCTATTAAATGAATATGCTGTTTTACTGTGGTGGTAGTAATAATAACCTAAAAGCAATTACTTGGGCAGCTGTCTGAAGGGCTCTGGTATTTTGAAAACCTTATCTGCTGCGAATCATGGAGCAGACTTGGCTGTTATTGAAAATCCAGACTGCCCAGTGTTCCAAAGTAATGTTCTGTCTGGCATCTTCTGAGCAGGGCATAGATATCAACGAAGCAAGAGAGATGGCAGTAATTAGACCGAGTGCTTATCTATGCTCTGATATGTAGCTAACAATAAAGGATGTGGAAATAAATGTACTCGTATTAATGCATCCATTTACGTGGCATGTCTTTAAAGCAGGTGGCGATACAGGAGAGATTTTACTCTCCTAGTAGATTTTGGCAAATTTTAGGTTTTCTTTTTAAAGAATTAGCTCTTTCATAAACTCAGTGTTTCCATATCTCTGATTTAAATTAGATTGTTTGATAATAGTATACTTCTGTAGCTTTGGCTGACGTTCTTAGGATGAGAGTCTTTAGGGCACATAATCTAAAATCTCTACTCGGCACTTGATTCTCTTCAAAAGTTTGTTGTATTAATTCCTGTTTAATCTCAAATCAATTAAGAGTTTATTTTGCATTGAATTTTGTCCAGGTTTTATCTGTGCCTCGTGGTTACATCATGCTTTCGTGACTACAGCAAGTTCACTATCTTGATAACGCGAAGATTTAAGAGAGCTACTCTCGCTTGATGACTCATCTCCTAAAGAATAACGAAAGGTCTTGACACAGGAATAAATTATTCTTTAACAGACAGTGATTGGTCTTGATGGAGATGAAAACTGGGGATGAAATAAAACAAGAATGTCAAGCTCATTTCATAAAAACTATCCTAGTATAATCAGGATGGCTTTCAGGGGTCAGGGGTCTGTGCAAGTCATGAAGAATCATAATTTGCACAAAACATGTCTTTTTGGTCTTATTGGCTGTATCTTTTAAGAGCCACAGTTTTGCAATGCAATTAATCATCAAGGGAGTTTGGGTTTATGGTATATATTCAAAGCGAACATTTTTTTTATTGATGGAGCTTTGTCTTGTGTGTTTTGAGTAAGTGCAGTAATAAATGCTTAATTTAAAGGGATGCTGTCAGCCTGAAACATACTGCTTTTTTTATGTTATTAGTTTCTGCAACAAAATCACTCTTCTTGTGTTTTTTTCCTTCCCCCCCCCTTCCCCCCCCCTTCCCCCCCCTCCCCCTCCCTTCCCCCTCCCTTCCCCCTCCCTTCCCCCTCCCTTCCCCCCCTTTCCCCCCCCCCTTTTCCCCCCCTTTTCCCCCCCTTTCCCCCCCTTCCCCCCCCTTTTCCCCCTCCCTTTTCCCCCTCCCTTTTCCCCCTCCCTTCCCCCCCCTTCCCCCCCCCTTCCCCCCCCCTTTCCCCCCCCCCTTTCCCCCCCCTTCCCCCCCCTTTCCCCCCCCTTTCCCCCCCTTTCTCCCCCCTTTCTCCCCCCTTCCCCCCCCTTTCCCCCCCCTTTCCCCCCCCTTTCCCCCCCCTTTCCCCCCCCTTTCCCCCCCTTTCCCCCCCCTTCCCCCCCCTTTCCCCCCCCTTTTCCCCCCCTCCTTTCCCCCCCTCCTTTCCCCCCCTCCTTTCCCCCCCTCCTTGTCCCCCTCCATTTCCCCCCTCCTTTTCCCCCCTCCTTTTCCCCCCTCCTTTTCCCCCCTCCTTTTCCCCCCTCCTTTTTCCCCCTCCTTTTTACCCCTCCTTTTTTCCCCTCCTTTTTCCCCCTCCTTTTCCCCCCCCCTTCCCTCCCCCTTTTCCCTCCCCTCTTTTTTCCTCTTTTTTTTCTCTTTTCATTTTTTTTTTCCTTTTTCCTTTTCCTTGTAAGTTGTGCTAGATTTTCTGGAAATACTTTCATGGAGACTCTGTATTCTGTGAAAGCTTAGTCTGTGCCAAATGCAAATCTCTTTTGCTCTTCAAAGTTTTACGTTTACAGTACCTCTTCACACCTAGACAAGTATGTGAAGAAAGCTTGGTAATATGTTTGAGGATACCAATTACAAACAAACTGCCAGAGTAGGAAAAGCTTAAGTGCTTTTTACCTCTCTTTTTGTACATATTGGCCTGCCCTGCACCTTAATTTGAGGACAGAAAACTTTCTTTAAATGAAAAATGAAGTAGACACCTTAGGGAGTATTATGCAAAATGCCTTACAAACACAAACTGAGTGTGTGTAAAACGAAAGCTGTTAGAGAAATGGTGAATGCATACCATAGGTACCAGCATGGCTGCTGTAACTGTTTGCCTGGCAAGCAGAGGTCTGCTTTTGCCTTGAACTGTAGCATCCCAAATGTATTGGCTACTTTTTGCACATAACTTTTCGTCACTTGCTTTAGAATTCTTCTCATAACACCTGGCATGTTTTTTTGATCATAGTTTCTATAAATCAGAAGAGATACTTTTTTTGTTCACTTCAATTGTTCTTTTTCCAGCCAACCTCTACTGGTAGCAGAAGAAAGAGCAGTGAAGTATTTCCATTGCCTTTACGACTTCGTGACACCCTTTGTACCACACATTCACCATAAGGATCCCTGTGCAACACCAGGCAGAGAGACTGTGAATGTGACTGCACATCAGACTAGATAGTACATGAGCCATGGGGTTTGTGGCCTTACTGTAGAGACTAAACCCTCTTTAGATCTTTCTCTGAAGAGTTAAGTGTGGACACAAAGTGTAATGATTTCAAGTGTACTTAGTACTTTGATACAGGTGAGCTCTGTTCTAGATGAAAGTTCTCAAACTCATCTCTGGAGCATCTCAACTAGGTGGATATTTTGCCTGTGCGTTAACTTACGGATCTTGCCTTGTGCCATTGTACCCTTGCCACCAGAAATGTCTCAGATCTATTTACATAAACGAAAAAGAAAAACGTTATCTAGCTCGTATTATTAAATAAAATATAGATAATAGAGCTCGCAAAATTATTGTAGAGAAATCATTTCTAAAACATATAAAACCATCTGAAAGCTCTTTTAAGGAAAGAAAGCTCTTTTTTTTTTTTAAGAAAGCTCTTTCCTACATAGCATAACTTTATTATACCAACATTTAATTAATAATGATGTTGGTTGTGTTTTTTTTAACACAGCAATGGCTTCAGTTATTTGCATTCTATTCCAATAGAAAAAGTCAAGTCTGTAGCTTTTATTTACTTACTTTTTACAGTCCAGGCATTCTCTCTGCATTTTTCTGAAAATAAGTTCTTCTAGACTCCGACGGACTTCTTTCAGACTACTCTGATGTGGTTATAACATCTGCCAGTCAGAAGCAGAGTGCTTATTGCACTAAACTAATCCCTGTCTGCAGCAGATTCCTGAGGTGTAGAAGTTAATGGCATGAATAACTTATTTCTTTTCAGACTAGTGTTAATATTTTCGCTTTCTGAAGGTAGTGAGAGGGTTGAGTAGCTCATTCCATTGATACATTACTTTGAAACAGTCAACCTGCTCTATTAACATTATTCTATAGCTTGGGCTTTTGCAAAAAAAATACATTTGGGGAAAAAAAAAAATTGCAGGGACTGATTTTCCTTTATGTGTTTCACCACAAACTCATCCTGAAGATCATGAAATGTTCTGAAGGTTTCCAGTCATCTTGGAAATGTCCTCACAGGAAGTAAATACTATGCTCCTTGTACACGTCGAGTATCCTGTCCAATAAAAAAAGTCCTAAGGTCACTTATTTTTGGGGACTTCTTTGGGTCATTTCTTCCTTAAACTAACTTTTCAGCATTTCCATTTATTATGGAGATTCGTATGTACGTTCTTGAATGCATGTTTATTCTGGAATACCAATTTCCAGCTGTTCTGTTTACTGAAATACAAATTTCAGTAAAAAGATCACTAAAAAGAAACTGTACACTTCAACAGTTGCTGCCCTGAGTTGTTATAAGCTCTGGGATTGTACAATGCATTGTACATAGCGACTGTATCTTAATCTTCCTCTGTCTTAAGGAGTTCTTAACATAATAAGGAAACCAAAAGTGCAACAGAACCACATGATACAAATAGTACTGTCAACTCATTTATCCATCTGACATTTTAATTTTAAAACGAGTATTAGGAATTGTTGCCTGGCTTGGAAGGGAGTTAAAGTTGCACATTTATATCCCTAAAATTACTTGTTCAGGCTTAGAATGCATGTAATTTATCTAAGTAAAAATAATATTGTATGTTTTAGGCATTATAAAATATATTTTTAGAACTATGAATATATCTTTAATTCTTAGATAAACCTTGAGGAATTACCTATTTTGCAAATAGTGAGACTGAGCTATAACATGTGAATTACGAAATTGTTCCTACTCGTCTGATTTTTGCTACTCTGAAGTTAAACTGCTGCCAGTGATATGCAATGGATCAGTTCTCACTGCAGCATTTCCATTGATTCTGTAAATAGTCTTAGTCAAGTTGCTTAATTTCTGCTTCTGAATTCCTTTTTTTCATGAACACAATATTTTTTAACAGTGGTATTTTTCTGGAGATACTTACCTTTTATGTTTACGTTTAAGCACGAGCATCCAGATATGAATTAAAAAAAAAAAAAACCACCACAAAACCAACAAACAAACTTAATTTAAAAAAGCAAGGGAGGAGCACAGGTTAAAAGCAGTAGTGTAGAAAGAATATTAAAACTACTCCTTCCATTTAAGTGCAGGGTATTATTTTTTTATTTATTTGTTGTTATTTGTATCTTTCCTGTTAGTAAAATGCCACTGAATATGGAAGGTGGATACAGGAGAAAGCACCGTAAACTCCCATGTGTGATCACATGAAGTTTACAAGAAAACTTATGGATTTCTGTCACTCTTTTTTTTTTTTTTTTTTTTTAATCTGTCACTTAGGGAAGCAGGCATAGGCATCAGATATGGTTTAGTCAAAGACAAGGGAAAAAAAGAAGGACAGGACAGGTGGAAGGGAAATTTTATCCTTTATATCTCACATCTAGTTCAAGGTTGTGTACAGTTTGTAAAGCTGGACTTTTCAAGTACTTGGTCTTCCAATTCAAGCTGCTATTCATGCAGTCAAGTATGTCTGACCTTCAACGAAAGCCTAGCAAAACAGAGCAATGTGATACTAACCTCTACTTGCAGGTACCAGGGTTACTTGTGTGTTACCTGTGACTGGATTTGCAGTGCAGTAAGAAGTATAGCACTTTTAAAGAAAAAAAATTTTCAGTTGGAGGGAGGAGAGAAAAAAGTGAGACTCCAGAATATATTAGTACACTGTCATCATCTGAATGGACTTAATAATGTGCCTGAGTTGTCAGCTGATGAAGCAGCAGAAGAGTAGGAAAGACAAAAAAGTATCTATCTATCTGTCATCTTAGAGTCGAATCTATTTAGTTCATAGACAGGAGTCCAACACAACTGTGAATGAGAATACATTTCATGTGTACAAAATAGAAGTGTAGCAAAAATAGAGAAAAGGCATTCCCATTAGAAGTTTGCTGACATAAGGATCTACACGGACAAAACTGTAGTGCTTTATCTACAGGCTATATAATTACATTGAATATTCCTGTCCATTGTCCTCCATTACTTGGTCTTGGACAAGAGGTATACTGTGTGTCAGGTTTTCTTTTTTATAATGTGTCGTTCTGTTATCCTACCCTTGTGAATTTCAGTTATAAAATTACATACACACCCTCCCTCCTATTACAGCTCACCTCCCCATGCCCTGCTAGAGAACTTCCAAACCTGGTATCAGTGAGCTGACTTCCTGCTGTGACCTTTCACATAATTAAGCCATTAAATTAATTGCGCATCCCTTGGAGGTACCTGTACCTCATCTGTAAAGTGTGCTTCATATACTGAGAAGTACTAGCAGGGGCCTTCCAGTTAGGAATCTTTGGCTGCTGTAGTAGTCCCTACTGTAATTTGAAATAAATGTGATATTTGCCCAGAGAGGTTGTAGATGCCCCCTCTCTGGAGGTGTTCAAGGCCAGGTTGGACGGAGCCTTGAGTAGCCTGATCTAGTTGAGAGGCGTCCCTGCCCATGACAGGGAGGTTGGATTAGATGATCTCTGAGGTCCCTTCCAGCCTATGCCATTCTATGATTCTATGATTTCTTTACAGCTGAGTTTTTCGAAAGAGTTTGTGGAAACTAAGTACTGAAATCCCAGGGAAATCAGTTTGTACTCTGAAATTGTTTGACTCCTTGGAAAACTCCAATTTGTATTTCTGGAGAAAGACTCCAAGACTGTCTCTGTAAATCTGTGCAAGACTGTAATGCTGTTTCAAGTGAGCTTTCCTTACCTGTGTCTTTTCAGTTCAGAAAAATGTCTTAAGTTTCGTTGTGGGAGGTAGGAATACAGTCCAATATTAGGCTCCATATATAAACAAACAGGAAAGGTATTGGTGAGTACGTGCTCTGATTTTCTCCATGTAGCAATTTATAGCTACCAATATATAAATAGTCAGGCTGTTAATTTCGTGGCCTAAAATACCTGGAGTTAGACAGCTAAGTACACTTTTAATGTATGTGTCTAAAAAAGTCACAAAAAAAACAGTAAATCAAGTCAGCTTCCCTCCTTTTCCTAATTTATTTCTTCAAAAAGCAGCCTATCCCAACACTTACCAGCAGAGATGTTTATAATGGTCTTCTGTATTCTTTCAAGCATTCCTTAGTCCTGCCAAATGTGTTTTTTTGTTTGTCCACATGAAGGACATTTTAACTTTTGAGCTGTTAGATGGTTCAAAATGATACCATTTCACATGTACGATGGCCATCTGAGGGGTCCAATTTTTTCTCTTCTTCTAGAAGGGATGGTGGTAGATGTAACCAAGTGTTTGAATTTCTTTGGCATTTTTAAAAATTTCTGTAGATTCCCTCAGTATCGTGTTTCAGATTATGATCAAAGAGGTAAAGTAATACAGTATACCTTTGCTTGGCGTTGCAAGAACCCTTTAACAAGGTGCTTTTCAAGTTCATGTTAAGCAGTTTGGCTTTGGAGCTTTGCTGACCATGATCTGCTCATTTAAAGAGTAAACACAGCAGTCTTGTTTTTCCATAGTCTCCTGTGTGTGCAGCACGTTAGCTAGTTACTGGTTACCCATTGTGTTCCAGCCTGGCTTCAGTGTGCCTAGGACGTCTGAAGCTGGGAACATTCCAATGGTGGTAGGAGTCGCAGCAGCAATTTCAGTTCTGGTTAGTGCTAAGTCTCCTTTTCTTTAAATGATCCTTCCAGATGACTTAGGTGAACAAAAACTTCAACAACATTTCCATGCAAGAGACATTGCCCTAGCTAAAGGGAGAGCTGTCATACTGTGAGGCTGCTAAAGCCGATAGTTTTTGGAAAAGAGCTTAAGGAAACAGTCCCATCTGAAAAGAGTTGGTGAGATTTGATGTTTGTGTGAAAAAAAACCACGTGTTCTATTATCTAGAGTGCTGTAATTAATTAACACCCTTGTGATGAAAGGAAGTAGAGTTACTCCCATAGAATATGTGAGAAAACAGTAAGGGCTTGTCCACACAGGGCTGTTTTGCAGTTGCGCTCCTGCGCTGCTGTATTTAAACAGCTGTAATTATACTGGTAGAATTCCCTGAGTGAGACTCTCCTCTGAGTGAAAACATGTTTTTTTCTGGTCTGAGGTGTACTGCTTTGGAAGCCATTTGAGCCAAAAAAAGAAAAACAACCCCGACTTCTTGGCTAAATATGAAATAAGATCAAATACACAGTAAGTTATATTCAGTAACTATGGTGTTTTAAACATTTCCTTCATCCTGCATAGCTTTCCTGGCTAGACAAGCCTTGAATAGCTTAATAATGTGCTTCTGTCACTGTTCGTCCTGCTTGTTAATACTGTATTACTGTTTCCTTGTGTCCGCTGTCTTCTCTCTTTATCATTTCTACATACATTACAGATCTTTCGCTTGGCCTAGCTGGCTTCTTTTGCAGAAGAGTTCATCCATACAACAGTAGCTCAAAAGCACGTCTAAAGGCAGTTTTCTAACCTGTATCACCTTTATTACAGGATGTGTGATACTTATTTGAATTACACAGAGTCACAGAATCACAGAATGTTAGGGATTGGAAGGGACCTCAAAGGATCATCTAGTCTAATCCCCCTGCCGCAGCAGGACCACCTAGATCAGATCACACAAGAACGCGTCCAGGCAGGTTTTGAACGTCTCCAGAGAAGGAGACTCCACAACCTCTCTGGGCAGCCTGTTCCAGTGTTCTGTTACCCTTAGTGTGAATAAGTTCTTCCTCATGTTTAAGCGGACCCTCCTATGTTCCAGCTTATATCCATTTCCCCTTGTCCATGTTAGATGTTAAATACAATCCTGTTAACATTTAGCTGAAATGAAAAATATCTGTGTGGAAAGCTCTGCAGCTCAAGTCCAACCCAGTTAGATCAAACCCACTCCCAGGAAGCTAAAAAGTCTACTGCAGACTAAGCTAATTCTTGCTGACGATATAGAACTTAGAAAAAAAGTAGATAAAGAGAAAACATTAAACGCAGCAGGAATTGTCTCTTAATCTATTTTTCTGTATTCCATTGGATATTTTGGTCATACAGCTAGGTTAAGTCACTTCAAACGTTCTTCTTTGCAATCTGGTATAGATGGTATTTTTGCTTTTGTTTAGAAAATGCAGATTTTTTTTTTTATGGTTTCTCAATGACCTTGGAAATTATGTCAACTGGAAAACTATACGTTACGGATTAAAAGATCCATAAAATCTTCTGTTCCTTAGCTCTGGCAGTTTAAGAGTGCTTCCTAATGTATATTTTGTTAGGCTGTAGGCTTCCCAAGTCATGGAATCTTTAGCATTTCCCTCAAGAGGTGATTATACAACTCTTCTGAATTTTGTTGTCAGGAACCCCTTTTTTAAGCTTTGTCTAAGTATTCTCTGGTTTACTCCAACATTCTTATATCTGCCTTTTTTTTTAACTCTCTTTCTGCATTTCTGTATTTTCATGTGCATAAGAAAGTTGTGATTTTTCTTTTTTTAATTGCAACAGTGGTGCTAATGTGAGTGCACTAGTCAAATTTTCAAGTTAATAACTTGAAAATTCATCAGTCAAGTAGTTTCTTGTGGACCATCATTCATTCCTAGTCTTTAAACTGGTTTTGCTCATTTATTTCTTTTCTTCTTTCCACGCTTAATATGGATAAATTACACCACTGCGTAGATAGGTTCATGTACTTAGTAACACCTCGTAATAGTAAATTAATGTTAACCTAAGTAACCTTTGTCTCTCAAAATCATAATTATTTTCTTGCATTTCAGTGAGATTTCCCACTGTTTCTAAATTCTTGTGGTCATATTTTTCTTCGTCTGCATGTTGGTTCATATGAACTACAACGTCATGAATGAATTGGTACAAGCCCCTCGCTCATAGGAAAATGAGCAAAATAGCCTCTTCTTCTCACAGTGAAGGGAGGAAAGTAGAAGTTAACTTCTTTCAACTCTTCGCAAGAGTTCTCTTTCACAAGACAAGTGCTCTTTTTTTTCTGTATCTATGTGTGGCTGTGTACATCTTTACATCTGGATGCTGTTGGAGAAGTCTTTAATAGTCTTGCACTTATACTGTAAGAAGATACGAGAAGGCGTTAGACCAGAAGTCTTTCTTATGAAGAGAACTTACAACTCTTGAATTTTGCAATTTCACAGGGGAAAAGTAGTTCCAGGATATAGGCCAGAGAACATCTCTTCTTTTGCTCTATATTCTGTATATTTGAGTTTCTGCACCCTCCCCCTCCCCCCCACCCCTGCCCCAATAAGTTGTAGTAACTGTCTTATCCTAGAGGTAGTAATTTGTATAAACTTGTATCTATGATCATTTAATCGTTTTAAGGTGGCAGTATTTAACCTCTGTGGTGTTGGCAGGTTAAAAGGAGAGAGGACAGAAAGCTATTTGAGGGAGAAGTCTACTTGTTAACTTGGTTAGAAGAGAGAAAGTTTTTGGTTGTTGCCGTTTTTTTTTTCCTTTTTAAAAATGGTGAAATAAGATCTGTGTCAGCACACAGGTTTGTGTGCTGTGTGTCAGCACTTGATTTATTACTACTTTGTCAGTTTCTTGTCATGTGTTTCTGACCCATTGGCAAAGGTTTCCAACCTAAGGCTGCAAAGAGTCACTGAATATTCCTGGTCCTTTCAAGAAATGGCCTTGGGTAGCCTCCAGTGCAGACACAAGAGAAAAGGGGCAGGAATTGTTTGTTGAAGAATTATGTAAGCAAGCAGTTCTTATTGGAAACATAGCATTTGGGAATCTTCCCATCTCATCACACCAGTTACACCCCATAATCCCATTCTGACCCATATGGGACTTTCAGACTGAAAGTTAGAGCAGCAGGGTTGGCTGGTAGGCTGTGCTTTCATCAGGATTTATGTAATCATCCAATTATGTGCAACTGCAATTATGTGCTTACTACTGCTTAAAAAAAACACACCAAAAAACCCCACAATGAGTAGCGGATCCAAACACTGAAGCTTAAGAAATTGTCATTCTGAGGAGAGCTTTCTAGACTAAGAGAACATAAGCAGCTACTACCACCTGTGGGCAAACTACCTTTGTTTAAGGAAACGTAACTTATTATATGTCTTCTTTACTTTTGCATCATTGTTAAAATGTGAAATCCTGATTGGATAATAGAATACGATGTTATCTATATACTGAAATTTTTTTTTTTTCCCATCTCGCTGCTCAGGGCACGTAGGCGCATACATTGCCTTGACTCATGATAATCCCATGCAATGATTTGCGCACAATTTTTATTTCTTGATTTCTGACATTAATCTAGCCATAAGTAGTCTAGTGCTGATAATAGTTGATAGGAAGAACAGGGATTACTGAAAGAAACTTTTATATTCCTAGTTCATTTGATTTTGCTGCCATTGTTGAAGGGTGTGATTCAGACACAGGATGCAAGGTGACTGTGAGATTTCCATTCCATTTAACAATATAAGAATTTTTCAGGTTTTTCTTTATTCCCCCTAGGACACATGTGGCCCATGCCACTGTTTTTTCCTGCTTGCATCTACATCTTTTCTTTAGCTTTCCTAAATCAATATGCTTCCTGAAAAAGAAGAGGTCAGTGAGAGAAATGGTTTTCTCAAATTACATATTGCTCATATGTGGCTGTGTTTGTATGCATATTATAGTTGTTGCTTTGTCTGAATGACAGGTCTGAACCTAGACCGTTTTATTCAGCCTCTGATCTCCTATTTTGAGATCACAGTCTTTAGTAAAATGACTTTAAAACAGTTATGTATGTATAGACCTCAAAATCAGTTTGTGTTCCTTTCCAGTAATTCAGGTATCTAAAGACATTTTGTTCTGACAAGGATTCTGCTCTTTCCTCTTCTTTTGTTTTGCCTTTTTAGTAGAGGCTGGCCCTTTCTGGAAGACAAAAAAAACCTTACCAAAAATAACATTTAATTGTTTTACAAATAGTACATAGTGGGAGCAATAAATAAAGCTTACTCTGGCAATCCATAAATGCTGGAAGATGTTTAATAAAATCTATTTATGCAAGTACAGCTATCTAAAAGTGTTTCTCATGGTTAGTTCAGCTGTTCACGATAATAAAATACTTTGTGTTTTGCAGGAGATAATGTTTCTATTGAACAGCTGCAATGTCAGTGACAAATGCTCTTCTAGAATTAGGTGAAGATGGAGCATTGACCATCACGGATAGTAGGTCAGATCTGTAGCATGGAGAGAAGCTGTGCACAAAGGGAGTTTCTGGGGACTTGATTTAGCCATGTGGTTTTGCTGAGACCTGTGTTAACTGTCTGTTGTGATCGTACAGCTGTAGCAAATAACTGGACCAAGGATTCAACAGTGTCTGTGTATGGGAGCTGGACTACAGTTAATTTGGAATATTGGATTTCTGGCCTGGTGTTCAAGCCATGTTCAGATTTGGGACTGCTGTGCTCTCAACCATGGCTTCCATGAAGGCTCATAGGCTGTTGTGAATCCAACATGAGGTGAGGCTGGAATTGGCTTCTGCTTACCCCATACTTCCAAACAAGACAGAAGACAAAGTAAATAGCTGTCTTTTTCAACTCTTCTGTGCCACTCAGGGTTTTGAGTACTTGCTAGAACAATGAAGAGATGAGTGGTTATAGATCAAGGCTAATTTTTGATAATGTTTTAATATGAGCCTGCAATAGCTGGTGGCATGTCTCTGGCTAAATTCTGCCAGGTTCTCTTTCATGGAGCAGAAGCAGTGTATCAGAATTATTCAAGCTGGGAGGGACCTCAGGATATCTCTAAGCCAACGTCTTGCTCACAGCAGAGTCAACACTGAATTCAGATCAGGCAGCTCAAGGCTTTATTCAGTTAGGTCTGGAAACATCTAAGGAGATTTCCTCTAACAGCAGCTCTGGGCAACCTCTTCTGCTGCTTGGCTGTCCTCACAGGGAAGAGGTTATTCCATACATCCAGCTGGAAGCTCCTCTATTTCAACTTATTTCCATTCTCTCGTCTTCCTGCCATGCGTGTAAGTAGAGAGTGTGGCGATATCTTCTTGATAACCTCTTCGTATGTACTGGCAGGCTGCAATGAGGTTCCCAAAAGCTGGATCATGTCCAGTCTGAACAAGCTGAGTTCTCACAGCCTCTCCTCAAGTGCTTCAGCCCCCTTGTTGGCCCTTGGCTAGATTTGTTCAAGTTCATTAACATTTTTCATGTGCTGTGAGGCCCGAAACCAAACATATGCTTCCAGATGTGGTCTATAGAGTGCAGAATAAATAAATGGGAGTATTCACCTACCTTTATCTCCTGTTTGCATTCATGTTGGTTCAATCCAGGATGCTGTTAATCTTCATAGCTGCAGTTGTGCACTGCTGGCTCCTGTTTAGCTGGCTCTCCACCAGGACCTCCAGCCCCTTTTCAGCAGAGCTTTTGCCCAGTCAGTCAGTTCCCAGCATGCCCCGTTGCAGAGTTTAGTTCATCTCATCTGCCAGATGTCACATTTGTCCTTGTTGAATTTAATGATGTTGCTGTTGTCCTGCTCCTCCAGCCTGTTTATGTCCCTCTCAATGGCAGCCCTGTCCTTGAGTGTATCATTGAAATGGAGGCTGATAGAGATTATTAATAATGATAACCAAATTTAATCAAAGAAGGAACAAAAGATACCATAAGCTTTGTACGTTACCTTCTCCATTAAAATACAGCCGTTTTCAGGCACAGTACTACAGTACAGCAAGCAGCTGTGAATGGTAAATTGGAGGGAAACAAATATACCTCTGTTTTCTCTACTCAGAGAAGACACGTGGTTATGTTGAGGTACATAGATACTTATCCGTTGTCACATAGCTTCTGTGTTATCATTGGACATACTTTGCTATTGGCTTCTGTCAGTTACTGGTTTTATTTTCAACCATCAATTCATGTATGTAAAGTATACTGCTATGTAGGAGAAACTGAGTGCAGGTTCCTACATGACTCTTAATGGAACGAGCTGGAAGATAAGCCTATTTTTTAACTCCCAATGTGATAAGTATTTATGTGTATATGTGTCATCAAAGCTTTATTTAATGTCTGCTTTCCCTGTCTGAAATAGGAAATCACAAAATGTAATGAGAAATTCAGAAGAGTAGAAAGAATGAAAAAATCTTTGATGGACTACATAAAGCTTCCAGAGAAATGTCTCATGTTGGTACTAAATAATAAACTATACTGTCAGAAATACATGGCTTAATTACAAAGTACTGCAAAGTGTATTTTCAGGACACTTGTCTGGAATCGAAGATCTAAAAAGGTTTTATAGATAATGGGAAATATTTCTGGGAATGCCTCTTCTGAAGAGGAACCACTTGTGTCAATGGGAACCTAAGATTAAAAAAAAAGGCATTTAAGAAGTTCTCTTATGCGTGTAGCCTGGGCATTTATAAAGATTTCTAAGAAGCAAAGGCGTACTTAGGAGTAAATTAAAACCTTGTTATGGGTGAAGTATTGGAAGTATGGTTCAAGTATAGTATAAAGTAATTATGAAAAATAAGGAGTGCCAGGAAGATCAAAGTTTGTAATTGTCCTCAGTGTGTGCCTGAGTTACATCCAAGTTACTGATGTATATTTAAGTGAGAGAAAAGTGGTTAAGAGGCTTTTTGTTGGTGGTGTTATTTCTTTTGGAAGGGTTTTTTAAAATCTTTGATTATATGGATCTTTTTGCATAAAACCTCTTTCCTTCTCTCATATGGTCTATATTCCTTCTGTAATTTTTCTATGTCATATTTACCCCTTTTTGCAATACCTTCTGTGAAATTTGCAGGACTTGAATTCTCTTGTGTGGTGCACCTAGGGACTAGTTCTGTGTAGGGTCCAGAGGTGTGTTGTAGGATTTTCTTTGTGACCTCTTATAATGAATCTTTTTCTTTACTAATGAAGTTTCAGTAAAACTTTTGATTTCATTAGAAGTTCTCATTTTGACACCTTAGTGTAGCATTACTTGGTTGTTATGGCACGCTGCCTTGGTTAATTAGCTCTGAAATGGCTCGCTTGCCTCTTATTTTAGTTTGCCTGCTAATAGAAATACGACTGTAGAAACAAGCAAGTTAATGTCCCAGTGTTAAGCACTGCATGAGTTGCAAATGTTGCATAGTTGGCTATTGTTAATAAATAATAAGAAATGTTTTATTCAAATGGAAAGAGAATCTTCTGGTTTGGAGAATTTCCAGAGTAACAGAAAACTACTTTTATTAGAATTGCTCTCATGACTTTGTTGGTCTTTGGTGACCCTCTAGATTGTTCCTGGTAGGGTACCTATTTTCAAGATACTGTTTTTACCTTTGGTTAGAAGATGCAATATCCAGAAATTATTTTCAGAAAGTACTACATGAAATACCTTTTGCAGAATAAACTGAATTTGGTTAACTGAATTTAAGTATCATGTCAGGTTTAATTTGGTGAAGATTTGCCCAAATAAGTAAATAATGCCAGCTTTTTCTGAGACTTTTTATTTTCTGTTTTTTTGGGGGGAGATCACAAGAGGTATTCATGAACACATAGTGAAGAACTCAATTGAAAAAGTCAACTGATGGCAGAGGTTGGATACATAATCCAATTAAAATACCTAGTTTTTAAACCACAGGAAAAATACTGAAGTTGAACCTCACTGAAAAGAAAGTCTACCTGAGTGTCATTTGGAATTGGGTGATTGGATGCTTTATCACTATTGTGGTTCTGGCCATGTGAACTTTATATCAGATTAGGGACTATTTTTGAAATTACAGTAGTCACCTGGAGTTTGCCAGAGTAGTTGAAGAATTGGATACAGTATTTGTTCATGTGAAGGAGAATATGGCAGGATCTCAAAGCTTGGCTATGGCTTTTCGTGCCTGGATGCCTTTTTAAATTGTGTCAATTTTACAGGGCATCTTAAGCTTTTTCTGTGTGATTTATGTGGCAGAAGAAGGGGAAATGTTTGTGGGGATTTTTTCTGAAGAATGAAAGATGCTGAAAATGACATGTAGTTCCTGGTGCTATGAGTGGAAATAAAATATCAAGACAACTATAGCTTGTTAAGCCACTTAAAATGAATGAAGAGTTCGCCTCTTTAAATTTCAAATTTGAACAGGCTTAGCAAAACATAGTGCCAATTAATGAGTTGTTCATCATAGAAGAGACTGGATGTTAGTGCAAATAGAGTTGACATGTGGTGTAGTCAGATACAGCTAGGGCATTTTAAGATATACTGACCAGGTTAAATAATCTCAAAGTAAATTTAGAACGGAACATATACTAAAACCTTCCTGATTAAACTCCACTTCTAAATCACAACTTCTCAAGCCATTCCTTTCAGAGTTACTGACAAGTTGGCAAGGATAGGCTGTGCTACACTGTTTAAAATTTCACAGCTGTCAAGAAAATTTGCCTGAATTTGAGCAGGATTTCCTTCTGGAAATCAGACTAACAAGGAAGTAGCAAAAGTGGTTAAATGATGTTTCGTAATGGACTTGGCTGCACAGAAGGAATGTAACACGTAAAAGGTCATATCCTGTAAAGGAAGCTCTCATTTCTCACTTGCCAGTAGTTAACGAATTGTAACCAGATACAGCATGCAATGTGGTCGAACGTGGCATTTTAAGAGAATATTTTAGTGGATTAACTGAATTCTGTAGCGCTTACACAAAAACGTTTAGAAATCTTGGACTAGAATAGGAAGGCATGAAGACTTTTCATCTCTTTTGATTAGAAAGATAGTGCTGGTCTTGATTGTGCCGCATAGCTTGAGCATTAACATGGGCAAGTCAGACAGTTTTTTTCCTTCTTACAGAAAGTAAGGCCAGATGTAAGCGAATATTAGCATGACCTGGAAGACATTGATGGAAGACGCTATAGTAATTCGCGATATTTTCTGTGTTTCTAAGATAGTGAAAATCTCGTCTTCAACAGCAGTGCCACAGCGTTGTCACAATCAAGTGAATTTAGTCTACGTGCAACTGTTGCTTTTCTCTAGACCTGCTGTATAACAGAATTCTCTCCATAATGAGTGGAATTGCTTGGTGAAAAAGTATAGACTGAGACCCACTCCCCAAATCATCCTTTTTAGGACCCACTGAGAAGGTACAAGCGATAAGTATGTGGTGGTGGTCTCTGATGCTTTGTGTGAGAGGATGTCATGTTTTGCTGTCTTTCTCTTCTGAGTGTACAAAGCATACTGGTTTTAATCAGTATTATTTTAAGGAAAAAAAAGAAGAAAAAAAGAAAAATCTCAGTGTATTGCTTCAGAGGACAATATTTTGTTTGTTTTGACAAGGTAAATCTAGTGATTTTCCCTTCACTCCTTTGTCCCTCAAAAGTAAAGACGCTTCAGAAACCTGCTCATATATGAATAGAAAAATTCTCTTGAAAGTTGAGTTAGAAGTTAAATTAGTTAATTTAGAATTAAGTTAGAATGAAATTCATTCAGAATTGAATTTTAGAAGAGCAAATACTATACCGAAAGACACTTTCATATCCTGAATACATCAGCTGGATGCATTGAATACAAATTTACACAGAGCAGACAATAAACCTTTTGATTTTTTAACTCCTTGTTGCTCTTAATCTGTTTATTTACTCTTAGCTACTGGAGCAAAGATAGATTTATTCCCTCATGACACAGAAATATATTGGAACCCTGTGGTATTTAGTTCTGTATGTTTGTGCCACTGCATACAAGTGGCATAGACAACTGGAGAAAGTCAACCTGCTTGTCAGTTCCTCACAGTCTCTCAGAGCAAGCCAGATTGAATGCTGAAAATCTTCTATGGGAAGAAGACCCAGCCAAACCATTGTCTCTCAGGAAGGAACAGATGACTGGCTGCCCTGGCCTTTGTGAACACTAGCAGTTGCAAGGTTGATGCCTTTTCTGGATTGAGGATTTTAGGAGGCTGCTGGCTAGACTAGCTTTTTCTGAACTGAAGTCTACTTGTCTATAAAAAGAGTGGGTAAAATAAAGGGGTAATAAACCAATCATCAACAGTCTCCATGGATTATGAAGGAAAAATATGCCTCTGGATTAAAAACAGGTTTTATGTTTTTCTGAGAGTGCTTCTGTTGTCAATATTTCTGTAGTTTTTATACATTTTTTTCTGTTACCATTGTTTTTTCCCTTTTTGGCTCTTGTGAGAAGATTGATTCACAAATTATTTAAAATTGAGTAGGATTTTGCAGACCAGAACCGAAGCGAGCTATCTAGGCCATACTTTTGAGAGCATGATCTTGAGTACACTCAGTGGAACAATTTTGCTAATCAATATCATAAAGGGAGAATAAAGTACAGGTACACTTCTGAATGAGACCCTCAGAATAGTCTTTCTAAAATAACCATATATGAAAAGAGAAATATATCGAGCAGTTTGAGTGTGTGCGTTCCCTTGGGTCACTTTATGCTCTCCATCTCAGTGAAACTTAAAATAACATCATGCTCTGTTGCAAAACCAGAAATGGACTCCTTCCCCTTTTAAACAGAGAATAAAAGTAAAAGTTGGAATCTGATGCTTCTTACTTTCTGCTGGCCCGATCAATTGCTGTTTGCAGTGTGCCAGGAAGACAGCTGATCATCCCCCAATCGACTCAGATCACTACTATGACCAGCACATAAAGCTACTTCCTGTCAGAGATCAGTTGCTCACATCTCTCAAAACTTGAGCTGTCGGTCTCCAGGCTTGCCTCTACCTCAGTGACACTCCGATCGCATTTTGCAGTTTTCACTGTGAGAGTAACAGCTGAAGACCAGTTATTACTTAGAAAATTTGCAGTGCAGAAGAGAGAAAGCAGCTTTGCAAAGGAGCGGGTGTCATGTTGGAGCTCACCATACTGGTTTCTGAGTGTTAATTCTGATTTGCAGGAATAACATCTTGATGTTGCATTTTATGGGTAGAGGCTGAGTGTAAGACCAAAATCCCTAAGACAGCAGGGCTTTTTCTGAACCTCCCATTCTGTTAGAATTGAAATTTAGGCATTATGTTAGTTTATTACCTAGTGTAGATAAAGTACTAGTGAAACTAGAAGCTGCTGTGCTAGAGAACCAATAAAGGCTAAGGTGCAGTGGAGTACCAACTGGCATCAGTGTGTCATGATCCTTTTTGTAACAGTTTAAATACAGAGGGTACAGAATAGCAGAGACGAGAAGACCTAAGTGGGCTGAAGAAAGGCAAACAGGGGCTACTATTCCTTTGCAGTATCTCACTGTAGAATGAAATGCCTTTGCTGTTCAAAGTCCAGGAAAAGTTTCCCCAAGAAGAGAAAGGCGGATATGTGCCTATTTTAGAAATGGGCTAATTGCATACATAGAGCACTGCATCTATTAAACACTAACAGAATAAACTTAACGATTACCTCATGTGTGTAACTTATTATCAAAATTAAGTATGTTAAAATGCAAACAGGGCTCCTCAGTGAGTATTACTGTATCACAGGGGTATAGCAGTCTTTGGATTCTACAGAAATAACAGTAGAATAGAATAGAATAGAATAGGATAGTTCATTTGGAAAGGACCTATATCAAGCACCTAGTCCAACTGTCTGACCACTCCGGGGCTGACCAAAAGTTAAATCAAACTATTTAAGGCCATTGTTTAAGTGCCTGACAGGCTTGGGGCATCAACCACCTCTCTAGGAAGTCTGTTCCAGTGTTTGACCACCCTCTCAGTAAAGAAATGTTTCCTAATGTCAAGTTCGAACCTCCCCTGGCGCAGCTTTGAACTGTTCCCACATGTCCTGTCACTGGATACCAGGGAGAAGAGATCAGCACCTCCCTCTGCAATTCCCCTCCTCAGGAAGCTGTAGAGAGCAATAAGGTCACCGTGCAGCCTCCTTTTCTCCAAACTAGACAAACCCAGCGTCCTTTGCTGCTCCTCACAGGACCAGTTTTGTTGCCCTCCTCTGAATGCATCTAAGGACCTTCACATCCTTCTTAAATTGTGGGGCCTAGAATTGGCCTTATGTTGAGTGTGTGCACTTCTGGGCAACAAAACTGGAATTTATGTTTGTGCCTGGCGTTACTCCATCCCAGATGCAGAGTCCAGCATTTGTTCTTGTTAAACTTCATGTCATTGATCGCCCAATGCTCTAACTTACCTAGATCCCTCTGCAAGGCATCTTGACCCTCAAGAGAGTTAACAACATCTCCTAGTTTGGTACAATCAGCAAACTTGCAAATGGTGTATTCAACTCCTGCATCTAGATGATTGATGAATATATTGAACAGAATTCCCGAAGAGAAGAATTGGAGAGCTAGCTCCTTCAGTACCCTGGGATGAATCGAATCAAGCCCCACGGACTTCTGAACATTCAGCTGATACAGCTAGTCCCTTACAATTTCTGTGTCCACGAATGGAAAGTTACTGTTCCCATGCTCATGGTCCTCCAACTCAGGGGATGGGCAGCCCAAGGTATCGGTATTACTAAAGACAGAAGGAAAAAAGCACTGAATGCTTTTTCTTCATCCCTATTAGTCAGGTGATCATCTTCAACCAGTGGTCTGATATTTTCTTCAGACCTCCCCTTGCTATTAACATACTTAAAAAAGCCTTTCTTGTTTTCTGACAGAACACTGCCAGTTTCAACACTACTTGAGCTTTGGCCTTTTGTGTTTCTTCCTGCATATACAAACCACAGGCCTGTAATCTTCCCACAAAGCCTCACCTTGCTCCCAGAGATCGTACAATTTCTTTTCTTCTTGAGCTCCATGCTGGTCTTCTGCCCCACTTGCTTGACTTATGACACAGTGGAATTGCCTGCTCCTGTGCTTCTAAAAGCACTCCTGGAATCCTAAGCCCTCAAAAGCACATTCCCAGGGTATTCTGCTAAGTAGCTCTCTGAATAGCTTGAAGTTTGTTCTCTTGGAGTCCAGGGTAGCAATTCTGCTGTCCTTTTTCTCATTACACTGAAAATTTTAAATTCAACCATTTCATGATCACCATGGCCAAGACAGACACTTACCATCACATCCCTTGCGAGTCTTTCTCTATTCACAAATAGCAAGTCTAGGAGGGCACCTTCTAGTTGGCTCACTGAATACTTGTGACAAGAAGTTATCTCCCACAAAGTTCAAGAACTTCCAAGACCTGCTTGTCACAGCAGTATGATATTCCCAGTTGATGTCTGGGAAGTTGAAGTCTCCCATAAGGGCATGGGCTGTCGATCCAGAAATTTCTCCAAATTGCCTATGGAATAACTCATCAGTGCTTACATCTTGGCTGGGCGATTGGTAGCAGACACCCACTACATCATCTCCTATGTTTTCCAGCCCCCTCCTAATCCTCACCCAGAGGGTCTCAACCACATCACCGCTAACTGTAAGGTCTGTACAGTCAAACCTCTCCCTTACAGTGCAACACCTCCACCCTGCCTGCCCTGCCCATCCCTCCTGAATAGCCTGTAGCCCTCCACCCTGCACTCCAATCATGGAGCTCATTCCACCAAGTCTCACTAATACCAATGGTATCATAGTTCTGGGAACTAACCAATGCTTCCAGTTCATCCTGTTTTTTTCTCACACTGCGTGCGTTGGTGTACAGGCATTTCAGATATGTCCCTGAGCCCTTCGTGCTCTCAGGAGCAGCGTAAATGTTCCCACTGACATTGCCACCCTCAGGCAATGCCATGCCAATCCTTGGCTTACCTGCAGCATTCCTGTTGGTATCTCCTTCCCTCATCAATTCTAGTGTAAAGTGCTCTTGATCAGTCCAGCTAGCTTACATCCACAGATGTGTTTTCTCCATCAGGACAGGTGGATCTCATCAGGCCCCAGCATACCTTGTGCCTCAAAGACTCTTCCATGGTTTAAAAAAAACAAAAGTTTTGGTGGAGGCACCCATTCTGGAGCCAGGTATTAATACTGTAGGCTCGCCCATTTCTTCCAGTCTCTCCTGTTTCTTCCAAAGTCTCTCCCTATTACTGGGAGGATGGAGGAAGACAATGCTTGTGCTCCTGAACTTTTTAGCATTCTTCCTTGGGCCCTGAAATCTCTTTTGATCTACTTTTGACTTTTTGTTGTGACATCATTAGTACCCATAGTCTTCTCTGGTTTCAGCTGGGACCTTTTTTTATCTTAAAGACTATTTTGGCTAAACATTTTGTCTTAAAATTAAAGACTATGTCAAACAGAACACTTATCTCGTGATACCCTTCAAATATATGCTCAGTTGCAGAGCTACTTATCTGTGGAGTGTGATGACAGTGGTGCTGTTGTGTTTATAGCTTAAGTTTGCTACTTTTACTCTTTCTTTGGTTCCATGCATATGCAGAAAACCTTCGCATAAAGAAATGGCAGTGAGAATTGATCAAAAGCAGCAATTATTGTGGGTTCAGCTAATATTGAGGTTGAAGTTTAATAGTTCATGAATGTTGCATTGGATTACTCACGTATTTTGGGCTCTTGATCCTGCTGTAATACAAGAATTGCTGGCTGTGTATGATTATGTGTTACCTCTTGTTATATACGTGTGTGTGCATGCACGCATGCATGCTTATTCGCTCGTGTTACAACGCCAAAAGCTGAAGAAATGCCTGCTTTAGATATTGCTGTCCGAACTCTGACAATTTAACAAACAGACCACCTTCTTAAACTGAACAGAGAACAGATGCTCTCACAGATGAAAAATTAAGTAATTTTAAAAGTTTGTCAGATGTGCTGCCAAGTCCTCCATTTTTCATAGATTCATTTTAAATGGAGATTGGGAGCTAGGACAACAAGCTGTTTTTGTGAACAAAAAACCCCAAGCAACATTTAAGCAGAAATCTGATGGTTAATACTTGCTACTGGTTTCAAAATATTTACTGTAGAAAATCATTGACAGTATGTCTTCTCTACTTCCACTTGCATAATATCTTTCTCCTCCTGATGCTTTAAACTTTGAAAGTACCTGAACAAAAGTGAGGAATAATAATAATAATATTATTATTACGTCCCTGGAGACGTTCAAGGCCAGGTTGTACGAGGCCCTGAGCAACTTGATCTAGTTGGAGATATCCCTGTTCCTTGCAGGGGCGTTGGACTAGATGCCCTTTGAAGGTCCCTTCCAGCCCTAACCATTCCATGATTCTATGATATAATAATACTGTGTTGTGTATTTCACTTTACTGGTGATTTGCATGCTAGTCTGTCTTTGGAATCATTAGGTATTTTGTATTCCAAATGGATATTATTTGGAATTGCTTATGTGTAAGGCTAAGGTAAGCCTCATTGAAGGAGGGCTTGCTACACATTCAAAAGGTTTTAAACGTACCTGGCACAATGATTGAGGATTGTTCAGTGTTCAAAAGAATCTTTCTGCTATTGTTGTGATGTTTTTTCTTCAGATGATTTCCCTGGTAGTTGCAAAATGGAAATACATGAGTAGATTTCTCAAAGCTTGCACAGTTACTGATTTGTTCCCCTTCATGTAGTTGTGTTGTACATGCATATGGTTGTGTGCATAGCGTCAGTCACTGAAAACGACCTTAGTAATAGTCGCAGTAGTTAAAAAAAAAACAAAAACAAAAAACAACAAAACTTCTCTCTCCTAAATTGACCCAAATTCACATAACTGCTATTTCACAAAATATTTCAGTGATGGAATAGGGGTGGCAAGGTTACTCTGATGGGTATTGCCCTCTGTTTAAGTATTCACAGGGAGTACCATGCTCCTGAATACTCTGGGAAATTTTGAAGTGATTTATTTGGCTTTGGTAAGGGAAAGATCATGCAGCTTGGTTACACTTTAATTCTGTTCAGTTGTGTGTTCAAATGTATCATCATTTGTCTGCTGATATCTCAGTGCACAGGTGTGACCGATACCCCCTGCTCCCGGCCCCTGGTAACAAGGTCAGCATAACTAACGCCATTTATAAGGCAAAGTCATTCTCAGTGACTGAGGCAGTCACGCGCTCGTTCCCTCGCCCTCGTTATCTGGCCCTGAAGGTCCTGTGCACCCAGTAGGCAAACCAGAGAGACTTCTTTAGCCTCAAGGCTCCTGGGGGCCGGGTCGATCAATCCCTCCCTTGCTGGCCATGAGGGTCCCAGGCACCTGGCCAGCCCAGTGGTGTGATGGTCCCAACACAGAAGAGGGAAGTGTAACAGCACCCAGAGCACCGTCTATAAAATCAAACAGTTGCCAGTCCTCAGTGGGGAACCTGGACCAGAGCTGCTGCTGGACAGTGAGACCTGCTGGCCAGGGACACCTCCACTGTCCTCTGCGTCTGAGTGATTCATATTATTCTATATGATTTTCAAGTCTAGATTATGATTGTAATATTTATACAGCAAATCATGTATTAAGATCTGACCTGATCTGCAGAGGGTCCAAGTGATTAGAAATTATAAGGTAATTTGTATTATAAATTCTGTGTTACTTAGGTGACTAGAAATTATAATTTAAGTTGTATTAAAAATTCTGTATTATGCTACTTGTAGATTGTACTATGCTGATTCTGCTTGTAGAAATCCTGTGACATTCTTGTCACAAATTCTCTGCTATACTAACCATAATATTCTGTTACCATTTAGTGTTGTCATCATTCTGCCAAGGATCCCTAAAAGAACCTGGTTGTCCCGTCAGTGTTGGACAACAACAGATAGTAATACTTCATACACAAAATGCTTTTGAATTGATAGTTATATTAAGGTTCATGAAAAACTGTGTCTATGATCTTGTGTTATCACATGAGACCATCACCAAAAATCTCTGCGCTAGCTTTGTTTGTCCCTTGACCTTTACAGACTGTTGTTATGGACAAGTATATCCTTCTTTTGAAACAGACTTCATTCTTTTTCTGCTTGAAAACCTTCATTGCCAACAGAGGGTTCTACCAGTATGTCTGGTTCAATCCTTCTCCTTGTTTTGAATGTTTCCAAATAAAAGTTGGTAGCATATTGTCTTCTTTGAGTCTTTTTGAGGCACTGCCCATTGCTTTATTTTGGGAAGAGATGCACAGAGAGAAATGGGTAAGTAGATAAATGGAAACAAAGATACTCACACTTCTGATGTCTAATGCTGCTGGGCAGATTAAAGATTCCTTCTGCTTCTGTTCTCACTTGAGAGCTGTTGTTTAGTGTTAGTGGATCGCTGCTGCTGTCACATTGTGGAAACTCTTTTAATGACACTGTTCCTGAGATGTTTAAACTTCTGCTGATATGCTGCTACGCACATGAAGAAAGTTTGACTTTTTTATTTTTTGGGTAGACATAACTCATTTAGGTCTTGTATGTTTAATAGCGTAGAGATTTAGCTTTCAGTTAACCCACTTTGGGCTGAATTTGGGCTTGGGCGTAAACCATGGGGATTCACAATACAGTTACATAGCTTAACTGACCATGCTAATCAAGTTTCACATTTCAGCTGCAATCCTTTCTTCCAGGAGTACTTCTAACAGTAATAATCTCATCAGGGCATGATATAAACGGAGAACAACGAAACTGTTCCTGATAGCAGCATTAGTAGTTCTGGGGGCCTGGTTCATTAACTGGGAGTGAAGGGCATTCTGCTCTTATTCACTAGTCTTCATAACTAGTGTGTTTGTGCTGCTGAGCTGCTCCGGACAAAGCCCTGTCCAGGGTTTGTCCTTTACCTCCCTATATTAGATTCTCCCTCTCAGCCCTGCTTTGTTTGGCAGTGGAAAGAAAACAGTACTGTTCTTAGCATATCAGTGAGTAATTTCCTTCTGTAGGCACAAGCCTACCTCTTCTGCGTGGTTTCATCTGATACCCTTACCAAAGTTGTTGCTGAGACTGCAACTGGATGGAAAAACCTCTGCTGCTCATCTCTCCTCTCTTATTTTCTACACTCTCTCAAATGCAGATTGTTTAAAACCAAGCTCTCCTTTCTGCCTTCACACACTGTGTTCTTGGCTGATTTGATGTATGAAATCTGTATGATAATGTGATCCCAGCTTCAAGGATTTTAAACTCCTTAGAAACCCAAATCTTGTCTTATATGATTTGCAGTCTCTGTTAACCACTCTGTATTCCATTCTCCCAAAGGAAAATCATCCTTTTTTCCCCATTCCGTTAGTGTTTACTACTAAACTTATGTGCTGATAGCTACCTAAATCCTAAAGATACCTTGGTAAAACCTCAGTGCATATGTTTAAAGTGCACTCCTTGCTGATTGATCATTGATCTCATCATCTGCTTCTTCTGATGTACTGTACTGGACTTGTACTTCCAGTCCTCAGCTTCAATTTCCTAAAGAACGTCTCTCCATTTGTTTTCATCTCCCCTTCCTCTTACTCTTTGTGCTATTCCAGATTCTTTTCCTTCTCAGCCAGTGTCCCCCTGGAGTTTGTTGATGTTAGTGAAAACAAGGAGCACTGAATTTGAGGGGAAGTGAGGTAAAAGAAATTGTTCTTGCCCACTCAGGCAGCAGCCAAACAAGTTGGCATACAGGCCAGATGGTTTGGCGAGGGTGAGGAGGTGGAAGGCTCTGGGCAGAAAGCAGGAGGAGGGCTGGTGCTTTCCTGTCCCGAGGGGAGAGTTTCTGTTTCGCTAGTGGCTGCTCTGCTTCTGGAGGCTTATGCTCTTCTGCCTGCAAGGCACTGTGTCCTGTCTGGGCTGAATCAATTGCCTGCACACACTGTGAGGGTCTGGAAGCAAACTCGTGGCAGTGAGACCAAGCGGCCCCACGTTGAAATGGAAAATCTTTAAAAGGAAAACAAGTTTTGGGAGTTATAAAATCTAAATTGATAAATAAGAAGATAATTTCTTCAGCTATATGTAAGAGCTAAGCCCATACCATATCAGATCAGAAGTCCAACTGCCCCATGGTCTGGTTTCAGATAGTGGCTGAGAACTGGTGCTTGTTCAAAAGTAAGACAGCAAGGTACTGCTGTGTCCCACCAACTCTACTCAGCAGGGGACCTTCTGATCTAAAGCTGATCTAAAGCTGGGGGTTTGCTGTTCTGCTTAATAAAAAGACTTTTCTTGCGTTAATGGAAATTTAAGTTCTTTGAATCCATGTAGACTGAAAATACCAACAGCGTTTCAGGATAGTGGTTGCAAAGCCTGGTAGTATATTGTGTGAAGGTACTTTTTTGTTTGTATTGAACATGGCATCTGATCGTTTCCCATGTCACAATTTTATTTTTGTATTATGAGACAATAAAGAGTCATTTCTTGATTTTCTTTTCCTTAGCAGTCAGGATTTCCTTAACAGTTAGCTCTTTTATAGTCTAATGACTTTTTTGTTGCAGCCTTGGATTGTCCTTGCCATTCATCTTTGTTTTATTTTTAGCTCACTAATGTCTTTGCATACCTGAGTTAGTTATCATTTAATAGCATCACTCTCAGATTAGCACATTGTTTTCTGTGTTTGTTCAATCCTTTTCCCAGAATAATTTTTAAAACATATTTTCTTAACATTTCCTCCTTATTTTATTTTACAGTTACAGGTGTTTTTTCTCATCTTAGCATATGATTGGTTTGCATTAATTTTGCATTCTTGTACTGGGCCTGACTGGGATGGAGTTAACTTTCTTCAGAGCAGCTCGTATGGTTCTGTGTTTCAGATTTTTAACCAAAGCAGTGCAGATAACACACTAATGTTTTAGCTGTTGCTGAACAGTGCTTGCACAGGGTCAGGGTTTTTTTCTGTTTCTCACTCTGCTTGCCCCCAGTGAATAGTTTGGGGGAGTGCACAAGAAGTTGAGAGAGGACACACCAGGCAGGTGACCTGAACTAACCAAAGAGATATTCCTTTGAGGGGATTAGCCATCTTCTGCTCGAGAACTGACTGGGCATTGGTCTACCTACGGGAGGTGGTGAGAAAATGCCTTTGCATATCTTGTTTAGTTTTGTTTTCTTTCCCTCTTCTTCCACTTCTCCTTCAAATCATTCTGTGATTTTCTTTTTAAAGGGTTCATGTTATGACGAAATGTTACCTCGGATGCTTATTAATCTAAAGAGCTGCTTTTACCTCTAATAAAGGTTTTTTAAGACACTGCTAGGAATGTTGTGAGAACTGCCTAGCAATGAAAGAAAAGAGCTATAGGGGTTAATTCTGCCAAAGAGCTTTAGAAAAATCATTTACTTTCCAAACCCAAGTTGTAAGATTGTTCAGATGAAGGATAGTGATAGGAGGGGGACATGATTCTGTAAATACTTGTTTATTAAAATATTCTGAGGTAAGATTAATATGACTGCTGATTGCAGGAGACGTGTTCAGGAGCCAGGGTGCGTCTAAGTGCATGTGCAGACAAATCTGTTTTACATGGATGAAAGTACTGAAATAATTCTCGGAAAAGTTTTGAGACAACATAAGAGGAAAATCAGTGGGGAGATCTCTCTGTTACAGTAATTGTACTCTTGCAAGGGTCTAAAAGGGAATAATTTTGTGACATCAGTGAGAAATTTGCTCTAAAATGGGTCTATTTATAATGGGAAAATATTTTTGCAATAATAGTTTTGGGTGACAAATTAATGGCTTTGATTTAGGCTTAAATTTAGACTAGAATCCATTACCATCGTGATGCTTATACAACAGAAGTATAACTGATCTGCAAAAGTCAGGATCTCACTTTTCAGTAACTGTAGTAAATAAGGAGTGTAAGAATCACACCTGATACTGAAAAATGCAAGTGTAAAATTTACTTAATTACTATTTTATTATCTCACACCTGAGTATACTATGTGATCTGCTCTTAATATATCTGGACATAGTGTATGTGAACTTTTGGGGAGAAAGTCAAAAGTGTTCTTGAAAGAGGTTATCTTGAGCTCTCAGTCATGCTCTCAGGTAGAGTGAGTTTTTACAGCTGACACTGTCCAGCTGCTGTTACTGCCTTTCTGAGGCTGCCATTGTCTCAAAGAGGTCTGGCTCAGCTGGACGTTAACTGGGCATCTCAGCCACATTGTTTGCACTGTTATGCAGTGATGCGGCCAGAAGCAGGGAATGATTTGTAGTTGGTGGCGATGGCTGAGCGCTGCAGTGGCTCAGGCAGAGGTATGTATTCTGGAGGCAATCAGGGAGGTCGGCTAGGGAGGAAGAACTGAACTGCTTCAGCTGCACCGTCTAACTCTTCCTGGCAGCGTGAGTCAGAGCCACTGGCCATGGCTCCTGCCCTCCTTTCACAGTACGGAAAGGATACAGCTGCAGGTTTTGTTACAAGAAGAAATGTTTTTGTATTTTGTTATGAATTCCTCATGCAGAGAAGAAGAGGTTGTTTTCACAACAGCTGAGCTAAACCCCTACAATCATCCGCTATAATCCACTTTACCGGGTTTATCCAGTGATAAATAAAAACTTGAGTGCGAGAGTTGTTATATGCCAAGTTTTCCGAACATCAAAACACATCTTTTTTGTGGTTAAGGTGATGATACTGACATCCACACAACCTTGCTTTTTCAATCATGCATGTATTTGAAACTGTTTCCCCATGTGAAATGTGGAAAACGGTGTGATATCATGGAAGTATGGAGTCAGTACAACTTAATAGAATTAAAAAAATGAGAAGCTAGAAGAATACTTGGATAACTTTTTACAGCTAAATCAGTGACCTGATTCCAGCATTCTGCTGGAAACTTCTCCCTCAAGCCATATTGCCTATTGGCCCAGAAAACCACATCTCTGTTTGCTGAAGGATTACGTGCTCTCTTGCTCTCTTGTCTCTGTATTTTTATATAAAAACTAAAAGCATGAAAACAGTACTCCTGCATAGAGTGTCTTAAGCTGACAGTGTTTTCCCCTAAAGGATTACTGTATTTAAGAAAGAACAAACACAGCAGTTGTCTTTACTTTATACACGCATAATTATTATACACTTGAGTTGACCATGTCTCTGGTAAATGCTGAAAATGTTCTTCAAAAAGTTATGGTGGCCTGAGTCTGATGTTGAACAGGGATTAGGCAGAAATGTCTCTAGGATGCAGAGACTTGATATACTGTGGCCCTCAGTGTGGTGGGTGTCAGGTTGGAGGCTGCCAAAAAACATGCCTACATATCAGTAAAATCAAAAAGCCCTTGTATTTTGTTAAGGATTTTATCATTGCACTTTTGTATCAGTTTTAAACATCTAAGCCATATCTGTAACTCAAAAAGAAAACCTGGAATATAAAAAGCAGATGGTGGTTTTGTTCCATATTTTTCAGAAATACCTCTGCTTTTAGAACTTGACCAGTGGTTTTGTTAGTGATAAATGAAGCAGAATTGGGATATAGTAGCTAATTTATTAGTTCATGTAGTAATAGAAACAAAAAATCAGAAAAAAAACTTCTTTTTAATGGTATAGTTAAGCTGTTTTTACCTGAGGAGGCAGAAGGAGAAGGTGCACAGAGTTGAAAGGTGCAGTTGCAGCACTGTGGGTTTTCTAACTCTAATAACACTTCAGTTGTTTCACCTCCACATTCCAAGCAATTTGTAGGGCTGCAGCTCTTCCAAACAGTTTTTATTGGGTGAAATGACTAGGCAGATAGGTACAGTACACAAAAGCTTTCTGTCTGATGCTTGATCTACTGTTTACTACTGCACTTGAAAGGCCGGGAGAGATGGTTAACTTGAAGATAGATTTCTGAGGTAGACCACTTTGGTTATCTTCTTTTGTTTTGACTCTTAATAAATATTGATGGAGTGAATCCTGAGCAGAGAACATGTGTAGGTTGCAGTCAGAAGGCAAATGTTTTTCTGGGAGAGTTTTCTCAGTATTTGAATGCCTGCAGGTATGACAAATGTATTACTTTTTTTTTTTTTTTTTTAAAAAAAAGCAAGCTTTTAAAATCTTGTAGATTTCTAAAATGTAACCATTATATTAATTAAATGGAAAATCCTGTGTTCTAAAGAAAGCAAGAGTTTAAAAGTCAAATTTAAATATATTTCTCTCTGTATATGGGCTCAGGCTGTCAAACAAATGGGTTGAAATAATAATATAAGAGATTAGATACATACAAAACCTAATTTAATAAAGAATATGAAAACTCGAAATAATTTTTCCTTGTCAATCTAATTGGTTTTGTCTCTGTGACAAAAAAAATGTCTTTATACTTGCAAAACACGCTTGCAACATCAGTCTTACTAAAATGTTGGTATTGAAAGGGTAGGTGTCTGCTAGCGTATCTGAATAATTTATTTGACAATGCCAAAAACAATTAGAAGTTGAATAAATGTTTTGCTTGGGTTGTTTCATTTAGGTGTTACAGCTGTGGGATACCTTGCTTGTGGAAGCCCGCTGAAGTCTTGCAAGAGAACTGCCTTGGGTCATCCCCAGGTGTTCATCCCAAGGCGGGGTTCAAGTCCTTGATCTACAACAGTGCATTTGGCTTTATCTGCTGTCTGGCGAGCTGCTGGCCCAACAGTTCCAGCTGTTGGTGCCATGGCCTGGGTGTCGCATCCAGCGCCTGCGCTCCATGAGGTGCTAGACAAGACAATTGCTCTGCTGGAGGGTGAGCTAATTTGGCAGCTTTGTGCAAGTTAGCGAGGGACTGCTCCGTCAGCACAACCGCGGGGTGCTGACGTGGGGCAGTCGTCTCTGGATCCAGGAGAAGACAACCCTCCGTCTTCTGGGAAGCGTGTTTGGGAGGTGCAGATCTGCCTGATGCAGCATGCTTCAAATTAGCATTGTAGGGAACGTTTCAAAACGGATCTGGCAAAACCAGTGTTGGTGAGTTACCATATCAAACTTGTCACAGAGGCAGGTAATTGCTAGGTGGGGTTGTACAGCCTGCGTTATGCAGGAGGTCGGATTAGATCATCACTGTTTCTTCTGGTTTTAAATTCTGTGACTCTAATGCAACCAGTTGTTCCATGCGATCACTGTCCATACTTGTTTATCACCGACACACCCAAATTGGCTTGCATCCGTCCATATGTGGCTCACGCTGTAAAAGAACTGTCTGTTTTCCAGGGCATAAAGAGCTTTCCCATAGCTCAATGTGGTAAGCAAAATGGAACTTTAAAAATTATATACTTGTGTGACTTGAAGTTAATTCAGGGGAGAGAGGGGAATTGAAAATTACGGCATTTTGAATTAGAAATTCAGGTATTCTTGACTAACTGAAGCTAAATCGGTAGAACCTGTTTTAAACTGAAGCAGCGCTTTCACTCAGGTTTCTAAACAGGAATAATAAAAACACACAACGCAGAAATGTGTGTTACACAGAATCATGTTTTTATTATGTATTGTGTATGTTATTATGATATATTATTTCTGTTATAACATCTAATGTGTTGTTATTATATATTTTTATGTTCTTAATACAGAATTAAGGACAAAGTAGATGGGTCAGCTTGCAGTAAAGTGCTCTTGCTTGGAAGCTTTTTGTATAATGTTGGCTGCGTTCAGAGGAACATTTAGTCTGCTTCCATATTTGGGATTTCAGAGTACAGGTCAGGATTGGTCAAAAGATTGGTTCAATCAGGTGTATTTGGTATTCTTGAAAATAATGCCTTTTTGCAGTTCAGATGTGGGTGAGCCGCCCTATGCTTGTTCTGGTAAATCTTCATCTATCCTTTTATTTTTACAAGTGCCGGTTACAGGCATGACTTTACCTATGCATGCAATTTTAGGCCAAATCTGAAGGCCTGAGTAGCAAAAGTTTAACCCTGTTTGCATGAGAATTACTGAGAGAGAGATAAAAGGCTAGGTTTTCAGACAGAGTTTGTATGCATAAAATATGTAAAAGCTGTTACATAAACATACATATATAAAAGTATAAAAGAAGAGTCTAATTGTTGAAAAAGTTTTTTTTTTTAGCTTACATAAGTATGAGTTAATTTTTAGTTCTGCATATTGAAATCAGTTGTTCATATTGAACTGGTTAATGTTACTGCAGTGCTGTCTGCCATGTTTGCAAGATAGAAAGGTCTCCTCTCTCTGAGTTCATTGCTTCCTGGAAATAATTGTTTTTTGAAGAAGGGAAGGGAAGACATGATTTTCAAAGAAGGACAAGACTGGGATGCATGTCAGAGCACTGCTCCCGTTTTGATAAGGTTTCAATCAGCACCACTCTATGCACTTATTGCCCTGCCCCAATTTATCTATAAGAATACTTTGCTTTATTTGGAGTAATTCAAATGGTAGAGTTGCTCTGGGTAGAGTGATTGTCATGTAACATTAATTAGTTTGCGGATAACTGCAGATTTCCCTCCTTTCTTTGCAGAGTCTGGGATAGGATGATGAGTCTGTAGAGTGTTTTCCTCAGTCAAATACTGCATTTGCTGTTATCTTTGATATGTTCCAAACATTTTTTAAATGTCTTTCCGACAGATGGTCTGCATAGCTCTTTTCCGGAATCAGCTATGCCCATTAAAAGAGGGAACATAAATAGGTCAGATGAAGCTCCTAACTGTTCTAATGTAACTCAGGAGCACTGGGCATAACACAGGCTTTTGATACAACAGCACATCTTTCTGATTATTGTCTGAGGAATACGTTGCAACCTATCCAAAGGAAATTTGTGTATAGAGCTGTTGCTTTTATTGTATTTTTCTCTGACACCTCTTAATGATTTTGTTAATACAGTTTGGCTGGATATTTGGTGTGGTTTGGCTGGATATTGATTTAGTTTCTCTGAAACAAAAATAGAGATTTAAAAAGTAATGATTAAAAAAATATTTTAAGAATGCAGTTTGCCTTTAGAAGAATGGGAAGGTTTAAAGGCTGAAAGTAAAAAAGATTTGCTACAGAGGCTATTTATGAGCTTACCATTTTTGCAAGGTGCCCAGGGATTACTATGGTATTACTATTTTACTCGATTGTTAGCTGTAAACAGATATATTTTGGGTAAGTAGGGAGGTGGTTATAGCTACTTACAGCTTTTAGAATTATCATTACTGGTTGGCAGGATGCCTGTCTGTGTCTAGAGTCAAATATTTTTCAAATGTGAGTGCTTCAGAGGCTGGTCTGCCATAACACACACGCTTGTGTGCTCTTTGGCTTTGGCTGTTTCATTGTATTATAAATGTGAAGTTTTTACCATTTTCCTTCAGAAGTTCCTTCTCATAGTGTGAGAATTGGTTGTTCCTAATGGTACAAAACATTGTCAGAAGCACCTACCCCTGGTCTGATTCTTTCAAAACAGTTTTATTAAAGTGCTTTGATGATGTCAACGTGCTGGTCAGAATCTTGTGTGTTTGAGGATACATTTAAATGAGGATATAGAATCATAGAATCATAGAATGGTTAGGGTTGGAAGGGACCTTAAAGATCATCTAGTTCCAACCCCCCTGCTATGGGCAGGGAAACCCTCCACTACACCAGGTTGCTCAAAGCCTCATCCAACCTGGCCTTGAACACCTCCAGGGATGGGGCATCCACAACTTCTCTGGGCAACCTGTTCCACTGCCTCACCACCCTCAGAGTGAAGCATTTCTTCCTTATATCTAATCTAAATCTACTCTCTTTCAGTTTAAATCCATTGCCCCTTGTCCTACCACTACATGCCCTTGTAAAAAGTCCCTCCCCAGCTTTCCTGTAGGCTCCCTTTAAGTACTGGAAAGCTGCTATAAGATCACCCCGGAGCCTTCTCTTCTCCAGGCTGAACAGCCCCAACTCTCTCAGCCTGTCTTCATAGCAGAGGTGCTTCAGCCCTCGGATCATCTTTGTGGCCCTCCTCTGGACCCACTTCAGCAGCTCCACGTCCTTCTTGTGTTGGGGACTCCAGAGCTGAATGCAATATTCCAGGTGGAGTCAGAGAGAGTTTTTCACTTTAGTTACTAGGAAGCAGTTTAAGCAACTTTAGCTGATTTCAGTTGGTTTGTTTATTTATAGCACGAGAGGGGGGAAAAAAACAAACAAACAAAACAACCCAGAATGAAATTTTTAAGCATGCAAGTGTCTGAAACAAATCCTGAGAAGTTGCTCATCATCTAAACCACCTTTTAAAATATTGCAGTTTGATGATGAACCCAGAGTAGCTCCTCAGGGTTGCAGAGGCATGCCAGTACCAGTTATGAGGAAGGGAACTGGAAGCATAACTTGGCTTGCATCACAAATGCACAACTCAATGGTGGTATGGCGCTTGGGGCAGGGGCAGAAACTGAAACAGCTTTGGAACAGAGCAATTACAGAGAAATTACGAAGAATGGACTGGAGATACCTGTGCACTTAATACTGGCATAGTAGAACAGCAGGACTATATGGATAACATTATGTTTGTGGGTATGTTTTGAATTACGTAGTGGTAAAAGCTTGCAAGGTAGGACTGTTGTAGAATGTACACGGAGACAATGAGTTGGAGAGATAAACCTGGAATAACTACCATTGCCATTCACCTGGTGGTGAGATTAAGAGCTCCAAAAACAGCCTGTCCAAGGAAGTTCCATGTCACTCAAGGCAGCTAACAGCCGTTATTTATAGAAGTATTGTCAAATAATTCGGTTTTGTTTAAATATGTTGCTTATCTTGAAGTAATGAACAAGATTTAATTTTCTTTACAGCATTCAATCAAATTTCCAAATTACTGCCTATAACAGGAACATGTATCTATAAAAAAATATTCATGTATTCCAATGTTTAGCTCCATATGTGTGAGTGTATGTATTTAGGGAATTCCATTTTCAGTAAAATAGCTCAAAACTGAAATTTGTCAAATGAAACTTGTGATGAAATTTATCATCCAGCCACATAGTGCCAATTAATACAGAATTTTTAACGACAATTTGTGAAAGAGATCGATATTCTCTTGCAAATTATTGACTCTTTTAGAATGGCTTCCTTCCATAAGAAAGTGCTTTGTGATGTTTTTGTACTAAACCATAGGGAAAGAGACAAAATTATTAGTCTGACCGATAGTTAGTTGCCTTTCCAGACAAAGGCTTGCAAGCAGCAGTGACGAATAATACGCATTTTCAAATATAAAGCATCATAGGTGGACAGTAACACGGCAGTCTACATTGTGACATACTGAAGTTGGCTGTGTTAGTGTCTGCAACCCAGAACTTTATTTGGAATGGATTTTAGTGTGATGGCATTCGTAAGCTGAGTATTGACAATGATACGTGTTCATTTTATCAGTCGTCATCTGTGCTTTAGGATCCACATACAACTTGTATGTGTCATGTCTTCATGATTTCTTATTTTTTCATTAATAATGAAGACAACTATCGATTTAGGTTTAGGAACTCAAATATTTCACAGAAAAGTAGCATATCTTGTGTGTGCTTTTACACTTCTAACAGTACATTCTGCATCCCCCTTGAATGGATAAACCTGTCTGTTTTAATTTGTCATATTAAATAATGTAGTACTGTTTTGTCAAAGTGATACTTAGCATTGCAAAAACAGATGAATATGCATGTCTTTAGATTAAAATAATTGTTTTCCTTTCTCCTGTTTCTAACCTGTGACTTCTAACCTTATGTTGAACTGTAGAGCATTTCGTCCTTGTTGTATATGCAGGTTTATTATTGTAGGTTTGTTACTTGGAAATTTACTACAAATGTGAGCACCTGAAAATAAACCTTTTGCCAATCTGGAAATGCGATATGCAAAGGGAACACTCTCCGGCCTCCAGATAAGGTCCACAAAGTACCATTGAGACGTAAAGTAATCTGTGGTTTGGGTCATCCTGAAAGCTCTTATTGATATGAGTCCCGATGGAGAAGTCCTGCTGTCACATGTTCATCATACACTGATTGAGAGCAGGGGGATGGACTCAGAGAGAACGCTGAAGCTGAGATGTTTCGTGTGCTGTGGAGACCGAGAGTGTGGAAAGAGCTAATGCTTCATTAAGCTGCACTGATTAAAGAATTGCAATTTGTTAGACATAAGATGCTCTGTTCACTGCTAATGGGACAAGTAAGCAGTTTATTAAGGTAAGGACATTGTTCTTCAGAAGCAGATATGAGAAGCTTTGTTTATTGTGTATGTGGGTTTTCTTAAAGTGCAGTTTGCCGCTTTGCTATTGGAAAGAAAATTGGCTGCTCTGTAATGTAGCATTGTCAGAGAAACAACTGGAATGCAGAAATGCCTTTGAACTCAGGATGGATTTGTTTTTGCTTCCCAGGCAGTCAGCATCAGTGTTTTTAACAAAAGGGAGGAGGCTGATTACCACAAGGTTTCCTGTTCATGTGGATAAGGGGCTTTCATAAAGAAACAGGAAAACAGAAATTCTCACAAATGGTCAGTATTCTGCTGCATTTTGTGACATTCTTTACAAATCATAAATGAAGCAGAAATAAGTATGTGCAGAATATGGAGGGCTGCGCAGGAGGTACTGAGAGAAAATAGCAGCCAAAAATGCAGAATTATGCAAAGTGCCTCTCCAGTATTGGACTTCTCTGCTTGAAGGTACTTGGTGAGAGATGTGTCGATGGGTGTTCATGCCTGTCTCTACGGGGATACCGGCTAGCCTGAGGTTTGTAGATGACGAAGGAAAGAGTAGAGTGGGAGGAGGTTTTCCTCCTCTTTGGAGAAGGCAACTTTACTGCTGTTTAGGGAGCATGGCACTTACTCAGGGAGTATTTGAAGAACTAGTTGCTGGACTGGCCACTCCTCTGTTTCAGAGGCATTCAGCTCTCACCGCTTGCTTTCCCCAATATGTATACACATTCATGAACACACTCGTAAACAAGAAAGACTTTCCAGAGGAAGCACACACAGTTGCAGAAACAACTCCTAGCTGTGAATAGGATTTTGTCCAGGGAGGATTTTAGGGAGGAGGGATTCTGCACGGCAGGCAGGCCGGCGGGGTGCTCTGGCAGCCAGGGTTCGTGGGGTGCTGCCTGCCTCTCTGGAGTGTGAGCCCTTCGCCTTCTGTTCCTGTGGGGGACAGCGGAAAAGCCTCAGCCAGAAATACAACTCGGGGTTATCGGGGTTTAAAAAAAAAAAAAGCAAACTAGGTGAGCTTATTGATCTAATTTTCTCCAAAAAGCAGGATGGAACAGTCATGGTGTCTTGTTGCAGCTCTGTACTGCAACTACTAAGTTGCAGGGCAAAAGTACTAAGGCATCCTCATTTCCAGCAGTCCACGTCCCCCCTTTCCCCTCACTCCCACAACTTTATTCGGCTTAAGCGTCCTGCCACAGTCACATCGCGGCGACGTGGTGCGTTTTTCCCGACCTGCAGCTTTTCCTTTGTGGCCGTGGGGAGTTCGGCCAGGCTGGGGGAGGGAGGAAGGGGGAAGGGCGAGGCGGGGAAGGAGGTGGGGGCGGGGAGGGAGAAGTTGGCGGAGGGGAGCCTGGAGGGCTGCGGCGGGCGGGCGGCTTGTTTTTCCGGCAAGGAGTCGTGTGCTCAGGCAGCCTTGGCACCGGCCATGTGCGTTCCCTGCGGCGCTGAGGATGAGAGACCCAGGTAAGGCAGCGAGAGAGCTGCCTCTCTCCCTCCCGGTTGGTGACCGGGTGCGTCTTTCGTGCCCCCCCCCCCCCCCCCCGCCCCCCCCTTTCCCCTCCATTTTCTGCAACTAAAGCTTTTTTTCCCCTGATTTATGACGGGACAAGTACCTTGGCGGACCGCAGACAGGTGCCAGCCCGTGTGAACAAAACGTAAATTTATTTCCTCTAAGTTTCAACGTAAGAGCTTTGGGCTTCGGCTGGCGTAAGTGTTGCCATCCTGTGCGTTTAACCTCTGCCTGATCTTAACTGGGAGGAGCCGCAACTTGAAACATGATTCGGATTTTTTTTTTTTTTCTGCACTGGTAAATACCTTTATGTTTATATGAACATGGGGGTGAGCGATTAGCTCGCTGAGTATCTCGGAAGGGATTGGGAGCAGTCTTACAAATCATAAACTCTCTGTCCCCGTTGTGCTTTGAGATCGCCAGCCCGTGTTTCGGAGGTAAATGTAGGTTACGTGGAGAAGTGCCGCCGGCGCGGGGGGGTGGAGTAATTAAGTGGCCTGGATGTAAGGATTTCGGACGTGTGTGAGTTTGGGAATGGGGGCTCCAGCAAAAGAGCGGAAGGAGATGGCGTTGTTCGGCATACAGGTGAGATGAATTACGTGGCAGAGCTGACCCTTGAAACTTTACAAACGAGAACGAGTTTTTGGCTTATTGGGAAGGTTAAATCAGGGGAAGGATGTAGAGAGTTACAGGGGAGCTGTACTCTTAAAAAAGTGAACCAAACAAAGCCTCATGTCATGGTAAATTCTGTTCTTTCCTTTGATCTGAAAGCTCCGCTGTAGATTTTAGTCACCTCTATTCCCACAGCTAAGACAAAAGAAAAAATTAACAAGCTTATTTTATGTAAATATTCCGAAAAATTTTTGCAGCGGTTGGTTACGTAGTAGAAATAAACACAGCATGTTGAACCCCTTAACTAAAAATGTCTTTTTTAAAAAGTAATTATTTAACAAATTCTGCCTGCACTTGTGTTAAAGTACCAGTTGCAGTGAATATTTTAAAATGTCTTTCACCAAATTTTACCCAAGTATAAAGAATTTATACCATTATATTTTAATCAGCATTATGCTTGCATTGCCAACTGGAAGCATGGCAGAGGTCAGCTGCAAGAATAGACCTGGTTTTAGTTATCAGTCTTTTTAATTCACGTTGGTACATTTAGTGTACTGCCAAATATACGTTTGTTGTAAACAGTGTTTTGATGTGAACCTTCCTGGCAGTACAGAAGAGCTAGACACATATAAAAAATATGAGATAATACTTAATTACAATAATCATTAGCATTTAGATCACACATCTGAATACACTGTATTTGAGGGAAACTTAATTTCTATGCATTCTTATCTACAGCGTAAGCTCTTTTGGGCCAGACTACATAGATTTTTTTCTGTGTGTGGCAGGGTCTACGTGAAATGGTCATACCACACGCAGATACAGTAATGAAATTTTCTGATTGAAAACATATAATTATTTTTTTCAGCAAGTGTTTCCCCTTAATCTCAATCCTGGTGTAACAGCTACTGTTAACAGCTTTAACCTGCTTCCACATCTTTGCATACATTAGATTCTTTTACTAGAAAACAAAGCAAACCTCATCAGTCGGCTCTTGTGCGTTCTCGTACAGGTAAGACCCAGCAGCCTGTAATGTGTTTGCTTTATCTCCATCTTAAGAGAAAGGGCACAAAGGGCAGTGGTGAGGACTGCTGGAACCCTCTGTAGTTTGGTGCTGATGTGACAGCCACAGAGCTCATGAGGATTGGAGCAAGTGTAGGAAGAGGAGAGATTGTCCATGATTTACTCAAACAAGAAATGTTCTTGCTACCAAGTGCACAAAAGAAGGTGGAAGAAGGCAGTCTGTTTCACTCTTTTCTCCTGTCTCTATGTCAGGAGTAATGAACATGCCCGTGCTACATCCAGGACTGCTTCTGAACCTCGAATCTCACTTTTGGTTGGCCAGTGCTTCTGAAAAACGCTGCAAATGCTACCTCTGCTTTGTTGAATAGTTGTTACTTGCTTCTGAAGGCTGAGACAAGGCAGAAATGATCCTCTTAGTTTCCTTCCCTGTGGCTTAGCTACTTTCCTGTTGTCAAGGAAGTTGGGAGGGAGCTGTGTTCCAAAACATGCTCTTGGGAAATCCAAATAATCGTTTCTTTTCCAAGGATATCTATGCTTTTTTAAAAAAAAAAAAAAGTGTTGTTTTTTTTTTTAGCCCGATTCTCAAGTTTGAAGGCTTTTTAGCAGTTATGATAAGAGAAGGATGTACAGCAGCCCTCCCTTTCGCTGTATGTTTCTTTGGCGCCGTCTGAGTAACATTGCAAATAATTCTTGCTTTGTTTTTTTTGCGTGGCTTACTGTTTTGTTGGTGCAGGCCCTTTCAAAGTGTCTGACCTTGTTTGTTTTTATTTTCCCACTTCCTTTTGGGCATGCTTGGGCTGGTTTGCATTAGCACCATATCCGTCGTGTATGAATCAGTATACACCAAAACTACACCTAGAGAAAAAGCCTCCACCTGTCTTGTTGCTATATTGCTTTTCCTCCTGTTAAAGGAGGGTCTTTCCAAGCTTTGAGTAAGAATGGATGAGGTATGATGGATACAGTGCCCTTTTCCTCTCTGGGCTTAGAGAGGTCACGTTCGCCACATACCACTCTATTATTAAGTCAGTTTTCCACCTTGCATCAGCAGCAACAGAAGTTCAGACGCGTTATTCACTTCCTTCATTGCTATCACAAGGGCAGCTGTTGCACAGACGGGACTCAGGTGTTTTTATTTTTACCAGTACATTGTTTAATCCTGCTCAATATTAGAGGATGATGTGGTACAGATTACCTCAGCCCAAATACAGTAGGGAAAAGGGAATAATTTACTCTTCTGTGCAGAGTATTTAATTAACTGCATAAATTTTATTGTCCTTGTTTCCTGTGAAATGTAGGATTTAAATCAATACTAAAGACAACACCTCAGATATGTTGCTTTTCTGATCCAGGGTGGTAAATCCTCTATTTCCAAGCAAAACATACACATTATTGTTGCTATTAGAGACTTCCCTTCCCATCCCTTTGTCATTGTGTGACGCTATAGCAAAGCGAAAAATGAGAGCTAGTATGTATGGTCTAAATGTTCAGCCATGTCCACAGGCCTTCGTCTTGTGCATTCTTCCTCTTCCTTGTTTGAACTCATTGCATGCTTTACATGTCCCAGTGGCACTGGAACACTTGTCCGTGCCTGGAGAGGCAGGCGTGCACATCTTGGTGCTCTTGCTCGCATACTGTCTCTGACTGTCTTCTATTAACACTCTCAACCCAGTTGTTCACACAGCCTGTCACTCCGAGAGGGGATAAATTTCACCTCCCTATGGACAGGATGCTCTGAGAGGCTTAAGCAAGCATCCGGAGGCCAAGAGTGAGAGATCACAGCTCAGTCGCAGACTTGCTCGTTTCTCACTAGGGTCGCTGTTCTACCTTTCAGAATTTGGGTACACCGTATGTATTTTTACACTATTTGTTTTCAGATTTAAATTTGGGGAAATCTGTCACACCTGCTTACCTGACAGCTTTTTTTTCTTCTCTGTGGGATGGCTTCAGTAGTTCAGAAAACGTGCAAAAGTGAGCCTTTCCCCCATGGGGCTCTATAAACACCTGACTAAAACACCTGTGAAGATGGGGTCACAAAATTTGTCGCAGAGACAGCAGAGATGTTTTGAGAGGTGGGGCTAGGATGTGAAGAGAACAGCGTTTTTCCATGACATTTTAGGTATTCTGGGGGAATTATGGGAACAGTCGAGATCCCCAAAGCACAAAGCAGGTCTTCAACGATAGAGAAAGGCACTGGAGAGGAAGAAATGACAAAAGTCGGGAGGAACCTCTCTTTGAAGCAAGCAGAGTTAGCCCTTCTGTTTTGCTGGTGAGTGTTGCCAAAAAGATGGTGGTAGCTTTCCCTCTCCAAAGGAGATGGAGATGAGGCAAAGAGAGAGATCATTGATACATTCCTTATTAGTGGTGTGAACAGAAGGCACAAGTAGGCAGTGTGGTGTGTGCCTGACTCCATACACAGTGGAGGTAGGAATTCGCAGTGTAGATCTGTAGGACTATATGATGGTGGAGGTACACATTGAAGAGACAGCAATAACAAGAAACTCGGCTTAAGCTGTGACCTAGTGTTGAGTTTCCTAGTGACTCATGAAGGGTTGTCATGAGGACTGAGAAAATAGGTGTTTGCTTGAAGTGTCTCAGCTGAGAGAGTCTTGTTCTGTCTAGAGAAGCCTTTCAAAAGAAGAAGGAGATGTCATTTTCTGACAACGGAGACAGAGTTTGTATCCTTGAGCTTTATGCTGGGACTTGTTCCACTGTTGCAGGCTAGTTCCATGCTCTTGACTAAGAACCAAGCTTCATGGTTATAGAATCTCCAGGGCTTGCTCCATAAGCAGAGTTTGCTTGACTTCCTTTACGATTTGACGTTAGCTTTGCTATACTTATTGTCCATTTTTTTCTTCCGTTAGAGCTTCCATAAAAACCAGAGATTTAATAGTAAAGAATCTGAAATGTCTGCGGCCATGGCCTTTTGTTAGTTTTCACTCCAACAGAAGGAACCTTTTGGATGTGGTAAAACTCATTTCAAATGAGTTCTGAAAAGCTGCAGTGTGTGTGACCCTTAATGTACCATACCCGTAAGTCATTTTGCATTCTGGCCATTAGAGAATAAGGAACAGATTAGTATTTGGTGATTTTCCAAGTTGCTTCTCTTTGAAATTAGTTGTGCGTTAGTCAGACCTGCAGAGGCAAACCTCATTCTTGCTGAGTTGGAGTACAGCCAGCATGAAAGCAGCAAAGTCAGAATCGCTCATTTAGAAGTGAAGTCCCTCATTTTTTAAAAGCTATTTTTAGGTGATTGTTGAAGTCTCCTCCTCTGGCACAGAGTATTTTTTCTGTGTTTCAGTGGGTTACGTAACATCTCACTTAGGTTTTGGAAAGTTCTTTTTAACAGGCTGGATTAGCACATCTTTTCAATGTTTAAGTTCAGGTAGATTTTAAAAAAAAAAAAATATTGCTAGACTTAGTTACTTCCTGCTTTTACTTAATCATTTGCCCTCTTTGTCATCATTGTTGTAGTCACATACTGAAATGGAATTAGTCTTCGGCGTGTATTTGGGAGAAAGGAGAAGATCCAGGTGCTGTAAGTGATATGGATTCTCTCACCTGGGAATGTGCTGGTTTGCTCAGTGCTGTGGAGCACCATGGTGGGTTGAACCCCTCTGGCAGCCAAGCCCCTGGCCGGTGGCTTGCTCGCCGCCCTGGAGCAGGGTGGGGGAGAGAATCAGATGGGCAGGCGTTGCCAACCTACAGCAAGATTAGAAGAATGCCAATCAAACTATACTAGACTGCCCAGTTAATGGGTTTCCATGCTTTCCTGCAGTGTTACTCCTTTATGACAGTTACGCCTCTTGTAAAGAATTCAGGCACAATTCTTTTATTCTTACCAGGGATATATATTGAAAGAAGCTATTAGCTTATGCATAAAAGGTGGTAATAGACTAATAAAGATCTGTTGGTATAAATTTAGTTGTGTAGATTAGTTTTCTTTGTTCTGAATGTAAGTTATATTTTTTTAGGGCTTTTAGGGAAAGAAGAATTCCATATTTCATTTTTTCTTAGGCTTTTTTCCTTTTTTTTTCACTTATTCTTTAATGTTCTAAAGACAAGAGATTAAGAGGACTAAGTTTTTAAAGGTGTCATAGAACACTAGCTGTGGCAAAGGCCTCAGAGATTACTTGCTCAGCTGTTGCAGTTAATGTAGGATTTCTCTCTATTCTGTTTCTAAAACTAGTGCGTGGTGCACCTCATATGTATCTTTGTCTAATACTACTATGTAGTATATTAGAACCTTTTCCAGCTCTTCGTCACGTTCTAAATAGTGGAAACTCAAAAATGTCTCTTGACATTGACATTCTTGTTTGAATTGAACTGAATCATATAGTCAGGAAAAAATCATGATATACCTCCCTTTCTTATTCTTCTCTGTCTAAAATCTTATGGGCCAAAATGCATTTCCTTGTCAAGTCCATATCCTGGAATTAGCTGCTCGTGCCTCTTGCTGTTTACCCAGATTATGGATCTCAGCTTCACATGCCTCACAGGGTTTGAATCCGTTGTGATGAAGGTGGCATTTGAGAGTAGGTAGATGGACACACAAAACAATCAGGTCACTGGCATTATGCTCCTCATTGTTTTTTTTTCCTTCAGTACATCAGTCTCTGCTAGGTATCCAGTTTCTCAGGACTGAATGGATTATTCCAGATGGCTTCTTACCTGAGCTGCACAGACAAGAGCTGTCAACTTCTTGACTCTCTAACAAGAACCCTTTCATAAAGACACAGTTATTTCTCCTTCTGCTTCACTTTCCCTCTGTGCTTCCCTCAGGGTCCTCCTACGTGTTAACTCACTCTTAGAGTAATATCATCTCATCTTACATTATCTGGCCTTCTTCCAAATTCGCTTTAATTTCTAAACCATCTTTGTAGGTCTTTTGTATTGTTTCTCAGTCTTCACTGATATTTCCAGCACCACCCCGTTTACTCTCATTTGCAGATGTCAGTAGTTCATTTTTACTTCCCTTTTGCATATATATATAGAAATTAGGTAAGATGGGACTCACCAGTTAATGCCTCTGCACAGCTTAGTACCCTGTCTGTATAGTCTTGTGGCATTGTTTCTGACCAAGTAAAAGTAAATTAAATTTGAAATGAAGTGTTCCTGAGACACTTGAAGTTTCTACTTAAATTGAGTGTATTCTGTGGTTGCAACATCTAGGGCTTTTCTGTTTGGCTGTTTGACTGGGGTTTTCTGTTTTGTTTTTTAATGAAGTAGTGGTGGCAGAAGGGCAGTGAAGCCACTTCCTGCTGTAGCCTTGTTGCATTTCTGTAACAGTGGTTGGGAATACTTTTTCATTATTACTTTCTTTTTTTTTTTTTATTTAACCTTTTAGCAGCTGGGCATTACTGGCAAAGCTGTTTAGCTAACAAACAAAAGCCATTGAATTTTTAAATCCATTGTGCCTTGTACACTACATCCATCATTTTCTGTGCCCATTATGGCTATGCATCCAATTTGGAGCCTGCCAGTACCATAAAGGTGAGTGAGTACAGTGAAGGGCTACCAAGATGATCAAGGGGCTGGAGAGGAGACGTTGAAGGATCTGGGCTTGTTCAGCCTGGAGAACGGATGACTTCAGGTTGATGTAACAAAAGTGCCCTATGCCTGCAGAGTGGTTATCGTGGAGACGGAGTCAGGCTCTTGCTGAGGTGCACAGTAGACAATACACATAAATTGAAATGAGAGTTAATATATAGGAAAAAAATTTCCCTGTGAGAACAGTCAAGGGAATTGGTTACTCAGAGAGGCTCTGCAGTCTCCATCTGGGGAGGTTTTCAAGACCCAACTGTACAAAAAGTCCTGAGGAACCTTGACTGGTGTGAGCAGGAGATTTGGTCTAGAGACCTGCCATCTGACATGCCATTCCTCAGCCTGATACCATTGCTGGTCTTTCAGACTGTTCATGTCTCAGGGTTTGCTTCCCTGTTTAAATAACAGTAAGTACATTGGATTAGCACTAGTTTCATAGGTCTCTTAAATAAATCCAGGTTGCGCTTCCAAACGTATGTCTTTCGTACACCAACAGATGTATCTGTGTCTTCTGATAGGTGCTTTTTAAAGAACTAATTTTAAAATGAGGGTAAGAGCTCTGTCAGCTGGTCCTGCATTTCCATGATGGCTGACAACAGAGCACATTACCATGATTAATTTATATCAGAAAACAGAGCATTTTGAAATGACCGCAGGGCTTCCATGAAATGTGAACAAGTTGAAACTAACATAAGCTATATCTATTATTTGAACTCCCATCTGAGGTCCTGCTTTCCTAACTATAAATAATGTAGAGCCTCTTTTTGAGCAACCTGAGCAACATACTCTGTTCTGGACACTAGTGCTCAGTGTAGCTTGTGTAGATCTTTGTTCCTTTTTAGTTTACTTTCTCCTCTGCATTGTAGCTGCTGTGTTAAAATAATTTAAGGTATAGGATGATGATCTATAAAGTCTTTTTTGTTTGTTTCTGGTACAGTGGGGCTGCATAAGCTTTTCTTGTTTGTTTGTTCAGTAAACACAGATTGAAATATCTTGACTTTGATACCTACTACACAATTTCCAAAAAAGTGTTACCAGATTTTAATGTCTACAATGGAAAAAAAACCTAATTTACGTATTCATTGTAGTACAACAGTAAAAGCTTATCTTTCAGTCCCTCCATGTTTTTGCTTCAGACAGATAAAATCACTGGTGCGTTTGTGGTTTTATGTGAATGAAATGTCTCTTCTCAATTACTATTTAAAAACAAGCTTCCTAATTCCCATTGTCCTAATCTAAAAAATCCATTATTTGTCACCAGAAACCTAGCAATGGCACCTCACTTTTTATTTTTTAAAAAAAGAGTATTGACTTTAGAGTTTTATTAGTTTTGAAGAACTAACCACTTTTATATCAATACGGTAGGATATAATTCATGCACAGTAGAATGGGATAGTAACCACTGTTAACACTATATTGTGCCTGCCAAAATAGGTTCATAAAATTCATTGGGGGCAAAAATGGTTGAGTGATTAGAGCACTGGTCTGGGAAATGAAGCACCTGGCATCCAGTGCCAGGTTTGCCATTCCCTGTCTGATGTTTGCAGAAGAAAAGCAGTTTCATTTATTCTTGTCTATGGAGAGAAATATCATTACCCACTTCTGTAAAGTGTTTATATGGTACTTCTCACTCAAAGATTTTTAAGTATTATTAATTTTACTTTCTCACTTATCGTAGGAAATCCCAGGGATCCTTAACCAGTAGCATGTGGTTTTTGCAGGCTTTAATTCAGAAGAGTTGACCATAATGAGCCTCCCAGCTCTGTCTTTAAATGTGATACAGGAGTTTCTGGATGTAGTGTTATTGTCAGTGTCATTTGGAAGGTCAAACTTAATGACTTGGACTGCAAGAATACGAAATTATCTGGGTTTTGTTGTTTTGAGGAGATGCGGGGGGGTGTTGTTTGGTTTGTTGTTGGGTTGGGATTTTTTAGTGTAACCTGTAAACTGCATCAGTTAAATGCCGCAATGCTATTTTGGTTTTATCTAGCTGAGAGACTTAAGTGAAGGGCTGTTGAGGACATTTTCTTAAATCTCTGTCCATGTAATAATTTTTTTTTTAATTGTTTGAAAGATCTTAGTGTAATTCCGTGATTCTATGATTCCGTCACACTGAGCATGTGTTGTGGTTTAGCCTGGCTCGCAACTAAATGCCTGTCATGTCCCACATACCTGCCCATGACCACATGACATCCCAGTTAAGGGTCCACAGATATGGTGTCAGGAAAGAGGGAGAGGTGACTTAGATTCACTGATCCCCTCTGTGTGAATTAAGGTGAGAACGCACTCAAGGTCCGTGAATAAATGAAAACCTTTATTCCATAGTTAGACTCATGGGTAGATAATTGGATACCAGAAATACTTCTTGCTACTTCTTCTACCACGTGTGTGGGGGTTTATACCTTGCATTACTTATTAGAGAGAAAAAAGGAATGAAAAGAAAGAGAAAAGAAGAAGAAACTGGTGGGAGGGGAGAGAGAGTGAGCTGCATCACTGGTCCGAGTTCGGGTTCCAGTGTTGATCCAGCCAGCGGACGTCTCTGATGTGTAGGAGCGCTCATTCAGAAGTCATCCAGAAGTTTCCCACTCAATGGCACTTTTATGTCTGCTGTTCACTACAGACTGCCCCTCTGCCCAGATGGCAGTTTAGGTTCAGGGCTGAGCTCAGAGAGTTTCACTTCAGGGTTTTCACACCTTGTGGGTGTTTGAGACATTCCTCAGAAAGCCTCAGGGAATCTCCAGCCCCTGTTCCCTTATGGAGCTTTTGCCTCCTGCCATTGTCTGCACCGTTCTGAGCAAACAGTTCTTTGTTCCAGGGGATCATGTGTTAGCTGTGGTGTTAGACTGTAACGGTTCTTCCATGTTCTCCTACAGAGCCACACAGCCGCTCGCTCACCCTCCCTCACCCCCAGGGGACGGGAAAGAGAATTAAAGAGGAAAAGGGAAAGAGACCCATGCGTTGAGAAAAGAACAATTTAATACTACTACTACTACTAATATATGAATATATATATAATGATAATAATATATACAAACAAGTGATGCGCAGTGTAACTACTCACCACCCAGTGACCAATGCCTGTCCCATCATGGCTAAGGATCCCGAAACAGATAAGTCCTGACACTGCAATCCCAGAGTAGCAAGAGGCCCAAAAAGAGAGCAAAAGTGAGATAGCACTCCAAGAGTGAGAGCCCCTGGAAGAGCAAGAGCCCTTCTTTCTGGTCAGTCCTCATCTGTGTACTGGGCATGACACTGCATGATATGGAATACTTCATTGGCCAGTTTGGCCCTCAATCCTAAGTCTAAGTACAAATCACAAGGAGAGTCGCGGATCCTCCCATCCTGGCCATGCTCCCCGCTATCCTGTTGTGCTCCTGCACACAGCAAGAACACGGCAGCTGAAAAGTCCTTGAGACCTCAGTGCCAACTATAAACATCATTGTGCTATCAACATTCTTCTCAGAGCAAGTCTCAGACTAAATCCAAAACACAGAGCTCCTCTACCTGCTAAAATGAAAAACTAACTCTGTCCCAGCCAAAACCGGTACAACATGAAAGAGTCTCCAGTCTTTCCATGGTCTGTGGGGAGGGTGGAGGAGGAGGATATAGTAGTTTAAAAGTGGATGATTCAGACTGGTGGGAGAAGCAGCTCTGTCCCTTGTGTAACGTTTAGAAACCCCGTATCAGCTTGGGTAGAAATTAAGCTACAATCTGTAAGGCCTGGTGGGATTTCAGAGGGCTGGGACATTCCCATCTGCGTACTTCTGCCTGTGGCTGGGAAGAGGGTTGAGCAGATGGAGTGGTTGATTCTCAGAGTTTCCGTAATTTTTGTTGGCAGTTCGGATCTGTCCGTTGATAGTCACATAGCTGAGGATGTAAAACAAAACCTAATTTTCCCTTGGCTGATTGTGCTGCATGTGTGTCTCCTGCAGGATATAGTTCTGGGATATGGGATAACGCTGGAACTGTCAAGTCAGTAACGCTACAAAAATGTGCATGAGTTGTGCAGAAAAATGTTTATGTTTAAGTGTAATGTTCTTGCCTAGAGCCATCTGGTTTATACTGTCCTCGTATTCTCTTCCAGATCTCTGTCTTATTTTCTGATTTTGTAATGTAATGGAACATTTGCTATTAATTAGAAAAGAAAAGCCCTTAATATCCTTACTCAAGAAAACAAGCTAACTTAAATCTCAGGAAACTCAAGTATATTAATTCAGAGCAGGGTGGTCTGATTCACAGCACCGTTTACAGACCAAATCCACACAGTCTGCCAGGGCAACCTTTGGGAAAAGGTGGGATGCCTACAGGGGAAGCATATGTAAGCCCTACAACTGAATGTCTCCCCAGGTGATTGTACACAGCCTCGTAAGGAAGCTGTGAGCTGCTCTTGCTGCATCCTCGTACAAAGAGATGGCAGAATTAGTGATTGAGTAGGGCTGGTCGGCAGCCCTGAGTTACATAGCCAGCTGCTTCTACCTGCAAGAAGAGCCATAAAATAGGTTTTACAGACCAGTGTGACTGGTGTCACACTGTGGACCAGTGTGACTCAGAAAAAGCTCTGCTAGTCACAATACATAATCATTCCTGCTCTGTTTTCTAACAGCAGCCCAAACAGGCGTTCATTCTTACCCAAACATGGAAGGATGAGGGAGATGAGGGGTCCTGTGGTATCCCACACATTGCGCTCTTGTAGACTTACTCTTGAATCTCATGCTTTTGCCTGGCAGTGGAACTGACCTCAGCAAAAAGTTTTAACCAGGTTAATATGAATCCATTTTTGACTCGCAGCACCTTAAGGAGACTGTGTAATGTTCTGCTAGTGTCTCATAATACGTATATAAATGAAATTTCAGTTGAGGTTTTGAGTGTATATGAGCTGTGCATGATCAGAGCTCGGAGAAGCAGATTATAAATTTCTCTGGTTCTCTGCTGTTGAGACTGGACAAATGGGAAATCTCAGTAACAGGATTAAAGAGCACTACGAATTGTATTTACAGAAATACTCTACTGGCATTATTTGAGAAGAGAAATTTGAAAATCTCATATAGTTGGTGAATACAATCTGAGGAAATGTTTCTTCCCTTCTTACCTCTCATCTCTCTTCCTTCAAGAAATACCTGCACTTGGATCTAACTGGATGTAGACATATGGTGTGTTAGGAACTTGAAAATTTGCATGAAAATTTACATATCCTTGACGACTTAACCACACTGTGAGTGCAATTACACTTTTTTGATTACAATTTCTTTGAAGTGGGGAGAGAACAGTAGGACCGAGGCTTGGTTTATTTCCACTATGGAGTTTCAGTGGAATATGTTTTTTATAAACTTTCTATCTCAGTCCGGGCCTTAAAAGCGTGTCCTAACAGAGGTTGACACCTTTTTACTCTAGCAATGTATGGGGTATATCAGTAGGTTTTTATTTAGAGTGGCACAGACTTTCAAATACACTGTCTGGTTCTGGCACCTTAGAACAGGGGAAGAAAATTGCTTACTTTCCCCCTTTTTCTGGGTGAAATTCAGTTTTATTTTTTCCTGTTTGTTATAGTGGACGTTTGTACTCCTGCTGATTAGATTGCCTTACAGGGATGTTAGAGTGACTAAGTTGGCAGGAAGGTACGCCGTTGTGAGGGTCAAGTAAGAGTAAATTCACAGTCGCATCTTTTACCCTTCCAGTTGTTCAGACTGGAAGTAAAGCAAGAGTGCTTTGAGATTTGCTCTGTGACTGAAATTGAACTGTCTCTGGAGCATAAAGTTGAGATTACAAGGTAAGGATTTTTCCTTCATAAAGATACTGTTGGCTTGCTTTTAGTTTGTTCCTCAATCTTAATCCCCTCAGAAATTACAACATCTGCACGGCTAGAAGAAGGAGTCCCAAATACAGTCTTAGGTTCACTTAGGGAAATTGAGCAAACAGTTAAGCACATGCTTCAGAACCAGTTGTGTGTTGCCAAGAGTTTGCTCCATGAGTCCCAAGTTCTGCAATGAGATTTCCTCCAATGTGGAAATAGTAGGGCCTCTCGTGGGGTTCGAGGAAGAGTAAAAGAAAGAGTGATGGTTGAAGTCTGTTGCTAGGACAGAAAGCCTTGTACCAAGCCCAGGATGCTACCCTGTGATTCTTCCCAGGACTGCGGGGGCAGTGGGAGAAAGGACGTGCACATTGGGCTGGTCAGGATTCAGTTTGCGACACAGAGTGGTTGCTGCTTCTATCCGGGTGGTCACTTCCAGCGTTGCTGCTGGTACTTCACTGAGAGCTGTGCAGCCTGTTTCAAGCTTGGCTATTTTTTCATAATAGTTCTGTATAAAATTCAGTGTGGGTCTATGTAGTGACGAATTAGACTTCCAAGGATCAGATGAGACACCCGAGGCGTAGCTGTTTGTGACAGGTAGCCAGCAGAACCTGCTTGTGTAGGTTCTTCGGACAGACGAAACGCTTTTATGTTACTTGAAAATGGACTGAGAAAGGCAGGGAGTGGGGTTGGGAGAAGGAGGAATGAGCACCTTCATATTGCAGAATAAGAATGTCCCTATGAAGAATTAATGGCAGCTTAATTAATGTTAGTTTTCTACCACTATCACTTTTTAAAAAAAGGTGATTTACCTTAGCAGGGCTTTAAAAGTTTGTTTCTCAATATGTGTTCCAGATTATTCTGGCTTGTGATTTAGCTGTTAGGTGCACCTCAGCTAAGTTAAATCATGAAGTGTTCCACAATTTTGAGCAGGTCAAAAAAAAATATGGAATGACAGGTTACTTTTTAATGTTGCTGCTCTTTTCCTGCAATGACACATTTTTGACTAGGCCCTTACTGTTGTAAACCTGATCCTTGTCACAAAGCCTTTTTAAAAATAGCTGTTTATCGACTTCAATTTCTAGAAAGAGGCTTTGAGATTTTATGTCCTCTGGGGCTTGGGTATCTTTGGCAGCCGAGAGTGCTGCTTCTGCTGCATACTCAGCGTTGCAGCTGAGATTGGCAAAAATGGTGCCTGCAAACAGAGACATTATTAATTGCTCCTTGCAATTACGTAAATGGCAGCATCGGTGCATAACAGCAGGAGGGAGAGGGTTAATGGGGACCACAGGTCTGATTGGAAACAGCTGCTGTAGTGCAGGCTCTGGGCTGCCCAGGGCAACGCTTCGGTGAGCCCCACAGCTTTGGAGAAGAGTGGGAACTGGAGAACAATGGTATGTACGGAAGATTATAAACAATCCAGAAAAGAAGGGATACAGAAAAGTATCCAAGGCCTGGATCTCTGAAAGAGGAGAGATCGTAACAGGCAAGAGGGAAGGAAGGGAGCGTTCATGCTGGAATCACAGACTGGAGGAGGTTGTGCAGCCACCTACGTGCCCTTGACCTCTCTATGTGAACATCAAGGCTTGCCGCTAAGTCAGCATGGCGTGATGTAAGTGTAGCTTGGGTATGAAGACAGCACAGCCGTGTCAATGGCATGCTTTGCTGAGCTAGCCGAGGTGCAGGAACGTTGCTCAGGATGGGTGCTGGCTGTATGTGGAAGTGATTCACCAGAACTGCATACTTCTGATAGCATTTGTCAAAATATGAATGAAAATGGGGGTTTCGTTCGTTGACGTCAGCAACACAAGAGTGAAGTTATCCAAAGCTCTGTAGGATATGGATGATTTGGGTAAATGTCGTGTCTGGTGCATACCATGGTGTTGTCACCTGAAGGTTGGCTTCTTTCTCTTTCTACACCTGTCATGCATAGACGTGTCTTGTGTCCCTGCTTACTTACCAGTAGTTACCTGTATTCGTACACAAAACCTTTCAGCAGATGCCTTTATCTGCGTTTTGAGGTGATGCTTGCTTTTGTGGCTGAGGACACTCATTAAAGCCCCAGAAATGCTGTAGCTTGAGCTGGAGCCTACCCACTTAATAGAGAGGAGACTGCTAATGCCTTTCCCGTTGCTTTCTCCTAAAGACAAACATTTTTTCCTGCAATTGATACAGTTCGCTGGGGCGGGGGGGGGACCAATTTTGAACTTCTCAGCACAAAGAGCCATGGAATATACCCCAGAGATATACTTGAGAACACAAAGATTGCTTATATACATGCTAGATTGACCCAAATGTTAATATAGCAGAGGCCAGTGATGTAATATAGATTTAGGTTGTAATATAGATTTAGGTTGCTGACAGCAAAAAATGGTTAGCCTTGTCAGCTGCACGGCCAAGCACTGTCCCACAGGGCTGTAATGTATCGAGCACCAGAACTGTAAAACTGGAGTGCTCCAAAGAAAGGCAAAAGGGAGGACCAAAAGTGAAAGAGCACCTTCTGTTAAAGAGATCACAGCACATCACCCTCAGATGATAAAGGAGAAAAAAGGGTGTATGTTTTGAGAGAGCATTATAAAGTCTTGAGTGATACAAAGATGATCAAAAGGGACAAAAGTTATCCTTGAGGTCCAGAACATGCAAAGCCATACCAGGGAAGCATTACAAATATGTACCCAGTTCTTAAGCTTTTTCTTCAACTTCTGTGATTCACCACTCTCAGAGGCAGGATGCCGGACTGTCAGCCTGTGGTCTGGCCTGGTACAGCACTTTTTGAGTATGCTCTTTGAATTAGGAAACCACTTTAAGATGGGAAAAATATTATCCGATTTTTTTCACGTATATTTATTCAGTTAGATTGGAGTGGTTATTGTGTCTTTATTAAAATTCTGTTAAAAATAATAATTTTTAATATGTCAAGATTTTAGAGCCCATGGAATCTATTTTTGAGAATGTACATTAAAAATGAAATATTGCAGCAATGTAACTCTTCACCTGCATTGTGAAGTATCATGTTACACAAATGATGAAGCCATGAAATGTGAAAAAACTAACTTCCTCTTTCATTCTACTGGATTATATGAGTAACATACCTCATGCTATATAACCTACAAATGAGGATGCTATATGAGTGAGGAACATGCTCTATGAAGAATTAACCCAGAGTAGCTTTAGCTTTGGTATCAGCAAGTGTTCGAGCCTATGTAATGTGCAGGAGTGAAAAATAAGCCATGTGTTAGATGGATTAATGCAGTGTTGGTCCTTTTCTGTCAGGACAATTAACATGAGTAAAATATTTCCCCTACTTTAAACAGATAAGGAGGTACTGTATTGTGTTCCTCTTAAGATTAATGTTCCTATGTGGGCAGCAGAGAGCACAAGATTTATTTCCTGAACCTTATGTAGATTTATAGCTGTGCCAGTTACTGCTTGAAAGCTCTTTATGAGCCATGTTAACAGTGAGTCTTTTTTTGTGTATGTTAGTGAAAATGGTCATAAGAAGCATGCAGACATTTTGAAGTGTTGTGGGATGTGTAACACATACAGTGCCTTTAAATTATAAATTTTGTCTTGTTGTGACTCCTGATTTTCTTTTATATGTGTGTATATGTCAGTATGCATTTGTATATTATAAACATAAAAAATGTATTTTATTAAATGCTTTAGAAATAACTTCCTGTGCTGTCCTGACTTCCTTAGAGAATTAGTAATGTTTTTTGTGTTATTATTTGATGATTTAAAGCAAAGAAAATTACACTCAGGGAGAGAACGTCAGTCTCATGGGATGTGCACTTTCCATGGAACTGTGCTCTGGACTCATAAATATGTGTGACTCCTGTTTATTTAATAGGATTGCATGGGTGAAATATGGGGTAGAATTTGGCATTCAGAATCCAAGATAAGGAGTGAACCTGCCTTGGGCTTGGTAGAGACAGGAACATAATGGTGGAAATACTATGGAAATGAATTTCAAAATGTTAGAGCAATTTTTATTTTTATTTTTTGTTTGACTGAAACTTTCAATTTTGCTGATTATAAGCATCTGTAATTTCATTAAGTGCAATTAAATTTTGAATGTGTGTATATACCAGTGAAGATTAATTGTCCAGTAGACACTCTACAATATGTAAATCTTAACTTTCGTTCTTTCAGAGAAATTGCAGGGAGAAGGTCGTATAAAGTGCGTAGTCTTAACCAAAATACATGGTAGTCTGGTTAGAAAATGGCTTTTCCATTTGCAGAAATTTTTGACATGTAAGAAAATCGTTATGCACTTTTGCCTGACAAACAGGGGATGTTTTTTTAACAACAATTGAAAAAGAAAATGGAGGCATTCTCACTTGAGGAACTTAAGCTGATCTGTCAGTTCCCTTCGTCTGCATTATGATACAAAAGAACGAAAATGAACTCATTGTAGGAGGAAAGATTATGAGAAACAGATTTAATCTTGTACTAGGATTTAGCAGACGCCTTTTCCCACCCATGAGTTGTGCAGAGAGAGTTGTGAACTGGGCTGAAATTCTAACCATTACATTCTTGAATGACACTTCGTTTGATTAGCTTCTGGTTTGTAATTACTGGCCACTTGTACCTTTGAATTACTTTTGATGTTATCTTTACAAATTGAAGTCACCAGTTGACTCAAATGTTCTAGTGTGGTTTTGTCATGCTACAGACACTTGATTCTCTGCAAATTTTACAGCTACTTGCTTTTATATTTAGAGAAGCCTGCTAAATAAATAGCTGAAAAAGTATGAAGCCACTTCAACAAAATGCTCTGCCTCATGCTGGGGACAAAGATACTATGTTGGGTTATTAGTACCAGTGCACAACAAAAGAAAATACTTCTCTTGAGCGGAGTAATGTATCTAGGTGTTACTGAAATACTAAAAAAATCTGTCTGCAGAAATTCCTATTCAGTAAACAGATTGAAGTGTGCCAGCTGTGCAGACTTGTCTGTGCTAGTGCAATTGATAATAAATATTCATCAATGTTTACTTTGACTTTTTCAGTTGTTTCTGCACTGGAGGTTTTATTGCTTAAAATAGAAGCCATATAGTGACTTGAAAAGAAAAATATGTTCATGCAATTGAATTTCTTTTGAAAAGTCTGGTGCACGAATGGTACATCTCTGTGCTGTTTGCTTCCTTCTAACGGTGGTTGACATCAGGAAGGAGTTTGAGGCATCATACAGAAATCTTGCATGAGGTTTTCCAATGGTTAGCGCTGGATATGAACATGCAGATAACTGCTGTCAGTTGGAGGAAGACAAGGTGGTGGAGGGCATTTTCAGTGTCAGTCCTGCGACTCACTACTTTGGTCTTGCAGAAAAGAACATAGTGGTTTTCACGAATGCATTTTTTTTTTTCATGTTTTTCCAGAAAGAGGAAGAGGTTTTAAGTGGAATTATTCAATAAGAGATTTATTTCAAATAAGCTATACCATAAAGAACAAGAACTTATTTGAATAGACCTATGGACTGTTTTTAGAAGGAAAGGAGTTTGTTAGGATAGAACGTCAAAATTGTGCTTGAGATTTTTCTGTGTTTAACATGCTTTCGTCAAGAATTGAGGTCAGTTGTTTATCTAAATATTAAAAAAACAAATACTACTTACTGATGTACTAAAACCTAACTAAGCAGATGTTTTTTTAGCTTTCTCTCTTGCAGGCAAGCTCCTCTAACAGTGTTGCAGTAACTCTTTTTTAACCTTTTCTTTGTAACATACTCATTTTTAAAGGTAATTCGTCACAGAGCTTCCTCAGGGCTGTTTTTCGCAACAGCAGTTGTTTTCTATCCAATTTGTTAAAACTACAGTTTCAGTAATAACATCCAGTGCAGTGGCAAAACTCAGCCAGAACTAATGCGAAGTCTCTTGCGGTTTGCCATCCGTTTGCAAAGCTTTCGGTAAGATCAGTCAGCTTTCCTCTGGTTTATTGAGCAGGTAGTAAGAAAGAGGAGGTAATGGAAAGATGCAGGACTTGAGAAGAAGTCTGGAAATAGCAAAATGCGCTGAACGTTGCTTACGAATGAAATATTCAAAGATAACTTTTACAGAGATTTGTGGTATGCAGTTAGAGGGAAATTGTGGAAGCTTCCTGCAGGAACTGCAGCTATAGTGGCATAGGTAAGTTTCCTGCCTAGGGATTTGTGTTAAGGTTGAAGAAGTTAATTCCCATTGGGGAGATGGCACATCCAGTTCTGAACTGGTTGACTGGTAAAGACTGCTAGGCGAAAGAACTGAGATCTGCCTAAAACGGCAGGTCTGACCTAGGAGATGGTCACTTGTGCTAAGAACTGACCTGCAGTAGTGAGACACTGACCTGGGAACGTAGCATGGGCAAGTCTGAGATTTACAGCCAGCAGTGTAAAGGTGGCTGATACTTGGTAAACCATATACAACTTGACTGGTGTTCATAGCTTACGTATCTTTCTGAAAACACTTTAAAAAAACATTGCTTTCTTATAAGCCAGGAGGTCACTGAAGACCTTAACACATCCTCCACTTGTTCTCCACTCACCCTGGAGAAGTGTAACTGGTGGGTGCGCTTACAGGTGCAGGGGCTTCTGGGAGGAGCGACCATCAGAAGCCCTATGAAGAGAGGGTGGCTGGTAGCTGGAGGTTATAGAAGCAGAGTGGGGAATATGAAGGTCTGAGAGATGGAGCTAACCTTCAAATGATGACATAATTTGAACTAAATGTATTTTGTTAAGCAAGCACATGCTTATCCCAGCAATTTTGCTGCCACGACTAGGGGCTCTGGAGTTGCTTAGCTGCTTTTAAAAATTATTTTAGAGCTGTAGTTTCGGGAGCTACGTAATGGGTGTTCTAGTAAAGCACTTTAGGGCATGAGCTGAGTAAGAAAGGCTGGGGAGACGTTTTCTTTCTATGAATTTTGAACAATTGGACAAGTAATTATAGGGGGTTTAGCTGATGGATTTGGTGAGTGGTTTTGTTGGTTTGTTTTTTGTTTTCTTCCTTATTGAAGCATGAGATTTTGGCTTACGGCAGAAGCAGGATGCCAGATTTGGTGGATCACTGATTTGAGCTGTCAATACAAGTTTTGTTTCTCTAAAGTTATGGTGACAGCAGATCACATGGGTCATATTGGAGACAAGAGATCTCTGTACCACTGTAAGTACAGCTTTGTTGCTAGTCCACAGCTTTATCTTTGGAAATCAGAAATAATTTTCTGATCAAGAAGTTTTGAAAAGAACACAAGAACCATGACATTCTCTTGAACATTACTATTAAGTTAGCATAGTAAGTAGTGTCTAATTTTTTAGTGGCTCTTGAACGGCAGTCTGTTTCGAAAGATCTGGATTGTTCTCAGTCAGAAGAGATTGAAGTTGAAGGAGCAAGTTAAGGTGACATAAAAAATGGTGGAGCTGTTGGAAAACAAGTTGGTGTGGATGAGCTTACAGTCTGTCTGTGACGTTTTTTGTATCCAGCACTAGAATGTGGGTCACCTTAATGCTAAATGCAGAGGATTGAGTGAGGTGCTTTCTTGGAATTTGTTTTCCACTCCTTTCTTTCCTGATGAGAGAATGGTATGCCCATCATCTCAGCGGTGATCCATGCAAACTGGAAAGGAACAGAGAAGAGGGTTTTCACATCCTGAAATTTACAAGGAATAGCACCGGCGCTGAACCTCACTGTTTTTCTCCCTTCTCAGTTCGTTTTCTCCAGTTGTGTTGGGCAGAAGGGGAAACAGAAAATAAAAGGTGTTTCCTCTTTCGATCATTTTGGCGATAAAGAGATAATTTGTCTTACTTAGATTATATTGAGAGTAATTGTAAGGAGGGTAGGAATGCTGAATAACTTCACCAAAGTGGGATCAAATCCTACTTAGTATGGACATGTCGAGCCCTCCCTAGCTCATAATGGTGTTTTAATATGAATTCGTTATTTTTACTTAAAGAAAGGTTGTGGTTGCAGACAATGTGTTGAGACAGAGTCAAAGTGAAGATAGTAGTTTGTTCTAAGCATGGTCTCCCCATCACCCCATTTCCATCCCCTGCATTACTGTTACGTTGCTCCTTCACTGGGAGTGGAAGTGGCAACAGGTTCCTCCTTTGGATGGCAAAAGCAAGGCTGAGCCGTCATACGTGGTGGTGCAAAAGCCAGAGGTAAGAGGCTATCGGTGTGTATGTGCGGGCTGACGTGCAATAGGACAGTTAAGGTTCCTAAGAATCCCAAGAGTAAACTTTGCAAAGCTTGGTTGTTTCGTGCAATTTCCGGATTCAGGTGTTTGTCTCTTTCAGTTACTTTTAGGTCTTGTTTTTAGGCATTTCTTCTAATGCCACCTAAAATTATCTTTTCCATGAAGATGTAAGAATCTTTTGTGATAGGTAGAGTCATTAGTGTAGCCCTCAGACTTATCTTTCAGGGGAAGATCTTTTCTGTGATTACATCTTTTTATTTTATTTTTTTTAATATGTTCTAAACCTAAACCTGATCCTACTTACTAGAATAGCATCTGATTATCTGTTCTGTAACGTTTTTGAACAATCTTGCAGTGTGTTTTCTTTATCAAATGCTCTCTACCGTGATTAAGGTTGGAGGGTTTTGTTTGTTTGTTTTAAGAAATGGTTTGAAATAATCACAAGTGCCTGCAAACGTTTATTTCCAGTAAAAAAAAAAAAAAATCTCAGTTGAATTTGTTTATAAATAATGAAAACAGATTGAACACATCTTCTGCAGATTTTTCAAATTGAAAAAAAAAAGTATGTTTTACAAACACTTGGTCTTTGTTTTTTTAGAACTTGAATGGCTCCATCCTGGCTTGAGTTGGCACATTGTTTAGTATTGCACAAGCATATGAAGTAACTGTCTAATGTCTAATATGACAATACTTGCTGTAGCAGCATAGTCACAAAATGTTCCATTTTGTATGTCACTCTAAAAATTTACGGGGTTTTTTTTAGCACATAACAGTTGTTTCAAACTTACAGTTTCAGGGCACGTTGGTAGGCACATCCAACAATTCAGTCATACAGCTTTCTTAGTCATTTTGACTTTGCCTTAGGTAATTACTTAAAGGGCTGTTGACAGTGGTATTTCAGGGCTATGCTCTAGAGATTGTACAACTGAAATTGGCCAGGGAATACCGAGCTGTCCTGTCATTGCACCTAGGAGATGGTTGTTGCCTCTAGGTTTCTCCGCTCCATCTTGTCAGTGCATTCACAGAAATGGACTTTGATTACATTTATTTCATCACTTGGACCATAAAAATGCACCTTTCGTGGAGCGTGGCCAGGAAAAGGTGGCATGAAAATTGTGTACTCAGAAGAAAAATGGTTGAGAGCAGCTGCACATTTGTGTAATGATCACTTTAAGTAAATGTATTATTTGCAAGTAGTGCTGGCCTATGCTCCTGATAAAGTAGACTGGACAACGCCTTTGAGTTTTTATGTACAGCAAACGTCTGTAACAAGATTTCGTGTCTTTAACTCCTCTCTTAAAAGGTTTTTAAGCTTTGCCTAGATTTTTCTGTGATTTGAAAAACATTTTAAGATATATCCCGATTGTGTGAACCTGTGCTGTAATTTCTTTCATATTTTTTGTTCTCCACAAGTTTTTCCACTTATACCTGTGGAAAAACCTTATACATGTATACCTTATACATGTATTACATGTCTAAAGTATATCTGCCATGTGTTAGCATGACAGGTTCTCATTCATCTCAGCTGTGCTGGCCTTGTCTAAGGTTTTCATCGGCTGACCCTGGTACTGTTCTCTATTGTCGTTAATGAAAGTTAGCAATGCACAGCACAATCACGGTCCTGAGGTTTCTGAAGTCAAAATCCAGGCAAGGTTTTATAGTTCTGTGTCTTAAAATGTGTTTTTCATTATGGACTTACATCACTAACCTTTCTATTTCCTTGACAGCAGTTGCAGGTTTTAGTCATATTTCCCTCTTTCCCTGGAAGAAGAGCAGTGTCAGAAGATACAATTTATAGACATTTGTCTTTTCTGCAGTTTTAGCTGGGATTCTGACTGTATTTTCTGTGCTGTCCTCTACACCTCCCATCTCTCATCTTACAAAGCAGCTTGGTTTTTCAAATCCAGTGTAGTTACCAGTGTCATTTGATAACAAACAAAAAAAAACAAAACAGGGAGGTTTTCAGAGATGAGACATCATTCTGAATATTTGATCAGATGTTTTTGTGTATACTGCCTGTCATTAAGATAAGTATTAGCAATACATAGAAAACATCCATGTTGTGGGCTATTTGCACTAAGCCATGCAAAATGCAAATGGGAAACAAAAGAGAGGTGAGGATGTTGGAGCCAAATACTCTCTGTCCAGGTTCTTTTAGATATTCCATGCATGGAGGGTGTCATGTCTAACATCAGATTTGCTTATTTGCAGATAGTTGGTGTTACACAGGATTTCTGATATGGCTTGGTATCTCCTTACCATGATCTTGATGCTTTTATGGCTTCCTTGTTATGTCAGAGCTTACGTTTCTGAACATCTATTCCCAAGCTGATGTGCAGTAGTACTGTAGCTGAGGAAACTAGGAAACAAAGAAGAAAAATATAAGATTAGTTCTTTAATTCCACAGAGAAGGATGTGCTTAGGATCTTACTGTGATTTCTCTGTTGAAAATAGCAAACATCTGCAGTGAGTATAACTGGGTTTAGCAGTATGGTTTAATTAGACTGGTTCTAGGCTGAGGGAAAGAAAAAAGTGGATCAAACTTTGTGGTGAGGATCACAGTTCACAACGACAAGGAAAAATGCTGAGTATAAGAGTAATCGCTGCTTTGCAGTGCTTTAACCTTAACCTATCATTTCTTCAGCACTCTCTTTGATTGCCCTTTGCATCTTTTTTTGTTCATGGCATCAGAACACTTCCAGCAGTATGTACTACAGACATGTCAATAGTCCCCTGTTTCCTTGGCATTCGGTTTGTTTTACTGTCCCATCCACTTTTGTATTCTTTTCCCCATAAAATTCTTGAGAAACCTGACTGCTAGCAAATGCTGTTTCTAATTTTACCCACATAGAATATTTCACAAAGCCCAGTACCAAGAGCAGTGTTTAAAGCACTGTGCAAAATACATGTCTTTAAATCATGTCTACGGTATTGTATGAGATATTTGTCAAAGCGGGTATAATGGGGAAAAGACTGCAGTCATAAAGGAGGCTGTAAGAGAGGTCAGGAGCTTTCTTTTCCTAAACTTGTGCTTTTTTTTTTTTTAATTATTGTATCTTTCAAAACTTAACTGTATAGTGGTTTTCATTTTAAAGATGGCGTGCTATGCAGTTTGCTATATTATTACTAATATCACAAATAATAATTTTTATTATATATTTAATATATAAAAGCCTGGCAGGATAGTAGTGGGTGTAACATGTGGTGTATATATGTTTCCGTAAACAGCCTGCAGTTATCCGTGAAGAAAAACTCCATAGAAATTGTAGCTTCTAAGTTAAGATAGGCGATGCATTTTTTATTAATACTATTCATCTGATTTCTTTACTGAAAGAATTCTTATTTCCTCGGATGACGGTAGAGAAGCAAGTTGGTTGGCTTGTCTGCTCCCTTTTCAATCATTGCATGTGTTTGCCTTGCCTGTCCCATTGGACAGTTTGGGTGCATCCGCATCACATAGTGGGTTTTTTCCTGGTGGAATTCCGTTGACTGTATTGGATCAGTGTAAAGTGTATGAGCAATACAAGCTCTGTCAGTGAACTGTTTTCTCTGTGTGAAGTAGTTCTCTGTGGGACCTGTTGCTTAAAGGTTCAGACCAATATGTTGTACAAACATAAATCTTTGTGGTGTCTGTGTTTACTTTTCCGAACTACTGAGGTTTTGATCTGTTTCATAATCTTGTGTCATTAAGAAGCAGCCCACCTTGAACTATAAATGTCTGTTACGAACGTTAGTGCTAGAAACTCTGCTTTGTCTATCGCCGTTTGCTGAGGGGAGGAAAAAAGTGGTATGCCATATGGCTATCTCCATTCTCCTCTCTTTCTTAGTTGTCATATCCTGTAGTGATGCAGTGCTGCAGAGTCACGGTCATGACTGACTTACTGCCTTCTGGTTGAGATTTTTAAATGGAATCTTTCCATCTTCAATAGTTCAGATTAATAGAATGTGAATTCTAAATGTGAGCTTTTTTTTTTTTTTTTTCCCAGAATGGCTTTTTTGTTGACTGTAGCTCTTTGCTCAGTTGTTTCCTTGTTTGGGTTACAGTAACATCCAAAGATCCGGGTTCCAGTTCCTGCCCTTCAGTAGGAATGCTCAACACCTTAAGGGAAGATGCAGCAATAGTTCGTACCATCCTTTTTTAAGGAACTGGGAAGTAGAGTTTGGCTCTGCCAAGAGTATACAGCCATCCTACCTGTGTTAGCCTTGTTATGTGTTGCATTACTAGCTGGAGACACTGTTTGAATATGACTTGGGTGTGCTATGTTCGCTGGGTACATACATGAAACCAAAGAGTATCCCAAGCAGCCCTCCTCTGTGTGTGATAACTTCATGTTGTCTAGCCTGCCCTTTCAGTAACTTTCGTTTTTTAGATTTTTTTTACTAGTACTTAGAAACTGGGCTGGTCTAATTTATTAAAGAAAATAATAATTTAGGATAATAGAAGATGCAATAAACTTTCCTTGTAATTAGTAAAAAAATCCTTTGGTTACGTGGAGAAGAGAGACCCTGTATCGAAGAGGGAGGCTGGTGTATCCCACGTTATTGAATTCCTTTGTTTGGCAGGAGCTGCCAGGCCAGGCAGTAGTGTTGCTATAAAACTAGACACAATTCATTCTATTTCTTACTCGGTTTGGGGTGTGCCAGGGAAGTGAGGAATTGCTGAGCTGACTGCAGTGTGGGAAGAGGACAAAGACAAATCCTTAGGAAGTTCACCTCATTAGTTCCACTGTTCAGAGAACAAGTTGTTTTTCATTGAGACTTTAAAATTAAGTGTCCTTTTATATTACAGCACCATGTGTATGTATATTATTGATCTGGTATTTAATTAAAACCACAGCTGGTGATCATTTAATTATAGTGTATGAAAGAGAATGACATTTACTTGACTATGTTGCATTGTTTCATTCAGTTTAGAGAATTGTAGCCATTTTTTCCTGTATTATTTGAAAGCTGTGGTGAAGGATGCAAGATCTGATGACCAAAGTGTTGAGCTTTGTTGCAACGCTTCCCCTCTGTTAAGGGAATAAGGTGAAACAGTGCTTATAAATTCACTAGCTTTCCTGAAAATTGAAAGTCTGTTATGAACAGATTGGTACAATTAGACTGGTTCTTGTTTCTCCACACTGTAAAACCAATGCATATTTTCCTGTGGTAGGAAGGAAGGCCTTCTGCTGAAGGACAAGAATACTTGAAAGATATTCAGGGTGTTTCTAGGTTTATTAAGAGATTTCAGCATATGTACTTGAAAGATGCTATGTAGCATGTACGCGTAGCAAGCCTGAATTACAATTTTTTTCACATGAAAAACGAGGCCGCCTCATAAACCTACTACAACATGAAATTGGGTACGTGTAGTTTGTACCGAAATGAATAACTGCACGTGTGTAAGATGTTTTTGTAAGCTGATGTAATAAAAATGCTTGCGACTGAACTCACAAGCGAGGACGTCCAGAGCTTCCAGCATAGCTAGTTACACTGGTTTAAAACTTAAAACTCCAGAATTCACATCTAAAATTTTTTATAATCTGTCTTGAAGCCAGAGGTGGTCTTTGCTGTAGCAGTGGGAAGACTGTATGTGGAGGAGCTGTTGCCAAATGATCGAGCCTCTCTGCTGTCTTACAGCTGCTTTCACGGTCAGTATGTGAAAGCATCCATGGTTTTGCTGACTTCAAGTATTGTGAAGGTGAAACTGCTGTCAAAGTAGGATCCATTAGCAGATTGACTGGAAATTGAACAAGAAAAATAACTTAAAAGAAACCCGCCCAATAAAATGTCAAGAGTGAAGGACTGAAACTGGCTGGAGAACTAGAAGCAGGGTTTCTATTTCAGTCTGAATGTTGGCAGCAGAGTTGTGTTTGCTAGGTCACTTGGTCCAGTGTGAAAGGTCACTTCTGTTTTCTTACCTAGTATAACTTGGAGTTGTTTTTTTGCTACAACAAAGAAGAACTTCAGTATTAGTGGCTAGTTTCCCTCCTGGATTTTTCAGTTGTAGTCTTAATACTGAGTGTAGAAGTCTAGCTGATGCTTTTGGTGTAATGATGAATGGGATATTTAAGGACAGGAAGAGATGATGAATAAGTTAAAAGTATAGGATTCTTTTGAGAATTGTTCTTGATTTCTAAGTTATATAGCTAACATAATTTAGATTTTGTCAATTATCCTAGTCTGCTATATATTTCCACATGCTATCAGTTAAATGTAGTACATATCTTTCATCAAAAGGATCTATTGCAGAAAGAAAAACAGTTCAAGTACTTCATGTGTGGCTTCAGTAGATTAGAATCCTTGAAACTCATTGAGGTGGGACTGGGAGCAGTAGCTCAAAGCGAAGTAAGCTTTAGTTGCAAAACAAAACTGAATCCTATGCATGGAGTTATTCCCTTCACCGAACTGATAACCTCTATATGTCTGAAGGTATCAAAACGCAATGCACGTTCTGAGTCAATGTTTAATGTAAGGTTTTATAACATGAGACTTGAGCCACTTACTATTAAACTAATGTTAGAACTCATCTACACATTTCCAGCTGAGTATACGTCATTGTATTTATCCCTATAACGTGTTTTCTGATGGAGGAATGTGTGTGCTGCCTGAAGAGGAGAATTCCAGGTAAAAAGTATTTAGCAGCATGAGGATTTCTTTTAGTCTTTTGTTACACTAAAGTTCCTATTATCTACTGCAGAAATCCACAGATACTGTAGCTGCTGTATAACGCTGTATCTTCTTTCAAATGCTAGTGCTACATGGTTTGTGACTTGGTTAATTTGTTTCTTTCCTTTTGTCTTCTAGCTTCATTTAGCAGCCCTGGCGTCATTAAAGGGAGACATAGTGGAGCTCAATAAACGTCTACAACAAACAGAAAGGGAGCGTGACCTGTTGGAAAAGAAATTGGCAAAAGCACAGGTGAGCAATAGTTCAAGGTTCTGAAGATGATCCTTGGTTTTGTGTTGTCCTTGTTCTTCAGAGAGGAATATGGCATATTGGGGAAGGATAAAATATCCAAACAATGTCAGAAGTGAAAAGAATTTTAAGACTGCAAGAAACATAGTTGCCATGGGTTTTAAGTTTTACGTGTTCATGAAATTCTTCTAAAACTTACCAAGAAAGAATTAGATTAGTTCAATTTCGAAGCCAACATAAACAGCAACTGCTTTGAAATATTTTGGAGTATAAAAAACGCACCATACTCTTAGTGGATTAAGTAACTGATTGCAGAGGCTTTCACTCCTGGGTTAGATTCAAACACAGCACAAATGAACACTGATCAAAAGCTGTTGCAAACTGGCAGTGCTTTGGTGGTATGTGAGATTTGTTATCTCAGTCTAGCTTCTAGTAAGCCAGTTTGTCTTTATCTATTGTGGAAAACAGTCAGTGGAAAGTCAAGGGATTAAATAAGAGTGAGATCTGAACTCTAATGCTTTCACAGCTCTTAAAAAAAAATCTTTTCAGATCAAGATAAATGTAGAGAGGCAAATGCAAACAGGGAGAACTGAGCTATTATTAATATTTCTCTCTTTAATAAACGGAACCTTTGTTTTCAGATACTGTCATTCTAGCAAATACCTTTCATAAGTACTTTACATTTCAAAACTAATTCAAAATATATACTCATTTATACTTGCATAGAGACAGTCAAAGCATTTTGTCCTATAAAGTATAGCGTCTTATTAGTTGTCCAGAGAGGTTGTGGAATCTCCAGCCTTGGAAGTACTCAAGCCACCTGAGTCTGGTCTTGGGCACCCTGCTCTAGATGACCCTCCTTGAGCTGGGTAAGGGGTTGAATGAAAGACCTCCAGAGGTCCTTGTCAGCCTCTACTATTCTATGATTTTGCAAATTTAGAGTCCTCAGTGCATTTTAGTAGGGACTTGTATCTGTCGACACGCTGGAAGGGAGGGATGCCATCCAGAGGGACATCGACAGGCTGGAGAGGTGGGCCTGTGTCAATCTCATGAAGTTCAACCAGGCCAAATGCAAGGTCCTACATCTGGGTCGTGGCAATCCCAGACACAAATACAGACTGGGTGGTGAATGGATCGAGAGCAGCCCTGAGGAGAAGGACTTGGGAGTACTGGTGGACGAGAAGCTCAATATGAGCCGGCAATGTGCTCTTGCGGCCCAGAAGGCCAACCGCATCCTGGGCTGCATCAAGAGGAGCGTGGCCAGCAGGTCGAGAGAGGTGATTCTTCCCCTCTACTCTGCCCTCGTGAGACCTCACTTGGAGTACTGCGTCCAGTTCTGGAGCCCCCAACATAAGAAGGACATGGACCAGTTGGAGAGGGTCCAGAGAAGGGCCACGAAGATGATAAGAGGGCTGGAGCACCTTTCCTATGAGGACAGGCTGAAAAAGTTGGGGCTGTTCAGCCTGGAGAAGAGGAGGCTCTGGGGTGACCTTATAGCGGTCTTCCAGTACCTCAAGGGGACGTACAGGAAAGATGGGGAGAGGCTGTTCAGGAGGGCCTGTTCTGATAGGACATGGGGTAATGGTTTTAAAATAGAGGGAGGTAGATTCAGGTTGGATATTAGGAAAAAGTTTTTTACCATGAGAGTTGTAGAACACTGGAACAGGTTGCCCAGAGGGGTGGTGGATGCTCCATCCCTGGAGACGTTCAAGGCCAGGTTGGATGAGGCCCTGGGCAACCTGATCTAGTTGGAGATATCCCTGTTCCTTGCAGGGGGGTTGGACTAGATGACCTTTGAAGGTCTCTTCCAGCCCTAACCATTCTATGATTCTATGATCTGTGTATTAAACTCAAGCCAAATGTAGAAACGTTTAAGCAGCCTAGATTTTAAGGCTCTTACTTCAATCCTCCAACCATATTTTGGCCCTTGTCTGCATTCCCTGATGTTTTTTCAACTACCTTTAAGGTTCTTGGGCTTGTAAATGATACTCTTATTGCAGACCATCAATGCAACATCCAGAAATAAAAAACGCTTTGATATTTTTATTCTCCTCAATGTGTGAGCCAGAGCCAAGGTAAGAGTTGACATTGTTTATCAGCTATAATCCTGAGAGCCTTTTCTAGTCAATCTATACTGCACTCTGAGATGGAGTCCTCTTTCTGACCTACAGTTTGATATGAGGCTACATTTGACAATCATTAAGCAGTCGGATGGATCCACTGTATCCAAACGACCCACAGCATTGTGCATGACTACACTGACTTTGATATTTTTAACTCTGCAGAGTCTTGTGCTAACCGCAGATTTTTGATAGTGTTTTGGTTTTGTTTCCAGATCCTTGTTTAAAAATATATATATCATCTCTCAGCCAATGAAGAGTGCCTTCTAGGTGCTCCCATGCAGTAATGAATCCCCATTGATGGTGTCTGTGTCTTAACATGTGCTCTGTTAGCAGGAGATTGTTTGGTGTTTTCCTTGATGGGTTACGAATTATGCACGTGTATGTAGTGCTTGATTTGTAATGCTAAGGGTTTTTACATGATCTTGGGCTGTGTGCTTGTGAACACAAACATAGTGACAATTGCTGCTCGAATGGTGAATAACACAAAATCAGAATAATCTGGGGAAAAAAATAGAATAATCCGAATAGAATTAGAATAATTTGAAAATTAGAAAATTAGACTAATTTCTAATTAGAAAATTAGAATAATCTGAAAGCTAGTGTGCTAGCTAGCTTTCAGATTAAAAAAAAAACTTTTTAATGAATAGTTTCTATAAAGTTTTAATATTTTAGCTCTTTTTCAATTTTATTTTTGTAAAAAGCCCTCAAGTGGATAGAAATTTTTTAGGGTATGTATTAAATAAAATACAATCTTTCTTAAGGGATAAGCCATTACACAAGCACAAGTCATATACTCAGTCTTTGCTGTGTTCAAGTACAGAGACAGACTGTGGTGAAACCGCTTTACCTTTTTTCTTTTTCTAACTGCATCACTTCCAAGTAGACGCCCCACTTAAACTAATTTTTTTAACTTTTCCTCCCAGTCCACAGAGATTCATCCAAATTCATATCATGTACCATATCATATCATTTTTTCCTCTACAACCTCTGTGTAATGCATTTTTTCCTCACTAATGCGAATTAGAGGTTCAGAAGGCATAAATTAAATAAGAGGTGTTTGAGGTTCTACATAACCATACTTAGATGCCAGAGGGTCAGTATTAGATCTCTATTCTGCATCCGGACTACACTCCCAAAGGCAGCGCATGTTTAGTTTGAGTTGGCGTGGTAAATACTCTCTAGAACAAATAGGTCTTAAAACACGTTTTTTGATGATACCTTTCCCATCATTTCATAAGGCATGTGAGATGCTTTGGAAGAAAGGATTAGTGATTTGCAGAGTGGAGGTGATAGATGACAAACTGTGAAGAAAGATTGTTGAATAGCCTGTGCTTAAAATTTTGTAAAAGCACGTAATTGATTACTGGTTGTTGTATCATGCTCGTTTCCAAAACTGCAGTCTGTGGAGACCTGCTATAGCATTTGCTTCTATCATTTCATTAAGACAGCCAGTTTCCTTGTTTCTGTGTTTGTATCGGCAGACAATTTGGCAACGGAGTGATCTCTTCAATGAAGTTTACTGTAAAGTACTGGTCAACCACAACTTCTTCCAAAAATCTGTGGTTATGAGAAGAAAAGTAGTGCTTTCTACTAGCTCTGTCTGGCACGGTATCCTGTCTTTGGTAGTGATAAATAGTGAATGTCTGAAGGGAGAACATAAGAAATGCATATAGAGAGTTGTCCTCCTTCATATTCCTCCACGTATCTGCCAACATCTGTGAGCAGGAGGCTGCATCGCATTTAATAGTCCTCTATGGTCCTGTTCTTCATGGATTTATCTAATCTTCTTTCTAATCCATCTACATTCTTGGCATTTCCTACATCCTGTGACATTGAGTTCTGCAGTTTTATGGTAGAACGTGGGATTTAATAACATGCTGAATGTTTCAGCAAATACAGGAATAGGAAATTCACTACATCTTTCTTATAATTTCATCTCCTTTCACGTGGCAGTCCTGCTATCTCATTCTTTGTGCTTAGTCTTTGTAATTTTGGAGTTTCATACTAGCTCTAGACACAGGGTAACAAAGATTGTGCTGCATCATTCTGGATCCTCTATCACACAGCAGTAAGTCCTGTTACTGTAATAATAATTCTTTATCATCATCTCAATTATTCAAAATATAAGGAAGGACAGCAGAATTTCAGTATAAGAACAAAGTTGACACTCTGTAGGCATATAAGCACACGTGAACTTACAGGAAGGCTTCGGTTTCTCATTTAACAAAGTAATTTGAAATAGAAATACATAGTGTTCAGGTGGACGTTGAAATTACTCGTTCTGTTGTGTGATGTCCTTATCTCATGCACATTAGTCCTATTTACTCATATTCTTCTCCCACATGAAGTATACACAGAACATACCACCAAACAATTCTAACTGTGCATGTTTTCCTCATGGAGAATTTGGCACGAGGGACTTGTGTTTATACTTAAAATTAGATGAATGGATTGCCACTTTAAAATCTGCCACTCCTCTTAAATTAAAATACTGTATTAGTTGAGCAAAGATTTTTAGCTCCTGTGAGCGTGTCAGACAGGTTTATCATTGTGGCTCATTCAGGTGATGACTTGTATTCTTCCTGAGTAATGCCGCAGCCAGTTTTTGTCTCTCAGGGCCTGAGGCGCTGGTGCGTTTCTTCTCGAGCACTGCTGCTGGTGTTTCTTTTTTTTGTCCTCTGACTGAACACTGCAAATTTGACATAAAAACCTGCAGTGGTAGTGTTTCTTGTGCTAAGAATTTGTGTGCATTAATAGGCAGTAGAATCATGTGTTGAGATAATATCCTTGGGTTGAAATATTTTCTTTTTTTCATACTTCTCCATCATACTCTTCTTGGTCTTGTGGTTGTTTCCCAGCATAAAGAGGTCAGACAAAGGTGTTTCCAGGCATTGTTAGTTTATATGGCACTTGAAAGAACCTTTTTAGTCTGTACCAAAAACCAGCCGAGGGTCACTTACACTAAGAACTGTTCTGGAAACTTCTCTCCTGACCTCAAACAATTGCTCGTCTTTTGCAGCCTCTCAGTGGATTATCCCTGTGTTTGCTGTCTCAGGGAACTAGAGCTCTTAATGGTTTTGATCAGAACTTAAGTATGAGGCTGGAAGAGGGATGAGGAAAAGGGTATAAGGTATTTGTATTCAAAAGTTTGTGTGACTGATATGGGCAAATAAATTGCAAAAGCTGAACGTGTATACCTTGGAAAGAAATAGGAACTGGTAGCGGATCACTGTTCTGAGACTCCAAGGACGCAAAAACCACAGAGGATGGTGAACAGGTTCAGTATCCCAGAAAAAAAACTTTAGCAGTGGGTACAAAAATATGCATTTGTGGATGAATGTGCCGTAATAAGGAGTAATCAATCCTGTGTAAGCAGAAGAATTTTCCAATACTTTGTGTTGGGATTCATACTGAACGGTATTTCCATTGTTTGAGTGCTTTTGCCTTTTTCAGTTGAGACTTGTCATGACTGACCGGAACTTGGCCTGTAATGTACCCACCTGTACTCTGTACCCAACTCTGAGGCACAGCAGTCCTTCTTAGCATCATGTCCTGTTTTTCACACAGGTTTCCTTTCTGCCTTTTCCAGTTACTTTTACCCAAGATAATTCAAGAGATCTTTCAGAAAATCAAATGTGAAGCTGTTGGTTTTCTATTGCCAGATTACTGGTTGTTCAAAAAATATGTCTGTCACTAAATGATGGTTATTCTGAAAAATGATGACTGAGAAATGGCTGGAAAACAGAAAGCAAGTCTGGTAATGTGGCTGAGGTCCATTAGCAAGAGTCCATATATCTTCAGTCAAGATAAACAAATTCTGCTTTTCAGTGCACAGCTTAGAAAGACAGAAATTGTTGTGATGGGGTTTTTATTTATTGTCTGAAAATAATTATTACATACTCCATCTGAAACATCCTTTTCGTTTAAAAGAAGAAAAACAGTGCACATGATTGATCTGGATAATGCTTAGGTAGTGTTTGTGGGTATAAATGTTTGTCAGAGGAAATTTAGGTTAAGAAGAGCAGAATAAGCAACTCTTTATTGCACTTAAATCTGTTCTAAAGCCTTTGTTAAGCATTTTCTCTGTGTTATTTCTGTACTTTGAAAGCCGTGGTAGTTCTTCAGCCAGATACAATGTTAAGATACAGAAACAAGAGCATTAAGTTGTGGAATGATCCTACAATAAAATGTCATTATAATATACATGTGTAACCATGTCAGTTGCCAACATGAAGTCTTAAAAGCCAGGTGAACATTATCTTCTAAAACGTGACTCTTTGCTCTCCTCTTCAGTGAGAAGATACAGTCTGTTTGTCTTAGTGTAGGTGAAAATGCTTTTGACTCCAGCTGGAGTAAGAAACTGTTTTGTTGTCATCTGTGGAAGAGTGCTCTAATGTCTGGGCTACCTTTCAATGTGCATATTCATGGAACTTAAAAATATTGAAATAATTTTTTTTTTAAATTTAAAAATAAAAATGTCATTGAAGCTGAATGTACCTTTTAGTTTTCAAGCAGCCTTTTACATAGGTTATGTTCGCAAGCTGTGAATTTAAGTGGCCAAAAAATATGAGGGCAAATTATGAAAATTCTGGCATATCTGCTAGTTTGGATGCAGTTTTAGTATTTATGATACAAAGGGTTGAGAGACGTTACCTCTGTAGAGTGTTTACTTGGTTTAAAAAAATAAGTTTTGGAGCAGCAATATTGGAGGACCTCATACATCACCGTAAATTGTAGCCTTTAGAAATGCTGCTACGATCTTCCATTGCAGCTCTTCAATTAACAAGTGTGGGTTTTATACTGTCAGTTGACTTGTGAATTTTCTTTTGTTGACGGCATAGTACACACCATTCTGTAGTTGCAAGGAGGCCTGAGTCTTTCCTGAAGAGAGTCAGAAGCCAAAAGTTAGAAGTCTTGCTCTTTCCAGCCACTACCAAGCATAACTTTAATCACCATGCACTTTTGGGTTCTGATTGCAGTAGATTGTAATCATTTGCTGTAATTGAAGCAGAGTGTTTGCTGGCATGAAGAGTAAGCCAGAGAGAGTGGATTTTAAATTCTGTTGAAGAAGGTGGGTTTTGTGATACGTATAAAAAAACAAGCAGTCATGTAGCCTTTTAATTGCTCAAATAATAAGCATTTTATTTTGAGGATTAAAATAATAACAAATATGCTATGTTATCTTTAAAGGCTAATATAAAAACAAATACTCATACTGGAGAAGAAATCATAACCTCAAAGTGCGGTTACTTTTCTTTATAATAGTGTGGTTTCTGCCTTAGGACTTAATCTAATTCAGACCACATTGGGATGATCCTTAAAGATTCATGATCCATCGTGAATCTCACAGATTTGGATATGAGATATTTGTAGCTGTTTTAAGTTGCAAATGGTGTGTTTTGTTCAAGCAGGAAGGACAAGTTCTGCCCTTTAGAGAAAAATAAATAAATAAAAGTACACTGTGTAGTCTCTCAGATTTAAAATCTTGTAATTGCGTACCTCTGTGTACTTGTCAATATTTTGCATCTGTCCTTTTCTATTGCTAAGGTAGTGTTGGTTTGATGAGTAAGAAGACTATTAATGGTGTGCACTTTTGCCTTGTATCTGTTCTCTCTGCAGTTATTCATGAGATCCTTTGTGTTTCTTGCTTCTCTGCTTTAGTGTGAACAATCCCACCTCATGAGAGAGCATGAAGATGTGCAGGAGCGAACAACACTACGCTATGAGGAGCGAATCACAGAGCTGCACAGTATCATTGCTGAATTAAATAAGAAAATTGATCGACTGCAGGGAACAACAATAAGGTATGGCAACTTCGTGAAAGTTCTGGGCCAGTGCAAGAATGGTGTGAAACATGATGTGAATGATACTCTAAATATAATTTGATCACGACTTCAAGGCAGCTAGGCTTGTTATGACTGGTAGTGAGTAGCTGCCCATAATTAAGGTATGTGTTCTGCAGAGTATCATCCCGAGGCTCAAAAGTGCTGCATTTTCTCTGGCAAAATCACACTTTACAAAGCCTAACAAGCACTGCAAAGAAGTGTACTGTGCCATCTGAATATTCTTTAAGTGTAACATACATGTGTCCTGGTTTCAGCTGGGACAGAGTTAGCTCTTCTTTTTAGCAGCTAGAAGTTTTGGTTTTAGTCTGAGACTTGCTCTGAGAAGAACGCTGACAGCACACTGATGTTTATAGTTGGCACTGAGGTCTCAAGGATTTATCAGCTGCCGTGTTCTTGCCGTGTGCAGGAGCACAACAGGATAGGGGGGAGCATGGCTGGGACGGGGGGTCCACGACTCTCCTTATGATTTGTACTTAGACTTAGGATTGAGGGCCAAACTGGCCAATTAGTATTCCAGGATACCAGACAAGTGATCGTAGTGGTGGGTAAAGGAAAGTGTAGCCACCCAGCCTGCACCTCTGCATTTAACTTTCTTTGCAGCATCCTGTAGCTCACCTGAGCCAAATCACTTGTGGTGAGAAATATGGCTCAAATGGATTTCAGTAGGTTTTGCATTTGTACTCATATTTGTGACAAAACACAATAGTAAAATCATATTGTTGCCTGTCCTTGGAGCTGCAAAGCTTGAGGTATTAAACTTGATCATTACTTGTTACTGTGTTAGAATAAACTTTACGTTTAACTAGAGGAAAACACTTATTTTTCCTCATTTTCTTTTACTCAGTATTCTCAACCTACAGAAATTTGGAGTAGAACAAGTAAGGAACTTCTTAAAGTTTAGCTTGCGAGGATGCAATTAAACTAGAATCTATGGATTTTCTAGAGAACATCAAATTAGATTTGGCACTCTTTTGTAGGTAATGTTGACATGCTGCTCTACCCATGCAGAAAATTTTCAGTTTTCCTTGCCTGTTAGCTGGGAGTTTTTTGACAACTGCTTAATTTGTATTTCCTTGTAAATGTTTTTACTAGCACAAGGCAATATTGCTACAACTACTCACTTAACCTTTCATGAAAATATTTTTATGCAAAAAGGAAAAGGTTTGGTGTACCATAAATAAGAGAGTAACGTCACACGTATATACCACTGTAAAAGTAGTGATAGAATAGTACCTTATTAGTGTTATTTGAGAAGATGAGTACTGCCAACTCTGTGATGATCATAGCTAGCAATGATCATGGTGAGATTTTTCAGGTAAGTATTTTCTAAACTGGTGGTACTTCTCTGAAAAAAATCCCTATGACTCCCTTTTTCAATTAGGCTTGATACCTGTGTAGACAAACTTCCCATTCATCCTGTCTCGAGTCACCTTTCTTTTTCAGCATGATACGGGCTGCCCATCCAGCCCTCCTCTCTGGTAAAGCTCTACCAGTTGAAAAGACTGATTGAAAAGCAAAATCTGAGAAGCCTGAGAGCTGCATTGATATTTTTTTCTTGAATGGCAGAAGACCACTATGACGTTTAATAAAAATATTACATATAATCCATAAAAATTGTTTGTTTGGAATCCCTGTGGCAAGTTAAATGCCAGGTGGTGTCTCAATTACGAAATATGGGAAATTGAGTGGATGCTGTGAGCGTTTAACCATGTCCATAAACAGCTGTGCCATGCTCAGGAAAGTGAGACGTAAGAGCTGAGCTCGATGCGCAGTGTGTGCTGCTTCTCATCAAAAGTGCAGTTTTGCTGCCTCTTTGAAGGGCGCAGGCTTTTGAGGGCTTTAAAACAATATTGCTGCAACAGGTGCCAGACCATTGTCACGCCCCACCTCTGTGGTCCTGCCCTATGAGAGCTCGTTTTGCGCAGATGTCTAGGATGCCTGTTCTGTTTTCATTTGTTCTGGTTTTATTAGTAAGAACAAAAATGTTTGTTAAGTTAGTGCATTTTTCACTTCCTTTAATGATGGGAATAGCTTGTTTTCTTTGGCAGGCCAATAATTAGATGTCTGGGGAATACAGGAGTAGTATTCCTCCTAAAAAGGGCAGAGGTAGAATTGGAGAGATTCCATTGGGTTTGTAAAGACAACCGAAAGAAGGAAAACCGATACTTACTGCTGGGACTTTCTGTAAATCCGCTCTGGGATCTGCTTGCATCACTCTGTAGAAGCTGTTCCATCCCACAGAGCAAGGGTGGTGTAATTGCTGTCCTTGCTGGGACAGGTGTGACTCACAGCGCTCCACCCTTGGCAATGGGGATCGTCAGCCGTGGAGCTGGAAGAAAACAGTCCCGAGAGAAAAGATTCTGGGAGCACAGCCTTGGTGGGGCCTCGGCATTTATGCTTTCCTCTAAACCAGAACACAGGAGGGATTTTAGTTTTGATTTAACTCCTGGATACCTGCAAAAGTAATGGTGAGTGGAGGCTTTACTGGTGCTATCACAAAACATAAGCTGTCTTTCCAGAAACAGTTTTGTTGCATTTACATTAATTCCGTAACAGATCAATGTCTCCCCATTGCTGACACAGAGATCGTTCAGTGTTTTAATTATCGTTTTTAGGCTTCAAAAATCAACTAACTTGTAGCTTGAAGTACTGCTGTTTTATGACATCATTCATGGTTCCTTCCAAAACCCAAAAATATTTTGGAAACAATTAGAAGAAACCAGAGTTTCATGGAGAGTATTTGACTATCCTCCTTAAGCTGTGTTATCTTTAAATTTGTAGCTCTTTGTTTGAATGTGGCCAATACCCGCAGAAAGTAAGCAGGAAGAAAGCTTAAATCTGAATAAAGCATTGCAACAGTTTGAGGAGTGTTGGTAGGCTGTATAAGCAAGTTAATATTCTCCATTCCAAGAATTTTTCTCTCTTTGTTTTTTGATGGGTTTGGTTGTTTCAGGATTTTTTTTTGCATTTGCAATGTCCGGGGTTTTACACAGCTTGAAGTGTAACTACTTTGCTCATGTAGTTTAGTAATGCCAGCTCTAGAAGAGAACTTAATTCACGTGTCAATGCCTGTACCTCTTCCCAGGTATATCTGATACACCGATCTTAGTAACAGTAATCTTACAGGAGTATTTTTAGAAGTTTCCAGGATTGTTCTAGGTTTGTTAGCTATTTCTTGAGTACAAGTTCCATGCGTGCGGCCACATGAAGTTAGCTGCTGCTCTTGCGCTATGTTCTTCCAGCATTCCCTAAGGAAAATGAGGTCACCATGATTGTGGGAGCAAGCCAACATTCATCTGCAATTGTCTCATCTCCCTGCTGCTGCTCAGGACAGCCCAGCTGGTTTGGAAGCCAAACCTCACCAAAAAAAAAGCTGAAATACAGATGTAACTGATTCGATACTGAGGCTAAAAAGAGAGTTGCCTATATTCATACTGCGCAAGTAGACAAGGCTCTTGCTTGCATAATTCTTCATGTGTGACAGTGCAGAATTCACCCACTACCAGCTCAAGAAGGTAGCAATTTGGGAGCAAAAAGACAGTAAAGAAGTGATCCACTAGGATGAGGATGCTTTTTTTTCATTTGATCGTTCTGGAGGTGTAAACTGTGGGTCTGTTTTTTCTTGGAAAATTACAGTTCTGTGACTGTGTCTCACTATTCTTGTCTACATTGCTAGGGAGAGAGTCGGAGGTGGCTAGTATTTTGCTGAAGTTTTTTTAAAACTCAAGTCACAGGCTTTTGTCAAACTCTGTGAGACTGTTGGGCAGAAGAGTCCATGATAATTGTGCAGAGCACGTTTTGTCAGCTTCTTTTAGAGTGAACACTTTCCACTGAGTGGTGCTAGCTTGAGGTTCCTATTAGCATGTTGAACGGATGGCAGTGGCAGTGTCACCCCTACTTCTGCTGTTTCAATTTGTGGAAGACTGTTTTTAGATTCATTGGTTCTATATCCTTTGACAAAGGTGTATGCCTACTGCTGTTGTCTCTCCAAGTGTGTACAACTTAGAAGACAGCAAAGCCAATCAAATGAGTCTTTCCAAATGGAGAGTCATATTGTAAATACTTGGATGTAAAGGATACGCCTGATAACTCTGAAGCACAGAAAGGATTTAAAAATTATAAAGTAGTGCACTAAAAGGGAATTATGTCTGCATAAAAGGTGAGTATTCCTGACTTCAGAAATTCTGAGTATAGCCTTAGATTCATTCAAACTCAATTCTTTTTTCCTAATCATGTCTTTGGCTGGCAAAATCATCTGTAAGTTGGTTGTGCAGAAACAACTTCAGCCTATGACTGACCATCTATCTTAGATATCAAATTAAAGTTCAGCAAAAGGAGAAAGAAGGAGATCAAATAACTTTTAGTTCTAAACTGGTGGCCGTTTGGGTACATCTGTGCATCTCTAAAATTAACAAGCAACTTTAGCAATATCAAACGGGAATGTGCTCCTTTGTATATTGGTATCTGCTGAAGATTATTTGAAACAGTTGTCAAGAAGCTTGTAACCCATTGCTGTAAAACTGTCAGTTCAGACTTACTGCTTTAATCTGAAATACATTCAGAAAGTGGGTTGTGTTGGAGTTAATGAGGAAGAAGCATCATAAGACATAACACATGGCACTCATAGTCATATTTACACAATGACCCGGATGTCTGATTGTGTCTTCTGAATATGTGCTAGGTGGAAGCCACTTGGCTTCAATACAAATGGCAGCATGGGTGTAATAGTGTTGGCATCAGCGTTCAATGCCCAGCCCCACCTGCCTTCAGTGATTAGTTCCCATGCTGTCTCAAGTGTGCCGCTGTTTGTTTCACAAGTGAACTAGTTCAGAGGGACCTCAGTGGGCATACACAGGGAGCAGTCAATCTCTGGGTTGCATTGCACATACGTCTGTAGTATTGTCTATCTGAGGGTCTTAGGATGCTTTAAAAATACTTAAGTACAGTGATTGTTGAAAAACTGCAGGCAGCTAAAGTGTGAGACTACGCACTGTTTGCAGCCATGACGAAAATGTGCGCCTTGCCAGCGTCCTGGCAGAACTCCTCAGTGGTGCGAAAAGATGATGAAACTGTGCTGGTTTGCTCACTATTTGGTCAAGTTTTTCTTGGTGTCTCTGCAGCAGTTGTGATCCTTGGTTGTACCTGAATGTGAGGAAAGCAGTAAGTGCAGACATACCTATAAACCACATTTTTTTGTTCTAACAGTGATCTTGGGCCACTCTGTGCTTAGAACAGCTTAATATGATCTTAAATGCCTCCAACTTAATTGCCTCCAACTCACCATGACATTCCAGCACCTGAGAACTGTCAAGACCTGTAGGAGAACAAGTGTGTACTTTCTCTGGCCAGGCCCTAGAGGATGGCAGCAACGAGGAGGTTGTATTGCCTCCACCTTCTGGATGGTGTGGCAGGAGTTCAGTGGCCAGTCATTGTCAGCTGTTGAGCTCCTTGCATTTCCAGTGCCACTGGAGGACTCTTCTGCTGGTTTGGGAGAAGGAGTATCTCAAACAGTATCTTCTGTTACTGCCAACTTCAGCTTTACCTGAAGAATTTATATTGCAGTGCGTCGCTCCCCTCAAATTCCCCCATGTGTTTTTAACCCTCCGTCTGCTCCTCGGGAGACCAGGGTGGAGAGACCAATTGACCTTGCTGTTGCTTTACCAGAAGTAGATTTTTCTTCTTTCTGGTCAGATCTTGGAAGTGTTAGTTCATTCAGACACTGACTTCTGGCTTGAGCCATCGGAAGGATGTGAGTCCCGCTATGTGACATACTTTTTCACTGTCCCAAGATACTGAGGGTGCTTAAACTGAAAAAACAGCACCAGTGCTAGCTAGACAGAGCTGTGTTGGATTTTAAACAGAAAACCTATGCAACAAAGGCAAAAAGAAGAGTAACAAGAACTTGTTATTATTATTGTGTGTGGCATTGTTTTGTGGCCAGTACAGCCTCTTATCTATTTGTAGAGGTCATTCAGGTTTTTAAAATGTAGGACTAATTGTTTCATAAATGAAAAAATGAATTGCCTTCAGATAAAAAAAATGCAACTGTTTGAGTGCTTGGTAATTGTTTTTGTCTAAAGCTAATTACTACTGGCTTGCGCAGTGGCGAATAATAGACAAATTCATGGAGCATTAACTCACACTTATATGTCTTCATTACAATGTTTTAATTCCTGCTATTCATTATTTAGTTCTCATACTTTCTTAAACATGTATTGCATGATACCTTAAAGACCTTTTATTTGATCTAAATCTGAATTTTAACCAGCTGACCTGCATTTTTGTTTAATAACTGTCACTAAGTGCTTCTGATAAAGTCAGACTTTCTTTGCACTGAAGCAAACGTAAGAGGTTGTCATGGTTCAGCCCAGGCGCAGCCCAGCCACCTCTCACTCCCCCTTCATGAGGTGGAGAGGAGAAAAATGTAAAAAAAGGACTGAGGGTCAAGATAAGAACAGGGAGGGATCACCCACCAACCATGGCCCCGGGCAAAACAGACTCAGACTGGGGACAAATCGATTCAGTTTGTTAACAGTTACTTGAGACGATAACAAGAAACAAAGTCAGGTCTTACAAACACCTCCCCCCACCCCTCCCTTCTTCCCTGCTCTAGGTCCTCCCAGGGGGATGGGGAATGGGGGCTGCAGGTCAGTTCGTCACACAGTTTCTGCCACTCCTTTCTTAAAGGAGGAGGACTCCTTACAGTCTTTTCCCTGCTCCAGTGGACCCTCTTCTCACGGTACAGTCCACAGACTTCCCCAGTGGGAGTCCTTACCGCAGGATGCAATCCTTACCCAGATTGCTCCAGCATGGGCTTCTTCCCCATGAAGTCATGACTTCTTAGGGAGCTGCCACCCACTCTGGTGTGGGTTTTTCAGTGAACTTCAGATGAATCTCCGCTTTGTCGTGTGTCCAATTCTCTGACCTTCTTCCAGCTGAGGCATCTCTGCTCCAGTGTGGGGTCCTCCACGGGCTGCGGGTGAGTCTCTGCTCTACCATGGAGCTCTCATGGGCTGCAGGGGGGCCGCTGCCGTCTCACCACGGGCTGCAGGGGAATCTTAGCTCCGGCACATGTCCTCCTGCTCCGTCTTCACTGACCTTGGTGTCTGCACGGCCTTTTCTCTCAGGTCTCAGCCCTCTTGTCCCGGCGGCACAAACTGAAGTTCCTTTTTTTCAGTTGGCCTGGTTTGTAAATTGTCATCTCTGCTACTTTGAGAGCAGACTTTACTTCTGCCATTATTCCCTATATGTATGGGCCACCTTTTCTGCTGTTTTGCCTGGCAAATCCAGACACACCTCCAGGCTAAATCTTGCAATGTTTCTGCAAGAAACTCTCATGGCCTTGTAACATACACATAGCAGACTTAACATTACAGGTGCCCTTCCCAGATGCAGATCCCCAGATAGCGCTTTGCTATTTCTTACTGTTTCCAAATCCAGACAGTTCCATTCTCACAGTTTTCTGCTGAATCTGCAGCAAAATAAATCTCTGCATTTGATTTAGTGCGTAACAGAATGATGACTCCTTGCTTACTTATCAGAGGAGCTCTGCACCTGGATAAACTGGTGTTTTTCTCGTGTTTAAAATATATACTTTAATGTCAAAACAGCCATAATGAAAGTAAAAAAAAAATAATTCTAAGTCGAATCAGCAAGTTGATCAAAAGAAAAAATCTTTACAAATGTTCTTGGGCAAAGCTATTATTCATTTACTTATCTTCTTTCCCAGTGCTTTGAACTCTTCGTGTGGAGACAGGAGGGAAAAGCCCTAATTTTTTAAGCTCATTAGCTTTAGCTAAAGTCTTCTGTGTCCTCAGTTATTTTAGTAGAACCAGCTTGACAAGTAAATTAAAACCTAGGTAATGGAGGCTTTTTATTTTCCACTAACTCCAGCAGTTCGGCAAGATGCTCACTTAACCTCTTCTCTGACTTTTGAGAATAGAAAATGAAAAACCCACCTGTCCTCAGGAGCATTTTGATACACATGTGCAGGTACGTGCATGTGCACACTGGCTTTGCACACAAGCTGATGGCATCCTCGAACTGAGAAAGAGACCAAAACTGGTTATTGCTAATCCACTCTGGGATCAAAAGCCACTTGTGCTGATTAAGAATTGTCAGTTGGGGAGTTACTGCAGAGCAGTGTGTGTCCTTCTTGCACACCTCCTTGCTTCCGCTCAGTTCCACCCATTGTTTCCTTGTACAGTGGTCTGGAGTAATAATGAACTTGGGAATAAGGCGATGGAAACCAGGCACTGGCTGCTGAAAGTGGGTGTTTTGGGTATAGCACAGTTGCTTTGTGCTAAAGATTATAAACCTTTCTCTGCTGGCTGGACAAAACCTTTATACTCCAGTGTCTCAGCTTACAGGTCTGGAGTAAGTGTCACCAAGGTACGTATTTCCTCAGAGGATTTAATTTCTGCCATTGCTCTCTCTCCCAGGGAGGAAGATGAGTATTCAGAGCTGCGATCAGAGCTCAGCCAAAGCCAGCATGAGGTTAACGAAGACTCACGCAGCATGGACCAGAATTCTGTTTCAGTACCAGAGAATCAGTCCACCGTGGTCACTGCAGATGTGGGTGAGTCACGCTTCTCAGTAGACGTGATGCCTTCTCGCAGCAGAAAGGCATCATAGCCTTTGAAATGCAAATTCAAATGTTTAGCAAGGAAATAATTAATCTCGACTGTGTTAATCACAACAAAGGCTGAGCTTCTAGGTGGCCATGAACTTGTATGTGAAGTAACTTCTGTGCCTTTTATGTAGAATAGGTATGGAGTCTAAAATGCAACGATCTGTTCCAGAGAGGTCATGACCTTTGGGAAATAAGAGGGGGCAGAAAGCTATTCACATAACTTATACATTGTGTGCCTGTAAAGTAGTCTAACTCTAAAGAATTGCAGATAAGAGTAAAAGTTGGGGGAAAAAGCATGGGGAATGGGATTGTCTGTCCGGTTCTTTTATAGTCTAATTATAAAGGATGTCTGCACTTTTTTAAAATTGAGAGTCTTTTTAAAATACGGAATAGGGATAGCTTACTGAACTGGATTTAGACAAGGATAAATCTGACACAAGCTGTTCAAATACAGTCCAAGGAGGCACCACTTCCAGACAGTCTGTAACTATTTTTTTATGGTTGCGAACTAAGACAACAAGCATCTTATTTTGTCATCCAAGCACAATTACTTATCATTTGACAAACCTCCTAATATGGAATAACTATTTCATAAAGTCTGCAATATAAGCATCAACAGATTCTAGGCCTTCAGTATGATAATATTTTTAAGTATTTGGGCACAATTGCTGAGCACCATACTTGTAGGCTAGGAGAAGCCTGGTGTAATCCTCACTATGACTGATTTCCAGAATTTTCTTCTGAGTACTATTTCTCTTAATTTATATTCGAAACCAAATAGTTGGTTTTCGTTTTCTTCCCTAGGTAACCTAGCTGGGTGCCTAGGAGCTTCTGTGGGTGATACTGTACACGAACAGTGCTTTAGGGAATCATTGAAATAGAAGTTTTAAGCCCAGTTGCAGAACTTGTGATCCTTAAATATTAAGCTATTAATTCTACATGAGGCTTTGATGGTTGTAATGCAACATGCGATATTTTCATACATGAGAAACTGTACTGAAACAGTTTCAACTTGTTTGGAGTCATGCACTTCATTTTTGAGAACTTTATCCTGTTTTTTCCAGTACAGTGCCTTTTAGAGGAGTGCACCTGAGAGTAGGCTGACTTCGGGCCATAGTATTCATTGCCCTAAAGTGGAGTTTAATAATGTAGAAAACAGGTTGATATTGTAAGCAACCGTATAAAAGATACTTTCTGTATGATTTCTTAAATTGAAATGAATACACCAACTCCAGGGCTTTATTTGTTTATAAATGCAAGACCTGCCACAATGCATTTGTTATTTCAATGTCTTTTAATTTATAGAAATACTGACAGAACAGTATTAATAATAATGTAATCGCAAAGTATCTGAAATATGAAATTCAAATTATACTTAAAAAAATATTGTATGGAGTCAAGATATTTTAGTAGAGGATTTTGTATCTTTAAGAATGAATCTTTTTACTTTCCAAAGTTAATGCTTATTTATTAAGTTCCTACATGAACAGATTCTAACATGAGGACTCATTTTTCCTTTAAGTTTCTTTTTTTTTCCTTTCTTTGGACAAAAAAAAAAAATCAAACTGATTTACTTTTCAGCATTTATTTTGGGATTAGGACTTTGACTTTGTTCTTCACGGGATGGAGCTGAAGCAGGGTTTGTGTACATTAACAGCAGGTTATGCATTTAAGTTTCTGCTAACACTGGGAAACATGGCAATAAAATGAAATATAGCAACAGACAAAATAAGAATGTTAACTCTAGGGATTCTTGCTTTTTTTCCGTGTTTTCCTTGTAGACTCTATTTTGGGTTTTGTTTCCATATTCCTGTGAAAATACATCCTTTTGTGTATACATACACGAATATGTAATTTTTTTTATCATTCTAGATACAGGTACATAAGGATAAAATGTCATGACCTAATAACCACCTGTATGACCTTGCCTACTGCCCTAACAGAATGAGCATCCGTGACTTACCAAAAACAGTAATACATCATGATACACTGATGAATGTGGACATGCTGCTCTATTGTTACAGGCAATAAGACACCAAGAGCTAAAACTATGAATGCCCTTCAGTATGTCTTGCAGAGCTTGTGATCGAGTTGTACTGGTTTCCTGTGAGAGATGGGGTTCTCATTATTGTAAACTCTTTATTTTCTGGGGAAAATGTTATTGCAAAAACAAAACTCATCATACAAATTCTTGTGAAGATTGTTTAAATGGACAAAATGTCTGTTATAGAAGATGCTAAGGAAACAAATAAATTCAAGCAAACGAAGTAGAAGCTTTTACAATGAAGTGTCCTGCACCTGTATGTGCCACTTATAAGTGAGTGTTACTGTAAAGGGCTTTTTGGTATGATTACAACAAATGGATGGCTGCTAGTTGAGAACGAGTGAATATGAGTTCAAGAGTAAAGTTTTGTATGCGTTGCCCATTTGCATTTTTCATACAGTACTGTGATGTCATTCTAAACTCTTCTTTTCAGTCAGCAGTAGTTTTATGTTTATGCGCATTAGGCTATGGAATTAGACTTGTGGTAATGAGTTTACAGTTTTTTACTTTCTGATCATCTCATTTCAGTCTTCAGAGAGTTTCAAGGCAGTCTACAATGATCTGGTGTCTCACGTCTGTTAAAAGTTCAGACAGTTCAACGCCACACTACTTTAGTCCCCTATAAGAATGACAGCTACGAGGCTACCAGGGAATTCTGACTGCGGTGAAACACTTGCAGCAGCAGTATTACAGAAATAACACCCTCCAGAAAGAATCCTCCTGCCACATTTTTTTTTTTAAAAATAATTTACAAGAGCTGCTGGTGCACTGCTGTCTCAAGGTGTGCCACTTTTGTGCTGTACAGTTGGTAGTTATTGCGAACTCTTAACTTGGAAGCCAAAAATACTAATGAGCACATCCCAGAGACAGCACAAAGGTAAAGTGTACGAGTCTGCCATAGGAACTTCTGTCTGACGCCAGAAGTGAGTGTAAGGAAAATAGTTTATGAAGTGAGTAAGCAAGATACTGAGACTCATTTGTTTTCACAGAAATGGAGGACGCTGTGGCAGTGTCCAAGGCCCTAGAAGAGCTTTGCCTAAAGACAGAAAAGGAAGTGATTCTCTGCTGCGTTTTATAATTAAAATGGCATTGTTGTATATACCACTAATATGGGTGTAGTATGGAACAGCAAAGAACAACGTGTGCTGTTGTGATCCCTGAATACTCTGCAGTTGCATTTAAAGAAGAAAGTGCTATAAAAATGAAACACAGGCTGTAAGATGGTTGGTAGGGATAATTTCTGTAAACATCAGGATTTTTTAAATCAGGTAGTGCTTAAGTACAACCACAAAAATTCTTCTGAAAAACATCAAGTCATAACGTCAGTGAAGGTACCAGGCAGAAAAATACTTGAATTTACAGAGAAAAACCTTTGAGGGTAATAAAATCAGGATAATAGGCCCTGAGCTGCAAAAAGAATAACAAAAAAGAAATCAAATAGTACGCGAGCGTGCAGTGTCTTAAAATGTTGTCCTTTGGAAAAGGAAGGGTTTTGGAGAAAGAACAAGACCTCAGATATGTAGGGGGAGTGTTGTTTGTCAGATAGGTGGTAACCCATGATTTGAGTTGGTGTGGTTATGGTATTTAAGCCTATCAGTTGGTGAGGAAAAACTGGCAGATAGTAAGGACGTTACTTGAACGATATCAGTTTTAGCTGTTCTGCAGCAGGCACTTCCTGGGTTAGAGTTTGTTTTTTCACTGAGTCACTAATGGTTGCGATGTTTGTTTTGTTTTGTTTTGCTTTCTTTCAGATAACTGTAGTGACTTGAATTCAGAACTGCAAAGAGTGCTGACAGGTCTGGAAAATGTTGTCTGCGGGAGGAAGAAGAGCAGCTGCAGTTTATCAGTAGCAGAAGTGGATAGACATATTGAACAACTCACTACCGCCAGTGAACACTGTGATTTAGCCATCAAGGTAAGGGTGACATTAGGCTCTAAGTGCAGCATGTACATGCCTGATTGCTTGATCACGTTGTGTAGTAATAGCACTTTACTTCCAAAGGTGTCGATGTACTTCACAGAAATCAGCTCCAGCTCACAGAGTGTGTTGGGTAGGTGGTAGTACACCTGTTTTACACTGAATTCTCCAAGGCACAGGAGGAACTACTAATAGACTTTTGATCTCAAATCAGAAATGTATTTGTCTTATGCTCACTTCAGAGATAAGAGAAACGGGGATACTTAGCAGTTAATTTACTGTCTTAATGTTATCCAGCAAATGAGTTGTCATTTGCCCAAGGTCACACAGTTAGTCAGTGACTGGAAACTGAAAACACAATATGTAATACTCGCTGAAATTTGAAGATAAAATGCCATAACCTATGCATAAGTTGTGTCTTTGCTGTCTTAAAATATGAAGCTAGTATTTAGCACAAAGCATGTGTGATATATTAATTCTAATGAGACAAGCAAGACAGGAACAAATAATTCAACTGATAGTGTATGTCTTTGTTTTATTGTGCTTGTAACAGAGCAGGAAGAGGGATGCCTGGCAGGACATGTAATGAAGGGACTGCAGTTCGGAACCTGAATGCGAAGGAACTGTAGAGTATGTTACTCTTTACAGGGAAAGAGCTGAACAGGTTTTTTGTGTCGAATGGAGAGGTGTCAGTGACTCATTTATATAAGAACAAATATATTGATGGTTTGTTCTTGAAGTGGGGAGGTCTGTGACCATTCTAAAAGGCTTAGAGAGCTCTTTGGCATACTACTACTCTGTTCCTGCTGGTACATGGGGATTATAATGGCCTATAAAGATATTAGTGTTGAGTAGTAGTTAGGAGAATGTGGATATGTATGAGAGAGAGAGAGACTGACTTCTGAATCTCTTGGGTATAGTCTTAAAGCAGTTTATTTGAGTGTCTTGGAGGATTAAGATCAATACTTTGAATGTTACGCAGTGTTATCTGGAGTTCTAGGGTTAAGTGTTCTCAGAAGTCAGTATTCACCAAGAGAGTGATGGTGGATTCTGGAAAACAGGTAGAGATTGGTCTGTGTGAGGTTCACAGAGGTCTCCGAAGTGAGACGAATTGAGAACTTGCAGGAAGTGGATTTAACAAAAAGTCAAAATAGCTGCCTTAATCTTCATTCTCAAGCTTTTTATTTTAACTCCATTATTTACTGTTGATTCAAATTAACTACAGTAAAAGTTTTTATAATGGTAAATAACTGTCAGCAGCTGCTTCTTGGTACAGAATGCAGGCTTTTTTATTTTTGTGGGAACTCTACACACATAGCCATTTTTGGGCCATGGAAGGGGAAGGCTTTTTCCCCACTGACTGGGCTGTACAGCCTGGGACTGTTTGTATGTGACAAGTGATAGCATGCAAAGGTTATCAACCTTTCAAGAAGATAGGAATCTCTCTGACATGCTCCTGTTATGTGTTTGAGAAGTGTGTCACCAATGTGTTTAATATAGCAAAACCTACACATAGAGCCTCTCTCCACAGTTCCACCCATGGCTGCAGGTTATTTCTCCTTTCCTGCTTCCTCAGAGAACTGAGAGCTTTTTAGAACAGATGGAATCATGAATGGAAATGTAAAATACTCTGTCTTTTACTTTGACCATTGGCTCTTTTCTTCACCAGTGGACTAATGCATTTAAATGTTTTGAATCTTTCTGCTGTGATGGTTAAATTTCACTGGGATTCTTTTAATGCTGTTGCTGGTAATTTTTTTTTTTTTTTTTTTGCTTCTTTTGTACAAATCGTGTGACCCTAGCTAGCTCAATTGTTTCTGACCCACAAAGAATGAAAAGACCTTGAGATGAGATTTATCAGATTGTCTGATAAACCGAACAGTTACAAAACTATCCTTTGTTTAAGAAAATTTCCACAGAGTAGGCTGGTTAATGCTTCAGACGTTTTGAAGAGTAAATAACTGTCAGTAACAGGTACCTACCACTAAAACTCTACTGATTAAAAAAAAGATGTAAAAATTTCCAACTATGAACCATTTAGAACATGAGAACAGCTGCACTAGGTTGGACCAGAAGTCCCTCTCTCTAGTGGCAGATGCCAATGGAAAGATTGCATCAAAAAGGACTTGTGTAGTATGTCCTTCTTCTCCTTCCTTCAGAGATGCTTCCAGCAAGGTGAGTTTAGGAACTTCGTGAGCCATAGGTGGTGTCTTTGTGTTTAGTAGTCATGGGTGGAATATTCTTCCGTGTTCATATCTAATGTGTTTTTTAACTCATCTAAATTTTTGTCCTCCATAAATTCTGGTAGGAGTAAATTCTACTGTTGAGTTATGCCTTATGAAAAAGTGCTACTTTTTGCTTCTTTTAAACCTGATACTCACTGCTTCCATCTGATTTCATGTCTGTAACACAACACCTGTTATAAGGAAACAAAGGCAGAGAATACTGATGGCAGTGTCAGAGACAAGACTGGAATTACCGTCATATGACATCCTGCCCTGTGCTCGGAACATTACATTGTAATTCAATCCTATAATCCATGAAATTATACCTGAATTTATCTGCTGTGCAGCAGCATGCTGGATAAAACTGCTCTGTAATACTACTTTGAAGAAAAATAAACAACCTGGTAGTTTACGTAGATATATCTGTGTACAATATTTATGTTTTATTTACTGTGGAGGATGGTAAAGTGTTGGTCATCAAACTGGAGAATTATGATAATAGTTTAGTCAGCAAAAGGGTATTGGTGTATTGGTCACTTCAAAATGAAGGAGCACAGAAGCAAGCAGAAAAGTCCCTCAGCTTTCTTAAGGATTATAAGGCAGCTCTTAGTATGACTGTCAAATTCACACTGATACTGTCACTGCCTGAACCTTTTGCTTGTGTGGGCAGATGGTAGCAACGGAGTCTGAAGAAACCACTGCTTCTGCTTCCTCATGGCAGTCCTTCCTCTTGGAATGTTGCTCCGGGCTTACCACCCCCACTAGTGCTCAGAGAAGAGTCTTGAGAAAGGGAGAAGTTGGTAAAATAGCAACACTAGGAGCGTGGGGAATAAGGAGAAAAGAGGCAGCAGCAGAATTTGACACTAGAGGGGCAAGGAAACAGCAGGGGAAGTGTGTGAAAGAGTAGAGGAGTTTTGGGGGAAGAAGGGAGAGAAGAAGGCAGCATCGAAGGGATACTGTTTAAAATAAAGCTGACGTTATCAATAGAGAATGTGCCTGCCATTACAGAGCTTTTTTTCACATTGTAAGATTAACTGCCCAGTGCTTATTCAGAGCTCGAACTCATCCTCATGCTGCCTTGAAATAACTTACCTTGTCATAGTTTGAGACCTGTAGGTCCAAGTGAAAGTGGTGTAAGGGAGAGCTGCGGCTTCTTTCATCTGACAGAGATGTTGCAAGGCATTGCTCTTTAGAAAAGTAGTTGAAGCTTGCTACCAAATATGTAAACAGAATTATAGTGTAGATACTCTGTCAATGGAGTTTTATGTGTCTGAGTTTAAATGTATTGCAGTTTTATGGAAGAGAGACATGAAATACGATAAAGAGTAAACTGAACCTGATTGCAAAAGTTTTGTCCCCGCTTCTTCCATAGAGGCGTATAATGTGATCTTGAAATTGTTGTTAAAAATAGGTTTTTTTCCTTTGTATGAGTGTCTTTTCCTCCTCACTAAGGAGTCTTGCTGTAGCCAAGATTTATTCTTTAAGATTAGTGTATCGATAACAATAAATAACCAACTTTTCATTATAATGGACAAACAATAAAATTTCAGTGATACCTCGGTGTCAGACAGTGCTGAAAACACTGTGTAATAGAGTCAGAACTGCGCATAGTCACCTGACACATTGAGTGTTGTGCTGTGTTTCAGCATGTTGAACGACCAGTCTGATGGTAAGCTTAGGCAGGGCAGTGTTCCCTTGCTGGTGGTGTGTTCATGTAGTTTAGTTTCACCCAGTGGAAGCTGCTGGATGTCCTTCGTGCTGAATGGTGCCTGCAAGGGTGGGAGAGGGGTGGGAAATGCTGAATGGCATTAAGTGTTCCAGAGAAACCCAGGTGTTTTTAGGCACCAGAAAGGCTGTAATGTCTTCTCATATAATGTAAGCCTGGCCAAGGCCAGTTTTCTCTTTTGTCTATCTGTCACCTCTAGGAAAGAACATGCTCAGGAAAATGGAAGAGTCCTCTTTTTTTGCTTCCCATTCTTTTCCTTGCCCTTTTGTGGAGTTGGTCTAGAGCTAAGAAAGATCCCATGCCGTGCACATTCATAGGCTACTGTTTTCTGCCTGTTACTCAGGCAGGGAAACAACAAGCACAGTGCTCGCCTTTGACAAGAAGTCATCAAATTGTTTTAAAGTGTTCTGAGATGAAACTACTGGGATTGCAGTCACTCATGGGTGACATATGTTTTATTTGCATATAAGACATCCATCTGCTTTGTTGTTGGTCGATATGAAACATTTTAATAAAATGTTGAAACTATCAAACAAAATAAGCAATAGTTTTGTTTGATATTACTTATCAAACCGAAGAAGCAAACTAATGGTGTTTTGGGGCTGGGTGCATGCATATAAGTATTTGTAGTTGCCTGTTACACGCTTCTGTCCTGTGTACTCTGTGTTAGCCTTGTTCATTCATCTTTCTCTGCTTCTTTCTGGTTTTTGATGACTGTGTTGTTGCAGACCGTAGAAGAGATTGAGGGTGTACTGGGACGTGACCTTTATCCAAATCTGTCTGAAGAGAGATCTCGATGGGAAAAGGAGCTAGCTGGCCTGCGGGAAGAGAATGAGAGCCTCACAGCCATGCTGTGTAGCAAAGAGGAGGAGCTGAACAGGACCAAGGCCACCATGAACGCTATTCGCGAAGAAAGGGATAGACTGCGTAGAAGGGTAAGGCTACTGCATAGATGATGGCTGCTTCTTCCTCCTAGCCCGTATAATTTTGTCACCAGGACAAGCTTCTCCTTAATCTCACTTCCTGTACTGACTGTAGGGCTTTTTGTTGTTAAAGCTGAGCTGTAAAAATTACAGAACTAGGACAAAACTGAGTGTAATTGAAAAAGAGCATGTGATGAACAGCCAAGGTGTACAACAACCTTGTACACCTTCTTGATTTCAGAAATCGTGTTCACAGAAAACCTGATATTCATCTCCAAGGAAGCATATGTAATTTGTCTACAGAGAACACAGATGTTCATTTAGTGAATTTTCCTGTGAGGCATTTTTTTCCCTGTAAACAACAAATATTTCTTTGTTTTTGATGGGAATTCAATTTGTGATTAGGAGAAAGAAAAAGAGCAGGACTCCTGTCAGTGGGTAATAATTCTCAGAAGTGAACAATGGGTAGTCTTAGCCATGTCCTCCTTCCCAGTCTACGTTTTATGATGCCGCAAGGTCAGATAAAGGTCTTGTGCCTTACGTCAAGTGCAAAGTAAAAAAACTTGGAAATTTGTTCACAAAAAAGGTGAAAGATCCAAGAGAACGTGACCTCTATCTCTGTTACATTTTAAATTAACTTCATCCCTGTTAAATCTGGAGAGCTTTGAATAGATATGAAATAATTTTGGTTTTAAAACAGGCAGTTTCAAGTTTGTGTTTCAGTGGCAATTTAGACCACTGTATCTTGGTAAAATTATTGGAAGTGTTGCTCTTTACCTACTTGCAGCAAACTGACCCTTTATGCAAATACTATGTTTCTAAACAACATTGTTTTGTAGTGACTATCATTTTAGCATGAAGCTGCATTGTGTGAGATTTCCAATCTTCAGATATCGAGCAACAAATTACCTTTACAAAACTCTGTAGCCTCTCTTAACCCTAAAAAAAGGTATGCATGCTGAGGGAAGAACAGTAATCTGCTATTGCATAAAAAAGACTGCTTCAACTTTTCCTTTGTAAAATTTAGTTTTATTATATACTGTAAGTGTAAGTCATTTCCAGTCCTGAAGTTTTTGGACTGTTTTTTTAGCGACACTTCTTTTTAAACAGAGGCAGTAATACCCCTTGAACTACAGAAGTGGCATTTATGCACCTGTTGAATTATTGCAGGATTGGAGGCGGGGGGCAAGCAGGCCGAGAACAGAAGCGCGTGCTTATGAAATTTACTTGCACAAACGCAGATATTGACACTAAAGGTGATACAGATCAATAGCGAGATATCAAACAAGAAAAAAAACAGATGGCCTTGAAGATAGAATTAATAGAAAAAGATTTAAATTTTGAGAGATATGGAATGTAAGTTAAGGTGCTTAAAAGATTGGTAACAAGAATTTATGCTGACAGCCAGGAGCTCAAGACTGTATGAAGAGTGGTGAGATCTGATCTGGAATGCTGTATGCAGTTCTTAGCTCTTACACTTGAAAAGGTTCAGTTTAAATTGGCAAAAAGAGATGTAGAAGATGGTCAGAGAAATGGGCAGCTTACTTGGAGAATTGTCCTGTTCAACTCAGCAAAGCAAAATCTGAATTTGATTTCTCTTTCCCAGTGCTGGAGAAAGCAAGTGAGAATGGAAGCTAATGAATTTTCGAGCTTAGGGGTAAAACTGGAGCAAGAACAGATTAATATAAACCGCTTGTGTCTATATTAGGCCAGAAATTAGACTACGAGATGTCTAACAGACAAGAGGATTGTGGTTCTGAAGAAACAGTAAGGAGTAAGGCTTTAAAATATTGAAGTTATGTTTATATAATGAAATGTATGACTACGCAGGGATACCTATTAAAACCAGGATTGTTACATTAGGATTGTATCCAAAGGAAAGCAAAAAAAAGCATACTTTTACTTGGCCAGGCTTATACGGCTGCATTAATTCTAGAGCTAGCCTTAGTATCTCTGCGAAAAACTGTTAGGTTTTGTCTGGCTGCCAGCAGTAGCAGAGGGTTGGATTAGATGATGAGGAAAGTGCTGTTTAGTTCTGTGTATGCGGATACTGCTTGACTTGGTCAGTCTGCATTGGAATCGGCAGTGAACCAAGCATTTATGGAGCCACACAAGTATTGGCTATGTTATTAAATATTTCATGATTTCCTTAGTGTAGGTGGGGCCTAGGACTGAAAGAATAGCGTGTTAATCGTGCTGATCTAGTAGTTCCTGGCCTGTCTATTGGAACTGTTAGCAGGGATGCTGCATGTGTTACTGATGCCTCTGTTACAGAAGTATCTCTAGTAGAATCAGAATTGAAGTCATCAACTTGCTTCATGCAAGTGGCTAGAGCAATTGTCAAATGATAGCCGCAGTGGGATGTTAGTGACCTGAGTTGTGCTCAGACCACTGACCATGGCAAGGGTAAGCCTTGAATTGCTCTGTAGAGTCTGAAAGCTGTCTTTGATATGCAGCAAGCCAGTTTAAATATTCATTCTTCTTTAATTAAGGAAATTATTTGGACAGATTGGATAGATTTCTTGCCCGGTAGATGAAGGGTTAATGTTGGATTGTCACAGAGCGTAACAAAATCAAGCAGCCTCTATATTCTGGCACAGCTGGCATGTTGATTTTTTTTCAGTTGTTTTCATTTAGTTTGCACCTATAGAGGACTATATTGAAATATAGTTTTTAATATCATCCTGAACTTGCAGAACAAGTGGTTTATTACCCCCACCAGAGGAGTTTGTTCATGGCATATGACCCTGTCAGCAACACCATGTAATTGTTGCACTGGAAACCATATTTGCATTTTTAATGTACCTTTGTGTCCATAGTTGCAACAAAATAAATGTTTTCTTTGACCTATTAAGTATTTTCTGTGTGCCACCTGAACTCAGAGCCACTTCAGATTATTTCCCTGGAGAATGGGAAAGGAGATCCAACTAAAATTTAGTTATTGTTGTTCTCGAATTAAATTGGATGAAGCAAATAAGCTTGAAGTTGACCAGATCAATAGGTCTGTTACTTTAGACCAATGTCTGTAATCAAGCAGAGTGCTTTCAATACATTTTTCTCAGGCTTGTTGGAGATTTAATTTAATTAGGTGTTTACTGTGCTCAGTTAACAGATTGAGACGCTTTCTAGAACAGTAGCTAGGGAACAACATACGTATGGAGTTTGCTTCTCATGGGTCATTAGTAAATGAGGTAATCGCTAATTTGCGTAGGGTGCCTCCAGTGTAGCAGCTAATTTCATAACGCAGAGGTTTATTTTACCTGTGTATGATACTGCCCTAGTAAAAATAAAATCCATTTAAGCTGGAGCCAGTCGGTGCCCTAGAAACTGCTTACACATAGCTGACCGTAATCTTGATTCCAGTAACGCAGATAAGATGCTGGGGGACTTCTCTACCAGTTCATGGGATTAGTATTATTATTACATGAGAATAAGGTTGCGATCAGGTCAGCACTGTTTACAACTGCTGTATGTAATAATAGGCTTAAATAGTAGTAGAAAAACTAGTATTTGTGTTCTTTCTCAAAATCTCTTGTATCCACCAGGGGAGTCAGATGAGCAGCACTGATAAAGCATATAAACTCCGTCATGACTGCAAAGTAAAAGTTGTGGGTTTCATTACTGCCCATGAAAGTTACCAGGTGCGTAGTGCCTCAGCACCGTCCCAAGCAGCCCATTGGCATAAGAAGCAGTGGATTCGGGCTTCCCCAAAGCTGTTCAGAAGAACTAAGTCTGAAGTGAAAAGGCAATTCCAGCTCTGGAAGTCTGTTAAGTCTGTTCTCTGCATAAGTTGTATGTCAACTCATTCAGTTAATCAAATGCTTTTAGTTGTGAGGTTTATTCTGTATCTACTCCAAACTCAGCTTAATTCACCAAACTGACCAGAGCAAAACCAAACTTAATATGTTAGCTATCTTCAACTTAAGACCTTCATGAAAACATAATCTGCAGAGTAAAAGTGCCATCTTAATGCGTGATCCCTTCAGCTGCCCAGATTGTCCCCACTCCAAGAAACTTCATATTAGCATGAGGGCTCTCCCAAAATACTTTGTTCTTGTGAGTAGTTGAAACCTACCCAAACCACAGCAGGAGTCAGATCCTTGGCCTCGAAGGCAATCCTGAGCCCACACTGTTCTTGGATGACACAAAGCTGGCACTAGCTGCTTGATGGTCCTTATTCTGGCATCATTTGTGTTGGGATCGGAAGGTATTGTTCCAGGTTGCTTGAGAGCACTGATGTGTCTGGGGCCTTTAGAGATTATTATCAGCTTGCACAGCTTAAAGGGATCCTTGAACGTTCTGTCTCCTTTTCTCTTGGTTCGCACCAGAAACCTGAGGTAGCAGCCAAAAGCTATTTCCATCCTCCGCTTCCTTCAGTCTCATGGTATTTGCTTATGCAGCAGTATCACTGCCGAGCTGTTAACGAGCTAGAGCTTTGAGTCTGTTTCCAGGCTTGTATGCAAATGCTGAGTGATAAATCTGAAATTAAATGAGAAAAAGCCTGACATAGGCTTACTGCCCTCTCTTGTGTTGGTTTCCACTGTGTGCTAGCCTGGATCAAAACGCTTCAGTTATTCTTGGAGCTTTTAGGGAATCCACCCTTCATCTCCCATGTTACATCCTGCCAAGTCCTTGGTTTTCACTGCTTTACCTCCTTTATAGAGGGATAGCACCTAGATCTTTCCACATGAAGCACTGCACCAGGGACTTTTGTCTGAAAAAAAAGCAGAGAAGCTCTTCCATGGTAACATGTTTATATCACCCAGTGCACTGTAGCCACTTCTGCTACTTGAAAAAGCCATATGTATAAACCCTAGTAGCATACCTGTTCTGCTGTGGCTTGTTGTGTCTGAGCGTTGTTCCCTTTCTCCGTTCCTCAAAATAATTTTTCAAACAGCAGATTGATTTTCGGATCTGCTGGAGGAGTTGCGCTTCTTGTGACAGTTAAGTTCTTATGTATTTCTTGAAGGTAAGTGTCTTTGCAGAGGAGAGATATTTTGTACATGCCTCCTCTGAGCTGATGAGTGCAGGTCTAAGCTCATTCAGCTCCAGAGAATTCATTGGGGAGATGGCCATTACAAATACTGGGAAAGACTTCTTCTCCATTCTCAGTCAACCACAACAGACAACCTGTAGAAAATCAGGCCTTATTAGTTCTCGTGCTCACAGTTCAGTACAGGCTGAAAATTATCTGGCTAAAAATAATCACCACTAGGCCTGATTGAAAGATTAGGGGTGCTTTAGGCTGGGAAGGGCGCTCACCACTCAGAGCAGCTTGAACGTCGTGCTGGCATTTCATTTTCCATCTTCCCCTCTGCGGATTCGCAGTATGCATTAATAAATTAGAAAGTGGGAGAGGTATATACAGTTCCAGTGGTTTGTTGTGCTTCATCGTCTTACTCTGTATAATGGGGAAAAAAAATTAAGCAGTATTAAAATGCCGGGGGAAGAAATGTTATTACTTGAAGGGTTCAAAGATACTGCGTGATGAAACCAGTCACAAGTAGGGCAGAAAGAAAAGAATCACAGGCAGTCTTCTTAATTTGAAATTGATTTAGGAACAAAAGCAGCAGGCATCCTTAGAATATGGAAATCAGTGACAAAAACAGGCAGTTTGTAGCTGTGGGGTTTTTATTTAGGATCAGTTAACAAATCATGTAGTTGTGAGTATGCAGGTGTAAAATACAAAAAGTAAAAACATGTTTCTTAAATTCAAGATTGTAGATAATAAGCACATTCCACCAAAGTATTTTCTATAACCCACTGTGCATTTCTGCAGACATACCCGTAATGCCTGTTAATCACTTGTAAAGTCTTTGAGAAATTCAACATTACTGTAATGTGTCGACTCCTTTTCTCTTCTACTCTTGCTGTCTTTTTATTTAGTTCTTAAGGTACCCACAACAAATTGTGCTTTATTTTTCCCTATTTCCTACTCCAATTCTCAGAATTCAAAGCAAAAAATTAGAAATGCAGCTAAACAATTAGTTCTTATTGCTAAACATCAAATAGTAATAAGAAGAATTCTCAGTTATTGAAGTTTATATTAATAACTTGAAAATGTCTATTTGCACCTGACATCTTGGTATTCAGGCCATCCATTTCTCTGAAGTCTAATGGCTCATTTAACGCCCCTGTTCCTGCTCTTTCCAAGGTTCCAGCACTTCTTGTGTAATTCTTTGGACTCCCTCCAGCTGTTTAGATCTTTGCTCTTTCCTTTTTTAAATTGTGGATTTCACAGATGTTTCCTTGGATTTCTCCTTTTTTTTCCTCTGTTCTCACCTCCTTTTTCTGAGCATATAATTAGATCTGTCTGTCAGCCACTTTCTGTCTCAATTTAGAGTTTTAGGACTTTATAGCAATTTTTATATCCTTCTGCATGTTTCTGTCTTTAAACTAGTATGATGCAAAGGCTGACAAAATCTTCCTTTAAATCCTTCCTTGTTATTCCTCCCCAGCTCACAGATCCACACTTTCCTGTCCTTGAGTGGAACTTTTTTGGTTTTGTTTCTTTACTTGACTTCACCCCATCAGATTTTGCCAGTTTTGTCATCCATTTTAAGATCTTCCTCTCTTCCCATTTCCAAGTGTTTTTGTGTCTTATGTGGAGTGCTGTGATTACTTTCATTCTACTAATAAACATAACCTTCAGAATGATTTATATTACTCTAAACAACACTTAAGACTGATAGAAGTATTGAGGCAGGGGTGGTCACACAATTTTTAATCATACTTTTTAAACTAGTCTTTTCATAACTCATGCATTCACCAATCCAGAGAAGAAACTAGCTCTTTCAAACTCTTTTTTTTTTTTTTTAAATTCTAGTTCTTCCTTTATTTTTCCTGTAGAATTAACTACTAGTGTGGAAAAGTATGTTCTGAGGAGATGGTGCATACTGCTGTATTTACGGTGGAGGTTTTGGTGACCAGAAATAGCTACGAAGCTACCTGTGGGGAGGCTGGTGGGTGGGCAACCCAGTCATGAGATTCTGGCTTGGTGAATGTGTGAATTGTGAGATCGGTGATTTTACAGGTCAGACAAACTTGCCCTGTTATCCTGCTCAATAATTACCATCCAGTACTCAGCATTACTAAAATTAGTGTAGTTATTTATAGCAATTAATTCAGCATGTAATTTCTCAAATGAAGGCCTGAATCAGTAAATACATCAAGAAGCATGAATAAGCAGACAGTTTCTTTAAGTTGTGGTTGCTTATATAATACAGTATTAAAGCAGTGACTTGCATAGATTGATAACTGTACTGTGCTCTGAGTTTTCTTTCATAAATGCTTTCCTGAGCACAGCTTTTCCTGGCCATGGACTTAGCTGTGTTCATTTTTCTTTCTGTTGCTCATGTTGTTTTACAGATCCTTAAGAATAATTGGCTTTGTAATCGTGGCCAATAGTCGCTGCTCAGTAGCAAAACATAGACTAAAGGAATCCTATCTGCATGCAAGTTTTCTGTAATACTGGCCTTACATAAGGTGGTTTTAAAATTTGGAGTCAGTGAATGCTTAGCATTTCAAGCATCTTTAACTCTCTGTTTCCTGGTTGCCCTTAAATTTAGAATGTTAATTGCTTTTGGACTGAAATCTTCCAGGACTAGCTTCTGGGCATAGGTGAATATTTTAGCAATTTTTATGTTGGATGTTGAGGCAGGGATTGTGAATTTATGAAGAATACATCCCTAGTGGTATTCTTACTTGTTTGCTTTTAAACTTTTAAGGCCTTAGGGAATTTAGTTTGGAACAAAAGAAATAGTAATAAATGCAATTCTGATTTAATGACATTTCGGGGTTGCGTTTTGTTTGTTTGTTTTTTTCCACAGTACAAGTCCTGTCTGCACTGGCATTCCACATCTGCAAGCAGAAACATGCATACATGGTTTATTTCAGTTTTGTACATATCAGCAAGCTGAAATGATTGGTTTGCATCAGTAGTGCGCTTCTGTCCTTAAGGTTTGCATTAGTGCAGCTGTACCCATATTGAAATGATGTATGTCTGTATGAACAAAGGAGGCCTCAGCTGCAAATATGTAGAAGATACGTGCTATGAATGTGCACTTTATACACTCTGCTCAGTTAACCTCATGATGAAATTACAGTTAAGATGTATAATTCTGCGGCAAGCACCCATTTTTCGGCGAGTTCCTTTCAACATTGGGGATTTGATTTGAGGTTTTGTGTACTTTATCTTTTTTTTAACAGAGACCAATGGAGTTGTTTGGATTCATTTTGTTTAAGGTGTAGCACTCCTCCACGACTGAACAGAGAAGTTGTGAGCGAAGTTAGCCTTTGTGTGCTCTTATTGTTGCCACTTACGGCTTTTTGTTGGTAACATGCAATTGTTCTGCTCTGTTATGTAAAAACGCATGTGGTTTTTTTCTTTTTTTGTAACTTGCACGTGCCTAAAAATTCTGTTATTTTGACACTAAGTCCTCAGGCAACCTGATCTTCAGTTTGCATGCAACTGAGGGAGAGGCAGGGATACTCTTCAGGGGAGTAGAAGCAGGCTGAAGGGGATCGTAGGAGGCGTAAGATACTGCTTTGGTGACTGGAGAGACTTCCAGCTTGAACTCTTTCCTCAGTGCTGTAGGTTGAAGGGATCTGTATGTTATGCAGAGAACATGCTGACTGCCGCTTCTTCAAGCAGAGACTGCTAAAGCACTGACCATGCATTTGATGAGCCTATAGCTGAAGAAAGCCTAAGCTTTAATGCAGCTTTGCTTTTGGTATTTTTTGGCTGAGGGGTTTCAGCTTGCTTAATCAGTTCTTTGTGTAAATGTATTGTACTTAGTGTAAAACCCCACCTTGTTTTAGAGAGTAGGAATCAGTTGCATTTCATGCTACAGGAGCATATCGAATGGACTCTACTTTTATTTTACTGGATTTTTGGTAAAATTTCACCGGTTCTGTTTTGCAGATGGACTGTTTCAACAAAATTGCTACAGAAACTTATGTATTAAAGTAAACTACATTCAGGGAAATTTTCTCTTCACATGTTTTCCTCCCCCTTCTCTCATCTCACACTCCTTGTTTCAGATTCTGTGGGAAAAATGAGCTCTGTCACTTTACCTTGTGGCATAATTGTTTGTGTTAAGCAGACCATTTGTTCTTTGTCAGTTAAGAATTATTCCAAGGTAAACACTATAATCTTTAGCTCAGCTATAGTTTGGCTCCTGCAGACTTTTTTTTTTTTTTTACCCTTTAGTTCTGAAAATCTTTTGACGTCAGTTGTACAAGTATCTGATGTATTATGAGGACTGGGCAGTGTTTGCAGTATATGTTTACAGAAGGCTTCTGCAAACTGTTCATTGGGTACTTTGCTGGTATTTTCTTGTCACTCACTCTATGGTAGCTTTACTTAACTATAGTTTTGAAAGCATGATTAACATTTGAATTTCTTTGACCTTTAGATATGACAAAGTCATCCTGTGGTATATTTATGTCAATAAATATGTCAGTTTTTTCAGCAGTGGAGCTTTCCATTAACAGCAGGTTCTTCATTTGATTTGCTTGGGCATCATAATCTTAGGCTGGAGCATTAGCTTCACCCCAGAGAGAGTAATTTCTATACATAGAGTACAGCTGCTCTGAAGGAGTTATTCAAAACAAGCTAAAACTTTGAGTAATTACTCTACAGTATTGCATTTGCATATTTCCACATTGCAAATAGGACAATGGAATTTTAAAACAACCTCCATTCATCTGCTCTCCACATGAAAACTTTGCGGCCGCCACAGGACGAAATACAACTTCTGTGCTGAAGACAGAAGCAATTAGGCTTGGCTAGACAATGAGAAAAATCTCCAAACTATTTAAACCATAAAAGGGGAAAAAAACAGAATGTTATGTTTTATTGTAGGTTCGGGAACTGCAGACACGTTTGCAAAGTGTGCAAGCAACAGGCCCATCCAGCCCAAGTCGTCTCACTTCTGCCAATCGACCCATTAACCCCAGCACGGGAGAGCTGAGCACAAGCAGCAGTAGCAATGATATTCCCATAGCCAAGGTGAGCTATTGTGTGTTGCAGTAACACTTCTCATTGTCTGGGAGAAGCAGGCTTCATTTTGCACAACTGCTGTCCAAGCATGTGATTAACTGGGAGATACCTAGAACCCCCAGAGAATTTTCTGGGATCCTAAGCAAGTCTTTGAACTTAAACTGCAAAAAGGAATTAAGTGCTAATGATTGTAATTCTCTCAGAACATGTGTCAATTTCACAGTAGTTTACTTCAGGTTTGCAAGCATAGCTATTGACCAAATCCATTTTGTGTAATCTTTATGGAGTGTGGGTTCCTGTGTAACCTGTGCAGCGTTCTGACTTACAGATTGCTGAAAGAGTGAAGTTGTCAAAGACAAGATCAGAGTCTTCATCATCTGATAGACCTGTCTTAGGATCAGAAATCAGCAGCATAGGGGTAAGGACTAATAATTACGTGCATGCACGATACCTTCTGAAGATGACCCATGTTCTGTTAAAAGCAGCATTGTTTTCTTACTAAATATATGAGCTAGTTGAAAATACTTTAAAAATTATTTTGAGAAAAATATTTCAACAGAGAATATTTCACCCAGTATTAGGATATCTTTTTCTAGTGGCTAGAAATCATTCTTTGAGTGACTTCAAGAGGATAATTTAGGAGTCAGTTCCTCCAAAATATTATTCTTAAAAAAAAAACTGTTGAGTTGCATTTCACAACTTCCAATCAACAAAAAACTGGATTCTTCTTTGTAATGCCAATGTAAATCCATAACGCTTCACTTACTGTGTGTTAATATTTGTTTCACTGCAGAACTTGCCTCTAACCTTTTGCTAAGCTTTTAAGTAAATAACTTGCATATTAGGCTTTTTAAATTTATGATGAAATAGGGGGCTTCAGCCTTTGGTTAGTAGAATTTTAAATCAAAATAGCTTCTTAAAATGGAAACTTGTAAATGTTCTATTCAATGTACAATTCGTAGTAAAAACTGAATAATGAATGCGTCAATAGTGAACGCGCGCAAGTGCAGACTGCCTGTGGGAGGAATCCAGTGGTTGCCTATTCACGGTGATCTGTTAACTGCCCTGTGCAGGTGTCTAGTACTGTGGCTGAACATTTGGCACATTCCCTCCAAGACTGCTCAAACATCCAGGAAATCTTCCAGACTCTTTATTCACATGGATCTGCTATCTCTGAAAGTAAAATCCGAGAGTTTGAAGTGGAGACAGAGAGATTAAATAGGTAAGGTGAAAAGTTAGATATGCTCAAATGTGTTGTCTTCTATTAGCTTTGTTAAAGTTACTACTTTTTTATCCTTTTTGAACATTTATTGGTTCTGTCCCAGCTCGACGGTGGCAGCCGCAGATCAACGTGGAATGTAGTTGGTGAAGAGAAGATTGAATTGTATGCTATGGATTCTTTTCAGTAGTATGACAGTATGGTTATGCATTATTAGATCAGCATGGCACCTTCACCTGCGACAGTGTGTGTTGTAGAGTGTCATTCTCTGTGGCTGACCAAGTAGACATGTCATCTTTTTTCATAAGACACATCACTGCTAGAAACAAGGATTCCCATAACTTGTTCTCCGTCATTGTGGAATTAGGTTTCTTTGTTTTGTCCTGAAGAAACAGAATTATAGCATTAACTGTATCAGTGAATGTGCTGATGTATGGTGGTGTGGCATATATACCAGTTAATAGACTTCTGTCTACAGAAGAAAGATTGCAACTTTCTGGTTGCAGTTAAAATACTGGTGGTGTTACCCTTCAATAAGCTCTATCAAAACTAATGCTTCATGTCCTCTTTGGCACATAAAATCAAAGCTGTGGAGCAGGAGCATGAGAATCGTTGTCTCAGCATGTTTCCTTCCAAGTTCTCTCTTCCCCACACCTATCTCAAATTTAGTCTGATCAGTACAATATCTCTTTTATTTGTAGCTCATGTTTTTGTAGTGCTGCAAAATGTGATCCTTTTTTTCTTTCTTTTTTTCTTTCTTTTTTTATTTTCTCTCTCCACTGCACAATTATGCTTTGATAACGTGTATCCTTATAGGAGGTGTCAAAGAAGATATAGGAGATGAAGAGAGAGTTCACTGGAGAGTTCTAGCAGCTAGGAAAGTCAGGGCTTTATTCTGATCGCTGAATAAATGATGTACTAGCCCTTCTGCTCCTTATTCTGTTTGTTGAGAAGTCAGTGATTTCAGAGTTCCAGCTGACACTGATCTCTTCGTTAGCTACGTGTCCAAATTTTGAAATCATTTGCCTGTCTGTTTTTCGTGTACATCCGTTACAATTAGACATAGTACCTTGATGTGTAGTGCAGTTATCAGCAGTGAGAATGAACAGTAATACTGATATTCTGAAGCCTCATTTTCAAATTCAGAGTTAACCTCATTGAGAAGAATATTATGCTTAAGTTCTGATATGAGCTTGTGTTTGGCTGTTGCCAGAACTTTTTGAGATTTCATTGCCTTATTGAAACTTCATTCATATTTTGAAAGTTACCTCTCTAATTGCAACCAAAACATTGCTTCAAGTGAAATGGTTATTCTGGATGTTCCAAAGAAAGGGGGCATTTATGCAGCTGCATGATCCCTACACACACCCACACATTGTGCTAATGAATACGACACTTAAAACAAAAAGCAAATGTGGCAGCGGAAAGTGAGGAATGGAGGCAGAAAAAATAAGGAAAAGGTTAGTAGGAAACTGTCCTACACAGTCTTGTGGCTACAAAATAAGGGTACAACTTTCTGCTTGCTGCTGTTGCACAGGGTTACGATTACATTTTATGGGAAGGAGAGGAGAAGGAGAGGAGGCTGCTTTAAGAGAATCTGCTGTCATCTTGGGTCTTGATATAGGACACAGAACTGATAAATTTTGCCACCTTCATTAAAAACCTTGCGTAGACAAATGGTATTTGTTGTTTTAAATTATGATTGTTCTAGAGTTTTCAGGACAGTGTCTGCAAGCTAAGCTTGAAGGTTGTACATTACTTCCTTTTCTACAGCCGTATTGAGCACTTGAAATCCCAGAATGACTTGTTGACAATAACGCTGGAAGAGTGCAAGAGCAATGCCGAGAGGATGAGCATGCTTGTTGGGAAGTATGAGTCCAATGCCACAGCCCTCCGTCTTGCATTGCAGTACAGGTATGTACCTACGCAGAGGGTGTCTCAGCCAGAAAAAGAGGGAAAGGGGAAGACTTGATAGAAGTCTTTGAGAGTGAAATTGTTGGTGTGCCGTAGTAATACTCTTTGTTTCATCCCTGAAAAAATGCCCCTTTGGTTAAACTACTTGACAAACTGCAGAACTGAAGTTATTGATGGAAGTGTATTTCAACTCTAATTCATCAGCAGTGAGTTTGATCTAATAGAAATATACAGATTTATCTTTTCATTTTAAAATACTGAATTAATATTTGAATTAGGAGTTGCATGTAGACTCAAACTGTCTCTCCTGCCGATCATGAGATACAGGTTCTCTGTATTAGGCTGGCACCTTTCACAAGACCAGTGGACCAAAGACTGGTATTGTACTCCACAAATTCAAAGTGACTTTATATTACATCAGTTGGAATTGTGGATGAATTGCTTAGTATTTGGTTACAAGTATCTAAATTTGCTTTAAACTACATGTATAAAGATGGTGTCATTTAACTGCTTCAACTGTAACTAATTCGGAACAGGCAGTTCTGATCTTATGACAAATTATGTGCCTTTTCAAGAACATATTCCGTTATGATCAGCCTTGAGCAAATTACAAGGAAATGTAAATTGCGAATAGGTGTATTAATGTATATCTTTTTAAAAACATTAGAATGCAACAGGAATTTGTTGCATTCTAATGTTTTTGAAAAGATATACATTTGTTGCATACTCACAACTGTATTTAGAAGCCGTTGTGTTGCAAGGAGGAAAATCTTGCAGCCGGGACAGAGCAATGAGTATTTTTCTTGTCTTTTCTTTTCCTACTGTACTTTGTGTAGTATAGTTACATAGTAGAGTACAGAATACTGTATTTTCTATAGTAAGAAGGCCTGAAAAAGGTTTTTTATGTATTGTTGACTGTTTGAAACATGCTTCTGGAGCTCACCTCATTTTTTTTTCTGTTTTAACTTGTTACATTACTTGAGGCCAACTTCGGACCAGCATAAGGTGGGAGATACTTTTGAATGCTTGTGATAGAAGCTATGTGTGTTATGTCATTTAATATCCCTGCTGCTAGACAAGTAGTAGGGAATCACACAGTTCATCAGACAGCTCTTTTCTTGTTGCTGTTGCAGGTATTCTCTTCTAAATTGCAGATATATTTTGTGTGATTTTTGTTTTCTGAGGTTTGCTTTCTCTTTCAGTGAACAGTGCATAGAAGCGTATGAGCTACTGTTGGCACTGGCAGAAAGTGAGCAGAGTCTCATTCTTGGACAGTTCAGAGCTGCAGGTGTTGGTTCTGTTGGTAAGATGTTAATGAATCACTTTATTTAAATAATTTTTTTTGCATGTCAGTTAGTGTTAGTATTAGTTGTAACAGTGAATCATCTCATGACCCATCACTCAAGAATGCTCTCCAGTCTTTTCTTATTTTTAACTAATTAAATCATTTTACACACCACAAAAGTAGGAGAAAAGAAAAAGAGAGACTGAAGTTAAATCATAAAATTCACCAGCAATTTAAATTAACCTACATGTACTATCACAAGGGGATGCCTATTTTGGCAGTGGTGAGGCTGCTGCAGGCATACAACTGTACAGAGTGGAATTATTAAACAATATGCGTGAGCATATGTGGCTTAGGGCCATACAGCTGTGGTAACTACAAGTACAGGTTTTGTTTGAACCAGCAGCACTGACCCCCATAGAAGGTGATTATAGTCTATGAAAAACTGAGATTAAGACACACAAAGGTAGCATTGAGTAGTTACGAAAAAAAAAAAAAAGCTCTAGCTTTTGACTCCACATTTTACCTTTGCTCTTAAAGGTTAAAACATTCTATCTTACGTTTTACTGTGTTGTTGGGATATTAGCATATATGTTCTGGGTTTTTCTTGTTTTGAGGAGAGTTAATCTTGTGGCTAGGTTTGTTGTTTTTAATATGCTCCTCGCTAAGTAATGGAATGAGCCACTACCACAGGTATAGTTCTGAAGTGTTTGGAGCTTGACCTTGCTGCTGGCTCCACTTTTCTGATAGAGATGTTTACACAGTGAACGGTAATCTGGATTTTATAGTCCCATTACTTTTAATGCTAGGAGAAGGTAGCCATAGTAAGTACTTGAAGTACTCCTTCAAGTAGAAGGAGAGGAAACCTTCAGAGAGAGAATAGGTCTTCGTGTTGTGCTGAGGCGAAGTAACTGCCAGGTTGAGACAGTATTGCAGCGCAAGCTTCTCAGAAATCACTGAAATGTAAACAGAAAGCTTTTAGAGAGAGAGTGACCATCTGGCTTTAGAGCCACAGGACTGACACGGTCAGCCTCGTGTTTCAGATGACTAGGTGCATGCAGCCCATGGTCACTGTCCTCCTAGCCATGCCTCGTATTTTGTATCTCTCCCGGTCCTAGAAGCAGGCTCTTGTGTACTTGTCTTGGCCTGCGCAGTGTGTGCCATACACTAAATGTCAGAGTGGATGTCTGAGATTTTCATCCACCTTTCTTCCAGACTCTGATCATTCCTTTCCACAGTGTGCTAGGGAGCCTTCCCAGCTGGCAGAGATCAGTGGCCAGCAAAAGAGAATTAGTCTCGGTTTTTCTTTCACATAGGTGGCAGAAAGAAATCTTAGAAGGGAGAGATAGTTTGGGTTTGAGTAGGGTTTCATCTCATATGCGTTGTATGAAAAAGTGTAGTGTAGTTTTTATATAAGTGTCTATCTACAGCTCTTAATTATGGTATTATCAGTTACAACCCTGTGAAAGAAATAGTGCCAATTACCTATTACATACCACAGCTTGGAGGAAGTTGTGTTTGGTTTACGTACCTGTACTTCACTGTGAAATTTGTTCAAAATACCTAGATGAAATAGCAGATTTTTGAAGATCAGTCAAGTTTTATAGCAACATCTGCGATTGGAAAATTCGTGGAAGTTGCTTCTGTGTCACTTAGAGCTGAGTATATCCAGCTGCTCTTGACAAAACATTCTCCCTTCCTTTCTTCTGCATTAATGTTATTTCTAGTGCTCATACTTCACTTAGCAAGTGTGAAGTATGGATAATTGGTCTTTGACTCGAATAAGGATGAAGGGAAAAGCTGACATAGAGCAAAGTGGTTTTTTTTTATATATTCTCTAACATGTTTGCCTCGTATTTGGTAAAGTATGAATATATTGTCGCTTTGTTCAGGCTTTCAGTGTAGTCACTAACATGTCTTACTTTAGTGACTTGACTCCAGCTGGAGTTAGGAATGCAAGATTAGTGACAGTGGGGGTTTCTGTCCTGCGTCTGCTGAAGGGATGGCTTACCAGCTGCATAACCACTGGAAATTAGAGCAAATTGGTAAACACCAGTGCTAGTTTTCTTTTGGTTTAGTATGCATGACTGTAAACTCTGAAAGGCTGCTTCTATGTGGCAAGGCAATTCTTCCAGCTGGAAAGGTAACCTGTAAGAAGGTGCTCTGGGAAACCATTTGGCTTGAGATAAAAATGCTTGGGAGAAGAAGCAATGGAAATGACTGCACTGTGAAACAGCACTAGACTGATTGAAGCAAGAGTTGTCATTTAGGCTGAGGCTTTTCCAGTGTATTATTAATTTGAGCACCCTAACCTAATCCTAAATCACAATGTGCACCCTTAGACAAGCCAGCTAAGATAAAACATCACTTAAGACTTCTACCCGGAGCAACAAGAACCTGGAGCTTGTGGCTGGGAGGGAGATGCGTTCAGGCCAGTAGCCCAATTACCACCGATGCTCATACAGAAGCAAAGTTGCTTTTACATCACAGATGGGTGATTTATTGTCATTGTCTTGGTATAAACTGAGAGCGCCTAGAAGCATCTCTGCTCTTGCTTTAATTTCTATCACTCTCCTCAAAGCTCTGAAACAGATTGTTTGCTTGAAAACTAGGAGACCAGACAGGTGATGAAAACGTCACCCAGATGCTTAAGATTGCTCATGACTGCAGGAAGACAGCTGAGAACGCGGCAAAAGCCTTGCTGATGAAACTAGATGGGAGCTGCGGAGGAGCCTATGCAATCACTGGCTGTAGCGTGCAGCCCTGGGAAAGCCTGTCATCCAACAGCCACACAAGGTAACCGCCACTCGCCAGCTCTCCTAATCCCCAAATGTTTGATTTCAGACCAAAAGTCATATTGCATTGTATTTGCTGAACTGCCTCCCTCACCTCAGTCCACCGGCTTCTTCACTTTGATTTGTAAGTCACCATGCCTCAGTGGTCTGATTGTTTTAGACTTTGATCAACTCCAGCCAAGAAGGACTTTTGTATAAATTTGTTGCAAATGGGTGACTCTGAACTTTGAGCTTCCTCATAAAGGGTAAAGCCATTACGTTTGTTTTACTTCAGTGACTTTCTTGCTATTTTATTGGAACTCAAATCATGTACTTCTTATTCATATCCATTGTATGCAGACAGCACAGATGTACAGAGAACCAGGGATGAGAAGTGTGCTTCCATCGGCATTTTGGAGTGTTCAACAATTGTTTTCTAAATGTTGCTAGTCCAGCCATTTTGTTTTAAACCATATCCTCTCCCTTCTCATTCCCCTTTGCCCCTTCCAAATTCTTCTTTCCCATACTATTCTTTCACACATTGAGTGGCAAATGAATGTCATGGCAAACAGAGTGGATTCTTCCAGGAAAGGCTGGATATTGCAGTTTTTCTGAAGGCGTATAAAATAATGAAACTTAAATTAGCTATTATTACAGAAGTGTTCCAGTTCAAATACATCTGCTAGCAGCTTTATTTTGAGTCGTTGTCTGCCTGCAGTGTAATTGTACTCTGTGCAGTGAATATGTGGGCTTGTGTATGGATACGAATTTGGCAAGCATCCTAGATAAATATAGATGACATTTTTCTTTTTAAAAGTTATTTTGGTTTCTCAGATTCGCTCTAAAACTTCATTTTAATTCAGTTTTTGAGCCAGTTGCTTATTCAAATGCTGTCATTTTTCGACACATTTAGAAGTTTATTTTAGTACTGTATCATTTCCTCTGCTTGCTGATGCCTCCTCCAAAGGATCTTATTTCCTGCCATGTGACTAGCATAGAATAGCTAAAAAGTGATTAAAAGGTAACCTGAGGGAACAGGGTCCAAATGTGGGGTAAATTTCAATGTTTTATTCAAAGAAGTTTTATGGTGCACTCTCAGTCCAAGAAAGCTGTATCTTTATTCCAAAATTAATGTGACAGCATCTGCGCTAGTAACACAATCACTCATTTTACTGAAAGTATTTACTGGCCTTGGAAAAAAGTTATACAAAACCGTGTCACATACTTGACTTTCCTCAGTCTGTGTGCACTTACGCCATGTCTACACCTGCATCTGAATGTGTTGTAAGTGGCCACATGCAGCAGCAACACCTCTACCCAGGCTGAGCTTGTTTTCCATTCTGTTACTTGAAAGGGTCGCTTTCGGTTGTTCGTAACTGCCTCAGTGTTTTTCTTCCTCGTGAGATATCTGGTATGTAGTCAAGGCGTAATCTTTTTTTTTCTTCCTTGAAAACAATTTAGATAGTTTCCAATATTGACAAGGAGGGAAGTTGGCAGTGGGGATGGAGTATGTGTTCCTGGTTTAGTGTTTGTTCTCCTAGCTTTTCACTGAAGGTGTTTGGTAGGAATATAGTCTCTACAGTCCTCGCTTTGTCGAACATCATCAACTCTTCTCTTCTTTCCTTCTGTTGTGTTCAAGTGATACGCGATAGAAGTGTTTTCAGATTTCTCCTTCCTGTGGACCCTGTCTCAAAATAGAAGCATCCTCTTCAGCATACAGACACATGACACTGTGCCAGTGCATAGGTGGAAAATCTGTGTTGGTTCAAAAGGCACACACTTTTCTACATTTGTATCAGTATATGTTCTATCTCAGGTTTAAAAAATGGAAGAATTTGCCTTTACCTCTCCTCTCCCTATCATTCTGGGTAGTTTTTATTTCTCTCCAGGACCCTACTCCTGCTTTCTGGAGTTATCCTGCCTATGCGCCAGCTCTCTCAACCCACTGCTGCGTGCTGCCTTGCCACTTGGCTGCCTGCTGATCTAGATGGGCGTCCCATTGCTGCAGACCTCCAGCCCTCTGTGATTCTTTGATGTTGATGGTTTCCATTTCCTTTCGTTTTCCATTACTATAGCAATCGAAGCAGAGGTAGGAAAGCAGACAGCAGATTTCTAGTTGTTCCTGCAGGCTTAATGTTTTTATTTGTCTTAAAGAACTTGACAGTCTATAAAACTGGGGAGGAGAACAAGCCCACATCACTAGTGAGTGCTGTGTGAACCACCGTTTCGGGACCACTGCACTGAAATGAAAACATTTGTACATTATGTGGTTCAAACATACTCTGAATCTGCAACGCTGATGCTCTGCCATAGCTGTTTTAGTGTTGCAGACTTTTAGCTGCAGATATGTATTGCTACCTTTTCCCTTTGAAACCGACCAAGTAAAGAGGTAGTGGGATGATGAAAATTCTCCTTTGCTGAGACTTGTGACAAATGAGTAATTCTCCCTGCTGTTCCAAATCCTGTAGAATAAGGACTTATAATGGAATTGTTGACCCATCTTTAGCTTTGGCATTTCAAATGAGATTCTGAATGTCAAATCGCTGAACACATTACTGAGAATAAATGCTCAGTGAGCCACTAGTGACAAGTGGTTAAAGACTGTAAAAGGGAGCAGCTGAAATGAAAAGAAACAAAATGCAATAGAAGAGCATCACAGAGGTTGTTACTGGTGAATTGAATAAAAATAATAGCAAGAATCTCAACTCGTTTGGCTGGCAGCAGCACAATAAATGTTGCCAATTCGTTTCTTGAAATAGAAATAGGTCTGCAGCGTAGCTGGAAGTCATAATTGTTTTAATGGACAGAAGCTAGAACATATATTGCCAGCAGTATTTGACTGATTGCGCCTTAAAAGGAAGGAAACAAAAGAGGACCCCGGTTGTAACACTGACTGAAGACAGTGGACTTTATTCCCTGTAGTGCTAGTAAGCCCAACCTTACATCTGGATTCATGGCGGGAAAGATCTGGTCTCTTACGTGCAAAGGGAATTCTTTTCGGTAGTATGCAATAAAACAGAATATCTGAACTCAGCCAAATGTAGGACTATCTCTCTTATCAGAATCACCTCAGATTTCAGATAAGTAGCTGACAGACAAGATTATCTTGGCTAGAAGTGTGCAAATAAGCTATTTAGAAGTATCCAAACAGGTACCTTAGTGTTCTCTATGTAACACTTCATTGCTGGACTGAAGTAGTCACAGAAGGAAGCAGGGTAGTTTCACCAAAGGTTTTGATTTTAGCCAAATATACTGTTGTTTGTATTTTGGCTGGTAGGAGTATTTTTCAGTTTCTCAGGAAGTTACTATCTTTTGGCGTTACACTCTTTCAGATCTCAAGCCACAGGGTTCACCTAGAAGATGGTTGGCCCATGTATACTGTGTATCAGATGCATTCCTGAAAGTGTAAGGTTGCATGCAGACATTCAGCAAGTTTTGTGGATTCAGTTCTGACAGCGTTATTTTAGGTCTGTCAGCTTTTGTATTATCTGTACCATTGCTGAATTGCAGAATTACTTATTGACTTGATTTTTAACAGCTGAACTGAAGCTTATACAGGGTTTTATGGACAAAATTTTGGAGTGTGCAGAAGTTACTGAGAGGCACTGATGGAAACCATTTATAAAAAACCATTTATATAAACTGTTTATATCCATCCACTGCATTTTATACACATGCGTGTCCATGCGAACACACATATGCATGCCAGCAAATAAAACTGCACGTTATACTCTACCAACCTGCATGTTTTCCACAGGCTGTATTTGAAAATTAATTTGACATCATCCAGGCATGATGTCATAGTAGAAGACTTGAGGGATGAAGCTGGTGGGAAGAACATTTCTCTTTGCTTGTTCTGAACACAACAGCAGTTAGAATGAGCAGATTGATGTTGTATTCCCTCCAAGTGTGATGAAATTGTGATCCTTTCTGTATCCTTATCTACATGCTTGAGAAATGAGAAACTGCACATCTTTTGCAACGGTTTCATGTGGGTTTTGGATGGATGCGTTATACTTACATATGCATTCTGTCAGTCTGTTTTCTGTTGTCTTGATTGCTGTTAGAAGGGAGAACGATAACTGAAATTCAGGATCATATGCTCACCAGCTGTGCGCCTTTAAATAGAGCAGCAATGGACTAGCATATTATGGCTGTGAAGAGCTGTATGGTGGGGCTTTTGGGGAAACTCACCCTGGCAGAGCTCTGCTGTGAGAGTTCAGAAACACTGCAGTGTTGTTTCTGTCCCTCATCATGCACCTTCGTCTTTACAACAGTCCAAACTGGGCTTTGTACCCCAGATTTCTGCAACCCAAACTGCTTCCAGTCTTCTCGGAGGGGCTTGCTGCTAAATGTGAGGGCAGAGCAAAAGTTCTTGTCCCTTCGTGTGCTGGGTGAGACAGCTTCCTCACTAAGCGACTCTCACCTTCTTAAAAAAAAAAAATAAAAAGGCGGGGGGGGGCGGCGAGTGTGGAGAAGAAGAGCAGCTTGCTAGCAATCCACCAGAGGAGCCAAAAGAGCCAACTCAGCTGCAGACAGGCAGGCAGGCAGGCAGCCAGGACTGAAGTAAAAGCAGCCTGAGTATCCCTGGCAACAGTCCAGGCTGCCTTCCTCAGTTTGGGCTGCTCTCCCCTAAAATATACGTGCATAGCTGTGTATCTTTTAAGGGCCAAAATCTGTGAATGTCCAGGGAGTACGAGGTCCAACACAACATAACAACAGACTTACGGCATTTTTGCTCAGGTTTCATTCCCAGCAGGAGAGCTAGGTTTTCTTTCTTTTAAAATGCAAACTGAGATGAGCTCTTTGTGTCTCAAGATTTGAAGCCCGAGTAGGCTTTAAAAGCTGTCCTTCCTCCAACAACAGCTGGTTTACATTTAATCCAGAAAAGCTGTGCAATTGCTGTCTTTGGATGCTGAGGAAATTTGCAACATGAATTCAGTACAGAATTAAGTATTTCTTACATTGTCTATCCCCATGATTTTTACATCAGTATCTACTTCAGAGAGGTATCTTTAGACTCAATAAAGCAAGATTTATTAAGTGTTTCAGGATTCTCTAATGAAGAACTAAGTACAAACAAGAATTTGTTTCAACCTGAAAGGGTTTCTCTGTGGTGTAGGTACTAGGTGGTTTTAGCTTCACTGCAGACAGAGACAGATGAAAACAAAAGCAGACAAGTTCACACTTGTGTTAAATATGATACCTATTATCCCTAAGAAAAAGAAGAAATAATGGGAAATTGACAGAGAACTGTAGTAAAGAACTGTAATGTGGTATTTCATGAGAGGGAAGGATTTTGAGAAATCTTTGTAGACTTGCCAATTCTCCGTCTCCTCCAAGGCTCAGCTTGGAATTTGTGGGAAGATTGGCAATTATTTGAGGCACTTAAAAATCAGTGTAGCTTTAGCTGAAGTCAAACCAAAACAAAAGAGAAAAATCAAGCCTATCTTGATCTGTTTCCCCTTTTTCACATGCATGATATGTTTTAGGACATCATCCTGACTCTCACAGCATGTAGCGGGTGGGGCTTTTTTTTCTTTCTACAAAAATGTTGAACAGCAGTGCAATTTGATACAGAAAGTGATTTATTCCCCTGCTGATAACTGAGATCATCTAGCATTCCAGACAAGCACAGTTAATGGATGACTTATCCCTCACCCGGCAGCTGATTACAGGACCTCAGGAGACAGCAGGCAGCTTTGAGTGAGGTTATAGAAACAACACGGCATTTTATTTTCCTTTTAGTGTTATTGTGACTATATTCAGCCCTGGAATGCCACGACTGCATCGGTCTCGGCCCCCTACTGCACTGGCATGCATGTAGGTGGGTCGGCAGCACTGGGCCACCCTTGCTCTAGGACATTAGTTCTCCCTTCCTGCGATACCTGTGTAAACATTTGTGGGGCAGACGAATGGGCAGTCATTTGTTTGATGCCTGTAGATAGGAGAAGTTCCACCAAGTCTGATGACAACGTCTTATTAAAAATCCTGCTAACTTACGGATTGGTTTTAAAACCCCTCTAGGAACATCAGGGTACTGAGGAATACACCTTAAGATGAAGTGAAAGATACTGCCTCCTGGCATCTGCCAGTGGAATTTTGCTCAGGCTGATTCTTACAAGTATCCATTAAAAATATCTGAGATGATAACTGGTATTGCCATCAGTGGAGATAAATGAGGCTGGGCTGATTGTTTTTTCTTAGCAGTTGCTTCTTCTTGGAGAAGATGAAGACTCTGGCTGAGCAGCAGAGAGGAGCTTACCCTGTTAGGGTATCGCTAAGAAATCTTAAGTAGCTTTTTTTTTTTTTAATTAAAAAAAAGACTTGTTTCAGAAGATACCGTTCCAGAAAAAAAGTAATTCAGTTATATGTCACTAAATATCTGGCTTTGCAGAGTTGTCACATGATTCAATTTTCTCATGCAGCTTAGAGAATTAATTTCTTTTCTGAATTTGTCACACTCCTCTGCAGCTTCTGAACATAGTGACGTCCAGTTCACACTACATGTGTCCTTTCTATGAACTTTTAAGATGGACTCAGATGTGTATTGGGAGAGTGTTTGATGTAAAAATATAGATTTTGTTCCAAATGTTTTTTTAATGTCGTTCTTTCTCTTTCCAGTACTACCAGCTCAACTGCAAGCAGTTGTGATACAGAATTTACAAAGGAGGATGAGCAGCGGCTGAAGGATTACATCCAGCAGTTGAAAAATGACAGAGCAGCAGTGAAACTGACAATGCTGGAGCTGGAAAGCATCCACATTGATCCCCTTAGTTATGACGTTAAACCTCGTGGAGACAGCCAAAGGCTAGACCTGGAAAATGCGGTCTTGATGCAGGAACTTATGGCAATGAAGGTATTTTATTTATGTCCTACAGGCTATCTGCACTGCTGAGAATGCCCCTGTGCTAGAAAGTATGCTCATTCACACACACGGAAGGCTTTGATGGTGATCACTGGGTCATAAAGGGTAACTTTGCTGAAATAAATAATCAGGGCTGAAAATCCAGTGGTCAGAAAGCGACAGAAGGCAGTGCAATAACAGTGATGAGCTATGTGTGTTTTGAATTAGGCGAGGACTTCATCCGTGGCTCTAAACTTGGAATGCTCTCCTAGACAAACCAGATGCTCTCTCTAAGAGATATGGCAGCTGAGTTGCTTGAGGGTGACCAAAAGCATGATACAGCACCTCCCAAGAGACAGTTCTTTGCTTTACTTACAAGCTTGCCAATGTGCATCTTGAATGTTTGTGAACTGAAGCAGAACAAATTCACCTCCTTTTAATATTGCTGTGGGTGGAGGAATGGTCTGTGAGAAGCTATAACCCTTACTGCTCTCCAGCGGTCAGTCACAAGTCCAGAGATGCTCTAGGCACTGTGTTGCAATCTGTAGCTCAGTTCAGAGCACAAGCAAAGGGTGCGGTGTGTAATGACTTGCAGTAACAGAGGTTTTCAGAGAAAACTCTTGTCCCTCTGGCTTGGTTTATATGTCCAGTTCTAAAGATGAGACCGAGAAAACATGACCTTTATTGACCAGGTACAGAGCTTACATCATTTTAAATCTGGCTTCTGTATTGACTTGGAGAGAGGTGAACTAAAACATAGGAACATATTAAAGGCAATGCAAGCACATGTCTGCATTTAGAAATTGTCTGGTTTTGGTTCAGTTTAAATAAGTTTAATTTCTGCATGTTAGCAAGTCCTATTTTAGTCAAGTAACGGCAGATGTGTCAGATGATGGTGTCATGTGGGGCAGCAAATCCTAATACTTTCGTAAGCTTCTAAAGCTATAGATTTTTGTTCAGATGTGCTACCGCTGACTACCTGGTAGCTTAGTAATGATAATTATGTTCTTAGCAGTGATGACAAGTACAATTTTGCAATAATACAGTCAGTATTTGCAGTTCAGAAAAACAGATTGCCTGCTACCAGTCAGAAGATTTAAAGTTACGTTAGTTGTTTGAACATATTGTGGCCAACAGCAATATATTCCCCATAATTAAAGCATGCAAAATGTACCGGAAGACATTTGTCAATCATTAGATGTATATTTCAGTTATCACACTTCCTTCTCTTCTTTTACATCCAGATCTTCCCTGAAATCCCTTGTACGCTATTCTTACCTCTATCTTTAAATTGATTGGTAAAGGCAAACTGCAAACCTATCCCTTGTGACTAGTGCCCTTGCATTCCCTGACCTGACAGGAACGCCAGCGGTTGCACATCATGATTTCTGGCAGTTTTGAGTGCTGGTAATCATTTTGTTCACCAACAGTCACCTAACTTGTTTTTGACATATGATGTCCACTCATAGCTTTTGGCTAGACCTAGCACATTGGGTTTTCACTGCAAAAATTGTCCTAGAAGAAGAAATCTTTCTTCTTGATTGGTTTGAGTGCAGTGCATACAGGAATAGACACCCATTTTACATAGATGTCTGAAGTCGCATTCAGTCCTTTCTGGTACAGAGAAACTGACAGTACTGTTTGTCATTATAATTTGTCATACTTTGCTGGAATTCACAACTGCAGGAAATCCCTAGGTTTCTGAAAGGGATATGGTGAAAACTCAGTCAAAGCTTGACGTGAATTTATTAGTGAGTGCTCTTGTGCTACAGAAATTGAAAACTCCTGCCTTTGTTCTATGAGTAAAGTGTTACAAAAGGCACAGCTACACTCTTCCTGCTTTGGTCCCAAGAGAATGTGCTACCTTATTAGCATCCATGGTTGTTTCTCAGGTCTGCGTTACACCTTGCTCATGAGTTCAGCAAGCTATAACATAGCTGAACTTACGGGCAGGACTCATGGATGTCTTGGCTTTCTGAGTGTATTGTTTGTATCTATTAATTTGAACGTGTACCTCATACAGAATAGCGTATCTATCTGTCTTCTTCTGAGACAACTGGAGAATTTAAATTTCCTTAAGGTATTTCATTTACCTTGAAGCAGATGGACTCGTCTCTTCTGCAGAGGACTTCGTCATGTAGCAGCTGGTAATTTCTTCCCTCCCTTCCCCATTCTTAGCACAGATGATACAGCCTGATTGAGCTACTCAAGGACTTCCTGCATTGCTGAGTCTTAGAACCTGCTGCTGTCTTCCTGAAACCTGTATCTGTGTTGGAATCTCTGCTGCATCCTTTGGCACCTTTCATTTATGACTCCCAGTAAAAACTGATCACCGCATCAGTCATATTGCTTCTTGCATCTAGATGTTATGCTGATAATATTCTTAAAATGCCTTTACGCCATTAGTTTTTCATTATGGATGAAAATGATCCATAGAAGGGTGGCTTGGAGATGATTTCTCTGCTGCCCTGTTTATTTGTGTTACTGATCTAGAGTGTAAGACATAATGGTTCTCCAGTATTTCTGTAAAATCCAATTCTTTGCTTCAAGCAATAATTAACCATGTTTCCAAATATATTCTCCTCTGCAGTTTGTCATCATTCAGTGGTCTTGCTTTGAGGTCAGTTGTTGTCATGCCCCAGTTAGCAAGGAGATTACTTCTGATGGGTGTAAATAATTCTTGGTTTACAGCCTTTCTGCATTTCAAAGGGCTTAATCTAGATAAGAAGTCTCAGCTTTCTACACTGATAATTTTTCCTCTTTTGTGTACAGGTGGAGATAATATTGCTCATAATGTGTTTTCAGACTACAGTCTCTTTGCAGAAAACGTTAAGAATCCTCTTGTGCACATTTGTTACAACATTCCGTGCTCTTATAGACATACATAGTAAAATACAGTTAATTTAAACCATGGCATTTATCTACTCTGATACTTGTTTTACTTCTGAAGTCTGGTGTATTCCTCTTTGTGTGCTGTGATCCTCCTGGAGTCTCCTTTCATGACTTTTAGAACTTTCTACCATGTAAGAGTCCATGCTGGTTTATTCTTCTGACATGACCACATCCAACAAAAGTTTTAATTTTGAAGATACTATGGTGTTTCTGATTAAATTGACTCAGGAGTGTTTCATCTTCATTCAAATTTTCACCCAAATTCAGAATTACAATATGACTGCAAGTACAAAATATTCCTCAATATTCAGTTAATAAGTCCTGAAATGACTGCTAGAGTTGGTGCTTGAAGCTTGTGAATTTGCATGGGTTGTGAAAGTCCTCTGCAATTAACTGGAAGAGTGAGCACTTGCTACCTCCTCCTTCAGAGTTTCGTTTAGTAAATGCCACTTGTGCTTTAGGCCCACGCTCTGAAGAAGCAGACATGTTAAACTGCAAAACGTTTCACCAGCATCCTGTAATTAGAAAAAAATGGATAGTAAATACTGAAAAAGGATCGTGATGTCACTGAAATGAAGTTTAGACGTTATCTTGATAAAACAGATTCTCAAGGAAAAAATTACTGTGTGTGTAAAGACCAGTTAACTCTCTAAGTAAACTTGAGCTACTTAAGTTTTCCCACATGAAACGTTACTTTTGCCACCTTGTCTCACAGATTGTATGTGTCCGCACCACAATCCTCAAGGGTAGTTTTAATTTTTAGCTTCAACCTTTCCATTTCTTCCTGTTCCTTCCCTAGAAGTTTCTGTAAGACAATGACAGACAGTTCTTCCACTTTTCCCCTGCTTTGCTTTGCTCCTCTGCTTCAAAGTCACTTTGTCTTGACGTGAGAAAACTAACGTATGGGGAGTGCTTTTGGAGTCCATGATATGTCTTCTGGGATGGGATGCAAACTTGTGAATTCATATATGATGATCGAGGCTTACTGTCTTCGTAAACAAAGGAGTTAACCATTGATCCTCAAATTTATTTTGACCTAAGATATGTAGTCATATCAGTCATCCAGTCTTTTAAGTTAGAAGCTTTTAAGTGATGAGAAGAATCAGTTCCACAGATTCATTGTTTCAGTGGTTAAAGTCACCTTTTTTTTTTTTTTTTTTTTTTTAGGAAATAAATGTTCCTTATTTCTAGGCTGAATTTGCCTAGCTTCACCTTCCAGCCTGGGAGGATCTTGTCATGACCCTCCCACATAGATAGCCCTCTGTCAAGAGTATCTTCTGTTCACATAAGTGCCAAAATACTCTGCTCAAATTACTTCTCAGCCTTCACTAAGCAGGCTAAGCAGATTAATGGCTTTAGAAATAGAGGCTTAAGAAGCTAAATGCATACACTTAAGTATACCAGCCAATCCAGTTCAACTCCTATAACTTAATTTCCCCATCATTATTTATCAGTATTATTTACATTTTTACTGTTGACAAAGAAAATTAATGGTAAGTTTGCCTAACAGCTAAATTCCTGTAAACCACATTGAATGAAACTGATTGTGCTTCTAACCTTCAGTTCACAAACAAGTAGATGAATAAATGTATTATTTTAAAGCTCATACAAACCTTTTCAAGCCTGAGGGTTTTTAGGATAGGGATTTTATTTTTGTACGGTTGGTGATTCTGAGTAAGCCAACAATTACCTGTTATTATTACATGCGTTGTAACTGTGCTACACCTGTGTGCACTGCTTACCCTTAATCCAGACATCAAAAATTTTGGTAGGAACGTAGATTCTCTTCTACAGAAAAAGTTAGTCTAAATATGTGCCAAGATTTGTGTTTGTATAATCTTTGTTAATACAAAGAGCATTATTTTTCAAGGGTAAGGTAAGATACCTCTGATATCGGATATATCTGATAAGATACCTCTCTGTCTCTAGAGTATGTCTTTTTGTTTAAAAAAAAAAAATTTAAAAATAGTGATTTGTTCCTAGGCTGGCCACATAACAATAAACTTGTATCTTTCAAAGATGTTTGCACAGTGAACAAGTCTAGAACGGAACTGTAATACAGAAAATGGCTGCACTAACTCAATATTCACCCATGAGGTGACCTAGGGCACAGCAAGCTTAACAGTGAAAACATCATTCTGAGTTGGGGTTTTTTTTTGTTTGATAGTCTTGTGTTTGATGGGATTTTTTTAACACATAATGTAAATTATGTGTTAAAACTATCTCTTTAAATGTTTTGAGGATGCTGGGTTTTTCTGGGTTCAGAAAATAACTAGACATTTTGTGGAAGAAACTTTTCTGAAGTGTTGTTAAACACAAAGAGCTTTCTGGCTTAGGATACCCATTAGCTGCTTTTCATGGGAGACTGGGAGCAAGTGCTGAAAGAAGAGGCATTGCACTTGTGCCTTGTTCTTGCACTTCTGCCCAGCCACTCTCAGAACAGATGTTAAAGCAGACGTCTGTCCCCAAATTGCAGTTGTTGTGTTCGTGTATTTGACAGCCCTGTCGTAAATATCAGAGTGGCAGAAGAATTACAGACAAGAACCAGCTCTCAGAATTGAGCTTCTTTCTATGAAGTAGCAGTGTCCATCTTCTGTGGATCATATTTATGGAAGAATATAAGCGAGTGCAATTGTATTTGCAGTACACAACAAGCCTCCAGTTGTGTATAGTTGGGATTCTGGCCATCTAGAGGAGGGAAATTAAAAATGGACATCCGATGGTGCCATACCCAGTTGCCCTTTTTGACTGACTCATTCTGCCACAGAGGCTGGTATTATGAGGCAGGAGTATGTGATCTGTGTTTGCTGTCCTAGACCCTCAAACCTATTCCACTGTAATGAGATAAACCAACTCTAATTCTTAGGTATCAAGAAGAAACTGGAATCTGGCATTTGGGGAGCTGTTTGCCAAGAAAGTCAGACACTCCTGGTTTTAGAGCAATGTTCTCTAAAGGGCAAGGTAGAACCAAAGAAATTTCAGCAGCTGTGGCAACCCTCTCAGGTCCTCTAGTTTCAGCATCACATTAGCTGCTCTGTTGTCTCTGACCTTGTTTCTGAGGTCGATTAAAGGATGACACAGCTCGTCATTCTCACTTACTGCCAAGATATACTCGTCTTTTGACAAATAAGCTATGTGATGATAAAAAGCCTTCTGGATGTTGATAGCATTCTCCATGGAAAGAACGCTCAAGTAGATGAAAACCTTGTTTAACCTTGTCTTCCTTTAGATATGTAGTCACATGAAGCAGCACACTGATAATGTTTCTTCAACAGGAGGAGATGGCAGAGCTCAAGGCACAACTTTACCTGCTGGAGAAGGAGAAGAAGGCATTGGAATTGAAACTGAGCACTCGAGAGGCCCAGGAGCAGGCCTACCTCGTCCATATTGAGCACTTGAAGTCTGAAGTAGAAGAGCAAAAAGAGCAGAGGATGAGGTCTCTCAGCTCAACCAGCAGTGGAAGCAAAGACAAGTTGGGCAAGGTCAGGAGTCAAAAAAGTTTCCAAAATCGGTGTAAACATAATTTGTTGTACCCTTCCCTATGGTGGTCTTTAGCATGTTAGTCATTCTCCTCTTTTGTCCATACAAAGAGAGTTGTATAGACAACTCCAGTTGTTAAGTGATTCTTTCCATGCTGTGGCTTATGAGGACTTTGCAGAATTACTGTTAAGCCTGGGCTAAAATAAGGATGTCATTCTGGGGAGGAGTACAACAAAGCCATTCTTGCCAAACGTGCAGTCTACTGTGGTGGAACGTGTTGTGTCTCACCTGTTGCCATTCACTGGAAACAGTGGAAAAGAGTCTGAGCAAAACACAATCCTCGCCTTACTCCGAACACAAAACATGGAAAAAGGAGTTCATTTCTATGAAGCAGATAGAGCATCGTAATGACAGTCTCTTTTTCCAAGTCAGACAGTTTGTAATGGTTTGAGAACGAAGACGTTTCTCCCCTTAGTAGAATGCAAAATAAATAGATTTCTGCATTTACATTCGTAATTTGCATGAAGAAACAGTGATACCTAGAAGAACTTTAATCCAGTTACTTTGATGCTGTGTCCCCAGAAAACGTCAGTAGTATGTTTAAAAAGAAAATTCAGAGCTAGTGTGTAACTGTGTCTGTCTTATTTGTTTCTGGCAAAGCATGGTCTGAATTGTTTGATCCAGTGCTTCTTTGGTTCAAGTGTGGTGTCAAAAGTAATAAAAGGCACACTGTAGCAGAATCCTGCAAATCAGTGGGCTGTAGTGCTTTAGGAAACATTTAGAAGGATTTGTGAAGTGTTAATCCATTAGTCCATTTCTTGGTGTGTTGATACACTGCCATGTTGTTGTGACATTGTGATGTTTATTTCACCTCAATTTTGAAAGTAGCTGCGAATTAAGAGATTTTTAAGAGTTTTCCCATTAAGATGGTAAGTAACTTCAAATTAGATGGCGTTTCCTACTTTCTTAGGAATGCAGCGATGGCACCGCAACACCGTTAACACTAGCTGAGCTGAGACCGTACGACGAGAGTGAACTGACTGCTGAACTGACGAACGCACTCAGGCGGTAAGCAGCTTCCTTCACTAGAAACATGACTTGTTCTATAGATCCAGGGTGGGGTTTAGTTCTGAGCCTTCGCTCCTACCCTCAAGTCATTTTAAGAGTGATCACGGATTTTTTCCTGTGAGAAGGAATAGGATTGAAGTTCTTCTAACCTTCCCCTCTCTTTGCTGTTATTCTTCAGCAGATGAAAATCCTCACATGGTGCTCAGCTCCATTCTCCTTGAGGTTCTCTGAAATTCATATTACCTATATCCTGAGAAACCCTCAAAATATCAGGAATGTCCATATTCAGGCAAGAATCTGAGACACAAAACAGTGACATTATTTGCTTGAGGGTGTGCAGAAAACCTTTAGTGAAGACGACATTTGAGGTGTGGTCTTTGGTTAAGAAGGTTGGTCACAGATTAGACCTCGGGTAGGAGTTCCAGGAGTGGGAATTGCAGTGATTTTTGATGACTCAGATGCTGCATTTGCTTCCTGAGTATGTAAGTAGAGCCACAGTTCAATTACGAGTGACTTTGTTGCGTGAAGCATTACCTTTCCAACCAGAGAGAAAATTGATGTCTCGACAAACTGCTTTTATCAACAGCCAGGTTTTAAGCCAAAGCTTTCAGTACAGTTATACATTAACTAGATATTTGTTTGTGCAGCAGTTTTCTCTGCACCAGCTGTGTGGTAAACTTCATGACAAAGATTTTCACTGTTTTGATAGTTGTTTCAGTACTTATTCCATTATTCCACCTTAGATTCTAAGACATGGCTGTCTAATATCGAATCTGGTTATTGTACTTAGAACCTGTCCAAAATCCCAGCTTAGAATTTGAGCTGGGAAGAGCATATTTTGCTTTTCTGGTGTTTGCACCCTCTTTAATGGTGGAATATCCTCTCAGACAGCTGTGGTTTTTCATTCCCGAAGTGCTTTTTTCATAGGTGCAACTTGTAGTGTGCCTAGGGACACTTAAGCCCGAAAGGCATTATGTAAAAATGTAAGATCGTTACCACTGCAGAATCAATACAGCTCATACCATTTGCTTAATAGTCTGGCAGTTGCTGAGTATTTAGTTTGCTTGATGCAGGAAACAAAATTCTGTGGTTAAAATAATCAGAACTGTCATTCATGTGTAGGCAGATAAAACCCATCAGCAGAGTCATTTGCATAAACATTGCATAGAGCCCTTGGCCTCCCCCATACCCCCCACGCTCCCGTCCTGGTGTGAGCAGCTCCACTGGCATTTTCAGTCTTCGCTCAAGCTGCAGCTTTTTCCTGTTCTTGTTATTTGCTCCTGAATTTCTAGAAGATGCCGGTGACCTTAGTTAGCGGCGGCTTGAGCGTGGTCATGAAATGTGGTTTGCTGACAACACAGAGAAAAAAAACTTTGCGTCAATCTACGAGGCCTTAAGTTGATTAGCATGGATTTCCAGCCAGGGGCCTAGCAAGTACAGTTTGTCAGGCAGAAATGGGGAAGAAAAGTAATCGGATTAAACTGTACATAAATTGTGGAGTGAAGGCTCTCTGTGTAATGGAAATACGACTGTACTAAATGTGATTGCTACTGCCAGTGGGGCTCAAGCACAGCTCCTGCGAGCTGTGTGGACGGGGTATTTTTCTCCCTAATTGGTGTGCCAGCCAAATCAGGCTGAACACTTAGTCCTCCTTATCCTGAAGTCTTCTCCCTGAAAGTTGATTGAAGGTCTGTCTAGCACGTGAAGAAAGCTTACCGCAACCTGCTTAGCCACAGCTATGCAAAAAAATACCAGCAGTTCCTAACTGCCATCCTGGATGAACGGAGCCTCAGATATCACAATGACATTTATACCATCATGGATCCACAAAAGAGTTTTTAAAATTATCAAAGTGCGTTTTCCTCTCTGCAAGTGTTACAACAGTGCAGAATGGCCTGAAGTGAAGTGACTGTGATATCTTTAGGGACAAAATGGATTTAACTCTTTGCACTTAACATGTGCCAATTTCTCGATGCTCTTCCTGCTTGTATGGGGAAACAAGTGCTGGCTGTGTGTGTGTGTGTGAACGAGGAGAGATCCTTGTGGCTCCCCCTGGCACCCTCCTCACCCACCAAAGAAGCAGGAACGGAATTCAAAACAAAAAATATTTTGCCCAGTAACTGTGTTTGCTGCAGAGCAGGAGAGAGATGTGAAACGAGTGAGTATTGCACACTGAATCTGTAGTCTAGAGGCAACATTTAAATGCCAGTGTTCAGGAGTGTTTCAGTGCTGGTTGCAACTAGTGCACACATCCAGCAATTGGACCTATCTGTTGTTACTCCAGGCAGTAGACACTGGTGCAGGAGACAGCAGCTGCAAGGAGAGGCACAAAAATCCATTTGCTTTTGAGTCTTTTTCTTTGTCAGAGAATGTGATACCAATCAGCAACCCAGCTTGCTGCTCCCTCCCCGTCCTGTCTTCACAGAGACAAAAGCCCTGGCAACTCCCCGCTCTGCCGCTCTCCCGTTCTGTCCTTCTGTTGCTGCAGAACTGTCAGGTTTTTCTCAGTTAATTGAAATAGAGTGAAACCCAAATAAAACAGCAGGACACAGTTACGGTTTGGATCACTTGTTTTTTCATAGTCTGCAAATGGCTTTGCAGCAGAACACACTCATCCACAGAGACAGGCAATCGTCTCTCTGCAGATGTGGATTTTCTCGTAAATCTGGAAGCCAGCAGTGTGTTGTGAAGCTCCTCAAGTTGCCATTGGTAGTGCCCATCAGCAAAAATTCAAGGCAGGAGCAATTCTTCATTTATTGTTTCATAATGTATTTGTTCTAGTAGGACTCAGGGTTTCCCGTAGCAGTGTTTAGCGTTGAAACCCATCTTACGGGCTCTCTACAGAAATCACTTTTCTTTTCTATGACCACTGTTCTAACTAGCAGAACTTGAAATTATCTGCAAGTTCCATGTTGTAAAAGTTACCTCTAGGTTACCAAGTCTCTGGTATTGCAGGCTAAGGCCACTAATTTAGAGAAGCATCCTGTTCCAGCCAAGCATCAATACCTTCTGCCAGAGTCTTTAGCATTCCCCTCTCTCCTTTCGTGATGAAATGATGGAAAATTTCAATGGACGTGAAGCCTCTGGAGTTTTTTCCAGGGTTTGACACATCCATAAATGAGCTTATTGGCAGGAAATACTTTGTTCTTGGGAGGGCTAAAACGTATTCCTAGCAGCCTCATGGCCTGGCACTGACACCTCGGTGATTGTGCCAGAGGCTGGTTTTATGAGAGAGGATCTGGGTGAATACCCCAAAATGAGGCACATTGCACAGTCTCAGAGGGAGACCTTAAAATGACATCTTCCTTGCTGATGTGTTCTGCTCTGCTGCGCAGGGGAAGGGAGCACTGTAGATGACTTGTATCAGTCAATAACTTAGTAGGCACATACCAGGTTATAAGTACATTAGAGACAGCAGAAAGGAGACAGTAAGAATTCTGTAAGGAAACACTCTTGTTTTAGCAAGGTGATGATAATGGTGGTAGCATTTCTTCTGCTGAGTTCTTTCATTCTGTGAAAAATGGCCAAGCTGGCAAGACTGAAACTTCTTCCTCTCCCCAGGCCTTACGAGAAATGCTTTGATTGTTGAGGTCCTCCTGCAGTCTCTCCTTTTGTTTCCAGTTGCTGTTAGCTTTTCTGTCTGCATAGGGTCGTATGATGTGTAGGTACTTAAAGAATCATTTATAAGCATTAAAATATTCGGACAGGAAGGATCTGACAATACTAGGTCAGGGCCATGGCAGACAAAACACATTGTAACTAGACTGACTGTGCAGACCTCAGCTGGGTCGTCAGTTGGCACAAAATTATCATCTCGGATGGCTGTGCAGGGTTACATCAATTGTGTCAGTCTAGACGTATTTCAGTATCTCCATCACCAAAGGGTGACTTTCCATCTGTCAACACAACAAAGCTATGTATTTGCCATGTCTGATGACTTTTGAACTGACAGATAACCTAGTAAGTGATGGCTGCTAATTGAGAAGTTGCCATGGAGAGGGAAAAGGGTGGTAATCAGTAGAACTGTCAAACTGTTCTTTTTCTCTTAACAAAAAGCATATTTTGCACACAGCTATGGTCCTGCCTCTCTCGAATTGGAAACTGCAGGTATTCCTAGTAGGACATAGAATAATTCATCCTATTCAGTAGCTTCCGTGCGTCTGTCGAGACGCAGTGGTGTTCTCTGCAGTCTTTGGTCTTTACGCCTGTCTAACAACCGCAACCTTCTGCTGTGCCAAACTTCTTGATTTGAGACAGTGACTGTTTCACCAGAAAGCTGTGCCAGGGCATGGCAGTGACTGTTTCCTGACACAATGTCAGCCAGAGATAAATCAAGGCACCTTTCTTTATTTTCAGCTTCCACAAACTTCATGTGACGACATCTTATCTTGGCATGTTTTCAAGGGCCACCTTTAATATTCGTGATTGCAGGATCCAGGAGTAGGTAGAAGCATCTCTGAAATTCAGGCCTGTCTTGACCATCATTAAGGCTAAGTCTTGGAAATGGAAAGAGAAACTCCTAAAACACCTCATATTGTAATGATTAAGGCTTAAAATGGCTCTTAAGAATTGAATCAGTAAAATCCTCTTTCTGCTTGGCCAGAGTACAGGACGAACATGGAGTGGATAAAGGTGGGGGGAGGGAGGCAGAGGATAGTATTCAGGAGCTACTGATGAATTTTTCCAGTGCATCATCATCTGCTTTTTGTCAGTTACATTTGCTTGTTTCTACTCTCTCATTATCACGTCCATTAAATGAGGAGATAGACAACTCTGAGACATTTGAAAGCCAGAGACTGGCATGGATTGCAGTCATTGCAAATTTCAGGGATCTCTGTCTTTTTTATGACTGTGTAGTCTCCTGCTGTGGTTTCTCTTGGCTGCCTGAGGGGTTCAGGAGCCACGGCCTGTCTCTGGAAATACCCCCAGAGAGCCCCACTGCAAGAAACTTTCTCGCAAGAAGAGAAATGACTCATGGTGGTATCAAGGACAGATTCCTCAGAAGCTCCTCGGGTAGCTATTTTTTCTACATACATCACAGTTAACTGTCATTTTTCTTTTTCTCTATTTTTGACATGAAATAAGTAGTTCTCTTTGCCACTGGGTGGTTATCTGAACTGCTGAGCTGCTGTGCACTTGCGTATAATCGTCACAGGGAGCTCCAAATAGCTCCGGGTCTGGAGAGCTTCCAGGCTGGGCTGGCAGAGCCGGGTGGGAGATTTAAGCAGGGAGCACGGCAGGCAGGCACGCTGCTGCCTCCCTCCAGGACTGCTCTCCGTTTTTTCTGCCGGTCGTGTTTCCAGGACCACACCTGGCCCGTCTCCCTGCTGCCGGTGGTGAAACACAGACCTGTGGTACCATCTGGTTTTTGAGATCTGCTCTAAGCATCTGACAAATGGACAAAAAAGCAGTACAGTATCTTCGTACAGTATCTTACACCAGCAAAGTGTTTTTTAAAGCACTCTCCATCTTCTCCGTGACCAGAAGAGGCTGCCTTTGCATGGGTAGCAGGCAGCACCGGTGTTCTCCAGCCTGTTGTTGCATGAGGAGGTGAGAGGGGAAGACTGTGGCGTTCGAAGAGGGTGATTTTAAAACTCTTCTGGTATTTGTGTAGCCATTCTGCATGCCAGTCTGACCTAAGATGTTAGTTTAAACCGTTGATGAAAAGAGAGTTTATCTGCATTCCTTTTAAATGTCCAGCTGTTACCTCCTGAGAGGAGTCGAATGCCTAGGAAAAGCAATCATGTGTCACCGTGTTCAGCTGGAACTGGAAAAGGCAGAGAGGGGAGTGAGGGAGCATGTCAGGCTTAAAACAACAGGAGGATATTAGGTAAGGGACTCAGAGTGAAGCGTGGGATGGAAGGTGTGTGCCTCCCGTTCAAAGCAGGGGCCGTACGGAAAGTTCGGGGCCATGCAAGAGGTGCTTCTCCTCCCTCCTCTGCCCAAACCTCACGTGCCTGAGGGCTGGCCAGCCGGCATGGGTACCTGGACCCAAGAGACCTCAGTCCTCTGACCCCCTGGGCTGACTGCCTGGCTGCTGCACCAGGGCTTTGCATACACGAAGCCAAGGAGCAGATGCTGAGCTGAAGCTCATGGTGCCGCTCTGACAGGGGAGCCGGAACTCAGAGGGGTCTGCTTGTAGCAGGCAGTGCTGCCTGGTGGGTAAAAGGATGTTCCTAGCGATGGCAAGATGTAGAATAGTCAGGCTCCAAAGGCCCCTGACTCCTCTGCCCGCCTGTGGGAAACTCTCTCACCTCCTGATTTAGAGAGAGCTCATTACTCCTCTCTTGCTCCAGATTTGGCAGGAGCTCTGTGTGCCCTTGACCCCAGGGCAGACGGGCGATAGCTTGTGCTTTCACAAGAGGGGGCGTTAGCTGGGTACACTAAAAGCCAGGGGCAGAAAAATCAAATTTCTGCATGCCAGGGAAGAGCAGCTTCCTGTTTGCAGAACTGGGGAGTTCTCGATTAAATGAGCAAGGGCAGAAAAATCCACCTGGGAAGACTTCGGGCATATGAAACCTGAACGTGTCTGGAAAAGCCCAGACAGGAGGGAAAATGTAAGGTGCGCAATGCCTTGCTTACATTATTCTGGGCCAAACATGGTGTCATTGTGCGGAGGCCAAATTAACAGAAAGTGCAGAAATGTGCCCGATGTTATATAGTTTCCTTTGTGGCTCTGGCAGAATTCCCTGCTCTCTGAAGCCATAGCCTTGAAACTAGAGAAAACGTTAGGGCCTGATCCCTTGCCTTCCTATTCAAACCATCCTGTAAGTCTGAAACAAAAAGCCCTTGAAAACCACTTAGCAACTGCCCACCTAGTGTTTTGATGGTGAAAACACAAAACAAAAGTCTTTGTTACCAGCATTTCGATGAAAACAGTGTTTTTAGCGGATGTTTGAGTGGGCTGTAGGCCTCTGAATACACTTACTCTGAGCTTTTCCTTGGAAAGGGAGCAGTCACGGATTTCCCTAGCAGACTTCTCTGAGTGCCCCGCAGCAGAGCCCTTTGTGTTGGAAGCCAGCCATGCCCTCAGATCATTCTGTCTTCTGGGAATACACGCTCATTTTCTCTGTGCATATGAGGTGCCTTGGCTGTGTTTTCCACAGCTCCAGTGGCAGTAGCCAGTTGGAAGAGGAACTGTTGGGAGAAAAGCTGTGCTGGCGTCTGTGGTCCAATTGACTCGTGAGTTGAGGGCTCACAGAAATTGTGTTCTCCTAAAAACATTTGCTTCTCCTTCCCTTTTCTCATGAAAATTCACATATAAATACTTCCTCAGGATCCATACTGGTCCGTATGACAGCCCTGCGGCATGACAGCGGTGTGAGTTTGACATGTAAGCTTCTGTGCTAGCGTGTTCTCCAGACTCTGGAAGACTGTCTTGTAGCAGAAGACCGTGCCACAGCCATACGGCGATCCCTGTCAGGGGGATGCTCGTATGGCTGTCGGCATGAAATGCAGTTCCATCCCTGGTTTGCAGCTTTGACGCGTTCTCATCCTGGAAAAACACTGTGTGTGACTAGGACTATTGTTTTAAAATGTTCTGTTTTATTAAGCCTGTAGTGGCTGATTCTTCATATCCTGTTGATTTATAATAGCAATCGGGAAAGTGAAGTGTTTCTAGAAATCCCGTAAAGACAGTTACTCCCGTGATGCATTAAAGGAATACAAATAGCACTTCAGGATTCAGTCCCATTCGCTGCCCAACTAAGCAATCACTTTTGGACAGACGCAAATAAGGACAATTCCTTCTGTCCAAACTGAGGTAATTAGTGATAGAAATAGAGAGAGGTGGAAAGAGTTAGCATTATGAGGCATGAGATTTTTTACAAAGGGATAGAGCATTTGCTGGCCAGCCAGTGGGGTGCAGCTCTGAGGTCTCTCATCTGCTACTAAAACAGAAGGTGCAGCGCTGCAGGAGAAAACCTTACGTGTTTTTGCATGTAACAGTCATTAACCAAGCTTATATGCATTTCCCAGACTAAAACAAGGTATTCACTGTGCTTTTACTCTTGCTGCTCTGTCTGTCTAGCCAGGAGTTACTTGTTCTCTGAAATGACTCTTGAAGATATTTAGATAGGCATGTTTTAAATCGGGAACAGTAAGCATAGAAGCAGATCCCTGTGTGGTGTTTTTGTAAGATTTTGGGACATTTCAGTACATGCAATCAAACCGCCCATCGCTTTCCGTGAGATTAAGGTGGGAGTAGGCACTAGCTAGTGCTGTGTTCACTGACTTGAAGACATTGAGAAAAGCCAGAAGAACTGTCTGCATCTTGTCTGCATCTTGTCTGCTCAGGGCGTATGTGTGTTTTACTGGTAGAAAACTAAATTTCAGGCACCTATGGATTTGAAGGATTACCCACTGTTACCTATGGTAACCTAGAACTAGTATCTGGAAGTTGTTTAACTAGCCTTTGGAGGCCCAGGGTGTTTACCACTCTGCTGGCTATGCGTCTTTGGCAAGCAGCAAGACATGGATGTTACAGGCCAAATGTAAAGAGGTTTTAGCTGAGTTTGGACTGAGCATGACTGGTTGAAAGGATGCTGCAGAAACAGAAAAAAGGTGATGTAATAGTTTTATCAGGTAACAGTCACTGTAGCAGACAGACTTTACCATGCATCACAAGTTCCTCCAAGTCTTTCCACTGTGTTTCTTTTTCATTCAGATTTTGTTACAGCAGGTGTGCTAAGGACTTCAGCTACAGGAAATTGTGGCTCTACAGGGTTCTTTCCCATGGGACTGTGAGCAGTGTTTTCACAGCTAAACTTTTAAATCCATCTCACATGATTTTTAATTTTCTTTTCTCCCCATCCAAATACTGCAAAGTTTTATTCCATTGGACTTGCTTTTCATGCTAGGACCCAGTGCTGGGTACAGAGCTACTGAGCCTTCCCCAGAGCCCCTGGCTGTGGTGGCCTTTGGCACACACAAGGACCAGGTTTACCCTGCTCTCTTCTGTCCTTGTATGGCTCTTACCAGTAGTGCCACACGCGTTAGATAACAGGTCTGGCCTCTGCCGGGTCTGATCTTTTCTTATCTATCTTCTGTTGCAAGTGAAAACTGGAATTTCTTTGTTCTTGTTTTCTTTGCAGAACACAAATTTGGACTGGAGACTGTGCTGAGTCCTGAGAGCGAAGATAGGATATAAAAAATAAAATTTATATTTGAGGTGGATGCCAGTGAGCTTTTTAGCACTAGAGAAAAACATTTGAGTAATTTGAAAACTGAGAGTATGTGACTTCAATGAAAGGACACACAAAGAATACTGATGATTCTTCATCAACAAGGCCCCTCTTATGTCCTTTTTAATTTGGCCAGCAAACCAGCGTCTGCAGTGTGTTGGGATAAACTGCTAGCTTGGAATATTTCCCTGGCTGACTTTGTGAAAGCCCTTCTGTTGCTGGAGTCGGGCACGGCGGTACGTGCCACATGTGCGGTTCGTGTCTCCAGTTATGGAACGCTGCCGTTGCCCGGCCAGCCTCGGAACTGCAGGCTGATGAGAAGGGATTCCAGGAGCATCCCTGTGGTCTGTGCCCAGCTGCGGCAGCTTTCACAGACTTTAGGGTATTCATTCCCAGGGGGCTCCGTGGGTTTATGTGGGAGCTCGCAGCAGTCTTGTTATTGGGATGAAATCCAATTTACTCGCCTACTGCAACCAAAAAAAAAAGGAAAAGCAAACCACTGCAAAGCAGTTCTCAGTAGCAAAGCATGGACAAATGTCTCCATACCTGCAGAGTTCTCCAGTGCTAGGTTTGACATTGCAGAATCTAACTTTATCCCGGTTTAGCCCAGCTCCATGGAATTCTTACTGCCCCCCCCCCCCCCCCCCCCCTTCCCTCTCCCAAATGTGATGTTTTTCTCACTGGGCTGCCTATGCCATGAGGATGGGTCACAGAAAAACGTTCCTGGGTGTCCATATCGGCACCCTTGCACCAGAGGTGGGACAGTCCCGTGTCTGTATAGGAGCAGGCTGTGGTCTGCTAATAATAATAACAGTGTTATTTCTGTTTTGACAATAGTTTTCTCCTTCCTTTTCTCCTGATCCAGGGAGAAGAAACTGAAAGCTAGAGTGCAAGAGTTAGTGAGCGCTTTGGAGAGACTCACAAAGAGCAGTGAAATCAGACATCAGCAATCTGCAGAATTTGTTAATGACCTTAAAAGGGCGAACAGGTAAAGGATCTACCAGCAGATGGATACACTATTGATTTTTCTTTGCCGTGTTCTGGTGATGCACTATAATCCTTCCCCTACCTTAATGAGCAGTTTGTGGATCCTTGCATTTGCACGAGTTGACTCTTTAAGGTTACAGTTAGAGATGGGGGAGGTATAAACCCCCCATGTAGGACACTGAAAACTACAGAGCTAGTAGAGTGGGAGAAACAGGTTAATCTTAACTGAGTTACTAGTAAATGCATTATTATTAAAACAAACAAACCCCTCCATTTAGTCAGATGTATTAATCTGTTATTTTGTTTAAAATTACTCCTTTTTCTTTGGCTCCAGCCTCTTTATTAATAAACTGGCTTTGATAATCACACTTAAAATTTATTGCTCACTCAGTAGGTTTTACTGGCACTGTTTGGATGGACTGAGAATATGATGGACTGTGGCTGCTCGTCCTGCAAGGAGCCTACTGCTCACAATGTAATTTTCATTAATAAATTATACTTCAGAGCCCTTGTGGTGAGGAGCAGTACCCATCTCAACGTTTCCTACTGAGTCAAGGTGGAGGCACAAAAGATACTTAGCAGCTGACAAATTAGCACAAGATGGCATCCTCTGAATATAACTTATTTTTTAAAATAGAAAATGCAAAATCAATGCTGGATTTTGTAAGCAGATTCTGGCCATGCAGTCTTTTTGCAAAGCATTACATATTTAATGTTGTGGTGTCTTGACTCACAAACAGTTGTCTGCAAGGTCATCATCAGCAACCTCTAGCTGGCTCTTCGAACCTGTTTCAAAATATTTTCAGTAACCAGTTTACTGGTAAAGCTATGTACTTGCCCCAGAAAAGATACAGAGATTAACACTGATTGGGGTTTGGATCAGTAAGGTTTGGATCTAATGAGTTTTAAAGCATTACTAAATTTTAGGAAGATGATCAGTACCCAGACTTTGGAATGCCCTGAAGGTGGGGTTTTGGGGTGGGTTTTTGTAGCACTTGCTATGAACAAGGCTTTTTGAATGACCTTTTATTGCCTGGTGTTTCCAACAGCAACTTGGTAGCAGCTTATGAAAAAGCAAAGAAAAAGCATCAAAATAAGCTGAAGAAACTGGAGTCGCAAATGATGGCCATGGTGGAAAGACATGAAACACAAGTAAGGATGCTCAAACAAAGAATAGCTCTACTAGAAGAAGAGAACTCTAGACCACACACAAATGAAACTTCACTTTAAATGCATCTCTCTCAAAGATGCTTAGTGCCATTACAAATTTCTTTACTTTGGAGACTGACATTTAGATAGCTTCAAACACTAGAAGCTCTGACTGTCAACGCTGACACACTTAAGCACCTTCTCTGGAATCCCAGAGAGGTGCCATGGGGATAATATAAGCGTTAACCAAGGACTGTTTCATAATGTAAAATGGCAGTGCCTGAATTAACATGCTATAATTATGTACATTGTCCATGTCATTGTGTCTGTATTCATAGAAGTTCTCTTCCATTTTATGTATGTCCTATAGGTGACAGCGTCACATAGCAAAATAATCCATGTTAAGAGGTTTTAATTTGAGCAGTTTGGAGACAATTTGAGAGTTTTCCCAATCCCTGAACTCCCTTTACACATGACTCTGCATTGTACCCTCAAGACTTGCTGCTGTGGTTAAATTGACTAAATAGGCAGCTGCAGAGTGGGGATATGATAGGCTGGCTTGCTTTTTGCACCGTACTTACAGCACTGTCACTCACAGTGCAGATCAGGTAGGAAAACTACTGTCGATTTGGAAAAACAACAAGAAACACTGGTTGCATCTCTGAAAACTATGATAATGGTGTATTTCTTACACTTTGTGAGAAGACTAAAGGCTGTGAGTTTCACCATGCCAGATAGATGATAGTCTGTGTCAAGGTTTGGTAAGAAATGAAAGGAAGTCTTCTGGCATTTATATTGCATGGTGTTTGCAATTATTTTGTGAAACAGTTGGTTTTTCCTGTTAATACCTTATAGGCAATGTTTTGTTTAAGAAGCTGGGCCATTTTTTGCCATATGTATAGTGCTTATTACAGCTTTCTGTGATCAAGAGGTAGCATGTCTTCTTTTTATACTTGTTTTGACCAAAAAAAGGTACTTACTGGGAATGTACCTGTTTAATATTGAATACATAGGCACAAAACTATAAATGTGTAGGTGTATGGATATACAGCCACAAACAGAATGTGAATGGTGAAGTCTTCATACTGCTTCTTAGGTTAGTTTTTGTTACTGCTAATATTCTCTTCTTTTGTTTAAGTCAGTCGGTCACATCATGTTACTGTAAGTATTATCAAACCGACTGAATTGAAAATGTTGGCCTGTTACAGTAACGAACATGACGCAAAGCACGGCAATCAGGTTGATTTCTCTAGAGAGCAAAATAGAGGAGTCTGCCACAGCACCTGTTTCACTTAGAATTTGCTTTTTGACCGAGTATGTACAACAGCTTCCATGTTTGTTTTAACACACCAAACCCGAGTCGATTAACTTTGTTAGCCTATTGCTGTGTTACACTTCTACTTTGTATTTTTCAGGCTCTGTTTGAGTGAGTCTGATTCCACGAGTTGTCTGTCCTTTTTGCTTTACATGTTGAGTTGCACCTCAAGTTTTATTAGTGTATTTAGAATTATGATAACTTCTCTCATGTATTTCTCCAATTTCTAGTACTAAGGAAATATTTTTAGAGGACTTGAACCGTTTTTGTCTACTCTTGGTCAGCCAAAATAGCTGTGGGAATTTCTGTTCAGAATATGGCATTATTGTCAAGTCTTGGTTACATCTGAAACTGTAGAAGTGGGTGTTCATGACATCTCTTGTTACTGTAGCTGCTGTTTTCTTCTTTTCTTAGGGTAGCGATTCCTACTTCTCTAGAGTCTGATACATCAGCTACAAAGACAACATCATAAGTGATTCATTGCAATAGCAAGTTAAAACAATGCTGATTTTAAAATTAAGTTGTAGGTAGTGATACCCTGGAATTGGTTTTGATCAGTCCTCTTTCTCAAGATAATTGCGCTTCTTAATTTAAAATGCAAATGGAAATTTTTGCAAACCAGTCTGTTGAGGGAGCAGGCACATTGATTTCTTACTGTTTTTACGGTTTTGCTAAGTATGTATAGAGTTTCCCCTTTTTTGGCCAACAAGTTTCTCACCAACAGGAATGTGGGTTTTTGCCATATGCTTCAGAGGTAGCTGATCACACTTGTTTCTGAAGCCACACAAAATTATCCTGTGTGCTGTGGCTAAAATGCAGTTAAAGTTTTGTCTTCTTGCATGGGAAATACCCGTGTAACTTGAGGTCATCTCAAACCGCCCATGTGATACACCTTTCACTTAAGGTGACTAGAAACCACTGCTGCACTGGATTTCCGCTTAGGCTCATTTTTTTCTGTTTCTTGGTAGCTACAGAAGCTGTTAAACATAATACAATGAAGCTTATTAAAGCAATTGAATTGAAATCTGTCTTTAGAGATACAAATTAAGAAAGCGTAAAATGTACTTGGGTTTAAAAGCATAAAAAGCTGCAGTGTTCCTCAAGTGCCTTTTTCAGGCCTAACAATTTGCAGATTCTGCACAAACGGAACATTTTATTATTTATTTTACTACACTTACTGCGTATCTTCCCTGCCAACTATGCTCTAAAATTGTTTTCTCCAAAACTGTTTTAGAACAAATTATAAACCATCAGTAAATGTAAGCCACTCCCCCTTTCTTCCCATAGGGCTCACGGACAGGAAAGCTATCACACAGCCTCAGTAGTAGCTATAGTTTGCCAGGCCACCAGTTATTTTGCCTAAGTAAGCAGCTACTGCTTCTTCATTTGTTGGCATACTGGAAAAGGCCAACAGGGAAGTGGTGAAATGTTTACTGTTACTGTGAAAACTGTTTAATATTAACAAATAGCTGCCAAAACTAACTACTTTTATGCAACTCTTTGAAATATCAGTACATCAGCCTACAGACAAGTGTGCAAATCACCTCAAGTCACAGCAATCTAACTCACTTAACACTTGTTGCAGAAATAATACATTTGCAAAGAAAAATAGGAGGTTCTTGCCAACAGAACTTAAGTTGTTCACTCATTAATTAATCTTAGTGTATTGTTTTTATTTTCTAAGTCACCAGAGTGCATGAAACTTTGTATTTCACAGTGTGTTCAGAAAAAAAAAACTACTTTTCCAATTACGTGTATAAATCTTCACCAGCTTGAATGTACTATTAGCTATTGCAAAGCACATGTGACTAAGTTTGCATTAATGTCAGTATTGTTCTACTGGTTTTATTAGGATTTTCTCCTCCTTTAATACTGTACCATACATTGTAATACTAGAAACTTTCCACCTTACTGAATTAGCTTTAAATGTGTTGCTGCTTTTTAGTTTCCTAGCTGCTGTAAAATAGCTATTTTGTGTTTATTTGATATAGAATTGTAAAAACTGCATTTATTTATACAGAGACATTTATAATACTTATTTTACAAATGTTCTTATATTCTGAATAAATTTCTAATGCTGTTTCTTTGCCTTGGGAGTTGCTTTACCGTACTTGGTCATCTTATTGTTGAATAGGTCTGCTTAAAGGTATCACAAGGATTTTCTCCAAGATAAGTTATTGAGAGAGATGGTCTGACACTATCAGGAAAGTTCCTGCAATAGGGACATGAAAAGTTGGTAAGAACTCACCAGAGACCTGATCACAGGTTTTAGCTGAGCTCAAGAACGTCAGCACTTACTTACCACAAACCCTCTACAACTTCAGTGAACACTTTATAGAAATGGAAGGGCACAAATTAAACCATTTCTACTCATCCAGTTCTTTTAATAAGCTGTACGAACAAAAAAAAAAACCCAATCACTATTTCGTAAATACTTTAAAAGCACTGATTGAAGTTCACGTGTTTCCTTTCCCCAGTACATCTAACATCTTTTCAAAAAGTATTTTTGCTTTCCACTGTGCTTGATGAGCCCCTCATCAACCTTTATAATTGACTTTAAAAAATAATACTTCTTTTCCTGGCACTATCTGTAATCAGTGCTGTGGACTGCCTTAAGGCAGCATTTAAACATTCTACAGTGAAAGAATAAGCTGTACCAGCAGCACGGGCTTTACATTTCACACTGATCAGCAATGCTTTACTTCAGTACTTCAGGAAGTTTAAGTCATTTAATTTTACAGAAAAAAATTACAGTACAGAAGAAAATGTCAATTTAGTCATAGCCTTTTAAATGGTGTGCTTCAGGTTCTGAATCGGTGAATAACACAATCATCGGTACAACAGATGTCACAGGTAGTTACAGATTTTATTTACTAAAATTGAAGAGTTGACTAATGCAAACTTTCATCAAGCAAACATAATGGAAATGGAATAAAATCTGTAACTTTACATTGTTTTAACCCTATTAGCTATATGTACTTTCTGCTTAATTAGCACTGATATGCCACTTACGTATCAGTGAGGAAAACAGATTTAAGTTCTTAAGCTTCAAACAAACAGGAGCAAGACATAACCCTTCATGCATGAGACATAATAAAACACTGGCTTTCTATTTTCTGTGAGGCATGCAATGCTGCACAGAAAAGTGTTATCTTTGGGCAGCGATACCTGAGTCAGCCTGAGTCCTGCAATACACACAGCAATCTAGCATTATGCCAAAATTCATGGACAAAACCCCACCTTCTTCTGTTGAGTCTGTCTGGCTTTTTTATGTTAAAGTGCCTTGCAAACTCAGCTGAACTGCTCCTCGGGGGCTGAAGTACAGCTTCCACATGCTGCAGTGCCATGCAGACAGTAGTTACTTAAGGATCCCATTTTAAGTATAGGCTGAGAAGTACTTGCTGAGAGCTCTTAATCATGCAGTTTTGCATGCTTTTCCTTCCTGCGTAACAAAAATATGTACCAAACCAGTAAGATGGAAATGGTTCATCTCCCTAGTTTAGCTATTTTGCTCAAATATGCTTAAAAAAAAAACAGCTGTAAAGTAAGCTTTTCTCGCAGTGGGAAGTGTGTTGTAGAGACCTGAGTTTGCAGGATCTATGTTCTTAAAAAGCTATAAATGCCTTTTTTAAAAATGATTAATGCTCCATGAGCTGTAATCATTTTCTTAAAGGCATTGAATTGTAACCCGTAATGGAAACGAGAAGCTAGTTCTTCGGATCCACAATATAAATGCTTAACACTGACAAAATAAGTGTTTTCAGTAAATTTCATAGTGGAGCTATTCAAATTTAAACATTCTGTACCTTGTGAAATTTTGATAATTACTTAAAAGCAAGCTTGCTTTATTTTGCCTGCAAGAATTGAAGGAGGAATTGAAGGAGGAATTGAAGGAGGAATTGAAGGAGGAATTGAAGGAGGAATTGAAGGAGGAATTGAAGGAGGAATTGAAGGAGGAATTGAAGGAGGAATTGAAGGAGGAATTGAAGGAGGAATTGAAGGAGGAATTGAAGGAGGAATTGAAGGAGGAATTGAAGACTTCCTTCCCGGAGCTGAGAACAATTTAAAGATAAGGGTTTCTATAAAGCTGAATCATCTATACAGTAAGTTGAAGTCCAGCTTAACCTAACATCTTCAATGAAAAGCTAAGTTAAAACTGCTAATCCAGAATACTCCCTCTTGTATGATCTCGAATATGGCCAATGTAATTGCTACATATGTTGTCTTCCTTGTAAGTTCACAACCTACTTGAAATAGTGAAATGCACACACAGCACAAATCCTACTGCATCTATCAGTGCTTATATACAGGATTAAGAACAGTGCAAATACTAGCATTTAGCCTACTTTCACTCTTGAACTACCCTATTGCTATAAATGCAGATGAAAAAAAAAACTATTATGCGCAAGTAGTGACATTTCCGAATCTAATTTACTGTAAAAGCACCTTCAGTTAGTTTGTAGAAGTTTACCATATCTTAAATAATTTTGGTTGCTTCAAAGCTGAAATATTGTAATAACAAAAACAATCTGAAATTATGAAATCATGTATGAGCACCAGATTATGTAGCATTTACAGTGCAAGACAATTTCTGTAAATAAACTGATTTTAAATCATCAAGGGAGGCTGTTCTACCAGTTCTCAATATTTGAGCTTTCTAACACATATAGAGTATTACCTCCTGATTTGAAAGATGAAAGCACCTGATTTTACCTCTGCAAAAGCCTCTGTTGTTCTGAATTTATAAAAAAAATCACACAAGGAGCTGAGGATTAAACAGCACACTGACCCAACAACTAGACAGCCAGTCTCCCATGAAGCAGCAGTGCGGTCTTGCACCACAGGACATTAGAGCTTGGATTCTTAATGTAAACTCTTGCTCTTCACCCCAGAATGTCATGAGTGCTGCTATAAACTGCAAATCAACAAATGCAACTCTACTACAGTAAATAGAAGTTGGAAAAAAAATAATTTCTTATCTGAAATTACAATTGGAGAGCAAGTCTGTTACGAATAGCTAGACCCGAAGCCTGCTTTGTTTTTAAAAGGTACTGTTATAACAGTCATAGGTAGATGAGGGAAAACCAGAGTAAGTATTGTTCCCAAATCACCAAATTAAATCAGGAAGGCTATAGAGCACAGCACAAAGGCCAGGAACAGTGAATAGGCCCAAAACTTTATTAGAAACTATTTATGCAAGTTCAGTCTAAAGAATTTACATTGTGTTAAAAAAATACTTTGATTGTGCAATAAATAAAGCTATTTCCCCTCTTATTCTCAGCACCACTGTTTCCAGGCTTCAAACTATGTAAGACACAGCTACTTACAAAAGCATGCATGTACATCAAGGTGTTGAAGTTAATCACATGTCAGCACAGGACATACGTCATTCAATTAGGCAGATCGCTCTTCAGTCCAAGTTCAAAGTTCAGAGCATTCCGTGAAGGAGAGATGCTAAAAATCTCACAAGCAGGGACTTTATGCACTACTGGAAACTGCAAACTAGTACTGGATTCCCAGCTCCCACACATTTGTAGCTTTTTTCTTACATGTTTGTTTATTCCACAAATTCTTCAGTTTAACATTGAATGACCATTCATAATCGGAGTAACCCCCTTACAGGCAAGCATTCTCAAACTGAACAATATTTGTTTTTCAAGTATCTTGACATCAGCTGTTGAGTCTGATATGGAAACAGTTAAACTTGTTTCTCTGTGTCTAGCTCCCATAAACAAAAACTCACAGAACTATAATCCTGTATCTCACTTCTTATTTCCTCACTGTTTTACAGAAGATAATGTAAACGGTACTTCTAAACTTAGAAATATACTTAATTATAAAAGGATGGTGAAATAAGAACATACACAATAGTAAACAATTCAAAATGTTCACAGTGCAGGGCATGACGGAACCCATAAGGTAGATCACATGCCACCACACTTACATTGTCTTAACCTCACTGAGAAAGCAAAAAGCAATGCTACTACAAGAAACAGTACCCTTATACAAAAAAAGTTATTGCATATTTATCACATTTATTTGCAACTCACATTAAGGCTAGATTTACTAAGATCATGGCATATGTATAAGCCCCACTTTCGGTTGCTTAATGAAGCAACCAGTTTCTCACACTGAACCAACCTTTCACTACAAAGAAAAGAAAATGACCCAGTGAATGTAGAGGGCAGCCACATCTCCTTTTCATAGGACACATTTGCTTCATTCTAAAGACTTCCTCTGTCTCGGACATGATTTCCCAAACAGCTGACAGAAGCTCCAAGTATGCTGTTTCATCAACATCCTTTTTTCACAGAGAACTAGATGAAATAGAACTAATTTATCTGAAAAGACAACTTAAAGATTTCCACAGCCTGATGTTTAATCATGCCTTCAGAGAGTCGTTAACTCCACAGGCTGCAGCAGCAGCCTCAGGATACGAGTACAAACTTCTGCTTCACCATGAGTAAAGGCACTTTTGCTGGGAAATCAACTACTTGTACTACAGTAGTAACTAAAGATTAGTCTTCACCTGGAGCTGAATAACATAACCTCCTCCAGCATTATCCCACCTTCTCAACTACTGTGCTTTGCCAAGTACTGTTTCGAATAGCCTTTGAATACCACTTAATTTTTTATTTTTATTTTCCAAACAAAGTGAGACGAAGCTAGATTGAGCTAATTCACGATTTGGTCTTGAAAGACAAGGCCCTCAGGACTCTTGTCCTCCAGAAGGAAGAAATGCTGCAGTCCGTTTCTCTTATTGACTGATGCAGAAGTCCAGCATTCCTACTGCCAAGATTATTACAGCATTAGAGTCCCAAGTCACCTGGTGCCAGGCAGGTAAATAAACCAGGAGATATTTCTGAGGAAAAGCACTAGGTAACAGATCAGGTGTGGTAGATAAAGTAGGGTGGTTGAAGGAAGACCAGGATTTTGTTTTTGGATGACACAAGTTGCATAAAGACTCAGTGCATGAACATACACTGTGGTGAGACAAGGGCACAGTTCATTCAACCTATGAAATCACCAATTACTCACCTTTATGTTAGGGAAAAGTCCATTTTTAAGTACAGGACAACATGCTTGCTACCACAAGCTTCTGCAACGAATTATTTCAGTGCTTTTCTCTCAACTACAAAGCACACGTTCAAGTCTCTTAACTTGAACCATGAAGGTGATTTAACTGTTAATCACCTCAACTCTTACTGGTTTTTGTTCCTCTCTCCAGTTTTTGATATTTTTACTGAGAAAGCAGTGTAGCTGAAAAAGACTGAGGCTACATCGTTTAAATGCTAACTGCCAAGTGCAATTCAATACTACTGGATATCTACAAAGCACACACTACACAAGAAATCTGAGGACATGGCTCAGAATACAACACTGGACACTCTTCGAATAGTTATTGCAAACCTGATGAAGCCATTTGTTGTCACACAATGACCATTAGCCATGCACTTGCCTTCCTCCTCAATGAGATCTATTTACATTCAGTATAAATTCTACACAAGTAACCTCACACAGAAAAAGTTTTAAGCTTTTCTTTTTTGAAAGCAGCTGCAACTGGATAACACAAAACTTTGCAACTTCTTCTTACCCAGCTGGGGACAGTGCGTAAGAGTTGAAGCTAGACACTGAATGGCTAAGTTCTACCCAGTTTGTGTATCCTTACTGAAGACAGAGGCAGAGTAGGTCCAAGAAGTCAACATACTATAGATTTGACTCCCAATACTACTGATCACCAGCCAACAGAATCTATCCATATGAAGGAGGAAAGGTATTTTGGGCAAGCAACCAGGACAGAGAAAGGATGACAGGCTGAGGCTAGGTTTGAAATGTGCAACTTGATTTCAAAATCACTAGGACAGAGGAGTCCTCTGAGATTAGGTTTCAGTGCCACTGCTGTAATATTGCAATGTACTACACAATAATGACTAAGAAGTCCAATAATTTACATCAGAACGGTTAAAGTTTAGCAAGCTGGTATACTCCAACAGTTAAAAAAAAAGTCAATGACATTCAAAAAAACACACAGCAAGTTTAAAAAAAACCAACCAAACAAAAAACAACAAAGAAAAAAGAATGCCCTCTAATGCACAGCTAGGAACAAGCAGCTGAACACTGGAAAGGTACTTTTGTGGACAAAGGCTATACTGCATTTAAAATGCAACACTTGACTATGCCACTCCTATACTGCAAATAGAACAAACCCTTCCAAACCACCAGTCAGTCTCTGCACTGCATTTGAAAACAAACAAACCAAACAAAAAAACTCCTGAGGAAGAGTAAGGCTGGATAAGAAACACTCTCAATTGCAACAGGCAAGTCTGATTTTTGTTCTTATTTAGTTTGCTGTCAGGGGTCAAAACTTTTCATTACGGCATCATGGTCAAACTTGAAATTCAAGAAAGCTCTTGATGAGAAAGCCAATTTGTCATGGCCATTGGATGACACAGAATGTCCCTCTACGTGTTCTGGCAGTGGGTCTTCACTGGAGCAACACATCTCATGTGCTGCATCTGGTTAAAGAGAAAAAAGCATGAAAGAAATTTTAAAGACATAGTTATCAATAAAAGTATCAATAACAATACAAAGCCATACCTCAAGCATATATTCAATTAATATTTATGACAAAATCTGTACGTCGGGTCATGAACAGAAGAAGGTAACTGAGCCAGCCATATTTACAAGTCATGTAGTGGCTAGAACAAATCTTAAAAATCACAGCAACCTGGCAACATTTTCAAGAACCAGTTTCACCCATACGTGCTGTTTTATAAGTCACTTCTCAATAAGAAGGAAAGAAATATGGCCCTGTTTTCTGAGCCGTAAGTAAAGAACTGTGTGCACTCTCTGGAGTAGTCCAACACCAACTGCAGCTTAGTACTAGCAGGACAGAAAGCCTTGAACTAACATTTAATTACCAGAATCGTGTTGACTCAGATGCTATTTTCCTAAACCAGCTTTCAGTTACTTTTCACTCAGCTGTCTAGTCTAATCTGACAGTCTTAATAATTAAGGAGAAGAATTGCAAAACCAACATGAAGCAGCACATGAAGTTAACCAAATTGAAAAAAAAAAAAGACAAAAAAGAACCTCAGACTGCCTTAAAATATGGCTTTATAACCTTTGGTAGGTTAGCATACAAGGCAAACCGTCAACCATTGTTATTCAGGTGCCTTCAGCCTGTTAACACAACAATTGCCGAAAATTCAGACTGCACTTGCCTGTTTCAAAGTTATCTTGAAGTCTTCTTGGATTAAGCCTTTTTTCACATTTCTGGTTAAGAGAATGACCATACATTACACACTTCATAAAGAAATAGCATTTTATTTCTTAGGGATATAGCTTAAGCATCAGCTAAAAGGCATGCTGGTTATATTTGCTTTGACACACCTCCTGATGTGTGAATTACTTTACTTAGCATGAATTCCATCATGTTACTTTATCTAGTAAGCGTGTTTCAAGTCGATAAGTCTTTCAGAAGCATCCAACCTTTTAACAGTCAACAAGCCATTTTTAAAATGCAGGCTTTTAGGGAAAAATTTTGAGTGCTTTCTAGATGTTTTAAGCTGAAAAGGTCTTGCATTTGGTGACGTGCAATAAAAGTTGCACATGCATAAGCCCGATTTTCAGTCGGCTTGTCCCAAAGAGCAAGAGGAATGTATTTGCAAACACGTTGGCTACTGCCAATTAAATTAGCATGCATTAGAGACACAAACATAGAACTCTCCAGGGAGGAGTTTAGCCACAGGTATTGCTGTTGCAAGTACACAAATAGAGAGAAAAGTATGGCCCTTTGCACTCTCTGCGAATTAAGAGTTCCCTAGCCTCTGAATTGTATTAAAACTGTCACTGGGGAATGAAATATTTAAAACTTCAAAAGACTGACAATCATGAAAGTGCAAATGAAACACTGCAGAAGTATTTAGCAAAGTCTGTAGAACCTACAAAGTAACTGTGCAGTATTAATAGTTTCACTTGTTTCCATCAACAGCCTAGAAAATTTCTGGGCAGTCTTTGACTTTTCAGTCTTCTACTCAGACCCAAACACAACTAACCATTTCTTTCTACAGTGAGGATTTTACAGGACGAGAGTTTCTGATTTTTACACTTCTACATGAAAAACACAGAGAAATTAGTAACTACAAGCCAGAATGGAAAGAATCTAGCTTACAGCCAGTAAAGAAGAAAAACTAAAGCCTGGACAAGCCAGCTGAGCTGCATGGAGAACTCACTGCTGCCCAAGAGCCAACAAAGTAGAATTGGAGCGCCATAAACTACACGGCAAGTGGGGCAGACCAAAAAGACAGTAAACAAAAAAAGAGAGCTTTCTCCTAGCCAGCAGAACTGTGGAGACAATGAGTTACTGCAAGGAAAAGATAACAAAACAAGAATATCATACTGGCATTTACAAACTGCTGCCGTTCTACTGTAAGATTAAAAAAATTACGTAAGATTCTGGTGTTCAAGTCAAGTCTGCACCCGAACGTTCTTGCTAGAGATAAGGGAAATAATAAGCATACGCATTACCACTTTGTATCCAATTCTTGCATAACAAAACTCCACGCTTACAATAATGTATCATACATGAACAAATAAGACATGTACTACACTGACTTACTGTGACACACTGCAGTAGGCTATTACCTGACAGGAACCTGGAAAGCTGCAAGATTGTCTCCTGAAACAGCTGACAAATTTTGAACTGCTAAAACAAGACTTCCTTCCGAAATGTGAACTTTGAAGTATAGTACGCTTATCTATAGATGTTTATGCATAGCAGGTAAGAAATGTCATATTGCTACAAACGTGTACCAAATATTCTGATCAAATACACTTTTGACACACGTACACTCTACTTTCTTTCAGCAGGACACTAGCCTGTACAATTGTTAAGCATTACTAGAACCTGTTAATGAGACAGCCACTGCATGTTTCTTACCAAGGTATGATTTTGCTTAACTGGTTGACTGTGGACTCCATTTGTTCGCTTCTTTTGGCTGGAAGTGTCTTGATACTGCTTTCTGCCATTGCTCCTCAAGCTCTGACTCTGCCATTAAGTCCAAAATGTAGTAAAGAGAAGAGTTTAAATGGCAGCATTGAACTTTATTGCACTGACACTTCCTACTTACTAGTTAGAACTTTCCTCCAAATAACCCCAAAACATGGCAACACTATCTTTTGTAGGCAAACTGAAGCACGCTGAAGTTAACCAAACGTACATTCAAGATACAAAGAACCATCAACTGTTCTTAACTCTCTCTGGCACTATCATAGACATTGTATTACACAATAAGTTCAGTTCAGTGAGACCTCATACACTGATGCATATATCCTAATGGTACTCAAACTATTTCAAAATGGTACACAGAGGATACCAAAACAGTGAGTAGTAATTGCTATCTATACCTGAAACAACACAATTACCACCTGATACCCACCATCTCTAAAGTCAGATAAACCTGAGAATCCCCCAGATTTTCTTTCCCATGCTTTCATTTTTGCATGCTACAATGATAAAATCTGATATTTTCGTTCCCGAGAGGAAACCTTATGAACAAAGACATCTGTTTTAAATATCCCAGACACTTAAGTTTGCCCAAGAAAAAACCTACCTTTATTTTCAAAACTTCAGACATCTCAGGATTATTATATGGCTTCTGTGGCTGTTTTGGCTTCACCAACTGCTCTCCTGAAGAGCCATCTGTAAACAGCTGCTGACTACAGCGAAGTTTGGATCTAGTAGAGGTAAAAGGAACAATTTACAATACAGCTTCAAGCCTACTGATAGCAGAAGAGAAATATGACAGAATTTTCTGCTTTTTGACAATAACCTGGAAGACAAGCTTAAGCAGCTTAGTGTGTGAACTGCAGTAACGCTCACTGCATTCACTCAACTTTGTTTTGCCTGCATTCCGCACAGATAGCAGGCTAGGTCCACGTTGGCATTTGTCCTGTTGTTGTCAGTGTTGGTGCTGACCTGACTCGAACTATTGGAACAAAGCCTTCTCTTTGGGACTATAGATTTTCAAGTTTGCTCTACCGCTTGTAGCTCAGCTGAGTCAAAAGCCAGCAGCACCTGTTCCGCTACTGATCCCCACAGGTTTTATGTAGCTAGCTGCTTCTGACAGCACTTTGCAGTCCTACTTCAGGGACTCCTATTTTCCCTCTGTCTAAGTGCCGAAAGCATTAAACTTGAAGCACTGAAAGTTATCTACTTGTTTTAGCTTCTGTTTTTTGGATTCTCAGACAGGACTCAACAATTTTCTCAGTCCTAACACATCTAAGAACTTACCAAAAACTGTGTATCATGACATTAATTAACTTCTCATCCTATTTACAGTCCTATGAGGTATGCCTGCGATTTTATTTATTTTATTAACCTATTCTTTTACTTGAAACACTAATACCTGGAGAAAGGACAAGCAGCTTTGAATGAACAGTATTTTATAAAAAGGATATGGAGGTCTTAAACTGATCTGGCTCTTACCTAGCTTTTTCCAAGTTGAGCTTAGAGGGCGTGCTCCCTGTAGATGATAATCCATTGTCACTATCTGAGGAATCTTCATTCCTTTGGGAAATCCATTCCCTCAATGGCCTGTGAGCAAGGAGAAGTGCAACAATCTCTACTTACTACAGCAAATCTAAAGAAATTAAAGTTGTCTGAAAGGCACTGGCCTAGCACTTGCCTCAACTCAAACATACCTGATGAAAGGAATTGCCATAAAAAATTTGTTAGGTGCCAAACCCAGCTTGGACTTTGGGGTCATGTCATTCCTGTGGCATGGTAATTTGTCAATGGAAAACCACTCAATATTCTAGAAAAACAAGAAATAAAATCAAAACACCCACTACTGTAGCCTTACAGAATACTACAAATGCGTATCAACCACAATTATTTCCCTTAATTAAAAATTTGAAATGGAAGACTTTAATTAACAGACCACAACAGGGTTTTTCACAAAAGGTTAATTAACAACAGGGTCATTCTTCTGACTGCAACTGCAGAGTAACAGATGGTACAGCACACACACATTGCGAGATATGGCACCTAAAATATGAAGGGTATTACCACAGAATCACAGAATAGCTTGGGTTGGAAGGGAACTTTAAAGGTCATCTAGCCCAACATCCCTGCAGTGAGCTGGGACATCTTCAACCAGATCAGGTTGCTCAGAGCCCCATCCAACAACAAAATTCTGAATCATAGAATGGCATAGGCTGGAAGGGACCTTAGAGATCATCTAATCCAACCTCCCTGTCATGGGCAGGGACACCTCTCAACTAGATCAGGCTACTCAAGGCTCCGTCCAACCTGCCTTTGAACACCTCCAGGGAGGGGGCATCCACAACTTCTCTGGGCAATTTATTCCAAAGTCTTACCACCCTCGTACTGAAGAATTTCTTCCTAAAATCTAATCTAAATCTGTTCTCCTTCAACTTAAACCCATTTCCCCTTGTCCTATCAGTGGACACTCTTGTAAAAGGTCCCTCCCCAGCCTTCCTGTGGGTTCCCTTCAGGTATTGGAAGGCAGCTATTAGGTCCCACCGAAGTCTTCTCTTTTCAAGGCTGAACAATCCCAGCTCCCGCAACCTGTCCTTGTAGCAGAGGTGCTCCAGGCCTAGGATCATCTTTGTGGCCCTCCTCTGAACATGCTCCAACAGACCTATGTGTCTCTTATGGTGGGGACACCAGAACTGGACACAGTATTTGAGGTGGGGTCTCTCAAGAGCAGAGTAAAGGAGGAGAATCACTTCTCTTGATCTGCTGACCACACTTCTCTTGATACATCCCAGGATGCGGTTGGCCTTCTGGGCCGCATGAGCACACTGCCGGCTCATGTTGAGCTTCTCATCTATAAACACCCCCAAATCCTTCTCTTTAGGGCTACTCTCAGCCCACTCTGTGCCCAGTTTGTGTTTGTGCCTAGGATTGGTCCGACCCAGGTGAAGGACCTTGCATTTTGACTTGTTGAATCTCATGCAGTTAGCACTGGCCCATTTCTCAAGCCTATCAAGGTCCCTCTGGATGGCATCTCTCCCCTCAAGCGAGCCCACGGCACCACACAACTTGGTGTCATCGGCAAACTTACTGAGGGTGCACTCAATGCCGTCATCCATGTCACTGACAAAGATGTTGAACAGCACTGGACCCAGAACAGACCCCTGAGGGACACCGCTTGACACTGGTCTCCATGTAGACATCACACCATTGACCAAAACTCTTTTGAGTGCGACCATCCAGCCAGTTCTTTATCCACCAAGTGTTCCATCTGTCAAATCCGTGTCTCTCCATTTTAGAGACAAGGGTTTCATTATTCATTTTGAATAAGGGTTTCAAAAACCAACCAAACCACTGCACACTGAATGCCATAAATAAACGTAGAGGCTTTAAATAACTTTCAAAGCCACTGCTATTCTTGCTATTTTTATTAAAAATGCTATCAAAACTAGACCACCAATACTAGTTCAAAAATTACCAGAGATGTAGTTTACAGAGTAAGTTTCAGGTTTCATTACAAAAGAAAAAAATACGGGTAAAGGACAGGATTTGTGTTGTTATTTATTCATTACCGTTTTAACTATTAAAACTGTGCATTCTGCAGAATGGGGAATTAAATTAGGAATTCTGAATATACACAGTGTAGAAGAACCCAAGTGAGCTTTTCTACTGCAGAACTTAGCCTCAAAACCCCTGGTCGAGATACAATGCATGTTAGGGAAAGAAGTTACAAACTGAACAGGTTTTCAATGTAGCTCTACAGGCAGCACAAAAATGGCATGCCTGGTTGCATTAGATCAGATGAAGACAGTTCTTCAGCAGGGAGACAAAACTCTGTCATTGTAAGAATTCTTCATCACCACCACGCAGACAGTCACCAATTAATAATTACATCTTCAGAAGAATATATAGTTATATATGCAGCTATAACTAGGAATAACATGAAATGATTATCACTTACACCACCTAAGAGAAAAGAAGGGGAGAACTGTAGTTTGACAGCACGGTCTAATGTCGGTTTCATGATGAATGGAGATGTCAGACAGATGGCTAAGAACCAACCTTTGCAGCAGAGTTGTAAGCAGTTGACAAGACCCTACAGAGCTAAGATGCCATTTGCATCTAGTATTTGAGGGATTCATCATGCTTGATAGTTTCATTATTTTACAGACCATTAGCTTAAAAAAAAAAAAAAAAAAAAAAAAAAATCAAGCTCCACAACAAGGTTCCTATAGACACAAACAAGACAACACATACCCGAATTTCCCTTCTAGTTTTGGGGTTGAATTTTGTGTTCTTGGGAACTCCTGGAATGATGTACAGCCGTGCTAATTGATCATTAATTCGCAGCTCAATGTATTCTTCTTTGCAGATATAATCTTTTATGTCAAACCCAGTTTCTTCAAACACCTGAGAAGCATGCAGATGAAATCAGAGTGTGTATTCAGATTTATCCTTTCAGAACGTACCATCACAAGCGAAGGAATGACTTATTTTTCAGATCTACCCATGAAAGCAGGCTACTGCTGGGAAGAACAAGGCTTTCCACCTACATTTTTATGCTGAGCAATAGAAAAAGTATGTAAGATCCTATGTCTTTTACATTTCTCTAAGACAGATCTGTAATAAAAGTTGAAAAAAACTCTATGACATCTTGAGGTAGCAACTTGTTAGTACGGATGGGGAATCTCTAGCTGCTCTCTCATGCTGCTGGATGCATAGAAATTCGCAGCAAAAACTGCTATTTGGAGAGTAAAGACATCTTCAAATACTAGCAAAGTTTACTTACACCTCAATTTTTCTTCTCTTTCAACAATCCTTCTACTTCATGAACCTTCTACTCCCAATACATAATTATTTTTACATTCATAACAAAACCCAGCAATAGGGTACTAAAACTTTTACAACAAAATTCAAACCAAACATCCACACTGACAAACAAACTTAAAACTGCATTGCCAGCTACTCCAAAGTAAAATACAGGAGTGTTATACTTGCCAGAGATACTAGAAAGACAGTATTTTAAAAGAACATTGCATTGTTTATGGTCTTGCAGTGAAGGATCATAGATTCACGGAATGGTTTAGGTTGCAAGGGACCTTCAAAGATCATGTAGTCCAACCCCCTTGCCATGGGCAGAGGCATCTTTCACTAGATCAGGTTGCTCAAAGACTTGCTTCAAAACATTAACTTTTGACAACATTCTCAAATATACCAGGTTTATAATCCAATATGATTTGTGTCAAACACACTTAATAGCTTAAATCGGATCATGCCTCTAAGCTTGCTAAGTACATATGCATTTTTAGGAACTTCCTGGTCCTCAAAATCTCCACAGGAAATACAAGTACTAAGAAAACATGCAGGATTGATACCACTGCCCAAATATTTCTGTCCAGACAGTGGAACATGCATGTGAACAATCACTCATAGAACTGTGTTGTGGTTTAGCCCAGTCAGCAGCAAAGCTACCACATGGCCACTCACTCACTCCTTCCTCCTCAGTGGGATGGGGAGGAGAAACCAGAAGAAAAAGGTAAAACTCATGGGTTAGAATAAGGCCAGTTTAATAAGACAGCACAAAAAGAGAAAAGGGATAATAACGACAATACTACTAATAAAAGAACAATATAAAACAAGTGATACAAATTGCTCACCACTCAGAACCCGAAACCTGATGCCAGTCCACTCCCGATCTGTGATGCCCCTCCTCCAGCTAGCTCCTCCAATTTATTTCTGAGCGTGACATCATACGGTATCAAATAGTCCCCGGGCTAGCCTGGGTCAGCTGCCCTAGCTGTGTCCCCTCGAAGCTCCCTGTGAAAATTAACTCTGTCCCAGCCAAACCCAGGACATTATCCACCTCTTATTCTATACCATCTGTGTCATGCCCATATCATACATTTTGATTAATCACCACTGCTTTCCTGTCTTTGGTAGATATGTGTCTATACATACACACACAGATATATACACACAGAGATATCATAGCCTTAGCGTATGGGCCATCCCTCTAATACATCCGTTGAGTTAATTTAATCCATGACTTTGGGTCTCCATCTGTCATAACAATCTTTCAGGGCAGGAGAGATGGTGTGTCAAGTTAGGCTGTTGCATGCTGCACCCAGAGCTCATGGCTGGTGTATCTGGCACGATACATGCCCACAGCCTGCTGTTTGAAGATGTCAATCTCAAGGAAGCTGCTGGACACCAGTTCCTGAAGCCAGTTTTAGTCTCATCACCACTGCACTTTCTTCAGTCTCATCAAAATCCATCCTTCACTAATCTGGGTGATTCTTACTGCAATACCATTGATATAGGAACTGTAGTAGTGATGACATACAGTAGCAAGGTTATTTAGCAACTAGCATAATACAGTTTGATTCACTTGCTCTTCTCTCCCAAAATCAAATCCCCTTGAGGCACACATCCGACTTCCCTATCCTTCTGCATCACCCACCAAGTGCATCCAGATCCTTGGGCAAAAGCAATCCCACAGGTGGATTTGCCTTTGCCTGAGGCAGCACTAACCTTCACTGCCTTCCCCAGCATATTCTTCATGTGCACTACAGGGACTTTATCCCCTTCTACAGTACAAGAGAGTTTTGACTGGGCAGGGCCAGCTTGATTGGCAGATCCTCTAGTGTTAACCAGACAGGTGGCCTTTGATAAACGAGTCCCAGTCTTTGAAGGTTCCACCACCCATTGCTCTTAGTGTAGTTTTTAGCAGTTCATTGTATCGTTCAGTTTTCACGGAGGCTGGTGCATGGTGGGGAACGTGATACACCCATTCAACGTCATGTTCTTCAGCCCAAGTGCCTAGAAGGTTGTTGCAGAAATTAGTCCTATTGTTTGACTCAATTCTTTCTGGAGTGCCTTCCGGGTGTTCAGACAGATTTGAACCATTTTCTTCCCCTCTCAAAAACTTCCACTGTTGCTCCATATAATGATGTCATCAATGTACTGCAGATATTCCAGAGCTTCGCCCGGCCTTGTGAGGGTGACAGCATACTTTTTCCAAATACTCTGCTAGTTTTTCAGGATTCTACACTTGTTCGGGGTGAAGTTCTAAAATACCTGAGGTGCCCACCAACCCAGGCATTTGCCCCTGCTCTCCTACACACGCTGTCACTCATAACTATCCAACCTCAGGGCTAATCTCTATGTGATATTTTTAAATGGCTGTTATACCCCAGACAAGATCTGAAACATCTTCAGGACACACAGTAATAAGAGTACACTGGCTAGAACACTCCCAGAATATTCAAAATCCTCAAAGGCTGTTGTAATTAGCCTGAAGGAGAAAGGGGAGGCAAAAAAGCAGGGGAAAGTATCCCCGTCTGTTTTGCTCATAGATTGGGTGTGATTACTAATAAATGCTGAGAGGTGGCAACCGAGGTACAGATACGACAACAATGCCACATGCAAATACCAGCCTAACCTCGTGGCCAGTGGCATTACTGTGTCCGTAAATGGATGCTACACAGAACAGCAGAATGGGCGTCCTGATCCCCCTCCCAGAGGTGATAAACAGCATCGCAATGAATACAGAGAGCACGTAAGGATTTACGCAACACAACCATGTGAACTACCAAACCAACATTATGACCAGTGACTATCTAACGAATACAATAAACACATATAACAAATTTAACACGCTCAAGTCAGATCTGTCATTACCCCAACCCTTTGTGCCCCATGTTGGCTGCCAACAAGGACTGTCATGGTTTAGCCCAGCCAGCAGCGAAGCTACCACACAGCCACTTGCTCACTCCCCCTCAGTAGGATGGGGAGGAGAAATTAACAGAAAAAGATAAAACTCATCCACTAGGATAAAGACAGTTTAACAGGACAGCACAAAGAGAGAATGGATGACAACAATACTGCTAATAAAAGAATAATACAAAACAAGTGAACTACAATGCAACTGCTCACCACCCCGAACCCAATATCCAGCCCACTCCCAACATGCGATGCCCTTCCCACCCCCTAGCAAAAGTTTAACTGAACAAGCTATTTGAGGAGTTGGGAGAAAAATGCATACATTGAATAACCAAGTTAAACTTAAGTCTCTGCTGATCCTTCCCAGCCCTTGAGTTCTGCAATGACAGCCCACTGCATCTGCAACTCAGGTGTTTCGCTCTTTGGCAAGTCATTTGTCTCATGGTTTAGCCCAGCAGCTAAGCTACCATGCAGCTACTAGCTCACTCCTCCCACTCAGTGAGGGTGAGAGGAGAAAAATGTAACAAAAGGTCTGAGGGTTGAGATAAGAACAGGGAGGGATCACCCACCGACCATGGCCAGGGGCAAAACAGACTCCGATTGGGGACACATTCATTTAATTCGTTAATGGCTCATTCAGAAAGAACAAGAAACAAAGCCAGATCTTAAAAAACACCTTCCCTCCACTCCTCTCTTCCACTATGCTCTAACTCCTTCCCCAGCAAAGCAGGGGAACAGGGAATGGCAGAGGGGGGTGTTGTAAATCCGTTGTCACACATTGTTTCTGCTGCTCCTTCCTTAAAGGAAGATGTCTCCTTACACTCTTTCCCAGCTCCAATGGATCACCTCCTCAGGGGAAAATAGTCCATAAACTTCTCCAGTGTGAGTCCTTCCCACAGGATGCAATTCTTTCCCATCAGATTGCTCCAGTGCAGGCTTCTTCCCCACGGAGTCACAGATTCCTAAGGCACAGCCACCTGCTCCAGCATGGGGTCCTCTAAGGACTTCAGATGCATCTTTGCTTTGTTGTCAGTCTCCAGCAGCATACACGGTCCAGCCCACAGAGACAATCTACGACTTCCCTTAGGCACAGGCATCTCTACTCCAGCGTGAGGTCCTCCATGGACTGAAGGTGGGTCTCTGCTCCCACCATTAACCTCCATGGGTGGCAGAGGGGCTGCCTGCTGTCTCACCACGAGCTGCAGGGGAATCTCAGCTCCAGCACACCCCCTCCTGCTCCATCTTCACTGACCCTGGTGTCTGCGTGGCTGTTTCTCTCAGATCTCAGTCCTCTCTCTCTGCTGCAACTGCCTTGGGAGTTCGGACCAATGAACCTCAGCAGTCCCGGCAGGACAAACTCTGCCCAGCGGGTGTCCCAGGAGTGGGGTGCTTCAGAGCTCTCCAAGCGGCACTGCCACGGCCATCTCGAGTTGAGTGGCAGAGGCCCAGTGTGGGCAGCGACCCACCTGGGAGGCCAGAGAAGGACCAGTCCCCTGCCTCTTGACTGTAGGTCCAGCCTGGTTCAGGTTCCTTTGTCCCCGTCTTAAATAGGGCTGTCATGGTTTAGGCCAATCCGGCAACTAAACTCCACACAGCCACTCTCTCACTCCTTCCCCAGTGAAGTGGAGAAGAAAAATGTAATAAAAGACCCCTGAGGGTCGAGACAAGAACAGAGGGGGCAGCCACCAACCATGGTCCTGGGCAAAACAGACTCAGCTTTCTTAAAGCTAAGCAATTTATTAACGGTTACTTGAAAGGACAAAGGGAAACAAAACCAGTTACTTGAGAGGATAAAAAGAAACAAAGACAGATCTTAAAAACAACACTTTCCCCCGCCCTTTCCTTTTTCTTCCTGGCTCTACCTCCTCCCCTAGCAGCACAGGGGGACAGGGAACGGGGGAGTGCAGTTCCATGTTGTTACTGCCACTCCTTTCTTAAAGGAGAAGGAGTCCTTACACCACTTTTCCCTTGCTCCAGTGGAAACCCTACTCACAAGGAAAAATTCACAGACTTCTCCAAAGTGAGTCCTACCCGCAGGATGCAATCCTTCCCCATCGAATTGCTCCAGTACGGGCTTTACCACAGTCTCGGATTCTTAGGGAGTTGTTACCACTTGCTCCAGCATGGGTCGTCCCACAGACTCCAGATGCATCTCTACCTTGCCGTGCATCCCATGCTCCACGACCGTCCTCAGGCTCAGACATCTCTTCTCCAGTGCGGATTTCTCTACAGGCTGCGAGTGGGTCTCTGCTCCACTGAGTCTGTTCTGGCTGCAGGGTGGCCGCCTGCCATCTCGTCACCGGTTGCAGAGGAAACTCAGCTCCGGCACACCTCCTCCCATTCCATGTTCACTGACCCGGGTGTCAGTGTGGCCGTTTCTCTCAGATCTCAGTCCTCTCTGGGTGAACTCAGCCCAGTGGTCACCCTGGGAGCAGGGTGCTCCCAAGTTCCCCCTGCTGCCATCCTCAGTGGATGGCGTCGGCCCGGCATGAGCAGCCCCCAGCCGGGAGCCGGGGAGCAAGGGCAGTGCCCTCCTCCCTTCTCTCCTCACTCCCAGGCAAAGCACCTTTTCTGGTTCCTTTGTCCCAACTTAAATAGGGCAATTCACAGAGGCGTGGACTGGCTCAAACCCCGAGCGGGATGGGAGTCCGATCTGGTGGCCAGAACCGGGTCTGACTTGGTCCCAAAACCAGGGAAGTCACAGGGAGCAAATCCCCTCTCCTGCCACCAGAACCCCTTTACATCAAGTCATCACAAGGGCATTTGCAGAAGTGCTGATCAGATCATCCTTGGCCAGAGGGGAGGGGGGTCCAACCTGGCCAGAGACCGATCCAGCCAGGTTTGGAGCTGAGGAAGCTTCTGGCATCTCCTTACAGGGGCCATCTCTGTAGCCCCTCCCCTGCAGCTACCAAAATCCCACAACATAAACCCAGCACAATTTGTTATTATATAAACAATGTTCTACGCTCAGAGAACACTGACAACATTAAAGTGTATTTCATATGTGTCCATCACATAATAGTGCAATGTTAAGATCTACTGTCTTATTTTGGTTTTCCAAGTCCATATTACATACATGAGTGGTATGGAAAGCACCATCAGGGAATTGGAAACATGGAATTTTTCATTCATGCAACTTTGACTGGTACATTTAGAAAAAAAAATCCATGATTTCTCAGATTCAGTCCAATCAAGCAAACTAATTCATCTACTTTCCCTCATACTAATTTTCCCTCTCAAAAATTCCAGATGTATTATGTGACATGAACATTGAGTTTATACCAGTAATACTCTTTTACAGGCTATTTTTAATATGCAGCTTCACTATACATCTAGGTCTCCAGCAGCAATAAATCACATAGATTATTTTATTTTTCAGATTTTACTTGCTATATACATTGATCCTTGCTCTTGCATCACTGAAAACCAGAAAAGTTTTTCAAAATTTTTACATAACCTTCTACAACCCTCAACTCTTTAGCCTCTCTATATAGCCTAGTCTATATAAGCTAAATTCTCATTCTTCTGCATTTTGCAATTAATATGGCCCTTGAAATTAATACTCCAAAGGCCACAAAGTACATAATATTTCCCAAGTGTCAAAAATAATACTTAAGAGTAAATTGATAGTTCAGCAGAGAACTTCAAAAATAGTACTCACTCAACTTAGCAAGTTAGCGCAAAACAATTAAAAACATCAAACAGTGATTTTAAATTATATAACCACATCCTTATCATCACTCTAGAACTCAGAAAAGCACTAAAAGCTACAGTAGAAGACTCCTGCAAAAATAGACTAGTTATTTACCTGATTTCAATAAAGAGATACCTAAGTAAAATGTCTTTTCATCTAACACATATACCCTGATCTCAGCAAAACTTCATTTCATTAGCTCAGATTTAAGGCAAACAAATACAACTTACCTCTCTAGCAGCACAGTCATGAGGAGCCTCTTCTTTATTTACTTTCCCTTTTGGAAATCCCCAACCAGACTTTGCTAGATAGCCCTGAACCAAAAGAACCTGCAAAATACAAGGGGATGCAACTGTCAAACACCCATTATTCTAACCAGTTTCCGTTAAGGGTCTTTCCTTCACCGTGCCCTGCTTCTCCAAAAAGATACTTTAACCTGGAGGAAGGAAACCATTAGATTTTCTATGTTCTAGCAAGAACCACAAAATTTTTTATGGGATCATGCAACTCAGAATGACAAAAAAAACACAACAACAACAACAAAACTGAGTAGGAAAGCAGGCACAAGTACGTTTACTGTCTCTCACACTGTATTTCTGTACACACTCAATAGTGTCAAGTAACTGTCAGGTCTTTGTGAATCTGAAGCACTACTTTTTTTTTCCCCTCCAGATGAAAAATGTAAACAAAAAAAGATTACTTCTGCCAGCATATGCCATCCTTCCCTCCAGCCCTGCACAACTATTCCCATACTTACATTTTCAAGTGTCTCATCGAGAATAATTGCACCATAGGTTGGCACTCCCATTTTGTATTCTTTCCACTCCTCTAAAACCTTTTGTACATCTTCCCCTTGAGGAAGTAAAAAAGGGCAGTGATTGAAGAGTATAGCAGCATGTTAAGGAAGATAAACTTCAGCATCCAGTTTCAAATCACAGGCAGACACACAAAAGATACTCACTAACATTTACAGTAACCACACTCCCTAAGTGCTTTCAAGATACATTCTCTTGGAAGTAAAACAATATTTTGAATAATCCATTACCAAATTCTGAAGGTCAGAAAGCATCGAGTAACTTGGTAACGCTAATACAAGACAATTTAAACAAAAAAAAAAAAGACAAGGCTGCTTGTTTGAAGGGAGGTCTCCCCTAATTTTGAAGAAAAAGTATTTGCATAACATTGTTTTGAATATGTACTATTCTTAACCACATTTTTTTTCATTCTGAAGGGAGACAGACAAAAATACAGTTTCATCTCCTGCTTGAAGTAAGTGGAGATAAACTTTTCCCACAGTCATTTTTAGACTATGGTACGGGAGCTGTACTTAAGTATTTACTATGCAAAAAAAATAATTTTAATGGCATCAGGTTACAGAGATCTAAATTCTGATACACTTAACCAAAATTCACCATGCAGAGAAAACATGAACAATCTCTATAACTCAAACTTTCAAAGTAAATCTAGAAGTACTTAATTATTAAGTATTAATATTATGTATAATATATATGCCATGGAGTTAGGCCGTTCCAGCAACCAAACTGTACACAGTCGTTCACTCCCCCATCCCCAGGGATGAGGGAGAGAATCAAAGAAGAAAAAGAAAAGAGACCCGTGGGTTGAGATAAGAACAATTTACTACTACCACTACCAATATATATATGTACGGATACGCACAAGGATAAACATATGCAAACGAGTGATGTACGGTGTAATTGCTCACCACCCCTTGACTGAGGCCCGTCTCGTCCCGAAGCTGCAATCCCAAAACAGATAAAACCCAATACTGCAATGCCAGATGAACGGGAGGCCCCGAGACAGAGAGTGAGAGAGCACTCTGAGAGTCCGAAAGTGAGAGTCCCGGAAGGGCAAAAAGCCCTTCTCTCTGGCTGACCCTCACTTTTATACTGGGCATGACGCGGCATGATATGGAATACTAATTGGCCAGTTTGGCCCTCAATCTTAAGTCCAAGTACAAATCGTAAGGACAGTCGTGGACCTCTTGTCCCTTCACCAGTCACAACAATCTAAGTTTCCCAAGGTCCTTCTGTTTTTCACCACTGTGGAGTCCATGTTTTGCCCGTTATCTCTTCCAGTCACTATTCTTATCTCGAATTCCTCAGCCCCACATTGAGTGCCAAAAAGGACTGTTGTGGTTTAGGCCAATCTGACAACTAAACTCCACACAGCCACTCTCTCACTCATTCTCCAGTTGAGAGGAGGAGGAAAAAAAAAATAAAAGAACTGAGGGTCGAGGCAAGAACAGAGGGAGCACCCACCAACCATGGTCCCAGGCAAAACAGACTCAGCTTTCTGAAAGCAAAACAATTTAACAGTTACTTAAAAGAATAAAGACAAGCAAAACTAGTTACTTAAGAGCATAAAAAGAAAACAAAGCCAGATCCTAAAAACAACACCTCTCCACCCCCCTTTCCTTTTCTTCCCGGCTCTACCTCCTCCCCCCAGCAGTACAGGGGGGCAGAGAACGGGGGAGTGCAAGTCAGTTCATCCCATGTTGTTACTGCTGCTCCTTTCTTAAAGGAGAAGGAATCCTTACACCATTTTCCCTTGCTCCAGTGGATCCCCTACTCACGAGGAAAATCCACAAACTCCTCCAGTGTGAGTCCTACCCCCAGGATGCAATCCTTCCCCATCGGATTGCTCCAGTGAGGGCTTTACCACAGTCTCGGATTCTTAGGGGGTTGTTGCCACTCGCTCCGGCGTGGGTTGTCATATAGACTTTAAATGCATCTCTACCTGTGCCCATGCTTCACGACTGTCCTCAGGCTCAGGCATCTCCTCTAAACAAAACACCTCCCCACCGACGGGGGTCATCCTACGGACTCTAGATGCGTACCGTCCTCAGGCCCAAGCATCTCTTCTCCAATGTGTGTTCTCCACAGGCTGCGAGTGGGTCTCTGCTCCACCGAGACCGTCCTGGCTGCAAGGGGCCGCTTGCCATCTCGCCACTGGCTGCAGGGGAAACTCAGCTCCAGCACACCTCCTCCCGTTCCATGTTCACTGACCCGGTGTTGGTGTGGTCGTTTCTCTCAGATCTCAGTCCTCTCTGGGTGAACTCGGCCCGGTGGGAACCCCGGGAACGGGGCGCTCCCTGAGTTCCCCAAGCGGCTCTGCCGCCGCCATCCTCAGTGGGTGGCGCTGGCCCGATGCGGGCAGCCATCCAGCCGGGAGCTGAGGAGCGGGGGCAGCGCCCCCCTCCCCTCTCCTGGGCAAAGGCACACCTTTCCGGTTCCTTCGTCCCAACGTAAATAGGGTGATTCGCAGAGGCATCGATTGGCTTAAACCTCGAGGGGGATGGGAGTCCAATCTGGTGCCCAGCTCCTGCCACCAGAACCTCTCCCCACCACATGCAACCATCACAATATAAAATCAACTTACCAATAAAAAAATATTCCATAGCAAAGTACTTAAAAATATGCCACTGCAGCAGAACTAATATTTCTGACACATGTGAGCTGGAGAGGGACAGATGTAACGAACAAATAACACCTATTACAATGTGTTTTTCCAGCATTGTCTACAATTACTAGAATTCTATTGGTCTGAAGAAACATTTATAATTAAAAACATACCTGAAATAATAAAAAAACCTGCATACTATCAAGCAACAGAAAATTAGCACAATTTAATAGTTTACTGTTAAAGCTGTAGCATTTCGAAGTAAATCTCTGTCACTAAACTGAGAAGTACGTTGTGTAGTGAAGCCACAGATAAAATTATCATGAAAGTTAGAAGCAATATCCCAATCCCACATCAAGAACGTAAGCGAAAACTTAAAACAAAACACATGCTGGATGAAAGCCGCAAGTTTTTCTCCAGCCAGAACTAGATAGAGTACGTTCCAGCAGCAAAGAATGTAAGCAAAGAAAAAAAAGCAGAGGCCAACTGTATGAATTCAGTAAAAACACATCCTCTCCCCTACCAACAGAACTGTTTCTAGGAGCAACTGCCAATACTTCGAACAAACACATGCCACTGCACATGGGGCAACACACCCCACCACCTTCAGCTACATTAACATTTATGTTACTATTTACTTGGAAAGGGATTAAATTAAGGAGACAAAACACTATGAAGAGCTCCAACTTTGAAAAGCTTTGAAACCCATCTAGTCTGTCAAAGCGCAACTATAAGGAAAAATCTTCAAAGATCAGAAATTACCTGTTTTCCATAGTTTTTTAGCAGTGTGAGAAACATCTCTTTTGTGGATGCAACAAATTAATTGAAGCAATGAACACGTAAAAATGACAAAACTAACTTCTAATCACTAACACATGACCTCACACTTTCCCGCTGCAAGTATGAAATTTGATTAATAATATTCAGTTTGCACTTTACTCACTGAGACAGAAAACAGTCACAATAACAAAAAGGATATCAGCTTTAGCAAAGTCTCTTATCCCACACTGAGGTAATCCTGGTGTGTTTTGCATGTAGAAATCCAAGTAAAACCAATGGGCAAGCTCAATCTGAAAACACACTCTGATTGCATTGTCTCTCTCTTCACTTGGAATGTGCAAAATAAATCGGCTGCCAGGAAAGAAAGAAGAGTACGATTAGCCAAATCTTACCCCCACCCATGTGAGTAGCTGGCACTGAGACATCCCCCCACCCCTCCAAGTAGCTGCCACCCCATCCGCTCACACATATAGCTCTCATCAGTAGCTGGCACTCCATCCTCACAGCATGCACGTAACATGAGGCAGAGCGAGATCATGCAGAGAAAATTAAGAAAAGATTTAATAAGAAGATGCAGCAATATAGGACAGATTGTGGCATGTGGCAATAGGGCAAAAGGCTCAGTCAGACAAAGCGTACTGACGTCCAGTTTTACACACCACCAGTCCCTCTTTCTGCCTATCCCAGTTTTGTCCCTCCCTGCTCCCCTTCCCCTGCTGCACCCCTCCCAGCCTGGTGTCTGGGATCCCCACCTTGTTTACAGCCTTATCAGATGCAAAGGCCAATCTTCCCGGAAGCGGTGCCTGTGGTTTCTTGACAGCCCATCAGTTAGTGTGACCAGCAGCTTTCGTTTATTGCCATTGCCTCCATTTTTGTTTTCTTAGGTCGATGTATTTTTGGTTTTGATTTTTGCCTTTTTTCCTTAGTTTCCCAGAAGAAGGTCCCCAACATTCCCACACCCCCACACACCCTCACTAATCAGTGGCCAGGTTTGGTTCTCATCACTGCCTGTCCGGTTTGGGTCCCTGTACATTTTGTTTATCGCTTCCTCCTTTTTTTATTACAGAATCATAGAATTACAGAAGGGTTTGGATTGGAAAGGACCTTAAAGATCATCTAGTTCCAGCCCCCCTGCCATGGGCAGGGACACCTTCCACTAGACCAGGTTGCCCAAAGCCTTATCCAGTCTGGCCAGGAATGGAGCATCCACAACTTCTCTGGGCAACCTGTTCTAGTGTCTCACCACCCTCAGAGTGAAAAATTTCTTCCTTAGATCTAATCTAAATCTGCCCTCTTTCAATTTAAAGCCATTGTCCCTTGTCCTATCACTACATACTGATACCCGAAAAGGAAACTGAACTTTCCAAGACTCGTTTTGGAGTTTTAGAAAGCAGGCATTCTTTATTGCAGCGCTGAGTGCACGGGGGATTTCTCCTCCTAGCGTGCATACTCAGCTTCTGAACAGAAAATTAGTTATACATTACAATCATGCATAATTCATAGCATATTTACATATTTTTAAACAATTGGTTAATTTTCTCTCACTTTACATGTACATTATTTTGCATGCTCAGTTCTCTTCCTCCGCCCCTTTCTTTTGGGTCTGGGGTGTATTTAGGGTAGGTGATTCATGAGTCGGTGGTCGCAATCTCCCCCTGCCAGAATTACCTTTTCCCCCAAGTCACTGCATGTTCACAGTTCAGAAAAGCATGAGAACAAAGTTTATGCAGTTTCTGGGATGTTCCCTCCAAGGGCAGACAGTTCAAAGAGTCTCCTTTTTAATCACTCCTGACAGCTTCAAGGATGGACATCTTGTTAGTTTCTTTAGGCATGCATAAATCACCTACTGCTGACTAAACCCTTCATGAAACTCTTACACAAAAACTTTAACCCCTTCATTGTTGGGTAACAATACCCTTGTAAAAGGTCCTTCTCCAGCTTTCCTGTAGGCCTCCTTTAAGTACTGGAAGGCTGTCAGAATGTCTCAGGGAAGCCTCCTCTATTATCTCGTTTTCATATCAAAGAAGGTCCTTGACCCAATACTCTTAAAGAAGGGGACACTCTCCCCTTCATAAATAACCTTATTCACTTCAAAACAATATTTTCCTACTTGCCAATACCACCTCCCACCCGCTCCTTTCTTTTTGAAGGGTCTACTACTGCTGAAAATAGCCCTTACATATAAAACTGCTGTAGATTAAAGGTAAAAAAAAGAAAAAGGTCTATTTTATTTTGTAACTAGTTGATGTTTTCTTGCCCCAGCACTGCAGCTGAATCTGAAGATACAACATGTAGATGTAGTAACAAAGAGCAATAAGAACACGCCAGCATTAGGCTTGGAGTAACAAGAGCAAAGCCAATTAGAACACTACTCATTAAGCAAAAAGTTAACTCGGAAGTTCCTTAGAGTGACTGAAGTGCTAACAGACACCTCTAGGTTGTACTAGGTGCAGATGCCCAGGTGCTGGCAGCGGGGGGCTGCAGGGTGGTCTCCATTGAGGACAGGCCAGGGCTGCCCAGTACTGGACACGGCCATTCCAGCTGGCTCCAACGGACCCACTGCAGGGCACGGCTGAAGCCAGCAGCCAAGACGGTGGTGCCTCTAGGAAACCCTATTTAAGAAAGGACGAAAATGCCTGACAGGCAGAGAGAAAAAGTGTGAAACAGCAGTGCAAACACCAAGGTCAGAGAAGGAGGGAGAGGAGGTGCTCCATGGCAGAATAGATGTCCACATTGCAGCCTGTGGAGGATCCTATACCAGAGCAGATGGGTATTTCCTGAAGGAACTTCAGCTCATAGGATTGACTCCACGCTAGAGCAGGGGTGAAGTATGAGGCGGAAGGAGCAGCAGAGATAAAGTGTTATGGACTGACAACAACCCCCATTCCCCATCTCCCCGTGCTGCTCACAGAGAAGGAGGTAGAGGAGTCAGGAAAGAAGGGGTGAAGTTGAATCTAGAAAAGATGCAAATGTAGGGGAAGGTCTTGTTTAAATTTTTTGTCTTTGTTTCTCTCTATCAAAATCAATTTTAATTAGCAGCAAATAAAATTCATTTTCCCCAGGTTGAGTCTGGTTTTCCCATGATGGTGACCGGTAAGCAACCCTCCTGCCTCAACCTGAACCACAAGCTTGTCCATTCTATTTTCTCCCCCATCCTGTTGAAGAGGAGTGAGTGGCTGGATGGGCATCTCGCTGCTAGCCAAGGATAAGCCACCACAGTCTTAAAGTCAAAAGATGGGGTAACAGCACTTGTTTATAGGAGAAAGAGAGCACCCAGAAGCCACAACACCTACATTAAGACTCTGTACCTCCACTTACTTACTCAGTAAGGAACAACTCAGTAGCACAAAACAGCATGACAAAAAAAAAAAAAAAAAAAAATGACGTGGATACGCGTGACTTGTTATTTAACAAAACGGGTCAGAGTGGTCCTACTACAAAGATTGAACACACAGTAACCTAGGAGAACTAGCTTAAATTGTATCCTGGCATTGCATGATTCTAAAACAACCCAGGAACTCAACAAATGTTTGAAGACATTATGTATCTGGCTTTAGCTTTCAATTTGTTTTCACATGCTGGCAAGTAACGTTTTACTCTCTGAATACTAAGTCTAAGCGCAGAAGTCTTTTAATATAGTTTACCAGCAGAGAGAAACTGTGACAGCTTGGAAAAAAAAATGTTACATGAAAGTACATTAGACTAGGGGTTTTAATCTTATTTTTGTTCTCTTTAGAAGAATAGTTTTGCAAAAAAAGCATTTAACAATAATCACCACCACCATTATCACTTATACTCAATTGTCACACAGACTTCTGTAGCTGAATAAAAGCCTACTTGTTATTTTATACTATCAGAAAGAGTTACAGGGTTCTGTTTTCGTCTTTTTGTTGTTGTTTTGTTTTGTGTTTTTTTTTAAGAGCTAGCTTATACTGATTCTCTAATAGAGGTTTCAGTGCTGCGTAACTTCAGAATTACATTCTGTGAAGTCAGCTATAAGCATTTGACTCTGAATATACTCTTTACAGCAGGTAACTTTACATGTTGAGCTCCACAGGACAAACAGAGCCCAGGGGCTGAAAGCCCTTCACTCAATGTACTTGATTTAATAAGGCCAACAAGCAAAAGAATTTTTCGTAACATGCATTAAAAATCCTGCATTTAATCTCAGCTATAACCTATATGAAACTATTAATATATTCCACTGCTCACAGCATAGAAAAACACTAAGGTTAATATCAGAGAGAACATCCACAAGTACATATTGAGCCTGCAGGGTTTCAGGGTTTTTTTCTCCCACAGAAGAAATAGGTTTCCTATGTCCAATTAAAAACTTAATTTGACGATGAATGCTACAGCTGCTACTAAATAGCCAAACTTTACCCTCAGCAAAATACATGGTCACATAAATACTGCAAGCAAAACCTCATAAAGTAACACTGAGCCACAAACCCAGTGTAAGAACATAATCCAGGCCCTCCTAGAAGTTCACGTATCTCAAAACTGAGCTGTTTTAGGTGACTACAGACACTAAATATTTGGAGTCTTAGCCCAATTAACTATACTATTCAACAGTATTTCTCAACTTAAGATCAAAATTGATTACTACAAAAAGAAATCCAGTCATCCTGCACAGTACCTAAGAACTTGGAAGCTTTAAATCACAACTGCAAAAGTAAATAATTCATGTGGTACAGGTTACCCAGCAGTACTTAATGTTTTTTTTTAACCTGTCGGGCTCAACAAAAACAAACAAACAACAAAAAAGAACCACCACACCCTCCCCTCAAGACATACAAAATTAAGATACCAGTTAAGGCACCTTTGTATACCTTTGGAGTTAGCAACAGCCAGGAGAATTACCCACAGGCATTAAAACAGCTGTAGTTGACCTGAACAGTGAAATGACTATTTAGTCTAATTGGCTGAATAAGTTGGAACAGCTGCAAGTGATCTGAGGAGCTACACATGAGCCTCTTTGAGTAGCCTCTGTGTGGAACCTCCTTGAGTCTCTGCAAGGAATCTGAAGAAAGTAGTTCAGCTTAAAGTAAAATGCAAACACATACTAATTCAGCAATGCATTACGTTGATGGAATTAGCACCAGCTCACAGTGGTCCTTCTGTCATAAGGAAAAGTATCAAGCAGGTAAAATGAAAGATACAGTGAGAAGTATTGATGACTGCATCTCCTGAATACACAAACTTCTAACAAATAAAGAGTTTTCTGCAGAGAATCCAGGCCTTTTGCTTCAGGACAAAGGAAAATATCCCTGTCCAAAGACAAAGTGTTGAAGTCCGACAGATGTTCTAGCACTCTTAAGATACAAACAAAACCAATAGCTCTGTTCAAGATATAAACAAAACCAATAGCTATGTTCCGTGGACATCTAAGCTTTAACTTAGCTTTTTGGTTTTCAAATACACAGAGGGGAAAAAAAAAAAAAAAAACAAACATGAACTACTGGGCAGACTTGACTTGAAGGTAGATTTATTTCATTGTTTAGCTTAGCAAGAATAATGTGAACTCCTGCCATCTCCTAAAAAGTCACTAACAGTTACTTAGATTTGCAGCTCACACTGCTACAGTTCATATAGAAAGATACTAGAGAATTCATATGGGTCCTGTAACTTTCCAAACCTGTTATACTGAAATTGTAATTATTTGAGTATTGAAGTTTTATTTGCTGACAGAATTTAATAAGAGAAGAAGAAAAACAAAGTACAGAAGAAGAAAAACAAAGGCAGTTGGGCTGCTGCTTGAAGAGGAAGGTTTAGTTGACAGCTGTCACCTTCTCAGAAAAAACTCCACCATGGTGACCACCCGGCAGAAGGCAAAGATCTCCATACCTGGCAAGAGGGACGTAAGAGCGCAGACAGAGCTCCCACAGAAAGACACAGGTCTCAGGCTGTGGGGAGTGCCTGAGCCTCTCCATGGTAAGTGGTGAGAACACCTGTGTGAGGTGTGACCAGGTGGAAGATCTGCTTATCATGCTTGCAGAGCTGCGGGAGGAAGTAGAAAGGCTGAGAAGTATCAAGGAGCCTGAGAAAGATCAGAGGTGTTGGGCACTGCATGACCTGAAGCAAAAACATAAACAGGAAGACCCAGAAAAGGCAACCCAAAACAAAGGGCATTCTGACTTCTCACCCCACACAGCAGAAGACAGTAAGTCTAAGGTGAGCCACGAATGGAAAGAAGACTGTGTTCAGGGGAACAGGCAACCCCCCCGCTCCTTGCCTACCTCCACTCCCCAGGTGCATCTGCACAACAGGTATGAGGCTCTGGAGGTGGAAGGCCCATCGATGGATGGTGTAGCTGAGGGACCATCCCCACTGGAGGTGTCACCAGGGTCAGAGAGGACCACCTGTTGTATCAAGACCGCCTCCACAGGGAAGAAAAGAAGGGTAGTAGTTATAGGCGACTCCCATCTGAAGGGGACAGAAGGTCCAATATGCCGGGCTGACCCTGCTCTGAGGGAAGTCTGCTGCCTCCCTGGAGCCCGGGTTAAAGACGTCGCTAGGAAACTTCCTAGCCTGGTACGGTCCACGGACTACTATCCTTTACTGCTCTTCCATGTGGGTGGTGATGAAACTGAAACACGGAGTCCACAGTCAATCAAGAGGGATTTCAGGACCCTGGGACAGCTGGTAAGAGGGTCAGGCCACAGGTAATCTTTTCGTCCATCCTTCCGGTTGTGAGCAGTGACACTGAAAGAAGCAAGTGCATTCAGTTGATTAATAAGTGGCTCCATGGCTGGTGTCATCGTCACAATTTTGGCTTTTTTGATAATGGCATGGGCCACATGGCACCAGGCCTACTGGCACCATACAGGACTTGTCTTTCTCAGAGGGGAACAAGGGTCTTAGCGCGACAGCTAGCAGGGCTCATTGACAGAGCTGTAAACTAGATTCGAAGGGGGAGGGGGGGTAATATCAAGAATGATAAAGATATGCTGGAAGTACCTGAAGAACAGAAGAAAAGAATTCCAGCCACTCCAGCCAGGAAGTCAGGTTCATCTGGGGCTCAACTTAAATGCCTTTATGCCAATGCGCCCAGCGTGGGGAACAAGCAAGAGGAGTTAGAAGTGTGTGCGCGCCTTTTGGGATATGATCTTATTGGCATCACGGAGATGTGGAGGGATGAATCCTATGACTGGAGTGTCAGAATAGAAGGGTACAGGCTCTTCAGGAAGGACAGGCAGAGGAGAAGAGGAGGAGGGGTTGCCCTCTGTGTCAAAGACCAGCTGGAGTGCATGGAGCTGCACCTGGGGACAGATGAGGTCCCAAATGAGAGCTTATGGGTTAGGATTAAAGGGAGAGCAGGGACAGGGGACATAGTAGTGGGGGTCTGCTACAGGCCACCTGACCAGGAGGACTGGGTGGATGAGGCCCTCTACAGACAGATAGGAGCTGTCTCACGTTCATGAGCCCTGGTCCTCATGGGGGACTTCAACCACCCCAATATCAGTTGGAGGGACAACACAGCAGGGCATAGGCAATCCAAAAGGTTCCTGGAATGCATGGATGATAACTTCCAAGTGGTAGAGGAACCAATGAGGAGAGGTGCTTTGCTGGACCTTGTTCTCACCAACAAAGAAGGGCTGGTGGGGAACGTGACGCTTAAGGAGAGCCTTGGCTGCAGTGATAATGAAATGGTGGAATTCAAGATACTTAGGGAAGCAAGGAGAGTGCACAGCAGGCTCACTACCCTGGATTTCAGGAGAGCAGACTTCAGTCTCTTCAGGGATCTCATCGGTAGAGCACAATGGGATGAAGCCCTGAAGGGAAGAGGGGCACAAGAAAGCTGGTTAATATTTAAGGATCACCTCCTCCGAGGTCAGGAGCGGTGCACCCCAACAAAGAGAAAGTCTGGTAGGAACACCAGGAGGCCTGCAAGGATGAACAAGGAGCTCCTGGACCAACTCAGGCACAAAAAGAAGGCCTATAGAGAGGGTGGAAGCAAGGACAGGAAGACTGGGAAGAATACAGAGCGATTGTCCGAGCAACCAGAGATCAGGTTAGGAAAGCTAAAGCCCTGATAGAGTTAAATCTGGCCAGGGACATCAAGGGCAACAAGAAAAACTTCTATAGATATGTCAGTGATAAAAAGAGATCTAGGGAAAATGTAGGCCCTCTCCAGAAGGAAACAGGGGACCTGGCTACCCAGAATATGGAGAAGACTGAGGTTCTCAATGATTTCTTTTCCTCGGTCTTCACTGGCAAGACCTCCAGCTGCACAGCCCAAGCCACAGAAGGCAAAGGCAGGGACTGGGAGAATGTAGAACCGCCCACTGTAGGAGAAGATCAGGTTCGAGACCATCTAAAGAACCTGAAGGAGGACAAGTCCATGGGACCTGATGAGGTGCACCCGCAGGTCCTGAGGGAACTGGCGGATAAAGTTGCTAAGCCACTATCCATCATGTTTCAGAAGTCGTGGCAATCTGGTGAAGTTCTCACTGACTGGAAAAGGGGAAACATAGCCCCCATTTTTAAAAAGGGAAGAAAAGAAGACCCAGGGAACTACAGGCCAGTCAGTCTCACCTCTGTGCCTGGCAAGATCATGGAGCAGATCCTCCTGGCAACTATGCTAAGGCACATAGAAAATAAGGAGATGACTGGTGACAGCCAACACGGCTTCACTAAGGGCAAATCCTGCCTGACTAATTTGGTGGCCTTCTATGATGAGGTTACAGCATTGACAGGGCAAGAGCAACTGACATCATCTACCTGGACTTGTCCCACACGACATCCTTGTCTCTTAACTGGAAAGACATGGTTTTGATGGATGGACCACTCAGTGGATAAGGAATTGGCTGGATGGTCACACTCAAAGAGTTGTGGTCAACAGTTCAATGTCTAAGTGGAGGCCAGTGACGAGTGGTGTTCCTCAGGGGTCAGTACTGGGGCCAGTGCTATTTAACATCTTTGTTGGTGACATGGACAGTGGAATCGAGTGCACCCTCAGCAAGTTTGCAGATGACACCAAGTAGCGCGGTGTTGTGGACATGCTGGAGGGAAGGGTTGCCATCCAGAAGGACCTTGACAGGCTGGAGAGGCGGGCCTGTGAGAACCTCATGAAGTTCAACAAGGCCAAGTGCAAGGTCCTGCATATGGGTCGGGGCAATCCCAAGCACAAGTACAGGGTGGGCGGAGAAAGGATTGAGAGCAGCCCTGAGGAAAAGGACTTGGGAGTGCTGGTGGATGAGAAGCTCAACATGAGCCAGCAATGTGCACTGGCAGCCCAGAAAGCAAATCGTATCCTGGGCTGTATCAAAAGAAGTGCGGCCAGCAGGTCGAGGGAAGTGATTCTGCCCCTCTACTCTGCTCTTGTGAGACCCCACCTGGAATACTGCATTCAGCTCTGGAGTCCCCAACACAAGAAGGACATGGAGCTGCTGGAGCCGGTCCAGAGGAGGGCCACAAAGATGATCCGAGGGCTGGAACACCTCTCCTATGAAGACAGGCTGAGAGAGTTGGGGCTGTTCAGCCTGGAGAAGAGAAGGCTCTAGGGTGATCTTATAGCAGCCTTCCAGTACTTAAAGGGGGCCTACAAGAAAGATGGGGAGAGGCTGTTCAGGAGGGCCGCGCTCAAAGAGTTGTGGTCAATGGTACGATGTCTACATGGAGACCAGTGTCAAGTGGTGTCTCTCAGAGGTCTGTTCTGGGTCCAGTGCTGTTCAACATCTTTGTCAGTGACATGGATGATGGCATTGAGTGCACCCTCAGTAAGTTTGTCGATGACACCAAGCTGTGTGGTGCCATGGACTCACTTGAGGGAAGAGATGCCATCCAGAGGGACCTTGATAGACTTGAGAAATCGGCCAGTGCTAACTGCATGAGATGCAACAAGTCAAAATGCAAGGTCCTTCACCTGGGTCGGACCAATTCTAGGCGCAAACACAAACTGGGCACAGAGTGGGCTGAGAGTAGCCCTGAAGAGAAGGATCTGGGGGTATTTATAGATGAGAAGCTCAACATGAGCCGGCAGTGTGCTCATGCAGCCCAGAAGGCCAACCGCATCCTGGGATGTATCAAGAGAAGCATGGTCAGCAGAACAAGAGAGGTGATTCTCCCCCTCTACTCTGCTCTTGTGGGACCCCACCTTGAATACTGTGTCCAGTTCTGGTGTCCCCACCATAAGAGACACATAGGTCTGTTGGAGCATGTTCAGAGGAGGGCCACAAAGATGATCCTAGGCCTGGAGCACCTCTGCTACAAGGACAGGTTGCGGGAGCTGGGATTGTTCAGCCTTGAAAAGAGAAGACTTCAGGGGGACCTAATAGCTGCCTTCCAATACCTGAAGGGAAGCCACAGGAAGGTTGGGGAGGGACTTTTTACAAGAGTGTCCACTGATAGGACAAGGGGAAATGGGTTTAAGTTGAAGGAGAACAGATTTAGATTAGATCTTAGGAAGAAATTCTTCAGTACGAGGGTGGTAAGACTTTGGAATAAATTGCCCAGAGAAGTTGTGGATGCCCCCTCCCTGGAGGTGTTCAAGGCCAGGTTGGACGGAGCCTTGAGTAGCCTGATCTAGTTGAGAGGCGTCCCTGCCCATGACAGGGATGTTGGATTAGATGATCTCTAAGGTCCTTTCCAGCCTAGGCCATTCTATGATTCTACGATTCTCTCTTTCCCACAGGAAAGCCTGACTTCTCCACTTCTTTCAATCGTTCTGTCCACATCCAAGCAAGGCAACAAACCTGAAGCAGGGCTGATCTGTTAGCACTAATGAAAGTCAACAAGGTGAATCAGGAGAAGATGAAGAGTGAGACAGATGGTAACTAAAAGTCCCTGATCTACGATTTTAAGGTGTTGGGTTTTTTTTTTTATATTAAAGCCACACAACTATGTTAATACAATTAACAAGACAAAACACCATTTCACAGTGTTTTGAACATACTCTTTACAGCAGGTAACTTTACATGTTTTGCAGATGACAGCAGCCCAGAGGAACACAGTAAGACGGAGGGACTGACCCTATAACAATGTAAGACCTGAGTACTCATGTGCCTTTCTGTCAGTTACGCCACAGGAGTCACACTAATCGGCTATTTCAGTTTTGTAAGCATTTTAATTCCCCTCTGGGTTTTCTGAAGAAGTCTTAAACCCCGCTTCATACATGAGCAGGCACCTAGAAGACAAGCCCCATCTCTCTGTAGGCAGCCCAAAGCAGACACGATGGAAACACGACCATACTTCAGAGGCCAGACTTAGAAAGTTTACCTGCGTTATCACGAACTCTGCCTCTTGCATTAAATATATGACAAAACGCTACTGAGCAGAGCAGCTGTAGCTTCCTGCGCTATTCTCACTTCTAATCATTTTTACTCATTTGAAAGCAGTACTTGCTCCAAGTGGACTGTCTTTCATCTCTAGCAACCTTTCCCTCTTGTACGTAAATAGTTCAGAAGGGGTCTTTTCGAAGTGGTAAAATAGAAGGATTATTTCATGTCAAATACTGCATCCACTTTGGAGCATAAAATTCTGGAGGTTGAGACCACAAGCGGAAAGAGGGCCTTCCCGAGCAAAGTGAATCCACGTTTTATGAAAATTTAAACGCGCAGCCTTTAGGATGAGAAAAGCTAACCATTTCACTCGAAAAGGACTGACAAGCTGGAGACGACAGTTTCAGACTGAAGGGTATTCCTTTGGCTCTTCTTCCTTCTCTGTCTCAGCGGAACATTCTCTCCCAGCAGAGGTAAATCAGCAGAAGGGGCCACCTGACAGCGCTTCTAAATGAAACCAGACTTCGGAACGCTATGTATCACACCAGTTCATCACTCCAGATCTCACGCTTCCAACTCTCCTTTCACCCGCGCCAACACCGCCGACACAGTTTTCCCTTTCTGAGCCAAACAGCACGAGCTGCCGAACGCCCTAAGAAAGACCCACAAATCGCGTTCTGCCATTTCTTCCCCACTCGGCTTCTTCCCCGCCGCCGGCTTAGCTCCACATCAGGTTCTGCCGAGGGCAGCGGAGGGCTGGCGGGCACCCTTCCCGGCCCGCCGGGTCAGCTTCCACCGAGGGGGGTGGCGCCTCGGGCCACGGAGCCGTAAGGGAGCGGCACCGAGCCCCTTCCTTCCGCTCCCCGGCCGCTGCGGGACTGCCGACCCCGCCCCTTTCCCGGGCCGCCCCGCTCCCCGCTCGGAGTGCCCCCAGCCCACGGGGCGCTCGAGTGGCGCCGAGCAACCCGGTCCCCACGCTACGCCGGCACCGCGGACCGCTCGCACGCCCCGCACCGGGCGAGGTGGAGGGGGGTCGGGGCGGGAGGAGCGACCACCCTGCCCCCTGCGACGGACGGACGGACGGCCCGCAGCACCGCAGGGCCGGGGCGCCGCCGCGCAGGGGAAGCGGGAGGTATGGGCTGGCCGGGGCCGGCGGGCGCAGGGCGGGCCCGGGAACGACCTCGCCCCGCGGCTACCTGCACAGGTCGTCCAAGACGCTGCTGGGAATCTCGACCCGTTTGGTCTCCATGGGGGAGCGCGGCTCATCCCGACACGGCGGAGCCCGGGCCACGGTAAAGCGACGGGGGAGGGGCTCCTTGGCGCCCGCCCAGCGGGGCGCGGAGGCGAGGGAGCGGCAGCTTCCTCCGCCAATCGCTTCGCGCCGGCGGCGCCGGGGTCCTCCCGCGCGGGGGCGGGGCCTGACGCGGCGAGCCAATCAGCTGCAGAGCCACTGCGGGAACGGGACCCCTCAGGTGATCTGGAGAGGCCGCCAATGAGCGCTGCGGCCAGCCCGGGGCGTCGGCGTTCGGCGCGCGCGGTGAACGCCGCCGGCCGGGGCGGCGAGAGGCGTCACGCCACGTCACAGCGCGTCACGCCGGCCTCTCTGGCGCTGGTGGTGGCCGGTTACTGCCGGCTCCGCGGCGGGTCCCGCAGCCGGGTGTGCGGTCGTCAGCGCTCTGTAGATGAGGCTTTGCTTCGCCCCCCGCATCCGTGCGTCAGGCTCGCTCCGGACGGGGTGCAGAGCGGGGCCATTTTGCAATTCACAGGCTTTGGAGGGAAATACGAAGCCTCCAGCGCTGTATTTCTTGGAATCCATTTTCGTTACCATCGAGGTTTTAGGCTGGGGTAATGAAATTTAGTGCTCGGGGATATTTAAACCTCGCACTGAATAACCAAATGCAGAAAACATTTTTTAACTGGAAGATATCCCGAACAAAAACATCTCCAGGTTGGCATTCGTGGAAAGCCATCTCTGATGCCGCCGGCAGATGGTACCACTGCTCGCTCCATTGCAGTTGCTGAAGCGGCTCTGCCCACTGCAGGCCAGTAGCTGCTGCTGCTGCTGCCGCCGCCACCTGTGATGTCAATCACAAGTGAGTGTTGAAAGCATTTCTCGCCCCTTCCTCGCCGAAGTGCCTGAGCTCCCTCAGATCGTGCTTCCGCAGCAATGTCACTGAGGCTGCCCCTGCTGCAGTCCCATCCTCCTCTGCACTGCAACACAGGGAGCTACGGGGGACAGAACCTGTAGGAAAACTGGTGTCTAAAGCAATGAATGGTTTTCTACTGTAGCTACCAGAGCCAGCAAAAACAGCTAGGTCAGTATCCGCAGAAGACAAGAGGATAAGAACAGGTGATCGAGAGGATGATGGGATGATAGCTGCACCAGCCTGGAGCGGCTTCATTGTTTGTAGGGAATTTACACAGTACAACTTGCTGAAAGTACCAAAAGGAGAACGTCACGTTTTGTGCTTCCCTTTGCCGCTCTGCCTCTGGCATTACACCACGCCTTGTACTGAGCCAACTCAACTCCTCAGTTCAAATTTGTGCTGGGTTTATGTGGTGGGGTTTTGGTAGCAGGGGAGGGGCTGCAGAGATGGCCCCTGTAAGAAGATACCAGAGGCTTCACCAGCTCCAAAACTGGTTGGACCAGTCTCTGGTCCAGGGCCGAGCCAATCAGCACCTCTGCAAATGCCATATTTAAGAAAGACACATAGGAACCCAAACCAGGCAGGACCTGCAGAGAAGAGAGGGAGGAGGTGGGAAGCTGCCCGCACTGGGCCACCACCACCCAACTGGAGAGCTCCGAAGCGCCCCACTTTGCTGCTGGAGACTGACTGCGATTCCGTGGGGAAAGCCCGCATTGGAGCAATCTGATGGGTAAGGATCACATCCTGTGGGAAGGACACACTTTGGAGAAGTTTGTGGATTATTTTCCCGTGAGGAAGGACCCATGTGGGAGCAGGGGAAGAGTGTAAGGAGTCGTCCCCCTTTAAGGAGTGTCAGAAACAACGTGTGATGAACTGACCTGCAACTTGCCCTCATTCTTTGTTCCCCTGCGCCACTGGTGGGGAGGAATTAGAGCTGAGAAGAAGGGAGGGGTAGAGGGAAGGTGTTTTTTTAAGATCTGGCTTTGTTCCTCATTATCCCCTCAAGTAACTGGTAAATAATCAAACTGATTTTTCCCCAAGCAGGTCTGTTTTGACGGGGGCCATGTTTGGTGAGTGATCCCTTCCTGTTCTCATCTGAACCCTCAGGCCTTTTGTTACGTTTTTCTCCTCTCCACACCACCGAAGGAGGGGAGGCGGAATAAGCGAGTGGCTGAGTGGTAGCTTAGCCACCAACTGGGCTAAACCATGACAAAATTTCAATCTTTTTAGAAGAAACAAAGCAAATAAAATGAAGAGAAGTACAATCTAGAGAAATCGTGTCTCTGGCTGCGCTACAAAATTAAGCGCTTCAGTATTAATTGAGTGTGCTTACAAGCTCATTTGAATAAAGAAAAGAGCTAACAAAGACGTCAGCCTGGTGTTACCGTGAAGACACAAAAAGTATGTATATTCACAACTCATTTCTAAACTGTTAGGGACAGAAAGTGAGAAATGTATCCTTTTTCTCCTTTCCAAAGTGAAAACAAAGAACAAGAGACTCCATGATAGCTGCAGAAGTAAAAGGGAAGGACATTCAACTAGGTATAGAAGGAGCAATATCACAAGGAGGCTTTAGAGCACAATCTTAGTAGAAGCAGCACATTTACATACATTGGTGCCTCTCTTCTGCAAACTCCACGCTGTGGTATTTGACAGTGACTTTTGCCCCACTACCTTTATTGCTGTGATATTGGAGATGATGGGTGGCTCACATCAATGTTGACTTAAGGAGGACTTTGGCAGAGGAAGGGAAGTCAAGCACTAACAATACTATTCATATGGCTAGACAGAGGGACAGACGGAAAGGTCTGAGTAATTGGTAAATCCCATTGCTTAGCGTTCCAGAGAGTTCCATTTCTATTTGTAAAAGTTAGATGATCTACATCCCTTTCAGTTATCAGGGAACACTTTCTGCTAGTGTTTTTGCCTCCTCTGCTATGTCTTTCTTTTCTTTTCTTTTTTTCCCCCCATGCAGATGTGGTACCAGGACCTTCTACAATTCATGAGGAGAAAAAAAAAAAGTGGTTCAGAAAACGCATTTTGACACCTCATGTCATCTATGCTTCTACTAGAGCCTTCATGGTTTCTGAAAAAAAAAACTGATACAATGAAAACGTAAATGTGTCAAATGTTACTTAAGTTATGAAACACACTCGGATAATAAGCTGCTTAATATGGAGGAAACGTATCAACTGAAGAACATATTGGAAGCTTATTGACAGTGCTCCCAAGCCCCCAGGACAGGAAAACGAGAAGAGAAGCAGTTGAACATTTCTGCTTGCTCCATTTCTGAGATGTTGCTGAAAGACTCTAGGTTAGCCAGAATAAAAATGTAAGAAAAAATGTGTTCATAAGTGGGATTTGGAATTGTTTATCATTGTGGTTTCTTTTTTCTCACTTGTTTCAACCTTGTTGTACGTTTTCTAATTTCTTTGCTAAAATAACATGCATTCCTTTCACCCATTAGCTCATGCAAAGCAAGTTTAGTTAAAGCTGATACATTCAGGTTATAATATTCCCCCAGAGATAAATCTACATGTAGGCCCCTCCAGGGAACTTGCATGCACAGATGTGTTGAGGGCAAAGTTGGTAATGCCTCTTGTCAAGCTGCAACAGCAATTAAGATACTAGGAGGCCAGGTACAGCATCGAGAAGTTTACCTTACAGCACCTGCAACACCTCGCAGCACCAAGCAACCTGCAGAATCACCCAGCGATGTAGTCAAACAGGATTTTAATCTTTGCCTATCAGTCAACCTTGCCATTCAGTCAGAAAGGCAACAATAAGATATTTGGAAAACAATGTTTGTTGTGTTTTTGCTCTGGGACGAGGAGGGGAGGTAGCAGAAAATAAAAAAAGGGTCAGCCATTTGTGCAGTCAGAAAGGAGCCTCAGAAGAGGCGCTAGATTGCACAGGAAAAGCAACAGTTGAGGGAGGAGAAAGTATTGCTTGGAGAAGCTGACCAATGTGGAGGATAGAATTGCATTGAAAAGGAGGACACTCAGACGCCAAGAACCAGTCAAACCCAGAGCTCAACAAACACGCGTTTGCAGCTTATGGTAATCAGAATAAGGACCGAGGCAGAGCTCAGTCCTTCAATGAACAGTTTCTATACTAAAATGTCCCACAAAGGACAGCTAATGGAGGTAGTGGGGAAGGGGGCTGAAAAGCACTGACTTAACTTTTGTAAGCAATATGAGCTCAGCACCCCTAGTTGCTGCAAGCTGGTATTTTGGGTCAAATTTCCATACAAGCTACAAGGAGACAATGCAAGCACTACTCCCCTGCTCTCTGCTTGGCTGTGTATCACATAGGAAATGAGTGGGTGAAGTGGGTGAGCTCACACAGACCTGTATCTCATGTGGATGGTGGAGATACTATATAAACAATACCATAGAACCCATGCTGAGAAATATGAATAGTTAAAATATTTTGAAGCAAGGTTAGGTATAGCAAATCACTCATACAAAGTTAATGAAAACCTAGACTTAAATCCGTGTTTGTCTCAGTTCCCTGATCGTTAAGGAAAGATAACCACAAAGATCTTCTGAAAATAATCTGGCAGGGTTTGTGACTGTTTTTCTTAAATAAGAAGCACCATAGAAAGGGCTGCATGCATACAAGAAATTATAATAATTAATAAGTTGCATGCAGTAGAAGATTTGGATGAAGGATGCTAGCAAAATCCTGGTGAGGTTCTCTGAACCCTGCAGAGGAGGTAGGAAACCTGCAGAAAAAGCAGTCACTGATCACGTATGTGGTTACTTCATGTATAGAGAGCTGTGGTAAGCCTACACAGAAAAATCTGCATTAGGCTTTTCCTAACCTTATAGTACTTCACTCACATAATTTTCTGATGCAAGATTTTGCAGGAAATCATTAATTTAATGACAATAACAGGTACATTGTTTTACATGGAGGACAAGCACACAGAAAAGCACAGCGCATGCTACAGGGCATGACTGCATGGCTTACTTCAGGCATCACTGAGCTCAAATGGCTTAACTAGCTGATCCAGGTAACATATTTACACATCCTTTGGGCGTGATCATCCACTCAAACTCCAAGTTCAGTAGATTGTTGAAGGAAGCACGCACCTGTGCTAAAGCCAGGAGCTAGCCTTTAACTCTGCATGCATAGTAGGAGTGGGCCATGGCTCAGGGTGAAAAGACACAGAACGTAGAAGACCTAAGATAAAGAAGTCAGCGAGCACATCTAGTCTCTAGGCCATTCTGATCCTAAAATCAGACTAAATAGCATAAAACATCGAAGTAGAGAAGCAAAGATACTAATTTGCATTAGCTGGAAAGTAAATGTAGACAAAAAACTAGGGTACAAAACGGGAAAATGAAGAATGGACGACAACAGAAAGGCAATAATCCTGTTACGTGCTGGTTTGTTTCAGTTCCTTTCAGAATGCAACCTTCAGTGGGCAGAATACGCAGCCTGCCAGCCTGCATGTGGTCTAAGGGTGCAGTTCTTCTCCCCACCCAGGTGTGTCCTGTAGCCTGTGACTTTAGATGCAAGCTCTGGTATTTCATGATAATCTACAGCTAGTGGCAGAGTAGGCTGGACAAACTGGCTAATACTGCATGTGCTTTGGTTCTGATATCTAGGACACCATGGCTTTCAAAAATTGCAAGGTGGTAGGGTTCTCATCTCTTGGTGCTCCATAGGATAGTCCTGCTGCATTTTTCTGCTTTTACTCATCTCCAGCAGAAGCTCCTTGAGCAGGTCATACGATCCTCCTTTAAACTTGCTCTCTAGGCTAGCACCTTCAGGTTACAGTACTCCTTCCTTGTTCATAGTTCCACGCTTTTCTGGAAACAAGAAGGAGCACTACCCAATATTGCGTTCTCCATATTGTGCTGGAGGAGTGTTGGTGTTTCTTCTAACCACCCATTCTTCTCTTGTTCCATAACAATTAAACAAATTAAACACCATAAACAAAACAGTTACGCACTGCTAAAAGGAATTTACTCAGCACATTGTAGTACACTGAAAAAGTTTGTCTAGCACAGATCAACTGGGGAGATATTAATGCCACATTTAAAAGTATGTTTTTAAATACAAGAACAAAAATGCAAATAGAGTTATTATGAAAACACAGCAGGCATTCAGTTCTTTTTAACATTTTTATTAGATTCCCTTTTCCATAATATTTTGTGTCTTATCTGCTCTCCTCCTCAGTCTTTCAGGCTCACAAGTATGATAAAACGCCCAGAATTTTTAGAGGGACCTTATTAAGCCTGAGGAGAGAGAGAACAGGAGAGAAAATAAAAACCAAAACACTCAAGTAAGTTTCCATGGGGCTTCTTGCACTCCTGCAAAATGTGATCCAAGTCTGCAGATCCCTTTTCAGTTTGAGAATTGCTCATTGTCTACGTTTAGCCCATATCTGGAGCTAAACAATAGCCAGCTGTTCTACTACCCAGTGACCCCTCCTCACTTGAGAAGGGCAATCAGGAAAAGGAAGACCCATGGGTTGAGATAAGAAGTATTTAATAATTGAAATAAAATAAAATGGAAAAAATAATAATAATAATAATAGTAATAATAATAATAATAATAATAATAATAATAATAATAATAATAATAATAATAATAATAATAATAAAAAAAAAATACAGACAAGTGATTGATGTATGGTGCAGTTGCTCACCACCCCTTGACCAATACCCAGCCTGTTCCTGACTAGTGATCCCAGAGTAGGAAAATTACAAAACTGGAAGCCTGGAAGAGAGACAGAGTAGGCCTCAGGAGCAGAACAACAGGCGAGACCCTCCAGGGATGGTGACCATCGAGAAAGAGAGGCCATTCCCAACAAACTTTCCAATTTATAGCGAGCATGACCTTATGTGGTATGGAATACCCATCTGCCAATTTAAGTGTCAGTCACCCTGGCCAGCTTCCCCCAGGTTCTTGGACATCTGTGTCATTAGCAAGAACAAGTTTAAAAAGTCCTTGATCACTATGGATACCTGCATACCACGGCTGCCTACAAACTAAGTCTGTCTCACCAACTTTGTTCTCACCAAATCGGGCGCTGCGGTCTAAAAACGCAGCTTACTTCAGAAATGTATCTTTTCTGAACAGAAAATTGGTTCTAAAATTCTATCCCAGTGAAACCAAGAAACTCATTTAGAACTTAGCAGGTCCTGTAATTTCTCCACATCTCACCATACGCATAAGCAAAATAAGTCACACTCCTTTCTGCACCCTCTGGTAATACCTGCCTTATGTCACTTCTAACCGTCAGGCACATCAGAATAGCAAAGTGTTCTTATAAGACTGGGGAATTGCTACACAGCAATGTCTTTATACTCAACAAAAAGGGGATTCTCAGTGAAGCTGGTAACATTTTAAATATTGCTATATTTTAAATTCAGGTATAGAATTTTGTTCTGTCTGCAGCTGAGAATTAAACCTCTCCCGCATCTCGTTAAAGGCCATTTCTTTAGGATATCTGACACTGCTGCTAGTCATTATTAATTTAAAAGCAGCAGCACCCCTTCATGCTATGTAATGCCTGTCCCACCAGTCCCCCACATTCTCAGTAAAAGTCAAGTGTACTGGTTAGTCCATTAGCCTGCTTTGAGCAGAAGATTGGACTACATAACCACCAGAGACCCCTTTTAACTGTATTTCATGATTCCATTAAACAAGATGAAACCTTTTATCACAAAAAAAAATTGAAATTACAGGACAAACCTTTTAACCAGGGTTATGGACTAGGTATTATTCTCCCTGTTCTCCTCACCTCTGCCTTTAATAAGACAATGTGCTGGGTTTACATGATGGGGTAGCACAGGACGGGCTGCGGAAATGGTCCCTATAAATAGCTGTAAAAAGCTTAATGTGCTGTGTTTACGTGATGGGGTTTTGGTAGCACAGGAGGGGCTGTGGAAATGGCCCCTGAAAGTAGCTGTCAAAAGCTTCCCCAGCTCCAAAACTGGTCGGACCAGCCTCTGGCCAGGTCGAACCGCCCCCTCCCCCCCCCATCCCCTCTGGCCAGGGCTGAGCCAGTCAGCACCTCTGTTAATGCCCTATCTGAAATGGAGACAAAGGAGCGTGAACCAGGGCTGGACCTACACTGAAGAGAGAGGGGAGGTGGGGGCTGGCTCCCTGGCCTCCTGGGTGGGCGGCTGCCTGCGCTGGGCCGCCATTACCCAACTAGAGGTGGCCGTGGCGGCATGGCTTGGAGAGCTCCGAAGTGCCCTGCTCCCAGGGCGCCTGCTGGGTGGAGTTCATCCTGCTGGGACTGCTGAGGTTCATCAGGCCCAGCATGGCTGCAGCAGAGAGAGGACTGAGACTTGAGAGAAATACCTACACGGACACCGGGGACAGTGAAGATGGAGTGGGAGGAGGTGTGCCGGAGCTGAGATTCCCCCGCAGCCTGTGGAGAGACCGCAGGCGGCCCCCCCTGCCGCCCGTGGAGATTAACGGTGGGGCAGAGATCCACCCGCAGCCTGTGGAGAAGCCTATGCTGGAGCAGAGATGCCTGAGACTGAAGGAGGTCATAGAGAATGGTCTCTGTGAGCTGCTGGAGACTGATGATGAGGTGGAGGGGCATCTGAAGCCCATGGAGAACCTCATGCCGGAGCAAGTGGCAGCTGCCTAAGAAGCCGTGACTCTGTGGGTAAGAAGCCTGTGCTGGAGCAATCTGATGGGTAAGGATTGCATCCTGTGGAAAGGACTGACATTGGAGAAGTCTGTGGGCTGTCCTGTGAGGAGGGGATCTATTGGAGCAGGGGAAAGACTGTAAGAAGTTTAAGAAAGGAGCAGCGGAAACGTGATGAAGTGACCTGCAACCCTCTCATTCCCTGTCCCTCTGTGCTGCTGGGGCAGGAGGTAGAGCTGGGAAGAAGGGAGGGGTGGGGAAGGTGGGGTTTTTAAGATCTGGCTTTGTTTCTTGTTATCCTCTCTGAATGAGCCCGTAGCAAATTAAATTTATTTGTCCCCAAGCCGAATGTGTTTTGCCCAGGGCCATGGTCGGTGGGGTGATCCCTCCCTGTTCCTATCTGGACCCTCAGTCCTTTTGTTATGTTTTCCTTCCTCACCACTCCACTGAGGGGGAGGAGTGGGCGACTGACCTCGTGGTGGCTACTTGAAAGGCGAAAAGGGCGTTTCAGCAGTTAAACAAATTTGGTTTACATTCTTTGCAAGATGCCTTGCTCCAAAACAATGACAGCTGAAAAGCACGATGTGCTGTTCACATTTAAATTTTTCTTAGGTGAAGACAAGACACATAAAAAATTCTTCAGGTGAAGATAAGACACATAAAAAAATTCTTTGGAAGACTGATTTGTATTTTCTGGCATGCTTACAAGTGACAGATTTGAGGACGACATAAAGTCTACGTTACTAGTCGTAATGCTGAGTCAGATGGAGAGGAAGGGTTAGCCTAGCCAAGGAAGTTTCTAGGACTACATCATAGCCAATAAATTATATTTAGTTGGCAAGAACATTGCGCACACCGTAAATTCTAGAGCACAGTTACAGCAAGGAGCTGCTGCCCTCAGTCAAGTCACACACGCTTTGGGTAGTTGTGCAATGGTGTTGCCATAACCTTTCTTCTACATCATGTCAATTCCTACCATCAGCTTCTGACTTTTAAAAAGTCATCACATCTGAAGTTAGCGATAACACATACTGCTTTTTTTAAAAACAAACAAACAAAAACCAAAAAAAACTTTTGAGCAATTTTAGGGCACTGGAGCTGGCTCTGGGTGGGCCTTCCTTCTCCTTTGCTTCGTTTACACAGGGGATTCACTACCTGCTCACTCCAACAAGGAGCACCTTCCTTGCAGGCATGTCCCCCACGCCGCCCCTCTAGGCGTAAAAAATCAGTCCCGGCGGCCCGGCAGGACGGCGGCGGCCGCCGCGCCGCACAACCCGCTCGCCGGGCGAGGAAGGCGGGCGGCCGCCTGGAGCGCTCGGGGCTCTCCCGAAGGAAGGGAGGGGCCTCGCTCAGGCCAGGCGGCGCCTCCCGGCCTCCATTTCGCGGCTCGGGCACGGCTGCGAGGGCCGCCCGAAGATGGCTCCCCGCCGCGTGCCACCGCCTCCCCGCGGCGCAGCGGCGCGGCGCCCCGCCCGCCCCCTGCCCGCCGCTTCCCGCCGGGCGGGGGCGGGGGCGGCAGCGGCGGGCGGTGCCGGGGCGGGGTCTGCTGTTAGGTCTGCTGCTGGGACGCCGTGCGCCGGCGGCTGCCAAGGCTGAGGAGCGGGATCGCCATGACCGCGGCGATGAGGCAGAGGTTTGACCGGTTCCTGCACGAGAAGAACTGTATGACCGCCGTGCTCGAGCGGATCGAGAGCAAGACCGGCGTCAACCGCACCTACATCGCCACCGGTGAGCTCTAGCCGCCGTCCCCGCGCCCCGCCGTGTCCCCTCAGGTGCTCGGAGCCGGGGGGGCCGGGGGTCGTCGCATGGGGGCTGGAGGGAGAGGGCGGAGCGGCCCTTGGTGGCGGCCGGAGCTCCGGGCGCAGCTGGCGCGCCTTTCGCGCTCCTCCTCGTCCTCCGCCGGCGGCTGCGGGCCGCCCCGGGGAGCCGGCGGGAGGAGGGGGGGGCGGGGCGCGTCCCCTCCGGCGCCGCGGGGCGAGGAGTCGCCCGCGCTGACGGCTCTCTGCTCTCCCCCCGCGCAGCCATCATCGGGGCGCTGGCCGTGTACCTGGTGGTGGGCTACGGCGCATCCCTGCTCTGCAACGTCATCGGCTTCGGCTACCCAGCCTACATCTCGTGAGTGTCGCGACTTTCGCCCCTCTTACCACGATAATTGCGCGTGTTACCCGCGGGGGAGAGAGAGTACGGCCGCGACATCACAGCCCTCCGCTGCTGCACGGTCTGTCGCGGTGGTATTCCAGGACCGCGCTCCAAAATGTTTTGGTTTTTTGTTTTTTGTTTTTTTTTTTTTTCCCGCCCACCCCTCTGCCGTGTCACGTATAGGCGGAAGGTGCTAGGAAAGAACGAGGTTTCTTCCGTCTGGCAACTGGTACATGATAAATCACAGAGGGGAGATGCTGGGTGATTTCTATGCTTGAAATCCGGTTCCCGTAGTGCCTTACGTTTTGGCTCTGGTTTCCCAGCTTTGCCCTCTTCAGTGAGAAGCTGGGTTGCTGCGTCTTACCTGCAGCTAGTAGCAGGAGGGAGAACAGCTGTTGTAATGGTTTGAGTTTTGCTAAAAACTCAAACTGGTATTTTTAATTGAGAACACTCCCAGATATGCAGGAAGGCGCTGGTGCAGTGTTAGCATATGTTTAATTTTAAGCACTAGGTAATGCAACGGGCTGGAGACAGAGATGCATTGAGGAGTGCTGTTCAGTCCAAAACCAGTTAGCTGATGAGAATGTGGAAAGAAAGACAGTGTAGCTCCTCTTGGGTATAAAAAACTTTAAAAACCTTCATTTTTCAAAGGAAAGCCTCTTAGATACTTTGTGTTTAAGAATATTTTGTATCTTTCATGGGTGTTGTATCTTTATTAGACCAAAATGGATTTCCTGGTAAGTAAGACCACTTACTTGGAGTGGAGTGGTGGAGTATGTTCCAAAAGACCTCAGAAATGTACTAAATAAAACCTTCTGTGTAGCCTGAAACGTTCATAAAATGGAAGTTCTTCAGAGCTATACTGCTGTATCATTGAAACACAGTGCTTGCCTTTTATGTAACTCTGTTTAAATACAGTCAGCAACTTTAAAAGATGTATTCTCTGTAATTAGCTCCTGGGCAATGCAAAATAGGTTCCTTCTCTTTTGTTTTTTCAGCAATGTGGGAGATTGACTTCGTTTTAAACTCTTTTGAAACATCTTCTGGTTGTGATACTTAAAACTAAGCAACACTTTTCTAAATACTGTTTCCAGTGAGCACTGATTTAGGAGATTATAGGCCAAAAAGTCTGGAGGAACTTAGGTTTCGTTTTCTATAAGGCAATTTTTAGTGAAAAGATTAGTTAAAAGATATTTTTTTCTTTAAATTCTGAAAGTGAAAATATCAGCCAACAAAGCTTCAAAACTTTAAAATATGTAGGAATTATGTTTGCATAATATTTTATGTCTGACTTAGGTCACTTTTAAACTTATTTACTTTATAAAATCCCATTTAAATTTTTAAATTTGTTTTAAAACTGGTTTGGGATTATATTTCAAACCTGCCGTTATGCAACTACAGTGAATAAATTGATAATAAAACCTCTTAGAACTGCTGACCATGAAAAAGAGCAAGAATCCTTTTTGGTGGTTACCCTTCTTCCACTGTATGAGTTTCTTTTTTGTCTTTGTGCTACCATGCCGCTCACCGTATCTACTGTAGGATCTCTATCCTAATGCAGGGCTGAGCTGTGAGAAGATAAAGCTGAATTACTGGAGTGATTCCTGCTTCCATTTTTGCTGCTCTGGATCCTGTACTGCAGTCGGTGATACTGAGTGCTGTCGCCCGTGTTCATGGAGCATAAAGACACAAAGCATAAGGAGCACTAGCCAGGGTGGTTTGTTTATTCCTCTCTTCTGGTGAGGTTTGCTTCCTAGCATTGGGCAGAAAACAGTTTTCAGCTGTTTTCATCAGCTGCAAACACCATCAGATGGATTTTGCTTCAGAAGCTGTGGCTTCTGGAAGAGGTCAGGAGCTGTAAACGGAACATATTGTGCAGGGTGGCGTTCGATGTTTACACAGGTGTTTCAACAACGGGTCCAAGCCTGAAATGTCTCGGAAAGGTACGGGAAGAAAAAAAGCAGATTACTTTTCCCCCAGTTAACTAACTTGTGTTGTGAAGTAGACAGTGTATCATTTCTGCATTGTCAGGAACAACTCAGTGACCGAATTGTTGAAAGTGAAAATGACATAATGGGTCAGGTGTCTGTTCAGCAGAAAAGACACTAATGAAGGAGTGGGACAAATACCTGTGTTCTACAAGGGAGATCACCTCCTGTCCTTAAGTTGTTTTAAAATGATGAACAGACTACCGGGGGAGTGACCGATTAGGCATGTTCCAAATCTGTTTTATTAGGATTTTAGTTCCAGGTTATCTTGGTTATGGTAGTTATGTGTATCTGTGCTTGCTTGAAAGAAAATGTATAGGAAAAAAGCAAATCCGGAGAAGAATGCTCAGCTTGGATTTCAGTCTGTTCACACATGAAACCAGGACAGTTTTACGGATGTGCAGGTATCTGCCTGTCAGGCCTTGTATAATTCTGTAGTTTATTTTCTTTCATTTAGGTCGTTCTCTGTATTCTTTGTCGTGTGTGCCATGCAGCAAGTGTGAATTTCAGTGAAGTGCTGGAGGTTGTAGCCTCCAGTCGGGGTGTGCCTGGCTGTCAGGGTGAAGTAATACAGCTGCAGCTGTGTGCTGCCCGCTTTAGCATCACTGCGGTGCTGGCCTCGGCCACGGATCAAAGCCAACGTGAGGGAGGGGGCAGCTCCCTAGTTAATGCCTGTTAGAGTTACAGGCAGGTTTCCCTTCTCCTTCCCCCTTGTTCATGTTCGCCTTCAGGTTTGCTTTGTCTAAGTCTTTAGTAGTTTTAAACACATAGGAGTTTGTTCTCTAGCGATACAAAATCGTCCCAAAAATCCGAGTCTGCTGTGCCGTGACACCAGCAAAGGCCCACCTGAGTCTCTTAATGTAGGCAAAATTAAACAGTAGTTTTTGAAGTAAACATTATCTGGCTGCTTCCCAGTAAGTCAAACAATCTGGATTAAAGTTTGTCATAAAACCCTAGTCTTACTCCCTGTTAAGTTCTGTTAAGTGCTACGTGATGAAAAAGAATAATTAACTTTAAAATGAAATCTAGTATTTGTTTGTGAGCTTTTGTGCTGCAGTAGACCAGCATCGAAAAGTTTACCATGGATGATAGAAGCAACTTTTTATAGTTTTAGCGAGCTTTAACTGCACGAGGCAATATTCAAACTAGTAGAGGGAAGAAGTGAGTGTTGCCGATATAGAAGTAACATTGCCAGTATTTTCACTGCTTGTCTAAATTTTCCAGAGCCTGTTTAAATGTAGCTCCACCCATGCGCTCCAACGCAGTGGTGGTTAACTGCTGCAAAAAAATCAGAGTGAGAGAGAGTGCAAGCAGGAGGGCAGCCTGTGATGACTAAGAAATGCGTGCAAAGGACTGGAAGTTTCAGAAGTGCTGCCATGTTCGGTTTAGAAATTGCAAAGATGAAAATAACTTTAAGCAGTGAAATGTCAGAACTTACTGCAACATAGGACAATCATGCCTCTCTCTGCTTTGCGTCGTTCTAGGCTGTTACTTCACGTTAGCTGTTTTTGCTATTTAAGTGCTGCTCGTAGCGTTTTACAAACAGGAAATAATCTAGATTGATTGTAGAGAACTATATACGTGCAATTCATGTCTGAATTTGAATATTGTCACGGTGTCTTGAGCCTGTCTCCTAGTTTCTTTGCCTCTTCCATACTTCTGAAACAGGAACACAGGTTTTCTTTAGTCACAGTTGTTTATGTGAAAAAGTTCCTGTATTTGTTGAGAGCTAGGGCAGCAAATTGCCTTTCTCCTAACAAGTTTCGAGGAGAATGCTTACTTTTTTCATTCATGGAAAACACTGTCTGATATGCTAGTATTCACAAGTAATGCTCTGTTCCTACTTTATCTGTAGCTAGTTTGTCTAACCAGATTCACAATGCTCAGTATATAAATATAAGCAGAAAGTTTCCAAATCTGTCTGCACTTATGCCATTTCCTCTCCCAGCTGGTACTCTTTTTATGGGACTTCAGACACTAAAAAGTGTATTTTGACTTTTTTGTCTATGTTCTGCCGAACCAGTTCCTCCAAACATACTTGCTTTTTTGTATTTTAGGTTTCAGAGTGCCATGTTTGAAATAAAAGCTGTCTTTATGTTTCAGAGTGCTATGTTTAAAATAAAAGCTCTCTTATCTGTTGATTGGACAAATGACGTGCTTTCCTTTCTAGAGATAGCAAGTGATTAGATGCAAGAGAGAGTCTAATATTGTGATAACTGTAGGAAAATTTGAATTTATCTTCCTTATCTTAAATTTAGGTTAAAAAGACAAAGGTTTTTGTTATACAGATGGGTCCATAATCTGCATTAGAGTCACTGAAAGATTTCCAGTTTATAATTGATGTAGATACTATTTTTAGGGACTGCGGATATGTTTGAGGCATAAATGAAGACATTTTACCAGACCTTCTTGGTTGAGGTGCACTGCAATACTGGACCTTGTGTGCACTCTTAATGCGTCGACCTGTAGTGACTTGGTTGATGTAGGCCTACAGATGTTAAAAGAATAGTTAGACCTGCATCAGTGGGGTTTGCTGGAATATATTTTTAAACTACCCTTCCTTCTGGTGAGCACAATGCTTCTAATGTTCAATGTGTTGCCGATCCTAAATGCTGAAAAAGTGAGCTGGAATCAAAAAGTGAGATTAAAAAAATGTGGATTATTGTTAGTTGCTTTCCTTATTTTCCTGTTTGTTTTGTTGTGATGGTGTACTCTAGTTAAAAGTCTTTCTTCACAGCTGTGACTCTATCTGATACAGGAGAGCTGGTAACATCTTGCTATCTCAAAAGGAAGGAAGGCTATTTGTCACTTTGCATACGAAGAGGAAGATACACAATTTTTAGATGAGGATAATGAGGCTGTCTTCAGCTGTTAGGAAAAGAAATACAAACTTCCATGTAAGGATTGGTGAACATGAGATAAAACCTAATTTTTTTTTGGAAGAAAAATTACAGAGTTTTGTTGCTACGCAGCTTAGCAACTGGCACAGTACTCATAAATTCTTCAGATCTCTACAGACCAGCCTCAACCCAGAAGGTAGTCCTCAGCCTAAAAACGGAATCATTTTCCCATTCCCTAATGAGTCAATTTTTAAATTATATTCAGTAATTAAAACTGTAGTATTTTTGTTTCTAGTTTAAAAACTCCTTACACAGTGATTACCTCAGAACAGCAAAACTTTACCGAGACAAGTCTGAAAACGTGCACCGTGATTTCATGCTATGCTGTACATTTGTACAAATTAAGGCCTCTATTATATATATATGTATAATTTAATTCTTTTGCCAATATTGCAGTAAACAGAACTGAAAAACAGGAGTAGAGCTGTAAAAAAATTACACCTGAAATATAGTCACCACAGTGTAGTAAAGGTTGACAGTAAAATGTAACTTTTGTTCTTTCTGTATTGTTGCAGGCATGTAGCAGGGGCTCAGTTCTTCTCCTTTGGGTCACTACAGTGCTCTTTGATCTCTCTGCCTCCACCCTAAACAGTAACAGCTGTGGAGAGGCAATCAAAGCATGTGAAACAGTTTTTTCCCCTCTATCAAAACTGGTGGTCACAAGTAGAGGAGCGTTGTGTTGTGGATTCTTAGCAAGTGGCTTCCCCTGGTGTGGGATGCAGCATGTCTGCACTGCACAGGTAATATGTGGGTTTTCCCGAAGCTCTTTCACTGCATGCCACTTCTCCTTCTTGTCAATACCTTCAGGAAAGACAATCTGAAAGACTTCTGTAGTGTAAGGTAGATAGGGTGAACGTTTCCAAAATAGGGCTTTTAGACTCTAGCAGATGGTGTAGCAGTACTGGTCTAACAGCCAACAGAGAAAATGGTAAAGCTTATCCTGAGACTGCGTACACAGGTGAGCCCCGCTGGAGGTCACAGTGACTTTCCTTGCCTGTGTTAAGGGTGGAAGTGGAGGAAATGCCCCTTCTAGGGAGAGTGCATGGATGGCTTCTCTTGGAGTGAAGAGCTGAAGCCTACTGGGGCTGTGCAGCACCACCCGCATCGCCCAGCCTGCATGGCAGAACAAGCAGTTACTGAATGGTTTGGCAGGCTGGACTGAGGCACTCACGCATGTTGATCCCAGCAGAAAAAGCCTGCGTGGGTGTGTGTTTGGGGGAAGCTGGTTTTAACGTGAGTCAGAACTGGGGAACTGACTCATCGTGTGGCCCTACAAATACTTGTTCTGGAAGAGGGTGGGCCAAGAATGAACAGAAAGCAATGAAATGAGAGGATTGCTTGCTTTTTTTCAGGAATCTAGCTTTGTGCTGAGCTAACATGCATGTAGTCTGTAGGACTTACTCCACTGGTGGACACCAAACTAAGGAAGTTTAGTGCAGCGGAGTGTTGATCCTACAAGGGTGACTGGATAGATAGCTAGAAGTAAATTATTTTTGAATCACCGCAATCTGCTGTAAAGACTTGGGGCAGAGTAGTAATTATAAGCTCTAGAAGTACAGGTAATTTCAGGGGTTTTCTAAGTTAAGTGGGGAAAAAAGCATTATGCTTGGCTAACAGGGCCAGATATGCCTGCCTACTCATGTATTATAACACCGATTAGAAAGCTGAAGGAAGGATGCACGAAATGGTCCAGTCTTCTCGAACTACAGCATGAGCACTGGGCTTAATGGAGGCTAATCTTTTGTCTTAAACTTGTAACTTTATTTATACAAGAGTCATCAGGTACGCCTTGTAAGTTTTAGGAATTTGAGTGATCACTTCACATGAGACTAGCAATTTGGCGTTTCTTTCTTCATTTCTGGCTTCCACATCTGGTCTCAGCTCAAAAAAACCCAACACTCCAAACTCATAACTGGTGTACTTATAATATACTTATTCTGTGAGTATTTTATGTGTGAATTAACTAACAGTGATTTGTTGTGCCAGAGCTAATTCAGGAGTGCATTACAGTCTTGTCTTGGAAAAGAGCTGATTTTTTTTTTTTTTTTTTTTTTTTCCCCACAAAATGAGTGAGATGCTTTAAGTGAAAGAACTCAACTTGGCAACTTACTAAAATTATACCAGTATCTGATACTATCAGGTAACAGGATAAAGTAACCACACTGATCTAGAGTTCAGTTTGACTGATTCTAGGATGCACATAATCAATACTTTGACAGCGTAGCTACATAGCTGATACGGGCCCTGGGCTACTAGACAGCATGGCAGCCTCCCCTCTTCCCAGTTGGCATCACCAGCTGGTGGGGTTATCAGGGAACAGATCTGACTAAAAATTAAGTTTTCACTTGTCTCCCCATCTGTCTGCGCAAGTTGCAATGCTGGCCCATTGCAAGCCATTTTCACTGCTGGACTGGCATCTGTTTTTAAAATAACTGAGCATGATGTTTACCATCCAGTCCACTGTTCCTAGTGGCTGCTTTTACCTCCAACGTGCAGAACTACTGTAAATAGTTTGAGGCTTTATTTAAAAGTCTCTGCAGTTGGTGTGTAAGCACCATATTAAAATCCTTTGCGATGTGTAATTACTATGCATAAGTAACATGGAATTTAGTTAAATCAGTATTAGAAAAAACTTACAAAAACCTGACAGTATCTCTTATAAAATTTGAAACTATAGGCTTTGAAGGCTCCTTCCTGCGTTAGGAAATTTTACTTGTGTGCTCTTGCAACGTGTAAATAACAGTTACAAGAAGGCTATCCTAAAGTTGGCTGTACTGCCAGTGGCTCTTGATTTGTATGTTTGCAGTTATTGATGGAGATTGCATTTTGAATTGATTTGTAACTTAACATGGAGAAGAATAAAATGTTCTTGGCTTGAAGTAACATGCATGAAGTATCTCCTAAGGCTAATTGTGCAGAGCATTACAACAGAATAATACCTGATAACTTACAGAATAACTTATTAAGTCTAATTAGGGTGGGATTCTCATTTTGAAAAGAGTATAGTTATAAATGGATAAAAAAACCTATCTGTTCAGATGCTCTACATAACTGACTGTACTTACTTGTTCTCGAATATGAAGTATTTTCTGTGTCTTATGCTGAAATAGTGTGTAAATAGGAAAGGATGGAGATAACTTTTGCCCTTTTACTTAACATGTTAGAGCATGTTAGACTGGATTTCCTGCGGCAGTCTCAGCTGAGGGACGCATTTCCCATTCAGAAGAAGAATATTTATAAAATACTTGCCTCTCCTTGATTTCAGTTAAAACTTTCATTCACTGATGGGTCTGCTGTATTCCACTTTTTCCTTCCTTCCCTCCCGCTAAATGGGTTTGGGACTGGAGTCGTTGCTGACAGATGCAGTTTGTGCCCTTCTTTCAGAGCTGACGTGGCTGTTACCGTAGTGGGTGTGGTGGGGTCTGCCACCTGAGCTTGTCCCATGGTGCCTACCCAGATCAGACCATTAGAGAAGGAGGGGAAATGTGGCATTTCCTACAGTGTGCAAGGCAATACCACATGGATTTAATGCTGCGTATTAGCTGGTTAAATCAGATCGGGTTTTGACTACTTGTAGTACTGCTGCTTGTGACTGACCGTGAAAGTGTCTTGTTCATGTGTTCCCTTCAAGGCATCACCTTAAGGAAGTACAGCGGCAGATGGTGAACGTTCAAAGGGAGCACGCCCATGGCACTGCATTTAGGAGCTCTCAAAGGCCATCCTTTTTTACAGGAGAGAAGATAACAGAGTGTGCCTCATTAACACAGTGATATGCCGTCTGCCCTTTGCCACAACATTGGAGATTCAAAGCTTTTTTTATGAAAACCAATTTTTATGATTACTAAGAAGACTTTAATAATATTAGGAAAAAAAACCAAAAAAACAAAAAAACAAGGCTTCCTTAAATCCATGCATGGCTTCAGACAATGACTGGAAAACAGCAAGACCTATTAGCAGTGTCACTGCAAAGTGTTCTCTCACAAATACCAAGCTAGTGTGTGTATTGTGGTAAAATAAGCTTTCCCCTATGTGCCTCTAATGGAGAAATTGTCTGCAGAACCAGAGATTCAAATGGTGAACCCCTACAGCAAGTTTTCTTTAACACAGAGAAACTTTGCACTTATTTCCTTTCTGTCCTCTGTTCATCTGCCACCCTTAACTTCCCTACTGATAGTCACTTGTACTTTTTCCTTCCCTCCAAAAGTACAGTTTCCCGCCTTTGTCCTGGTTTCAGCTTGGGATAGAGTTAATTTTTTTCTTAGTAGCTAGAATAGCACTGTGTTTTGGATTTAGTATGGGATTTGATATGTTGATAACATACTGATGGTTTTGGTTCTTGCTAAGAAATCAAGGGCTTTTCAGCTTCCCATGCTTTGCCAGTGCGCAGGTGCACAACAAGCTGTGAGGGGGCACAGCTGGAGCCATGGACCCCCAATCCCTGGTTTAGGATGTGGGCTTAGACGCAACTTGGCCAATGGGATATTCCATATCATGCAATGTCATGCTCAATATATAGCTGAGGGTTGGCCAGGAAGTTCACGCTCTCTTTTCTGGGGTTGTGGTTTTGGGATTTCTCTCCTCTGGGATTGCTACACAGGGCTGGGCTGGGTGTTGGTCAGTTGCGCTGTATACTCGTTTGTATATTCTATTATTATTACTTAATTATTATTGTCATTATTACTTTTAGTTGTATTTGATTTCAGCTATTAAATTGTTCTTATCTCAACCTGCCTGTCATCTTCCCTTTACCCTTTCAGTTCTCTCCCCCTTCCCCGAGGATCTGTGTGGTGTTTGGTTGCTGGCTGGGTTAAAACCAGGACAACCTTGAAAATAGATCAGTAGCCCTCTCCCTTACCTCCTGTGCTTGGGTTTGTTTTGTTTTATTTTTTTTGTAGGGCCCCCTTGACAAGTGGTATTAAAATACCTGAAAGGGGAGGGGAGGGTATAGAAAAAAAAGTGATTTATAGTGGGAGGGCGGGGGCAGCTGAAGTTTGCACTGGCTTTGAGCAGACTGCCGGGACTACTGTTTCCTAACACTGTGTTAGGAACAGCAGTAAGCAGACCTGCTGCTGTCCACCGGTGGAAAACCTGTTCTTCCAGTTGTGCTGATGCAGTACCTGAGTAACAGTGCCTTATTGTACATGATGGGGTATGGCAAGGGCTGTTGCTCTTCCCATTGCAGGACCCTGCTGGCCAGCCACAAACACTAATGGAAATAATGCATAAATTAAGTATCAGATCCTCGTATTGCATTTCAGAGTAACTCAATCCAGTAGCTATGCAAATTCTCTCATAACCCATGTGGTGGGGTTGCCAGTGCTTTTGCTACAACATAAGGCATGTGATACGATTGATTTTTTTTTTTTTTCTTCCTTTTCTTCTCTTTTTTCCTTTAATTTATGGATCTAGAAGTGACAGAGTCCAAAGGGTTTCTCAATTCACAAACCACAAAGTGTGCTCACAGACAGCCATCTGTCTGCTTTCTATTTTGTAAACCTCCCTAACTCTCAGTCTTTTATTATAGACTAAAAGAAAACTTTGCACCTTTGGTATGTCCCACAGATGATGCTTCAGCAACAATATAGCTGATATTAATGGAGTAAGTTATAAAAGAATTAAACCTAAATTCATTAAACCGAGTCTACAGATTTTAATCCTACGACACGAGTGAAGAAGATGAATACTTTTTAATACTCAAGCTTCGCATTATCAGGCTTACAGTTGCTAGCATTTCCTTCTAAAATTTCTTACAGTGCTAATCTGAAACTTGGTGAGTCCGGAGTCTCCACTGCACTACTTTTACTGAAGGAAGCACATGTGCGTCTTTCTTTCAGCTTCCTATTTTTAGAACTTTATAAACTTGGACTGTGTTCTCCTGGCAGTTGGAGAACAAAAAGCCAGTTAGTCTTTATGCAAGAAGCCCAAGACTTTACTAGAGTTTGCTCCACCCATACCATAGTCTACCTCAGAATTTGCAAGTCCTGTGGGAATGAATGTATAGAGCAAAACAATTGGCAATGCAGATACCTAGTCTTCACTCTATGGGGTGGGAGGTACTGCATTTTCTCTGCTTCTGCAGACCAAGTGCTTGTTAATAAGTAGAGCAAATCTTATGGTTTACCTTTTGAGAGAGGAATCTAGCATGTGCAAATTATGAGTAAGGATATTCAAGGTTCACTTCAAAATCCTGAACTAGATTTAAAATTTTTATCTAGATGCTGTTTGCACCAGGAGGTGCTGGTCTGTTGCGATCTCAGTAAGAAATGCATTCAGATTCTGTAAAGTATCATTTAAAATGCTATTTAGTAGGGCTAGCGTTGTAAAGAAACAGAGAACAGTATAGACAATCATATATACTGGGAGCCCAAAGTTGTGCAGCTCTGAAAGGGCCTCTGATCCACACACAGCACGCTGTGCGGACCTCGTGCGTAGACGAAGTTACCCTGTGTTGATAATTTAAGCTATTGTAGGGTTTTTCTTTCAAGACAACAACTCTGTTCATCGTTCCTGCTGTCGAAGAGGGAGGATGTTCACTGTTAATGCAGGCAAGGCCACACAGGTGGTGTAATCACTGTTAGCCAGTGGGAGCTGCCTGTGAGGTCCTGTTTCAGTGAGCTTGCTGAGTTTACCCTGTGACCAGGGAATTTGTACAATTTGTACACAGCACAGCCCTGAAAGCCTGGCTGAGTGTGCAGCTTCGATGTACAATGGTCTTCTGGTCAGCATTACCACAATGCATCCAGAACTGGGACTGACCAGAGATTATTCCCCCTCTTCCCTGCCCCATGAAATGTCTCGTGAAGAAGGTCAGGATGCTTGTTTTTTTTGACTTTTTTTTTTGCAATCACAGAGCTAGAAATAGCTTGAGTATTTTTTTGTTTTGAAACCTGACATGTAGGGAAAAGCTCTGCTGTTTAAAGATCTTAGACATATTGTCTGTATGATAGATACTACTTAGTTCTCTTCTGTAAAGCATATAGAGTAGTAGAATTATGAGGATTCACACGTAAGAACAAAAGTCCTAAAAATTTCACCATTATAGATGAGAGTGATGCTACTGATCTGCTCACTTGTTTTGTTTTCCTTGCAGAATCAAGGCCATTGAAAGTCCAAACAAAGATGATGACACACAGTGGCTGACCTACTGGGTTGTGTATGGTGTTTTCAGCATAGCAGAATTCTTCTCTGATATCTTTCTGTCCTGGTTCCCTTTCTACTACATGCTAAAGGTATGTTAGTTCATGTGACTCCTCTCCTAAAATGAGGCCTTTGATGTAAGTGGTTTAATGCCTTCAAGAAGGGACAGATGACAACAGATTCCCTTGGAATCATTCCTGGGTCACACCTTATTTTTAGATGCTGGTTACATGTAATTTAGTACTGAATATGAAAGTGATCTGTTTACGGCTGATGGTTTTGTGAGGCAAGAGGGGAAATTGGGATGGGTGGCAGGGAAAGGTCTGCCATGTTTTAGGAAAAAAGAGATAGTGTAGCTGTACTGTGGAAAGATGGTTCTTCATCTTGGTGTTCAGGTGAATTTGGGCAAAATGACAACTAAACCCTACAGAATAGCTCTATTTTTGCTCTAAGTGCATTATTAGAAGTGGAGAGTAAAATCACAAAGGCAGCAAAAGAAGTATTAACATCTGTGCTATTGGGAGCAAAGAAGGAAATTGCAACATAAGAATAGTTTTAATCATACAGATTTCATTCTTAATTAAGCCTACTTTCCTGAAAGGAAATGGCAGGTATCAGAGGAGTTTGTTGCTAATATGAGTTTGTTAGTGTGCTTTGACTGCTGTCGTGGTTTAACCCCAGCCTGCAACTAAACAACACACAGCTGCTTGCTCTGCGCCCCCACTCCCAGCAGTGGGAAGTGAGAGAGAATCAGAAAAAGAAAGGTAAGAGAACTCGTGGGTTGAGATAAGAGCGGTTTAATGATTGAAATAAGATCATGCTACTAGTAATAATAATTTTTAATGAAAAAGAAAAGCAACAAAAAAGAGAGACAGACATAACGCAGAAAAGAAAAGATGGTCTGTAAAAACCTGTTCTGCCTTTATTTTCTGGAGAGGCTTTTGGCATGGAATAATACTTTACTATTTGTGTCTGGAAAGAACTGTACAGTTGGTGAGAAAACTTGCTGAATTTTATTTCTGTTTTATCCTGAAAAATCTTTTTATGTATACTTTCAAGCAAATATAGGTACAGTACTGCCTGTCCCTTAAACGTTTTGATCTTGTTTTGCATAGCTGTTTTTATATTGTGTATGACAGTGGAACTGAAAACAAATAAAGGCGCTTCAGTAGTAAAGACAGATATTTGTAATATATGTAATAGCTGTCTTTCTGGTCCTCTTTGTAAGATGCAGAAATACTAACCCACACACTGTGGGTTTTGGTTGGTGTTTTTTTTTCCAGAGAGCCAATTATGCTATAAAAGCTATACCTAAACTGTGCGATCCAAAAGCATTACCCTTCTCTGTGAGCTATGTGTAGCTTGGATATATTTTTCCTCCTTATCATTCCAGCTCCGGGATGCACACAGTCCCGTTCTTTCCCCGGCTGCATTTGCAAAGCAAGGAGGCAGAGAGGACACAGGGATATGTTTTGGCTGGATTTAAGTGATTGATAGAGACATAGACCTTCAGGCAAGTCTGTGTTGCATAGTTTAGAAATAGCCAGAGAGACTAATGTTTTGTCTAATCAGGTTTTATACTTCTACCTTTAAAAAAAAAAACTAAATGCAATCTTGATACACCTGTTACCAGATCAGCTTTACTGCTACAGCCCTCCTCCTTTTTCTTCTCAATATCCATGAAATTGTTCCAGACTCGCTGTGCGTAACTATACTGATGTGCATTGTTATTGGACTGTGACTATACAAAATGAAGGAGATGATTATCTGTTTTAAATATGCTCAAGTCTGTGGCAGCTACACCTTGTCCCCTGCTCATTTCTTCTACTTATGCAGATGTTCTTGTGCCTTGCAGTGTGGCTTCCTGTTGTGGTGCATGGCTCCAAGTCCTTCTAATGGGGCAGAGTTTCTCTATCATCGAATTATCCGGCCTTTCTTCCTGAAGCACGAAGCTCAGCTCGACAGTGTTGTTAAAGACCTGAAAGACAAGGCTGCAGAGACTGCAGATACCATCACTAAAGAAGGTGAGGAAAAGACCATTCAATAAGCACATCAAGTAGGAGGGTGTCACGTTTTGAGGTCAAAACGACCAGTCTATCAGCTCCCAAGTCAGGCGAGACCCTTGGGTCCGACTCCCCCTGCCCTCTCTTGGCAGCTCAGCAGGTCGGAGGGTGATTCGTCTGACTTATCGTGGGATCCGTCACTAATAGACAAACAGGAGGTAATTTGGCCAGTATACCAGCTCCCAAGTTAGACGAGACCCTTGGGCCCGACTCCCCCTGCCCTCTCTTGGCAGCTCAGTGAGTCGGAGGGTGATTCGCCCACTTATTAGGGATCGTCACTAGTAGTACTATGGGCCAGCTCCTTATAATAATTCAAAAGTTTCCGGAAACATGCATATATATTTTATTTGTGACAGAATACAGGTTCGAGGATAGCCGGTGATAGTGACTGACTACAAAAACAACTTTAATTGAAATACTGCAGTGATAATATAAAACGATTACTGATCAGTGATAGTATTAAATATCTAGCAAGATGTTAGTAAGTAATTAAGTAAGTGCACATAACACAGAGTTCTTACCCAATAGGCGTCCCTATGGGGGGGAGAAGAGAGGTTCAGCCCGTCGACTGATCCCAGACGTTCCGATGGGGGGGCTTCTCCCTAACATCCCCTTTGTTTGCCACCATTTTATACTTTTTTCATATCTTTTAGGTGGAGCTCGAGTGACTCTAGTCATACATAACTTTTATTAGGATTGGTGAAAATTTCTCTCGTGAGGGGTGTTCACGAATTAGGATTGGTGTAAATTGCTCGTTTGAGGGGTGGTCGCAGCTCGGAGGCGGGTGGAGGTGTGACTTAGTAACTGAAGGACACAATTTCGCCATCACTGCTGAGGCAGCGGTTGTGATTCACTTCCCTTGATGGCATTTTTATGGTTATCTTTACCAGGCGCCTCTCATCCCTGATAACAGGGATGCGCCGTGATACCTCCGTACCACTCTACTCCCCATTTCAAGGGTATTGCGTGGGCCTTGTTCGTTGTTTCTTGTCCCCGATAACAGGGCTGAGCCATGATACTTTCGTATCACTCTCCTCCCCATTTCAAGGATATTGAGGCCTTGTTTGTTCCTGAGAGCAGCAGCTGTGTTTCATGTCAGAGCTGCTCTAATATTAGCTGAATTCTAGGGAACAATGTTCTCCCATTCCCCATCGATTTCAGTCATTTTCCCACAGAGGGATTTCCCTGGGCAACTCTAATATTACAGTTAATATTCGTCATTTTGGAGGAAAGAAATTGTAAGAAGACCATGTAAATTATAATGGAGAAGTTAAATTTGGTTGAAGATGGCAGGATAGCAGTGGATCTTGCTTTCTAGGAGTGCAGTTATGCTAGAATGAGTGCAAGCTATATGAGAGGAAGAAATGGCTAATTTAGTTTGTGTGTCTTCTCACCATACATATTACTATGAACATTCTCTCTAGAGGCAGGTCCAAACATCCTCACAAGACACCTTCCATAAATACAGTTATTGTTTCAGTGTATTCATGCATCTCCTAAAATACCGTCTCAAATACCAGGTAGTGTAGAAGGGCTGCTAATTGTGTGGTAAATCAAATCCTTTAACTCCAATAAACAGTAATGTGTGAAACAAAGTTTTTCCATCTATAAATTCTTGTACTTTCTTTCCTTGGGAGATCAAAGGATTCTGATCTTACTCTTAAAGAAGTTACTTAGGTTTTTATTTGCTTAGAATAAACGTTATCACAGCCTGTAGATTGCTTAATTTTTGCTTTTATTTCCTTGCATTCTATAGTGCACGTTCGTACTCTGAAATGTCTGATGGTAGTTTAATGAATAAGAGAAGGAAATATATAAGTAGCTAAAACAAGGTTTTTTTAAATTTCATTGGAAAGGAAATTGGTTTATAAGATAATTCAAAGCACCCGAAGTCTCCTTTCCCCCAAACAACACATACAGTCTCATTTCCTCTTACCAACTTAAGAAGTCTTCCTGTCAGTATTTAAATGTCCCGCCCTTCTCAACTACACTTGGAATTTCGCTGCATGACCCTTCCTGGATTGTTATTGTTAGACAGGTGTCTTGAATAATGTTCTGCCATGTTGCACGTGACATTTTTCTGTCTTTGTTCCATCACTTAGTCTTTTTTTTTTCCTATTTTTACGGATAAAAATTTCCACATATATATTTTTTTTAAGAAGTCATGCACACCCATATGCATGTACACATATACAGACTGCTATTCCAGCTCTGTTTCATCAGCTTGGTATTATATTTCTTGCTTTAAATCTGTATGTCCTAAACACTGTGAGCAGCTCTATTGTATAGCTATAACAGTTGTAAGTTGGTCTGTACTGTTTACTGTGCTGATCCTTGCTTATGGTTTACTTTTTTCAATCTTTATATGATCAGTTTTATCACTATGTCTGTGTGTATGTGTGTACAAAAGCTATTATTTTCTTTTGTGATGTTTCTTTTGTGACCTAAAAGAAAAATTATTTTTTTTTTATGGAGCTCAAGAACACCGAATAAGTCACTTAGTCTGTAGGCCTCTAATATTAAACTTGCTTTTATTTTCCTGCAGCCAAGAAAGCAACAGTGAACTTACTGGGTGAAGAAAAGAAGAGCACTTAAACTATTAACTGGATGAAGTTTCCTTACCACCTCCTTTATGAAGCTTGATGTTATTGGGAACTGTGGTATAAATTTAATAATATTGCCTTGGAAACATTTTGATATATTACAGGAATGTGCTTTAAGTTTGCTTACTACTTTGCTGTGTCTGTATAGAAAGTAAGCATTTTTATTTAAAAGCAATGCAGTGAGCAGCATCTGAAGCTTAATGAAAACATTTTATTCATCTCCATGCAGAAGAAATCTTCCAGTAATCTCTTTCTGCAGTAACATAAATAAAAAGTATATATCCCACAGGCACTGCACTTCAGTTGCCTCTCTGTGTACGTAATTACTCTTAACACTTCGACTGTGGTGCGTCTGGTAACAGGAAGCTATAGTATAAGGAAAATACTGATCTGGAGGGATCTTCTTGAATATAGGGGGAACTATTGTGAGAAATGGCATAATGGATGTATTCCCACCAATAAAGGTGTAAGTGATTTAATGACATGTTCCAGGCACCTGATGATAGAGATTGTTCACTGTTGCATGTTTTCTTGTAGCACAGTATTTGGTACAGTGTGTGTTTTCTTAAATGGAAAGAGTAACTTCATGCTAATACAAGCTTGACCACTTGAATGAAGTAGTTTGCCAGAAATGGATGCATTGAATTGCACAAGACTAGCACAAGATGACTAAAGTACTACTCCTTTCCTCTTCTTGCTAAACAAATTTGTCATCTAAAATTGTTAATAGGGTGCCTTTCAAGATCACACTTAAGAGCACAAACCACCTCTTGCTAAGGAGCGATACCATTACAAACACTTTTTCCTGAAGTCTTGTTGGAATATTAACTGCCTTAGGTGTCAGTCCTGAGAACTACATCATTAATGGGATGGACTACAGTCTCCATGAGCTTTTTCTGCTCCTAAAAATCTGCAGTCTCTTCTGACTGTACTAAGAGCAACTTTGCATGAGCACTGAAACTTCCTACATAGAAATGCTGTTGTTGTTACTTGGTATATTCCTGACCAGTCAGTAAGAATGCAACCAAAGTTGCTAAGAGAATAAAAGCTTTTTTGCAATCAGTGGAAAAGAATATTATTTTATTTTTTTTTAGATCTGAATCTGTATTTACTTTTTACACTGCAGTATTTTCAACAAATCCAGCATGAATTGTTGAAATCTCCCTGTTCTCATCTCCATGCTGACATTTCTTTAAAGCCTACGGTAATGCTATGACAGTTGTTAACTCAGAACGCACAGAAGGTAAGCTTAAGCTTTTGATAAGTGATTTCTGGTCCACAGTCTTAAATTCCAAAGATTTAATCTTAAAATAGACTTCTGAAGACTTTTTGCTTTCTGCAGCAAGTTGGTATATAAACGTTCACTGTAAATTTTCAGATGTAAGGACTGCAAAAGAACGAAGCACACAGTGCAACTCAGCAGTTTTAAATTTGAGAGATGAGATGTAAAAGTGTCTTAAGGGAAAGCATTTTAAGCTTTAAGCTGGAAAACAGGCCTTGCGGCTGTCAGCTTGCATAGGGAAATGCCAGATGCACTGTGCATCGTTTCCTGTAGGACAGCGTGCAGTTTGTCATTTGAAGGAAAAAATGTAAAATACCACTGCCAGTCATTCCATGACCACTTTTTCTTACGAGTGGATGTGCTGAAGAGGATAAAGTTTACAGCAAAGTTGTAAATGTAAGCGAGTAAAAAGTTTGAAGTGACTCACCATTTAAGTGGTTTAATTTCTTGTCTTATCTTCCTCTGTCTTAAACCCACTGAACTTTTCTGTAAGCCATACTAAACCCTACTGCTGAGTTTTAAACACTGTCATCTGTGTATATAGGTGTCATGTGGCCAGTGCAATTTAGCTTCACCTCTCAAGTAATAGAAAAAGATAATTAATATATTGTCTATTTGATTTAGCTACAAAGTACTGGGTAACTTCTCTAAAAGCTGCTCATAAGTCTTAGACTTTCCAAGCCTAACGAGGTTTGTAGTAGAGACAACTTATTTTTCATTTCTGATACTACTCAACAGTTCTTCCACTGTTATTAATGGGGATAAAACATTTGTAGGTAAGTGTTAAAAAACTACTTTACATCTCTCTTAGAACTTGCTTTAAATCAACTTCTTGTCTTTACAATTTGATATTTCTTGGATCAGCAGCTAAATTCAGCGCTCCTTTCTCAGATTTCTACTTGAAGTACAACTACTGTCTGTTGTTAACAACTCGATCTTGTTGTTTGCCTTGATGCAAGTAGAAATGATTGAAATTCTGCAGCAAGGTATCCTGTCCTGCAAGTAACTCCACTGGGCTGGCCCCGCACATCAGTGCTCTTCTCAAAGCCTTCACAATGTTTATGTGCAAATTTTGGTACACACATCTGCTCCATGTCTGTGCAGAAGTTGTAATGTGCTGAATAAAAATGGACACAAATAAAGACATTCTTACAGGACTGGTATGATGCCTCAGTGTTTCTTAAGAACCTTATACCTCAAAACTGAAAACCCGATTACTTTAGGAAGGCAGAAGGGTCTTTACAGGGTATTCGCTTTTTTTTACCTGAACTTAATTACTGTGGAACTAGTAGAAACCTCTCGAAAAGCCTGAAGGAAGTACTTCTGCTCCGTGACTGGATCTCAGGGTGCAACTGAGCTGTTCTAGAGCATCAGGCTTTAAGAGGAGCGTTTGGAATACAGATCTATTGTCAACAGCGAGCACCACAAACAGCTGCCTACACAGCGCAGCTTTCCAGGCTTAATAGCCTTGCTTGCCTAAAGAATCATCAAGGTTTAGCGTTCTTCCGAAAGGTAGAGAGGAAAATGGTAAAGTACAGAGATTCCAAAGTATCTTCCTTGACTGTTGATTTTCTAGTGTTCCACAAATGACCTAAAGAAGTAACATGCATATTTATTGGTGGGGTGTGTGTGTGTGCGTACATACACTTAACAGTTCTTTCTGCAATCACTGTAAGTAGGACATTTCTTCTGCTTTATCCTGCATATTTCCAAACTCAGGAAAAAGGGAACCAAGTTCAGAAAAATGTTAGAAAAAATCCCCACAATGATACCATCACCACTAGTGATACTAAAGTGAAATCGCATTCTGCAAACCACATCAAGATAGTTAATAAAGAACAGAAATTCTTGTAAGTAGTGGAAGATGTGGCTAGTATCTATCAGGTCAAACCCTCACAACCTTTTTTAATTTGACAAATTTAAGAAAGTGTCATGAGTTTGCATTCCAGTCTTGTCAGCTCTGTTTTAAATAGTCTGAGAATCAACACTAATTCTTTAGTTGTCTCCCACCCCCATTTCCAACTCAGCCAACAATAACTTCCTCATGCAAAGAAGGAAGAGCAGAGGTTTGAAAAACAAAATCATGTATTCTTGTAGGTCATGAGAGACTCAGTATTTCCTGTGAACTCCATGTTTGGCAACCATGCAAATATAGTGAACATCAGTCTTGTCTTTCCAGAGAACTACATCCAGTGTGATGGAATGAAACAGTACTTGAGGAATAACAACCTACGGCCACTAAGGCAGTCCTTGGTTGTACAACCACATTGACATCACTTTCTGAAGAATAGATTTCCTACAGGTGCAGAACACATTATAATATTCTGGTGAAAAAAATCCTCAGATGACCACATGGACTAATCAAGTAAAAATAATTGAACTTTTTTAATTCAGCATCTTTTGGAAGGACATGTAGTCGATGCCTTTGCTGAGGCTATGGAATGCCACAAAACAAATAACACTTTACATATCAACCATTTTGTATTATTGCATCCTTGAGGGAGAAGAATTCTTACAGCCTTCAATCAGACATGTGTAAGTTCTGCTATCTGGAAAAAACACACAAGAAAATCCCCCCAAAAAACCCCACACCAAACCCTGCCCCCCAAACTGGAGAGTTTTTTTGCTGGAGAGAAAAAAAAAACACAAACAAAACAACAACCCAGACAGACACACTGGTTCATAAGGAGTAGCACTACAGTGCACACCATTCCTACCTGGTGTGTCCCCTGATCTCTCACACATTCCACATTACCCATGATTGTTTCCTCCCATCTCTTGCACCAGCCACTTCTCCCATCCTTTCAGGTCCTTTGGCAAAAGGCAGCTCATTTGGTAGGTATTTTGCCAGATCTAATCTGTACCTAATGTGCAGCTGCACGTGTGCTGGTTGAACACCAAGCATATTAAATGAAGTTTGGTTGGAGCAAACTGCCAACCAAAAAGCATACACACTCCTTCTCTTCGCCTTTCCTTCTCCCAGCTGAAAGTTTCTTCACTGGATGATGCATTACTATAGCCTTATGTCCTAATTTGACCACTTAGATTCATGACTTAAGGGAATGTACTAACTTTGAGATCTCTACTCTTTTTGTCATGTCAACCAAATGACTAAACAGGCCCAAAAGTTAAAATGTAATAAATGAAGACAGTATTTGTATTGTGTGCTTTTTTTCTTTAAGGGAAAGAACACCTGTTTGAAAAGCAAGGTTATTTTGCCAGTCAGTCTCACCTCTGTGCCTGGCAAGATCATGGAGCAGATCCTCCTGGCAACTATGCTAAGGCACATAGAAAATAAGGAGATGACTGGTGACAGCCAACATGGCTTCACTAACGGCAAATCGTGCCTGACAAATTTGGTGGCCTTCTGCAACAGAGTTAGAGCATTGATGGATAAGGGAAGAGCAACTGACATCGTCTACCTGGACTTATCCAAAGCATTTGATACTGTCCTACACAACATCCTTGTCTCTTAACTGGAAAGACATGGTTTTGATGGATGGACCACTCGGTGGATAAGGAATTGGCTGGATGGTCACACTCAAAGAGTTGTGGTCAACAGTTCAATGTCCAAGTGGAGGCCAGTGATGAGTGGTTTTCCTCAGGGGTCAGTACTGGGGCTGATGCTATTCAACATCTTTGTTGGAGACATGGACAGTGGGATCAAGTGCACCCTCAGCAAGTTTGCAGATGACACCAAGTTGTGTGGTGTTGTGGACATGCTGGAGGGAAGGGATGCTATCCAGAGGGACCTTGACAGGCTGGAGAGGTGGGCCTGTAAGAACCTCATGAAGTTCAACAAGGCCAAGTGCAAAGTCCTACACGTGGGTCAAGGCAATCCCAAGCACAAGTACAGGCTGGGCGGAGAAAGGATTGAGAGCAGCCCTGAGGAAAAGGACTTGGGAGTGCTGGTGGATGAGAAGTTCAACATGAGCCGGCAATGCGCGCTGGCAGCCCAGAAAGCCAACTGTATCCTGGGCTGCATCAAAAGAAGCGTGGCCAGCAGGTCAAGGGAGGGGATTCTGCCCCTCTACTCTGCTCTCATGAGACCTCACCTGGAATACTGTGTTCATCTCTGGAGTCCCCAGCACAAAGAAGGACATGGAGCTGCTGGAGCGAGTTCAGAGGAGGGCCACAAAGATGATCCGAGGGCTGGAGCACCTCTGCTATGAAGACAGACTGAGAGAGTTGGGGCTGTTCAGCCTGGAGAAGAAAAGGCTCCAGGGTGATCTTATAGCAGCCTTCCAGTACTTGAAGGGAGCCTACAAGAAAGCTGGAGAGGGACTTTTGACAAGGGCATGTAGTGATAGGACAAGGGGCAATGGCTTTAAACTGAAAGAAGGCAGATTTAGATTACAGATAAGGAAGAAATTTTTCACTCAGAGCATGGTGAGGCACTGGAACAGGTTGCCCAGAGAAGTTGTAGATGCCCCATCCCTGGAAGTGTTCAAGGCCAGGCTGGATGAGGCTTTGGGCAACCTGGTGTAGTGGAGGGTGCCCCTGCCCGTGGCAGGGGAGTTGGAACTAGATGATCTTTGAGGTCCCTTCCAACCCTAACCATTCTATGATTCTATGACTGATTTTTGCCTAAGAGGTAAAATAACCACATAAAGGCCAGTCTGTAACAGAAAGAAGCTAAATAACTGGTATCCAGTGTCAGGACTCATGGGAATAGTTCAAAGATGTGCCAAAGGAGGTTAAGACTGGACATGAGGAAACATTTACTTACTGAGAAGGTGGTCAAACACCGGAATGGGCCTCCTAGAGAGGTGGTCGATGCCCCAAGACTGTCAGTGTTTAAGATGCATTTGGACAACGCCCTTAACAATATGCTTTAGCTTTTGGTCAGCCCTGAATTTGGTCATCCAGGCAGTTGTACTAGATGATCGTTGGAGATCGTTCCAACAGAAACACTCCTAGTCTAGTCTAATTCTCTTTCCCCTCCCCTTCCCACACAGATACATCTGCAGCTACAGACCGAGAAGACAAAGCCACACCATCTTTCATGCTCTCAGTACGGCACATACAAACATCTCAGACTTACATGCTGCCCCTAAAGGGACTTCTGGTTAAAAGGCTCAAACTGTTAAGTGCACACAATGAACAGGATATACATGCAGGCAAGTTTTTTAAGAACGGCTATTTTCCTCAGACTGTCTTCGAGAAATTTACTTCATGGCTGAAGGTGAAGAACTACATATTGTCATACGTTATTGCCACTTACCAAGGTAAAACGCGTTTCAAAATGACCTTTTGAAACTCACTTTATGTCGAGAACTGAATAGCAGTGGTTGTGCTTCTGCTACAGCAGCTACTTCCTCTCTTCCATACCTCTAAAAAGAGCACAGCATCTATCTCACAGCAGTGCTGAATTCTCATTTTTAGTCATTCCTTTGCTGTCTGCCTGTGTCTTCAGATCTGCTTAATGCCCGGTGTCAATGTTCTCATCTGTTGCTGACAAAGAAACTGGTGTAAGAATTGCTATGAGGATTCTGAGCTCACGCGTCCATTTCAAATGTTTAATCTTTGTCTAGGTATCCAAGAAACAGCATAGGAAAATAACAAGTATATACTTTTGATTAGCTAGACTAGGATCTTCTGGAGGGACACTGTCTCAGTATCCATACTCCTCGCATCTTGGATGCAGAGTAAATTCCCACTCAGCAACGCACATGTCTCTGTCAATATTGCCATCTACAGGAAACCACAGATCAGTGTCTTTTTAGTAACTACACTCCTTAAGCAAATTCTCACAGAAAACTTTGAAAAAGTGAGACAGGTGAAATAAAGAGACATCCATTATCACCCAGCTTTTCCCTCAAAAAAAGATTTATTTTTTTTTACTGATAGAATTGAGACCAACAGTTGCAGTATTTCTGTATTTTTACAGCAGCCTTGTCTCCACTCTCAGTCCCACAATGGCCTCTAAACTTCTTCTCTGTTCCCAGGAACTCAGGGGAAAAAGGGGAGAGCAGATGGGTGCTGAAGAAGTGGAAAGACATGCAGAAAAACCTGACTTACTATCTTGACCTGCTTGTTTTTAATTCTTTAAGGAATCCAGTTTATCAAAAAAAAAGGAAAGACAGAAACAGAAGTCTGGTTTGTAAGCTTAACTCTGACAGAAAACGGGCAATTGCGTTTGACTTTCTGATGCCCATCTGAAGAGAACAAACATTGCTCGCATAGTGTACTTAAAGCCAGATAGAAATGAAAAAAAACCCAAACAAACAAACCCAAAACACTGAACTCATTTCAAGATGGAGGATAAGCAGGCAGAGGTTGGGGGAATCAGACTTCAACCCCCTAATGGTAGTAATCATCTGATTTCCTAGCAGTGCACAATTTGCTTTAAAAAAAGTCAGCTTTGCCCAAAATACCCATAGAGCTTTCTTTGTTAATTTGATTAAATCACAGCATCATATATTTAAGCTCAGTATTACTCTTTTCACAAATTGTTCTCATTCTTTTTTCCAAGATCCTTACTATTTTGAGTTCTTTGATGGGGAAATTTTGGTAAGCAATGCCTCTAAGGTTCTTTCTCAACACACATACCATAGCAAAGACAAGTTCTTAAGATATATAATTTCTGGCCACTGTAAACAGATACCCCATGAGACTTAACCTCCACGTTTTTCAGCTGTCTGTGGTCTAAAGCTCTGAACTTACAATACTTCGGCATAACTAGATCATGATTTGGCTGGAGTCATTCCCCTCCACCTAACACCATGGAGCTGAGTTATCTCATACCAATCAATTTTCACAGAGCTCTCACTTCTTAAAGTTTCAGAAAAGTTTGTCAGTATTCAGAAAAAGCCAGGAATAACTTGAGCCCCACAATCTGTGGGCAATAACGGACTTTTAGATCACAAATCTATCTTCCACTCTTGCTTGCATACCTCACCTGGTATTTTTCCCCATGTTGCAACTAACCTGCAGCACTCCCTTAACTCTGTAGAGCGCAAGTAACCAACAACCTCTGACCACGTCCAGTTGTTTTCTGTAACAAAAAGTCTTTCAGATAGCACCTGTTCCTGCTGTTCCTACCACATGGCATTCCATTATCTCAAAGAGATACCATTTAACTAACTTGTGAAAATTCAGGTGTTTTCAAGGCCAGACACTCCAAAGGTGGCTCATATAAACTGTTACATCAGCAGAAAAAAAGATATTTGTATCCGACCAAGGTCAATTACAGCCGTAGAACACAGGATTTCTTCCCCTAAACCATTCTATTATAGAGAGCCTACATACTGCTACTCCCACACCGGTACAGGGCTCGGCCTGAGGAGCTTCGTCACAGCAGCTTTTGGATCTGGTACAACTGCAGTGAGCATGAGAACACATCGTCCTCCTCCTCCTCCTTCGTTAAACTCAAACTGCAAGCACAAGTAACTTGAGCAGGGATATCATCAGGAACTTTACCATAAAGTTTCATCACTTTAGAATAGTCATTAAACGTCTTATCCAGACGTTTAATTAATTAACCATTTTGAATGCTGTTACTCTTTAAAATGGGGAAAAGGTGATGCCATAGAATAGCACACCCGACAGACAAACAAGACAAACCCTAAAAGAGAATATTGCCACATGAAGCATTTATCAAAAATAATCAGATAACTTGCTTCCAGTAGTAATCTGTGAAAGCATTAAACTGACTTTGTTTTCATACAGTAAGGATTAGAAAACTCATGCAGGACTTTTTTTTAACTCTAAACAGACGCCGCTGCTTCTTTTTCAATCTCCTTTCACTCAACTATCCCTCGTTTAACCTGCACAGTACATTTATTTATTTTGCAGGAGCCTTGCTACTGGACAGCTGTTTTGACCAACTCCTCTAAATAAATTTCTGTCCCTACATGTGGGACATTTCTGTCCCTACATTGTGGGGTACATTAAAAAAAAAAAAAAATCGGTATTTTAAGTTACCAGATATTGCAAGCCTCAGTCACCTGGAATAGCAGTTGACAGGTAGAAAAATAAAGCTACATTTCCTAAGCTCTCAAACAACAATCCAAAACGTGATTAATTATAGTATCCCGTATTACACAAGACACAAAAGGGAGCTATTTTGTTTTCAAATTACCTTAAAACTTCAGAGTATTATTCTTACAATATACGTCACTGACTTCTTTGCAACAGGCTGTAGAGGAAAAATTAACACTTTTGGAAAAAGCATGCTATAAAATTACATTTTTTGAAATCAACATGTCACCTTTATTAGTTGTGGTAGTGCAAGCCCCCCACCAGCCAACATTGTTCTTGATTCCATCGCAAGTGCAGTGAGCTGGGACGATCCGGCACTTTCTGATCTCAACTGCTGGAGCAGTGAGTTGAAACAGTCTGGTACCTTTTTGACTGAGGTACAAGTACAGCAAGTCAAGATGGTTAGGCACTCCCTAACTGCACCTGGAACTCCTGTGGTCTAGGAAACGTATCCGAGACCCCTCCTGCCTGGACTGCAGCCCACTCTGAAAGTTGCCAGAATTACTCGAAAAGAATTATGGGCAAAACGGAAAAGGACATGACAAAAGTCAATTATCTTGGACCCTATAAATAGAGATTCTAAGTGAGACCCTATGAGGTCTCCTGGATGGCAGTGGGCTGTGACCAGCATCTCCCCTCAGCTGGGACACCTCTCAGGTACCAACTCCACCGACCGTCTGCTGACAAAGCTGATGGAAAGCCGAGGTGAGCCATCCTCCTTCAGTCTCAAGTATTGCCCGTTGAGGAACATCAATGTGCATTGTGAGTGTTTACTCTAAACTCAAGAGGGAGATGTTACCCATAGGGTAGCCTCTTCCATCCACCTCTCTACCTACATGTGTGTCTGAATATACACATTTGCCTTCACGAGTGTGGGTGTCTATATTTCACTGGATCCAAATATTTCTGTCTGCCTGCTTTATGTTTTATACATAAGTACATATATATTTTTTGATGTAGGATACCTTGTAGTAAGTTAGTGTGCCTCTTGCCATTTTCAAATCTGTAATTAAGTCGCTGTTTTAATTATAATGTATCCTACTGAATCATCTTTTTAATCTTTAAATTGGTCAATCGTTAAGTGTTGCTAAAATTCAACTTTTGATTTACCTCATACCATTAATAAATCCTGAATTGCTGTTAAATCGTAACTGTGTCAAACATTTCACCCATGACATTAATACACTTGACAGTTGTGAAAGATTATTAGCGAGGGAAGTTTACAGAGCCATAACTTCACTGATCTACATTTTTCTGTTAGTGATAAAGACTCTCCAGAATTAAGACTATCACTTCACTAGCACAGATAAATGGTTCACTAAGGCAACTAGTTTTCAGCCATCTAGTCTACATAAGAATATTTACTAATTTATCAAAAGCTGCATATTTCTTCTGGAAAGAATAATTCTCCCACCCACCCCATTTGGCTATGCTGTTCCACTTTTAAAAGTGGATGCTAGTTTGAGACTTGCAGCTTGTGTGTGAAGACATTTACTGTTACGCAGATACAAGGCAGCTACATGCATTCCAGTTCCGAGAAAAGCAGGCAGTTCTTTTCATGTTTATTTCTTGTATCTTTCACTTCAAAGTTGCAGGAAGTAATGTGTCCATCCATGTTTGTCATAAGTACAAATATGCGACGTAACAATTATTCCAGATGTGAGCTTATTTCTTTTTCTTCCCTTTACCCTTCTTGCCTCCCTCTCCTTGCTGAAGACTTTGATCACTACCTCCCATCTTTTGGGTTCTTGTTTTCAGTTTGGGAATGGTTTCTGCAGCATACAGCATCACCGATTTACCTAAAAACACAGGGAGAGGTCACTGCATGCCTACTACATTAAGAACGTTTGCATTGTTTTCAAAGCCAGAAACTTCAGCCCCACTTTAGATTTCTGTCAAACTAGATACAAAGCGTAGGAGTTCTGCTTCCTTTCCCTGTGTGGTCAGAAGTTTGTGAAAAATTCTTAGCAATCTTTTTTTTTTTTTTTAATTTTAACAAAGTGCAGGACTGATAAATATCACAGCATAATGGAACTGGCACATAACCTGACAATCTCCAAAGTATCTACATCCTTCTTGTTACTCTTTCTTTAATCTTTTAATGGCCTAAAATACCTGGGATAGAAAGACCAGACAAAAGCTACAAACATTTTTAAAAAGGCACTGCTGTCTTCCAGTAGGAATGTGGTTTTAAATCATCTCCTCTGACCAAGAGCACTCTTACCACTACTCGGTGTTATCCTTGCTCCTTCCTTAAGACACATGCTTCTTCAGACATATATTTGTTTCTCTTTTACACACTGATTGCTCACCAGGGAAAATGGAAGAACTAAATTACTAGTCATTCAAGATGAACTATTCTTGTTAACTAGTTAAAGGGAGCTACTCCATTATTAGAGGAAGGCAAACAGTAAACTAAAGTCAGTACTATATTTTATCAATTTGGTACCCATACCGATGCCTAGCTGATGTAGGTAACCTAGGAAAAAGGTGGAATTTAGCCATTTTAATACCAAAACCTCTGCTTTGACTGTTAACAAAACAGTAAGCCAAAACTGAATGCCTGCTTTCTTCAACATAGTAATCACACATAACTCTTCACAACCCCTGTAAATTCAAGTGCTGAAGAAACAGCAGGATTAAAGACAACAGCATTTTACAAACTCCACTCAATGCTCACACACCAACTTGATTTGGTTGACTTCTACAGGCAAACAGATTTAATGGCAAGTTGTAAAATTTATAATAGTAAAACTAATTAAACAAGCTGGCAATACAACAAAATAAACAAAGTCTTTCTGGTTTAGTAACAGATAAAAGCGCCTAACCCAGGTACTCTACTCACGTGTCGGAAACTGAGGTAAACATGGGTTGCCATCATCTTGTTTGAGCTGAATTCGTACTCTACCTCTGTACTGCGCGTCTCTGTTCCACTCTCTAGGATACATCTTATTTTTCTGTCATACAAAAGGAGAAACTTATCATGTTTCTGGAATAATTCTCTGCAAAATTTGTCAGGCAATTGTTGTAAGTCATAGCACAGCTGCAAACCAAAGCCACAGCTCTCCAAGAGTGTCACCCACCATTTAGCCATTGCAGTAGTATTGGAAGCTATAGCAAACTTTTCAGAAGCACTGCTGCAACCAACCACTGGTATTGAACAATTTAGTGAGTAATCTGCTACAGTGACTGTTCTACTTCCCCACCAGTGTGGACTGCAGTGACACAGGCTTTTGTTTCGTCTCCACAGCCACAAACCCTTCTGGACACCTAGAGACAGCATGTCAGTAGGTTGCAGTCTCAGGACCACTGCTTTTGGATACTCATAGCCTTCATTTTTCTTCAAATGTTACAGGTTTCTTACTGGTACTGGCTATTTCACAGGAATATAATCAACTTCTTCTGACAAGAAAAGTGATATTGTACTGGTTTTTGGATACCATACTCCTAGATGAGGACCTAAATTCTTTAGTGAAGAAGTAATAGAAAACACAATGGTATTTTAAATGAATAATTACTTCAGAAAATGAACCACGAGAAGTCACCTCTCTAAAAACCCAGACTCATTCCTTAACAAAAAAGTAACCAATTTAAATTATTTAAAGATCAAGCAGGTATTGCAATAAAAAAAATTAACATTCTCTGGCTAAAACACAACTCGAGGACCCTGAACATTTCAAGCATCAGAATCCTGTTCCTACAGGACAGTCATTCCAAAAACATAAGCACCTTTCATTAAAAATTTGCTTTTTTAAAAGCTTAATTTGCAAAGTTGCACCTTACAAAATTAAGCTTTTACTCTGACACACTTTTAAGCACCCAGGATAGTCTTCTCAGAGGATTGTTAAATAAAAGCAATCTTTTCATAAGCTTAAAAAATGGCATCGTCTCAAAGATCCAGCTTATTCCTGCCTTGCATACAGTTTTGCAACATTTCCTTCACAGTTTTGGTCAGTTATTTCTGAAAGCAAGCAAATATCTTGGCTGATAACAAAAACTTCTCAATTGTAATTTATCCTATCTGTAAGAAAAGATATAATGAAAGAAGAAGAGAGATACATATTAAGTTTGTGGGATTTTTTTGTGTTTTGTTTTTTCTTCTAAATTACCTCTAACAGTACGTTGAATCCAACTGCTGCACATACATCTTGGATTTCTGTGGACGTGGGATTTTCAACAGCCTGTTGAAGCAACGTGTTACAGTTAATTATTTTTCAATCATGAACTACCTATACAGCTACAGTTAGCAGTTTCCCACCCTATACTCTATAACAAGAAAAAGCAGAAGAGGAAAGAGAAGGTACTTCAAATAATGACAAATATACTGTAGAATTATCTATGAGTGCTCCTATGGTCTAGAAAACATTAAAAAAAAAGAAACAGAAAAAGAGAAGAGATAACACGTAAGTACAACAAGTAACAGAGAGAGAGAATTAATTAGGATAGGAGCAAGTAAAAGAATTGCTTAGAAAAAAATAACTGAAACAATGTAACATTTATTGTATTTACAAAAAAACACGAATCAGCAAACTTACAGCAAGAACCGAAGGAGAAAAAAAATAGAAACTTTCTAGGCACAAGGCAGTAGATTCCTCCCACAGACAGATCTTTGATTGGCAATTTGCACGGTCAAGAAAGATTTTATTCTTAACTATTATCAGAACACAACCCCAATCCTAGAGCAGTGAGAAAAGCCCTTTATATTCTCAGCACTGCTTGTTAAAAATATTATAAAGGAGTGAGATGATCAAAAACTATTTCTGGACAGACTAAAAGCAGCAACAACTAGCAAGTCTATGGGCCACATGTACGTCAAGTTCTATCTTTGACAGCAGCAAAGGGGACAGGGCATAGAATACAGGCATGTATAGTCAGTCACCAAGCAAAAAATCATTAGCTAGTTACACATCACTTCTGGATTTGGTAAATTACTCATGTAGGAGTTGAGCGCATGGAGTTTCTCACTACTGCACCTGCTTGTCAAAGGTGCTTTTCACATGAAAGCAGACACTTAAACTCAGCGCTCTTCTACCAAATTCACATGCTGATGCTAGGTTATTTTCAAACACACTGTGATTTTCAGTTATTAAGCTACTTGCCATGGGGGACAGGAAAGATCAACAGCTTTGAGATTTATTTTCCAACTCCCTACATGCTACCGCATAGCAAAACGAAACATCGTATTTCCCCGCCATGCACAAAATTACCTTGTCTATAGGTATCCTTCTTCCTTCTGCTATTGTCTTCTTGTTATTCAAATACGCTGGATAAATGCAGATGAATCTAAAAAGAGAAAACAGGTAAGTAAGATAAATTCCTTAATTGTTTATGCAATGTTTGCCCAACAAAACAAAAAATAAATCTCATGGCTATGACGCAAAAGTTCCCACAGCAGCTTAGAACAGTCATTTATTTTCCCTAGACCAATCGGTAAGATGTTGCAAAACCCATATTGAATTATCCAGGACACTTCATGACCATTTGGCTGAAAAGCTCTTTGCATGACACCACTTTATGGGGCACGAAGCACAGCGTTATTTATCTTGAGAAAAAAAGGAGGCTGAAAGAGAATCTTTTGAGCAGTTTCTTAAACCCTTGAAGCCTAGAAGAGAACATACATGTTTCCTTGAAAAGAATTGAAGAAAGTTTCCTGCAAAGCTTGTAGTACGCTAATTGCTGACTAAGTTCTTGACAGAAGCAGGACGCAGGTTTGTTTTTTTTTACTACAGATTTGCTTTTTCCTCCCCCTTATCCAAACACAGAACAACCCAGATTTGGTTAAGTTATAAAATCTCTGAAATACTATGCTTAGAAACTTAAGATTCTTCATTACGTTTAAAACCTGTCAAGCACATACAAGGGACAAGAGCGACAGAACCTCAGTTATAGTTCTTATTAGACAATAAAACCCCCAACTAGCTAAGGCCCACAAGGAGAGGCTGAAGAATGCCCTATGTCTGAACGAGGAGCTACGACAGCATAAGAACACAGTGAAGCAAAAAGTAAGCAAATAATCTGGAGCAGACTAATGCTCAGGCAGCTGGAGACCGATCACTGATCCTGACTGCCTCCCAGGAAACGCTTCCTGCTGCCGCTAAAACTACCCTCAGTCATCTTAACTCTTACTATTCTTCTCCTTCTAAACAGCTTTCCACCGATATTTCCCCCTGTTAGCCACAGCCCTCTTTGCCCCTTGTGCGAAAGCACCAGCCGGCTGCCAGAGTTCCGCACAGGCGGTTTCCAGTCTCGCTACTGACGTTCCCAACCACCCAGGTACGACGCTGACCGCCACCTCTTCCGCTCCGTTCACCTCTTCCGAGCTCTAAACGCTGAGACACGTTAGAAGTGCGGCAGGACGCCGCAGCACCAAGCGCTCCACAACCAGAAACTACCAGACTTCGACCTCCCGCTTCAATCTTGCGCGGGGGGCAATAACCTCCCCCGGCACAACGCCAACGCCGACCCCGCGGCGGCACCGCCGGCTCCTCGCCTCGCTGCGCCGCACGGGGACCGGGAACCGGTCCCAGTTCGCTGCCACAGGACGGCGCGGGAGGAACCCCGCACGCCACCTACACGGAACCCGGCAAACGACACTTTGCTGGAATATCATCGCACGTACTCGGGAATGCTGTCGACGCCGCAGGCCTGACCCACCTCCCCGCCCCGAGCCGGCATATCGCTTCGCCGCCCGGGCCGGTAGCCCGGCACCGGGAGATGACGCAACCGCCCGCCTCCTCACCGCCGGCTGCGGCCCCACCGCGCCCCCGGCCCGCTTCAGCGAAGGGAGCCGGCAGTCGCGGGCATCGAGACGGCACAGACCCCGGCGGGCGCAGCCCACGTTACCTCTCCTTGTCAGCCGGAGACGTGGCAGCGGCGGCGGCAGCCATAACCACGGCAGCCCCGGCACCCCAGCCTCACCCCGCTTCCCCTTCGCCAGGAAACCCCGCCCTCCAGGTCCGCGAGATCCCATTGGGCCGCGGCGCTGTCTCTCAAGCGCATCGCCCTGTAAGGGGCCGCTAAGTCAGAGCGACCGGGCCGAGCGCGCGGCCTGCGCCGCGCTTGCGCTTTAGCGGCGGGAGCGTGAGGCGGGGCCCGTGGCGGCGCGCTGAGGTGCGCTGAGAAGCGGGGGGCGGGGCGGCTGCTGCCGGGCGAAGGGTGTGGGCAGGCCTTGTTGGGAAACAGGCTCGTCGACGTCCAGAGTTTCTGTGAAGCCAGAAGCTCTGCAGTCAATACTGGAAGCATTGTGTAACAATGAGCCGGTACTGAGAAATCGCTGTGGGAACGTGTCGGGGGGCCGACGGGGCTGCGAATGCAGGCCTAGAGGAACCGCGTCAACGGTGAAACGCAAAGAGCAAGCCAAAGTTCGGCCCAGGCTGACGGAGCGACTGATGTCCCTCATGAGCCACAAATGACTAGAGGATGACACCGCGTGCTAGAGAGCGGCGCGCCTGTGACACAATGCCTCGCGCAGGGCTTGGCAGAGAGGAAACGGCGGGAGGGCCGGCAGCTGCAGCCGGCGCTGCTGGTCACGCCTGTGAAGCGCACAGTCTTGCTGGTGGTTGGAGAGTGTGGCGGTGGTGATGCGTACCCTGAATGGAGTACAAGCGCTAATAAAAGATGAGCCCAGGGGGCAGTGATCAGTGGCACCAAGTCTGGTTGGAGGCCAGTGGTGTGCCCTGGGGGTCAAAGCTCGGACTGGTCCCGTGGAACATCGATGAACTGGGTGACGGGGCAGGGCACACCCTCAGCAAGTTTGGTAATGGTACCAAACTGGGAGGAGGGGCTGATACACCAGGGGGTCATGCTGCCATCCAGAGTGACCTGGACAGGCTGAAGGGAGTGCAGCAGAGGGCCACAAAGATGATGAAGGGACTGGAGCATCTCTTTTATGAAGAAAGGCTGAGAGAGCCTGGTGAAGAGAAGGGTCAGGAAGGATCTCATCAACGTGTAGAAATACTTGAAAGGAGGGTGCAAAGAGGAAATAGCCAGGCTCTTTTCGGTTGTGTCCAGTGACAGGACCAGAGGCAACGGGCACACACTGGAACACAGGAGGTTCCCTCAACACCTGGAAACACTTTTTTCCCTGTCAGAGTGACTGATTACTGGCACAGGGCACCTAGGGAGGTGGTGGAGTCTCTATGCTTGGAGATACTCAAAAGCTATGTCCAGATGGTCCCAGGCAACCAGCCCTAGATGGCCCCACTTGCACAGGGGTGTTGGCCCAGATGACATCCAGAGATCCCTGCCAGCATCAACTGTTCAGTCACTGTGAATTCCACAGGGCACATTTTGTGCACTGTTACACTCACCAGTTAAACTTCATGCGGCAGCTGTGTACCAGGGCAAAGAACTGAAGGCATTTATTCAATATTTATAATATTTATCCATGTTCTTATTTTTTTTTTCCTGCACCAGCAAAGCATCCCACTGCCCACGACAAAATACTGAAGAGGAAGGTACTGAGACTTAGTGCAACACAGTAGTATTCCCACAGGAAAGAACTGCAAGTACAGTTCATGAAAACTAGGAAGAGTTAAGAGTTACGGAGAAGCTTCAGAAAGAATCGGGGTGGCATTTGGCACCCATGAATGAGTTACTGGGACTATTCAGTCTTTTGAATGATGAGCAGTTCTGTTATCTTTTGTCTTTGCTCTGGTAACGTCAGAAGTGAATACACCGTACAAGGTACTACAGACAGGAAGTAGCAGTACTACTGTGTGGCCTCAGCAGTGGCAGCTTTCGAAAATGTGACTGCAGCTGTCTGGTAGCAAGGCAGAGATTTGGCAGTGCCTCACAAACGTGACTCAACAAGCTCCTCAGCTGAAAAAAAAAATTATGTAAACGACGTGTGTCAAGTTACAAAGGAAGCTTTCAATGAAGTAGTTGTCCAGTGCTAAAGACATGGTTTTGGAGGGTGATCTCCTGATTACCATCAGGCTGTCTGATGTGGAGTTAAACGTACCTCTCTAAGAGGTAATGTACTATAAATAATTGCTTAGACATTTTTTGTTGCTTAAGAAGAAAATGTTCTCATCTTGTTAACACTAGCTCGGTAATGGATTTCCCAGGTTGTTCTTTCTTTGCGCAGTGTTTTTCTTTTAAATCTCCATTGTGTACACACACTCGTGTGTCTATTAAAAGATTTTCCATTGAGATTCCCACCACCTAAAACGTGTTAGACCCACCATTACATTGGGAGTTGTTGTCCTGCTGTCCAGGTTTTCAATGCTTCGTCTGCGCGTCAGCCAGAGCGGGAGAAGCTTGTTCTGTTACCTGGTGTCACCTGCCTTTGGCAAGACAGAGGTAGGCTGCAGGGTGGGGAAGGAGAGAGGTGGGCAGGTCTTGGCCTACAAGTGTTCCACCTGTGTGCCCCCTGCATGGCAGTCAGAGCCCACACCAGAGGGGTTGCGCTTCCTAACCATCAGGCTGCGGTCCCTGTCCCTGTGTCTGGGGAGAAGATCCTAAAGCTAAAAAAGGCCTCAACAACCATTTACGCCATTTAATCCTCCATGACTGTACACACGATGCGAACCGTGGGCAGACCAGATTTCGTTACATTCCTTGTGTCTCCACGCGGGCATGCACTATGCAGGGCACACTTACGGTCTGACCGTCGCATGGAACATGGTCGTTACTGAACCACGTTACAAATCAAGCTTATCGCTGTGCAGTGCTGTCAAACAACACGCCTGGCCCTTTCCTTCTGGGACACATCGGTTCGAACCCACCAAAAGGGTACAAACATAAATCTCCCTCTGGAGGACAGTGCTCTAGCGGAGTTTAAATTGAAGAACAATCTGATTCTTTTAGGAGAAAATGCTACGAAATATTTATTTGGTACTGCCACAGCTTCATATACAATTACATAAAAAATAGGCTAAACCATAAGGAACAAATATTAAAAATTACTTCTTCCTACTGTTTTTTTTGCCCCGTAGATCTCTGCGATGTTTTTAGCTTCTCAGTTACTTTGTAAAGCAATTTCTGTTGTGAACGGGGCTACCATTGGACAGCACCTTAAGAAATGCTGCTCTGACATCACGTTAAGGAAGGCATTGAACACAGCTACAGTTTGCGAGTGGCACAGTACTGTCACTGCATATTAAGATTGCTCTCAGTCAGTCAGCTTAATTCAGGACACTGAGAAAGATTCTGTGTGTTTAATGTTGTTGTATTTGACAATTGCTTGTCATTTTATTCCTTTTAATTCATACAGCTTTTTAATACCAACGTATTAGATTAATATCTTCTCTTTTCAAACAATGTTTAAACTTACTGTAACAGAACAAATCCTGCATAGCCCCTGTATCAGCATTCGTGGCAATAACAAAATTTATTTTCTATAACTTTTTCAGATGGAAAAATAATTTAAAAATTCTTGAAGTTTGTGGAGTTCCAGATTGGATCATATGGCATGCATGACTGACCAGAACAGGGGAGCATGTCTTCTTTTCTGCAGATGCTATTATTACATACCAATCTCCTTTATTGGTGCTAGAATTCATGTCTTGACTAGCATGCCTAAAATGAAGCACTGAGTGCAGACATGTCAGTTTAATCCGTCCCATCACCACTGGAGAATGACTTCTCTGAGTATGTGCCATCCAGTCAGTGCATTTGTTCTAGTGCCAAAAGAAATTCATTTCAAACTTGAATTCTGCATATTTCTAGCCTGAGGAATTCAGAGACAGAAGTAGGTCACAAAGCACACTAGCTCAGGCACGTTGTAGCTGCACGTGCTTCCCAAATATCTGCTGTTGCCGACCTCAGAAATGGAATGATGAAGCAATCAAAACCTGACAGCCTTTAAACACTTCAAAGCAGTATGAAGAGAAGGTACAAATGCTGGTGAGGATGTAAGTCTGCAGCAAAATTTCAAGATTGCAAATAATGCCTTTGGTTAGTAGCAGGGATGCTGGTCTCTGAAAGCAATGTATAACTTGGTGAGGTTGTTCCATTTGCTGTAACTGCAATGGAAGGGGAAGAGGGCAGGGAATGAGCACTGCGCTACAAGCATCTCAAGCAGAGAATTCCCACACTGCATACACTGTCAGCAGCAAGTCAAGTGTCCTTAGTCAGACCCTATTTTTAGTGTCAGTGGTGTCTGGGGAAGAACAGTAGCAAAAAAAAAAAACCACCAAACCAACCAACAAACAAATGAAAGAACAACCCACCATGAAGAGCCCTGTACAATTGTGAAACAGAAATTCAAAGCGGTTGTGATATAGGCTGGTACATCTCACCTGGGATAAATGCAGATGCCCTAACTAGAAGTGGGAGTCCAAGAAAATGTAGATGGTTTGACGTGACACAGTTCCTCTGTGTTGTACTGGAAGTGCCATGTATAGATGCCAGCTTATTCAGACCTAGCTTACATGTTAGTTTTTCTCTAACGTGATGTTAGGCTGCATAGTCTAAACATGGTGGAAATGCCTCTGTAATAATTGAACTAGTGAAGTCATTCAGGAGTCATTTTCAGCGAGACTGACGGGACAGCTCCCTAGTGTACTGCAGATCAAACACAGAACACAACAAAAGGCGACGTAGAGTGAAATCTTGGTTGGTTCAAGAGACTTTGAAGGAAAGGGGGCAAGCTGAGAGGAATTTTCTCCACAATCTTTAAAAGCAAGGATTCCAAAAGTATATTTTTAAATAAAATATAGGGTCTGGGGGGAATGAAAAAAAAAAAAAAGAAATTGTTCAAAATAGAAACATACTTCGTGAAATATGACTCTTAAGGTGGAAGTAATAGACAGGTGTGAACTAGGTCTGTCCAACAGAAAACTTTCAACAGAATAGAGAAGAGAGAAAATAATGCTGTCCTTCATTTAGTTTCATAAATCTGGTATTTACTTACCATGAAACTTCAACATACAGAATTAAACACACCATTCTTGGTATAGGCCACTTTTAAAAGACTGTATAGAGTATTTTCCCAAAGGAAGTGGTTATTTTAAATCCATAAAGCACCCCCATTCTTTTAGTCTGAACAATCCAAAATCCTGTCTTTTATGTGTTTTCTCTCCTACAGAGATCACAGCTGCACAATTTACTTTATTCATCAGCAGAAGCATCACTTTTGTTCTTCTCAATGGCAGAGGCCTATAAACAATCTCAATAGCCTGTATATCCTGAAAAAGGCATAAACATCCCCAAGATGCTCATGCCTTTTTTAAGGCATGTGGGATGTTCTAAAGCCACATTAGGATTACTTGTTTCAATCTGTGTAAGTGCTGCACCACAAGAGCAGCTGACAATCACAAAATGGCCTTGAAACAACCATCCGGACTTGTATGGTGTTCAGAGCTAGAAGTCTCTCGGATTTTGTCATCTAGACCCAGACCTTGTCTTACATGAATTAATGTAGAAAGTACAGCTGATAATATATAGAATCATAGAATGGTTAGGGATGGAATGGACCTCAAAGATCATCTAGTTCCAACCCCCCTGCCTTGGGCTTGGAAGCCCTCCACTACACCAGGTTGCCCAAAGCCTCATCCAGCCTGGCCTTGAACACTTCCAGGGATGAGGAATCTACAACTTCTCTGGGCAACCTGTTCCACTGCCTCACCACCCTCTGAGTGAAAAATTTCTTCCTTAGATCTAATCTAAATCTGCCCTCTTTCAGTTTAAATCCATTGCCCCTTGTCCTATCACTACATGCCCTTGTCAAAAGTCCCTCTCCAGCTTTCTTGTAGGCTCCCTTTAAGTACTGGAAGGCTGCAATAAGATCACCCCAGAGCCTTCTCTTCTCCAGGCTGAACAGCCCCAACTCTCTCAGTCTGTCTTCATAGCAGAGGTGCTCCAGCCCTCGGATCATCTTTGTGGCCCTCCTCTGGACCCGCTCCAGCAGCTCCATGTCTTTCTTGCGTTGGGGTCTCCAGAGCTGAAAACAGTACTCTAGGTGAGGTCTCATGAGAGCAGAGTAGAGGGGCAGAATCACCTCCCTCGACCTGCTGGCCACGCTTCTTTTGATGCAGCCCAGGATACGGTTGGCTTTCTGGGCTGCCAGCGCACATTGCTGGCTCATGTGGAGTATATAGTATTTCACTGAGATACAGAGGAGAATTGTCGGGCACCGCATAGGCAGGACTCTATCCAAATCCCTACTTAGCTGGCAACAGGAGAACTGGCAAAGTAGAAACAGAAAAACAGGGATTTCTACCCGTCCCTCATTCCTTCATATTCGCAAAGAGTATGTCTCTTAAGTAGACACCTCAAGTTTCACACCCAGTCATTCTTTGGCCTTCTGGTTTAGCCTTGTAGATGAGGTGACAGCTGTGTACAGTCAGTCTGTAAGATCAAAAGCAACCATCAGTCACCTGTGTGTGACACAATAGTACAGTATTTGCACCGAATTCAAAGCTTTCACTTCAGCTAGGGGATTTCTGTTTGTAAGAATCCTAAACTACTTAAAACACTTAAAAGTGTCAAATAATCCATCATGGTTGTTCAGCTGCTCAGTTATAGCAAGAAAAAAAAAAAGATGCCAACTCCCTTTCATCACACAATAGAATAATAGTAATAAAAAATATTAAATATGGGAGTTTTCTTACCATTTATGCTATGGCTTAATTTTTACATCTACCTTCCTGGTCTTCCGTAGCTACTTCCACTCTAAACGTGTGCCATAACAGACCTCACCTATAATCCAGGTAAGATGCACAAGCAAATCTGAATCCTGTGTGATGGTGTTCCAAACTGCCTTTCCCTCTTCCTGCCCAAAACACTATGCTTTTTGTAGAGAGGATTGTTAGAATAAAGGACAGAATTAAGCATAATCTACCTTCATTTGTATTAAATGTAATCAGTACAAATCCTCTTGTTTTCACGATCCCTACTGACTTCAAAATGCAGGCGATAGTCATAATGCTTTTTCCTTATTCTGAATAAAAATTTTTAAATTACTAGCAAGGGAATTTCCTTTTCTGCACATAAACCAAGAACCTAAGTACATCTTTCTCTAGAAAACTTCAAAAATAAGGTACTGGCTAATCCATCAGTCCTGAAATTAGAACTTGTCTTCTCAACTACAGAGCACTACAAGTATTAGAAAACAAAGGATCTTAGTAACTCAGCAAGTGGGTTTTTTTGTTGGGTTTTTTTTGTGTGTTTTTGTTGTTGTTGTTGTTTAAATGCTTCTATGTCAAAGCCTAAAATGAATGTAAAAGTGCAAAATATGCAAGTGCATGTATAAAATGCATGCTTGTGTTTGTTTGGAATTAATCAGTCTAGGTCCCTTTCCCTTAGTAGTCTCTTATCAGGGGCTAAAGAATGCATTCATTAGGGAAAGTAAAGACTTTGGAATTAAGAGTCTGTGCTGCGCTTACGAGTCATAATGAAATGAGCCTTCTTGAGAACCTCTTGTAAGTAAGAGATTATGAAATTACCTTGTATTGTTTTGTGCAGTTCGTTCTAAAACAAAACATGCTAGAGCACAGACCGTGCTACTGGCGCACTGCACGCCTCTTAACTTCTTATTTCCACTCCTTGATCATCTGAAATGCGACTACCACCAAAACGAAACTGCATTTGTTCCGATACGCTGAGTCATTGCTGAAGTGTCTTACCAGCAACTTCCTTTTTAAATGAAATCATATTTCTGATACGGCAAACAGACACCTAACTTTCAGTAGCAGCCAAGAAAACAGTTCCACTCTGGCAAGGTGCAATCAGGAGGAAATTTTATATAACACTGCAAGTAATAAATAAATTATGCATAGCAAGACTAAATTCAGAATTAGTATACTGTGAAACAAAATACATTAGAATAGTTGAAGAAAGAATTAATTACAGAGTTAGGATATAAACAGTAATGCATCTCAGGCAGAAGCAAACAACAAAACTGAAGGAAAGATAATTGTGGTCCGAGTTTGTTCAAGAGAAACAACATTTACCGGTGGAAAAACGCACCTGATCTCAGAGGATGACGTTAAATCCCACCAAGACGTAGGGCACTAGAGAGAGTGTTTGTATGTATGGCTTGAGGTCCAGGCAGAAGTGCGTTTTACTGAGTGAACCAGCTCCCTCTACATCTTCCCGATATCCTAATTGCAATTCCACAGCCACTCAGGCAAAGGATGCTTTCACAAACAGCAGAATTAGAATAACTTCCTGCAATCTTCAAGTGGCAGAAATTCGCACATATGTAAGCCTGTAACTACGTGGAAATTTCCTGAGAAAGTTTATTGGCAAAGCTATGCTAGGGAGGCATTACCCAGTCTCACAGTAAGTAAACAGCACGTCTGGTAAACTGACAGTTGACAGGAGAAAACCTACGTATTAAATACATACTTTATATTAATCTCGGCGTTACAAATTCATTGACACCTACGTTAATTACTGTTGTGAACTCTTAAGCTCTTCAGCACCACACCAAATCCCCTTGCACTTCCAATATGTAACCAAACACAACACCTAACCAGTTAACTTACCATTCTGACTAAAAACTCAACCTTAGCTACGTTAACATTCTCTATAAACACATTTAGAGAGACAATCTGTTATTCTGCATATAGGAGACTATGAAGCAGGAATGGTATTTCTACATGTGATTTGAAATGAAAAAAAACCCGAAACAACAAAAAAGTGTGAGTACCTCTTCTGGTTATACTTAAAAGTGCAAAGGAGATGGTTGTGGAACCAGACAGTGAAAACATTGGGGTAATTTGGCATTAAGAAGGTCCTTGAAGTTTTTAGCACGTGGAGGAAGTCATGCTTAATATTAACTGACTCTTCACTTCCAATTCACAGCTTCATCCAGATCACACATCTGATCAAGAACAAAGCTGTCAGACAGGTGGACGAGACTTTGCAAGGCATTACAGTAGATACATGGAAGTTATGTTTAGGTGGAAGTCTGCACATGATTGTTAGCGACACTCTAGTGGCTGTTCACACTATTTGAAAATGCAGTAAGAAAAGGCAGTCTGGGAGGCATCTAGTTTACAAGAGAATAAAAGAGTTTGGAAGAGTCCACCTAAACATTTTCCAGAGCATCCTTAGACACATAGTACTGTCTTCATAAGGCAAGAGATATGTTCTCTCCCTCTTCAAGCCTCTTCAGAAAACAACTAGTTGCAATATTATTTTTTTATGTAAGTATTTACTGCATTGAATTTAATACTGCAAATTTAAAAACTGTCACCTAGAAGTTTACATGTGGTAAAAAAATTTGTTCTTTGGGTATTTTTGATGAAGAAATATTTATTTTCCACAAGCAAAGACTAGACTGATGTAATACTTCTGAAGTTAGTTATCAGAATTTCCAAGATAAAGGACTTACCTGAACATAATGTATTTAAATTCAAAGTGCTAGGGGCCACTTAGGCAGTTGTTTAGACTGAAAAACTGTCAAAGGTAAAAAAAAAAACCCACAACTTTAATTTACTTTTGCTGTCCCGAGAAGGGTGAGAAACAGGCCTGAAACTTGGCATACCAGCTTAAAACTGCCTGTAATGGCGTGATCCGACCCCCCCATAAAGGAAACTAATCCAACCTCTTTCTCCCGGCCCTCGCTGTTTGATTTTCTTTTCTGCTGGCTCAGGCAGCGCTTCACCAACTCTGCACTGAGCAAACACAGCATACTAAATGCAGCACTAATCCTGCTCCTCCCATCAGTTCTGAGTGGCACTCCCATACGAGTGCCAGGATTCACAGCCAAGAGCACGGATGGCAGAAGAAAACTTATTCCAACAGTGCATGCTGTTGATCCTAGAAATAATACAGATCTTTACCCTTAAGAATAAAGAAGCTAATACACTGTTACCTTCTTGGTAATCTCAATTTCTGTTATGGGGGGACGGACAGTTAGGAAGCCCTCCAAAGTGACCAACAAAGAATTCAGCGGTCAGATTATCAGACGATTATCATTTTGCAGTTCCGTGGTCTACTGGTATACTTTCAAAATAAAACATCATCAATTTGTGGACAAAACGTTGTCTCCTGTGCAGCTTATGCAATTTACTGGGGAAGATATAAAAGTACATCTCTGGGACAATACAGCTGAGTCTCTCCAAAATTGTCCCTCTCTCTTTACCCAAGACACAACAACTAACTTCCCAAAGCCATCAAAGATAATAGTCTGTGTTGAAGAACACTATTGCTTACTGAAGTTTATAGCATGAACTACACTCATGTTCTGCAGCCAAATCGCACTTGAAACGATATTCCAATCTTATCAGGAAACCCAGGCAAGGCTTTCGGTTTTCAAGCTGACATCTCCGTCAAAGTTTTGGGAACTATCTTTAAGCTTTCAGGGGAAAACATTCTGATAGAGAACTGCACATGAAAAATAGAAACAGATTAGCTCCCCTTAAGAGTTTGCAGTATTTAGTCGCAAGAGCTTTCACAGAAACTGAGCAATAACCTCAACTGTGGCACACTGCAAGAAACTGGAATGGATGAATGTACATTTTTAAAAAGTGAACTAATTAGACCTGGTGGGGAGGTCACTTTTCTGCTTTTCACATCAAGAGGACAAAGCTGTAAGTCAGTCTGAAATGAGCTCTACGACTGTATTTTCAGTAGAAACTGATTTTTAAGTACAAGTTTGGTACGTTCTGGACATGGTAAGCTAATTCTAGGACAACTAAAGGTCTGAGCACAAGTCACAAAAGTTCTACCAAATCTGTAGAAAGAAAGGCAGTGCATCCCAGAAGAACAGTAACATGAGTCTTGGTTTCCTTAGCTCCTTGCTCTTCTTTGTTTTGCCTTGACATAAACAATGTCATCTTACCTGCTGTGGCAACTTCATAAAAATAAAACTAAGGAACAGAGTAAATCCTTAGCAGTATAAATAAAATCTGTCTATAATGAATCTAGACATCGTTTCCAAAATCCAAGATCAAATATACTTACTACAGTGATTTTCACTTTTTTGATTTTCTATTTCTGGGACCTGTTTTTATACTTAAGCCTAGAATATAACTCTGTGTCCTCATCAGTAACTTAAATCAAACGTCATGGATGTCCTTAAATATTCTAAAAGGCTCTTAGTGGATACTAAGTATTTTAGATAAAGATTCAGAGAAATGTAGATCTGGAAGGGATTTCAAAAGATCACCTAAGCCCATCCCTGCACACAGGCAATATAAAATATACTATAGTCCATCCCTATCAGATGTTTCATAAACCTCCTCTTAAAGCTTGTATAATGGAAATTTTAAAACTCCCATGGGAAGCATATTTTAGTGTATCACTACCCTTATAGTTGGAAAGTTTCTCTCATCTGTCTGTACTACAAATATAGGTTAGTTATGAGGATATTAAGAGAAACTTCCCAATTATAACGATCATGAAGTACCTCCAAGACTATCTAGAGAAGCCACTACAATTTTCGAAGACATTCTGGTGTTTGATATGCATACAATTATTTATTGTTTCAACTAATCTTCTTCCGATTCCCACAGTTACAAAATGGAAATCAGGACTTCTTTACTGAGACTGACTTTACCTTTAAATTCCTAAATTGACAGGACATAGATGGAAAGCCGGTGTTAAATAACTATCTTGGATTACGTGGTGTATCTTCACATTAGTAGTTAAAAGCCCTGCCCAAAGAAGGTATCACATCATTTGTAGGAAAAGTGCTCTTGCATTTTAAACTCAAGGATGGAGTTCTGTGTTCCACTCTAATGGGAAGCCCTGACTTTGAGCATATCACAATCTCTGTCTCTACGTAATCTTTAAAAGGATGCTAATATATTAATATTTAACATTTTGTGAAGATACTATACGCAAAATATTTCAAATGCTAACACGAGGAGCGCTGCTTGCTAACAGATTCACCAGGTGATGCAGAAACATGGCACGTCTCTCAGCAAATCTGACAGGAAACTAAGAACAAAAGAGCAAGTAAGATACCATTTCTGCTGAACAGGTGTTTTTAGTATTGGCTTTCAACTTCATCTAAGTTGACTTCTGTCTGCTGATGGTATCTCAGTTCTGTTCATAAACAGGGCACGTCTTTTGATGAATTCAAGGTCATAATGGACTTGTTTCAGTACCAGATGAAGTACAAAAGCCACAGATGTGATACACTCTGCAACTGTGTTAAAGCTACCATAAAGATATAAATGGCTCTATTTCGGGGCTTCCTGAAATCAGGGCATTTTGAATCTGAGTATCAATTATTTAGAATTCTAGCTTTAGAACAGTCTAGTTGAGATACAACTGACATACCGTTTCATAGTTTGTTCGATCATGTACAGAATGGTTAATGTTCTCTTCTCTCATGTTTCTACTTTAAACTAATTTTCATTTAAATTCAGACCAGATTTATATTTTTAAAGCACAGATCTGTCTTTTCAGCATTGTTCTAGCATAAACCATATTTGGATCAAAAAGGCTGAGAGGCAGCAAATGTCTTGGTTTGTGTATAAAGTCGTTTTTCTCTATGGTAACAAATTTGCTGCCATGGGATTCTTGCAATATTTTCCCCTTCATAATTTTTAAAAAATAAATTAAAAAAAAAAACACATGAAGATTTAAAGTAGAATTAAAATTTCCTCTTACAGTCACTATTTCACATTCTAATTTCCCTCAATTAAAAAAAAAACCTTTTGTTTTACAAATATTTTTATACATACAGAATTGTTTCAGGCTTGCAGTCATGAGAACAATTATACTGTTTGGCTACTGGAAATACCCTGCTTTTAGCCTTGTTATGCACCTGAGATGTGTGAAACTGTCTCAATTACAAATATATTACAGAAGACCTAGGGTCTGATCCTGCAACTGTTATAAGCATCCTACGACAGCCATTTGTCAGTGGTAAGGAAGAACAAATAATGGAGGTGCAAGATTCTGCTGGATCAGGCCTTATGCATAAGTGCATTATACAAAAATCATATGGTGACATCTCAAAATAAAATACTGTATTTTTATGTAATGCAGAAGTAACACACACAAATTACATATAGTAATAATTTATTCTGAAATGTTCATTTTAGTCTCTGTTGAGACATCCCCCATATCTCATTAATAAAAGAGCAGCCATCTCACCTCAAATACCAGAATATACAACAAGTTACAGCATAGCAAAAAAAGTCTAGCTACTTTAAGATAGAATCTAATTCAGGTAAAATAATTTTGTTCAAGGTTTTACAGTTACACAGTTTTCCTTATTTTTTTTTTTCTTTTTGCAGAGCACAAAGTGTAAATTGTTACACCATAACTATCTATGCACATTATGTGACCACAGAAATGTTAATCATTACTTCAGAAAATGAACCATCAGTTCCATTCATGCAGAAAAGCAGGCTGGGAAAGCTTGTTCAGCAGAAACCATATTACTGTGAATTTCACAGCCACATGATTAATTATTGGGTTAGATGGACTCACAAATACTAAAACTGAGTATACTTTTTTGCATAAATAATACCAATTCTTCCCTGATGTAGTTTAGTCAGTCTGTAGTCTAGGAATGACTGATAAAGTAATATGACTGTATCAACTCTACCTGCAATGTTCCATGATTTCAACGACAAGCAGTATTTAAAGGATTATGGGATGGGATGCTAATTAAATACATGTTAAACATACTGTACAAATATACTTGCGTTAGCAATTTTATTCCAAACGGTCAATTAGGTATTCCTCCAAAATATTACTAGTGAAGACAAAGTATACTATCAAATATGGCTTCCAGAACAAGGACCCTCTAACAAGAATCAAACCTATTTACAACAAATAACAACAACAAAAAGTTCAATCCCCAATTTTTTTAGTTTCTTTCGAAACTAAGTTGCTAAGTAGCTGCAGTACATCAGTTTTATTTAATTTTTGTTGCACTTAAACAGAAGTTACCAGGTAAGAGCCAGAGTGACGTTTCGGACTCTGACTTCCACTGGACTCTGGATTTTCAGACTTGGAGTCACGTTTCTTCGTGCTGTTATTCACTGGCGTCGGTATCTGTGACGGCCGAGCAGAACTATTGTCCACACTACTCTTCCTGCGGCTTGGATTGTAGTTGAAAGGCGTCACCCTTGCCGCAACAGCCCCAATGGGGGAGCTATGTTTGCTTGAGCTACTGGAACTGAATGGTGTACGCTCGCTGACAGTACTTTCATTACTTTCTGGTGCAGGAACAGGATTATTCTGCAGAGGCTTTGTTTCATTGCCTTTCTTGTCTGGACTGTCTATCTGAAAGAAAGAGTTCAGACGGTTTTCTAAACCTATGGTACGAACAGGAACACCTCCGTTCCCTGGGGTTTGTTTTTCCTGAATCTCTTTAGAATCTTTACCATTTGCACCCCCTTTCTCTGAAACACTGTCAATAACAGGGGGAGTATTTCCAGTCGGGGACCTTCCAGATCGAGGATTGTTAATGGGGCAGTCCTCTATCCTCACCCACACGTCCTCTGTCTTAGAGACAGCTGGTGCCATCTGATAGATGAGAGTTTTGGAATCAGCGCCATTTGTGGCCCCCGAGGAAGAATGCTGAGGATCATTCATTATCTGAGGAATTTCGTTTTCTTTTATTTTTCGCCAAGTACCTTTTGTTGGTGCTTGGCTTTCTTTACTTTGCTTGTGTCCAGAAAGAGAACTTCCATGTTGCTTCTCATCTTCACTTTTTGCCTTTTCACTGGATTCTGAAGAAGCTGACAGAATTGAGGAGGAACTTCCAGTTCTTCGCCAAGTGCTTACACGAGGAAGTGACGAGGAATGCTTACTATGCTCACGCTTCCATGTTCCTGATCTGTTGATCGGCAATCTAGATGGACTCTCAGAATGAGAACGAGCTATATCATGACGTTTTGCTGGTCTCCCATCATATTCAACGGAAGGGCTCAGATTAGGGGGTAATTTTCGCCAACCACTAGTCTGGGCAGTTGAATGAGTGGATAACGACATATCGGGAAGAGATGGACTTAAAACTGGGGTCTGTAGTTGGGACCTTGTGGGAGAATCCGGCCTGGAAGGAGACAGAGATTCAAATGAGGCTGACTCTTCTAATTTCCGTCTTAGAGTTGGGCTCGGAGCTTCTTTAATAAAAGTTGACTGACGAACGAGAACAGGTCTCTCGGATCTGTCGGATTCACTTCCGCTAGATTTTGTGGATGACATTCTGGAAAGTTCAGTCTTTTTGTTTGATCCACCACTGCTGAGAGCTTGGTTTAACCCTTTTGAAGCAGACTCGCTTCGTGGAATGCTACTGGTATTCTTAGGTAAGGCAGTTTGCTTTGTAAGGTTCTGCTGGCTCATCTGCCTGCCTGGTGATGTATATGACATTCTACCTGAACTTGAAGACTTAGTTGAAGCTGTGCTGGGAGATGATGTCCTTGGCAACTGAGACAGTTTGTTGGGAGGACTTATACCATTTCTTCCTGGAGAAATTGAGTTTCGGCCCGGAGACTGCAGAGGCCTACTTAATGGCTGCTGTTGAGGTCTAGAAGGAGTGGAATCTCTAGATCCTGATCTAGAAGGTCCTTTACTTGATCCACTCTGGTTCAGCCCTGATGGTTGCCTAGTTACAGGAGCTGGCTCAGGTTTCACTGTTGACTTGACTCCTCTTGGAGAGCTAGTCAGACTTTGGCCTTCACTGGGACTCTTGGAGTTCGTGTTTTTGAGTGGGGGACCTTTTTTGGAAACAGGACTAGTACTTGAAGAACTATTTCGAACTCCTGGAATATGGATCATTGTCCTACCACGTGAAATTGAAGGCACGCTTGTCTGTTGTGGTTGCTTCAACTGGCTTGAAACTTCTGAATTGGAGCGAGCTTTTCCTGTAATTATACTTTTATACACTTTCTTCCCTCCTTTGATTCCCCTACTTTCAGATTCTACTTTTTTGGACTCCAGTGTACTCTTCTCTCCTGGCTTAAGAATTCTTGGACCTTTATTACTAGTGAAAGGTTTTTCTTCCTGGTCTGGGGTAAGATGAAACGGTGACCCTAGAGAAATACCAGATTTTAATGAAAGGATAGAATCAGAGTCTGATGAAGCTTGTCTAGACAGCGATGCAGCAGCTGCAGCTTGATGCAAGCTACTAACTATAGAATTTGCACCTTCCTGTATAGCTTTCCAATCAAAGCTCTCTGAGTCAGGTGAGAAACCATGTTCTGAATCCGGCCTCTGTATCTCTCTCAAATCCAGGGTTAAATCTTCTGCCAACATACCACCTGCATTTCTGGAATTACTTTTTTCACTTTCACTCTTTATTCTTGAGGGTTTTTTCTTTTTAGGCATAGCAGAACTAATGCATTCCTGCAAAAGATCATCTTCTGAGTCAATACTAAGAGAACTCAGAGAGCTGTTTCGAGAGAAACATACAGGAGTATCTTCAACATGAAACGATTTAGGTGCATAACCAGAAGTCTGTGGTCTGTTTGATTCCATCTGTGAGTCAGGAGCCTCAGTACGTTTTGCAGGTTCTTCTTCTTTGTTGTTATTGTTTTCTTGATCAATATCACTGAGGGAACTAAGAGACGAATTGCGAGAAAAACAGACAGGTGTGTTTTCAATAGCAAAATTCTGCATTTTCTCATCAGTAGCTGCTCCTCTGTCTGGAATATCTTTAGTTGACTGAGAGAAAGTTTTAGGCTGGCTTCTGCCTGTTGGGTGTTTTTGACAAATTTGTGTCCTGTTACTTGGTTGCTGATTTGAAGACTGTTCTGGATTAGCACAATCTTTAGTTTCTGTTTCCTTTGCTTCTTTTCCTTTTCTTAATTCTGCCTTCTCCCTTGAAAGGTCAACATCATCATCATCATCAAAATCTAAAGAACTCAGGGAGTCGTTCCGTGAGAAACAGTAAGGAGTTCCCTCAATAGGTGTGTAATGATGAGGGGAATCAAACGCGAAGCTTCCTCTTACACGCTCTTCATTATTTGGCAATTTGTCATTAAAATCTCTTGCATTATTTTTAATATTCTGTTTCTTTGCGTCTCTGTTCTCTGGATAGCTTCTTTCATTATTAATATTGCCTTTAGACTCTGTGGTTTTTCTTATACGCGCTCTGTATTCAGTACTTTGGGGAACAGGCTTTACTGGTGATGTTGGCTTCTTTTTCTCACCTTCTGGTTGGTTTTTATTACTTAGAGATGAAGATGCTTGTTGAATTTGATCCATTATCTTCTTCACTCTGAAAGGTTTGTGGCTTTTTCCTTTTGGCATAGCTGAGTTAATGCACTCAGCCAGAATATCACCCTCTTCAGTTTTGTCATCATCCAGGCTTGGGGGAGTCACAGTTGAGTTTTTTGCTCTCTGACAGTCATCGGTACTTCTGCCTTCCGTAGGAATGGTGTCTCGCTTTTCAAATTCCCCCGACTCCGGTCCCGCACCCACACTGTCCACATTGGCCAACTCACTCGGGGGCGATTCTATTGTGAGATCGCTCAGAGACGTAGCTGTTGAAAAATTTATTGGTGTACCCTCAACACAATATACCCGTGGCATGTCATCTCCCGGTGTAAAACTCACATGCTTTTGGGACTGCAATCTGCTTTGTGAAGGCAAAAGTTTGTAAACTGGCAACTGGCTAGGCTTTCTGGCTACAGGAGGAGGCATTTTCGGAGCAGATGCTTGAGAAGGCTTTTTGGCTTTACGTGAAGACTTTGTTGGCATTGCAGAAATAATACATGCTTCCAGGATTTCAATATCATCATCGTCATCAGAATCATCCAGAATGTCTTTTTCTGCTTCAGTAGGCTTCTCCGCTTTCTTCTCTTGGTTATCCTTTGTATCATCTGACTGTTCAGGTTCTGCTTCATTTCCATGTTCATTTTCATGAACCGGAGGCATTATTCTTAACTCTACATCTTTCTGTATAAACGGCTCATCAAGACTCAGAGCACTCAGGCTGGAAGAGCAAGAAAACCCATCTGGTGTGCTTTCCGTGGCAAAATGCAACAGCGTATCAGCATCTGGCAGTACCTGAACTCTTTGAACAGCTGCATTAACAGCTGCCTGTCTGGGACCAGGCTCCCTCTTTTCCGCACTAGGTGCTTTACCTTTAGCTACATCTCTTTTTACTTGAACTCCTTGAGCAGGGGGTGGCGTTTTACTCCTGCTTGGAGGCATTGTTTGTCCTGGGCTGTCTGGAAGGTCACTGGGACTTATAATACCACTTACCATTCCACTGCAAGGCTCACTCTGAACTGAACTAGCAATCGAACGGCTTTCAAAACTGTCCAGGGAACTTACAGAAGTACATCTGCTGAACATGAGTGGCGTTTCCTGCACATAATGTTCTGGCGGGCTTTTAGGAGTCTGTGCACCACTCTTTGAGGGAGATTTGGCACCTGAAGAAAATTCAACAGCTTTATGTCTAGAGGAATCAGAAGGAGACAAACTAGACGTTTGAAGTCTACCGGGTTTGGTTCTGATGTGTTGTGATGTTGATGTGATTTCACTCACTGCCCCTTCTGCAGACAAAGCCCCACCGTTTTCTTTTAGTTCAGCGATCTGCAGTGTGTTATTGGCATCTGTCACACGTGCGGCTTGATCACGCCCTATTTCATCTTCAGCTGATGACAAAGACGACAAAGAGCTACACCTTGAAAAACATATCGGGGTATCTTCCACACAGTAAGTCTGTATCGTTTCCTGATTAATAGAGGGAGTTTTACAGGAGGCAGCCTTTTGTGCGTGACCACCTCTGTTCTGTGCGGAATTTGGATGAAGCTGATTCTGTCTCTTTGAAACAGCTGAGGGGGCTGATGTGTTCCCACTGCTTGAGGAAATATGGTCAGTCTTAGTGCTCTGCACTGAAGAAGTCTTTGAAAAAGTAAAAGATGGCTTCTGAGAAGGAGGAGGAACCTCTGTTGAGTATTTTAAACTATAATCAATAGGCTGATCAACATGATGTTCCTCTTCATTGTACTTTATGCTATAATTAGTTGGTCTGTCTTCCTCTTCGTGTTGTTCCTCCTCAGAATAACGTTCACTATAGTTGGTTGGCTTATCATCATCATAATCATCAACTTGGCACAAGGACTGGTTTACTTTCTGATTCATTCCTACAGTTGAGCCTACTCTGTTCTGATCTGAACCATTGGATCCTCTTGATCTAAAGGAAGAAACACACTCTTGCTGTCCAAAAGGTGACTGATATTTCATGTGTTTATCATCTCCACTTTCACTGTACACAGGGTAGGTTGCATTTTGGCTCCTTGACTGCCTTTGTTCATTTTGTTTCATTTCATCATCTACTATATGCTTAGGCCTTGCCCATCGCTCATTCTGAGAGGGGCTTTGCCTTCCAGAATTTAACTGTTCATCTGAGTATTTAAGACTATAATTAATAGGAGTGTCTAGCTCTCCGTCATTGTCATCCATATGATTTGCACTGTGAATCTTATGCGCCAAGTCAGCTGGATATTGACCATAACTACAAAACTTACTTTCATCATCTTCGGAGTAAGATTCAATGGAAGGTTTCATTTGGCCTCTTTTACCATAGCCATCGCTGCTGCTGACGCTATTTAAACTATCATTTGAAGCTCTCTTGTATTCCATTTTTGTGTAAGGCACAGGACATGTCCTGTTTGAACTCTCAGATTTAGGAAAGTACGTATTTGAGTGAGTATGGGCACTGGCTGATCTCCTAGGGGCGTTTCTGTCCTCTGTCAAACAGTGCATTTCAGAAGTGGAACCAGAACTTCTTTCTTCTTGTGGAATGTGCATGCTTGTTACTTCTTCCATAACTTTGGCGATCTGAGCTGCAGCAGTAGAAATCGGCATTCCCATTCTCTTAGAGGAGTTCCCAGTATTCTCTGCAGCTGGATGATAGGTATTTAATCCTGCCGCTCGATCCCTATCAAGACTTCTGTCTTTTTCAGATCGAGAATTTTCTACGTTTCCTCTACTGGAAGAGGAGGAGCCAGGCAATACTGTAGTATTTAAATATGGCGAAAGTACTGTCATATTACCAGCGTTAAAACTCTCTGACCTGCATATACTATCATCATGCCGACTGGAGTCCAAGACGTACTCGCTGTATATATTTTGCTTATGTCTCTGCTTACTACGGTGAGATGCTTTTGGGCTCAAATTATCAATGTTGTCAAAAGTCTCTGATAAATGCTGGGCATCTAATTCTGCTTCCAGTGCCTTTTGTTTTCTGACGTGAAGAGATGGTAAGCTTGATCCTGGAGACATAATGTTGGCATCCTTATATTTTGCTGGCCTGTTTGCCATAAGGTTTCTCAGAGCTGCAGCACTACCCATGGCTATCATTTTGTGTTTTGAGTGAATGAGATTTTTCAGCATGCTGACTGCTCCCATGTCCCACAGCGCCTCCTGATCCTTCGCATTTCGTGCAGAAAGATTCCACAGGGTCCCACATGCATTGCTGACTATTGTCAAACTGTGTGACTTCAAGTGTTGTAACAAGGTTTGTAAGCAGCTGTTCTCTCGCAAGATTTGCCTGGTGTTGAGTAATTGAAAACAAAGTAAGCGGCATTTCAAAAGGCTCAGAGACAAAGCAAAACAAAAACCTATTATGCTAAAGGCAAGTTTTGCCCTTAGAAAGGATAATCATGAATTCTGCAGTGAAAATTTGTCTCTTGTTTCCTCTAGCTTTCATCTGAATGCTAATCAAATCCTATTACAAATATGAATAGTTAGCTTTTAGTACAGTTCACCATTATGTAAGTGAAATACTTGCCTTATCAAGTGCAATAACAATTAACTGTACTTAATTAGTATACTTAATAAATGCATTCATATTAAGACTGAGTCATAGAAATTGTTACTAAATATACATGTAGAACTGCTGAAGATTTTCAGAAAAAGTATACTCACCTATGGTCCTCATTAGTAGCAATTAAGCTAGAAACATTTCTTAATATTCCTCCTCCACTTTCTATGATGGCTAAGGTGTTTGTTTGGCTCCGGTATGTCAGTGTGCCGACTAGAAAGGCAAGAGCACCATCAACAGCACATATATCAGCTTTGTTCTCAGTACAATGTGCTGACAAATTCCATAAGGCACTCAGAACACTTTTTAGGGTGGATTCCTAGGAAAATAACAAAATGGCACAATTAGAGAACTTTTCAACTATGGATCACAAGCTCTCAGAAATACGTAAGTTGTTTCAAGGAGTTATGTGTGTTCCAATTTCTGCTTTCTGGGCTGGTAAACTAGATGCTGATGCAGTGCACACATAAGTGCTTTTGTTCACTTCTCTCCTTCCTTCAGCTATGGATTTGGTATTGCTTGCCCTAAAGTTTTCAGAAACACGTGACACAACACTTGTTAGCTGCCATAATGGTAAAAACGGCTTGAAGACTAACTGGCAAGGGAATCTCGGATGGAACATAATCGTGTCTGGATAGCAAAAATTATCTCTGGAAAATTACAGACGTGGTAGTTATCTATTCATTAACTCAGAAGACGTTTTATTAAACTGCAGAATTGTAAAAAAGGCTATTGCAAGAGCACAGCTCATGGTACCGAAGAGCAAAAGCTGTCAACCCTCATAAATAAAATTACAGAAATACTAGTAGTTTCGAGATGTCATTGCTACATTGTGGTCTGCTGCCATGTTAACTCCAAAGCAACTCTCTTCTTCAAAGCAAGTTACCTAAACCACCCCAAATATCAAGCAACTGCTTTTACCAAAATGACAACAATATTTATGTTTTGTGTAAACTAAATGCAATCTCTAAAATTTATCTCAGTCATTTATACAGGATACCTTCTTAACTTCTAAAGCACATTCCATCAATGCTTTCACACTTCCAACTTCTCTTAAAGTCTTTTTACTGTTTACATCCGCTCGCCAGGACAAGTTCCTCAACACACTTGCAATGACCTGCAAAATATGAAAGAAAAATAATGTACCTCAATATAGCTACTTCTTTAGCACATTATCAGACTTTCCTCCTGGATGTCTGGAATGCTATAGATTAATTAACAGTGGTCATATTCAGCTACTGAACTAGCCCTTGGCTAAAATCTGCTTTTTGTTGTGTTGCCTGCTGGACTGTTCTAACATTTCAGTGTGAACTTTGATCAAATGTACTGGCTTTTGTGTGCAGGTACCTTGAAGATTTGAAATCACCGGTTGAAAAATTGGTCCAAAACCTCAGATTTGTGCTCTATTCTGATATCTGCACTAGACTTACATAATCTCATATTTACATCATCTTTTTCTCAGTGTTTCTGCTTGCAAAATAGAAAAATAACACTCGCCTGTCTCTCAGATGGTATGATTACTTTGATTAATGTTTACAGAGCTCCTTGAAGTCTTCTAAAAATGAAGTCTTCTAAAAATGAAGTCTTCTAAAAATACACTATGTCTTTTACAATCAGAATAGTTATCTATAGAAGATGAGTAACCATTTGGCCTACTCCCTTGTCCTTGACAGCAGCTAGACTGAGACAGACCATCACTACAGTGGATAGTCATTACATGTTAAATTCCACCCATTTACAGGCCTCAGTAAGCATGTATATCCCTCCTGAAATATAACTGATAGAAAACATTTACCTGTGGATGTTCTCATTGTCACAGAAGTGCATAAGCTTGTCAGGTTATATGATGAACGCTCTTCTGCTCACACCCATAAGGGAGCACAGGGAGGCAGTGGCAGACAGAAGAGCCCAGTAATACCCTGCCCTGGCTCCTGCCAGGCCCACCACAGAGGCTACCAACCCATCTCAACGTGCCCAGAGGAGCACAGGGGCTCAAAGTCAGGCGGCAACCCAAACTAAGTGCTCAGAAGAGGGAGCGCTCTGTCCAGGCTCTTTCCAGGGCTCTGCCAGGAGACCCACAGTCCCATGGCTCAGGCGTGACACCCATTCAGGGAAGTCAGTGGGAGCAGCTCTCTGCACCTTTTGGACTGAGGCATGTCAGTCCAGAAGTCCTGGCCCAGGGATGTGGGATGCTTTATGGGATCCAGGGGAAGGGCGTTTCAAGACTGCAGAAGACTTATTATGGGATGGCAGGACCCAAAGGTTCCAAGGGCAAGAAAAAAGGATGATCTAGATGACTCAGTGAGGTACAAGCATGGGAAAACACAGGGATAAGGGGACACAAAGGCACAGTTGCATCTAAACGGTCAGCTGGCTGACACGCTTGTCTGGCCATGCCCCTTGCCTGATGAACCCAGTCTGTCCCATATTCCTACTAAAACCCATTTCTAACTTTTCCCAAGTGAGGGACTTCCTGCTCTGTGTGTGTGCACATGTATGGGGGTCTACATGCCAGTGGCTGGAGACACATCATGAGTCAGAGGACCCATGTGTCAGTGACTTCCTTTTCAAGAATATTAAATATACCTAATATCTGGCCTAATACCAAATCAGAGAGTTTACCCATTAACCTCTACTGTAATTCCATTTTCTCAATTGTAATTAGCTAGTGTTTCCTCTAGAGGAGAAAAGTTTTTGTGAACAGTGTTTTAAGACTTACAGTCGATTTTACTTGAAACTGTTCTTTTATCTGATGATTCACTCAAACTGGAAGAAAAACAGCGTCTTCCATTCCAGAAGCTATTCCAGTTTGTTTACAGTATATATTCATTAAAATGGATTCTAATTTAATATTCAGTAATTTTAAACAAGTTGGATACCAATGAAGAACAGTTCTGTACATTCGACTCTCAGGACCACCCCACGCACTTCCTAAAGACTTTACTTTCAAGCTGTTTTCTTTACACAGCAGGAGCCACTGGAACACACACTCAGGTGTCACACCAAACACTTTGCTCATACTTAGAAAGCTTCTTTGGGAAGTGCTGGTGTCAAGAGTAGTTATGTATGACTTGTCAAGACAAATGCAGGTTCTCTTGAAATACAGCCTCTTCTACTATTATTCCCCTCTTATTTACTTACTGCAACTGTAGGAGGAAGCACAACACTGTGTTATCCATCCAGGTAATCCCAGTCCATTAGCATCATTCACCAGTAAACTAAACTAAGAAAATCCAAGGTGGCTCTTAAAACCAGACTTTAAACTGGTGGATCTTTAAAACTGGACTTCCACTAACAGCTCAAGGTCATAAAAATGAGGGGTTTAGCCCATGTGCTATATGTGCTTTGTAAAAAACAGAATATGACTCACAGTTAAGCATTTTTACAAGAAGAAAGTTGTACTTCATAATTTGTGGAACGAGTACAGGTACAAGCTTTTCATCAAAGTTAAGGCAGACAAGACAATGTAAGAACAAGTACAAAAAAAATTTCAGCTGAGATGAATGAAGCATATTTCAAAGAAAGAGACTAATTAAAAAAAGAGAAGAAAAGCTATGCACAGCATGCTAGAAACTGCACTAAGATGATACAATTCTAGTATAAAAATAACTGGTTGTGAGGCCAAATGAGTAGAATGAAGATAAATATTAGGAAAGGAGAGCAGAAATATAACATTTTAATACAATGCACTGAAATTCATGGGATGCAAAATGATGGAAATGTCCAAGCTAAAGAAATATTTCATCTCAGAAGGACGTTACCTGCTGTAAGTCTTCACTTTCAGATTTCAGTTGGGCTACAAGAGCTCTCATGCAGCCCTTCATAGAACATAATGTAGCCTGTTGGGAATCAGAAGAAAAAAAATGTGAGTAGTATTAAATGATAGGTTAGGTGGCTTGCTTCTGCACAGCGTTTTGATACTTTTAAGCTAATCACATCTGAAGTTCAATAAAAGCTTCATAAAATATGTTGCCAACAATAAGTACTACAGCTACTAAAAAGTTAAGTGTGACTACCAGTTTCTATTATGGACAATACATAAGAGCTAAAATCGTGCTATTTTTTTTATTTTTTACAACAGATCTAGAACTTGATCTGGAACTTTACTATTTTAGAACCCTTCTTTAGTACGGGCCGGACAAAAATCACCCATGAACTGGCAATGTGTTGTTGCCCACTGTCTACTGAGTCTCACAATCATATTATTTTCTTCCAAATAAACATAGAATGAAAAATAATATTTTAAATCGACACAAATATAACAACGTTTCTGACATTAGAAGAACAACTTTTCAAGAATACAATAGCAATTGAAAAACTGTAAGAAAAAACTGTTGGAAATTGTGATCAAGCACAATTAAAAATTATTCAAGAACAAAGTATGTGTTAGAACTGTACTACTTTTCAGCTGGACAGCATGTATATTTACATCTGAGTAGCTTATGCTATAAACCCAGTAACCGCAGCCCTGCAGTGGTTATCGACTGGATGATGTAAAGAGCCAATATTTTGTGAACAAATGATTTGCACAAAGGATTTATGCTTTACTCTTGTCTAAAACTTGGAACAAAAAGTGAGTTATATGAAGCTTGTTATTTCCATTCACTCCTGAAATATCTTCCTCCAGAGTAGAAAGACAAAAGTCTTCTCAGTATGAAGCTCTTTTAAGATCCATAGCTTGGTAAACTCTGGGGCAAAAAATTATTGAAACTTTCTATCTTTTGAAAGCAAGGTCCTTGTCAGAAATTAGGGAATCTATTTTCTCTTACAGTAATTTGAAGAAGTGCCCATTGTGAGCCAGATGCGCTCCAAATACTTAAAAGCAAACTCCAGTCTGAAGAGGTTTGCAAAATTTCAGACAGTAATACTATTGTTAAATACTGACAACTTTATGAAATGTGACTCAATCAGCATAAATTTTAGTTCAACATCCTCAGAAAAGTCAGTAACCATAATCATTAGCCCATAAGCATTATGTGCTATACTAATCTAATGCTCATAAAAAAATGAAGCCAGTAGATAAAATCCTTACTTTCAGTGACAGATTAAAAGGGATTTAATTTAGTATGAGAGTTGACATTATACTTGCATGATACAACATTCAGTTTGTGGCGCGCTCGGTCAGGAACAGGATGGAATGGCAGAGATATTCTGAACTTCTGTCTTAAGCTCAACTCAACACCCTACCATGGAGGTTTTTATCACCTGCCTCGAGAACTACAATTCCTACAAACTGAAATTACTGTAGGTTTGAAATTCTACTCTTACCTTGTTTGCCACATCTCCAAAAGTCAAGTTTGTCAGAGCCATTCCAGCATACCTCCGTAAGGTAACACTATAGTGATCATTTGTAAGCCCATACATTTCACAATCCACTTGCAACAGTTCAGCAATGGCCTGCAAACCGCCTTTAAAAACAAACAAACAAAAAGAAACAAATCATACCTGTACTCTAGTATCACGAGATACTATATATCATTTATATATATCATTTATATATCATTTATATATACGGAACAAATCTCAAACATCTGAAAACCAGAAGGCTCCGAGAGGTAAATAAATTACTGACTCTGGATTTTGAATACTGTGCGTAGTGGCAGCTGAAAGGTATGATAGCATGACATCGAGATTTCAGGGGAAAACAGGAACACGAGGAATTATGAGGAAGTAAGAAGCACACTCATCTTTTAATTCCACCCAGCCAAAATTATGTTTGACTGCTGAAATCGCACCAGTTACATAAAAGGCTATTTAGTAAATCTGAAACTTAATGAATTTAATTATTATCACTGAATGTTATTTTCTGAGAAAAATACATAGAATATTTTCACTGATAATGAAAAGTGGCAAATTAAGGAAAACCGCACGCACAGAATTTACTGAGAATGGACTAAAAAGTTCAGGCTGTTAAACAGGAACCAACTCATGACAAAAAAAAACAAAAACAAACCCAACAAAAACCTCCCACTATGGAAAGTAGTCTGCATTGTAAGTCTAATATTTCTAAAATTGCAAGTATCTCCATAATAATACACTTTTCCAAAATTCGCAACTCATGCCAGAAAAAAAGACTAACTGACATGATTTATCCACTGGGAAATGGTCTGGTTAATTTAAACTGTATTCACCTCTTAGAGAGCAACAACTGACACAAAATGAACTGATGATCTGTTTAAACCAGCAGTAAAAAAAGCCACATATGCAGTGAGGTACAGAAGGACTGTCAGTGTTTCCAGCAAGCTTCTCAAAAGAAGTCAGAGAAATACATTTGGTCTTACCAAGCTCATTCATTGCATGCCTGTGTTCTTCATCAAATGAAAGTTTCATCAAAACACACACTGCAGGACAGATTTGATGATCCACTGGAGCAGGCACTAATCCAGAAATAGGTAACAATTAGTATTTCCTAGGTGATTTTGTCTAGATCACAAGCTTCCCAGAGCGAATCTAGTCTTAAAATAAATCAACTGTAGTTTTCTTCAGTGTTTGTATCTTCCCAGTAATCCATGAACAGACAGATTAGTTAACAAATATTACTAACAAATGTGTGTACTAGAAATATATTTCATGCTGAAAAAGAAATCAGGGAGAATCTTAAATGTATGTATTAAGTAAGAAATATGACTCCCACTACAAAAAAATTATCTTACTACTTTTAAAAATTAATAATCTTAGTCAAACAAATCAATAAGGTTAAATATTCTGGTGACATTAAATAGTACCCCACCTAACGTGAAGATGTTTCTTTGGTTGTTGTGTTTTTATCAATGGTTAATTAAACCTTTTGTTTCATAACCAAGAAGTTTTTAAGTTCATAATTGCGTGAGCTAGACTCTGGCTAACGCACAAATGGTATTGCTACACCTTGCTCAGAGTCCCACTCCTGCTAAATGGCTCTTGTGGTAAACTCCAACAGTCATGACGCAGTCCACTGACTTCAGTAGTGCTTCTGTCACAGACACCTACAGACTGTATTTACAAAACACCCTCAATTCAGAAAAGCAGCTAAGCAATCCAGAAGGTTAAATCTTTTTTCTACCTGTTTCCTATCCTATTCACTTACGTTGGTACTAAAACACAAGAGAAGTGAAAGTATTTCTTACATACTTTATAAGTAACAGTTCATATTATATTGAATAGGTTGAGATTATTTAATTTGTTCTCTCTGTCCCCCTCCTAAACAAAACGTGCTAGCTCCTAAATACATGTGCATGAAAAGTTATTTGTGATTATTTATTTAGATATAATTCATTATCCATTAAAATGTAAAATAGAATGAGCAGACATTCAGTATTAATTTACAGATTATAAATATAAACCGCTAGAATTATTATCTGGCCAACACACCAAGGCCTACGTTTAAAGAACAAATTTATGAATCAGGTATCCTATCTGTAACAGATATTATTTCCTAGCACCACCTCAACTTAAAAAAAAAAACAAACCACACCCCCCCCCCTCACCCATATAAGAAAACTCACATACATTTTTACATGGCTTGCCAAACCTACTTGGGTTTTTGTCTTGGTCCATGCCTTGTTCATGTGCTTCCTGCCATTCCCAACATGTTTCACAGTAAGCACGGATCTGCTCCAAAAGATGGAGCACGCGGATTTCCCGTCTGCCTCGCTTATCATCAGGCTGGGAGTGAATGATGTTATGCAGTGCTGCGCTGGCTCTGGCACGGGCCTCTTTACTACCACGAGAGTTTCCTAATAAGACAGAGTCTTTATCGTTGCCATGTAAAAGCTGGATGAGGAGAGGAAGGCATCCAGACTGGCGCATGGCTATGCAGCTGTCTTGAGAGCTAGACATTGCTAGCAATGTTCTTGACATGTCATCTTTATCATGAGTACCAAGCATTGATAATAATGAATACACCATTTCCACCTGCAGGTCAAATGATTTTAAAAATAAAGTTACACTTAAAAAATACACATTAAATTAAAATGAAATTTGAATAGTAGACACGAGCAAAAAGTCTTATTTGATGGTACAAAAAATCGTGCTATTTAGAAATAATTAAGTACTGTTACTACTTCAGCATTCATAACCTTATTAAGTTTCACTCAGTGATTAAATGGCCAGAAATGGGTGGTAGCTATATGTAACTATCTACAAGATCAACGGCAAAGACTTCTAAATTTCCCTTGTACAAAAAGATTAAATAAACATACTAATGAAAGCGTTTGAGAAATCTAAAAGATATTTGAAATTAGTTCTCTCTTTAAAAAAATATGCTCTGTATGAATCATGTAAAAATTCTCTTAAGTGAAAAACTATTTGTTACATGGCATTAAATACAATATTCTAGACAAAGGATAAGAACAATTACATGAATTCTTAATTTACATTGTGCTAAAAAAATCTTGCATCCATATATTTTAGTTTTCCTTTAAAACTATTTCAAATTAACGAATCATTTTTTGTTATGACGACTGACTTGCATAAGGACCAGATTATTTACAGCAGATGCAAAACCGATTAACCCTTTTTCAAGTTTACAGGGATAAAAATCAGTAAAGCAAACAAATGCTCATTTAACATATATATAAAATACTGAGCATTTGCCAAGTTAAAATCAAGCCATGAAAACCCAGCATTACACATTTAAATTGGAGTAAATGTCTCGCAAAAAAATAGCAATTTTTGAGGGATTCCCTTGACTGTCGTGTAATACAGTGGTCAATGCACTATTTGCTTTGTCTTTCCCATTGTTTTCTTCAATAATAGCTTTAGATCAAGAAATGTATTTGGTTCTTTTAGTGAACTTTTAGTAGAAAAACAGGATGTAGAGGATGATTTTAGATACTATCTAGAAACTCCAAACTCCTAAAGCCAAGATAAACAGGAACACTGACAATTAAAGCACAACATAAAGAAACTATCAAAGCGAATTGTAAAGTAGCAGCGTGTGTGTTTCTTTAGAACATACCCTTTAAAGAAGACAGAATTTGGACTGTTAGACAAGATTTTCTACTAATAATTAGATATTTGCACTGGTTACCAGACCAATGAATGATTTTATTTGGTTTCTTCAGAAACAATTCTAATGTGTCTGAAGACAAGTACAAATACCGAGCTATAAAAACATGGATAGCAGTGGGCAGACTAAACAGCAAGTCTGTTAACATGTACTCCTCTAAATACTACAGGACTGCTGAAGCAATAGAAATCTTAGAATCTGTGAAACTGTATGATCACATGCAAAATACACTGAAATAGTCTTGAAGGCAATTTTATGATGGCCTAGCATCCCGGTTTGGAGATCCTGTCTTCTTGGTCTGAGAAAAATCAAATACAGTATTAAAACAAACCACTTGGATTCTCAAAGGAGAGTGAGTTTCATCTGCTTTACGCGTGCCTCTTGACAGATATTTTAAACGGCAGCTTTAATGCAGTGTTATCTAGATTTGGGAGGTAAAAGTTTTTGTCAGAGAATAAAGCTGAAGAGGTCACCAAAATCTGGCCTCCGGTTGTGGCAAACACAGTACCAGAAAAATTAAAAAAATATTTGCCTGTCTGTCTCTGCGTACACCCACTACCCACAGACCCATCTCCTTCTGCATCTGTAAATACATTCCTCTACTTAGAATCTCTACTACTTTCCCATCTTCTCATGCATTACTGTTAAGCTTTTACTATCCCCACAGCACACAACCTATTTATTTGCCTGTATCCTTCCCCACTCAGTCCCTTTCCCTGCCTTCGAGCTCCTTCCCGTCTTTTGGGAATTCTACAATTTGCAACGAAAACTCGCAGACAGACAGACTAGCTGATGTCACCCCATTTGGTACATACATACAGTGCAGCATTGAAATTACAACATTTTAAGACCCCAAGTAATTAATACTATGTCAAGCTAACAGGCCCTGCTTCCCAGAAGACTGCACTCCGCACAACACCAGTAGTATCTATTATACTGCTGCTGATTCCAGAGGCAGCATAAAATCCAATGGGTCATTAACTCAATTTTGTTACAGATTTGCCCTTTTTTTCCCCTCTCTCTTCATGCTGCACATTTAATTTGAGCACAGTCTTTCATGACTAGATATGTATCACTGTCAAGGGCTTATATAATTTTTCCCCCCTTTCCCCCCTCACCCCCCCATTTAATTTCTTAGCGATTGCATCTGTTTTGTGGATTTGGACTCTAGAAAAAGAACTGCTTTTAAAAGGGTTAGTTTCCATCATGGATGAACATCACAAGCTTTTTAGATATTCTAGTAATTTCTAACAATCATTTTTTCCTTACTGTAACAACTCTTAACTGATCATCAACAAGTAAAAAAAAAATAAAAGGATTTCTGTGCATGTATTTCAAAAGTTGAAAAAAATATTCTAAAATTTTAACTCCATAAAGTTACTATGTGTGGATAGATTGTTCAGCTAATATTAGTACTATTGGCAGAAACAACGAAGTTATTGTATTAGTAAAAATGTAGCATTAGCGACCTGTGGTTTGTAATCTTCGGTTACCTTGGTACCCAGATGACTTGTCAGTCTGCGAGGAACAGAATAGTTATTACTAGAGTTCATAACACTGGCTGTCTCATGGTCCATTCGAGCAGCAGAGCCCTAAAAATTTAAACAACAATTCAGTACCAAGAAAAATATCTGAGTGAAAAAAAAAACAACTATTGCCTAATTCAGTTTCAGCACAGGATCATGAAATCATGTTGATAGTAATAAACCGCCAACTTACTTTTGTTAAGTTAGGTCCTCTCTGCCCTGACACAACTTAGAGATCGCTGTTGAACTGCGCTTTATTAACCCCTTTTCCTGAAATTAAGTCTCAACAGAGCTGTATTTTCAATGGAATTGTAATTACTATTTTCACCAAGAAGGAGTGGACTTTGCAATAAACCGAATTACAATTTTTACAGAGAGAAAAAAACAGCCTCAGCTTTTATGTCAGATTATGTAGTGCATAGGAGTAAGTCTGTATTTCTTCAGAACACAACCAGATATGCAAGAACTGACAAGTAAAAAGAGATTCATCTGGACAAGGAGTAACCCTAGTTGAATTTCTCCGTATCAAAAGCAAATGGATGAATAATTTCATTTTTAATGAAAAACTACAAAATAATGCTGACACTATTTGCTGTAATGTTCCTCAAAACTACTGTAAATACCATGCTCCTACCTGTAGTAGCAACACCCAATTATTAACATCTTTGTCCTCCTGTAATCTATTTTCCTTTTTTACCATCTTTTTTCCATTCATTCTCTCTGCTTTTTTCCCCCCCCTTTGTTATTGCTTACTTTCCTCTTCTCTGCTTCCTGTCTGTGAAGTTTCCCTTACTATGTCTCTCCCTTCCTGTTCTCTCTGGGACACTGAAAAATACATTTGAAGAGTGAACAATTTTAGTAGCAGAACACTGTTTTACTGAGGTAGTCACCAGGCTTTTGTTGATCCTCTACAAAAGCTAAAATCTGTTCATGAAATTTTTAGCTTGAAAATGTTGATTTGCAAATTAAGCTATCTGAATCAATGGTTATATTTTTTTTTCTATAAAAATACATAACACACTGAAGAAAATTGTATGAAACACACTTTGAAATAATTTCTATGTTTTTTCTTGATGCACCATAAAGAAAGAATATTCCTCTCTGATCATCTGCTGTTCATATAGTTCAACATGTTAAATTTGAAGTTGAAAGTGACTATTAGTAAAAGGTAGGAATTACTTCAGGTAGTGTTTGTCTAGACAGAAGAAAATTCTTGTTATACTGGAATATTTAAGCACACATTATTATATTCATTTCACTCTCCCATTTGAATCCCAGCACATTTCATGCATGTTCCAGAATAAGCATTATGCTAAAAGAATATAAATTAAATTCACACAATTTATTCTAATATATATTTCCTCTCTCTATATAGACACACACACATATTTATTTTCTTGGTTGAGTATAGGAAAAATTAAAAATCTTAAAGCTTAGAATGAAAATTACATTGGATTTTCTCAATTATTCATTTAAATAATCTGCAGTGCTAAGAATACGGAAATGAATTCCCAGATTTTTACACTGAGGAATCCCTTCATATCATCTTGACCTCTAAGCACATTTAGAGGATTAGAGGTTCAATGTAATGCACATGCTGGAATTCTCCATTATGAAGTTCAGCATGATAGTTTTATCCAAGAACGTAAAAAAGACATAAGTTCGGAGCATTATCTATTAAAATTCACCATGGTGTAGACAACAATAGCATAATTCTCCTAGTGTTTCCTCAAAACTGTATCAACTTTGATTCAGCTAACTGTTTCCTTCGGAGCCATCACGTGGCCTTGCTACTACGAGGATGCCAGGATGCCCAAATGAAGTGTAACCACGCTTCTTACTGGCTCCTAAAGACTGATGTGAACGAACTAGTGTAAGGTGTGTAGCCATTCATCTCAGAAAATGGGATATGACAAGATGTTACGTGCACCCTTCTTGCGTAGAACCTTCTCTTTCAAAATCTTCCATCTGCCTACTTCATCTTGTTTTCTCCTTTCATACTTTATTCTTTCACTCATTGTTTTACTATGCTTACTATTTACTCTGTCAATCAGGTAATTTTCTCTATTTTGTGGCACATTTTCTTAACAAGATAGACAATCTGATTGAATAACTTTAGAAAACATGCAAAAGAAAGTTATGAAAAAAATTTCACTTCAGCAGCAGGATAGTAAATGTAATGGAAAAGAGAAGACAGCTGAAAGACGATGCAGAAAAGGACATAACTAAATCCTGGAAAACCCTGGTTCAATTGGCGGTGTTTCAATTAACGTTGACTATATGACTACAAAACCAATTAGAACCAAATGATTTAGTTAAAACTTTTTTTTTGCACTCAATGCTCAAAGTATATTGAGCTGGTTTATCAGAAATAAGTGTTATGTCCAATCCATTAAATCTGCTCTGTCTGAACTTGCACTGAAAGTAAATAATCCCCAGATGTCTCAACACAGACTCAGTGCCCTGGATCTATCCACCTCCAGGAAGAAGGAATATGCGTGTTTTATACATTTTTATGAGGCAAAGTTCAAAATTACACAAATCCTCAATGTAAGACCTCAAATGAAATATGAACGAATCTCTCACTTATGCAAGTCTGCCAAAACACGACAATCCCTTCTTCCTTCTTTCTCTGTAAAATATCTGTTGTCCAGAATAACTCCTGATTCATACACTGAAGATGGATGATACTGCCACAATGCATCAATTATTTAAATACAGTATGCTTTCAGCCCTAAAGCAGCAAGGATCTATTTTCTTCCCAAACAATAAAGCTGTCATAAGAATTAGAGTCAGAGCCTCAAGCTATTGCTCAGATACGGTTGATAGAACTTAATTCCAAATGGTGATCGAACATATTTCAAAAGCAAAATTATAGGCTGTGCTTAATGTTTAATCAAGTGAAATATTCTAGCCAAACCACATTTCTTTCTGATAAATCTTCTCGTACAAGACACTTTCAGAAGGATTTAAATAATTCTACTTCCTTGGAGTAGAGAAAAAACTATTAAATTTGTAGTGTGAAATTTTAAGAATGCAAATTACTAGTGGGAATGTCTCAGCTACAGTTGGAAATCATGAAGGGAATGATCATTAGCATATGGTAAATAAATCAAAGTATTTTTAGCCAAACAGAAAAGTCATAAATTTTGACAAATATTTGTTTTAAAAGAATTTAATGTATCCCTCAAAATAGTCCACTAATGTATTTCACTAATAAAAGGAACAGCAATGAAAGATTATTTAGAACCATTTAAATAACCCTTCAGCCTGCTTCCAGGAGATTACCTCATTGAAACTACTGTTTCAAAGCTTTATCTAAACCAGTCTTAAATAAACATTAATGATAAACCTGCCATTTGGTTCTCCTCTTTTTAAAAATCACTCATATTTCAGTGATAATTTCAAAAGTGAAAATTTGAACAATTTCCCATAATTAAATCATACATCTAATATTACAGTTCACCTACAATAAAACACATTTCTTGTAGTCGTTCTTGTTATCTTCTTCATAGTATTAGGCTCATTAATCATTTAAACAAAAGAAAAACGTTCCCTGCATTATTGAATATTTATCTTATTAAAACATTGCCTCCCAGTAAATACAGGAAATTTCTCACGTATACTTGGAAAGAAGAAAAACATATGTATTTATAAAACGAGCAAGCATACAAACAACATAAGGTATATACCAACATATAAGCACCGTACATGTCAAGTACTTAATGAGACCATCGACAAACAAAACAGTCATTTACCTGACCAGTACTGCTAGTTGCCATGCTGATTTCTGCTGCTCCTTGACCTTCGTTCTGCCTCTCTGTATCATGGGAAGCTGCATCATGCTTGCTTTGAGGTGATCTCTGTTAATATAAGAGTTTATGAAATTACATACAGAAATGAAGTACACTTTACCATTCAAAGCTCTCTAGACTGTGAAGGCATCAATGCTGCGTCCTCACAAAGCCATCGAACGGTACTTTGTATTTCATAACCCTTAGCCTCAATAATTAAGGGCTGAGGCTGAGCGCATTCGAGAAACTGCAAGATCAAAGTGAAGCATGTCCTCTGAGGATTATAGCCCTGCAAGACAAAGGATTTGCTGTGAGACACAGAAACACCATTTTCCACCAGCTGTGCTCACATCGCTATCAGAAATGTAACAGAATTGGAGCAAACAACTGTCTCCTCTGCACTGTCACGTGATCCGTGCATTTACTGGAGACTACAGCTAGCTTCAATTAAGCTTCACATTCAAAGACGAGTAATTTCTGCGTGAACACAAGGATATCTGTACTGTAAGAATCCTCTTAAATTTTAAGGACAAGCACTGCAGGAATAACCACTCTGATGCAAATAAAATTTATATAGCCTGAGACTGATCCACCTAATCACATCTTATCAAAATAAATTCAACTGATCCGGCAAGCTCGTACAGACATGTTTCAGTTCCTCCAGGAGACCCCATTTTTTATAGAATTATGTGAAAACTAAACTGGTGTCCCTGTCACTGACAGGAATCATGAGGTCAACACAAAGATCAGGTCTTTAAATGCAGTTTCTTAATACAGCAAATAGAATAACTGAGTACTTATGAAGTCTGTGAAGTATCCAACATTACCTACTAATGTGTTTAAAATGTTTCAGATTTTCAGGAAGATGTAAATAATCCTGTCCTTGGAAGTGTCTTGAAGTCTGGAGTTGAAAACGTTATCACCTCACTGCCAAAGCACGATCCTTCTCATACTATTAGTTTTGATACCAAATCTCATTTTTCAGACTCAGAGGCTACTACCTTAACAGACAACACTCTTGTATCCTTCTCAATTAATTTAATGACACTTGGTATATTATATTATATTCCATTTCTACGATGCTCTCTGTTCTTGAGCAGGACAGGTTATGATAGCAGAGTCTGCCTCATCTTGCTTTGTGGAAATTTCTTTTTTAACAGAAACATACTCCTCTTCAATGTACAGACACTAAAAATTCTTTAGTTACCTGTAGATCAAACTCAGAGAGTATCGCTGGCATACTAACTCTATTTTGTTCACATAAAGACATTTGAGTTTCAAACCCAGAAGATATTTAACATTAAAGAGAATTTCAGAAAACAGTAACTAACTAAATACCTGCAAAGTGATAATTTATGGATAAACTTAAAAAATGAAATCCATACAGTTTGACTACAGGAATACGGTATGTTAAAGAACACAGTAGCATTAGGAAAAGTAGTAACATGAGAAAATTGAAAACAATGATGGGTAACAATTTTCTTAACATTATATGTTCAGTTTTGAAAAGTGAGTAACTCACAAAGCTAAACACAAAATATCTTAGGAGACACAGCGTTACTATTCTTTTAAATCTGATCTGTAATTTTAAAAGTCACCATCTCTGTCATTGTGTATGAAATGACATGGTTATTGATGCTTGTAGAACAACTAAAGAAATTTTGGTTCCTAACACAAGAGTGGGACCCAGTCAAATCAGGCCTTGCTAAAACGTGCTGAATACAGAATAAGGTACTATACGCCGAATCCCCGTCTCACAGTACTTTCCATCTTGAACAGTGTGTTAGGATGAGTTTGACGGAACCTAGATCTAAGCCTACAGTACAAGTTAGGACAGAATTTTCCAGTCATTACGTGACACTAATTTTCAATCTCACGCATACCTGGAGGCGAAAAGCTGAACTGTTCATTAGCAGGGCTCTGACCCACCGGGTCACCTGAGGAGGAATAGCGCTACTCTTCCAAGAACACTCCTGGGTTTGGGGCAATTTTTGGGGAGTGGTGACAATAGTGTACCTGTTAAATAGTTTTGATGCATCTAGAGCACAAACACAAAGATATTTTCTTCTCTGACAAGAGGATTTTCTGCTCTCCTCAGCACGCTCTGTCCTTCTCCTCCCATTCACATCCATTTTGTTTGCTAGGTGTCCTCCCATTCCCCTCAAGTGCTCTCAAAAATACGCAATTACAGAAAGTAGTCAATGTAACACCTAAATTAACTTAAAATTGTAAGGTAATTTTTAACAGTTAGTAGCAGGGCTTATCTAACTTTAAATGCAGTATGCACTCACAACATGCACACACATTACTGTTACATGAGTCATCGGCTGCCTTGAACGTCAAATCTGCAAGTTCACAGCAAAGTTTTTACCACTTCAACTATTAAAAAGTTATTTGAAGTGAGAAGCTGTTCTCTTCATGCAGATTGGCCCAAAGGAGTTAACAATAACACAGGCAGCAGATAGCAGGTATTTACTGAAAACTGATTCTTTATATAAGTAGATATTTACTATAGCTGTATTAATATACAATATAAACACAAACGTATTTATTATAAAAATATAAAATAAGATGTATACACACATATAGAGGATTAAAATATATTTTTGTATAGATATAGCATTGCTGTAAATAACTTAATATTCATCTGACAGACTGTGGATGAGCGTAAATAAACACAGTATAACCACTTCAGTATAACACTGAAGGTAGGACCTGTGGATGAAAATACATAAACTACCAACTACATCAGCAAAGAACCAGAGCACGTAACTAGCAGAAGACTATACCCTCTACACGTGGTACAGCAGCTAGAGAATGGCACACAGGTCCCCTAAGTTAAACAGCACCACCTATTTTGGTGCTGTTTTTTGTAGAAGTGTAAGTTAGGTTTACAGCCCCCTGCCATTTCTGAATTCTACAAAAAATTAACTACAAAAGTCACTTTAATGGAGCGTGCTTGTTTGCTCTTGCAGCAAAGTGGTGCAAGACTGTATGTGTTTATTACAGGAAGATAAGAGTCACTCCCTCCATCTTGTCTGCCACTATTTTCTAAGTGCTTCTGAAGTCAACAGTAACTATCGGTTGTCAATTATTCATTTTCCTGTACTTACTAGTAGAAAAAATATAAATCTCTACGTGTATTATGACATTTGCAACCATAGTAGGCCTTGATAATTTTTGCCAAGACAACCAATTACAAATAATTTTACCTAATACTTTGTGAACATGGGTTGCGCCAAAGCAGCTCCTTGTGTATTTACTCGGACGTAAGACTTTTCTATGCATAAACCACTGCTTTTTCCCAATATTCAACTACCCTATCTTCTGTGTATTGAAAACTACAAATACACTATTATTTTCTAGATACCAGAAAACTTTTATTTTGCCATTACTTCATATTAAACACAATAGGCACAGAGGTATAAGTAAGAAGGTAAGACAAAAGCAATGCAACAAACAAAAATAAGAAAATCCTAAGATAAAAACAATTTTGCTGCAGTTAAGTCAAAGAAAAAAAGAAATTCTAGTGAGTCAAATCCTTGAGAAAACTCTTATCTATCACAGTTTAAATAGTTTAAAGCTTGCTAAACATTATCTCTGCACGGAATAAATCCTTTACATTTTGTTTACAGCAGCACTGCCCAATGGAAATACTTCACGTATTTCAAATGACAGATTTATTATGAAAGAAAAGCCTGCATCACTGTAACAAATCAAAATCCCTGTATTAAACACCTGCCTAGAATTTGCTTTTTTCTTTGAAATTTTTCAGACTTGTAGCTGACAGTCAAAAAGTCTCTTTGGAAGAGTTTAAAGAGCACTTCAAACCTTATCACAAAAATCTTGCAACATTTTTAACAGAAGTCTCACAAAATTGGAAGGTACCATCACTTGCAAGTAAATTACTTCAACTTTCTCTTACAGCATTTACAACACTTAGGAATTTGCCAAACCTTAAAAATGTGCTAAAATGTGAACTAAAATTTTCTCTGGTCATTGATATCCAAAAGCTATTTACATGGTGCAGTATTACACTTCATCTTATTCTACAAGATATACTGCACTTGGATTCCACAATGGCTGGCGTCACCACAGGAGCCCACTGTATCAGTAGACAAGCTATGGGATGACAATTATTGTTACTATATCTTCATAAACATAAGAAGCACATTCAATTTGAATATCACTACATCAAGCACAGTATAACGATGTAATAAATGCCTCATGTTTATATTTTTTAGTTATATAAAGTGCAGTTTGACTGCTACTACCTTCCTCCTTGCCACTAGGCAATTTCAGAACTAGATCGAGCTGTTTTCCATAGGAGATGGCCAGCCTTGGGAAATGATTAACACACACTATAAGGTATTAATAAGTGTGTAGTGACTGCCTCATTTACCACCAGCACCCTGGTAACTCTGTCCTAAGACATGTAACTATTCAACTAGCCATCCAGACACTTTACGGATAAGACACATCACAATAGAATCTCAATATATTAGAATTTCCACATATTCGATTCAGCAGCAAATTAATCTGGTGAACGGAAGGAAGAGCTAAGACAAAAAACTTCTTTAATGCTGCACTTGCATCTCAATGCTGTTGGAGTCCTTAAGCTGAAGTCCAAAATACAATTTTTTTATTTTAACAGTGTAAGAGAGAAACACTCTGAGGACAGGATCTGTTTGACTGAACCTGAAGGTGCACAAGTCCATGGGACCTGATGAGATACATCCCTGGGTCCTGAAGGAACTGGCGGCTGAAGTTGCTAGGTCACTAGCCATCATATTTGAGAGGCCCTGGCAGTCTGGTGAGGTTCCTACAGATTGGAAAAGGGCCAACATAACCCCCATCTTTAAAAAAGGGACCAAGGACAACCCGGGAAACTACAGACCAGTTAGCCTTACCTCTGTGCCACATAAAATCATGGAACAGATTCTCCTGTACTAAGGCACATAAAAAATAACGAAGGGGTTGGTGACAGCCAGCATGGCTTCACTAGGGGCAAGTCGTGCCTGACTAATTTAGTGGCCTTCTATGACAAAGCTACAGTGCTGGTTGACGTGGGTAAAGCAACGGATGTCATTTTCCTGGACTTGTGCAAGACGTTTGACGCTGTCCCACATGACATCCTTGTCTCTAAAACGGAGAGACACAGATTTGACAGATGGACCACTCAGTGGATAAAGAACTGGCTGGATGGTCGCACTCAAAGAGTTGCGGTCAATGGTGCGATGTCTGCATGGAGACCAGTGTCAAGCAGTGTTCCTCAGGGGTCTGTTCTGGGTCCAGTGCTGTTCAACATCTTTGTCAGTGACATGGATCATGGCACTGAGTGCACCCTCAGTAAGTTTGCCAATGACACCAAGTTGTGTGGTGCCGTGGACTCACTTGAGGGAAAAGATGCCATCCAGAGGGACCTTGATAGGCTTGAGAAATGGGCCAGTGCTAACTGCTTGAGCTTCAACAAGTCAAAATGCAAGGTCCTTCACCTGAGTTGGGCCAATCCTAGGCACAAATACAAACTGGGCACAGAGTGAGTTGAGAATAGCCCTAAAGAGAAGGATTTGGGGGTGTTTATAGATGACAAGCTCAACATGAGCCGGCAGTGCGCTCATGCGGCCCAGAAGGCCAACCGCATCCTGGGATGTATTAAGAGAAGCATGGTCAGCAGGTCAAGAAAGGTGATTCTCCCCCCTTTACTCTTCTCTTGTGAGACCCCACCTCGAATACTGCGTCCAGTTCTGGTGTCCCCACCGTAAGAGAGACACAGATTTGTTGGAGTGTGTTCAGAGGAGGGCCACAAAGATGATCCAGGGGCTGGAGCACCTCTGCTACGAGGACAGGTTGCGAGAGCTGGGATTGTTCAGCCTTGAAAAGAGAAGACTTCGGGGGCACCTAATAGCTGCCTTCCAATACCTGAAGGGAAGCCACAGGAAGGCTGGGGAGGGACTTTTTACAAGAGTGTCCACTGATAGGACAAGGGGAAACGGGTTTATGTTGAAGGAGAACAGATTTAGATTAGATCTTAGGAAGAAATTCTTCAGTACGAGGGTGGTAAGACTTTGGAATAAATTGCCCTGAGAAGTTGTGGATGCCCCCTCTCTGGAGGTGTTCAAGGCCAGGTTGGACGAAGCCTTGAGTAGCCTGATCTAGTTGAGAGGCGTCCCTTCCCATGACAGGGATGTTGGATTAGATGATCTCTAAGGTCCCTTCCAGCCTATGCCATTCTATGATTCTATGACTAAATGGGGCAAAAGTATCTGTTGAGGGGCTGGCCAACCAGCAGGTGAGCTTTAAGACAGAAACAATGGGGAACAGAGCGATTCCTCAACAACCAAGCAAGGAAGTTGGGTACAGGGCAGGCCAGGCAAGGGCCCTGGCTGATGGGAACACCAGGGCAATCCACAGAATGGAGGTGAAGCAGAATCCCTTTGAGCACTGGCATGTAAGGAAGGGGGTGAGCAGAACAGCCTTGTGGGGAAAGTTCTCAAGCCTGTGCTGGGGAACTGGCGTGTTTGGGTGCCTCTCTGACATGCTGTTATGGTTTGAAGTGGGGGGGGAGGTCCGGGTGGCAGAAGCTGCCCATCACACCGGACTCTCATCCCCCTCGGGGCTTGAGCCAATCGGCGCCTCTGCGAATTGCCCTATTTACGTCGGGACAAAGGAACCGGAAAGGTGTGCCTTGGCCCAGGAGCAAGGAGGAGGGAGGGGGGCACGGCCCCCGCTCCTGGCTGGGCCGGTGGCCCGGGCCGGGCCGGTGCCCACCCCATCGAGGATGGCAGTGGTGGAGGCGCTTGGGGAACTCGGGGAGAGCCTCGCTCCCAGGGCGCCCACCAGGCTGAGTTCACCCAGAAAGGACTGAAATCTAAGAGAAACGGCCACACAGATAAGAGGTCAGTGAAGATGGGATGGAACAACGTGTGCAGTGGTTGAGTCCCCCTTGCAAGCGGCCCCTTGTAACAAGTCCTCGGTGGAGCAAGCAGAGACCCACTCGCAGCCCGTGGAGGACCCACGTCCAGAAGAGACGCCAGAGCCTGAGCATGGTACACATCTAGAGTCCGTGGGATGACCCCCACCGATGGGGAGGTGCTTTGTGAAAGGAGATGCCTGAGCCTGAGACTATTGTGAATCCTGGGCACAGGTCGAGGCACATTTATGCATTTTGCATTTACGCATCTAAGTCTGTACGGAGGCGCATTTAAGGTCGATATGACGACCCATGCCGGAGCGCATTTAAAGTCTGTATGACGACCCACGCCAGAGCGAGTGGCTACAGCTCCTTAAAGGTCCAGGACTGGTAAAGCCCGCACTTGGGGCAAATCCGATGGGGTAAGGATTTGCCCCCCCAGCGGGCAGGATTCACGCTTTCGCCGTGAGTACGGGATCCACTAGATCAAGGGACAATGGTGTAAGGACTCCTTTTCCTTTAAGAGAAGCGGCAGTAACAACTTGGAATGAACTGACCTGCACTCCCCCATTCCCTGCCCCCCTGCACCGCTGGGGGGAGGAGGTAGAGCCGGGAAGAAGAGGCAAAGGGGGGAAGTGGTGTTGTTTTTAAGACCTGGCCTTGTTTTCTTGTTATGCTTTTAAGTAACCGTTTTTGTTTGCTTTTCTCTTTGTAGGTAGCTGTTAATAAATAGTTTTGCTTTACGAAAACAGCCTCTTTTGCCCGGGACCGTGGTTGGTGGGTGCTCCTCTGTTCCTGTCTCAATCCTCAGCTCCTTTATTACATTTTTCTCCTCTCCATTTTACTGGGGTGGGAGAGCTGCGTGGGGTTTAGTTGCCGGATCGGCCTAACCCACGACACATGCCTCTACACTAATCTACACTGCATGAGGAACAAACAGGAGGAGCTGAAGTGTGTGTAGTTATGGGGCTAGGACCTCATTGGGATCATGGAAATGCGGCAGGATAGCTCATATGACTGGAAGGCTGTGATTGTAGAATACAGACATTTTAGAAGGATAGGCTGGGAAAGGAGTAAGGGGAGCTATCCTTTATGCAAGAGAGCAGCTAGAGTGCAAGGAGCTCTGCTTGGGGATGGGTCAGGAGTCAGTCAAGAGCTTATGGGTGAAGATCAGCAGGCAGACCAACATGGGGTGCTGTTGTACTGGACATCTGCTAAATACTTCCTGATCAGGAAAAAGAAACAGATGAGACTGTTTCCAAACAACTGGAGGAAGTCTCATGTTTACAGGCCCTGATCTTCATGGGGAACTTCAACAACCCTGGTATCTGCTGGAGGGGCAATGCAGGATGAAACACTGTAGGAGATTTCTTCAATGCTCTGATGACAACTTCCTGACACAGGTGACTAAAAAGTCAACAAGGAGAGGTACTCTGCTGGACCTGATACTTAAAAAAAAAGAACTAGTCAAGGACGTGAAAGTCAGAAACAGTCTTGGCTGTGGTGACCATGAGATGGTAGGGTTCAGGATTCTACGAGAAGGGAAAAGGGCAAAAAGCAGGACTACAGCCCTGCATTGCAGGAAGGACAGCAGATTTCAATCTCTTCAGATGTCTGCTTGGAAGAATATCATGGGATACAGCCCTGAAGAGAAGAGGGTCCAAGACAGCTGGCTGATACTCAAGGATCACCTCCTCCAAGCTTGAGAAAGGTTGATCCCACTAAGTAGGAAACAAAGCAATGGCAACAGGAGGCTTGTATGTATGAGCAAGAAGTTTCTAACTGAACTTGGACATTAAAAAGAAGAATACAAGAGGCATGAGTGGGGTCAGGCAACCCAGGAGTAAAGAGCTGCTGTCCAGTCATGCAGGGATGTGAGAAGCAACAAGGATGGACTCTGCGAGTACATAAACAGTGAAAGGAAGTCTAGGGAAAATGTGGGCTTTCTGCTGAATGGGGAAGGATACCTGGTGACAAATGACATGGAAAAGGCTAAGTACTCAATGCCTTCTTTCCCTCAGTCTCTACCAGCAAAACCACCCTTCAGGAATTCAGGCCTCTCAGGCCACAAGGAAAGTCTGGAGCAAGGAAGACTTACCCTTGGTGGGGAAGACCAGGTTAGGGAGAGTTTAAACAAACTAGACAAAGTCTTACTAGTCTCACAGGTTGTATCCATGAGTGCTGAGGAAGAGGGATGATGTCATTACGAGGCCACTCTTGACTGGTCATGGCAGCAGGGAGAGGTTCCTTAAGACTGGAGGAAAGCAAATGTCACTCCTATCATCAAGAATAACAAGAAGGAAGATCCAGGGAACTACAGGCTGGTCAGTGTCACCTCAGTCCCTTTCAATTGAAGATGATGGAGGAAATCCTCCTGGAAAGCATTCCAAAACACGTGAAAAACAAGGTGATTGGGAGCAATGTTTTACAAAGCAGAAGTCACGCTTGACCCTTCTACAATAAGATGACTAGCCTGGTGGGTGAGGGAAGAGCAGCTGCTGTTAGTTACATCAACATTAGTAAGCCTTTAGACACGGTCTACCATAACATCATCACAGACCAGCTAGCAATGTATGGGTTAGGTAAGTGGACAGTGATGTGGATTGAAAACTGGCAGAACAGCTGGGCATCAGAGGGTTGTGATCAGTAGCACGAAGTACAGTTGGGGGCCACTAGTGATGTACTCCAGGGGTCAATACTGGGACCAGTACTGTTCAACACCTTCATTAATGATCTGGATTCTGGGACAGTGCACCCTCACCAAGTTGGCGCATGACAGAAAACAGGGAGGAGAAGCTGATACACCAGATGGTTCAGCCACCTTTCAGAGGAATCTTCACAGGCAGGAGAAACAGGCTGACAGGAATCTCAGGCAATCAACAAGGAGAAGTTCCAAGTCCTGTACCTGGGAGGAAACAACCCCAAGCACCAGCACATGCTGAGTGCTGCTCAGCTGGAACACAGCTTTGCAGAAAAGGACCTGGGTGTCCTGGTGGACAAGAAGTTGAACATGAGCCAGCAATGTGCTCTTGTGGCAAAAAGTCCAACAGTATCCTCAGCTGCATTGAGAAGTGTTTTGCCAGCAGGCTGAGAGAGGTGATCCTTCCTCTCTACTCAGGGCTGCTGAGGCTGCAGCTGGAGAACTGTATCTAGTTCTGGTCTCCTCAGCACAAGAAAGATGTGGACTTACCAGAGCAAGTACTGGGCAGGGTCACAAAAGTGCTTAACGGACTGGACCACCTCTCATATGCAGAGAGGCTGAGAGAGCTGGGACTATTCAGCTTGGAGAAGAAAAGGCTCAAGGGGGATCTCAATGTGTGTAAACACCTGGATTGACTAACATGTCAAAAGACCAAACAACTTTAATTACACACACTACTGTCTGCTTCACTTGCAAAACCAGATTTCCCCCCAAATCCAGAATTATGAAACCATTATTTTTCAAAACGGAAAAATATAAATCCCTTAGTAATTCAAATTCTGCTCTGAGCTTTCATAGTAGTTATTTTGGGTGAAGACAAACCATAAAATATTCAGGTCCAACATACAATTTGTATTTAATTTGCCATCATGAGAAATGTAGCCAACCTTGTAAGTGAATTTCCACTGTGAGAGCAGTTTTTGCTAATAGCAATTACTACTACAGACTTTGTAATTTACAGGAAACATTATCTTCTACTTCCTAATATAGAGCCGAATACTCAAACACTAAAAATATGCCAGGTTTCTACAATGAAGTTTGACAGAAGCTGCACGCACCCTTTTAAAAATCTTATCTCCCTCAAAAGATAATCAAACCATGAAGGTGTTTATCAGAGATTCATATTTAGAAAGGCATGCACAACTAATTGCTATAATTATTTGCCAAAACTAAGACTCAACCTTTTATAATACATTGCACTTCAACACTTTTACTGACATTTCAAGTTAAACTTTTAACAGATACATCATTAGTGATTCAAGTTCAATAGTAGCATGAAGATTAATCCAAGTATTCCACCCTCAGTTCATTGCTCAGGGAGTAAGTAACAGCCTACGTATATTGACTAGTTGATTAATTGTGACATCACTAGCTGATGCAAACAATCCTGCCTACCATTTCATTCTTTTTTTTTTTAAAAGATACATACCATAACAAAAAGAAGGCAAGTAATTGCTCACTAACCTCTGCTTCAGCTGCTTGTGACTGCAGGAGCTGTCGTATACGCAGAATATCCTTCTCTATTTGTTGAATTCTTGCCACCCTTGCCTGAAATGAATGCATTTTCATGTTTGATTTTGTTCAAAACTCCTTTTACTTACTGTATGGAATGACAATATGAAGAGTTCTTTGCAAATAGAGCTGACTACAAAACAAAACTACTTCAATCAAGTGGTAATTCCAATGTTCTTCATAATAAAACACAGGCATGATTGCAAACACTCAAAACATAGTGAGTATTTGGTTTTTTAATAAAACATAATTGTTTGGATATAATAGGTCGTTGTCACACAATACACATTCAGTATAGAAAAATGTTCTGGTTAATTTGCACAATTTTCCTATACATACTGCTTCTTGGGTTCGTCTGGGATTTTACAGACATCTCTGAATCAGGGTCTTTTATAGCCATATTGCTACTCATTTCCCACTGCAACTATTCTGTGGTTAGTAAAGTAAAGGAAATGTTAAAACCCCAAAATGTTACAGGATACATAAACTCCATACAAGCTGTACTGTGAAGCACAGGATGCATTACCATTCTGTGAAACAGTAAGTATATACAGTAAGTATATAAAGTTATATATCCCTATATACTTGAGAATTTAGTAAATTGACATTATTTGACTTTAAAAGTGGGCAGAAAATAATTACCCTACTATCAGGATATGAATAGAACACTGAACGGCTTAAATAGTATTTTTGTGTGTGTGATGAATAGCTTAATAAAATGGACAAACAGTTGAAAGAAAAATCCTGATTCTTTCACCTGATTAACATTTACAATGCTATAATAAAAAAGGGAAGGCTTTCTTCATCTAGTGCACACTGCAAGGATCTGCATTATAACCAATCTTATTTAGCACCTTTATAGTCTGGAAACAGAAATAAGATGAACTTTTAAATTAAAGGTGCTAATGCCAAAAGATGCACATGGAATATAAACACAATGTTATCCAGAAATTTTAGAAATACAGAAGAAAATAAAATCACAAAATAGAATGAAGTCCTGAAACACGCATCCTAAGCAGCTATTGGAAAAGCATCATCAACATCAACATTTAGTAGAGGTGCGAAACTACAAACAGTAAACTATAAATTTGATTTGAATCTGTTAAGCAAAGCATCAGAAAAAATGCCAATGAAAATCTGAAAGCTGCACACAAAGCATCTGCAGCACAACATGAGGCAAATAAATAATTTATCCCCACTTTGCTCCTGGATCAAGAAATTCTTAAGTTTATTAGAAAGATAATGAGCATATATTCTGGAAATAACTGTGCACTGGTGAAGTGATGCGTGACTGACAGAATATGTCTCTCGTTGTCTTTAAGAATGACTTAAAGTTCCCCTAAATTGAGTTTCTTTCTGTGAAGCCTGCAATTTATTCCATAAAAGCCATCATGAGAATCTGAGTATCTGTATATACACCCATAAACATGGGGAAATATTTTTGTGCAGCTGAGGAAAAAAAAATTAAATATTGCACAATTTGTCCAGTATCACTGACAGAGTCATCAAAAAGGACAGGAATCCAATCCATCTGTCCCAATTTTAGTGCAGAGATATAAACATCAGACCAGTATTCTTCCCCCTAATTCATTATTTGTATTACAGGGAAATTGAGGAGCTCCATTAACCTGGAGCACATTTTGTACCAAAGACTGTAAAAGCAGAAAAAAATAATGGATTTATTGTCACAAAGGCGTACAGCCTAACAGCAAACACGCAAAACCAGAGGTTCATAATCGAAAAGGGACCAGAAATGGTTTTAACTTTAGAACGCGTACAAGAAACATCACTTTTTATTCCTAGTTGTTCATAGTATATTCCCATTCATTCTGTTGTATTTACTCATCACCTTTATTAACATCAAATTGTTGAATAAAGTAACTTAACATTGAAAGTGCCAAACTATTTGGATTTCACCGGTCCAATAAGACTTCTAACAACAACAACAAAAAATTCCTCCATATTCACAGTGATAGAAAAATAAGTCGCTTTATTTTTACTTTCTAGAAAAAGTATTATTTTGTTTTTAAGAGGTCAATTTTTTTTTCCCAAATAAAATATACGTAATAGACAAAATTATTAATGGGTTGGTCTACATTTACAAACAAGAACACTGTATGAACTTAACAGTGCTGAAATCTTCATCTGTGCAAGACTCTAGGATCCAAATTTTGTTCTGTCTTTAGTGGTCTGCTTTTAAGGATCTTGGGATAAATTCTTACGAGAATGAGCACTTTCTGTGAGATTTTAAGTAACTCTAAACCTTAAAAAAAAAAAAAGGGATTCTTCTTGTTCTGGTATGAAGGAAAAATAAATCATGTGAACACGATTTCAGTCTTGGAATTTTTATATTTTACAGAAATTAAAGTTTGCTTCCCCTTATTACTGAATATATAAGCTACAACATTTGAATAGTCAAAATAAAACACGGATAAGTATGCTTTTTTGTTATTTTTTTTTTTCAAGTAAGAACTACCATGTGAAGTTAAAAACTTAAGGGTATAGTACAAGTTAGTGTAAATAATTAAACAAGCTAAAATAAATTGCTAACAGTCTTCCAATGCAACTTTCTGAATAAACGTTGGGCGTGTGCTTATATACAATCTTCATAAAAGATAATATGAACAGTGAGTTGCTGTGAGCTAACTTGCTTCAGAAAGAGGAGGTTAAAGGAAACAGAGACCAATCATGACAGATGAAAGAGGGAGAAGGCCACTATTTTAAGGTCCACAAGAAAGAGTGGCTAGTACATCAATTACTTGGGCAACAGAAGGTTATCAGCTCTCTCACAGAATAAATCTTTGGGACTCTTAATACAGAGATGTCTGCAATGCCAGCCTTTATATAGCTGAGCTGTTCTCTCCCCTCCATCTACATTTTGCATTGTATTGTGTATCACAATCAATGAAGATGGAAGGAAAATACAGAGCAGAAAGTTGAAAAACTAGCAAGTTCACTATACTTGCCAAATATGAATGGTTCACTTTGCACATTTAAACATTACAGTGAAATAATACAGAATTTGCATTTATGTATCTGTACATCAATGAACTTTTACACAGTCTTGGCACCTGTCGATGGTAAAATGAAACCAAGGGGAATTACCAGTCAAATTCACAAGAAGCACATACAGAAGTAGTTACTTCCTATTTTATAATCATTATATAATCACAATAGACATGGTAATATCTGTTAAGTATGTAAGTGTTCTACATATATATAGAGAATAAAACAGTTGTGATAAACCCATGGGCAAACATTAATTTGGAAAACCATAAAATACTTCAACATCTTCTTGGTATCGTTTCCCCTGTCCCCAAAATTAAAAAAGAACAAGCAGAGAAGAAGATACTTTAGGGACAACTTAATTACTTCCATAGTGATATAACTACAGTCAAATTGTTTATCTGAAAAAATTCATTTATTCCCTGAGTACATTCTGAATTTTGCCAGTCGCCTACCCTATGTATTTAGTTTATTTCATTTTACTCTAGCTTAAGCTTGTTAGCAGCAAGAGAACTTTCCCAGAGGTTCTAGTGTCAAAGTCGTAACAGGCATCTGCAGGCAACCCTGGGTCTGCTCTGCCTTCACTCAGGACTGGCTGACCCAAGTTGCACAGCTGAATTTGTGCAGGGCATCACGGCTGCTGATAAACCTTGATAACACAGCCGTACGGCTTCCAGATCAGAAACAATTATCCAGGCAGACTAAACTTGGGTCTCTCCAAGTACGTCTATATAGGCAAATCCCTACACAGCCTTTACGTACATACTTGACCATTGCAGGGTATCTGTTTTGTTAAACACTTATAACCATATGTATTTTCTTAAAAAGTCTTACTACATTACTTTAAATTTTAAAGCTGATTCTCCAATTACAAATAAAATTAGAAATGTTTCTTACATAGCAAAATTTTGCTTTGAGTATGGTGAGAAAAAATAGAGCCTAAAGAGACAATTTTTATTGAGAAGGCTTATTTTTGTAACATTCATCATAAAAAAAAAATCAGATTATCTTACCAAGCTAGTTATTTAACATCTCTGGAAATAAATGGTAATAAATAATTCAAATTGTCACTCTACTAATGTGGGGGAATAGTCTTCATAACCAGCAAACAACTGATTATTCCATTTACAGATTCCACAGAACTACTTTCTGAGATATACTTCCAAATGTGTGTAACATGATTTGCATACAGAATTGTACATGTCCTCATCATGAACACAAAACAAGTCTTGGTGAGAGAAGCAACTTCCAGATACATATGTGAACTACATTTTACTTGAACACATTGTTTTCAAAAATTCTTCTCAAATGCTTCTTGATACATGGTTGGTTTCTGGTCAAGGAAACTTAACAATAGTAGCTGGATTTCATTCTAAACTTAAAGGCATGAAAAAATTCAGCATGACAGATGCAAAAAATAAGGGAGTTGCAAATACATGTTTAAAGCTAAAATGGTAATAAATTATAAGCAAATAGTAAGAAAATATTTGCTTTTGAAGAAATTGTCTACCTCTGCCTACTCACAAGTCTTCTTTTAAACAGGCAGAGGAGGATACTTTTTGCTGAGTAGTTATTTCCTATGTTCTGATTCCTATTTTTGCATTTGAAAGGCTAATCAAATGCTCTGAGGTATCACTGTGTTTATACACAGTTTAAAGATACAACTACCAATAATCCAATAAAAATGCAGGAAAACTTTTTCCATTCCTTCTAATAACGAAAGACAAACTATACCTGTGCTCGCTTCTCCATGTCCTGGCACGTCCCTAGCTGTTCTTCCATTGCAGCTCTGATTTGCCTTGCCTCATACTCCAACTGCCTTCTGGTCATATCTGTTTGCAAGGAGAACTGAAATTGAAGTACAGAGAAGGCATTTTAGTAAATAATATTTACGTAAACTACATATTTCTCTGAACAAAAGCAGAACAATTACTTTTCCACACCAAGCTTCATAAACAAAACACAGTAATAGATCCTTAAAATACGACCGCATTATTAAAAACAAAGAGCACATAATGTTGTTCAGCCAACGGATAACCTGCATGTTTTGTCAAATGACTAAATATAATACATAAACATTGAGACAGTCTCATTCATCACGAGCCTGGACATCTGGCTACTAACATATGTCAACATACCAACAAAATTGTTATGTGTGCCATCTCAATTAGTATTTTCAAAAATATTCAGAGCTATCAAACTACTGCATGTAGTGATGGTATTCATACTACTGCTATCTACTCTATTTTTAAATATCCTGTGAAAAAGGCACAAGTGTTCAATTCATGAACATCACCAAAACTTAAGGGAAGGCATTCCATTTGACAGATTTTTCAAGGCTGGAGCAAAGCAATTCCCTGGTTTTGGTCAATTAATCAGTCTGAAAATAAATTAGTCTCCAAGAGCAGTTCTCCCAGAAGACTTCACCAAGGTTGTCAATTTAGAGAGTCAAAAGAGACAATCTCTGCAAACATGTAAAATGCTACTAAAAAAAAATGGGATCTGTCATTCTACCATGGCTAGAGTAACTAGTAAAATGGGTACAAATTACCACAAAAGAGACAATGTAGAAGTTAAGACATTCTACTCATAAGAAGAGCAAAGTTAATTGATTATCTATGAATAGGGAGACAATATTAAAACCTACAATAGAGTCACACAGATACAGCCAACATGATAATGCCTTTGGTAAAGGACTGTAAGATCCTTTTCAGAAGAACACTCTTCACTTCTGGTGTTTTGATAATCTCAGTCATGACTCAGTGCCAGATTTGCTCAAGTCCAGCTGCTTCACCCCACCCACAGAAGTGTTTCCATCGTCTATTTCCACTTACAGGAGACTGACCGATTCCTGATCAGGTATGAATGTAAAGATGGGCAAGCAGGTCTTCCCAACACTGTATGTGTGAAGGAATGCACTGCAAATATATTCAAAGCTGCTGAGGTCTGGTAACAGGCAAACCTGTATTATCTGGCATATCAGACATCCTCGTTAACCCAGATAATGGTGACTTGACTATAAATAGTTTGGAGATGCCAAAATAAAAGCTTAGAGCAACAATACCTGCACAGGCTATAGTATAACTTTATTTGCTGTTACGAATTAAGAGCTCCTGCATAAGTTGTATCTTATGCTAATACTGCTCTCAAATCTAAAAGAATCCATTAAATAACAGCATGGATAGAAAAAAGACCTTTGGGGGGAAGACTTAAAGAAGCAGTGTACTGACAATTCATTTGTCATAATGACTTTTCAGTGCTGAAAATCACTGACACTTGTACTGATAGGTACTGAATTTTAACATGTAAAACTATATATGAAAAATGCATTATTTAGGCTGCTACCTTCGCACAGTGAATAAAAGTATTTTAAATTAAAATGACAGTAGAGCATGTCATCAAATTCTTAAAATATACACAGCATCTAAGAGATCATAGGACCAGATACATGACCAAGCATACTGAAGGTACTTACATTTTCAGTAAGGGGGAGACTATCAATCCTTTTAGTCAAGTTCTGAAGCTGGGCATAATACCAGTCCTTTTCTTTCTCTTCCTTTTCAAGCTCCGCAAGCAAAAGAGATCTATTAAAAACAGAAGCAGGAAATGTGTCACTATTAAGACCTCATTGCCATATAGAGGTACAGAAATAGGCATTGATAACCATAAAAAAAGGTTAAAGGAGAAACAAGGTTTGAACAGGGCACTAAGAAGACATTTGATAAGGTGGGTGCGGTTCTCGGCCCCAGCTGAACAACCTGTCCACTCCTCCGTGTTAAAGCAAGTCAGTAGCTTCTTGTATATCAAGTCCACATCTATAAAAGACAGCTACACTTCTCTACAAAATCACTTTGAAATCTACACCATTTTGTGAAAGCAGAAACCAGTTATTATTTATGTGCTAACTTGCATCCTGCTTCTTTTATACAATATGCTTTGTATAATGCATCAAATTACATTTAAGAAAAGCCTGGGGCGTTTTCAGGGGTATCTATATCCCAGAATAACATTATTGGACTAAATTATCTCATTGACCTTTGCAGTGCCTCCCGACTAACTTCTGTCACCAATCTATCGGTAAAGCACATAAAATCAAGCTATGAGTATTGAAAATACTTTAGAAGAGTATTTTCCATCAAATGTTATAGACAGGATACATGTGCAGCTGTTTAAAACATTTTAAATGGGTATCATAAGCACACTGCATACCTTAGTAGTATATGAGAAAGATAAGAAGATTAATATATGCAGACTATCAAGAAAAAAAATCTATTAGAAATTTTACATGCTATTTTATCAATCCTTCATGAACTACACTTATATAGTTGTAAATTTTATTAACATAGTTATATAGTGTTCATTGTTACAACACTATTCAAAATAGATACTAAAATTTTGAGGTAAAATCTGGCTAGCAGGAGTATACAGAAAAGCTACTCTGGGTTTTTTTTGTGTTTTTTTTTGGGGGGGGTGTTTTTATTTTTTTTTAAATACAAGTTTATTAGTTTCTTATAAATGTTTTCTACAGGTACTCTTCCTCCTTCTGACATTTTAATATTGCTCATTAACACGCCAGAGGACAGAAAGTTGCATGCAAGTGTGATCAGTATTATTTCCCATCCCTTAACTTCTGCATAACTTTCTCTAAACTCAGGTTGTGGTCTTTCTAAGCAAGAGCCATATGAACCTTTATAAAGCACATAAACACATGGATAGTTACTGTAAGTCGTTAAGCAACAAGAACACAGCATACAATAAAAATAAAGATTTCCCCTGACTACTTTGATAATGCATTCCAGTCATGATTTGAGATGAAGATAATCAAAATTCCACATGACAGAGCTTCATGTAGAAGAAAGAATTTAAAAATATCTATTTTAAAGGATCTGTTCGACTTAGTTACTGCTTTAAAAATGTTTCAAACTAGTTTTGCTGACTTAACGTTTATACACCATACCCAATGCAAGCAACCTGACCAGTGCTGAAATGGACAATTAAAATTGACAGGATGATCCCTCACTACAACTGCAAGAGACTGAAAAACTACACAAGTCTAAGAGCACTGAATATTTTTAAACATGAACAGAATGACATAAGTTTCCAGATTTGGTTCAACAGTTACGTTGAAACAGAATGTCAAGACTATACATTAAGTCATTTACTGGGCAGTTTTCACATCAGACAGGTTTACAATCAAAATCAGTGAAAAAAAGTAACAAACAACAATTGCTATACTGTTGCAGGTAAGCGTAACAGGATTGTTACCCAACAATGAATGGGTTAAAATTTTTGTGTAAGAATTTCATGAAGGGTTTAGTAGATGGTTTACACATACCTAAAGAACATAACAAGAAGACCATCCTTGAAGCTGCCAGAAGTAATTAGAAGGGAGACTCCTTATCAAGAACTGTCTGGCCTTGGAGAGAACATCCCAGAAACTGTAAAAACTTTGTTCTCATGTTTTTCTGAGCTGTGAACATGCAGTGACTTGGGGGAAAGGGTAATTCCGGCAGGGGGAGATTTCGCAACCACCAACTCACGGACCACTTACCCTAAATACACCCCAGACCCAAAAGGAAGGGGCGGAGGAACAGAACTGAGCATGTGAAGTAATTTGCATGTAAAGTGAGAGAAAATTAACCAACTGTTTAAGAGAATGACAACGAATATGTAAAAATGTTATGAATATGCATGATCACAGTGTACAACTAAGTTTCTGTCCAGAAGGCAGGTGTCCATGCCAGGAGGAGATACTCCCTGTGCACCCGGTGTCGCAATAAAGAACGCCGCTTTCTAAAACTCCAAAATGAGTCTCGGAAAGTTCAATTTCAATTGCACCGACTTTTCAGCTATCAGGATTACAGGAAAACAGTAATTCTTCAGCCACATGGATGGGGCTGGTAGGCATTCCTTAAGTGCTTTAGACATACTGAAGGAAAAGCTGACAGATGGTGCTTGGGGAAAGCCTGTGAAGAAAATTTTTTCGGCCTCCTACCTGCCCATCCTCTTAACACGTACCCCAGCCATGTGATCTCTGCACTTGCAGGCATTCTGCATGGCTCCCTGTTTTTCCGACTTAGGTGCCCATGCGCCAGTTGTGTCCAGTTCATGAAATCAAATTTGCTAAAGCATAATTAATGCAATCCTTATAAAAAATATTTTTACCATGTGAGGATTTGCAAATGTGAAACGATGACTAATGCTGCCTCTGGATGTCAAAGAACTGGTAGTAGAAACCAGAGGGACTACTTTCAGCTAAGTGAACTTATGACTTAAGTTCCTCTTGTAAAATGTAGGGTATTCAGTTTGTGACACACTGTGTCATTCAATCTGTTTTGACACACACAATGGATGCTAGAAGCGAAAAAGAACTTAAGAACCATCAGTGCTCCATAAACAACATAACGCATGACCTGAGGGCAACTCTTTAAATTTAATAGTGTCATTTTTGCTTCTGAGTAATGCTTTATTTGGGATTACTAGCTTTGTATCACTGCTCCGTGAGAACTCAGGTTCTAACAATGTCTTTAAGGTCTCTCAGCACAAAGCTTGAAGGGTCGGTACAACTGTAAAAGGCTGCACTTCAGTTTCCTTGCAAATAAGCAGCAAGTCTCTGCAGACGTGTCTTGATAAGCTGCATTTAACATTACTATCAGATACTATACCAACCAGAAATATGGATCCTTCTCAGCCTTCTGGAACTCGAGGTTAGGAAAGCATTTAAGGTAGAAGAGTCGTCTCTTACAATGGAAAAAAACTGATGGAAAAACCCAGCGCAGCTATTATCATCATCATCATCATCTTTTTATACTAAAAATTGCTTGTATCAGGACTTTCACAGTATCAGAGAAAATTCTGTTCTCTGTCATACACTGCCAAGTTCAGTGAGAATGCAGCAAGGCAAATGAAGCAAGCTTTTAGAATTTCACACAATTTTTTATGAGTTAACGAAAAGCTTCCAATTTGAACTGCTTTTCTGAAGGGTATTTAGAAAGACTTCTCTAATGTGGTATTTTTGAAACTCCCAACAATAGAAGTTGAACGAATGCAGGAAATTGGTTTCTTCTTTTGGAAATCTTTTCTGCATGACTATGTCAATGTTATTCCCAGTTAAAGGAGAGAAGGGAAACAAACTATACGCTACTCTGCTTGCATTATGCAAATTATAATTAATATTTTCACTTCAATTGGTAGGTGATAAAAAAGTCTTGAAAATGAAACACTGCTTATAGATGCTGTCAAGACTTAGGTAAGTCATACAGTCACCCAAAGGGAGATAAGAATAGAGGGAGAAAGAAGTCATGAGACAGAGAAATGCTCAAAATCAACATTTTCAAGCTATATTTTCTTGTTTCTTACTTGTTTACATTAATAAACATGTAGTGAATTAGTTTATTAATAAACATTTCGTGCATTTGCCAAGTTCACACACAGTTAATACATGATTTGGTCTTCATCCAAACACTGTTGCCCGTAAGCAGCATACATTGTGCCAGTGTGTTAGGATACTGAGTAGAAATGTTCCCCTGCTGCAGGTTTTCAAAAAAATGTTATTTTCTTCTAATTCATGTTAATATTTTGAAGCTTATCAAGTTCCATGAGTTCTCTGAAAGTCTGTTTAAGTGCCAAAAAACCTCTATTAGCAAATAAGATGTGTTTATATATATGTTTAGAAACACAGAAACTTAGTAAGTATGCCAAACAGGTTCAGACACAAAGAATAGGAAAATAAGTGGTTCATTTTCTTTCAGAAATTGTAGTGATTTCAGATACATGGTCCTACACCGTGCACCTCAAGTTCTGATTCGTCTGGCTACCCAGCTTCCACATCAATGCCCTACATGTTCCTACACATCCCCTGAAACAACACAGAGAATTGGGCAGTTTGGATTATCCATCATTTAACTAATAATAAAGTCAGATGTGGGCTGGCCATGTCTCTACAGATCATCTTCTCCACAGCACAATCTTCACCCCATCAGCTGTGACAGTAACACTGCCTAAACTCACTGAAATTAAACATCCTTATCTCTTTTTTCAGCATTATTTGGAACAAAGACCAGCTCACTGCCTAAGCCGTCTTTATCACTGAGAAAAAAGCCCAAAGAACTATCACCTTAGAAGCCAGGAGAGCAGGAAAGGATCACAGATCATAAATCAGATGTGCTAACCACCTTGAAGAACTCCAGCTGCTATAAATTAATACTCCTTGTTCCAAGTGACCTGGAGTTCACTTGAATCATAACAAAGTCCTAACTACAGTTAAAGATTTTAGTATCACAGTCAAAAATAGCACTGGAAGAATACAAACAAGTACACTGTTTTGTCAAGATGGAAAATGGCAGATGCATTAGATTCTTGAAGACCAGCCTGAGCAAGTGGGAAGAGATTTCCCAAATTCCTAAATATTCTTATATAGTTCTTCAGGAATCTAGGTTTTATGTGATGGAACAAATATGATTACTGATCCTGACAAGGAAAATAAACAGATCCTAGAAGAGGCTCAATACATACTCATGGGAAGTTACTTTCTTTTGTTCCTGTCAGTAGAATGAAAGAGACTTAGACACAGTACCTTGGAGGAAAAGCATACTCCTTTCAGCTCTTGACTGTGAAAATTTTACTAAACACCAGGAAAGGCCTTTTAGAGGGGGGAGGGTGTTCTGAAGGGCTGCCCACAAACCACTTATTACCCACCAAACTTTCGTATTATGATTCCAAAGTGGATTTTTTTGTTTGTTAACAACTACTAGGCATAAAAATACTGTGTTGCTATTTATTTGGTTTTGCAGCCTGTCGTGGTTTTAGGCTGATCCAGCAACTAAAACTCACACAGTCTCCCCTTCTCCAATAAAGTAGAGAGGAGAGGAAAAAAAAAACAAAAGGACTGAGGGTTGAGGCAAGAACAGAGGGAGCACCCACCAACCATGGTCCTGGGCAAAACAGGCAGCGCTTTTCTCAAAGCAAAACAGTTTATTAATGATTACTTAGAAGGACAAAGGGAAATAAAAACCGATTACTTGAGAGGACAGAAAGAAACAAAACCAGATCTTAAAACCGACACCTTCCCCCCCCCACCTTCCTTTTCCTCCCGGCTCTACCTCCTCCCCCCAGCAGCACAGGGGGCAGGGACTGGGGGAGTGCAGGTCAGTTCATTCCGTCCTGTTACTGCTGCTTCTTTCTTAAAGGAGAAGGAGTCCTTACACCCTTTTCCCCTGCTCCAATGGATCCCCTACCCACGAGGAAAAATCCACAAATTTCTCCAACGTGAGTCCAGCCCACTGGAAACAATCCTTCCCCACAGATTGCTCCGGTGTGGGCTATACCACAGTCTCGGGTACTTAGGGAGTTGTAGCCACTCGCTCCGGCGTGGGTCGTCACGAAGACTCCAGATGCCTTTCTGCCTTGCCGTGCCCCCAACACGACCATCCTCGGGCTCAGGCATCTTCTCCCCACGGGCTGCGAGTGGGTCGCTGCTCCACCGAGGCCGTCCTGGTTGCAGGGGGGCAGCCTGCTATCTCACCATCAGCCGCAGGGGAAACTCGGCTCCGGCACACCTCCTCCCGCTCCATCCTCACTGACCTGGTGTCGATGCAGCTGTTTCTCTCAGATCTCAGTCCTCTCCAGGTGAACTCAGCCCAGTGGGCACCCTGGGAGTGGGGTGCCCCCGAGTTCCCCAGCTGGCTCCGCCGCCGCCATTCTCCGTGGGCGGCGCCGGCCCGACGCAGGCAGCCGCCCGGCCGGGAGCCAGGGAGCGGGGGCAGTGCCCTCCTCCCTTCTCTGGTCGATCCTGGGCGAAGCACCTTTTCCGGTTCCCTTGTCCTGACTTAAATAGGGCAATTCGCAGAGGCGCCCTATTGGCTCAACCCCGAGGGGGATGGCAGTCTGATCCGGTGGACAGAACTAAGCCTAACCCGGATCCAAAACCGGGGAGGTCGCAGGGAGCAAAATCCCTCTCCTGCCACCAGAACCACCCCCCCCTCCACATCAAACCATGACACAGCCTCTAGCTTAACATCCTATCCATTAAGTAGCAGTCGATGACCAAATCTTTAGGAAACCCTGTCTCACAGACAGGCCTCTGAAAAAATCTGGGATTTCAGTCAGGATCATTTTAAGATACAAAGATATCTTCAGTGGAAACAGTTGCATGTCTCTTACTTTGCATTTCCTTTCTAAGTGATTGATACAGTGCTTCCAATCTGTATTATGGACCGAGAGTATCTTCTTCCTATTAAATGGATACCACTACTTTCCAAGAAAAGAAATTTCATGATTTTGTCAACACAAAACATCAGATGCGAACAACATGTTGAAGACAGAGTAAATAACTGATCAATCAGCTACAGTAGCTAAAACCATTGGCAAAAAAGGGAAAGATTGCACCATCACATTGTTACAGTTTCACTACTTATCAACAGTGGAAAGGAGATACAGCAGTTTGGGATGCTTCACTCCCTCTGTCTAAACATACTTCATATGCTGACAATCAGGTGATCAAAATAATCTTCAGCCAACAAACAGTACAAATGAAATGCATATATGAAGAAGCAGTAGAAACTGTACGATGTGTTTTAAGATTTTTTTAATATTTTTTGTGTGCATCTAAATACAACATAGATTCCTGGTTTCCTTACCTGTCAAGCTAAATATGGAAGCGGTCAAAACCATATGCATGATAGCTAAATACTAGCTGGGCCAGTAAACCTTCTGGTTAAAATTAGAAGTCAATCCATACTCGATGAATAAAACAAGAAATTTACCTCTCTTTTTCTAGCTCTTCTAAATAACCAGTGCTTTCTCTGCTTCCATTCATAAATCCTCTTCGTGGAAACGATCCCATGGGAACCGGACTGCACTCTCCTGAACGGCTTGACACAGACCCTTCTCGGCTCCCATACGAACGCGCGGACACCTTTGGCCTTAACTTCACTCCAGGGAAGTTGGTACTTTCCAAGTTCAGTTCTGGATAATAAAGAGCAAACATTTTCAGAATTGAAGCTCAGGAGCACAAATTTAAAAGATAATTTCTACCTTAATTTCTTATTTCCTGAACAAATCTAGGATTTTTTGATGGAAATATTTTGCACTGGAATCCACAGAACAAAACCAATCTCAATGGCACACTTGGAGAATACTAGTCATCTGAGTGGATGGCCAGATTGCAATCCTGACAACCAGAACAGTATCCCCACACAAGCCTTCCTGCCTCAGGGCAGAGTTTTGCACAAATGTCACATGGACCGTTCTTGTGGCCCACTTCCTAATAGCTTCTTTCTCAAAGATCCTGCAGACGCTTCACTGTCACGTAACTGATGACAGTCTGCTCACCAGAGAGTCCTTAAGTGCACAGAGCCTCTATGATATTTCTGGTTCAGAGAAGTAGGGATAACGTAGGTATACAGGGAGTCAGTGGTCTGGGCTTGCTTTTTACATCCCATATAATGGGATGGTGCACATTCCAGCACATGGTCTAGGGAAGAGAGCACCAATTTGCAGCACAATAGATACAATTCCAGTAATATGACATGGAGAGGGCAGGGCATGCAAACAAGTTTAGAAAATTGGTGGAACTAATCCATCATTAATTTAAACAAATTTATTTTTTCTGAAGAACCAAATGAAATGCAACTTATATCAAAAGCAATTTATATGAAGCCCTAGGGTAACAGTAGCGAAAGCATAAAAGCAGCATAGAACTTTTTTTTTTTTTTGAGAACGTGTCTTAAAATGCTTAGCAAAAATAACAGGCATGGAGACTATGCCTAACTATCTAAGTCAGCACTGGAAAGAAGATGCAGCTGAGTTAGAATATATTATCTTAAACAACTGAGAATCCAATTAACCTACTTAAAATATAATTCTAGATTTACCTTTAAGTCGTTCTAGTAAGTCAATTTGTCCAGAAGACACCATTGCCTCATCTTCAATGCTTCCTTGTAGCTGTTTCAGCACCTCCTGTAAGAAGTTAAGCTTAATTAAGAAGTCCTTACAATAATAAACCACAAGGTAAATACATCTTGTCCTGCCCTCAAGCGTACATTCACTTAATGACTCCTAAGACATCAATGCAAATTATATTCCATGTGAGCAGTGACCAAGTGTCATAACTTTAACTGCCATCAAATATATTCTACAGTATTTCCCCAAGCACTGTCACGATGTAACGTATATCCTCAATAACTCATCCTCTCTGATAGTCCAGTCTGTCAGCTTATTTAAAACTTCTTCTCAAAGTGAATACCAGTTATCTCAAATTTACAGATGGAGAAGTAGAAGCACAGAGAAATTAGTTAAATTTCTCCATCTGTGTACCTAAAGTTAGTCTCGTAAAAGTAAAATTTGGATACATAACTAAAAGTTACAAAACTATCTTGAATATCACATTTTTTTTAAACCTCAGAGACATCAGAGCAGAAGTAATCCCCAGGATTTATTTTCTGGGAGGCTTCAGCAACACTGTAAACCAGCACAAGGAGTCATATTATTCTCACTACTACTACTGCTACCACTACCACTGCTACCACCATCACACCTATGAGGAAAGGACTAAGGATTTCTTTGTGGTGTCATATCATTTGGCTTATAACTACTACTGCTACCACCACCATGCTGTCCTGGCTTCAGCTGGGATAGAGTTATTTTTCCCCTTAGTAGCTAGAATAACACTGTGTTTTGGATTTAGTATGGGATTTGGTATGAGAAGAATGTTGATAATACACTGATGTTTTTAGTTGTTGCTAAGAAATGAAGGAATTTTCAGACTCCCATGTTTTGCCAGTGTGCAGGTGCACAACAAGCTGGGAGGGGGCACAGTCGAAGCAACGGACCCACAGTCACTGGTTTAGGATGTGGGCTTAGGCCCAACCTGGCCAATGGGATATTCCATATCATGCAATGTCATGCTCAATATATAGACGAGAGTTGGCTGGGAAGCACTCTCTCTCTCTTCCAGGATTACGGTTTTGGGATTTCTCTCCTCCAGGATCTCTAGCTGGGGCCGGGCCAGGTGTTGGTCTGCAAGTGGTGAGGAATTGCACTGTGTATCACTCCTTTGTATATTCTGTTAATATTTTTTATTACTATTGACATTATTATTATTAATTTTATTTCAATTATTAAATTGTTCTTATGTCAACGCATGAGTCTCCTTCCCTTTAGCCCTCTGATTCTCTTCTTCACCCCCTGGGAGTTGGGGGGAGGGTGAGCAAGTGGCTGCCTGGTGTTCGGTTGCCAGCCAGGCTAAAACCACAACGCACACCTACAAGAAAGAGATTGCCGACTCCTTTATGCAGCTGAAGCTTCAAAGCCAAAAACACTGCCGTGTGCTATTGAAACTATGTATGGTAAAAATTACACAGCTGAGGAACATACTTCTAATGCACAAAACAATTCACAGTAAACAATGACTACTACACTAAAAGGGGCTTTTAAGCCCCCAGGTCCCTAATGCTCAGTGGCCTAAATCCAGGTAGAAAATTAAATGCAAGTTAGTGAATGCCTTTTCTAGATCATAGTAGCAGATACATCAATAGCAAAAATAAATTGAAAAGACTGGCCACAAGGCAAAAAGCCCTTACTGGTATTTAAAACATAATTTTTCATCCTGTGGCGTAGAAAATATTTGTAGAAGCAGCAGTAGTCAGGAAATGAAAACAATTCTGAATAATGAAAGGTACTCCATACTTTTCACACATAGACTCTACACCCAGAATTGTACTTCTATTCAGACCTGTAAACTAACGAATTTTAGACAATTTAAAAGATCTCCACATCACTGGAGATTTGTAAGCACTGCTTTGCTCTTGTAAGAGCCTAGTATACCCTACGGTCAATGTTAATCGTTCTTGTAACGTGTACAGAAGGTACCTTTTAAATCCATTTTCTCTTTTCAAAGGGAAAAAACCCAGCATCTACAAGAAGTCAAGATATTCTTTAAACAGACAGACCGCTGAGCTTTCCTGTACTCAAAGTGGTGTTACCCCCTCGCCAAAAAAAAAAACAAACCCCAAGCAAAAAAGTGAAATAATTTTGAGTAAAGAACAGCACAGGGTTCTGGAGACATAACCTCCCAGCACTAGACTCAGAGCAAACGGTGGCAGCAGCACAGTCACTGCTGCCACCCACCATGCAACTAGATGCTGGAGAAGAATACTGGAGTACAGCCACACTAATTATGTTTACACTGTTTCGTGGAAATAATTCTGCAGGTGGAGTTGAGGCCAAATTTCCCAATTTATATGTTGCCTGACTGATAGAGTCAAGGTGTGTGTCCACATCTGCGTTTTCGTTTGGATCAGTCTGACTGCAGCTGCTGGGGGCAGACGGGAGTCTGGACTTCAGTTCGCATCGTAGCTGATCTCGGAGCACGAACAGAATCCCTTTCTGATAACCAAGCCAGCAGTTAACTCAGGACTCCTAACGCATATTCACTCCACAGGACCAGGCTATAGCGAGTCCAAAACCAAAATCTCCTGAAATATATATAGTATGCACACTGGGTCCTCAACATTACTCATCTACAGACCTGCTCTTATTGCACTACCTGTTAACGCTGACACAGCCTTTAAGATCAAACCTGGTGTGATAAAATCACTACTCTCGGAAAGATATCTCCACTGTGCTTGTGCTCTTCAGTACATTCAAGGGCATCCTCATTAGCCATATGGCCCGGTCATTTCTATACATAACATCTGCCTTGTCAGCAGAGTCAGACAAACAAGTAATCCGGTGTTTTTCAAAGAAAGACTCCTACATTATCTGACGTAAGGGCAGATAACATTTGCAGACAGCAGTCTTAGCTTAAAAGCCTAAAAGGGCAATGTGGATATGCGGAATGGTCTTGGGAGTTTTGCAGGCTTCTGAAAGACCTGTCAACTCAGATAAATTTAGAAATGACTAATGAATGCCCTTCCTCTGAGAATAGCACCTTGGTGCTGGGAAAAAAAAAAAAAATCCAACCCAAACTTCCAATCCCTCCTCCCATTCCCTTCTTAGAAGCCTCTTTCTCACCCCTCTGCATGGCAGTTCTGCTATTTCAGAAATCGTATGTTCAGGATACTTTCCTACCTAATGAGTCTTTCTGCTTCAAGAGTCAATATGAACGGGTAAGCGGAAATATTATCACCTTTTCCTGTGCTACAAAATTACATGACTGAGCCATCCAGCAGCTAGGGACTGCTCTTTCTGAATACCAGCAACAGTTAAGCAGCAGCGTACCTTCCTCAATTTTCTCTGCTACAATTCATTAATTTAGGAAACAACTTTCAGATTTTAAAACTATTCCCTTTTCTTCAACAGCGCATACACGTTTTTCGAGCTAGTAGATAGTGTTCTTTTCTATGTTTTTCTACAATTCTTTTCTATAGTACCATTGCTTAGGTAATGATGTTATTATGAGGCTATGACATCAATTTCAAACTTAATCACAGCACACTGAAATCTAAGCTGATGAAGCAGACTAAGGTTGGAGACAGTGATGCAGCTGCTGGGCCAGGTATTGGTGGAAAATGAGGCAGTGTGCTAAAATGATGAATTGGGGAATTTCAGCTTTACTTGAATAAAGGAACAGAGAAGTTTACTGCAATAATCCATTTGGAGGAAACATGACAAGTTATCTGTTACTGTGATAACGAAAATTTTTATTTATTGTAACTCCAGGACTCAATACTAATGCTGTTTATGTGCAGTTCTCCTGTTTTTTCCCCAAGATTCATACAGCGCTTAGAAACAGTACTTTTCCACAATATTTTATATTACTTTTGATATGTCTGCTAAATAGTGTAAAATCTTCACCACAAATAAATCTGATTCAACTTAACTGAAGTTAAATTAATATTCTGTTTAGTTTACTTACATTTAGTTATGTAAGTTTGAATAAATGTATTAGTAGTAGTTAATCGCATTATTCTAAGCAAATTCTTTACTGCCTTAGTAGTGACTTACTGATAAAACATACAGATGTAAGTGCATCTATAAGGAAGGCTGCAAAAGTTTTTTTTCTGTTCTTTTAAAGAATGTAAATCAAATTATTTTCATGGTCACTTAAATATAACCTAGTTTATCTTGTCCTACTGGAGAAGTACAAAAGAACGCTTTTGCAAATGGAACTGCCCCTATGACTCATCATCACTTAAAAAGGTTTCTGTCTTCACAGTCTCTGGACTGTGAAGTTCAGAAACAACGTCAGGTTTTTGTTTTGTTTTGTTTGAACTCTATGAATATAGTCCTGACTGTACATCTACTTTATGGATAATTAAATAAAAAAGATCAGACCCGTGAGCAAGTAACTGGAAAACCACTCAGAAGAAAAGCACCTTAACTAATAGTACATGCACCCAGCTAAGTGGTAAAAGTTGTAAACAAAATTGCTTAAGGGCTGTGAATTTACTCAAGTTTCTAATAAAGAACAGAACCAAAGAGGAACAAGACTAACAATACCACATTTCAACACCCAATGAGTTAAGATTTAAAAGTATATTCAATTTTCGAGATCTGTAAGTATAAATATTAATATTCACATTTAGAAATATTTCAAAAGATGGTATATGTAAAAAGACTTTTGTTTTAGATATATACCTCTTCTTTGGCAGGAAAAGGAGCACTGATGACAATTTAGACAAATCAGACACATTCGGTCTTCTGCAAACACTTCTTGCTTTTCCCCTGTCCCCTCTTTTAAGTAGACTGAGCTTTATTATTTGTATTCACTTTTCTAGAAGTTTTGTGTATTCAGTGAATGCCAAAATGCTTTAGAATCATCACGAAAATTAAATATACAAAATTGCTGGCAGCAGTTGCCAGATACACTCACATGCCAGTATCAGCTGGAATAGTAACCCAACAAGATGTTTTGAAATTTACTAGATCTTCTAAAGGTAAGTATGGGTCTACATTCAAAAAGACTTCCGACAAAAGCTGTTTTATCAACCAGTTTTTAGTAAAACACATACCTTTTTCCTCCTTTTTCGCTAGTAACTATACTTGGGCCTGTGTGAAGAGCCATTCCTGTCATCCACATACACACACACACACAGACTCCACTGCGCATTTCTCTCAAGTTTGTAAACAAAATCCAAATTGAGTTATCCTTCGGTTTAGGTTTTTTAGGTTATGCTTACCTTGGTTACCACTGTATTTACAACATTTGAGTATAAAAACAGATTTAACCACACAAATACAGAAAGTGTTTGCAATTTCAGTACATAGCATTGTACAGGATGGGAGCAATGCTCACTGAATGACTCAGAACGATTACTTTTAACCAAATTAGCAGTATAAAAATATTCCTGGCAGCATTTGTACTCATACTTTTAACGAATACATTGAAAATTTAACATGCAATTGCACTCTAAACCAAAAGTGATTTTTTAAGTTCAACCTGGTGTTCCACATCATTTCCACTGTTAATGGTTTAAAAGGGCAGAAAAGAAGATAACATATACTAGAAGTGCATCCATCAGCGGCGGGGTGGGGGGCAGACAGACACCAGAATACTGTTTTCTAGGCATTTATAGATAGCATAAACTCACAACTACAAGAGCTTGACAGTGCCTTGATATGACAATCACGGGCCAAGTGAGAGCTATGGAAGAGGCCCTTTACTCCTTTACTCAAATTCGAGGTCTTACACGACCCCTCACAACTACAAGAGCTTGACAGTGCCTTGATATGACAATCATGGGCTGAGTGAGAGCTACGGAAGAGGCCCTTTACTCCTCTACATTTTGGCGAAATACACTGCTGCTGAATCAAGCTTGGTGGGAGCCCTTCTCACTGCCTGAAGTGTCAAGCAATCACTTTGGTTGTTCAACCCTACAACTAGGTCCAAATGATAACAGCAATGATGACAGCACTGGAACAACTCAACTTTTAACCCTGCAGAAAGAGGAAAGTATTTGTTATGTGAAATGATGTTGTTCACTTTAATTTCAAACAACGTCATTTTCTAAACCAAAAATATTCGCTTGGTGCCACCATGCTCAAAAGCTGTCACTTGCTGTAACCACATACTGAAGTCTACTAAGTTTTTAGTGCAAGTCCACTGTCAGATCAACTAACGTTATCTGATTTTATACTCAGAAAGAATACTGTCTGAAGTTATGTCAGTAACTATACACATCTCTCTCTGTCTCTATCGGACCAGCTCAATTTCACCTAAATTCTAAAAAATAAAATGAAAAAACCCTTTTATTCAATTTTCCAACTGATTTGGATTCTGGTAGAATCTTTGGAATTGCAAAGATAATGCTATAAATGAAATCATACCAACCAACTTAAAAAGACACAAATCAAACATATCATAATGCCACTGCTGCTTTACTACTTAGATAAATTCACTGACATTTTAAATGTCTGTGTTTTGTAAGATGCTAAATGATTTGTATAACTGCATTTTTAGTTTTCATGAACTTAAAAAGAGTTATTTGCAAATGTCTATCTGCATTACTCGTGTTGTCACTGAAGAGAAGCACTTCCCAGAATCCATCATTTGATTCAATTTGTAAAAATCAGTTCAGTTTGTGGGAGTTTCTTCCACTCACACATTAGAACTTATTAAATGACCAATACACACATTACTACCTTCAAAATTACTTTTATTTTTTAGCAGTAGTTTTAGAGGATCTATCCATTGCACTATGCCTCACATATCTACTGTACTCCTGGTTGTCTTCTGCCGCGTGTCACAATCCTGATGTGACAGTCTCCTTTATGCGTCTTAAGACTGACATCGTGTCTTCCCTCCCGAAAGGCATGGGTGCATGGGGCACCACAAAAACATTCTGCATGTGCAAAATCCGACTCAGAGTAAGGGAATTAATTTGAGAAGGAAGATGAAAGCTCACGTTAGGGGGAACAAGAAAAAAAAAAGAAAAAGCATATAATATTTCCTATGCTAACCATGATTACAATTTTCCCTTGAAAGACTTAAAAAGTTGAAGCTCCCGCGTATTTGAAAAGGAAGTACTGAAATTAAATGGAAACCAAGTATATATTGGAAAGAAAATAATGGATGAATTCACAGAGCCCAAGTTATAGAAGCTCAGAATTTAGCACCTCTTCCACAAATATTTATACAGGCAAGGAATGTTACTGCTGAATCAATGGATTTTCTCCCTACTTGTTCATTAAACAATGCATTTGTCGCAAAACATTGAAAAACAGTATTTTCATGAGTTGAAAGTAAAATCTTCAGAAATTTAGCCTCAAAAGAGGTATTGTCAATGTCAATGGAAGACTTCAGGCTGCAAAAAGATAGCAGCTAGTACTCCATCAACTTGCCCCTAAGAACTCTCCAGACGAACAGCCTTTGTGTCTAACACTATATGCAGCTCATTTCACTCTCAAACTAGACTAGCTAGCTGTTACAATGTACAGCAAGACTGTTCATACAGGCAGTTCAATAAAGTAAACTGGGTGACTCGAGGAAGGAAGCAGGAATCTAGCATGGCTACTCAAAGAATAAAACAAGGTGTAATCACATTCTGTCCATTTTTATTATACCTGCTGTGCAAAATGGGATATATGAATATAAAGCTAAAATAGGCTTTCTCCAAGAGCAGGGGCATATGCGCATCTGCTGTGCAAATGTCTATACAACCAACCCTTTGGAAGAGGACTTGACTTTCAAAGTGTCACATCCTATGCTACTACTACATTTTCAAAGTTCTCCCTTAGTAAACAGGTATAATGGGAAATTCCTACAGCTAGCTGATTTATTATTGTGCACAACGAAGTTAGCTTGTAGAGAATTTTAAAAAAATGTATTTTTTCAGAATACAAAACATAATTCAGTTACACTGAAAGCAAAACACACGTTATTATTGAATCGAAGTATTTTGGTAGGTTGTACTGAATGTAACTGGATTTTGAGCACTGTCTGTCCAAGATGCCATAGTGCTATGTGAGATCTCTATCTCACAATTTGCACTGAAATTTTCTTCTACTAGCTCAGCTGTCTGCAGACAGTGTTTCTGATGGTGACTGCAGTTGTGCAATTTCCATGACGTACGCGACTCCCTCACAGTCAGACCACAGCTCATTCAAGGAGACATAGTTTGGCGAAGAAATCCAGCTGAGAGAAGAAGATGGAGTTTTAGTGTAATTTTAATACTGTAACAAAAAAAAACAATAAGACATATTTTCTGGGAAAGAAAAGTTCCATTTTTTCCCTGCAGACTGTATTTCTGTCAAGAAGTAACTTTCAAGAGAAATATCTAACTCTTTATAGATCATTTATAGATCATTATATAAATGAAAATCTGCGTTTAAAGACTTAATTTGTGGAGGTAAATTAAAAAATAACACTATTTTATACAAGGGTATATTTTCATCCTTGCTGTTAGCACTGAACATTCTAACTTTGGAAGGCTTTTTTGTAGAATAGGCAAAATTGTATCATAGAGTATACAAACCAGATAACAAAATCAGGATGCCATTGTCTCCCTTAAAGACGGCATTTCCTTAATGTTTGAATGTGCAAATCCAAATAAAATGCATCTGAAGTTTTTTTGGTGGCATTTTTTTCATCTAAGGAGGAAGAAAAGTAACAATAAGCTCTTATTGAGTAAATTACTACTTTGTTATAGTTTATTTCAGTCAAAGTTTGTTAGTGCTACAAGCAAAGAACGGATCTGAGGGTCAGATGCATTGCAACATCCTCATCATTGAAAACTGATACAAATAAGAATTTAATAGAAATTTCTTTCATTTATGCTTTCAATTCATAGCTTCCTTCTCAAAAGCAGTAAACTTATTACACAAACTCCTCATTTGCTACTGCACCTTGAGCTGTTCTTCAAAACACTTCTAGTTTCTTCTACATTTCCCTTTGTTGTCTGTTGTAACTTATGTTCCCCTAAAGCTGGGTCACAACAAGATTCACTGAAGTATCAAAGAAATCAAGACAAAGCCTCTACTGTGTGCTAGACAGAGCAAGTATCTGAACAAGCTTTAAAAGATGGAAGTTTAGAGAATAAAAACAAGCTCTGTTAAATCAGCAGAGAGCACAGTGCCATACAAATAGCTCCTCAGATTCCATGAGTACAAAGTGTAACTTTGGATGCATCAGTCAGAGTGCTGAAAAATCAGTCAGACAAAGTGAAGTTGACTCATTAGAGTTGGCTGGAAGATGCACAGAAACAATGCCAGGACAAGGGCAGATTCAACACAGGCACCACTTTCCGAAATACGCTACTTGCATGGCAATGAGCAAATGAAGACCATGCTAAAAGGTTCTCAACAGTTGGTGACACACAGGCTAATTAAGGAGGGGAAATTTATGTTCAACTGCTGCTAGCAATAAGCAAAAAAAGAAGTTTCTTTCACTACCATCTGTATCCCGGTAAACAGGATTCTTCTCCAAAAAGCTGAAAGCCAGGCGTGCACAGGCAGAACTAGGACGATGCAAAAAAACCAAATGCCAGAACCAAAGGATACAATAAAAAGAAGAGTAATGCGTCCAGAGTCTCATAGGAGCATAGTATTGACATCACATGATAATCACGATGCTTTGCAACTGCTTCACAAATTGTAAGGAAACTATGGGATCACATTCGCGACTTAAATTATTCAAATTCCCTTGACCTTTATATAATAATCTCCCAACTCCGGTTTCCTAAAAAAAGAAAAAAAACCAACCCAAACCCACTAAACCCAAAACCTACCACTTTTTAATGTGACAAAGTTATCCTAGTGCCCCCTCATGCAGAATTTCTGAAGTTAAATTACGACACATTTTAGTCTCAATTGACGTTAAGGACGTATTTTCAGCTTTCCTGAAATTACTTGCTAAAATGCTCTCCAGGAACATAAAAACTAATGCACTGAGGACCATGCTACTTTTCAGGTGGCCAGAGTTTTGTGCTGGATCTGCTTAGACCTTCTCATTAACACTTTCTGTTGAGTTCCCAAAGACTGAAAAGTTTTTAAACAAAACACTAAACTGTAAACCAAGACAATTAGCTAACCGTTTCATTAAAAATATTAACCATGTGAATGGAAAAAAAAGAAGTTACTCAAGCATTTCAGCTCCTATTCTTGAGTCTTGGTACAACTCCTCTGCTGTACCCTTGCAGAGTAGACGTGAACTGCAGAACACTGCCTGGTCTGAGACAGGGCTCTCCGTCACTGGCCAGGCAGAGGACTCCATTTCCTACCCTACCACAGGCTCTTTGGACAACTTCTTCAGCCATGGGCTCCCAGACTGTTGCTGTCACCTTCCCTCCTTCACTCCGCTCCAGCCTCTCACCCCCCACCCTCTGAAGGGCCCTCTCCTTTTCCTTCACAAACCTCAGGAGCTCTAGAGAAGAGGGAGGCAAATTCCTCCTTGACCTCCTCCTGCCTTCTTAAGGTAGCATAACTCAGCTGGGAAAAAAATGAAGAACAGAACTAAAAACAAACGCTGTCCTTCACACTGAGACAGACCAAATGCCTATCCACACCAACCTCCCACCTCCACCAGCAGTAACCTAGTGAGGATAGATGAACAAAACAAAACCTACTGCTCGTTTCTCTTGTATGTCGTCTCCCCAGCTTCCAGCTGGCTTTGACTTGCATGCTTCCTGAAACCACGGCTCCAGTGGTACTACTACCTCCTGACAAATTATTTTGGCATCCAAATGTTCCCATGGCAAGGACTTATGACGAGAAACAAACCCGGTTTTGTTTGTTTGCCACTTGTTATCTGATGATGTTATTTGATGTCCCTTAGATCTGGTATTGAGGGAAACTAATCATTCCCTATAAACTTTCCTCACGCTATTTATGATCTTCTAGAGCTCAACAACCTTCTTCCCATCCTGTACCCCTCTCTCTCTCTTCCTGCTCTCTCCATCTGAAAAGTCCCATTCTATTCAATCATGCCACTTAAGGAAGCTTTTCATATCACTCAATATTTTTGCACCTATACTAATTGCACTGAGGGGGTTCATCAGAACAAGACATACCACTCAATTTCTGGCTGCAGCATGTGTCTATCCTGATATAACAACAGCTACTTTATTTCACTATTTACACCCTGTAATTCCCAATATCAGACAGACTGTTTGGATACAAACTAAGCACTAACCTGACAACCTATAAAAAATACCTGACATTTTCAGATATGGACCATACCTCTAAGACCTCTTTCAATGTTGTTGTCATGCTAATTCAGAACCTCTCATTATGTATATAAAGTTAAGGCTGTTTTCTGTCATGATTGTTTTATGCTTCGGAGCACTGAATTTTATTTGCTGCGTATTCAATTCAGGCACTTAATATCACAAGATTCTTCTGCAGCTCTTCACACTTCGTTTTCATCTTCACCACACTGAAAATCACCAAATTTTTTATCTCATTCTTTTTTTCCAGATAACTTAGGAATAGGTTGAAAAAACACAGGTCACAGCAGAAATTCACTATGGTACTACTGGTAAGATAGAAACCCCAAAACCTGACTGTTTATTCTGCTCTTCATTCTCTACCTTTAAGTTGTATAGTAATCAAAGAACGTTCCTAAATCAACTTAGGTCCTTCAGGAGTCTTTGATGAGGGACATTATTAAACTAATTTTAGAAATCCAAGCAGACTCATCAGGTCTAATATTCCTTACTTCCTACTCAATGATTCCTTGAAAGAACTCTTATTTCTGTGCTACGCTTCTCCCTAAGAAAGAAACGTTAACTCTTTGCCCACTAGTATTCTGTTCTTTACTGTGATTTCTGACAACATGTCCATTACAATCTCAAGCTTGCAGTCCGTAGATCAGCAGTTCTTCCTAAACTTATCTTTTTTCTTAAAAAGTAGCATCACACCCGCCACCTTCTGTAACTTGCACGCCGAGGCCATTTTAAACACAGAATACAGCTCCTGATCTTTGTCTGACAACCACAGGCAGTTGTTACGACCAGAAGGACTTGAACATGTAAAGGATCTTGCAGGAAAATTATGTGCGCACACACAAATTTGGTAAGCAATATAGATGTCTGTCTGGTGGAAGAGCAAGGAAAAAAAAAAGATATTACTGAACTTTCTTCAGTTTGAATTCTATACTTTGACAGTGTTTCATCACATTTAAACCACAACAAATAAAGGAAGATATGTAAGGAAGCAAGTAGAAATACCCTGGCAAAGGATCTCAGGGGCTAGGGGCTGCCTAACTAAAGAAGACCTCTCTTAAGCAGTAAGGTTGACACAGCGTGGATTACAAAGAACAGAAGTTTTGACTAAGAAGCCATACTTGCTGAATTGCTGCAAGGAGGGAACCTACCATAGAGGAACTTCAGGAACAAACAGGAAATTACCAACTGACAAACTGATGAAGACATTTGACAGACAGGAATTAATTCACCTAACCACAATTTTAAGCATCCAGGTCTCACGATCACTGCAGTGAATGATTTCTCTTCTCTAAAGTAGAAAAGCCAAAGAGGTCATACCTCATTATTGCCAGATGCTGAAGAAGAAAGTGTGGAACAGGTTATACTTTGCAGTTGACAGTTCAGCAATTTCATATCCAAGCTGCTTTTGAACACTTGGGTGAATGTAATTCATTTCTGACATATCACTGTGTCTGTTTTATCCCCTTGTTCTAGAAGTTTTATTGTTGACACTTAAATGTAAGACAGGGCCACTGAGATATTCTCTGCAGAGCAGGGAAACACCTCTAAGCTCCATATGAGCAATTACTGTGGAGATACCACAACACTGGTTTTGGTTCATGAAGCAACAATAATCCACTATGTATGGACTTGACTTCTCAGCAGAAATAACAATACACCAGGTAAGTAGGATCACTTGGAAATCAGATTTCCAGTGACAGTTCTGGAAATAATGCTAATACTCTAATGTGTAACAGGATGCACAGAGAAACGCCTATCACACTAAATTCAAGATTCAAACACAAACTCCTCAAGTTATACCACAGCTTGCTTACTATGTGTAGCCTATTCACTAATAGCAATTCCAGATCAAATATATCTATTTTAATATAAGCAACTTTGAAGAAAATTCGTTGTTAGATTTCTGAAGATGTGATTGCAAACATGGGTATCCATTAAATGTGTTTATTCTACCACGTACTTGAGGAACCTCCTATTCAGATAGATATGATAGACACTACATATGTATATAGCACATGACAAAATTGTTAAGCTCTATGTATCGGAGGTCTCTGTGCACGTTAGGCTCCAAATTCTAATTTGCAAGCACGTGGCTTACCATGATACATTGAACTAAAAATCATTATGCGAGTTACAAAAATATCTCCTGGCACCTTCTATGCTTTACAATGAGGGTTATTAAACACTGCTGATGTGAGACAGTTGACCAGAATAAAGCAGGAATTCAAGGTTAAATATCAAGAAATGGTGGCTAATTGCGTGACCATAAAATGGGGTTTAGTAGGTTAAAAGAAAACGTCATCATCTGCTTACCTAATCAAGGAGTGTGATAGTTTGATGTGTGTGGGGGGGTGTTCTGGTGGCAGGGGAGGGGATTTGCTCCCTGTGCCACCAGATCTGAGTCCCATCCCCCCCCCCCGGGGGGTTGAGCCAAATCGGCGCCTCTGCGAATTGCCCTATTTAAGTTGGGACAAAGGGGCGGGAAGGGGCTTTTTGCTCAGGAGCGAGGAGAGAGCAGGAGGGCGCTGCCCTCGCTCCCGGCTCCCGGCCGAGCGGCCGCTCGGGCCCGGGCTCGGGCCGGCGCCATGTGCTCAAGATGGCGCCAGGGGAGCCGCATGGGGGACTCGGGAAGCGCCCCACTCCCGGGGTGCCCGCCGGGCCGAGCTTCCCCAGAGAGGATTAATATCTAAGAGAAGACAACCACAACGACCGGGTCAGCAAAGATGGAGCAGGAGGAGGTGTACTGGAGCTGAGGCTTCCCTTGCAAATCGGTGTGAGATGGCAGGCGGCCCCCCTGCAGCCAGGGTGTACTCGGCGGAGCAGCGACCCACTCGTGGCCCGTGGAGAAACCCACATCGGGAAGGAGATGCCTGAGCCCAGGAGAGGTCGTGGAGCAGGGGATGCGCGACCAGGTACTGTTGATAATGGGGCATGGAATGCACGACGAGGTCGTGGAGGCATCTGGAGACCGTGGGACAACCCACGCCGACGCGAGTGGCAGCAGCTCCCTAAGAGGCCGAGACTGGTAAAGCCCGAACTGGTGCGATCCATGGGGAAGGATTTGCAATCCTGCGGGCAGGACTTACTTTGGAAAAGTTTGGGGACTTTTTCTTTGTGAGTAGGGGATCCACCGAAGCAAGGGAAAAATGGTGTAAAGACTCCTCCTCCTTTAAGGAAGGAGCGGCAGTGAACAACATGGATGAACTGACCTGTACTCCCCCATTCCCTGTCTCCCTGCGCCGCTGGGGGGAAGACAGAGCCAGGAACGAAAGGAAAATAGGGGGTGGGGAGGTGTTGTTTTAAGATCGGGCCTTGTTTTCTCTTTCTCCTCTCAAGTAACCGGTTTCGTTCCCTTTTGTCTTTTGTTTAGTAACTGTTAATAAATTGTTCTGGTTTATGAAGAAAGCCTGAGTCATGTTTTGCCCGAGACCATGGTTGGTGGGTACTCCCTTTTCAGTTCTTGTCTCGACCCTCAGTCCAAAAAAAACCACGACAAGGAGACATCTGATAAAAGTAGTCACATATTCTAAAAGGAAAAATCCTCAGCAGCTATTTTAAAGCAAACCTTTAAATTTAGGCAGGGGGGATAAAGGGTACCAACAGTATCTGAAATCTTATGTTGCTACAAGTGTAAACTTACAAAAAAATTATGTGATTCAGCCTCGGGGATACCTGATGTAAAGGATCAGTCTTTTTTTTTTTAAAAAAAACCCACCAACTTATAGATGGCAAAACGCTACTTCCATATGCAGTCGACAGAGAGTTCATGTCCAAAAAGTCTAACAGAGCATCAAAACATAGCAAGCCAGTTAGTTCTTGGAACATTCTGAACATCGATCTTCTGTTTCTATAAACAAACATATGCTAAAAAACTCTAAATTGGAAGCAGTGCATTTTTCATATTCCCTATTGTTAATGAAAGAAGTGATCTATTCTAGCTGTTAAGTTGCTAACTTGCCAGTCAGTCTGCTACTTCTGCTAATTATTTATATATTTATCCCTTTAAATACTCATAAAAAGATATTATAAGAAGTTATATTTGCATATAAGATAAAATGCAACTTAATCATACTTAATTATAACATCACACTTAGTTCTAATAAGATATTAGAAATGACAAATCCTTAATGACAGAAACGAGATGAAAAACAGGCACCATGGCACCTTCTTTAGCGCACTTTTTACCTTTAATTCTGCTCATTTGAATATTAATTAATCAACCTCCCAAAGTATGCACAACACTGCAAAAAAGCTGGGATATCATATTCTATAGGCTTAAAATTTCTTTTGCAACCACACTAAATTATCTCAGCTTAACATTGTACAAACACATTCAAAATCAAAATCCTCAAAACATAGAATCATAGAATGGTTCGAGTTGGAAGGGACCTCAAAGATCATCTAGTTCCAACCCCCCTGCCATGGGCAGGAAAACCCTCCACTACACCAGGTTGCCCAAAGCCTTATCTAACCTGGCCTTCAACACTTCCAGGGATGGGGCATCTAGAACTTCTCTGGGCAACCTGGTCCACTGCCTCTCCACCTTCTGAGTGAAAAATTTCTTCCTTAGATCTAATCTAAATCTGCCCTCTTTCAGTTTAAATCCATTGCCCCATGTCCTATCACTACACGCCTTTGTAAAAAGTCCCTCTCCAGCTTTCTTATAGGCCCCCTTTAAGTACTGCAAGGCTGCTATAAGATCACCCCAGAGCCTTCTCTTCTCCAGGCTGAACAGCCCCAACTCTCTCAGTCTGTCTTCATAGCAGAGGTGCTCCAGCGCTCGGATCAGCTTCGTGGCCCTCCTCTGGACCCGCTCCAGTAGCTCCATGTCCTTCTTGTGTTGGGGTCTCCAGAGCTTAACGCAGTACTCTAGGTGAGGTCTCACGAGAGCAGAGTAGAGGGGCAGAATCACCTCCCTCGACCTGCTGGCCACACTTCTTTGGATGCAGCCCAGGATATGGTTGGCTTTCTGGGTTGCAAGCGCACATTGCCGGCTCATGTTGAGATGAGATGAGATGAGAACCGCTAGCACTCCCAAGTCCTTTTCCTCAGGGCTGCTCTCAATCCATTCTCTGCCCAACCTGTACTTGTGCCTGAGATTGCTCCGACCCACGTGCAGGACCTTGCAATTGGCCTTGTTGAATTTCATGAGGTTCTCACAGGCCCATCTCTCCAGCCTGTCAAGGTCCCTCTGGATGGCATCCCTTCTCTCCAGCATGTCCACAACACCACACAGCTTGGTGTCATCTGCAAACTTGCTGAGGGTGCACTTGATCCCACTGTCCACGTCACCAACAAAGACGTTAAATAGCACTGGCCTCAGTACTGACCCCTGAGGAACACCACTCGTCACTGGCCTCCACTTGGGACACTGAACCGTTGACCACAACTCTTTTGAGTGCAACCATCCAGCCAATGGAGACCTTAGCAATTGCTTTTTTATTTAGTCAAAATTCATTCCAATGCAACATAACATCACAAGGTTTATTACCCTGCTTTCTAAGCAGAAGAAACCCCCAAACACCATCCATGTCAAACCATTCTTTAGACCTGCACTGGACACCACAGTAACCAGCTCTCTAGGACTTTGTCTTTTAGATCTGAATTCCTTAAAACAAACACACAAAACAAAAACCCACAGAAAATTATTCAAACTGAAACTTTTATATGATGACAACGATCTGCCAATAAAACCTCCTCCACAGAACAAAAAACTGTAAAAAAAAAAAATCCCTGTGATTAAGGAGCTCGTGATTTTCTGAGAACAAGAGTTTAACCATTGTCTTGTTTCTTTACAGTGTTTATTTATCTGGTTAGAAAGTTTCTCAAAAAAATTCAAGAAATCTGAATCAGTTCTACTGACAGTCATCTTATTTTATTATTGATACTTGCGGATACAATACAGAAGACATTAAATATGCTGGAATATCATACGTAGAATGTAATTTTAAGTCTACTATATGAAGATGAAAGAGATAACATTTTCCCCACAGAACATCACACCTAACAAAGATGGCTTTTCTTACACAAGGTATCACGTATTACTTATTTACTCTAAAAACCAAGCACTCAGAGTGAGTGTGGAAATCAAGCATGATGTTATTTTTTTGCTACTTCTTGAGTACTTGAAGTTAAATTGCATATACCTGTTTCCCCCCAGATTTTATATGGGGAAAAATGCTGACATGAATTAGCTATGACATGAAAAAAAAACTGTCATCCTTAACAGAAAAATACTTGCCTTTTACAAGAAACAGGCAGGAGAGTCTTTGTTTGCAATGCGTCTCAAAAACTGAGGTTTTTTATGACAAAAAGTCTCCTACATTTACATGCATGAAGTAGTACAGCTGACATTGGACTGCTTTTTGTCTCTCCATGAATTTTACAGGTTTTGAATTCAAATAAAACCATGTACGTTTTTTTCTAAATTTGTCCACAGTCTGTGTTTTATGCAGTTACTGTCCACATCTAGACACTAAAACCATTTTTCTTAATTTATGGGCCAGTATCATTATTTCATTGACCATCTAACAGCGTTATTTGTTGATTTAGAGAGAATCTTTTATCACACCAAACTGCTGTATTTCATCTGACAGTACGCCAATATTAACAACTGAGTTTCCCAACTTAGTCATAATACTCTGAGGGATTTCTTTTGTTTGAACAGTTAATCCCTAGGACAACACAAATTAAAAAAACAAAGTGGACACTGTTTTACTTATCTGTTTGGCACCCACGTTATCGTATTTATCTTTGTTTACCCATCATGTTGTTTTCTGGTCAGCAAATAGACAATTTTCACTTTTAAGTATGAAATTTAGCTTTAAACATGAAGCATTCAGACATAGTTCTTAAATAGGTCAGTAGCAGTTTATAATAAATACATGTGCAAGATGAGCTCATGTTAAGCTTTTAATTCCAGTACGATTACCTTGTATTTCTGAAATGGAGCGATTATGAAGAGGAGGCACACTCACACAACATTTTAACACTACTACTTCTAAACTCAATTTCTTTAAAGATACAATATTGTCTTTAAAATGCCCTTTGTAACTATTGCCTTTCACAACTGATTATAGAATATAAGGCAAAAGGAGACACAAACACATGAACAGTCCAAAGAATCACTGTGAGATCCTTCTGCCCCAGCCCGCAGATCAAAATTCACAGTGCAAGAACAGTGATGTTTGCCACAGAACCACAGCTTGTCTTCCCCACTGCCACTCTCCTTCTCCTACTAATATTTAGGTTTTTACTTGGTGGGAGGGGCTGCTAGAGCTCTGTTACAGCCATCTGCTCCCGAAGGATTGTTTTTTTCCAAAATATTCGGAGCTTTAACTGCTTATATAGTAGTCAAAGGGCTTTCAGACTTCGCTGCTCTAGCTTTTCTAATTACTTTTCTTCTAATTATCCATAATTATGGCACAGGAACTATATAAATCACGCAGTTTCTTTCAGAGAAACAAAGCCACTTTCTCCAAAGCTTGCAAAACTAAAACTATCTACTGACTAAAGAGAATCCTGCAATGATTCCCATAAAACTTCACCCACAGACTCCAATCAGATTCCAAGATCATTCCCATACCATCTTTTAGGTTCAAATCAAGTTGAAGCTATGTTTCAACCCTTTCTAAACACATCTGAAACAAACAAGGGAAAGAAACGGCTTCTTGGTTCAGGTGCAGGAGGTATCACTCCTGAGGAACACAGCTGATTATGATTTCTTCATAGCATATGAATTTAAAAAAAATAAATAAAATAATCAAGCTAATCTGAACAATTTCCTCCTCACCCATCCCCAGAAATGAAAAGAAACATATTGAGTATGATATTTGAGTTGAGGTTTTTTTAGGATAAATTCCCTAGATCTAGAATGGCATCTGAGCAGAGAAAAAATGCGACATCTACTCTGAATATGCTCATAAGCACTCCTCTGTGGAGTGCAATAAAGTCACTTTCTGTTTGGTGGTCTGCCAGGTTTGAAGTAAGGACAGAAAGCTGTTCCACATCCCAAATTAATGCCCTAGAGACCAGCTTATACAGCTGGTCTGTCTCTAGGTCAGTGGAAATTTAATTATCTGCACAAAAGCTGAAAAAAAAACCCCACAGAACTGTATGGGGACAAAGAAGAGAAAAAAAGACATTTTAGCTTTTCCTTTTTCAAACTATGAGTAAGATCATCTCTCCTGTTCCTCCCTCCCTTACTTTAAACAGCAATGACAGGGAGGAAAGGGGAGTTACTGACAAATTTGTTATAATACTATCTTAAGACTGTATAAAAGACAGAATTAGCTTTCAGATACATAACTGAGCAAACAGGGTTTTTTTTTTCCACAGCTGCTAATGCCAACCACTGTTTCAAGTAGCTGGAGTAAAGGACTATAATTTAATTTCAATTTAGGTAGCAGAGTCATCTTCATTTTACACTGCAATGCAAGGATTAAACATATCTGAAAAATTCATGCTTCTTTCAAGTATTTTAACTAGTGGCAGTGCTTCAGAATACAAGACAATTTTCGTTCTTACAGTGGATACACAATCCACATGTTGGAGAAAAAGAAGGTTCAGTTCAAAGTATTTTTAATTGCTGTATTCATCAGATTACCATATTTTAAAAAATAAAGATTATGTACAAAGGGTTAAGGTAAGTAAGGGTTAGTAAGTCTGTAATATGAAGACTGGAAAGCAAGGAAATGAACATCCAAACATCGTTTAATATTTAGAATGTGTCTACCCTATAAAGGAGTATATGCAGAGATACCAACAATTTCTGGGCCATATTAAATGAGGTATAAAAAGCAGTCTGGTTTTGCCAGCTGTTAGCAAAAAGCAGCAGGATCTGTCAGCTTAGGAAGTACACTACATTAATGCAGCTATAATGTGTGTGAAATTCTGTCTTGTTGTCCTGGTTTCAGCTGGGACAGTTAGTTCTCCTTTTTAGCAGCTAGAAGAGCTCCAAGAAGAACGCTGACAGCGCACTGATGTTTGTAGTTGGCACTGAGGTCTCAAGGACTGTTCAGCTGCCGTGTTCCTGCCGTGTGCAGGAGCACAACAGGATAGGGGGGAGCATAGCCAGGACGGGGGGTCCACGACTCTCCTTATGATTTGTACTTAGACTTAGGATTGAGGGCCAAACTGGCCCTCAGCAGTTTGATCATGATGATGCAACATCATGTCCAGGATAAAAATGAGGGACAGCCAGAAAGAAGGGCTTTGCTCTTCTGGGGCTCTCACTCTCAGACTCTGAGAGTGCTCTCTCTGTCTCACTCTCTATTTTCAGGCCTCCCGTTTGTCTGGGATTGCAGTATCGGGATTTATCTGTTTTTGGGATCGTTAGCTCAGGATGAGAAAAGCCTCGGTCACGGGGTGGTGAGCAATTACACTGTGCATCACTCGTTTGTATGTATTTATCATTGCACATATTCATATATTAGTAGTAGTAGTACTAAATTGTTCTTATCTCAACCCACAGGTCTCTTTCCCTTTGCTCCTTTAATTCCCTTTCTCATCCCCAGGGATGCAGGAGGGTGAGTGAGTGGCTGCTTGGAGTTTACTTGCCGGCTGGGCTAAACCACGATACTTGTTCAGTGTCATGGATCACATGGATGCAGCTGTGCGTGCATCTTCCTACTGATCAAAATCCATGTAAATTCCAGCTGAGCCTAGTGTTTTCTCTTGGAAGGTAGATCTGAAGGCCTGCAGCTAATCAATAAACACCAGATAAACAGGTCTGGGTCAAATTACTAAGTATGAATTTAGGCTTTTGGAGAGGTTGCAGAACTTGGGGTCTTACTTTAAAATGAACTTTTCCTTTTGGGATGTTAAATATTTTAATTGTAGCAAACCCAAAATTTTTTAAACTTCCCTTAAATCACTGAAAACCTCCAGTGTCTCCCATGTTTTCAAGAGCTGAATAATACTTGCTTTGTTAAACTACATCAGCAGACTGGACTTCCTGCTGGGAAGTACAGCCACACTAAAACGGTAGTGCTTATCACACACAGTAGAACAGAAGCTATGAAAACTGGAAGCTGTTTCTAAATAAATGTTTTAAAATATTTCAATTTTCAAATTTAAAGAATAAAAAAAAAAATTCTTCACTAAGTAGATTTGATCGTTTTCCCTTACACAGCCTAGAAAAAGACTTCTGTAGGAATCAAAGCATACAAAACTTGTTGAGAAACTATCAATGACAGAAAAGGCAGTAACAGAAATGCTGATGCACACAGGCACAGAGTTTGCAATACCTTCATGTTAGATGCCTCGGTTTCCAGTTTTGTTAGGTGATTTGAGTTATCCTCGAGCTCTTGCCGAAGGTTGGAGTTCTCCATCTTTAATGCCTCAACTTGCTTTAAGAGCTGATCATAAGAAGCTGCGGCCATCCTGGGCTAACCTCAGCCCTAAAAAAAGTAAAAGAAAATATCAAATTTAAACATTATAGGAAAAAAATCCTGAATTTATCTAACCGTAAAATTACCTCTCTTTCCCATTTACTACTCAACTTTCTAAATATTTAATTTAAATCCATTAAATCAAACCTAGAACTAATGCCAGTTCAAAGTCTTATTTCAGTGGGCTTCCATTTGATACACATCAATTAAGCAAATGAAAGAAGTTCATGAACAACTGCATTAGGTATTAGAGGAAGCCAGAATACACAAAAGAAAATCATAGCATCATACATCTTCACATTTCAATTCTAACACTGAGAAACTACGGAGATAATAGACCATATTTAATAATTTTCGGATAGACAACAAGCACTGTCAACCATATCTAAATGATGGTGATTGCCTACTTATTTTATGAAACGAAAGATAGTCACAGATGTTCAAAATTGCTAGGAATAGCACACACTAAAGGAGATGATGTACAAAAGGAGGAATTTTAACAGAAAAAAAGCATCAAATGTAGTAGTAAACAAGTCTTTTGTAAAAATACTCTCCAAGCCGTGAAGATTAAAACAAACGTACTCATTTATATTGCACAATACAACAAAAAGATAAAAGGCTACTCTTGATATCAAGATATCTCGTATTATTTTGGGCAATACTGTAACACAGTCCTAGAACACCACCATAATTATTCAGCCATCACAAAGAGGAAAGAAAAAAAGAGTCCAATTTTAATGATAACATTCAAATAGTTTCCCACTTTCCAAACCAAAAATCATCAGTTGTTCATCCATCAATGTAAGCTACATAAAACACGTCTAACCATGTTTGAAGCTCTTCACAGTTGAAGCTATCAATTTGTTATTCATCAGCCATTGAAGAGAATAAAAGGAAGCCTAGCACTTCATGTATGTACAAGTTACCCTTTCAATGTCATTGCAAGAATTTCTTAAGTATGTGGCCTGTAACTCAAAGAAAAAAAAATTTAAAAAGCTTGAGGGACAACATTCCTCTTCACCGTTACTGCAGTGCTTTGGAAAAACAATTAAAAGTTCTTATTTAGCATTTTCTGTGTATCCTCTCACTAAGCCTTTGACCTTACTTCTTGTGCAAGTCCTTATGTAATCAACTTTGCTCTTCCAGATGAATCGTAATTGAATTATCCAGCCTACTAAAAAATAGGTAAAATTATTCAAAAAGGTTTTAGTTCCCCAATACAAATTTTGAAAATTACGTTTAATCTTTCTAAATTTAAACTCAACAAAGTAAAGAAGAATATATACCATTGAAGACAGGTTCATTAACAAAAGCTGTAGTGCATTTGATATGACTAGTTTATTTGCTTTTCAAAAGCAAGTCCTCGCACCCTAAGCACCTGTCAGCATCAAAGACAGGAGAAGGACAAAGCCTTTCACTTATGGAATTGTGATTTCCATGACACTACCAATAAGCTGAAGAACAAAATCCCTAACAAATCTTGTTTTCAAAATTTAGTCATGCTTTACTGGAGACCTCATTTTTGGAGAAAAGAAGGCAATCTGAAACATCTGCTCTGTTCTGTGAATTCTGTGCTTTTACCATCAGGCTGTTTCACCTAAAAGGTGGAGAGCTGTCAGAGAGAGTTGTAATAATAAAAAAAAAAATCATAAAGCTAACTGATTCTGTTTCATTTCATGTATGTTTTTATTTAATAAGTAACAGTTCCATTCTTATTGATAAAACCAACATCTGTAGTTCACGTTTCAGAACATACACCACATGGGCAATTCTGCACAAGCCCAACGAAAGGTAGACAGAAGTGCAAACATATTCACATTACCTGTCATAAATTAGTGTTGTATTGTAATATTTATAGAATCTGTTGGTTTCGACTCAAGTATATCACACATTTATTCATTTACATCTAATATACAGAAGCTGCTGTGTGCCATGTATTTGACATGCATTTTGATTTGAACTACAACACCTTTTTCTCCCATTATTTTAATTCATGATTAGTCTGAAAGGATGGTAAGGATAAAAAATATCAAGTTTTTCCATTTTCTGTCCACTCTAAGGAATTCTCACTCATCAATTTGCAAGTTAAAACAATTAACCACATTAACAAGACGCATACACACAATGAAGAAAATGGAGAAAACTGAAGGAGGCGAGGAGCTACAGTAGAAAGACAGCAACTGCATAGCTCTGGTATCTTAATTGCAAAATAAGCTTAGATGTACTTATGTTAAATGAGTAAGCATCCAGTTTCTGAAGGGGAGGTTTGGTTTGTCTTCTCCTGCTCCTTCTCTACCAATATTCCTAAGCTTCCTTTTGTGTATTTTATTTTCATAACATGGACGTAAGACACCACCAAGAGACGGCATTCTGCCTCAGACTAGGAGTCATCTCCTGATTTATTCAAATGCCAAACTTTACTCTGTGGGTTTTCAGATTAAGAAAAATAAAATTGAGTTAGCTGATTACCACAAACTGGGTAATCCAAAACATCTTCCCTTTTTTGTTAAATAAATGCCCAAAGGGCAATAAGAGACACTGCCATGGGCAGAAACTCACTCCTGCCAGTTTGGCATCCGGCAGGAGCCATGCTGCCTGACTACAGCTCGGCTGGCCACCGAGGCACTTGCCAGAAGAGTGCCTGCACCAGTTGGAATCACAGCAACGCCTGGCAGCTGCCCTCCACTACCAGGGCATCCACACTGGCACCTCAGGATCCGGCAAGAATTTTAAAGAGAATCTCCTGGTGACGAGGGGTACGTGTACATCATATCTTTTGGGAGCACAGCGAGGTTTGGGCAAAGTGTGTTTGCAGTCAGTACATCCACACTGAAAAGTAGACTGAAGGCAGTCAGTCTCACATTAGCAATACACTGCCAGCCACCCAGGCATCTGCTTCCAGGGATGCATGCCACCCCACTGGCTGAGGCATCTGGACTTCATGGGGGAACACAGATGTATGCCTACCTCTCTAGCCCTCCAAGATAATTCTTTTTTCCTGCCTGTAAAGGAAGGACTATCATCTACTTGAGGAGAACACTAACCTACTTTTTAGAAATAATGCATCTCACCTACCCCAACTGCACCAAGGCATTTGGTACAGTTCCACATGTAAAACCAGCCACAGTCATAATAGAGATGAGCAGAAAAACTGTACATGAGTAAGGGGTAGCTCAAAGACAAGATCACATGGGTAGTGCTGAAAGCCAAACTGTTCGGCTGGAGGCAGGCTGTCAGGACAGCTCCCCCAAAACTAGCCTGTGACAGATATTTTTACGTTTCATTATTGACCTTGGCACAAGAAGCAGCACCAAAACTCGCTCCCATAAATTCAAGAGGCTTCATAAGGTCAGAGAACTACATGTAATACACAAAGAATTTGATGAACTGAGAAATGGAGCAGTAGAAACAGGGTGGAATTAAATAGCATTACAATGTAAGGTCACTCATGTAGGAATCTCATCACCTGGAAGCAGTGGGTGGGGAGAAGCAACTCGAGCCTCTCAGCAGCCAGGCTGTAAACTACCCAGGCAACGCCAACACGAGACTGGTACAAGAAAGCAAAACACGATCCCCAGGGTTATTAAGTCATTCCACAAAGACATGGGTAAGAAAAGTGAATTTAAGTGGGTGCAGAGAATGAGGCTAAGTGATCAGGGAAGTAGAGGGTGTCTCATATGAGAAGAGGCTTAACAAGCAAGCCTTTGCTGCCTCAGCACAACAAAGGCTGGAACAATACAGCTACACTTTGATACTAGGGAGGGGAAAACATTCAAGAGGGAGAAAAATATTTATGTTAAAACACAATACTGACCCAGAATGAATGGCTATAAACTGGTCATTTATCAACTATAAATCAGTCGTTTATCAACGTAGGCTGGCAACTTCCACTGCAAGTTGTACATTCAGCAACATCCTTGCCTAGCTCACTGCACAGGAAGGAACAGGACTTCGTGGTTCAGAAACTCAATCTTATATTCCTAAACTTCAATATTGAAGAATACTATACTATTTGTACATTTGTATATTTGTATTATTTGCATGCTCTTGTTCTGAAATAATGAAATAGCAAAGACATTACACAAGAGACACCATGATTAAATTTTAAAATGGGGGAAACGGACACAGGCAATGCATGACCACAAAGCAGCTTAAGCTTTCTGATGCCAAACACTGCAACACCTCTCAGGTACCTAGTTTGTAGACTGAAATCACAAGGCTCCATTACACACAAGGTGTTTCATATATATTAAGCTAACATAAATTAAAATTAAAATCTGCCTCTGTTGTGGAAATTGGTTTTTACCAATAGCCTCAAACTAGACCCATTAGATCAGAGTTGAGGTTCCAAAGCTAATCCTTCATAGAATCATAGAATGGTTTGGGTTGGAAGGGACCTCAAAGATTATCTAGTTCCAAGCCCCCTGCCATGGGCAGGGACACCCTCCACTACACCAGGTTGCTCAAAGCCTCATCCAGCCTGGCCTTGAACACTTCCAGGGAACACTCTGGGCAACCTGTTCCAGTGCCTCACCACCCTCTGAGTGAAAAATGTCTTCCTTATATACAATCTAAATCTCCCCTCTTTCAGTTTAAATCCATTGCCCCTTGTCCTATCACTACACGCCCTTGTAAAAAGTCCGTCTCCAGCTTTCCGGTAGGCTCCCAAAATTTGAGTACAAAAAAGCTACTTTATTTTTAAACACAGAATTGGTGACCTCAATAGAAATTGACTGCATTGCTGCATACCCTTCTCGGAATTTCTCAGCGGTCATAGAATCATTTAGGTTAGAAGATCAAGTCTAACCATTAACTGTTCAAAACATTTGCCCTGGGGAAAGAGTCACACTCCGGACCCTCTCGGCCAAACAGGATTCACAGCCACGTATCACCTCATTCACAGTAGAAGTAACCAGTCCAAAGGAAAGCACGGAGTATTTTACATGGGGCCCACTAGCCTGAAGCTGTATCACTGCACGTACACACACTTACGTAAGACTATTTCGACCAGATTCAGCTGAATCAAGAATAAGTTACTCTTCCCTGCTACACGAAACCACTATAGGAAAGGGGGAGAGGGAGGGAAGAGGAAGAACTGTGGGCTCCAATACCCATTTCACAATTTACTCAGCCCAAAGGAAAATGCATAACACATGCAACAAAACCCACCTTTGCCAAGTTCACAATTACGCTTCAGTCAAGCTCCCTTTTGCACTCCACCACGTTTCTTCTTCCCAGAGTGGTCATCATTGAAAGGGAGGAATGGAGAGATCCTTTTCTCTAGATTTACTCCAAGAAACAACCCTCTTGGACTACACAAACTTTGAAATTTAATTCCCTCATTGTAAGAAGCACCTAAAATCTAGGTCTCCTACTTCCCTGACCCATATTTCTCATGATTAAGAGGTTTCTTCTTCATCCCCTATCAAAGTAAGGTGAAATGATGACAAGAAATTTCATGCTTTACTGAATCAGCAGTTTGCATGAATATACACATCAAAGAAGAATTTCAAGCTGGATATAACTCTCTTACACATCAAAATCAAAACTAATGAGAAGCCAAAATCTATGCAAAAGTATGGTTAAGATTTAGATATGCATTTTTCTACATTAAGAAAACTATACCAGTAACAACTGCCCAGAAATCAGGAACTTAGATAGATGTACTCTTTTTAATCTCAAATCCCAAGAGATAGGCAAAACTTGCAATATTCTCTGAAAACTTACAATTTTTTCATTGATCGGTCTTTTCTTCCTTTGAAATCAATAAGCATATATACTGAACATGCCCTAAAGAGGTTCTACTTAAGAACCCCAACAATTCGTGATATATCAATTAAATCTCCTTATGAAAATATGTCAGACTCGCATTACTATTTTTTCCATCCATAAAAGCTATCATTGTTAACAAGAGCATCCTATTTCTACAAAGCAACTTTTGTGGAACAAATTTGTCTCAGTCTTTTCAGAACAGAGGCCAAGAATAATCTAAGGTATAAAACACTATCATGTGTTTTTTCAACAGTAGAGACAGAGACCCGGCACTGTCTATACATAAAGTTAGATAACAGGTTTAGATAACTACAAACTATTTGTTTCAATTTTAGAAATCTTCAACAGAATAATTATTCTGTCACCCACAGTAACTGTCTGTGGGTGATGTTTTGGTTTGTTGGGTTTTTTTTTGGTTTGTTTGTTTGTTTTCTTAGCAAGTAAGTTACACAGCTACTCCAGACATCGAAACTAGTGAAAAAAGGCAAAATTACTTTCTTCGATAAGGCTCAATACAAAAACCACCAATGTCAACCAAGGCTCCTGTTCATGTAATTGATTTTGGATTATGAAATTTGTCGAGCGTAGTAAATTAGATGTTCAACTCTCTAATAAGCAAACGGAACATTGCATTCTGCTACCACCACCAGTAAGCAGATGTGCTCCTGCACTACGTAACTGAAAATTTTTCACAATGTAGTCTACGGTCTTAATGTAACAACTTCTAATCATTGTATCTAAAGTTCAGGAATACATAGATTATTATTTAGTAGGGTGGAAGGGACCATCAGCTCTGATTTCTTTCTGCATCTACAGGTTTTACCTAACTATTCACTGCTGAGCCCAGTATCTTGTCCTTATTATTCTTTACCATTCTGTCAATTCTTGTCATTCATTCCCATGGGACTAATGGTGAATTGTTTCTTCAATGGCACACCATACTGAATACAAGGAAATAAAACTCATACCGTCATGAGATTTTTCCAATTAGTTTAGCTTAAATACTTCTAACACCAGATTTTTTTTTAAGTTCTAGGTCTCGGGGTGCTGACTTGGATGCAGTTAGTGCTAATGCTGGGACAGCTGGGAGGGCTACACCAGTGCCTGCCCCTAGCTGTCTGCCCCACCCATCTCCGCAAGGTTCCCACCCCGGGAAGAGGGAAGGGCTCAGCTGCTCAAGTGGCAGCTGCCTGAACCACTGCAGATTACTGCCTGACTACTAAAATAATCTGAAATAGGTGTCGGTTTAATACACCATGCTGGGCCATTAACCACAATGGATCAGCAGCTGTTACACGGCTACTTCCAAAAGAGGGGCAAGGCTGACAGACAGGGGCAGAAAACACAGCACGGCTGCTCTAAGGTAAGCCGGCCCTACCTGCTAACTTCAGCCTTAAATGGACCATTTTCATATAGTTATCTTCATCAATACACTCCAGAGAATAAAGCAAGGTTTTTTTTCAGCCGTTCTTGCTTCCAACACATCAAACCATGCCGATTTGCATTTATTCAATTTCTCTGTTGGCTGAATCCTGTATTGGATTTTCCATTATTTTATTTGAAGCTTGTCTTCAGGTTAAATGGTTTATATGTAAATATCCTTCTGCTTGTCCTTTTTCAACTCTGGCAAACTATCAGCACTCTAAGTGCTCTGAGAATTTACCAAAAATGAGTATCAGCGGGCTAGGGATTGTCTTATCCGTTTCAGTTTGGGGCAAGCTTTCAAGGCTTGCTGATTTAAAAAATGTTTATCTTTCACAGGCATTGTTTAATAGCCTCCTTTCCTACTCACTGAAAAACATTCCATCAGCCTCAGATTGTAGAAGTCCATTATTCTGATTCTTTCCAGAACAGGAGAAAAACTGTATTTCTGTGTTCTCCAGCATCACACTGAACAACTGGTTATTTCCACCTGGGACAAGCCTATGCTTTATTAAATGGCTTCTGTTGCTAGCATAATTAATCTTCCCATCCATACCTGTATTTAAGAGCAAACCCCAAAACTTCTAGTCAGTAGCAGCTAGAAGGGAGGCTATTTTGTTCGTTTTTTCCCCACTTGGGTAGGGGGGCACATGAATATAATGAGGAGTCTGAAAGTGCTGTAAGGCTTTGGGTGTGGTTAATGACAGTTAAGAAAATACTTGGTACAGAATGAGAATTGTCCATGAGTGGAACAGCTGATCTGGTACCTTCTGCTCATGTTCTCATTCATTCTGTATTAGCATGCTCAGGTCATCATAGGGATGCAGGAAGGAGTAGAAAACAGCCATCACAGAAAACAGCTCACCAGCTTGTTTCGGCATCAAGGGCTTTGATATCAGAAAAGTGCATTGCAAGTTATGTAACACTACTCCTTTCAATAAATTCGAAAAAGCTAACATTGAAAAAAAAATGACAACAAATTATACCAAGTAATGATGCATAGATTAGGTACCCTCTGAATTCCTGAGTTTTTCAGTTGTGTAGGAAAAGCAAGGGCCAGACGAAAAGCCATTACTGTTATCAGATATCCTAATACAACGCGTGAAAGGGTCAGTCCCTTTAAAAGGAGGCCAGACAATTTTCTCTAAAGCTCAGCTGCATCTAGAGGATTCGCTTCTTAGTTTTCTATCCACTTCTGCATGAAGGGCATCTTTGTGGACAGCAGACTAAAACACTGAAGTGTTAGTATACCTGACCTTCCTAAGTCCTTTCCACTGGCAGGTAGGATAGAGAGGGTTTTTTCGTTTTGTTCTTCCATAAATGAATTCAGAATTTAGCAAGAGCTTTCAAACCGTTGTTATATTTGGGGATACTTCCTGAAGTTCAATACTTGCCCTGTACTCACCAACTATCACAAGCAGAAGCATCATCTGTTCTCCCAACCAAAACATAATTTGGCTGATGATGGTTTAAAATAATAAGTGATCCATGTTCTTCACATTCCTCAAAAGACAGGAGGAGAAAGAAAGAGAAGATGATGGTCTGAACTCTTGGTTTGCCTTCCTCATTACAGGCCAAGTATGATGGGGGTCAAGTGTGTCATGTGTGAGAAACAGGAATGACTCCATGTTTAGAATTTTACTAAAGAATGTTAACAATCCAAAAAGCATTCCTATTAATACGAAAAAAAAGAATAAAATCCAGAAGTTATACATTTCAGGCTATGAACAGTCAAATTCAGCTTTTATTACACTGCCAAGCAAAAAAGCCCCACTTCTTCCTTTATAATTCTGGATTGGGAAGTTCCTTAGCTGGTTAGTCATGCTGCATTCAGAATAAGACTGTGAAAATACGAAACATGATTTGCATTTAAATACTATATTGAACACAAAGCAGCCGAGACATCATTTGAATCATAACTTATATTGGACCACGGATGATTCACAAGCCTGAATACTCATTCTCCATGATGATCTTCCTTGCTATTCATGGCTAATTGTGTATGGCTTCACTGCATATTACTTGCTCCTGTTTAGTTTTATATTTCTCATAATCTTTTAAGGATTCAAACTAAGAAAGTTTAACCCAAAAGCATTAACACTAAAAATTTCAGATTTAATTAAAAAAAAATATAATAAAGAACTATTTCCCCATATTGGGTGACTTATCAAGGTCATCTTCAGGGTTTCTTTGGGCACTTGTAGGGAACAGAAGATCAATTGTCTTGCAGAAAATGTATCAGCATCTGTTCACACAAGTCCTGCATGAATTTCAGAAAACCATCAGTGGACACTTGGTCTTCACTGACAATAACTTACTATCACAGCATATCATTAATAGTATTGCCTACTTTAAATAGAATTTCATTACATTGATGAAAAAATAGTTCATCATGTTTCAACATAAACATTTTACCAACTGAATTAAGACACACTGAAATCCAACATAAGAATTTAGAGGCCAAAGGAACCAATTTTAGCCATATGCATTTCCAACTTATGCTGTATTATTCCATGTTGATGATACACTAATAATGTACTACGATAACATGTATCAGAATGTTTATCATAACCGAGTATTTTTTACGAAAGTTTTGGCAAGTATCACGACAGCACTTGAGGGATGATGTTTAGGAAAGTCTGCACTCGTAAATAATTTCAAGTACTATATTTAAAAGTGATGTTTTATTCAAGCTGCCATTTTTAAGAGCGATTACTGTTTCTTCCAGGAACTACTTCACTTGTTACACAAAGCAATATTAAGACCATTTCTTTTTAAGACTCAAAAAGGTACAGAAACAAGCATCACCATAATAATCATCATAATCACTACTGTGCTTTTGTCACCCTCTTTCCTTTCACAAAAGAGTGGTGAAAGCACCTCTGCATCTACCCTATATTCTAATATTTCAGCCACTGTAACTAACATTCAAAATGTTACAGGAGAAACATCTAGCATCCCCAATTTACCTTTCGAAAACCGTTACTCCAAACCGTAGGTCCTCAACTGATGTTTCAAAATTTAACATCGTCCAAAGCCTCTCTTACTGACAGACAGGAAATCTATGATTCTAAAAAATAATGGTATATACAGAAAGCATTTTGAAGGGATGTTTACTATAAAGCAGAAACTTAAACTCAGTAAGTTAGACTTGTCTTCGTCAAACCTTTTTCGTGCATCATTGTATTTAGCAGAACTGAGAAGGAGGAAACAAATATTTTACCTGTTACTTTAAGTCTCCTTAAAAATACAAGAGAATCTGGTTCCGGGAAACTACTTTCAGTACCTACATTTACACGTACTTTCAAAAGACCGCAATTTTGAAAAAAAAAAATCATAAATCTATTAACTGCATTAGAAATAACAGAAAAATTGACTAAATAGTGAAAACAGAGTAGACAGAACATTAAGGAGCACTTTCAAAAGAACAAACAGCAGAGGGGGGAAGTATTTAAAAACAGAAATTGATCTATACTCTATTATTCACCTATGCACAGTAATTTACTGAAAAGACTTCTACATAAGCTAAGAAGCTGTATGTTTCTTGCTACGCCTTTAAATCGCATATTTCAGGGTACGACTATCCAAATCAAATCAAAACTGGGCTCTTCTGATCCCTTTAAGAAAATCCTATCAAACGAAAAATGCTCCTCACAGCTCATAGCCAGGGGTCCTCCATGTAAGTCAACAGGAAGGATTTTAAATCTTGACCCAAACAGTGAATAGGATGAAATAATTTGGCAGCATACGTCTCATCCAAAACTCGCCATAGGTTTTTGCAAAAGCAAGAAGCGTTCTGCTGGCAATGACCTAATTACTAGAATAAAAGCTGCGTATCTGACAAAGGGAAAGAAAGGACCCACTGCTTCATACATAATTTATTAAGATTTCCCACAGCATTCAGGTTAAGTCGCGGACCCAAGCACCTCTTTGTGATGTTAAATAAATTCGTAAGAAGTCAGCGGATCCCAGGGCGCACTGAACGCGCAGCGCTCCCCTCAGAGCGCTCCCCAGCAGGCCCGCTCGGCAGGGCTCGCCGCCGGCCGCCCACCCGCGCCCGCCCGGCCTCCCGCGGCTCGCCCTTCCCGGCGAGGGGGACGCGATGCGGCAGCGGAGGCACCGCCGCCCCCCGTCACTGACAAAGCCGGGCCGGTGCCACCCGCGGGCAGCGCCTCGCCGAGGGGTACCTCGGCACGCCGGGTAGGGGCTGCCCGCCCCGAGAACCCTGCCCGCCCGCCCGCCTCCCCTCCTCCCCCCAGCCGCGGAGCCCGCGCCGCGGGGCACACGGCCGCGCCAGGGATCCGCGGCGGCTTTGTGCCCCTCGCCGGCGAGGCGGGCTTGATGCTCGGTCCCGCCCGCGGCGGCTCCCCGCCGCGCCCGGCCGCCCGTCTCCCCGGGCGCGGGGTTTTCCTCCTCCCCGCGCCGGCAGCCCTTTTCCCGCAGCATTTTTTTTTTTTTTTTTTCCCCAGCCACAAAAGCCGCTTTCTTCTCCCTTCCCGGCGGCGCCACCGCCTCCCTGTCACAGACGCAGGGATCTGCCCCGCCTCGCTTGTCGCTGCCGCCCGGGCGCGGCGTCCCCGGGGAGCCTCCGCCGCCACCGCACTCACCCCATGGCCGCGGCCGCTGCGCCTCCATCCCGCCGCCCGCGCCCGGCCCGGCCCGGCCGGCCCCGCCCGCGCCCACCGGCTGCGCCAGCGCCGCGGCCAATACTGCCCCGCCGGTCACGTGCCGCCCGGCGCGGCGGCGCAGCCAATGGGGCGGCACATCCCGGAGGATGCGCCCGCCCCCTCCGCAGGGAACAGCTGCGCCCCCGCCCCGCGCCACCGCCGCGGGCGGAGCCGCGCCGGCGGCCGAGCCGGGAGCTGCGGCTCTCGGCACCGGGAGCGGCCCAGCCCAGCCCGGCCCGGCCCGGCGGGAGGGCTGCGAGCGGCGCCGGGGCGCTGTCACTGCGGCGGGCTGCCCCGCGCCACACCACCGCCCGCAGGGGCCGAGCGCTTTCCCGCAGCCAACCGCGGCGGCGGGGGCCCGGGGCTGGAGGCCGGGAAGCGGTCCGTGCCTCCGCCGGGAAGTTCAGGGGAATGAGGCGAGGCGAGCTCAGGCGCAGCTCCACGGCGAGGACGCCGTCCTCCCCGCGGGACAGCGCTGCGGCCGTCGCCGCCGGCGCACACGGCTGAAGGCCTGCGCCCGCGGCTGAAGGCCTGCGCCGCCTTAACCAGCTGCCAGCTACTGCGCGCTCACGAAGCAAAACACAGGGCACGATCTCTGGTTAGCTGCCAGCTGTCGGCCAGGTGTGGAAACACAGAGGAGACAGGCAGGACCTCCTTCTCCGTGCAAAGCACCCCCAGTTCTATATCCGAGCACCAGTACTCGCTCTGTACAGCCGCGGGCAAGAGACTCGACACGCTCTCCGCAGAAATCAGCTCACCGGCATCTGCAGCACCAGAGCTGTGACGATGACCATCCATCCATTCTCCTTTCAATAAAAGGACACAAGCACTAAACGCCGCGTGAGACTACAAGCTCTTGCATTCATACGAAGGAAAATACTTTGCCTTTAGATAAAAATGAAACGAAGTTCTGCATGTACTAGAATTAAAGCTCATACAGTTCATCTAGTTTTTGAAGAAATACATAGAGATGCTGCTTATTAAAAAGGTGATGGTAGGTGTATCCTCCAAGGGTATCTCAGATTTACTTGCAGTTCAGTAAAATACTGTTTTCATATGCTTTTCAAATATAAAGTTGTCGCTACTTCTTGGTAGTTCAGCAAAGATCAAACACGTACACATTTAACCTATTCCGAATTAGAATAATAAGTACCAGTTTAGTGATGGGTTGAAAAAAAATTCCAGAAGACAGATAAATAAAACAAATCAATTCATTAAACTACTTTAGAACCTCGCTCTAGAACTGACCTCTCTCCAAGGATAAGGACGTAACAAAGCATTCTAGAAGAAGACTTAAAACCCCTCAGAAGCACACTACTGACGAGACAGCAGAAATTAAGCCACGTTTCAAGCCGTTTGAGTTTGTAGTCTATGTTCTCACTTTAAAAATACAAGTTATCTAGATAACAGATACTATGGGGCTGATGCTTAAAAAAATCCAGCTCTAATATAAAAGGCTGCTTTGCAGAAATTGTGCAATATTAGGTCTTTTTAATCCTCTAGAAGCAGCATTCAAGAATAAATCTATGGGCAGTGCAGTCCATCTCAACAGAATAGGCCTGCAGAAGACATCTGAAAAAGCGCAACCATTTCTCTACTACAGGAAATGAATGCCCTTCCCTGTGGCATTTCACATAAATTGTGGAGTTAAGTATTTATACAAGTGGACAGAAGGACAGATAGCTCATTAAGAACATATATCCTTACATGCCTGAGGAAATTTCATTCTTTCTGTAATAATTTCTTTCATTTGTATGAAACAAGCAGGTTCGTGATAACCTCCTGGCTGGGACCAGACATTAACTAGTGCCAAAATTAAAGGTGCTACGAGCCTCTATGCTTGTGAGCAATTGCACCACAGATACTGAAATACTACTACTTTAATTTCAGCTGATCTCTCATGGGTCCTTTTTCCAGAGTCATAGAAGGCAATTCTCCAATCTCAGAAAAGATGCCCTTTACCAGATAACCTTTCATCAAATGTCTTCATGATTAAGGTGATGTGTAACATTACATCATCTGCTACCTTCAACATGGTATCACCCAAAATCCTTTTTGACTTTATCATTATGGCTATCTATAGAGGTACTGTCACTTAAGCAGTTACAGTAAACCATTTTAAATAAAAGTGGGCCAGTATTTGAGGGTGTTTCAGGTTGTACGATTTTTTGCTACAAAGCTTCTATTAATTACAGCAATAGTTGGCATCCTTCTGGTTTTTGATCCACTCAATTTCATTTTAGATTTCATGTACTGCAGAGACTGAGTTCATACTCCCTCAGCTGTAGCAAATTATCACATTACTCTTAACAGGTTTAAGGTTTAGAAGCTAGCTAGGCATTAGATCTAAAGCCATCTTACTTTGTATCTTAGTGATACATGCCACTGTTCCTCCCCTCGGAAAAGCAAACCAAAATGCTCCCGGATGTTATTGTGCAGCTCTCTCCACCCTAAAATTATTTACATTAGCATAAGTGTTGATCTATGTCTTACTTATTTGAGTATGCACTTACCAATTTATCAGTTGGCAAGCTGTTGCAATAAGAGTCATGGCTTATAGACCCATCAGGTTGGTCCAGTAATGGTTTTAAATCATGTTCAGAAGTTGCAAGTGCAACGCAGCCTGGAATGACTACTTTAAGCGTGCAAAGACAAAACCAGAGAACTGATGCCAAAGAAAACGCCAGAGAAACTGAAATCCCATATACTTTAAAGCTAAATTGCATACTTCTAAGTGAAAACCTAAGCTTGAAAAGTACATGTAATTTTCTACAGTCCAAAGTGGGAATATCAAGACCAAAGGCCACATAATGTATTCCACTTGATTACACACATCCTACTGCATTCTGAAAAAATAACTATAGTTCTCACTCTGAAAAGGTTCTTGTTAGTCCTGGTACTGGTTAGTCCTTCCTGAGCCTGGTAGTCACAAGCTGCGTAAGTTTGAGTAAAGTCAGTGCTGATGAGTGATGTTAAGATTCACTGCTCTATAGCCTGAAGTCCTGTATTTATTTGCAGAAAAGCACAGCATAAGCAGCAGCACAAATTCCCCAGTACAATCTGCCAAGATGACAGCTGAGTGGGAGGCAGAAAGCTCTCCCTTCCTCGCTCATAGTAATGCCCATTCTGTTATGATTTCATAAAAATGGCAGCTTATTTTTTGTCTGCGTCACATGTACTTGCCTCTGAAGCAAAATCCAGTTAAGCAAAATTCAGTTTAATAAACAGCATGTTTAAGTAATAAGATGACCTTTCTCATACCATGTATTCCAGTGGTATGAAAACACTGATACACAGCCAAACAGGTAAACACTATCGTGACATATACTCTTATTTTCCTTCAAAACTTCTTTCTATGGGCAGTACTGGACTCTGCTAATAGCACTGACACCAATGAAACAGTATTTCAATAAAGAAAGGTCAGGCTCTCAGGAAAAACAGAAGAAAAAAAGTCTTGTTTAGACTTAAGCTTGGTTTTGATTAGTTATTTTTTATCTAGCAAAAAGAACAAGATGGCTTTTTCACTCTTTGAAAGATACCATTACCAAGACAGATCTAGCAATACCTGCTCCATATTACATAGAAAAAACCTTTAATATCTATTAAAAGAATGAAATCTCTGCATGTTAAGCTATCAAATCCCAGGCACACAAAACTTTAGTATTGAAGAATATCAGCTCAGTTTCAGTATTCAAAGTACAATTACTTCTATTATTTTGGACAAGATCCCTGCAGTCTACCCAGCACAGCATTCTCAAACAGCCAAATAGAGACTTTGCTACAGAAAAGGAATTAGCAATCTTTTCACAGAATATTTGATGTAATCCATGCACTAAGTATTTGCCAACTTCTTAACTGCATTTATAATAACACAATTTGAGACCAAATAAAATTGCCATAGCTCTGTTTCCCCCCAACACTAAGTAGCGCCAAATAGAAGCTCTCAGCAGATTAAGATCCACGTTTTTAAAATCATAAAGGACATTCCTCCAAATACTTATTTGCTTCATAAAAATCAAGATTATTACAACAGAAAATGCAAGAGGTTTTCTGGTTTTAGATAACTGGCTCATAAGTGGGACAGTTCTCTGTGCCTCACAACCTCATCCTCTGCAGCAGTACCCTCCCCCCTAGAAGCTTTTCACTATTTAATATATTTGAAGTGACTGATATTACTTTATTAGTCATTGTACGTGCACGGTAGTACCTACCTCAGAGACTCTGGGCACAGATAACAAGTTAAATTCTCTCTCTGTTGCCAGGCACTATGGTTGGTATTACTCACAAATCTGAAATGTAGCGTTGCCAACTTAAGAGATCTTGCCTTCAGAATTTCACTTACTAATGTTAAGTTTTACACATTACATTTACATTGCATTTGTATCATGCTGCACCTTTTAGAAAGGTGGTATAAACAGATTTTATTAACATGACAAACTGAAAACATTTCACGTCTGTTTTACATAGATGCAAATTTCATCTTAACACAGGACTTGATAAAATATTTTAGCAGCTGCTGCAACCAAAGATTACCTCCTGCCTTTCAACTTTATTTTAAAAATGAATGAAGTTGAACATGCTCTCTGCTTCTCATTTCCTTGAGAAATTGTGAAGTTGCTTTCACCTCTCTCACTACCACACACAGACTGTATTGTTGCCTCTGAGACTTGTCCTTACCATGTGACTAGGATCAGTGATAGTCTGTATATACACACATCGGGAATACTCATAACCTGCTCCCATCAGCATTAATATCAGTGTTTTGGCCATCAGGATTCTCTCAGAAATGTTGCGTATTATTTGCCCATGCAGATGACCTTCAACTACAACCACTAGAAAGATCATCAGAAAAAGAGCTTTCCTGAGGATCAAGAAACTAAGGGACCATCCTTCTCATGCCGACGCAGAAAGAATGGAGAAATCTGTCACTGTTCCTAATGCATCATCCAGAACACACGCACTCAAACTCTGCTGACACTGATCCTACAAAAATAAACACAAAATTGTTGTACTGAGAATAGAGAATCAGAAATCAAGTTGTTCTTTTAAGATTTTCTAGTATACTAATGTACTAAAATTCCAGTTTTTCCAGAAGGTTATGCTACAAGTTCCTCAACTTGAGAAGACTTTTCCACAAGCAATGAAAATATCTGTCTTTAACAGGGTCAACTAGCTACCAGAACGTCATGTAATGTAAGCTACATGAGAAAAGTACAAAAATACATGCTGTTTAATTATTTCATAAATAAGTCACATGTACAGAAAGCTATCACCTGCTCTTTAAATCCTTTACTATCTAATGTACTCTAATGTTTGCCAATTCCTTACTTTTGTCCAGAAGTACTGCGCTCTCTGGGGCATCCACCACTCATACTTTCTTCCTTCTCACTAATTTTTCCCATCTGTGTGCAGGTTTCTTGCTGCTACTTAAAGAAATGAAGATTCAAGGAGAAGGACTGCTTGCTTCTTCAGATCTGTTAGCTCTAGAATGGCACCATGGCCCAATCTGTAATATTAGTCTCGTATATTCTAAAACCAGTACAACAATAATGAAAAGCGTTTGCACAGCAAACCATTAACCATTAACCCAGTAAACTTCACCATCCATTTACCCATTCTTCTATTTCAGCTACGTAATAAACCCCACCCGACACAGCTTTGTGTCACATTAACTACAGTTTCCTCACCCTCTGATTGAGAACATCACAGTATCCTTGTATTGTATCACTTTGTGTCCTCTACTGCAGTTCCTTCAGGCTTGTTAGGTAGTTCACTGTATCTGTGTACTGTAATTACAACTTCTTCCTTCTGCCATGCCTTATGTTTTCTGTCCCTTCTAACCAGCTGCATGTTATATTTTCACCCTTCTTTTTATTTACCTTTCTTTTCCACCTCCTCTTAATACTACAGCAAAGCATGACAGTTCCTACGCCTCATTTATAACAGAGTTCAGCCTTGAGTACAAGTCTTTATCAGAAATATTTGTGTTCAAATATCAACTGAGTTGTTACTTAATCTGGGCCTCGCCTGTAGGACATCAGGACATGATAAGACAGAGCAATGTTGTGCAGTACCTCAGATGAAAGGCAACAGAGAAGTTTAATACATACCTACATTTGCTCTTGCTTCCCCAAACCAACTGCAGGTATCTTCATCCTACCCAATATTAACATTGTGCATAATTTTAAACAGATTTCTGGTTTTTAAACGGAAAAACAACCCTATCTGTTGCAACAATGTAAAAGGAAGACAAAAAAGCTTAAAAGGCAGAAAACAGAAATGGATGGTGCTCATCCAATTCACTAAATCCACTTTTACAGAAATTAGGAAAGCTGATTTTAAAGAGGTGAGGTAGAAAACTTACCATTTGTCGGTAATGTGTAGACAGTGAGTTCACACTGACCAAATAAAATAAAGAGTTGACTTTTAAGTGTAGTTTTGTTTAATCCACCAATTCATGCCTGTGCTCACCAGCTCATTCCAAACCTCCAGCAAACTAAAGGCTTATTCAGCACTTTTGGAAAGCTCTAATTGCACCTTCTAACCCATCTTTAATTCTGTTTCAGTCATCTGTAAATTGTATTGAAGACTGAACATCTTCCATATAAAAGTCCTTGTCTATCATACCTCAGGGATTCTGTGGGGAATTTTCTTCAGAAGAAAAGCTCTTCCTAGAGGGCTTCGTTTATTAATACAGATTTCTGTATTAATGGATATCTGGGCCACAGAGTAGAAAAATATTAAATATTTAGAGAAAGATCAAGAATGTCATGTTTTCCAGTGTTTCTTGGAGAGTGCCAGGCTCTGGATCTGCCTAGTCTCCGCTAGAGCTATCTATTGTAATAATCAAAGCACTTTGTCTTAGAATACTTTGCCCTTAGTTGTCAAACAGCTCTTGGCTCTGATGCACCTTCTTACCCAGGGCTGTGCATCCATCAGCTGCTCAGAGACCTGATTAAGGGTCAGACTCAGCAGAAGAAATTGAGTACAAACCTAGAAGACTTACAGTGGCCTGAGTTACAAGACAAAGCCCTATTTTCCTTATTCTTAATACTTAGCGTCAGCCATGAGTTGCAGTATTCACATCTGTACATGACAAACGGATGACTGAACATGCAAAAGGCTGATCAGATTTAGTTTCTTGTTACACTGTGTTTGACAGAGGTCATTGCTCAAAAAGTAGCTGCTACATGGTTATATGAGCTTTCTAGTGAATGCAGGAGCATCCCAGAACTCCACACCACTGACAAATGGAAGCTCTACTACTTCAGTGGAATATTTACCTTTTTCTTCAGAACCTTCTTTTCAGTCTTCCCTTTGTTTGGTTTGAACCAGATGTTCTTAATGCATCACTTGATTTCTTGTAAGCATTCTGACATTTTAGTAGTAATAAATCAGTTAAAAATCTATTTAGCTAAAGGTCATCAACATGTTTTTTGCCCAGGATATTGAAAAGGAAGGAAGGTCAATTTTTATGGAATCTTTTACAAAAACGTATGTTAACTATCATCAGTCTCCATGTCTGCTACGAAAGAAAAATTTCCAGCTATAGGCAAGTTTCTTAAAGCCTACTGCATTAAGAAAGGCTTTGACAAGGTCTAGAAACACAGAGGTCTTGCTGAGTTGTGGCTCTGAGTTCTCTCACCATAACTACAACCTTTTAAACACTTAATTTAAGGCCTGAGCCTCACAGGCTCTTAGCTAGAAGATGAAAAGCATATCAAATCAATCTAGAAAAACTGTCCTTTACAAGATAAAGTGTTGACAAGGCAACTGAGGATACATGTATCTTCCTTAAAAATCTTTAAAAAAAAAAATCCACATTTCAGTACATAACAGTAATTACCAAGGAGTTTGAAGAAGGACCACAGAAACTAGCTCAGTTTGTTAAGGAGGATTTATACTGCATGTTTTAAGGAGTACAACTTAGCTGGTTTAGCAAAAAGTAGGGTGTTTTTTATTACCGTATATTGAAAATATTTCCAAGTTTGTCACAAGCTGGAAATTAGACAAACTGGAATTGAATTTTGTAACATTGTTGTGGTTAATCAAATCATAAAATCTCAGGCACTGAGCCCACAAGGTGAGACAAGATATTTCCTTAAGAAATACTGACTTTCAGTGTTCTGCAGCTTCAAATGTAAGAGTCATACTGAACAGTGTGAGGATGCTTTCTGGGCTTGAAACGCAAGAAAATTCACAATTCATTTAATCCTGCAAGAACTTAATTCCTCGCAATGTGCATATGCTCGTATCGTCTTGCAACAATTGTAGTCAAGTCTCACACTACTGAGATTTAGTTGATTGCTTGTTAAAGTTGGGAAAGAAAGTCCTCCAGCTCTTTTCTCAGGACCAATGCAGAACTTTATTGATTTCTGTGCATGCAGAGATGAGCTACTGTGGAAAGCAGCCCTTTCACAGACAGGACCTGTGCTCCCAGGTAGCACAACTCCTATGGACACCTGGTCAGCATGCGGTTTTCCTGCTCATAGCCATATTAATCATCAAGCCTAATGAGTCATGTTCGATTTTTTGGGGATGGCTTTTGTTTTGGAAACGTTCTTGCTCTCTTCAGCTTATTTCTTCACCATAAAAATGTTTCCTTGGATGATATGGGTCTCACTCCCTTAGGGAATCTGCTGATACACAAGCCTCTAGGCATTAGTGACATACTAAATTTTTCTTTCTCCTCTTTTGGCATACAGTTTACTGTCTTTACTGAAAGTTAAAAATCTACAGCCTTATTTCAAAATATGGAGTTTTATGGTGTTGGTGGGGTAGGTGCTAGGAATTATGTTTTTCTTTTGGGTTTTGAATGTACAGCATCTTCAAATCTTCATTTCTGTAACACTAGTGAGGTTGAAAAAAGACTTTTTGCTTCCACTGGGAAGGGCTGTTTTTATAAAAATCTGATGACTCTATAATATTTTAGCTTATTTTCTCCTAATAATGAAGGTTCAGCTTACTGAATAGTCAGTAAGGAACAAAAATTCAAGCATAAGCTAGGGGTGGGTGACTGAGTCTGCCTTGTCCAGTATTCAAGCAGCATGAATACTTTTTGAAATTGATCTACCTGCTCAGTAGAAAAAGAATGCAAAATTGAAATATTCACTGCATCTCCAGGCAAGTTGCTTCCAGTACCAAGCTCTATACATGTAGCAACGGTGCTCAATGATCCATACTTTTAGGAGTAACACAAAGCTACCCTTTCTTTGGGCCATTCTTCATCTTGGAAATCAACACCCAACTTTAAAGTAACAAAACCAGCATCTGAGATAGCTACAACTAAAAATTTACCACTATCAAAGTTACTTAAGGAAAGTAGTGGGAAAAAGCAGTTGAAGAAAAAAAGGGCTGCTAGCCATGACGGGAACAAATGAAGCATGAGTGGAGTAACAGAGCAGAAAAATGCACTTAAGTTTGTCAAAACTGAGAAACCAGGGTGTTTCTAAATTCCTTGATCCAAGATAGAGAGCACATTTGAGTGCCAGGTTTCCTTCCCCAGTTTGGATCCAGGGCCACCAGCTAGTCAATTTAGACAATCAAAATACCCAAGTTGCAAGTATTAAATCTTAGAACTGTACGATACAATTGCATGATTAAAGTGTATAACACTGCAAATTTCTTGAAACGCTCAGGCTAGAGGTACAATTTAAAATACTATTACTGAGAGGAAAAACATTTTACCAATTACCAATACATTCTGCATGTCAGGCTTCCATCCCTACAGACACGGGAAGGGAAAATTTTAAATAGTCATAACCATATTTAGAAAAGTTCTCGATCACTAAGTGTACTAGAAGAATGGTTTCTTTTTTTTTCTCTCCTAATACATAACCCCAATACCTCAATTTTAAACTAAAAGATGTATTTTCAAAGATCCCCAAGATAAGTCAGCTACAACACCAGCCTCACCTAGCTGAGATTTAGAGAAAATCATATTTGACACAGATCCTCCTCCTCAGCATGGATTTCCATTTTATGGATCCATTACTCTTTTATAACTGTTTATATTTTTAAACAAGCACTGAATCCTTCGCTAGAAATAATGCGTATGTTCTAATGTCAAAATTCAAACCATGCAACTTTAAAGTTTGCCTGGCACTGAGTGATCAAGAGTAAACTCTGGCAGACTTTACACTTTGTTTCTACACAAACAAAAATTCCAAATAAAGTAGTCTTGCTCATAAACTTAGTGCCTGCAAATCAAGATAAGCTGAGATCTTAAGAGTTTTAAGAATTGCCTACACCATCGAAGGAGTTAATTTTGCAAGCTAATTACCCCAAGTAGCAAGAGAAAGACAGAAATCTCCACAGTAGGTATTACTTCTTCTGACAAGGAAGAAACAATGGAAGAGATCCCATGTCATTGGCAAAATCCCTTCTGTCACATGAACAGAAAACCACAGTCCTTCTCCAGAAACTCAATTGACAGTAAATGAAATTTTCTTCTTTAAGATTATGGATTAATTGTTCCCCAGGATCACTTCTTGCTTTTTTCTGCTTTCCCTGAATTTTTTGCCCTATCTTGTGACCAGACATGACTTACCACTTGGAAATTTCATTCACATCATGGCTCTCATTCATTATGTGACCAAATATGTATGGGACTAAAGTCATCTGGATGAATGACTGGACTGGAACTGTTCTTGTGTGCCCAGATGTGAACCCACCACATCAAAGGGTACACCTATGCTTCAGTCATGTGACAGAGCATGGCCACACTATCAAGTCCAAGCACTTCCATAAAAGCTGTATAGTATGACTGCACTGAATTACAAGTGCGCTAGAAAAACAGGGGCTTTCTAGTCTATACCTGGCTGATACTTTCCTGATGTTCTTTTATTTACTGTTTATTACCTCCCCTCTCCCAAAGAGTAAACACTGGCAAGTGTTAGTAATGAACCTCACGAAAAAATTTATTCCCCAGTTCAAATGCCTGGTAACATTCTACACTGCAGGCTATGAGCAGTGTAATTGCCTCAGTACAGGAATCGTGTCTTTTTATGGATACGAGGTTTGCCCAACACAAAGCAGTTCTGATGCTTACAGGGCTTCTAGAGACTCCTGCAATATAATTACACAACAACTTGGGAAATCCAGAACAGAGGCAAGAATGGTGAAAAGCACTACCCATCCATGTTTACAAATAGTGCAACGAACTTTAAAGAACATGGATTGAGTAAGATAGACAACTCACCTTCAAACAGTGAACTAGGTGGCAAATTGCTCACATGAACAATTACTTGCCTTTGTAAGGAATTCCGCCACTTAAGTCACAAGCCAAAATTTTCAAGCAATAAACACTGATTGAGCAAGTAACAAACGCATACATTCCTACACTACATATATTCAGAGCTCTTGACTTCAAAGGCAAGAATTAATATATTGGCAGAGAGCAAATGTGAAACTTAGCGATGGTAATCCCAGTACATTGAAGGCAGACGTTTTCCCATTATTCTCTGAACAAATTAAAACATTCTGAAACACCTGAGACTTCTAAAATATAAAACAGTGAATTACAACCAGGCTTTGTCGTTACAACTAGTCTCAGGTCTCTTTCTTGTTGCATGCATACTAGACTGTCACATGGACTCTTCAGTACATTTTTGTCATTGAAGGAATTATTTCACTTGTTAAAAAAAGAGATCTGGACTTCTTGCTCATAAGTAAAATTGAGAGAAAGATTTGGAACAGTATAAAGACAGTCATGTACAGACAACTACTTTTTCATGCAAATAAAGCAATACACAAATCTGCTGGTTTTAGAGGAAGACAAGCTCTCTTTCTCCATTCAATTCATTCTTTTCAGCTTCCAGCACTTGAAACATTTTTTGGAAAAAGCTTTATGAATCAAGTCTAGTTCTCAAGGTCTTAACAATGACATTTAGACATTTAATTAGCAAGCCATCACTCGGACTGGCATCTAAACCTTTTGTCAGAGACCTAATTCCATGCCAATTCAAACATCCCATTAGTCTTACATTAACTAACAAGAAGTCTTATAATATTCTGGCTATTTGATTGCACTAGCACGCATTAACGCAACAGTGGAGTGAGTCTAACTGAATGCAAGCACACAGATTTACAGTGTACACACATTAAACCAGCAAGGATATTTTAAGACAAAAATATAATAACCACATCCGTGTATGAACTGTAGTCAGGCATCCTTTGTGCTTCCTGGTAGCCTAGATGGAATTATAATGACATCCAAGTGGGGTACAAAAAGAAATCTGATCAAATTAAAACTTTTTCAGTGATTCCAAGCTGAGTCCTGACCTTAAACCTTTCTGGAGCTTATTCTGAACCATATTTTGAGACTTACACATGTGAATAAAGTACCATCATTCTATGTTGACATTTCTATCCTGAGCCTATAGAGAATTTTTAAAAAGTCATGAACATATATAACAATACATATAAACAAATAAGCTATTTTTGAAACCAAAGAAGAAAAATCACATTAGCTAATGCCCTTTTTCAGCTTGTATTTCTAGTTTAGATCCGCGGTTCCCCTCGAAATAACAACAAAATCCAAAACATGGAAAAGTGCTAGACCAAATGGCAGGAACTCCGTGGGGTTTTTGCCTCGTCCTGTGGAAATCTTACAGCAGTTTGAGTCACCACTCCACTAGACTGGGCTAAAATTAGAGTCCTATACAATTGTAGTAGAACAATTTGAATACCAGGGAACAAAATCCCAATGGAGTCATTCTGCTGAAATAGAGTGGAGGAGGAAGACTGATACCAAGAAAGATTAAAAAAGTAGATATATAAGGCAATTGGGAAGTATGCAGAGTTGTGCTTAATCCTGGTATTGATAAAGTCTATAAACAAATTTTTCATTACATATTAGCGTCTGCTAACGTCGGAATCTCATGTACCTCAGTGTTGCCTGCTGATGCTGTCTTCTTGGCAGCAATAGGTGCCAATTATAGTGTCAAGGTTATTGGCACCAAAGCTTTTACTCCAAAACTGTTCATCAGGAAGTTTTTGAGGCCAAAAGAAAGTAAATAAGTAAATTCTAACATAATCAGGATTTCTGTGGGGTTGGTCTAGATCCTGGTATATAGCATCTGCTGACAGCCAACAGCGTTACTCAAACTTAATTTCACCTCCAACCCTTTAATGTCTAATACAGAGTAATCAAAGAGACTTCACATGAGCCCTTGAATCGCAAATTCTGTGGGAAACAGCTTAGAAAAAGTAGAGATCTTGAATGCAGATCTTTCTGAGTAGAAAACGTAGAAGTTGCAAACAATCTCAATGAGACAAGGCAGGCATTTAACTTCAGAAATCCCATTACTCAAGGCATGTACAGTGTTTCCTTTGTGGAATGTCTATTTCAAATACCTAAATCTTCCCGCCTCCTCTCCTTTAAAAAAAAACATAGCTGAATTGTAAAAGAAAACAATCAACAAAACAAAACCCACCAGAAAAAACAAACCCAAAGAAAAAAAAAAGGTTTGGGTTCGAAACAACTTCAGTCTTGTATTCCTTCTTCTATAGTAAAAGAACCACGCTACTTGGCGCTTTGTGACCTATATGCTTTGCACATCATAAATGGGAATTTTCTACTTGAAGAACTCCTAAACATGAGGAAGAGAGACAATACTTCCTTGGGGCAAGCGTTGTGGGCACTGGAAGGACACTGAAGCAGGACTGATAAAACAAGAACTTCTCTTTCAGGGTTTGGAAGCCAACTTCTCCTTGCCATGAAAACGAAGTGCTTACCTACCTATTTGAAGGTTTTACTGAATAGCAAAATGACAAAATGGCCAGCATTTTCACTGAAATAAGCAGGTTGCAACATGGTACTAAAATTTCAAATCAGGCACTAGATCAGCTACAGGAAAGGTATTTTTTATTAAGTAGGTAGGCAAGAGTAGTGTGCAGGTCATCCACTTCCTTACAGCCTTATAAGGCATTAAATAGACTTCTGACAATATTTCAAAGCTTTGGGAACTAAAGAAGTGAGCATTTAATTGCACAAAAAAGTTCACAAATGAAGGCATGCTAAATTGTTGGTCTTAAGAAAAAGCTTCTAGAATTCCACATTTTAACTAAACTGCATTAAATTTTTGCTAAATAGTAAAGATCATGGTGACAAACCACCAAGACCAGTCCGAGTACCAACGGACTTTGCAACAAGAAAAAATATTTTCAATTATGTTTTCAAAAGGCATCCGATATTAGGACGGTGTTTTGAAAAGAAGTAACCACAGAAATGAGGTATTTAATCTGAGTAGCACAAAACAAGACAAACAGACAGCAGCAGTATTACACCCAAGATGTCAGCAGCTTGAGGTAAATTGGAAGTTCTTTGCAAGACTGATACCTGAATTTAAATCCATAAAGACTGCACTACTATGACCTGCCTCCAAGAGGAACAACTGAGAAACTCAGTATTTTTATTCAGGTACTGTACACACAAAATACAACTTAGTAATACTGACTATGAACTTGTTTGATCAAACTATTTTGCTCCATTTTCAAAAGGAATGTCTCATTTCACAGTTTGATGAATCTTGGCCTATTCCAAAGGACGTTATACAGGCACAAAGCAATGGAGGTAACTGTTGTTGACCAAACTGGCAATTAACACTGCTGCAGTTAAAAAAAGTCTGTTGCACTAACATCCTCTTTTCAGATTGTTCAAGACAGCAAGGAATGGACTGCATTATTAAAATAAATTTGGCATTTTTTTACTTCAGATTTTTTTTTAAAAAATCTAGAAACATTTAAAATGTTTAAATTAACAGTGATAATTGAATGTTTTAATGTTTCCATTATCATTCAAATAAAAAAAGAAAGCTCTTGTTATCTCACATTATCAGAAAAAGTCTCCACCATTAAAGCGTCTATTAGGATAACAAGTAGCATGACTGCGTATCTCCTTAAATTCTTATACCACAGCCCCACAAAAACTTTAATTCCTACAGTTACTATGTGCCAGGACAGTACTGTTTCCATGTCTGAAATAACACTTAAAAAAATCAGGAACTGAAAGAGTCTAATCTCTAAACTACTAAATTCCAATGCCAATAAGTAGGTATCAACATAGTAAATTTATTTCCCAAGACATCCTTCATATGCTCTCAAACATCCCCAAAGAAAGGTACGTTAATGTTAACTACACAGTAGGACTTCCTAGACTGTATGTTTAGCATGTATTTTGTACATAAAAAATTGTACATACGATCTACGAAAACAGATTATCCTATTTCTTAACAAAGAACCCACATATATGTGAGAAGAGCCATTTCAATATGTAGTCTTCTGATAATAGCATATGCTACTGCTTTTTAATGGACTGTGTAAATTTGATCTTCAGGTCTATGCTGTAAGGCGTAACTACACGTTCCCTTGCTCCTTCCCTCAAACAAAAGCACCGAAATGTAGGCACAGCTGCACACTCACCTCAACTCTGATCTGCTCTGCAGCACACTCCCTGTTTCTCTTAATTACAACAATAACTACCTTTCTACCCATCAAGACCTTTTCTTACATTCTCCTCCAAATCCAAGCACAACCGGCATGAAAAGCAACTGTACTCACATCAAACTCCAGAAGCTTGGCAAATCAATAATTTCTGAGAACAGAGATCAGCTGCAAGATACGACATCTTAAGCAAGAACTTTACACCTACTGTGCAGTAACAGCAACCTATAACAAACAGAAGAACCATCATTATAATTATTGAATTGTAGAGAAGAAAGAACTCTATCAATGCTATCCTAGCAGAGAAGGCCACAAATTTATTACAAAGTCTAGTTATGAAAAACTATTAATTATAAAACCCCAAAACAGAAACACTCTCTTCTCAACAACAAAAATCCCTGCACACTCCACAGCCCATTTTTTTGCTTTTACTAACACCCCTCAATTTGTAGGAAACCATTACAACACAAAGCCACATCACATAAAACTAGTAGGCTGGACAGACTCCTTGTAGTATTTCAGACATAGTAACACTTTGCTCCTATCACTCTGAAGATTACTTTATTTCTCCAAGCATATCACAAGTAGCAACGTGGATTCAGATCTGATTTGCTGTATATACCTGAATATAAAGTCTGTGACCAAAGATGTTCACAGGACTTTTGTCAAAATAAAAAAAAAATCTTGCAAAGAAATCAGATGGGTAATTTTATCTAAAGATACGGGGATACATTGAATATTACAGTACTTTTGATTTTCACCACCATGTTTGAACCTCATTTCTTGTTTATGTAGCCAAAGCCTCTGTCTACATCGTATTTTTATTCACACTAATACTTAACCTTTCCATATTCCCACAAATCAGTTATGAAAAATACTCCTCTATAACAACAACAAAAAAATCCACCACAAAACAACAACAAAAAAAACCCAATAACCAAATAAATCACACATCAGGAGACAAACCAAAAGAAAGAGCAGGAATCCACTCCAGCATATACAGTGACAGCTGTAAGTTCTATCCTGACAAGCTTACTCAGGCATTCAAATAGTATTATTAGACAGCAGTCAGCCCACTACCTAAACAGAGAGTCTGCGACCCAAATGCAAACTCCAGTAGAGCCTGTAACAACACATGCCAGAGGGGGCTGGAGGGATACACTTTCCATTGATCAACTGAATTTCAATTTACAGTATGTAAAAAAAGTGGAAATTTCATTCCAAGAAACAGCAGGAAAGCAAAATCAAGTCATACAACTCAACATATAACTCAATTAGCTTAAAGTGAAAGAACGAGACAAAGGAGGCATGTTTGAGTAAACAAAAAAAAAACTAAAACCAAAACAAACAAAAAACACAAAAAACCTAAACTTCTGTATAAAATCCGTGTGTTAAATGGGAATTTTTAACACTATTATATAAGAAAAATTACTGCTTTGTTCTAAAGAGATTCTTAGCTGAAGCCCTTTAAAGGGAAGAACGGCAGCAACGTGGGATCTCCATAGCAGGGGTTTCAGAGAGGAGAAAAAGCTCATGTGATCCTGAGAACCTTTTTCCATTAATAAAGGGAAAGCCAACTCACACAATTTATGCTTTCATTATTTCTTTGCACTCTTGTCACACAACAATGAGAAGTCCTAGTTTCCTTCCAGTTCCCTCCACATGCCAGTTACTACAAAAAGGCCAATCTTTCAGTTAAAATTCAGTTAAAACAGTTAAAATTCAGTTTTGTGAAACTCAGCACCTTTCAGAATCTATTTAAAGCAACCAAGACTCATATCATTAACTGCACAAATAAGAAAGCTTTTTATTGATATCTCATTTCCAGAAAAAATACAAAATTTTCACTCAATTTAATCTATGAGTGAAAAGCTAAGCCTTCATCAGAGCTCTATTACAGGTTAAGAATAAAACGTTCCTATCTCAAAAAAAATCACAGCATTAAGAGGGGCATCATTATACTATTTCAGACATGTCTAAATTTTTTATTTTGAACTATGAAGTCTACATGAGTAAGATCTCTTCTTCCGTTAGAGATCAATACTCTATCAATCTGTGGTTAAAATGCACCCCTGAAGAAAAACACTACGCTTATGAAAGACACCTCAAAATGCTATTGATTCTCAAACTTCAGCATTTTAGTTCACCATTTCCATAGAAAAATCAAACTACTTGTGCTCTAATACAAGTGTGTTTACTAATTCAAAAGATCATCATAGAATGGCATAGGCTGGAAGGGACCTTAGAGATCATCTAATCCAACCTCCCTGTCATGGGCAGGGACGCCTCTCAACTAGATCAGGCTACTCAAGGCTCCGTCCAACCAGGCCTTGAACACCTCCAGGGAGGGGGCATCCACAACTTTTCTGGGCAATTTATTCCAAAGTCTCACCACCCTCGTACTGAAGAATTTCTTCCTAAGATCTAATCTAAATCTGTTCTCCTTCAACTTAAACCCATTTCCCCTTGTCCTATCAGTGGACACTCTTGTAAAAGAGTGGGCCCGTGCCAACCTCATGAAGTTCAACCAGGCCAAGTGCAAGGTCCTACATCTGGGTCATGGTAATCCCAGGCACAAATACAGACTGGGCGGAGAATGGATTGAGAGCAGCCCTGAGGAGAAGGACTTGGGAGTACTGGTGGACGAGAAGCTCAATATGAGCCGGCAATGTGCTCTTGCAGCCCAGAAGGCCAACCGCGTCCTGGGCTGCATCAAGAGGAGCGTGGCCAGCAGGTTGAGAGAGGTGATTCTCCCCCTCTACTCTGCCCTCTTGAGACCTCACCTGGAGTACTGCGTCCAGTTCTGGAGCCCCCAACATAAGAAGGACATGGACCAGTTGGAGAGGGTCCAGAGAAGGGCCACGAAGATGATAAGAGGGCTGGAGCACCTTTCCTATGAGGACAGGCTGAAAGAGTTGGGGCTGTTCAGCCGAGAAGAGGAGGCTCCGGGGTGACCTTATAGCGGTCTTCCAGTACCTCAAGGGGGCCTACAAGAAAGATGGGGAGAGGCTGTTCAGGAGGGCCTGTTGTGATAGGACAAGGGGTAATGGTTTTAAAATAGAGGGAGGTAGATTCAGATTGGATATTAGGAAAAAATTTTTTACCATGAGAGTTGTAGAACACTGGAACAGGTTGCCCAGAGAGGTGGTGGATGCTCCATCCCTGGAGACATTCAAGGCCAGGTTGGACGAGGCCCTGGGCAACCTGATCTAGTTGCAGATATCCCTGTTCCTTGCAGGGGGGTTGGACTAGATGACCTTTGAAGGTCCCTTCCAGCCCTAACCATTCTATGATTCTACGATTCTAAAAAGTCCCTCCCCAGCCTTCCTGTAGGTTCCCTTCAGGTATTGGAAGGCAGCTATTAGGTCCCCCAGAAGTCTTCTCTTTTCAAGGCTGAACAATCCCAGCTCCCGCTACCTGTCCTCGTAGCAGAGGTGCTCCAGCCCCTGGACCATCTTTGTGGCCCTCCTCTGAACACACTCCAACAAATCTATGTCTCTCTTACAGTGGGGACATATTCTTGTTTACTGAATTTTATTTCTCACCTGCAAATTCACATGGAAGCAATGGCAAAATGGATTCTCTCTGATCTCAAAAAGCGTTTATGTTTTTCAAATTTTTTTCTACTAGTGATGACTAATATTTAAGCGATCATCGTCTAATAAAGACACAAATGAACATACAGAACGCAATTAATCTTTGTCAGTCAACTCAAATTAGCATATCTCAGCCTTGTGACCATGACCATCAAGCAGTACCAGAGGTACTGTTACAGCAGCACGTAGAGATAAAAAAAACCAAACAAGTAGTATTCTTTTTAACCTTTTTGCCAACCACCTACCTCTCCCATAACCTTCACTGAAACATGCCATCCCCACCGAATACAGACTTCTGATATTTTAAACAAATACTCACTGCCTAGTAGCGTTATTGTCCAGCTACAACCGATGCAGCAAGATGCAAACTTTCAAGTAAAACTGAATGGCAATCACTGAACAACCCAAGTTCTACAATAGCACAGCATGAGTTGCCATTGAAATCACTATCACAGGTTATTTTAAGACTATTTTAACAAAGTTACACTTCTACTCATAATTCAAGTTAATTAGGATCAAAATCCCAAGTCTGGGGTATTAAACATCAAAACATTAGAAGCTGGGTAAGTGAATCCAGAGGAGTCAAAGCTAAGACTAAACAGTAAAAGTGGTTCTGCTTTGCTAATACTGGTAATAAATGAATGATGAAAATAATATGAACTTGAACAGCAAAAAACTAGAAGGTCCTTTTAAAGATCAGTTACAGCTACTAGGTTACATTTCCCAGTGAGTCCACACACATACATTTAGTACCGTCATACTGCGTTTTTAAGCTTCCAATGGAGACTTCATTGAAAGCTAAGCTCATAAAATAACTTTGATACACTTTCTTTCTTTTAACATTCATAATATTGATACTCTCATTAAAACATGAAAAGTTAGCAGTGTTTGTTTCATTCATCAAGCTGGATACCTACATAATTTCAGTCCATTAAGTCATTGCTTTAACCTACCAGTTACTAAAAATCATACTGTAAAAACATGGTAACTTGATACAAAGAAAAAGACACATTGCTTTCCAGTGTCCACGTTAAACTGAGACAAGTCAAAGGAGAATATATGAGGCATAACGACAACAACAAAAAAAGGATTCTTACACAGAGTTTCAGATACTGAGAGAGAAGATCACAGAATTAATGGATTTCTACTGTGTAATGCTATGAAACAACTTCTACGGTACAGTTTGAAAGTGAAAACAAGACACACACTATCTTAAATCAGTGCTATGCTTTCACTTGCCACTCATGGTATTTCAGAACAACTTGCCACCATAAAATATTTCCAAACTACAAGCATATATTTTGGCTTCTTTGACAATGGCATGGGTCACATGGCACCAGGCCTACTGGCACCAGACAGAACTTGTCTTTCTGGGAGGGTAACGAGGGTCTTGGCACAAAAGCTAGCAGGGCTCATTGACAGGGCTTTAAACTAGATTTGAAGGGGGAGGGAGGTAATATCAAGAATGATAAAGATATGCTGGAAGTACCTGTAGAACAGAAGAAGGGAATTCCAGCCACTCCAGCCAGGAAGTCAGGTTCATCTGGGGCTCAACTTAAATGCCTTTATGCCAATGCGCGCAGCATGGGGAATAAGCAAGAGGAGTTAGAAGTGTGTGCGCGCCTGTTGGGATATGATCTTATTGGCATCACGGAGACGTGGTGGGATGAATCCTATGACTGGAGTGTCAGAATACAAGGGTACAGGCTCTTTAGGAAGGATAGGCAGAGGAGAAGAGGAGGAGGAGTTGCCCTCTATGTCAAGGACCAGCTAGAGTGCATGGAGCTGCACCTGGGGACAAATGAGGTCCCGACTGAGAGCTTATGGGTTAGGATTAAAGGGAGAGGAGGGACAGGGGACGTAGTAGTAGGAGTCTGCTACAGACCACCTGACCAGGAGGACTGGGTGGATGAGGCCCTCTACAGACAGATAGGAGCTGCCTCACGTCCACGAGCCCTGGTCCTCATGGGGGACTTCGACCACCCTGATATCTGTTGGAAGGACAACACAGCAGGGCATAGGCAATCCAGAAGGTTCCTGGAATGCATGGATGATAACTTCCTTCTCCAGGTGGTAGAGGAACCAATGAGGAGAGGTGCTTTGCTGGACCTTGTTCTCATCAACAATGAAGGGCTGGTGGGGAACGTGACGCTCAAGGAGAGCCTTGGCTGCAGCGATCATGAAATGGTAGAATTCAAGATACTTAGAGAAGCAAGGAGGGTGCATAGCAGGCTCACTACCCTGGATTTCAGCAGAGCAGACTTTCACCTCTTCAGGGATCTCCTCGCTAGAGTACAAGGGGACGAGGCCCTGGAGGGAAGAGGGGCCCAAGAAAGCTGGTTAATATTCAAGGATCACCTCCTCCAAGCTCAGGAGCGGTGCATCCCAACAAAGAGAAAGTCAGGTAGGAACACCAGGAGGCCTGCATGGATGAACAGGGAGCTCCTGGAACAACTCAGGCACAAAAAGAAGGCCTATAGGGCGTGGAAGCAAGGACAGGTAGCCTGGGAAGAATACAGAGCGATTGTCCGAGCAACCAGAGATCAGGTTAGGAAAGCCAAAGCCCTGATAGAGTTAAATCTGGCCAGGGACATCAAGGGAAACAAGAAAAACTTCTATAGATATGTCAGTGATAAAAAGAGATCTAGGGAAAATGTAGGTCTTCTCCGGAAGGAAACAGGGGACCTGGCTACCCGGGATATGGAGAAGGCTGAGGTTCTCAATTACTTCTTTTCCTCAGTCTTCACTGGCAAGAGCTCCAGCGGCACAGCCCAAGTCACAGAAGGCAAAGGCAGGGACTGGGAGAATGAAGAACTGCCCACTGTAGGAGAAGATCAGGTCCGAGACCATCTTAAGAACCTGAAGGTGGACAAGTCCATGGGACCAGACAAGGTGCATCCACGGGTCCTGAAGGAACTGGCAGATCAAGTTGTTAAGTCACTATCCATCATATTTCAGAAGTCATGGCAATCTGGTGAAGTTCCCAATGACTGGAAAAGGGGAAACATAGCCCCCATCTTTAAAAGACCCAGGGAACTACAGGCCAGTCAGTCTCACCTCTGTGCCTGACAAGATCATGGAGCAGATCCTCCTGGCGAATATGCTAAGGCACATAGAAAATAAGGAGGTGATTGGTGACAGCCAACATGGCTTCACTAAGGGCAAATCGTGCCTGACAAATTTGGTGGCCTTCTGCAATGGAGTTACAGCATTGGCGGATAAGGGAAGAGCAACTGACATCATCTACCTGGACTTATCCAAAGCATTTGATACTGTCCCACACAACATCCTTGTCTCTTAACTGGAGAGACATGGTTTTGATGGATGGAGCACTCGGTGGATAAGGAACTGGCTGGATGGTCACACTCAAAGAGTTATGGTCAACGGTTCAATGTCCAGTGGAGGCCAGTGACGAGTGGTGTTCCTCAGGGGTCAGTACTGGGGCCGGTGCTATTTAACATCTTTGCTGGAGACATGGACAGTGGGATTGAGTGCACCCTCAGCAAGTTTGCAGATGACACCAAGTTGCGTGGTGTTGTGGACATGCTGGAGGGAAGGGTTGCCATCCAGAAGGACCTTGACAGGCTGGAGAAGCGGGCCTGTGAGAACCTCATGAAGTTCAACAAGGCCAAGTGCAAGGTCCTGCATATGGGTCGGGGCAATCCCAAGCACAAGTACAGGCTGGGCGGAGAATGGATTGAGAGCAGCCCTGAGGAAAAGGACTTGGGAGTGCTGGTGGACGAGAAGCTCAACATGAGCCAGCAATGTGCACTGGCAGCCCAGAAAGCAAATCGTATCCTGGGCTGTATCAAAAGAAGTGTGGCCAGCAGGTCGAGGGAAGTGATTCTGCCCCTCTACTCAGCTCTCGTGAGACCCCACCTAGAACACTGTGTTCAGCTCTAGAGTCTCCAACATAAGAAGGACATGGAGCTACTGGAGCGAGTCCAGAGGAGGGCCACGAAGATGATCCGAGGGCTGGAACACCTCTGCTATGAAGACAGACTGAGAGAGTTGGGGCTGTTCAGCCTGGAGAAGAGAAGGCTCCGGGGTGATCTTATAGCAGCTTTCCAGTACTTAAAGGGGGCCTACAGGAAAGCTGGAGAGGGACTTTTTACAAGGGCGTGTAGTGATAGGACAAGGGGCAATGGATTTAAACTGAAAGAGGGGAGATTTAGGTTAGATATAAGAAATTTTTCACTCTGAGGGTGGTGAGGCACTGGAACAGGTTGCCCAGAGAAGTTGTGGATGCCCCACCCCTGCAAGTATTCAAGGCCAGGTTAGATAAGGCTTTGGGCAACCTGGTGTAGTGGAGGATTTCTCTGTCCATGGCAGAGGGGTTGGAACTAGATGATCTTTAAGGTCCCTTCCAACCCTAACCATTCTATGATTCTATGAGATATACAATATCTGTGTGAATAATTGTTTATTGTTACATGAGCCACTTGAAGGAAACAAGAAAAGTTAACTACTGTATAACAATCCAAACTATTTTGCTTTTATGCAAAGAAACTATTGGACTAGAAGATCCTTTGAGGTCCCTTCCAATCCCTAACATTCTGTGAAAGAATGTTCAGAGTCTAGCCAAAATAAAGTTAGACAAATTAAAATTTTCTTTCTTGATCATCACAGGATTAAGGAAGTTTTATGATTAACTATGCTTTTTAGTTTTAAATACAATCATAGGGGGGATATAACTCCCTTACGCTAGAGATTATCTAGGTATAAGAAATTTCTAGAAATGATCCAGAAGTCTTCATTGAAGGTAAATACACATAAACACAAAAATACATATATATTTTCGAAAGCATGCACTATGATACAAGCATGTACTATAAACACAAAATGCAGGTGTTCTTTGGGGCCAACAGCTAATAGTTTAGCACTAATACAGATCAAAACAAAGCATCAGAAACTTTCTGCACACAGCAGCATCAGAAACTTCCCGCATACAGCAGCACAGCACATTGTTAATGGTATTTGTTGGATATTCTAAAGAAACTGTCGTTGTGATGTTAGTTACTCAATGAACATTTTGCACAACAGATGTCTAGGTATCAAAAGCTGATGCACTTGAGCATGTATTTCACTGCACGGAAATAAGACACATGGTAAGATGTGTTCTTATGCTCGACAGTGTTTCCTACTGCATTATTTAGAAATGAAAAAGTACTTCATCAACTATATCACCATTTGGATTTCCACAGTTTTGCGGTTTTTTTCCTTTATAACACTAAGTATAAACAACTTTTATCACATTTTTTTTTTTTAATCCTGTAGCATTCAAGGAGAGCAAGCACTTGCAAGGTATTCTTCACTGGGCAGAACTACTCTATAAATAGTCTTCGTTGTAACTAAAGGAAAATATCAAGGAAGTTGAAGCTGAAGCATAACAATGATCTCATCTCATTCACTTTAAGATCAGTATTTCTCGAGTGTTTAGGATTGGATAAACCCATCTGGCATACAATTTTTTTCAAATTCAGTTTAAAATATAAGGTTACAGCTAATCTTCCTTAACTCTTGCTGTAGCCTTAAGTTACCAAAATTTTAACAGTACTCCTAAAGCAAAGCTTTCTAATCTGTGCTTCTTCATTGGTACATACAAAAATCTCCTCTTGTTCAAGCAGTAGTTGTCTGAAGCAAGAACATGAAAACAGTTTCTGCAGAAACTTATTTTATTTTTCAGAAAGTTAAAAGTTTCTGTGACAGCTTTACCAAAAGGCTTATCTATCCAGTTCTACAGGCCAGCACCATCATATTGTTTATAGTTATTGGGAGGGGCGGAACAACAATGAACACGTCAGTTATATAGTTTAGCACACTCTCATCTTCACTTCTCCATTACTCTGCAGTTACAAAACAAAGCTGACATTTACAGAAGAAATCTGAACTATTTTACTTTATGTTCAATCACTTCTGAAGCCTTTAAAGACCACCGACACTGGAATGACTTCAGAAACTGAGGCTATAGACACAGACACCTGTACAGATCCACCTCTCATTGCAAGAGGTCAGAGAGGACACGTAACAGAAAAAGTAAGCACTACTAACACTGAGTTTTGAAGTTAAAGAGGAAAGTTTGTGCATGCCACAGACTTCAAGTATCTTTTCATAAAAGACAGCAGCTGAGCTCTTCCTAAGACCTAGTTGCTGGGCCTTGACCCTACTGCCTTCATATTCCAATGGCACCTTATATTCCAGTGGTATCTTAGATATCGAATATCTTAATACTTCCCGGCAGACTTTGAGGAATAAAACCACTAAACGAAGTCAAATGGCATGAGACCAACACACACACACAAAAAAAAAAGCGCCACTACTGACTGAGTAACACGCACAAGGCCCGGCTCCTTCCTCCTGGGGGCAGCCCCTACGGGGCTCGGCCCTGCCCCGGGGCGGCGACCCCCTCGCCAGGCGGCAGGGCCGCGGGGGATGAGGGCCCGGGGCGGGCGCCCGCAGGGCGAGGCGCACCCGAGCCTTGCCTCAGCCAGGCGGATGCCTGGTTCAAACCCGCCCGGGGCTGCCGCTAGCGGCTGCTGCCGAGAACGCGGGGCCGAAGGGCCGGGTGAAGCGGGCCGGGTCCACCGGGCCCGGCGCTCCAGCCGACGGGCACTCACCTGTCCGCCTTTCTCCCTCCGCCCGGCAGCGCCGTCGCGACTCCTCCGGCGCCTGCCGCCGCCGGCGCGGGCCCGCGGAGCCGAGAGCTGCGCCTCCTCCCCTGGGGGGCGTGCAGGGGCGACTGGCGGGCGCGCATACGGGAGCAGCCGCTGCCCCTCCTCACCGGCGACGGCCGGTCCCTGCCCCGTCTCCCCAGCTCCTCATCTCCGCGGCGGGCGCCGGGGCAGCCCCGGCCTCCTCCCCAGCTCCCGCACAGGCCCAGCCCCCGCCCGGCAGCCGCCTTCCTCAGGCGCACCTCAGCCGCCACGCCGGGGGCCTCTCCCCGCCAGCCCGGCTGCCCAGCCGCACCCCTCACTCGCTTCCCAGGGCTGATCTCCCCGCCGCCATCTTGCTCGAGGGGAGAGGGGAGTGCGCAGGCGCAGACGCGGGGAGCCAGGCCGCAGCCGCGGCGAAGCGCATGCGCGAGGGCGGGCGCTCCTCCTCCGCGCCGCCTGCGGCGCGCACCTGCCGCGGGAGCGCCCGGCGGGAGGCGGAGCGGCTTTTCCCGGCGGGAGGCGGAGCGGCTTTTCCCAGCGCTCGGCCCGCCGCTTCCGCGGCTGGCTGCTGCTGCCGCCGAGGCCTCGGTTACGGCGCCGGGGTGTTTTCCCCGCACGGAGGGCTGGAGGCGGACGGCGTGAGGTGGGCTGCATGGCGGTGAGAGCCCGAAGCAGCGCTCCAGTGGTTGGAGAACAGCAGAGGTCCCTCCTGAGGGGTGGCCTGGCTCAACGATGGAGTATAACGTACCGTCAGGTGTAGGAGAGGCTGGAAGCGCCTCTCGCCCTGACAGTGAGTGCCCGCCTGCAGCCCGGTATGGAAGCTGAAGGAAAACGCGGGGTGTGTGCTCTTTGTGTGTCTGCTGGGACCCTCACCCAGCAGGCCGTGAGGCAGTTTCCCTTCACAGAAGATGCAGTTCTTCCCTGTCAGCCTGCGTTTGTCTGTGTGCTCAGTGAGCTTTGCCAGAAACGCTTCGGCTTCGAAGGGAGGGACGTCAGTCTCTGGGGTCTCTGCTTGTCGAGGTGGGCTCTGGTATGCCCTGAGTTGGTGGAGGCACTTTGGTGACCAGCTCCCAACCGTACACCACAACCAGTGGTTGCTTGAGCAGTTTGGTAGCCAAGGTCCTTCATCACTTTTGGCTTTTTTCTCCTTATTGCTTTTTTTCTCCAGTTCCAGGTGACAAGCTTATACACCCTGTATTTGGCTTTCCTATTTGGGCTGATATTTCCTATAAAGTTAGACAAGTTGATGTAGTTCCTGTGGCCTCCCCAGTGTGAAGCAGGTGTATCTCCAGCATCCTCAAGTGCAGTCTTGTTCAGCTTCTCTGTGTTAGCTTTGTTATCATTGACCCTCCTACACCCTTTTAGACTTTTGTCATTAGGCAGTCTCACCGGTTTCATAACTACCTTCTTTCTTTTGATGTATGTAGTAGACCATTTTACTACCAGTTTCAGCACCCTTTGGAAGATGTTCTTCAAATTCTTTTTCAGTCCTCTTCATTTCCTGCTTAGATTTAACCTGCAGTGTTTAACAGCTTTCTGTTCTCCTCATTTGAGCCTAGACAAGGTCTGCCCCCTCATTAGTTTCAAAGGAAATGCCTTGCCAAGCCCTTTCTCACTCCTCTTAGACAAAGACCATACTGTCTGTCGCAAGCTGCTGTGAAACTGCAAGTGTTTGAGTGTTAAAAAGATATTTAGGAAAGCCGGTATACTGATAAATAACTGAGCCTGTGCATTTTATGTTTTGATGTTGTTTGTACTGCTTACTTTAGTAACAAAACTTTCCTGGGATTTGAATATGATTTTTAGTTGTGATTTCTGTCATTGCAGTGTCCTAATTATCCCCTTTTTGGGCCATAAAATTGTATCCTGCAAATCATGATCATGAGTAGCTAAATACAAGCTGATATGAGTTGACCAATATAATGAAAAAGGGCATGGTGAACTAATATTAGCTGTTCCAAATGGTATATTTTTACTAATCATATGATGTATCACACTGGTTATGGCTTTTTGAAAGACAATAGCTCTTGGTAATATTTTTGTAAATTCAGCCACCTTTAGTTTCCGTGGTGTGTTGCCTAAAAGCTCAGACAAGAATCATAATAATTTAACATTATAAGGAGTTTGTGTTAAATCAAAGAATGTCTGGCTGCATGACAGTCTAAATTAAAACAATTTTACATGTCTTTTTGGTACACACAGTAACCTTCCTCTTCATAAAAAAAGAGATAAACCTTCAAAATTCCATTAATCCAATTTATGAGAGTTTGTCTTCAAACAATTTCTGCCTGACTAACCCAGTGGCCTTCTACAATGGAGTAACTACATCAGTGGACAAGGGAAGAGCTATGAATGTAATTTATCTGGGCTTCTGTAAGGCCTTAGATATGGTTCCCAACAACTTTCTTACCTCTAAATTGGAGGGATTTGGATTTGATGGATGGACTGTTCGATGGAGAAGGAATTGGCTGGATTGTCTTATCCGAAGAGTTATAGTCAATGGCTTAGTGTCCAAGTGGAAAGCAGTAACAAGTGGTGTCTCTGAAGGATCTGTACTGGGACTAATGCTATCTAACATCTTCATCAATGACACAGGTAGTGGGATTGAGTGCATTTTCAGCAAGTTTGCGGATGACATCAAACTGAGTGGTGCAGCTGATACTCTAGAGGGAAGGGTTGCCATCCAGAAGGACCGTACCACGCTTGAGGAGTGAGTCCATACAAACCTAATGAGGTTCAACAAGGCCAAGTGCAAGGTCCTGTACCTGAGCCAGGGCAATCCCCACTATCAATACAGACTGGGGGAGCGAATGGATTGAGAGCAGAGAAGAAGGACTTGGGGATCCTGTTGGATGAAAAATTGGACATGACCTGGCAGTGTGCGCTCACAGCCCAGAGAATCAACTATATCCTGGGCTGCATCCAAAAAGTGCGGCCAGCAGGTCCAGGGAGGTGATTCTGCCCCTTTACGCTGCTCTTGTGAGACCCCACCTGGAATACTCCCTTCAGCTCTGGGGCCCCCAACAGAAGACGGACATGGAGCTGTTGGAGCGGGTCCAGAGGACAACCAGGAAAATGGTCAGAGAGATGGAACACCTCTGCTGTGAGGAAAGGCTGAGAGAATTGGGGTTGTTCAGCCTGGAGAAGAGAAGGCTCTGGGGAGACCTTATTGCTGCCTTTCTATATCAAAAGGGGGCTTGCTTATGAGAAAGATGCAGAGAGACTTTTTACCAAGACCTGTAGAGACAGGACAAGGGGTAACAGTTTTAAACTGAAAGAAAATAGATTTAGATTGGACATAAGGAAGATATTTTTTACAATGGGTGAGGTGGTGAGACCTGGGAGAGGTTTCCCGGAGAAGTTGTGGATGCCTCGTCACTGGAAGTGTTCAAGGCCAGGTTGGATGAGGCTTTGAGCAACCTGGTGTAGTGGAGGGTGTCACTGCCCATGGCAGAGAGGTTGGAACTAGATGATCTTTAAGATCTCTTCCAACTCAAACCATTCTGTGATTCTATGATTAATTTGTGTGTCAGGTGGAGAGTTGTAACAATAAAACCAACCAATGTTGAAAGCAAATGATCTTGCAGTGCATCATTCAAGAAGAGGAAAAATACGACGTAGCAACTACTCGTATTTTCTTATTCAGTATTTCCTAAACCGTCTCTCTTGAAGAAATCATAAACAAGCCAAATCAAAACAACTTTAAGAAAAATAAGCAACAGCAGTAGTCATAAACCATTTACAGTCCCTTGAGGTAATAAAGTAAACATATGCATTTGTCTATGAGCTGCACCTTTGTGCTGCATTCATAGAATCATAGCATGGCATAGGCTGGAAGGGACCTCAGAGATCATCTGATCCAACCTCCCTGTCATGGGCAGGGACACCTCTCAACTAGATCAGGCTACTCAAGGCTCCGTCCAACCGGGCCTTGAACACCTCCAGGGAGGGGGCATCCACAACCTCTCTGGGCAATTTATTCCAAAGTCTTACCACCCTCGTACTGAAGAATTTCTTCCTAAGATCTAATCTAAATCTGTTCTCCTTCAACTTAAACCCATTTCCCCTTGTCCTATCAGTGGACACTCTTGTAAAAAGTCCCTCCCCAGCCTTCCTGTAGGTTCCCTTCAGATATTGGAAGGCAGCTATTAGGTCCCACCGAAGTCTTCTCTTTTCCAGGCTGAACAATCCCAGCTCCCGCAACCTGTCCTCGTAGCAGAGGTGCTCCAGCCCCTGGATCATCTTTGTGGCCCTCCTCTGAACACGCTCCAACAGATCTATGTGTCTCTTATGGTGGGGACACCAGAACTGGATGCAGTATTCAAGAGGGGGTCTCACAAGAGCAGTGTAAAGGGGGAGAATCACCTCTCTTGACCTGCTGACCATGCTTCTCTTGATACATCCCAGGATGCGGTTGGCCTTCTGGGCCGCATGAGCGCACTGCCAGCTCACGTTGAGCATTCAAGACTATCTCCACAGGAAAAAAGTAGGGACAGTATCTGCCCTAGCAGTGTGAGCCTGACCAGCTCAGAGGTATCCTGAGAGCATTTCAAGCAGCAGCTGCGGTGCTTTGGCAGCCGTAGCTCCTCCCTGGCCCCCGTGGCTGAACACCTGCTGCAGTGCTAGCGAGGAAAGAAACTTTGGCTTATGCACCATCTGCCCCCATGAAAGGGAGGGCAAGTCACTCTATCAGACTCTAGGGCTAATCTGCCTCGTACAGGATAAGAAGATAGAAGAGAGGTGGAAAAACAACAACTAGTTACGGTTCTCGAGAGACCTGGTTGTAGCTACTCTAAATTGTGGCATAAGGAAGCATATGCTATTAGAAATCAGTAGGAATTTGCCCTAGCTATGACCTCTCCTTTCCCTCCCATTGCGCCTCGTGCTGCTGTGACTTCTTGTTCCAGAAGTAAACACAGGATTTTCCTGTGTGCCTGCTGGGGAGTTCATTGAATAAAGCTGGATAGTATATCGTAGTAGCATAAAAGTAGTGGGCTAGAATATGTTTCTTAACATAGCCTTTGAAATAATCTGCTCTCTTGTCTTTTCAGCCTTCTGGCCATACACTTATCTCAAGATTATTACTGTTTATGGTTTATATTTTATATTGGTATTTATAGTTTAGTTTTTCAGAGCACCTTCAGGTGGTGACTAGTATTCCGTTGCACAAAGTGTTTGACACATGTACACAAGTCAATTTCCACCCTGAATCGGTAAACATAAGACCATATGCCAGAAAGAACCAAAAACCTATTGGGTAACATAAAATCGCAGCAGCTCTAGTTCAGTAGTTTGACAAAAGAACAAGATGATCATACGGAAGACGCATTCTGAAAAGTTATAGCCTGTTCTAAGGGAGATTAGCCCACCAAGAAAAGTTCTATAGATATTGGTCCATATCTTCAGATTATTGCTGTAAGATGGACTATTTTCAGAAGTGCTTTTGCAGTGGCATTTCTACAGCTCACTGTGAAAAGCTTTTCTGTTGGCCTAAGCTTTAAGAAAATGCATGAAAAATAAATCATTTGTCAATGATGGTAAGTATATGACTAAGTGGAATAATTTTCTCCATGCTCTGAAGAGAAAAGCATTTCTCACAATGGACAGTATACAGTGTTGTGGATTTAGACAGCATTTAATGAGCATTTTGCAGAAGCCCTTTTGGCGACATTTATCTCTCAGGACAAAGGCGAGCCTAGAGGACCTTCAATATGTAAAACTATAGAGAGAACCATTTAGATAGTAGATTTACAGATATCTGCTATTGAGGGACTAGCTGCCTCTATTCAAGGATTGCCAGTCACAAAGACCAATAACTCTTAACAAGAATGACTTCCCTTTTTTATATTTGGTTTGATCAGTTAGTGGTTTAATATTAAAATGTCGCTCATTAATGTACTTAGTTTTGTGCTAGACAGCAGTAGATAGAGGTGGCTGCAATCCACAAAAAGACAAGGGAAAGCAAGAACCCACAACGCTTTATGCTAGGGTTCCATATTAAAGCAGAGGAAAAAAAAGATGCTTTTCAGGGGAAATAGTCCTAAACTTGGATATTCTGTAACCTCAGAATCCTAAAGGTGTAGTTAGAACTGTAAAGCTTGTTATATTTTCTATAACTTTTTGTGTAGTTAAGTATCAATTCATCAATTAATTAGATCAGGGAACTTGGACCAATGAAGCATGTTATGAATCATTGGTGGGTTGTCTGGTTCATGGTAAGGTTCACATTTTTAAATGAAAACAAAAGAAAAAACCACTAGACACTAGTGCCAGAAAAGAAACCCCATCTCGGGCTTACAGGATTAAAAATAGAGACATCCTCTTAAAGCCACGTAATTTTTAGTTAATTTTATCCTGTCAGTCTAAAAGAAAGTGATAGTTGCATGGAATATGTCCAAATTTCCTGTACTGGAATTGAAGTGGGAAAGAAAATGGGATATGAGGGTCTTGAATATTCATGAAAAATGACTTTGAGTTTAGTCCAGAGAATCAGTCATTTTGAGTTATGCTGAAATAACTCAAAACCCTAAATCTTCAGCTTTCTAAAAGAAGGGTTATGGCATCCAGTCATTATTAGCCAGCTGGACTGAGTTGAGATAATGAACTAATTACTAATCAACTCAAGGTACTGATCCTGCCTACAAGAGGCAGGCCATTTCCTCCTGGCTGCGGAAGATGCAACAGCGTCCTTGGTGCCGCAGCCCAGGCTGGTGAGCAACAACTCGTGACCCTGACGTGATACATCCATGAGACCCTGGGAAGCCCCGACTCCCTCGCCGGAGCTGAGAGCCCGAGCTGAGCCAAAAGAGCCGGAGCCAGGAGCCCGAGCGAGAGTCCTTTGGAGAAGAAGGTAAAGCCACAAGCCCCGATGTGGTATTCGTGGGAGGGAAGCATGCTGGAGTTGGATGAATGGGCCGGGTCTCTGCTCACCTTAAAGCCTTTGTGAAAACAAAAAATGGTATAACAAAAAGGGGGAATTATGGCAACCAATCATTATTAGCCAGCTGGATTGAGTTGAATATAATGAACTACTAATTAACTAATCAACTCAAGGTACCAACCCTGCTTACAAGAGGCAGGCCATTTCCTCCTGGCTGCAGAAGATGCAACAGCGTCTTTGGTGCCGCAGCCCAGGCTGGTGAGCAACAAAAGGTTGAATACTTTTTTCTTTATTTGGGGTGGGGGGAAGTCAGATATCTGCGTCTTTAACACTGTTACCTCCTTTAAGAGATAGAAAGGGCAGAGAGATCCTGAAGACCAAATTCAGTTCATGTGCTTTACCTACTGCAGTCTATTAAGCCTAGAAGATTTTGAAATTGTTCTTGCTTTACAATAAGAGGAGTCAATAGGCAAGGAGACGGAGTTAGAAATTTCCCCTTGAATTACTCAAAAGACCTGAAAAAAGTAGAGAAGCTGGTACCTAACAGCTTGGCAAAGGAAGCTCTTGAAAAGAGTTTTAGTTAAAAGTCTGCCATAGCTACCAAAGGTCAGGACAGAAGTGATAGAATCTTTGGGGAAATTAGAATCCGGTCATTACATCTGAAACATTGCCCGTGATTAAGCGAAGAATTACACACAGTACCCCAAGCTACTATAAGCATATTAACAAAAATGGTATTATGAGTCAAAACAGGCAGGCATCTGCATGCTAACACTTCAGCGCAGAACAGATAGTAACAGTAAACAGTTTGCACAGGGAAGATAGTAAAACTGAACTTATAAAGTAGATGTGTATGAATTTGCTGGGGTGCATTTCCAATACAATTTGCTGATGTACATTCCAGTACATTTCCAAAACTGGAAAAAATATAACCATGTCAAAGTCTGTCTCTACTCTTCTGTGCATAGGAGTAACTTATTGCTACAAACAGCAAGAATAATACGGATTTCAAATGAGTCCTAAACCCAATAGACTTAGCATTGTTACTGAAAAGATTTTTATGGATTCTTCCAAATGAAGCAAATCTCAGTTGTTTTCCTCAAATTTTTCTTATGATCAGATATGACTTCTGACAGAGTTCTTTATCGGAGAAGCAACTGTGCAAAAGTGTGGGCTTGATATAGTTTTCTTCTCGATTAGGTGTTACCTAGAATAAATAAACTAATACTGCTGGTGCCTGCACTTGCAGTTTTCTTGCAGGTAAAAAGAAATTGTAGGAGGGGAATGGTGCAGTACATTTCAGTGTTTTCCAGAACATGACATTTTATATGAAAGTCTTCAAACTTTGTTTTGGCATGCTCCTGTACGTACTATAATAATTATTTCCATATTAAGCCTTAATTTCTATGAAACATGAGTAAATATGGCAGATAATACAGTGTGCTGTTTGGGTAGGACATGGTTTTGGATCATCCACCCTGTGTAAGATTCAACTCAGGCATCTGAAGTTGCGTTGAAGACACCACATGGGGCAATTAATCTAACTTATTTTAGACATTTAAGACAAATTACCTGATAGAGGTACCTGTTTCTGTCTGCTGATTATAAATGGAGTCTGGAGGGACCACTTTAGACTTAAATGTCTAACATTTATATTCTGAAATGAAAGCATATGAATCTTGTCTCATATATCGGTGCATAAGAAGATACAGTACAATAATCCAATAAATTAGAGTAAATAATGCACTTTTAGCAAGCTATGTGAGAATAAACAGATGATTTTGTGTAAAAGATGTAAATTCTGCAGTTGGAAATTTTGACATTTCCGATTATTACTATCATTAGTCTATTCTTAAGTCATGTGATCTTTATCTGAGACACTGCTACTGTTTCCCTGAGAAAAACAACCCTGGGGCCTGAATTATCAGATCTAGGTCAGATGTAACTCAATTTAAACTAATGCGTCAGTATCAGTGAGATCAAATGGCCGCACTCATGACCATCTCTACACTAAGTCCTCTTTCTGTCTGCAAGTCTGTAATCATAGTCCTCTGACTGCAACGCTATTTGCAATGCTTACGTAAACGTAAAGATAACCATAGTCTCTCTGTCCACACAGTGTTCTAGAAAAAACTTCGAAGGCTGCTTAAATTAAAAGCTCACGAATATAACTGCATCGCTGATGCCACAAGTAGCAAATTTTGAGAAAAAAAAAAAATGGTTAGAGAGTCAAGATGCTTCCTTAAAAGCTTGATGAAATCTTGATTTTGTGTAGTATCCAAGCTTCCTTCATTTACATGATTCAGTTACTGAAGTTCATGTAATGATCAGTAATTTACAGGGGACATTTGTCATGGAGGAGTATATTAAGAAGAAGAGCTTATCTAATTATCATTGATTTGATCATCGTATTGCAGCATCATTTGAAACTCTGAAACACTGACCTTACTACAATTCACGTACCAGCTGAAACACCTGTTGTACTCAGGGCACTGGGGGGTCAGCTGCTCCGTGGGGGCCAAGGGAGACCCATGGACTAGCAGGGCATGGGCATCGCCAGCCTAGGCCCGGGTGGCAGACCCCAGCCTGGGGCATCAAGCACCTCTGTGGGGACAGGGATGGGTCAAGGCCATGCTAGGACATTAACCCACAGGTGTGGGTCACGATCAGGCACCGTAAGGGGAACCTTCATCAGACACTTCTGTGACCAGTGGGCTGGTTCATAGTGAGAAGGCAGTGCCGGGGTCTGTCCAGAAGCCAGCCAGGGGTCAGGGTCCAGGATGAGATGAATGGGGCATATGGCCAGGCGCAGGCAGGGCTGTGAGGCAGCAGGAGCTGGGGCTCGGGTGGGGCTGAGCAGTAGAGCCTCAGCCAAAAGTGGATCCCAGAGGACAGGGTTTGGCTCTGCCTAGAAGCCTCACCCCAAAGTCACTGGCTGGAAGAGGCAGCAGCCCTCAGCTGCATTATCCTACCCTGGTCCAGAGCCCCAGCCAGGAGGGAGACTGCTCTCAGGGCCCTTACAGGCATGTGTTAAGAATGAAGAAACAGTAGGAATTTAGGAAAAATTTAGGAAAAAAATAGATTTTAGATTAGGTCATGCCCAAACAATAGTGTCAGCACCTACATGATGAACCACACCTTAATGACAATTCTTGTGCAATAGAAGCCAGCTGAGTTTAGCAATTTGCTAAGAAAACAGGAGAGAGACTTTTTCCTGAAGACAGACCATTGATATCAATATTACTGAATTCATCATTGTGGGAAAGACCTCACAAAAGGATGCCTCTGTGACCACTTTGAAAATTCCTGGTATGTTACTAGAACTGTGCATCATAATCTCATTTTAGAAGTAAACCAGATATTTTTATACTCCAGTGACAGGATATTTCAACTCAACTAAGATTTCTAGTGTCCTTTTCTCATGTGTTTCATGTTTTTATGGAAGATAAACTGCAAGAGTTTTAGTCATGATTCAGAAATAAATACTTCTAAGTAGCCACTTAATTGGTTACTTGAAAAACAAAGCTGCTCTGACATGCCCACTAAGTCTAGACCATGAAGCGGAGAGACTATTTCCACATTCATAGGTGCTACTACAATATAGATTTTTTGAGGCAGTGCTTGGTCACAGATAGTGCTGATCAACTCGTAAATTCCAGCAACAGCACAGCTGACAGAAGCTTTCATGCAAAATGAAAGTCACAAATGCAAATCAGTGCTGAAATGGATAAAAACTGCAGTGGGATGCTGCAGAACTATTGGAGAGAGATGTATGTTTCACACGCGTCAGAATGCTGTCATTTGCAACCGTTTCTGGGTCAGCATGTACCTCTTCACTGGTTGGTAGAGCTATTTGGCACTATGTACAGATGACCTTAAAAAAGATTATTTGCAAAGACAAGCATTTAAATATTGGGAAATCTGAAGGTTGCCTGTGCAATCTTCATTAATTTCATTTGCATATGTATACTGTGAAGCAATGCTTGCTCATAAAATCATGGTATCTTTTCCACAAGAATCGGCCAGTGAACCACATGGATTAAAAATGTAAGAATGTGACATGGCCTAGTTATGCTCTGTGTGAGGAGCACATTCTGTTTGCTCGGAATGGGGATACTGCTTGTTTCATTAGAAGCCCCTTAGTTCATGTGTTCAGAGAGATAGTAAGGAGTCCTTCTCTATAAATCCTCTCTTATATGAAATGCCCTCTCAGTCATCTTTTTTTCCCAGGATAAACTGTCCTGGATGATGGACCAAGTCTATGTGTACCTCTTTGAGTTTTACTGGATACATTTTGAGACAAAGGCACTACAACTGTGACTAACCTTCCACAGACAGGGGTTCAGAGTGACATTGTTGGGAAATTGAAGTGAATTGTATCAGTAGTACCTTTCTAAAGCACATGATTACTGATTCCCTCAAAGAATGCCATTGGATTCATGTGTCAAGAGAAGTTATACAATACCCGTACTGGTTCTTCCCTAGTTAAAAGCATTTATCCACACTCCAATTAATTTTACTCTTTTTGATGACTTCCACCAACTTGCCTCATGCAGAAGTCCAATTTACTGCTCTACAGTTCCTCTTCTGTATCTCCTTTTAAAAGTCAGTGTCACGCTGACCGTTTTGCAGTCCTCTGATGCTTGGATCCATTGAAATGAGGTTGTGCAGTCAGTCATTCAGCAATATCCTTCAGTTTCTTTAGAGCCCTTGGGTGAATGTCATTGTGTCCTGGTGATCTAATACTGTTCCATTTGTTTTTCTCCTGAATGTGGTCTACTAACACTTGGATTTAAGGCAGGTTGTTGGACACGTTACTTGTATGGAAAGGTTTGCATTCCTGTCCTCCTTGTCCTGTTTTGTAGTTCAAACAACTTGACTCTCACAGTCGAGTTCAATATATGTTGATGTTTCTAGCGAGTTAGGTACAAATGAATCACGTAATGTATTGAGAAATATCCTTGTGATGAAGCAAAGATATGGTTAAGCTGATGGAAACACTGATTTTTTTTTTTTTTAAAATAGTTACCTCTCTGAAAGTGTTCATTGCTTTTTATATATCAACTGTCTTATTTTAAAAATGGAAAACATTATAGGGAGTCTTCCATCTGTAAATATAAAAACAAAAAAAAATATTTATTTCCAAGAACCTTGTTGTCAGAAGAACAGAAGAAAATGCTAAGGGTTTGTGAAATCTAAGGAAATTATGGAGCCAAATCTTGCAGGACTTGATAGACCAAGTATAATTGCATGTTAGTAAGTCCCTATTAAGAAATATTGTAAAAGTTACACTTCTGCATACTTGTTTGGTGGTGCAATAGGACACAGTTAACAAGTATATACTTCTAGTCCATCTGAAAAACTTGAATGTGCTTGTATGAAACTGCTGAATTTAAATATTTGTAACTTTTAGAGTGCTAAAGCAACTTTGCTTAAACATGGCTTGGTATTTACATTGCAGTCTAATTTCCTAATAATACTAATCTGAGATTTCTATTCCTGGTCAATTTAAGTTAACTAGGCACAAAATCTGAGTAACCACATTTTTAATATTTTTCTGAAGTTTTCTGTAAAGTTAGATGAAAACACCTCCTAATTAGTATGAAGCATGTGTATTTTCAGATGTAGAAGATAATGTACAAATCTTTAAGTACAAAAAGAGAGAAAATTGAAATAACTGGAATCTAACTATAATACTAGGATTGTTATTTACAAGTGAAATTGAAAGTGTATTCACTGGGAAGTATTTTGGTAAAAACAAGCTTTACAGCATTCTGTGATTATAGCTTAGAAGTCCTATGAGAAGTAGCTCCAAAATATTAACACACATGCACAATGCTCTTATGAGGATTTTGAATGTGTAAAAACAAACAAATAGAAATTGAGAGGCTATTAACACACAAAATTAACGTGAGTGAGAGAATTGGCTTCTCCTTCTCCCTGAGGGACTGATTGTTGACATCCTTAGCATTACTAATTTGTAACACCATTATAAAACCAGTACAGAAGCTGAAGCCCCAGTTGTCTGAAGCTTAACTGTATGTGAAAACCTTGGCAGAGGCAAAACGCAGGTTGGTTGACTGAATCTTTGTTATTGATATGAATATGTAATAGGAAGATTCCAATCTAAGTAGTAATTATCAGGATAAATTTGCATAATTAGCAGCTGGAACTAAAATCAAATATGGGATACATCACCATGAACTTTTTTTTATTTTTAGAGCCTTGGTTTAATTACCACTGGCGCTGTCACAGCTGCTACGTGATTCTTAAATACTTTCACTGAAGAGTTTGCATCTTAACAGAGAGGTTGCATCCTGTACACGTTCTGTCCTAAATGCAATTTCGTGAAATAATCTAACTCTAAATACCTTATGAAAAAAAAAAATCTGTGGTTCAATTCTTACACAGTTTGTTAGTTGGAGAAAATAAGGAAGGACAGATTAGTGCAGAAGGTCAATTTTACCCATTTTCTTATCTGTAGCTGTGTAGCTATTATAAGACATTTAAATAAATAACCAGAATATGTGGATTATATATTTTACCTATCTGAAGAGTGGGCGAGTAACTATGCCCTCAACTCTGACATAAATGAAACCTAATCTAGTAACTTCATTTAACAGTTAAGAAAAAATCTGTGACTAGCAATCTGGAAATTCACATTTAGTGTTTCATACTTTCAGAATTCTCAAGATTTTTATAATTTCTGGAAATACTATTCTATCAAGCTTAATATGATTATCTTAGTAATTCTTCCAGTTCCTGAAATGAATCCATTGTCATATTATTCAAAATGTCTCATAATGTAGAACTTCTTTAAATTCCTGGGTGTTCTCAAGACAGAACATTAAATTAAAGCAATGAACAAAAAATTAGTAATGTCAACAAATAATGATAAATAATTAGAAGCAGGCCTGAGAGAAGACCCTGTTTTGAGACCTTGAAAATATTTGGCTGCATATTTACTTTTTGCAAATCAGGTTGATTCGTAAATAACTTTAAATTCCACACCTTTATGTTCACATGATATTAAAGAAGAAATATTTACGCCATTTTCTTTAACTAAAAGAAGCGTGGGCTTAAAGTAGTTCCTGCATATAAAGACATTTATATTACTACTGTCTCGACCATCTCGTTCTCTCCTTTCAGTTATTCCTTAGTGCCTTTGTGATTTTCTCTTGAGTATTTACCATGTTTACAGAAACCTGCTCCACTCAGCTGGTGCTATAGGTAAGGAAACAAAGACACAAGAAAAGGAGGTTAACAGATTTGCCTTAATTCTGTCACCCAATGTATGGTTCTGCAAGAAATTCAGGTCTCGGTCATGGAAACATTCGATCATTTACTTATGTTTGTTTCATTGAAGGAATAATACTGTGCAAGATTATGGATTTGTGTAAGCATTTCCATGATTACAGACTATGGATTATAGATGAGAAACTTACATGGAAGAATCAATAGAATTCATTTATTTAATTCTTCCGAGATCTAAACGTGATAGTATTGCTGGAGATGGAAAATATGTACAAAATTTCCTATACAAACAAGAATTTAAAAAGATAAATGCAGAGGATAAGCTGTGCAGGCCGGCCTGCCTCCTCATGCCGTGTACTGCCTGTTCTGCACCGGCATGGGAGATGGGGGGTGAGGTGAGAGATGGTGAGAGACAGTGCAGGGCTTTTTCTAGATCAGTAAGAAAGGCTTGACAACAATTGGATCAATAAGATAACTGCTTTAATTGGACAGAATAAGAAGAGTAACATAGGTAGCAAGTAAATCTTATGTCCTTTCAGATGTCGGGCACCCTCCTTTGTGCAGCGTCGAATGGAAGCCCGGATTGATTTTCCCATGGCACGCTGTGCAGAGCAGATTCTGTCCGTGGAGAGAAGCTCTCTCTTTTGGTCCTGTGAGCTATTATGTATTTTCGATACAATAAAAGAACTCTGTTCCTAAAGGATGCTGTAATGAGAGCTTCTTGCTGCACTTTTAGATAAAGGCAAGGCCAGGCAGGCGGTGCAATCACTGGTACCCCGTGGGAGCTGCCTTTGGGCTCTTCTGTTCCGGTGCGCTGGCTGAATTTATCCTGCAGCCAAGGCATTCATGCAGCACAGCACAGCCCTGAAAGCCACCCTGTACGTGCAGCTTAGTGCAGCACAGTCCTGTGCCTGCTCGGGTTAACTGTTATGTGGATCACTAGCTCCTAAACGTGGGATGCTCTCCCGGTCAGGATCAATACACTACCTAAGAGGAACAGTCATATTTTCTTTGAGAGTTTAGTGTAAGCAAATCTCCCTTCACACTGAGCAGTTCATTCACGCTTACTTAAACTTATGTTTTTAAGACTGCAAAAGTATGCCTCCTTCTGATGAGGGGCTGTTTTATTACACAGTATTGTGTAAGGAAAAGAAGGAAGAATAGATAGGCTGGTAAAATGAATACACATTTTAAAATGAAATCTTACCTTCTAACACCTTATGAAGTCATTTCAGATTAACAAATGAACCATCGAGTAAATAAAAAAATAATTTTCAAAGGGTATAGTACCAGTGCTTCTGTGTGTATGTACTAACAAGGACATTTTCTGTCTCAGAAATGAACCACTGTGTGGAAGAAAGTAATGGTTCTCCGATCTGCTAAGAGGTACAATACACACGCCTTTCTTTAGCTCCTGTTGGTTTGAATAACATCGTATATTTCACTGTATCCTATCGCAAGACTTCGTGCGTTATACTATCATTTAACCTAGTGTTGTATTTTCTTGCAGATTCAAGAAAGAAAAAAAAGAATCAAAATGGAACCTATCTTCATGTCCTCTCCATGGGATATAATAGCAATGAGACATAAGTTGCCTCTGTTGACTTTGACTCAGATACTTGTGAAGATATCTGACTCCAAGCTTGCATATATGATTACCTTTATTTATTTATTTTTCATTTGCTTTGTCTGAATTATTCTATTCAAGATTAACTTTCTCTTTCTCCATGTGATATCAACTTGCTCCACTTTTTACAGATTGGCAACATGCATCTGTTTATTGATGCTGTGTTTACATCAGAGACTGGGTTAACACCCAGACTTGTGTCTCAAGTACTGTCTTACTGTCATATCAGCATGATTTTTGATGAATCTAGTCATTAATGACCGCAGTACAATAGATATCTCTGTTTACAAACGTAGAACCTTACACTTTGGAAATCACTCCTTCAGTTGCATCTCTCCAGTGCTTACACATTGGTATGGTACTTCAATTTCAGGAGAGTATATTTAATTTAGTAAATGTTTGTGCAAAAAACAAATTAGAATATTTTTGGTTGACTTTTTTTTAATTATAAACCACAGAATTCTAAAATTCCTTATACAGAATTCTAAAAATGTTTCTGTATAAGGAAGGAAATGATAGTGTCAGTTAAGCTAACGAAGATGATCAAGCTTAACTGTAAAAAGACTGCTTTCCACAAAGAGTAGTTTCAATTTTGGCCTGTCTGTCTGAAATCCAGAAATTATTTGCAATTAATTATTTTGTTGTTGTCTCAAAATGATTGGTAAAGCGTACAGGATAATAAGTATCATATTTTTCCTTCTTTCCTGTGTTTGTTTGGTTTTGTGGGTTTGGTTTGGTTTTGTGTGGGGTTTTTTTTTGTGCTAAATGGAAAGGGCTCTGTTACTATGTATTCTCTATTTCTTTTCTATAAATAGCCGTCTCCAGGTGCTTCTGTGTAGTAACCCATGCTGCTAAGGAATGTGAAACAAAATAAAAATGACAGTTGTCACATTGTCACTGGTCTCTTTTAAGCTTTTAGGCTGCAATTAGATCATCATCCAGCTATTCTTAAGCCATTTCATCCACATTCTAACTGGTAAATATTACATTGAGCTTACCACATCAGGGTGAGCCCTAGTCTCAGGAAGTTCAAGCTGGAGGTCGCAAGAAAGGGTGAATGTTACACAGAGATGAGGATGCTGACAGTGCTGAGCTAAACCAAGAGGGCTACGGAGGCTGCACAACAGAGAGGACGGTGTTTCTGCCATATTTCAGTTACACCATCAACTACTGTTTGGTTCCTGAATACCAGTGGGATTTAGGCAACACAATATGCAAATATGAAGGAGGGGGTGGGTGTATGAAATTTCATCTAAAAGGCAGGTTGCTTTTTTCTAACTAATGGAACTGGTGTTTGCATTTCCTGTGATCATCATGTAGGTCACATCAATCTTGTTTTCCAGTATATTGACTTGCCTTAGGGGACTCAGTTGGTTTTGAGAGAATCACTGGCAGTATAACTATACTTTCTGGGATGTTAGTGATTGCTGTGCCCATAAAGCATGGGCACATGCATATTGCCTGACATCTTTTCCTTGTGCTTAGTCTATGTTGCCATTCAGTCCTTTTGTAATTGTTCCCCATCTATATATATATTTTACAAAGAAAATATCCTGTTATGCATTTCCCCTTACATATTCCAGTCTCTGAACACCTCTTAATGTGCTGAATTACTCTAATAAGCATGAATATGCAGCTCGGCATGACTTTCAAATATTAGCATTAGCAGAAAGCATTCAAACTAATACCACTATGCAACTGCAGTGAGGGTGACTGTATAGAAACATTTGCTGGTCACACCTAGCATCAGTAAGCAGAGGATTAAACATGGAATTACCTACCATAAAATCTTTATCTTGGATACTTCATAAATAACAATTTTCAGGGCTACTGCAATCTAAGCAATTTATTTAGCCCTTTGTGGTGTCAAGCAAGTACACTGTAGCAACTTTTGCTTATAAAGAAATAGAAATGAAAAAAAAAAAGTGAAAATGGACTGAAGCCTTCTAGTTAAGTCAGTCCATTCCATTCTGGTTTTACCTACAGCCTTCCTCTTCCAAAGAAGGAGCACTGGAAAAGAATTGCAAGGAATGTATTTCAGACCTGCTTGTTTTACGCACCTACTTTGCAATATCAGGTGCTCAGAATCACCCTCTTGACTTTGGCTAAAGCAGTCTGGAGAGACAAGCAGCCAAGGCAGGTAGCATCAGTATCACACAGAATCACAGAATGTTAGGGATTGGAAGGGACCTCAAAGGATCATCTAGTCCAATCCCCCTGCCAGAGCAGGACCACCTAGATCAGATCACACAAGAATGCGGCCAGGCAGGTTTTGAACATCCCCAGAGAAGGAGACTCCACAACCTCTCTGGGCAGACTGTTCCAGTGTTCTGTTTCCCTTACTGGGAAGAAGTTCTTCCTCATGTTTAAGCGGAACCTCCTATGTTCCAGCTTAGATCCATTTCCCCTTGTCCTGTCATTGGATGCCAGTGAGAAGAGCCTGGCTCCATCTTCATGACAGTCAGCCTTTACATATTTATAAACATTAATGAGGTCCCCCCTCAGTCTCCTCTTCTCCAAGCTAAAGAGACCCAGCTCCCTCAGCCTTTTCTCATAAGGGAGATGCTCCACTCCCTTAATCATCTTTGTGGCCCTGCGCTGGACTATCTCAAGCAGTTCCCCATCCTTCTTGAACTGAGGGACCCAGAACTGGACACAATATTCCAAATGCGGAAGAATCTCAGAGTCTCAGTCCTGGTGCTTCCCTCTTGTGCAAGGGTCTTTTAGTCTGTTCTTTTCTCTGCAACCAGCCATCTCTGTGGACTGGTGTGGAGGACTGTTGAAGGAAAAAGACCACCGCTCTGCCAAATGAATGCTTCCTCCTGCACCTAAATGTTAACAAGTGGAGCAGCAGGACAGGTGCTGAACCACTCCCAGAGCCACATTTGTGATATGAGCAGCCTGAACACACTCACTAGGAGGGAGAGGCACGTTTCCCCACTGTTTGTTCATGTTAGAGTATTAGTGAAAATCCATCCCTTGTGATTAGTCATTTCCCAAAGGAAGTGTAGGGATTTTCTGGTATATCCTCTTACTGGAGTTGATGAGGAAAACCAGAAGTTTGAATGTTCTTTTCAATGGAATAACAATAACAGGGAAGTTAGGTAAATGAAAAGGAGGAAGGATGGACTGAGGAAAGGGAAAACGCAACACAAGGGAAAAGAAAAAGAAATACAAGTAAGGAAACCTGTATCTTAAAAACAAAGTAACCAAGGGAGCATTTCATTGTCCTGCATTTTTCTGTCGGTCTCTGCACATTGGCACAGTCACTATATTTCGCTTCTGTGTCATTGGTATTCTGCAGCTTCCAAAAATATAAAAGTGAACTTAGCTATTTTACATGAGAAAAGGAAAGAAAAAGAGCAGACAAACAGAGCTGCATTATGAGGGAAATTATTTTATTCAGTGAGTGAATGAAAGGAAAGAGTGACAAGAGCTTCATTGCTTTAATTTATGCCTTTTGAGCTATATCCATCTGGGAGCTTTGCCTTCAATAGAAGCAGCTTCAAGGTGGTGAGAAAGGGAATGTTACTGCCCTCCATGGTCTAGATATCATAGGTCTGTTTCCTTTGATGAAATATTGAGACTCATTTTTAGAAATCATGGTAGAATCATAGAGTCATAATCTTTTATATATACTTCAGAATTACAAAAGTTAAACTTTTTATAGATGCTGTTGTCATAATACTTGCTGTTCACTTGTTTAATTCAACTTCAGGTATTCCTGTAGTTTCTAATCAGAGCTGAATAATTAAAGAAAACTTGAGTAAAAACCATTCGAATTTTGTTTACTTTTTGAGTTACTGGGGAGGGGGAAAAGTGTTCATTTTCAAGGTTAAAAAATTTAATACATATCTTGCTTACAGCAGTATTTTACCCACAGTTTTTAGCTGGGTTGATCTGTCAGGGAGGTGACTGTCGAATGGAAAGATAATAAGGTCAGGAATGAAGTCATCTTATTTGTAGCATAAGGGCATTTGAAGTGTTTTTGCTAAAACACGATTCTAACCAGAAATGGCATTTATTAATAGCCAAAAGGATTTTGGCCAATATCTAGTCATATTTCATAGACATCTGGAGTGCTCATAGCAAAGGAAGAGCATCAACTGAGGAACCCTGGGGTTGTTTACTTGCAGCATTGGTAGAGCATTGGTCAGAGACTCAGTTCCTTGTAAGAGCATCCCTATTAGAGAAACGTTCAATGTTTTGCTGCGGATGTATAAGGCAATAGCTTGAGTGGCCAGAGGGGATCATTGTGATCATGAACCTCCTGTGGGGACTATTTCTGTTTTACGCTGAGTGAGCGTTCATCATAAAACACATAAACAGTCCTGGGAGGCTAAGGTAAGAGTACTAATCACTAGGCTATGGAGAATAAGTCTGCATGATGTTTAGCGCAGAGACATGCTCATTCTACCTGTTTGACTGAGCAGTCATACAACTGCGATGAGTGCAGTTATAACCTTTGAGGTTAAGCTGGTAGTAGTCGTATAGCTAGAGGACACAAAAGGTACTTCTAGGTGACTGAAGTGGGTTGATTGGAAATTGTGTGATGAATGTAGAGTTAAAAAGTACCGCAGCTCCCTTGAGGAAAGCCAGGGTTCCAGACAACATCCTGACGCTACGAGTGCTGCAAAGTTACATTTTTTCTGTCGATAACACAGATGCGTGATTAACTTAAAAAACTCACCAAAAACTGTTCTTTAAAAACAAGTATTTTAAATTTTAGCTGTTTGTCTTGACTTGTTGTTTCTTATATCTCTGTCTCAAGGGCTCTTATTTTTGGGGTCCTGTCTATTAATCACTCATTCTAATACGTGTTATGTTTTTTGCTTTGAATAAAAATGATTTTTCCCCACAGGCTAAGATTGATTGACAGCTCTCTCATCTTTAGATATTTCAAGTGCTATAGCCACTTTTGCTTTGTACAGTCACATACTGTGCTGTAAATATGTCATTTACACAGCATTAATGAATCTAACTGCTTTATCAGATAATTCTTTGCTCTACCTGATTTAAGCAAAATTCATTATATTAAATATTAAATCTATATTATTCAGTAGTGCATTTTGGAGTTTACTGCATCTGTAGAGATATCTGTCTTAAAAAAATAAAAATTCCTCTTCTGAATTAAAACACTCAGTGTTTGAAGAGTGGCTCAAAAGGCATGAATTATGTATAGTATCTGACTGTTGCTTGCCTGTTCCAGATTAGAAAAGAATGTTTTTCATCTTATTTGAGCGCTCATGACTGGGGAACTAAATAAATGCAAAATTTGACACTTAATTTTATTTCAAAAATGCAACCACTGATTTCCAAGACTGAAGGAAGTATACAAGCATATTTCTCCACTGTACTGTTTCAAACTCCAACAGTTGCACCCTACAGGATTTCCTGAACCTTGTAACTACATGTCAGAAAATTTCTTCCACAAATTTGTCCGGCTAATCTTTAGGCATTGATGTTTTTGATGTCCATAATATTCTGTATTAAGAAATTCTACAGTTTAACATTTGTTGTGTGAAAAATTACTTCCTGCTGTTGGTTTTTTTTTCAAATGCTTTGAGTGGCAGTACAGTTTGATACTTCCTCAAATTACAACATAAAAATAAAATTTTATAGGAAAAAACTGTCACAGAAATGTTAAAGGACAAATAATGTGGCATGTATTTTACTTAGCGGCTATTGGAGGACAATTGTCAAGGAGACAGCTTTTGTTAGAACACTGTCCAAACTTTTCAATATTGTGCTTGGATAATAGATTTAAGACTGCTTTGAGTGTTTTGAGCATAATATAGTAAGGGTATTTCATATATACATATGACATGTTACATAATCATTCCACAATCTTTGCATTTTGTTCTATTGAGAAAATTAAATAGAAAAGTTATTTTAAAATAACTTATCTTTGTCTTATGAGAGAAGATGTGGTTAGATGTGCCAGCTGAAAATTTGCCAGACAACCATTGCTTTAGGGTGATCTTTGTCAAGCCCTGTTGATTTCAATTACTTACTCTTTTAAAACATTGCTAAATTTTCATCTGCATCTTCTTTAGCCTCTTAATTTCTTCTTCTGAAAGATGTATTCCTGCTACCTTGTTATTAAACTTTAGATGTATGAAAAATTGTGTCAGAATACTTTTTATTTTAAATGAAAGGGTGAAAAGAGCCAAGGAATACTTCTAATTTCTTGTTTGTGGCTACGTGTTTCAGCTATTATCTTGTACTGTCCCCTAGCAATGTCTCATTGCTTTCAGTTTTGTGTTACTCTTTTTAGGTTTTCGGAACATTAGAAAGCTTCTGATATAACCTTTTCAGTCTTATAGTATACTTCCTGTTTTTCTTGCTTGTTGGAATAATTCATAACTGTTTTTAATGGTATCTCTTTTAACTGCTAGTTTGATGGACTCTTTTTTCCCCTTCAGATTTTGTTCTCATAGGACCAATTTTCTTGAATTTGTTGAAGACTTTTTTGAGCGTGGTCTGAAAAATAAAAAAGGAAAGATTTTTTTATTTTTTTTTTTTAATACTGTGTGTTAAAGTCAATGTTACATTTTTGGGGGCCTGGCTTTTGGGTTTTGGATTCTCAAAACTCGCAGTACCATGGCATACTACTATCTAACAGCTCAAAACTGTTTAACGAGACATACTGTTACATTTAGTTTGCGTTCTTCAGCAGTTCTGTTCTGCTTGTAGACATTCATTCCGCTATGAGTTTGTTGCAGTTTGAAACAGTTTACTAAGCAAATTGTCTGCTACAGATCTCTGAAATATGTTGCTGATGCAGTAATGGAAATAACTTGTTTTATTATTTTATTGTTATATCACATAATTTACTAAAATGATAGCACTTATGTTGCTAAGACAGAAGTCAAGAAAAGACGTTAAATGACCTGCCAAAAATTACAGAGAGAATACAGGTCACAAGTGTCACAACAACTGCCTGTTTCTGTGTCCGCACTTACACCTGAATGTAGATCTGCAAAGCATGGAAAGCATTTGGTCTACCCTGAAAATACTGATGTAAAAATCAAAAGGAGAATAGACAGAGATAAACGTTTTTCAACTTTTCCATAATTAGTGTGACCCATAGAGGTCACACCATCAGCAACAAAATTTGCCAGTAGGTTCAGTATTTGGAACAGCTGTACATGAAGCACCGGATGTTATGTGCCAGCTGTGGCTCTGTGTCTCTGAAAGTTGCAGCCCATAGATACCCCTTTAACTAAGGAAACTATAAAACTGTCATGACTATATTAATAGCTTTACAGAAAAAAATGGAGGTTGCCTTCAACTTATAAACCCATATGTATTTCACCACCCATTTCCTGAGGCTCTCTTAATTTTGCAGACCCATCCACTCGTAAATCTAGTTCATGTCTACCGACTGTTACTCCTTGTTTACTAAACAGATCCAAATGCTCATGAAAAATCTTCCAGATAAGTTGCATATACATGACATATAGCATGCAATCTTTTTCTAGAAAAAAACATAGTCAATAAGATGTTCATGTAATTATCTTTCTGAACAAGTAGACTAATAAATTTCTAGTTAACGTACAGATCAAATTTATAACTGATCATTTTTCAACTGTGAGAGTTATAAGGAAGACAGCCTTCATTTTTTCTTTTTCCGATAGAAAAATCAAATTGAAGGAATTAACTGTTTGCATGAACGTCTACGTCCTGCTCTAAGAGCAGTCCTCCCAGCTAGCTGTCAAGAGACAAAAATAGCTTTGTCACAATGTCTTGAAAACAGTAACTGGCTATAGTGATCCTGAGTGGAAAAGCATCCTATGTCAAGCAGTTAGTGATCCACCCGTCAGCCAACGCGAGTGAGCCCAGGCCTGTGCTGCGCTGTGCTGTGCATACAGGGTGGCTTTCTGGGCTGTGCTGCACAAATTCCATGTCTGCAGGATGAACGCAGCCAGTTTGCTGGAAAGGAGGAGCCCTTAGGCAGCATCTAACAGTGCTGCAAGAATTTCCCCTGTGAACATCCTTCCTGTTCGTCATTGGTAACAATGGATAGAGTTGTTGTCTTGAAGGAAAAATTCTGTAATAGCTCAAATACCAAAATAAGGTAACACTTCCTATGGTTAGAGTCTACACGGTATGTTACATGCGGATGGATCAGGGGCTCGTTCAGTGCTGCACAATTCAAGGTTCCCAGCATCTATAGGGATGTAAGATGATCTATACTATTCTCTCATTCTTTATAATGTTACTCTAATAAACAGCATTTTATATGATACTTTACAGAGTCTGAATGCCTTTCTTACTGAGGCCATAAATGGATCAGCACCCTCTGGTGCCAAACTTTTTATGCAGTCAGCAGGTCCAAATAAGAAATGCTTTTCTGGAGAAAAGATAGTGAGGAAGAGATAAACTGGGTGTCTGACTGGCCCTGCACACAGACATGGGGGGCAGTTGCAAGGCATTTGACTCAAGTGATTTTCCTGATAAATTGGGAAAGTGAGGATGAATTTTCTGCATGTCCCACCCCAATCTACGCCAAGCATTAACTTACCTCCGGAAACATAAAGTTGAGAAAGGAAAATTTGTGCTATGTTTAGTTTTCACTAATGTGCTTGAAATGGACACCAGGATGTGTAGAGCTGAAATGAGCAGCCCCACATGAGCTGCTGGCACAGCAGTGCATGGCAGCCTTTGGTCAGCAAAAATTAGGTCAATTATAGTATAATATAGATAGGAGGTGAAAGGTACCAGTACCATAAGCAAACTATTTATGGTAAACTGTAAAACCAGAGAAGTTGGAAGCAGTAAATACTGGTTTTGCACAGCACTGAATGATTTAGAGATAAACTTTCAGTCTAGAAATAGATGAGGGAAATACAGTCACAATTTTGCAATGTGATCCTGTCTGGACTAATAATGTACTTTAGATTCATTGAGTTATGTGTCAATGACAACCATGTGGTGAAACAATTCTAAGATGGCATGCATGTGATTATTCCAAATGAGGCTGAAATTAGACTATATTCAATATGAACAAGTAACAACCTTATGAAATGAATGAGTGTTCAACAGTTACTATAGTGTACTGTAAAATAGTTTCAGTAAGGCTACCCACCTTTTAAGCATAATTCTCTACATTAATGTTCTTCAGAGGACAAAAATCTTTCTCGATCTTCATGTGACACTGGCATCAGCCTTTGACTTCCAAGAAGTTCTGAAGATATGAAGGAAGAAAAGCATCTTAATGTTTTAAATCTCATTTACTGTATGATAATTATGACATTTATTTCCAAAATGAAGTCACTCAACATAGACGGGTAAGGGAGATTACAGTTCTACTGGGTTGTAAACACTCAGCATAAATCTCAAACTGTGATAACTAACTGCATTTATTTGTCTTGTTATCCACACAAAAACTGTTCAGATCAAGACATAGACACAACTGAAAAAGTGAATCCTCTGGGCTAAGGAGCCAGATATAAAGCTGGGATATTCATCCTTCGAAAAAATAACACTCCGTGTAGGGATGGTAAATGCTTAAACACTGGTCAGTCAGTCACTAAGAGGGAAGACAGGTCCAAGAAAGGCTTAAATTGGTACACAGAGGAGCTTGGTACTATTTTTTACCTTTGCGCATACTGATATTATGAAGAGGTAGTTACAAGATATCATTCCCTTCCCACTAAACTTTGTATGATAGAATGTTCTTCAGAGCTTTCCAGCTCGTTCAAGGGAAGATATTTTTTTCTTTACTGTAAATGTAAATGAATCCTTAATACTTTTGTAGAACTTATCTGATCCAAAAATATTTCATGTATAAAAAGTCAAGCTTAAAAGGGAACTATTTAACTACAGAAAGATTTGGCATCTCTGAAACAGCTCTCTGTACTTATGATCAGAAAACACATAGTGTTCAGATAAAATAGGATCCATCTTAAAAGGTCTGCTCCAAGTGCATAGTCTGAGTTTTGATGAGTTCAAAGCCCGCTGGGCTAGCTTTCTGAACTGTAAGGAGATGAAAACTTTCATCACAGGCTGCTGATTCTGCTTCTCTGCTTCCACAGAGTTCAGCAAATCAGCAGAGCTGGACATGAGCTACCGTCCTGCAGAGCTCCTGATCACTCAATCTGCAGCGTTTAACTGCTCAGCAAGACTCGTCTTGCTGCAATGTTGCCGCATTCCCAGATTTTGCAGGGCTGAAGCACTATAGAATTAGATCCTTTCGGCATGATTAGCTCTTTCATCAACCTCAGAGATGACGTGACGTTTTGCCTAAAAATGTGTAGGTAAAGGAAGCGTGGATATTCTTATTTTCATTGGACTGTAGCAAAAATGTAGCCTGTTTTTATTTCCTGCACAATAAGCCTGATTCTAGCTTTAAAATAAGATATGTAAATGCAAGCAATTAACTGTCCACATAACAATAGTGGATCAATACTATCAGTAAATGAAGTTTGTTAGATGTTTTGAGATTCAGAAGTGAGAAATTATATTGGCACAGCTAGAACCTACAATTTTTATTTACGCATATTAAGTTTTGTTTTGTTTATTGGCAAAAGAAAGTTGATTTTGAGAAAAATTTATAAAAGGAAAATCACTTGTTTTTAATTAAATAATAAAATCCAAGATGTAGGGAGACTAATTGTTTCCAAGTACTCTTGAAACCTTCCATTTCTAACCACCAGTTTGAATCAAAGACTGCAGGGTCAGACTGACAAGCAATGAAAGTCTAACTTGGGATGGCTGATGGGGTGCTCCATTCCTCTCTGCAATGCAGACAGCTCAGTTTCTCAACAGCCAGATCTTGAAACACCATTGTTCATAGCGCAAGATTTTAAAGTAACCGTAATCATTCCCATAGTTTAGAAGACGCAGCTGTCAGACAGCTATGCAACTGGTAAAGGATGGGCAGACGACAGAACTACCCTTCTGTCTTAACGCGAGAGGCCCCTGATTACAAGTCAGTGTGTCCAAAGGGGCAGGTTTATACAGTGATTGTTCAGTAGCATAAATAAATTAACCAAATAGTATAATATCTTTTCTTGTAAATGGAAACTGTCACATCTGGTGTGTTAGTAGGAGCCCTAAACCAGGGAGGGAAGATAATTTCAGAAAATGGACACTCTGAATGCATGCAACCTTTATCATTGGTATGCCATGCATGATCTCTTGGGAAAGCTAAAACTAGGAGTTACTTAAATGTACGTATAGTGAATACTTCTCATACTATATTATTTATAAAGTTTTTGGCAGACTTGAGGATGTTAGTGAATTGTTAATGAAGGGCCCTTAAGTTGGGAAGATTCAGTAATGAAGAAGCACAGGAGGGCAGGGCTGCTCTCTGGAATTCAGACATCTGCATTTACACTACCTGTGTCCATGCTCAGGGTCAAGCACAGGTACTTTTGATTCATTATTGATTTAAGTCAGGAACTTTGGTTCCCAAAGCGAACATTTATCAGAAAAAAAGAACAAACAATAACCATAAGGATGATAGCAACCACTCACCTTTTCCAGGGAGTATCGGTTGTTTCCTTCATTTATCATGTAAATAAAGGGGAAGATGAAACAGTTAAGTTTTTGTGGGTCAAGCTAGATGATGTAAATGATTAAGTGTTGTTTTAGAGTAGGTGATTGTTTTCTTGGTAGCAAATATGATAGTTAAGAAAAATGGTTGCTGTGGAAAGAACAAAATCATAACATCTTAATCTGCATCTCTTTAATGTTAGTTAGATGGTTTAAACTTCTAAGGACTTCTAGTTTGCCATGGAATACAATGGCAACATTCATAATAAAAACCAATACCTTTTTCAAAGATTAGTTGGTAAGATTGGTTAGGCATATAGCTACAGACAAAAATGTGAAGGCAGCCAGTCTCCAAATAGGCCCAGGCAACCCAGCAAGAAACATGCCGTGTCACCTGTATTCCCAAAGTTGCCTTGGGTGCCAGATGCTCAGTGATTTTGTTTGTATTCATTTTGTCTATAAAAGCTAAGGATACAAGTCTGTGTTAGTGAAGGACTGAGTTCTCAACTGCAAAGCTAGAAACTCATTTACAGCTGAAAATGTATTTAAACAAAATCATATGAAGAGTGCCTGCAATTTGGGTTATCTTCTAGCTGCAACCAATTTAACACGAGAAGTGAAATCCCGTAGGCCAGCTGAGCGGTTTTCTACCATGTAGTGATCTTTTCTCAGGACAGTCCCGCCAGGCTTAGATGCTAACTCTACATGTCTACTAGATGCTTCTCACTAAGGCTTACTGGGTCCTAGAAGGTCAGCTTCCTCTTATAACAAAGAGGAGTTAAAGCTCGTTGAAGTATTTTTGTTCATTGAAATATAATGAGAAGTGAAAATATAAGGTTAGCTATTTAGGAGATTATATATCTCACTGGATGAAAACACTTGCTATTTTTAATGCTTTGCTAGAATGTGTTTTGGAAATTCACGACCAAGGAATTTGCCAATAGTTTTCTAGCCTATTTTTCAGTTAGCACACTATGTCATAAAATCTGGCACTTATAAAATCACATTTTTAACACTATCACAAAATTGGTTTAGCAATTTGTAAAAGAAATAGAACTTGTCTTTCTAGTCTTACAAAACCTAAAAATCTGCAAGTGGGCAATCTAATAATCTAATATTTTCAAAAATCTGCAGAACATCTTTCTAACTAAAATATATAGAAATAACTGATTTGTAGCATACACCTGACCAGATATATGTGCCAAGGCTTACAGATTTAAATATACTCAAGATTCTCAAATTCTTTTGATATGTGAGGAAAAAATGTTACGCATCCCTCAAAACCAGGTTATACTTACCTATACTGTACTTTAACATGTTTTTCAGTATGTTGGCCAGGCAATTAAATGGAAGCAAAAGCTCGTTTACATTTCACCTTGTAAACGAGATGTGATTGACAGAGTGATTGACAAAGTTAACGTAAGTACTGTCATCTGCAAATAATACTATCAACAATCGGACCACTTAGTTGCAGTCCTCTTTTTTATTCTGTTTTCCTAAAGCATTTGCATTTCTATCTTGAAAATAATACAGCAAGCATTGGGTTATTTCTTTTTCAGCTGCACAAATAGCAAATGACTATTGGAATTCAATTTATTGTTTCCATAGCTCAAATCATGAGTGATCACACGCACATACCTGTTCACTCTGGCCAAGTCACTAGTAATTTCAGCTGTTTTGTCAGCTGAAAAAGGAACTGATATATCAATGTCAATACTTAAAGGTATGTTCAATTCTACCAAGATATAGCAGATTGGAAAACATCACTATTTTGTTTGTAGTTACAGTCAAGTGATACTTGAGATGACTGTTAGACATTTAATGGCAGTTCCTGCAGAAAAGAAGATGAAAAGCAACATTGTACTTGACTGATGTAGTTTGAGGCATACTTTTGTCACTGGAATTCATGGGTCTGGCTTGCACTTTAATTTTATACTGGTGCAAAATTTCACTAGGATTTTATTTCCCATGGGAAAGAATCACATCGGTGAAGAAGATTGCTGCCCATCAGCCTCTCCTGATTTGCTAGTTCCATCTGTCAGAACTGCTGGATGAGCTATCTGTGTGTTTCCTAACCTGTCCCTCATAAAAACCACTTAGGCAAACCTGCCAGTAGAGCCAAGGTAGAGAGGTGAGACATTGCCGGAGGCGAGTGCTGGAAAAAACAGTCCAACAGCCTTAGCGTTAACAACTGCTGATGAGGACACCATTACTCTTGCATGCATAAGCTTCCACTGCTAAAGCCTGTGCTTTGACGCAGAAACGGCGTGGACTGAATTCAGCTTGAAGTGAATCCTCTCTGGGAAGATGATGTGCCTGAATTACACTATTAAATTACACTATTACACTATTACATTATTAATATTACTGTTATTAAAGCAGTACAACTAAGTGGCACACGAATTTAAAGGATCGACATGAGCGTGTAACAGTAAATTGAGAAGACTAAGGCACAAATTGAGTTTCAGCATGTCGTAGATACTGAAAAAATGTGGAAAGTAAAGTAAACTCATGTTGGGGGGCTACAAAGGAAAATATAGGTGAGTAATGTAACAAATGGGAAAGAAAATAATGGAAGAAAAGGAGAAGGCTGAAGTGTTCAGCTATCTCTTCTGCTTCTCTCTTCACAGGAAGGCAATTAGAGCTTATTTATGATCGCTGCCTGAACAAAATATAGTTTTAACTAAGGGTTAAAAATCTGGCAAGTAAATGGAAAAAAGAGTCTTGAAAGAATACAGACCTAAGTTACGTGCATTCCAGTCAGCACTTTGTAAACCTCAGCAATTATTTTCAAGACCTCTTCAGGGAAAAAGGAAGGGTAGGAGAAAGGAAACTATGATACCTATCTTTAAAAAAGGCAAGTGGAAGGAACAACATGAAGAGTTACAGAGTAGTCCCACTTGATACTGATTCTTGGAAAGATATGGGAACAAATTATATGTGACCGTTTCAAAGCATTTGGGTAATGAACTAATAAGACAGAGCCTTCATGGATTTATCAAGAACAAATCATGTCAGATCAATTGAATTTCATTCTTGACGGAGTGACAGTTATAGTAGACAAAGTGGGAGACACCTGCTGTATCTATTGCCTTTTGTGAAAAGCTTTACTGCTGTTGCCTTTGACATTTAGTAAAGCAAACTAGTGAAACAAGTTCCAGATTAAATTACTAGCACATTCATATACCACTGGTTGAAAGGCTGCTCTCAGAAATTAGCTATCAATGAGCTGCTGTTAGAGAGAGAGAGAGAATTTCAGGCTGGATTGACAGGTTACTGTTCCAAATCCTTTGCTTAACCGTATTTCCATTCATAGTTGAATACGTACCATACTTGTACGGTTTCCAGATAATACTGCGATAGGAAAGGTTGCAGTCACTCTGAGGGGCCGTATGAGAATTCAGACTTGAAATATTTTTTTTCACAGAAAAAGTGATAGCCATTTTTTCTTACTTAGTTCAAATGTTAGGCTGAAAAACACCAAACCTCTTTGCCAGTGGCAAGGCAGTTCTTCAGAAAGTTATTTCTGAATTTATTTCTGAATAAATAACTGTTACTGTTATTTAACACGAATCCTTATTCTGTAAGAGTAGGCAGTAAATTGCTTTCTGACCTTGGGACACATCTATGTTGATCCTTTCCTTTTAAAATACAAAATTGTGAGAATGTGGGTGTAGATGAGGTTTTACTATGTTTCAGAGAAGGCCCAAACGATAATGGCATTAAAAGGCAGTCTGTTGCAATTGGTATTTTTTATTAATTCCCATTGTTGTTATCACCTACAATTCTGCAAGTGAAAGCAGGAACAGAAAACTAAAGAAAAAATGTAAGCTTAAAAGCAGACCTAGAGAATGTAGTTCGTAGTAAGGTCATTCCCTCAGTCTTGATGTTGGTCTCTTTGCTTTTATCTCATCTTTTTAAAAAAAATTTTAAAAATTTTGCCTCAAAACAAAACCAGCAAAATGGATTTAAATCTTCCCATGTTGCATCCGGCATTCATGAACAGAAAAGTATGAAAAAATATGTTGATATTTTTCCACAATAATTTGTTTTCTGGGATATCAAAAGAGCAAACAAAGTAAAGCAGGACCGTTTTTAGCACAGAAGTTAACACATCAGGCACTTTTCTCCTCAGTACTTCTAATGCACGCCGAGTTTACTTTAAAAATCAAAACTAAAACAGAAGTAGTGAGACTGGATTTTTTGACAAGGATAAGGTCGATCAAAAGCTCAAAGGTTAGCAATACCGTTTCAAAACCACTCTTTTTTTACTACATGAACCCCATGGGATATAAAGGAAACTGTTGGATAATGACTGAAGTGACTTAAGAAATGAGTGATTTCATTTTTTTTTCCAGCTGGAGGGAATAGATGGAAAAGAATGGCAGCACAGTGGGGAGGAAAATTACCATCCTCACAAGGTGGCATCATAAGCAGCAGAGTCAGGACCTCGTTGTCTTGATTTGCTGTTGTTAAAATATCTAGGGATTTTGCAAGGGTTGATTTGCTTTTCCCAATTAATGTTTTATGGTCAATCACACAACTTTTTCTCTAAGCTAGTACTGCATTTGTAGAGAAATACATTGTAATTGTAGATAGTCCAAACATATGATAGAAAAATATAATATCTGATATTGTTATTTGTTTTGGTATGTGATTTTTTGTTTGTTTGTTTGTTTGGTTTTTTTTCCCCTTTTAGTGTCTGTTCAGCTTTCTTGGTGGTACTGTTAACATATTAACATATCTTGCCTTCTCAGGGTATTCCTTCGTTGGTGTATTTTGTTTTTCCAAACTCCTCCACCTTTTCCTTTCCTTTGGGCTCTTTTTTTAAATTTAAAGATAAATTACCTTATAACTGAGTCACAACAAAGCACTCCAAAAAACTAAAAAGGTGACTTAACCATTCTCTCTACCCTAAGCTGAAGGTCGTGCGGACACAGGTCCTAAGTTTTCTGAGAAAGGACATTATGAATGTGTATTTGTTATCTATAGTCCTGAGACTCAATGAACCACTCCCTAAATGTGAGCAGAGCTGAAAATTTAGCAGCCTTGGGGAGGGCTGAGTAGGAGGACTGCTGTGCAATCTACAGAAATCAAACTAAGCCCAGGTCTGCATGAGTATCCTTTTTTTCAATATGACTATCCTGGCACGTATTCCAAAGAGAAAGCGCTCCTCTCTGGAGCCAGACATCTCAGCTCTTCCTCATGTGACTGACATAAAAATAAACTCAGTTTGTTTGTGCCTCTTAATGAGGCTTGCTTGGCTGGGTCAAAGAAGAAATTACACAGCTTGAATTAGACACAAAGAGAAAGTGGAGCCGCGCACAACCATATATACTGACAGAGCTGCAAAACACAGTCCCATGTGGGATCCACATCCGTACAGAGCAGAATCACAGTCCTACAGTATGGTGGGAATCTAGATCAGAGCAGGCCTCTCGAGTCGAACTTCCTTTCCAGCTCTTCCCTTCTTCAGTCCCTGCCCCAAAAATGCCATTCAACATCAAAGAAAAGAGCGGTTGCCAGGCAACCTCTTGCCATATCTTGAAGTCAATTTTTCATGTGCATGCTAGATGCTAATGTCTGGATGGATGTATTAAGCACAAGGTGCTTCTTGAACTCTTCACGAAAAAAGAATAACCACACCTTTACTAATTATATATGCACTAGATAAGGATCAGGCTTATTAATTATTGACTGCCTCTCCAATCAGCTTTTTCATTAATCTTCATAGAATGTGAGTTTAAAGCGTAACAAATGAAATAAACTTTGTGCTGATATGAGATCAAGTAACCATCCTGCTGAATAATTAGAAAGGGAAAACAGCATTATAACTGAGATTCTTCGCTGCAATCTTCAGTCCTCCCGTGGTTTGACTATCAACTCATCAGCACTTAAATAAGCTTAAAAATATTTCCCTTGAAATGCATGTTTTAAACCAAGTAGTTATTACAGTACTATGGCTTTATTTCTCAATCTAAATTTTGCATTTTAGCTCAATAATTTGTTGCAGCAGAGCTCCCTGCTTCCAGATGGAAATAGGAACTAACCCGTGTAATTTCATTCTAATCTTAATAATGAGGAGTGGAGGGAAAAAAGAATAGGGAAGTCTAATTGATCACCCAGGGAGAAGGAGACTTTACTTCATTTCCTTTTTCCTAATTAAGCAATGCAATAATGGATGAGTTAAACATGTATGTAGTGGAGATGGTCCTATCATCAGTGTGATGTCAGTGTAAAATGAATGTTTTCCTTCAGTTTAATTGCCAAATTGTGATAAGTACAGGAAGCATTTATTAAAACCCATATTAAACTGATCAGATTTGAAATAGCATGTTTATAAGTAGTCTTTCATTTCACATTTAGATTTTGTTTTTGAAGGCGAAAACTGATAAAGACTGTTATGAAAAGGGATCATTTTACAAATTCTTTAGACTAAAGGTAAAATATATGGGAAAAGTGTTTCTCTAAGAATGTCACGGTAGCTAGATGCACAAATATTCTATTCTAGTAACATTTCTATTTTAGAAGAAGAAATAAGGAAAAAAGATCAGAAATACCACTGCATTGCCATAGACCACCTACTTTTCTCATTGGTATCTATTACACTTTGTTTACTGGTTAAGACCCCGTGTGAAGAAGTGAAATGGATATTTCACAAGTCAGGAAGGAAAAAAATTGCAGTTTTGTGAATTGAAAGGAAGAACACTGAAAATTCTCTTTTTCCTCATATAAACAGCAATGAAGTGGCAAAAATAAATAATGACCCAGTTTGAATAGCATTAAATTGCAAGCCGATTCTCTTTGTTGCTTGCTCGTTCTCCTGTGATCTCCTAGACTTGTGTTCCTGGGTGTATGGTGGCACACTACCAGCACAGAGAGAGGAAGGTAACTTTCTCAGGCACCCGTGCAGGACAGTCCAGCCTTTAGCCTCGTGACCAGCCACCAGTTCAAAATACAGCTGCAAGAGGTGGGTTAAGCTAATATTACAGCTTGTTGGCACCAGAAGAACAGATTCTGCTCCTGAGTGCTACTTCTTCAACACTTGCTTCTGACACTAGTTAGACCTCTGTGGAAGGATACCTGAGAATCAACGGACATGTGAACAATCCAGCCTTTCCTGAGAGCATGTGCCTGGACCTCCATAAGATGATTTAATTCACTGACATGGCAGAAATCAACATAAGAAAAGGATGTTTGGAAAAGGGTGTTTGTTCTGGGTTTTTTGGTGTTGCATGTCACTCAGTTCAGGCATCTCTGTGAAGGGTTTGGCAAGCGCCAGAGCAGATAAAACGCCATGGATGAGAACACGTGGCAGGCGGAGAAAAAAGCAAGGGAGATGGGTGTCAGAGGAAGTGTCATCTGCAGATGGCATCAGAACTTTTATGAAACCACAGGCAGAAAACCAGAGAGAAGGGTTTTGATTTCCCTTGCGCTCTGGAGGGCCACAAAGTCAAACCTGCTGCTTTTCTGCATAGCTCCTTTGGCAATCAGCCTACCGCACAAAAGGTGACACCCTCTACCTCTTCTCTGGCTCTGCGCACAGATGGTGCTGCAATCTACCCATGTCAACCAGCTCAGGCTCTGCAGCAGACCCGGCTGTGGTGATATCTACCTATGGGGTGAGACATGGAGTCAGTTAGAGAACAGGTGTTACTAGATGATTAGGTGAGGCAGTGGTACCTGTAGAGTTGTATTTAGGAATTTTAAATGCATCTAGGGTTTTTGTTTTTTTTTTTCTCAAGAGAAATAAATTTAGAGAGGGTGCTGAATACGCTAAGCCATCTCCCAGTGCTTTCAGGGGCATTATGAGTGTCTTCGTATCAAATGGATCACTATACATTTAACAAGATGATTAGTAAGCAGCACTGTTTAGTCATACATACATTTTAAAAACTAAATTACACATTTCGGCTCATTTCTCATCTCAGTAATTCCTGTGGTCAATCAAATCTGAAGAAAAACTTTAGAGTACTGTAAAACTTATGCACTGTAGTGTTTTTTACACTGTATCTAACTGTTTAGGAAAAATAATAGTAAAACAAATATATGCTGTGTGCTAAAATAGCGATTAAATTTAGATAGAATTAAAGAACATTTAACACCTTTAAATCCCTCTTACAATGTATTGTCAGTACTTGGGGTGACACTAAGTTGCAGTGTGGCCAGTAATATGATCTTAAAATATGGAACTTCCTCTCCAGCAGGTATTAAGCAACTTTAAAATAGCTTAAGCAGCTGCTTGTGTTGCACACCCATGTTGCTAGCACCAGTGGAACTGAACAGGAATTACTTGTAATGGTTCCTTTTGTTGCCTCTGTCTCTCTTCACTTCTTTTTCCGTCTGGTGTACAAGGCCCAGCCATTTTCTAAACTCTGTATATTTGCAAGCATTTTTATTCACCTTTAATCTTCACCTATATTCTGATCTGATATTCACTTCTCCCAAAATCTAATAAACTGGAGCGTGCTAAATAAACTGCACACGTGCTCTGTGCACTTTCTAGAGGCACATGTATTTCCCTTATCTGCAGAACATGCAGCCTCCAATTGCCACAGCAGAGCAACTGGAGTGGGATCTGGCTTTAGCTGGCATTAGTAATGAATTTCTTCTTCTTTCTGCAGTTGACACTGCAATCCGCTGATCCAAAGGACGTGCTTTTTTGGCTCTTTATGAGTAACTGTGGTAAAGTATACATCTAGAAAGGATTGGAAAACATATAGAAAACTGCTTTAGTTCTAAAGCTTGGTACCTCTGAAAATCAGGTCTAAGTCACCACATTCTGCAATACCTTAATGTGTTTTGTTGTAGGCACTCCCAGATGCATCACCCAACCTATTTCTCCTAAGGCTATGATTAAAGCCATAACAAGGGTGGGGTACATGCTACACCTAACGTAGGTGCAGCAATATTTGATGCGGATCTGCACCACATTTGTTTTGTGAAAAGGACTATATTCCTGTAATCTCAATGCCACCATAGCTGCCAGGACTTGGTGTTTCTTAGTGGCCAGCTTCCCTGCAAGCTGGCCAATAAGAATTAATGGAAAACAATAGATGGAGGAGCATAAGTAAAATTTTGACCCACAATATGATGTTAGTAATGCGAATAGCATGGGAATATCACGGTTGTATAATATCTTCCTTCAAGTACTGTGGGGGTGGATATCTGGATCAAACCAGAAGATCTTATAAGCATTTTGTGCAGAAATATCAATCTCTAAAATAAAGCTCTCTCCTTTTTTTTTTCCCCCCTAAGTTAACCTCTGAAGCTTAGTAGTTTTCTGTGTGGTTGTTTACTAAACCACTTGTGTTGTGGTACTCTTGTTTTATTTGATGTAAACTGTATTCTTGGCAGCTCCTCCACAGAAGTTCCACTTTGAAAAAGCAGACACGCAAAACATAAAACAAGCACATCTGTGTGTGCTTAATAGTTTTCTTTAATCTTCTAAGAACTAGTCCAGAAAGATACAAGGAGGAATTAAAAAATGTTCTATACATCTGCTTGCTTTTTATGTGTGTAGAACTGCCTAAACTTCCTGTTCAAAGGTTTTATTTTAAGCAATGGGAGCTTGAGAAGAAAGGTTAGCAGCCGAAAGCAAAGAATAAAGTCGCTTCAAGTGGACTGGCAGTAGAAAATGCAATATATTGAAATGCTATCACAGCCAGGCATAGCTTCACAGATGAGACACACACAAACATCTGCTGCTGAGTTTATTGATGCGTCAGTAAAATGTAGCATGTTGCATGGGAGATAGTGGATGTTATAAACCACAAATGTGATAGCCTTACAATGAGCTTAGAAACTCCAGATGTTAAAGACAGAGGCAACAGAAACTCAGCAGAAGCAGAACATTTTCAGGAGCTGTCCTGTCTTTTTGACTGAATCCCTGCAGTGGTGATGATAGATGCGGAGTCTCTACAGGAACGCTGCCAGGCTACTACAGAAGTCACCATGGGAAGGAATCACCCTTCCTCTTCCACTAAAGGGACAGAGATATCCTGTCCTCCACCTCACCACTTGGTCCCTTCTTCTCTGGTGATACACATCTGGCTGAGTGTGTATCACACACATGGGCTGAGTGTCTTGGTGGTGCGGTGCACCCCCACCAACACAGTATTTCCCAGGACGGAACAGTATTTACCAGGCAGTGCTGCAGATGAAGCATGCTCTCTTTTTAGCATTGACGTGAAAGCGTTTCTCTGAGAAAGAACTGGAGCTCTCAGTGTTTAGTTACACAGTGTGTTAAAAATATTAAAATTTAAATATGTAGACAACTTGGAATAGAAAAATGGAATATTTAACAGGGTCCTCCCTTGGTCAGTAAGATATATTGTGTATTTCCCCTTTAAGGAATGAAAATGCAGTTTCCATTTCGTGTCTGCCTTTTTCTTGTTCAAAGCGCTCTAACTTCTTCCCTCTTATCATGCAATTTAATTCACCATCTGTTCACCCAGGACCTAGTATTTTCAGCTGAGATATCAAAAGGAAGATCACATTAATCAAACATTAGTACTTTTGAAGCAAGCAGGATCTAGAAGAAACAGACGTATAAATCATGAAACCTAATTACTTACCACATTTTTCTTTAGCGCTGCCTGTAGGAATGCATGTGCTTCACAGGTTGCTATATTATCCTGAGGTTTAAGGACTCAGGCTGTAGAGACAGGAGAATTAGATTTTCTTCGTGACATTAAGAGGACTCAGGTGTAGCTCCGGCTTACAGCTAATAAGCTGAAACCAGAATTAGCGCTGTGTCAGCACATTTGCAACAAATCGAAGGTTAATAAATACACAAAGGGAACAGCAAAATAAGGTCAGAAAAGACGTCATTAAAAGTCAAGCTGTCAAACAAAAAAATGGCTATTTGTGAAAGCGTTGAGACAATAGAGCCAATTATTGTCAGAAAGGGCATTGTAAGATAAAACAATGGGTCAGAATAGGTAAAGAATGAGAAATACTAAACTGCAGTTAAAAGAGAGAGATGATGGCTTCATGAGCAATTGTTTTCTGCTTCAATTAACGCAAGCATAGTTTCTCTGACCTCTGTTTTTGGCTTGTCACCAAGCAGTTCAGAATCCTTTTCTGTAAAATGTTTAGCTTTAGAATTTTTATCACATAGTTTTTCTTTTAACAAATTTCTGTAGGCAGTTCTCTATTGTTTTGTCTAGTTTTGATTTAATTTTAGTATGATTTCTTTTGCCTGCACATTTTCTCTTTGCATAAGATGTTGCCCTCTTTTGGGACACTTCCAACCTTTCCTGCTGAAGGTGTTCTTCTCTCTAATATTGCAGCTAGTTGGGTATTTATACATTTTGTGGAGCAAAAGTCACCTGTTTGAAGGACTTTGTCGAAGGATTGCAAACCCAGCAAATAGAAAGTCCTGGCCAACCACCAGTTATGTGGTATATTCAAGATCTTTCCTCAGACGCTTTAAGAGCTTCATACTACATCAGGATCATGGTGTGAAAAGAGGCTATGCTGTACACAAGCACTTTTGCTGTGTCACAAGAGGATGCATAAAGAAAATACCATCTGCAATCCAACCTGCCTGTATTTACACTGGAATAGATTTGAAATTTCTGAAAGATTGCAGTTTCACTTACCTTTACACAGCTTTTAAATCTGCCAGACTTGGCCATGTGAGAAGCTGTTCACACTCTGAGAGCCCTTCATGCCCTGACTCTGATTCTGTTTCTTTTGAGTTTTGCTGCTCCCTCCATTAAGCTTTGTATGATTATGTGACATGCTCAGCTCTCACTGGGTCAGGTGCAGAGGTCAGGACAGAAGATGGTTGTTTGACTGTAGACGGTGGTGCTTCTATATTTACCCACTAAATAAGTAAGGTCATTGAAAATGGTGAGCTTCCTTGTCCTTTGTCAAAACCTTGTGACCTCTAGCATCTCACTCTGATTTCATGTGTACCACAGCCCTATTGATTTCAGTGGACTCGATCCAGAATCATGTTGCTGCAAGAAAGAGCGATCAGTTTTAATGTCTGTCATCAGGAATGCTCTTAGGTATTCTATCCATTGTAAATACAGTTCTAGGAAACATTTAATCAGTCGGGCTTGCTGATAGGTTGTTACTCTCTCCCGGTATTTAGGTAATAGATGCGATTTGAGAGTTTGTTTCAAACATACTGTCATTTGCATAGTACACCCTTTAGTTTCTAGGGCCGACCTGGAGTTCATGGCTCACACTGGTTGTGATGGCTACCCAAGTATTTGCCTTTTGTTCACATCCATTTTCAGAACCTTGGAACTATTTCTGAACTCATACCTGCCAAGCAACAACTTCAAACTGTGTGTGCTTTAGAACAAATTAAAAGGTCTACCATGAATACAGGATCTTCAAGGATCCCGTGTGGCAGCACTACTTTGGCATCGCATTAAAATTTTGCACTGGTCAATGCAGAAAGAAGTCTAAAAGACATACAGTAGTTCCCTTGTATGGGAACCCCGTGCTCCTCAACTACAGCTGGGCGGTGTAGAAATCTCAGTCACACAGAGGTCTCCGCTGGGCTGAGGCTCTTTGCAACATGACACAATGTAATATGACAGATTCATCTTTTTGGGAGATGTTGGATATGAAGGGAGATGTGTAATAATTGTATGACTTCAGAGGCCAAGTGTAGGCCACTTGAAATGGAAAAAAAATGGCTTTCATTCTGTTGGGGTCAGAAAAGGTCTTACTCAGACCAGCAAGAAGCTGCAAATTCCACAGAGCAGTTATGCATTTGACACTCATCAAGGGGTTAATTTATTTAAAAAATGCTACTCTCACTAGTTGCTAGGTAACAGTGTAGTTCCCTCAGGCTTGTGATCAGCAAATGAATTTTTCTGATGATATACTGTTGGTAACTGTTTATCTTGCTGCTGGAGCCAGCATAAAGGAGGACTTTTTCTGAAACTCCTCATAATGAAATTAGTTTTATTTGCCTAGTTTTCTCATAAAATTTTATTTAACCTTAATATAATTTGCAGCATTAATAAAAACCACATTTTCATAACTTACCCTGCATGTAAATACAGTTTTCCAGTATTACATCTTAGAATAAACACCTACAGTTTTAAATTATAATTGCTGAGAAAGCTGAAGCTTAAAATTTCTTGGCCCTTCTGCATGTTAAATTTATACGTAAAATTGGGTCAATGTGTTATCCAATTAACATTCTAGCCAAGGGAATTAAAGAAAAAAGGAAGAAGGTTATGAGGAAAAATGACTCGCAAAGAGACACAGCATAGCGGTGGTTTATGGATTTAATTCTCTTTGCAGTAGACATTGCACCAGAGCACAGGATTGTAGACTTCATGTTAGAGCCCTTTTTCTTAAGTTGTGCAGAATGGATTTCCACTAAGGTCAAAGAATCACTATGGAAGGTGCACAGGCCCATCTTCATGGACCTCATAAGGGATGCAAGCCTAGCAACGGAGCCTGTAAAAGCAGAAAACAAAATCTGGTGTCATACCACTTCTTCGAACTGTATGGAATTTGGAATATTTCATCCTGTCTGTATTTACAATGTCCTTCATATCTTCTCATTCTTATGATACCTATAATTGGCCATTATTTGAGTGAGAGGAAATAATGTCCAATTTTTGGGCCCAGCCATAAATTTTCACATTTTCACACAGAGATAAAACTAGTGGCCTGCATGTATGGAGACAATCTTCCTCCCTTGCAAGCTCATGTTGTGTTGTGCATTGTAATGCAAATTGGTGAATTTCTACTGTGCCACTGGATGATTCTTCCTGGAAAAAAAATAACTGGCACAAAATACTAAAACCAGTTTCATTGCAAGTTGGCGCTGTGTGGATTCCTTAATATTTTGTGTGGTTTTGGCACAAACTAGTGCTGCATAGGGAAAAAAGTCTATCAGTTTTGTTTGTGTGCAAATTATTGCCTCTCTTGCAATAGCAATCTCATCCTCTAAGAAAAGCTACTGTCAACTCAAACAAAATGTTGTTCTATGAACAGACAGTCTTTGTCAAACAGTGGGTTACCATATTACTGTCAATGGTAGCGAGGAGCAGTTCCAGAAGTAGTTTGAAGCTCTGGCATTGTCATGGATGTCTCTGCTAATAGGGGGTTACCTCTGCCTCACGCAGGGTGTGGTGGCTTCTTGGCTGTGTTTCTGTGCCCTTGGTACCCAATTATGGGTTGGATTGGGGAGACATATATGCTATGGGTTGATGCTGCATACAAGACTATGCTGAGATGCGAAGTTCAATTAAATGATAGTCTGTAACAAAGTTACCGTATGATCTGCATCACTCTGGGGTAAAATTGTAATGGAGTAATTAATCTTTAAGAATTTGTGTCCGACAAAGGAGAAAAATGTCTCTTACTTTCCATTTGGACAGAGATAAACATGTTGCTCAAAGAGAAGACACTTGAATTCATTTTATCCCACAAGTATGTACAGGAAGGAAAGGCAAAAAAACCCCTCAAGCTATTGAACAGTAATTGCAGTAAAAAGGCTTTTAACTGAAATGTATTAGATGAATCTTGCTGTAACTAGCAACTAGGTCACGTTGAAAGAATTATTCTACCAGCAAAGGTTTTTCCTGATTTGAGGTTAAACTAACAGGAAAGCTCAGTAGGTCAGTAGGATACCCTCAGGGGGAATGCTGACCATCCAAAATGTTAACGGTCAACCTGATTTCCTAGAACTGTGGAGAATAATCAAGAATTGTTATTAAAGATATTTATTGACATAATAGTTTTATATTATTTGTTCATCTTTCCCTAATCATGACCTCTTTATCTTCGTATTCCTCTACCTGCTCATGTTTTTTTTTAAAAAAACCTAAATCTTTTCATGTTAAAAAATTAAAACATATTGTGAGGCACATGAGCTGAAGTTGACAGGAGATGAGAACATGACATGATTCACAATCTGTAGCCTTTTAATACTGCTTATATCTGCATGCCAGAGATTACTGTTGTGAGCAGCATGAGAAGTAATAGATCAGTAAGAAGTGTGGTGACCTTTTTCTGCATAGCTCTGTAACCTGACATAGCCTGTCAGATCAACCTCAAGATACATGTGTGTTTCTTTCTAAAAATAAGTCTCCTCCAGACTTATCTTACTTTAATCACCTAAGAGTTTTCTTCTCATTTTTTCCAATGGTATTTTAATTTGAACCTTTGCCTTTGACACTTTTTCCTTTATTTTCTTACCTAATCAGTGGTGTATGTTTCTTAATGCTAAGAATGTCACTGTTTGCATTCAAAATCAGAGTAAGGCTTGCTATCATTGCAAAAATATAAAAATAAAGTCATTGGTTGAGCCTGGGAATTTGTTAATGGATATGAAGGCGTCGACCACAGGAATGGTGCTTAGAGTTTGATCCTGGCTGAGTCATAGCCACATCTTTGGCATCTGATAACTGCACATTTCCTGTGGGAAATGGATTGGAAATCTCAGTCACATTCACACTGGACTTCAGTTTCTTAATTTTTACATTAATAAATAAGGATTCCTAAAACTGGCATTGTTGCGGCATTGACAGCTTGAGTCCACAAGTCGTGAAAATGCAGGGATAGACTCCTTGTGGCTCCCAAGGATCTCCTCATGCCTGAAATCATTTACGTCTCATTGATACTGTGTCTGTGTCAGTTCCAGCCCTAGACCCAGAATGTTATAGATTACACTGCACAAAAATACAGAGGGATAGTCAAAACTGGGTCAAAACAACGACAATAGAGTTATCCATCTCAGACAATGTCCATTAGCGAGTAACTTGATAATTGATTCCCCATCTTAGCTGAGTGTTATGTTCCTTTTACTCAAGTTTGCTGCCTGATAACTTCAGTATGTGTCCCCGACGCTTGAACTATGAGAAACAGTAAGAAACTGTCTCCTGTTCAACTTTCCCTTGCCTTCTTTTCCTCTTTTCCAAACTGAAGGGTTCTAGTCTGCTTGGATTAACCTCATACAGAAACATAAAGCTGTTGTACACTCCTGATGACCCTGTTACCAAATCTTCTCTCTTTTGTACATCCACTACATGCTTGAGACTTGCATGTAATGTTCAAAATGCAGGAATGGCAGTTTATACAGTGATATAATGATATTTTCCAATTTGTTCCCTACTGCTTTCTTAACATTCTCTAGTTACTTATCCCTTGATATCCTACGTGCCTTTGTAAGTACAGCTGAACATGGCGCAGACATTTTCAGAGAACAATTACTCTTAATTGTCTTTCAACTAGAAGTTGTGAATTGGAGTCCATAACTGTTTGCTTGGTTTTCCCAGGAGACTGGCACTGAATTTCACTCAACACTCCAGAGCTGAATGCGGTATTCCAGGTGGGGTCTCACGAGAGCAGAGTAGAGGGGCAGAATCACCTCCCTCGACCTGCCAGCCACTCTTCTTTGGATGCAGCCCAGGATACGGTTGGCTTTCTGGGCTGCAAGAGCACGTTGCCGGCTCGTGTTGAGCTTCTCATCAACCAACATCCTCAAGTCCTCTTCCTCAGGGCTGCTCTCAATCCATCCTCCATCCAGGCTGTTTCTGCACTTATTTATGGATTTGTAGTTATCTTTTCATGTTAGATAAAGGAGAATCAGCTAAGTATAGGGAATTTGTTCTTCACCTCCTGAGTTAGATGCAAATAAAATGCATGTAACTTCCTCCAAATAGACTTTTTAAAAAAGTCATTTTGATGTTCTCTTGTTATGAATGAAAAAGGGTATTATTATGACCACAATGCACTTACAATAACATTGATATTTAAAGTACTATGTGGCTTTTTAATGGATTTTAAAAAGTTTTAAGTGAGAAACCTCAGGCAAAATAAAGGTAAGATCTTTTGCAGCAGTTCAAAGACAGAAACAGAAATCTTTCAAATTAATTTCTTAACAAAATTGAAAAACGTAGTCTACAATAAACTGGCTGGCAATGGCTTTATTCTATGCAAGTAAAGGTAAGAAAAGAGGGCTGAATTAGATTTTTCAAAAAAACGTACAACTTTCTGAATTAGTGATTCTATTAATGGAAACAGTAAAGAGAAAGACTTCTATAATGAAAATCGTTTTGAATTTTCAAAATCCAGTGAAAGGTAATGCAAGTCAACAGCATTTTACAAGAGAATGGAGAAACAAGAAGTAATGTCAGTTTGAGAAAATCAAGCGGTGTATTTTTAGAAAGAAACCGTTCTGAAGAAGTTGAATAGAGATGATGCAAACTGCTTTTGCCTATGGACCTGAAACTCACATTCCATGGATCTAACCAATAGGAAGTATTTTGCTACTTCTCTTTATAAGTTTATCACAATTCCTTTTAAGACAGAACTATTAAAGGAGATGCCCTTTAGGGTGTCCTAATCTTTAAGGGTGTTGAGATCTTGTCACTCCCTGTGGATCAGCAGAGGGTTACAGATGCTGTTTGCCAGTTTAATCTTTATACTCACTCAGTGCAACACAGCCGCTCACATACTGTGCCTATTAGAATCTTTTACTTGTGTCTATACATAGCATTTGCTGCAAAGTTATGTGGATGAGTTGTCCAATATATCTAGAAAAGGATAGAGAATTTTTCTTGTTCTAGAAGAGCAGCTAAGTAAAGTCAGCTAATAAGATCAGCTATTCTTTACTGTAATGTGTTGGACAGCACAAATTTCTGCATAGGGGAGCTGCCAAGTTCTAAAAGAGTGTTAAGTTTGTAGGATGCCTTCTTTTGACACTCAATTCAAATACTACTATTTCTTTTACAGTGTAGGATGTATCCAAATGCCATAATTAATTAGCAACATACAAGAGAGGCCTCAAAAAATGAAGGCAAAGAAACTAAATGCTGGCCTTCTGTTCACACTCCTTACAGCTGAGCTGTTGTTCTCCAGCAGCAAAATTTCCAAAAGTATCTGCATTATTTGGGACCTGAACTCCTTTTATAAGTAGATATATGAAGAGGTGTATGCAGGAAGCTGACTCTCGCTAGATTCATACTTCCAGACCTACTGTCCTCTTGAAATGGAGACATCTGTATTATATATTTTGGGTACTTATGAAAATTCCACTTATGATCTTTTAGCGAACGCTTTTTTCTCTTCAGCTCACAGTAATCTCCATGTAAAATAAAACTTGAGAAGTTGTCTACTAGGAATGTCACAAAAAATTGAAAGTATATTTGCTGTGTGTTTGATACAGAGCTAGACAGAGGCTGTAGCTGAATATGTTCTGTATCAAACAGGAGTTAGTGATTAGGAAAGCATTTGTAACCAACTGTGTGTGGTTATCAAATAATTTAGTTTGGCTTTAAAACTAGAGACTACTTTGTTAATCTATTTAAGAGTGCTCTGCTAGCTCCTAATTTCTTAAACCGTTTGTGTAAAACATCTAGAATATTAATTAATGCCAGTGTTGGTAAGTAATTTGAGCTGCAGAGCTTTGGTAATTTCACTTGACAGCTCTGTGTTACTATGGTAACTACCAGTTGCACGTGTTTTAGAGAAAGGTTTGTTCACTGTGGCCAATGCTGCTCTGATGTGGTCTAGAAAGCACTGAGCATGGCACCAATGCAGTGGGAACACAGTAGCTGCAAAAAGGGGTTTCTTAGCTGCCCTAAGATTACCAGCTTTAGAAAGCAGACCTTCAATTCACCTTTAAACTACATTTTATAGCAAATACTAAAAGGAATCTTTGAAAGTGTACACATCAAATAAGCTGGGGAAAGTAGTAGTTTGGGAGAAATTTGAGGAGAATAAGGATGTTTTAACAGCAGTTTGTCTGGTTGTTTCCATAGCAGAAGATGTTGGTGTTTGCCAGAGGCTGAACACCTTCAGATCCATGGAGAAAAGGGAAAACCTACAAAATCAATTTCTTACATCCCACTATAGCTGATGCTGATGCCTGTGCTTATGCTGAAGCAAGTGACACAACTGCGGGACTTGAAATGACGTGTATGTGCTGTGTCCACATCATTAAGGCCGCAGATAGTATATTATATTCAGAGAGCAGGCGTTGAAAAGTGAGTTTTCTAGAACTGTTTAAGAAGAAGCAATATTGTTGTTTTGTATTGGAAATGGGAAAAAAAAATTATTTCAAAGTAAATAGCTTTGATTTAGCCCTAGTATATATATTTGTACAATTTTATTTTAATATCTCTAACAAAATTATTACCTAAATATAGATTTATTCCTAGAGGGAAGCATGAAAAGCAGTTTACATACGGATTTTATTGTTTTTCTTAATGAAAAGTATTTGAAATAGCATTTCAGGTGACTAACAAATTCCGAAAAGGTTGAGAAACAGACACATATTTAGTAGCTATGCCATTTGATATGAGTAACAAGATCTAGTAATTTGGATTAGTATTATTAAAAATTGTTTAAGAATTTAGTTTATAATAAAATTTTAGCAGGGGCAAAACTTCACAGGTTGTTACCGAAAAGCTACCTTTCTCAACTTTAGCTGCTAGAGAAAGCAAAATAAGGTCTAAACAAAGAACTAATAAAATTGGTCCTAAACACTGTCTCGAAGTGTACCAGTTTCAAGGTCTGACACTAAAGAAAGAACATGAGTGAGCTGCATAACAAAGCGTAAGCTTCTTTACTTTGTGATGAAATGAAGGTGAGAAGGACAGCGAGCACATTGGAGGATGGGTGTAGAAATCAAAACGATTTGGACAAATAAAATAACTAGACTGGCATTCAGAAGGAATAAGGGCAAGGCAGAGAAGTGTTATCAGTAATAAAAAACGAGGAAAGTTGATGAGACAGCAACCCTTCAAAAAGGAAATTGGAGAACAGTGGACTACAAGATAAACTTCAGTAAAAAAAAAAACCCACAACAAATAAAAACCTAAAAACCAACCAATACTGCCGTTGTGAGAAATGGAAACAGCATTCCAAGATGTGTATATGTGGGAAGAGTAATGGATGAGAAATACAGCCAGTCGAGCAGCTCACCACTGAGGCAGCCTGCCCTTGCACACACAGAAGCAAGTGTGCAGCACAAAGTTGTTGGTCACACAGTCTGGAGACGTGCGAACCTGGAGAGGGCACACACCAGAGATCTGGATACAACTGGAAGCATCTCCTTTAAGTTAACGAGTCTACAAAGTGTTCACATCTTTGCTCAGTCACTTTGCAGTTCTCCTATTCTTCATTTGCAAGTGGTATTGCCTTCACTCCTTTCAGCTGCTCCTTTATCTGGACTCAGCTGGTATTTTCCTTTCCGGATCCACCTGTAGCCCCTTTCCACAACCTTCCTTATCTCTTTCAATTCTGCTTAGATGGTAAATACTGTTCTCACTAATGGGAGGGGTTTAAGCCACTGGCTACTCCTGCTCTCTGTTGCCCATGGCAACAACAGGATGTTTCGTGTATAATAGAGCATTAATCTGTCTGCTCAACACAGCTTTGGTAAAGCTCAGCTGGAGCCTGTCCTAGGCTTGGATATTGCCCTTAAGAAAGATGTAAGTAATTGGAGACAGTCTGGAGAAGACATTGAAAACGATCAAATATGACCAGTAAGGAAAGATCAGAGGATCTTGTGTTCTTTGGCCTAAGGAGGACTGATTAGGCACACAACAACAATCTACAGCTGAGTAAAAGACTGTCATAAACTCAAACACTTTATTACCTGTGCAAAGTGGGGAGGATAAATCAAAGCAAGAGATCTTTTAGCTAGATATTGGGGAAGATATTCTAATGAGAATTGAAATACTGGGAGAGGGACTGCCAAAAGAGACAGGAGTAGTCTTGAACAGGCATTTGTCGCAGGAGTTACTAAGATGATCTCTCAAGGTCTCTCCCAACTGTGCTTTCTTTGATTCTGTAACTCTAGTGGTTTTCTTTCTTTCTTTTTTTTTTTTTTTTAGTTCTCTTTTTTACTTTCTTTTAGAATAGTGACATGTATTCTAACATCTTAAAGCTTTGGGAGAATCTTTTTTTAACAGTGCATGTGTATTTATGAGGACCCACAGGAAAGTTATTTTCCTATGGTTGCTGTGTGGTGACACCCTTAAATAAGAGAGATGTCTGCTCTTAGTGAGCCTTTCTTGCTGGAAAGTAGGATGGCTGATACTGTAATATATAACCATGAAAAAACAGAAAATCATGTTTGTGGCCTGCAGTTACACCTTCACTTTAAGCAGAGAGAAGGATGTTGGCCTGTTGCCATTTGGGTGAAACAGAAGCAAGAATTCTGAACCTGATGTTCAGAATTTCTTATAGAACTTCTTGGCTGAGACAGATACAAGCAGCCTGAGTAGGGAAGATGGGTACTAATTTTGGGAGAAGATAACAGGAGCAGGATGAAAAGCAAATAATGGCTTGGGAACACAGCTGGGATGAAAATAGTGGAAGAAACAGAAAAGATGTTGAGCCTGAAGGACAGAGAGCAAATAAACCTGTGTGTCAAAGTCTATGGCCCTGTCTGGTGCTATACAGTTCCACCTCGGATATATGTGAGCTTTGACTGATGCTGATGAGTTGTCATGCACCTCTTGGCAGAATACTAGCTTGAATCCCAGAACAGCGACCACCTTGGTGTGGTGATGCTCCTGGGCTGCTAAGTCCTGCACTGATGCAGCTAGACCTGGAACTAGTTCATACAGCACTTGTGTAACAGATTGGACTGCCTGTGGCCTGAATTTCACTTTTCTTTTACAGCTAAAAAATGTATGTGAAACTCAAATGCAAAGCATCTCATTCATTCCATGGTCAAAAGCAAAGCATCCCCATATTGAATCATTTACTGAGTTAGCTCCAGTGGCAGAGGTTTGTGAAATAGGCTAATAAGAGCTTCCAGAAGCGCTACTGAGCTCTGTGGATTGTCAGCAGGATACCACTCATCTCACAAATGCTTTATGAGTTTATTAGTGTTTGTGAAGTGGTTGGATACTGTTGCAAGGAGCCTCATAGAAAAGCCTGTAATAATTCCCTTGAAGGGGAATTATTTACAATTTGCACAAAAACCACCCTAAAGTCTATAAGCTAAACTTTTGACAGTGAGTAGAAAAAACAACAATTTATTGAATGTCACCTTTTCTATACATTGACTCAGGCATGGGCTCTGCAGAGACAAGGCAGGTGTAACTAAAGGCCGTTTCAAACTGCATAGACAAGCTAACCCTTATTCCAGCATCCTCCGACATTCCAAAATTTGCAACCTGAGTAATTCAGAGACAGGGCTAACTCAAGGGAGCCACCAAGGACGACAGGCTGCTAGGAGAAACAAAATTGCCTTACGTTTTCAGCCTAGGCTGCAGACCAGCAAAGCGGAACAGTCTACGTGTTGCTGCTGCTGAGGAAGCAGCAGCATGTAGCAATACCTACTCCAGGTCAAAGCTGGCTGCTCCAGCGGCAGTGGCACCCGTCAGCCCTTTCCCTTGGCAGCAGGAGAGCAGCAAGCCTGGTTGCCTGCTGCCCTGCCTGGTAGCTCCCTCCTGCTTCCCACGGCAGGCACATCAAAGATCTCACCAGTCTCTTGCTCCAGATCTTCCGTTTGCCCACACTGCAAGCAAATGGAGGAACGCTGCGTTTCAGCTTTGATGTCCGGCTCTTCCTCATCTTTTCTGGTATTGACGAATAGCCAAAGCCCAGTCACGTGGAAGTATCAGAGCACAGTCATGTTTGAAACGTATTGAGGCTAAGGAGAACGAACTCCTTCACCTTCGCTCCACCCAAGTTGCACAGCACCAGCATGACCGTCTGCAACTGCTACCATGGCTCAGCGGTTCTCTGTGCAGCTGCTTGTGCAGCCTCCCCCCCCCACCCCCGCCAATTAATCGCAGGATTTGCATGTTCAGGCTTGTCTGACCCCTGGTGAAAGTCCTATGTGAGAGCCAGGGTATGCGGGAATGTGGAGAGGGAGGACTTAAAAGAGAGGGGAGAAATGGTAGAGCAAGGGCAACTCTCAGTCCAAATTGATAAGGCTGAAAGAAGCGATGTTAAGCTCGGAAGGGGGCAAGGGAAGAACAGAGAAAGAAAAACACAGCTACTGAGTAATGAAATGAAAATTAACCTCGTAAATAGATATATTCAGCAGCCTCCTCATTAACTCAGCCAGCAGAACAACTCTGAGCTTCTTTACACCATACAGCTTGAACGATAACATCTCTGCACCTTGGGTGCAGTGCACAGTGGGTCTCAGAACTTGTTCTGTGGATTACATCTGACACACCTGGTTGTAAACAGAGCAAGACGTAGTGAGGACTGTGGGATCTCAAGGTATTATTTTACGTCACCCAAAATGCATGAAAGCTATTTCTGTTCCCTGAGCCTTGGGGTGTCCTTATAGGATGACCTAATAATTAAAACAAAAAAAAATCTGGATTAAGTGGCTGTAAACTTCTTTTATTCGGTTCATTTGTCAGTCTGTAATAAGATTCCTCATGAATGGGTGGAAATAAGTTAGGCAGATCCTACCAGATCTATTCCAGGTAGCTAATCTCCTCTTGCACTTGAAATCTATATGTAAGGAAACAATAACTATTTTTTATTTAGGCCAGGAAAAAAAGAAGTAGGATTAGGTTTCTGTGTGTTTTGTAGTACTTCTTACATAAAATACAGCCAAATGGCTTTTCCTTTATAGACACTGTGGTTTGCTATGTGAGTTCCGCTCCTGCTGATCCATTTGAAGTGAAAATATATCACAATCTACTGCTTGCATTCATTTTATTGAAGTAAATGCAGCAGTCCAATACAATTTCATATGCCCTGTAGCTAATGAGGAAAGGTAATATAAATGGTGCATTACAAAGTCCACTGTGTTACACTCTACCGTATTGAATGTTTCATCCTTACTTTTCAACACATCACTTCAAAAGGTGTGTGAAGGTTTCCATGCTGAGGAATAGTCAAGGTAGCTCAAAGGGGAATCCACATAACAAAAATATGCCTCTAGCATTTGTAAAATTATTAGCATAATGAATTTCCTGTTATGCTTTGCTCAGAGAATTAGCTGCACATGAAATGCCAGAATGATTTACATATTTTGGCCACTATGTGTTGTAATGTAACAAACTTTTTGCTGTCTTTGAAATAGGTTATAAAATATAAATTGTGAATGTTGATTTTTGTGGCAGAGGTTACATGTACCACAGTGAAGTCAGACTTATATGTGAAACACAGAGAACTCACTGTCATTGCAAGCATTTGCTGGCTACCTTTGAAGTCCTTCATGTGGCAGAGGATTTTAAACCTTTGAAAAATCAAAAGAGAGGTCTTGGCTTCCTTACTGACTTGTTCTTTACTTACTCTGCTCCCTGTTTGATTTTTCTATGAACTACAGAGGGTGACATTTTCCTACCAAACTAGAACTCCATCCTTTTCTCTCCGGCTCCTAACAATCTGCCTTTCACTCCATGATCAGTCAAGACTCCTCTGAAAAAACTAAAAACTGGCCTTAATGACCACTGCCATGTCTTCATTCTCCTTCAGAAACATGTGCTTATGCCCTTATTTGTGCCTTGTCTTGTTTGGGATTCTGGGATATTGGCATTATGTTATTCATGTTCTCTGATTTCTCCGTTGGGCACAGCTCTAAGTATGTGACATCCCTTTCTGTATGACCTTGTCTTTATCAGCCTGCCGTCTTCTATCTACTGACTCTTCAGATGTCTTTGATCATTCTCTGTGACTGACAATTTTTATTATCATGATGATTACTGATTTTTTTTGGAGTAGCACAAATGTGACAATTTGCACAAACCAAAGAGAAAGTCTCCCTTTTTGATACTTTGTAGTACCAGCAATTCATTACTTGTTCCCCGAAAACCAGAGAAAAACATACTTTACACTCATGGTCTTCTATTGTACGGATATTTTTTCCTATAAAAGGAAATCCTTGTATTTCTTAATTGACAAAAAACATAATCTACTGAAGATCCACAATGGTCTTGGATAACAGACTAGTTTCTATTTTGCTTAAAGTTGCTTCCAGTACTTTATTGGTCTGTGGTTCCAGTACATTAATGCTATTACAACGTCAGGCCTGTAGAATTTCTGTAATCGATCACACACCAAATCTGCTAACTGAAGTTCCTCAGGCACTATAAGAGTTGGCATAAAGGCCCTGTCCCTTTGCCATGTTCTCTTGGCACAGCCTGAATTGAGAGTGCGCTTGGGAAATGGGAATGAGGGGAGTTGTCCCCTCTGGTTTTGCCAGTACACTGCTCACATAGGTAGCATAAAACTACCTCTGAACACCTATCTCAGACCACGTCTTGCATGTGTATTCTCTTAAACTTTGAAACTAATAGTAGGTGTGTGTATTTATATTTGTGTGAGCCTGAAGAAGAGAAACAGAAGGAAGATGTGATAAGAGAGAGAAAACTGAAATTTTCAGGCATTCTTCTGCATTGCACTGTAATTAAGATCTTGTTCTTTCTACTTTTCATCTGTGGCCCTGTATTTTTAAATAAACTTTCATTTCTGTATGAATAGATAAAGTAGTTTCAGATAGATGAAAAAGATTGAGCTCAGGATGTCTGACTGGTTTTGATTTTGTTGGGAGGCTAGGCTATCAGTTCTTGGCCATGCCAAGAGGCGTAGGTGCAGGGATAAGATGTGTATACATGTATACAAGTTTTTCACCTGTTATGCCATTTTATGATTGATTTTAACTCATGAGAACATTTCTGGGATATTTAATGCAATATATCACTTCAAGGGTCATACTGTTTTCTCCTTCAAAATTCCTGCTTTTACAGCACTGTAAAGAGAGAAATGCCCTGTAGTCAGGTAACTTTGGTGTTTCTCTGATTCAAGATTGCCCTGAGGGATCAGTATCATTATTTAAGAATTCATTGAATAAAACATCATAGTCTTCCGGGTACATAATGGCCTCCCTTAATTTATGACTAACGAGGTCAAGGAAATCCTGGCAAGACTGCAGTGAAATTTATGGCTCATGCTTGGAATGCCATCTAGTGGGACAACCATTTGTGCAGCTCCAGCGGGGCTGAAGGGGAAGAGAGTATTTCTCATGCTACTCTCCTTGTAACCCGCAACCAGGAGGCAGGAATACCTGTGATGAACCAAAACAAATACAGTGTGATGGACTGTTAGTATTAGTGGAAGAAGAAGAAATGGCCCTGGGACAATTAGGAATAAAGCTTGGCCTGGCTGTTCTTTCTTCAGTTCTTATAACTATTCAAGAGTCTCTGCAGGAATACTAATGGTTTCCAAATTTGTCACAACAGTTTGCAGAAACCAGTACACAGCCAGTTTTCTCTTCTTTCTGTGCTTCACAGTGCATATACAATATCCATCTTTCTTACTAATCTGCAAAATGTAGTAGTTCACAGAAGTTGGAACAAGTCAACAACATCTTCATGGTTTTATTTACAATGGGCAAACCTGTACATTTGATTTGCACAGTTGCAAAAGGCAGATTGTTCTCCTCTTAATCTTTTGCACTGGCTATTGAGATTGGTTATCAGGACAAACCGGAGTATGGCATCTTTGGGACTGCTAGTCTTTGCTGCCTTGATCTTTCTCTCCTACAAATGAGTGAAACTTAATCTGCAGAAGTTGTGCACAGCCCTAACTCCTCTTCAGCTGCTCCAGCCTACATTGTCTGAGAGCAGTTGCCCACCTATAAAGAGCAATTGTCTGACTTCAGCAAAGGCTACTGAACTCATGGTGCACAGATTCCATGCCATACACAGCTTTCTAACTAGCAAGCAGAGCAGAGATTTCTAACTAGCAAGCAGGACAGAGATTTCTGACCTCTGCTGAAACCGTGCTCTGACCCGTCTTCCTATCCTGATCCATACCTCAGATCTAAACTCTTGTTCCTGCTTTTGTTTCTTGTCCCTTTTGTCTCATTCACTGTTACTGACTAAGCTGCTCAACCTTGCTCAGGTCTCGGGCCAGGTACAAAAATGTGCTGTGTTGGATCCTGGGCAGGTCTGCTTTTGACTGTTCCTTGTCTGCCCTGAGCGTGATGTTTCTTTTCTATATCTCTTCTTTTCTATATCTCGCTTGTTCACTGAGGTAGTGACATGAGCAGGTTTTTCTGCTGTAGAGGAAGTGCAGAGGGTGACAAATGATGGCATCATTACACAGCTACTGTGATACAGGTCATCGGTCTTTCCCTAGTGCTTCTCTGAGCTTTTGTCCTTTCATATCAAATTATCCTCTGCTTCTACCTTTTATATATAATCAAAGATGGGGATTGCCTTTTCTACTAGCCATTTACTATGTGCTTTTATGAAGCAATTTATAAAATCTTGAAAATATATTGAGAATTCTGTATCATGTTCTAGGACTTCTGAAAGAGAATTACAGTGAAAACTAACATGCACCTAAACTTCAATGCGAAAGACATGATTTTGCTTTGAACATTTTAACCAGCTTTACTTTGACTAGGTCAAATATAAAGGATAAGTTTACAGTCCATGGATGTTCGGTTTTTGAGCAAGGCTTTGTCTTCATGGAAGAAGTCTTTCAATGACAGATTCAAATAGAATAGAACAAAATAGATAGAATATTTCAGTTGGAAGGGACTTACAATGATCATCTAGTCCAACTGCCTGATCACTACAGGGCCGAACAAAAGTTAAAGCATGTTGTTAAGGGCCTTGTCCAAATGCCTCTTAAACACTGACAGTCTTGGGACATTGACCACCTCTTTAGGAAGCCTGTTCCAGTGTTTGACTACCCTGTGTTGGTAAAGAAATGTTTCCTAATTTCCTGTCTGAACCTCCCCTGGTGCAGCTTGGAACCATTTCCATGTGTCCTGCCACTGGATATGAGAGAGAAGAGATCAGCACGTCCCTCTTCCCTTCCCCTCCTCAGGAAGCTGCAGAGAGCAATGAGATCACCCCTCAGCCTCCTTTTCTCCAAACCAGAAAACCCAGAGTCCTCAGCTGCTCCTCACAGGACATGCCTTCCAGCCTTTCCACCAGCTTTGTCACCCTCCTTTGGATGCATCCAAGGACCTTTACATTCTTATTAAATTGTGAGGCCCAGAACTGCACACAACACTCAAGGTGAGGCCACACCAACACTAAATACAGCGGGATAATCACCTCTTTTGGTGGGCTGGCGGTGCAGTGTTTGATGCACCCCAGGATGTGGTTTGCCTTCTGGGCTGTCATTGAACCTGCTGTCAGCTGGCAGCACCAGGTCCCTTTCTGCAGGGCTGCTCTCTGGTCACTCCTCTCCCAGTTTATACGTTTATAAATATACAATTATATTAGTGTTACTCCAACCCAGGTACAGAATCTGGCATTTGAACGGGTTAAATTTCATCTCATTAATGATTACCCAATGCTCCAGTCTATCTAGATCCCTCTGCAAAGCATCTCTTCCCTCAAAAGAGTCAACAGCACCTCCCCAAAAAATGACTCTGTGAATTGCTTTGGCCGTAACTCCTTTTTCCTGAAATAAAACATCTTTTGCTGAAATTAAACATATTCTCCTGTCTGTGATCTATCTACCAAAATCTTCTCAGACCAAAACCAGAGACTACAGTAAGAGTGGAGAATCTTACAGATTCTAATTGATGCAAACCTTATATCCTTGTTCAAAAATGCTACCTTATTTCAAGTACATCATACAAATCCATATCTACCACATAAACTCATGTGTAACACATAAATGAACTGAACAAATTATATCTATTCTAAATATTTTGAGGTTTCTTACCTTTATTTCTGGAGTTACTAGTGAGACTTCAGTGAAGGGTCACCAAGATGATGAAGGAACTGGACCACCTCTCCTAGGAGGAAGGCTGAGAGAGCTGGGACTGTTCAGCCTGGAGAAAAGAAGGCTCAGGGGCATCTGATACAGGAGCCATGAAGGCAGCCTACTAAGAATGGAAAAATTACTGAACAAAAGAAAATGCCTGCCAGTCTGGGAGCTGTGAGCCTGGCAACTAGGCCTGGGAACCAGAAAAATCCTTGAAAAGTGCAGCTGGCCTCTTTGAAGTACAGCTGGGATACCTAGAAACCAGAGACATCCTGGGATACCATTGATAAGCACAAAACCCCCCAAAAACTGTAACAGCAACGTATCGTCTAAAAAAGTGGAAACAGTCTGGGAAAATAAAATTGGTCTAGGAGAACAGAAAACAGCTTCGTCCATTGGTTGTTTAAGGTGAAAATTTAAAGTTAACAGCATGTATTGGCTACTCAGAGCGGTTATGTCCTACACCCTCTTATATTTCTATGATATAAAAAGGACTTATTTTTTATCCAGAATAGAGTCTGTCTCTCTCAGAACTACCTGTGCTGCACATACTTTTCCTTTGCTAAGGGGTTGCATTCCTCACAAACCTTCTACGAGATCTTGGACCCTCACTGGGGGCACCTGGCTGACTTCAGATTCTATGACACAGTTCATATTGGAATCAGAGAATCTTAGCATGGTTTGAGTCGGAAGGGACCTTAAAGATCATCTAGTTCCAACCCCCTTGCCGTGGGCAGGGACACCTTCCACCAGATCAGGTAGCTCGAAGCCTCATCCAACCTGGCCTTCAACAACTCCAGGGATGAGGCAGCCATAACTTCTCTGAGCAACCTGTTCCAGTGCTTCACCACCCTTAGAGTGAAGAATTTCTTCCTTATAATCAAAATGTACCATCTGCCAATTTAAAGCCATTACTCTTTGTCCTATCACTACATGGTCTTGCAAAAAGTCCCTCTCCAACTTTCTTGTAGGCCTTTTAGGTCCTGGAAGGCTGCTAGAAGGTGTCCCCAGAGCCTTTTCTTCTCCAGGCTGAACAACCCCAACTGTCTCAGCCCGTCTTCATAGCAGAGGTGTTCCAGACCTCAGATCATCTTCATGGCCCTCCTCTGGACTCACTCCAACAGCTTCATGTCCTTCTTATGTTGGAGACCCCAGAGCTGAACACAGTATTCCAGGTGGGGTCTCACGAGAGCAGAGTAGAGGGGCAGAATCACCTCCCTCGACCTGCTAGCCACTCTTCTTTGGATGCAGCCCAGGATATGGTTGGCTTTCTGGGCTACAAGAGCACATTGCCGGCTCATGTTGAGCTTCTCATCAACCAACACTCCCAAGTCCTTTTCCTCAGGGCTGCTCTCAATCCATTCTCCACCCAGCCTGTACTTGTGCTTGGAATTGCCCTGACCCACGTGCAGGACCTTGCACTTGGCCTTGTTGAACTTCATGAGATTCTCACAGGCCCACCTCTCCAGCCTGTCAACGTCCCTCTGGATGGCATCCCTTCCCTCCAGCGTGTCCACAACACCACACAGCTTGGTGTTGTCAGCAAACTTGCTGAGGGTGCACTCGATCTCACTGTCCATGTCCCTGACAAAGATGTTAAATAGCACCAGCCTCAGTACTGACCCCTGGGGAACACCACTCATCACTAGCCTCCACTTGGACATTGAACCATTGACCACAACTCTTTGAGTGTGACCATCCAGCCAATACCTTATCCATGGAGTAGTTGATCTGTCAGATCCATGTCTCTCCAGTTAAGAGACAAGGATGTTGTGTGGGACAGTATCAAATGCTTTGGATAAGTCCAGGTAGACGATGTCAGTTGCTCTTCCCTTATCCACCAATGCTGTAACTCCATTGCAGAAGGCCACCAAATTTGTCAAGCACAATTTGCCCTTAATGAAGCCATGCTGGCTGTCACCAATCACCTCCTTTTTTTTCCTTGTGCCTTAGCATAGTTTCCAGAAGGATCTGCTCGATGATCTTGCTGTGCACAGAGGTGAGACTGACTGGCCTATAGTTCTCTCAGTCTTCCTTTTTTCTCTACCTGTTTATCTTATTTGTCCTCCTTTGGGCCCAGTTTTGGGGTTGGTTTGGTTTGTCCTCCCACCTCTGGGTTGGTTGGGTCCCCCTCTGGTACTGGTTTGTCCTCCCCTTTGGGATGATTTGGCCCCTTCCAAAATCTGTCTAACTCACTTGATACTGTTATTCTATGTAAGTCATCTATCATAATTATCTCTGCTACTATATTTTTGATAAGTGGCTTCACTAACGGTAAGTTTGTAGAAACTTGTAATGGTATATACCTACTTGGCTGTTGCTGTTATTGGTTGTTGCTATATAATTGATTTGCTGCTATTAGTAACTGCTGCCATACTATTGATTGATACTAAATTATTGATTACTGATAGTAATTTGTAATAGCTTGATATCCATGGGATTTTTCCTTGTTGATCATAGGTCTACCTGCTACTGGTGATTTTTTTTTTTTTTAATTCATGGTAGTCTGTAATAAACTAGAGAAATTTAGAGGATAAAAGCCTCCGCATCATTGTGTATTATGGAATCCTACATACCCATGCTTGCTATCACTACACACCCACAGGCTATGTAACCCTTTAGGTTGTGACGGGATTTTAGCTATGTATATAAGGCAGAGTGCAAAGAGTGCAAAGAGGACGGATTGTTAGTTCGGGACAAGATGGACCTCGGTCAAGGGGTGGTGAGCAATTACACTGTACATCACTTGTTTGTATATATTTATCATTGTACATATATGTATATATTCATATATTAGTAGTAGTAGTATTAAAACGTTCTTATCTCAACCCAGGGTCTCTTTCCTTTTTTCCCTTTTAATTCCCTTCCCCATCCCCAGGGGATGGGGAAGGGTGAGTGAGTGGCTGTATGGAGTTGAGCTGCCGGCCAGCCTAAACCATGACAGTCCTACAGCGCAGCAAAATAGATGGGTACAAGTTGTACTTGCGGAAGGCTGCTATCCATGAGAAGAACCGGCATGTCCTTACTCACAGGTAGTTTCTCACGACAGCATCAGCAAAGCTCTTAAATATGTTGCTTTGTTGTTGGCTAAGCTGACTCAATTCACATGTCCTACCCTCACTCTGCAGTCTAATGAATGCCACAGATGATAATTTCCAGACACTTAGGGCACAAGCTATATAATGTATGTAAATCATACACGTTGCTCTCTGCTGATTGTCTTAATTCCTGTTGGCCTCTCTGGAGGAGGAAAGTTGGGTTGATCCCAAGACCCTGGATTATACAAGCAAAACAGGAACATATTATCCTGTCTTTGAGTAAAATGACAAATTTAAACTTTTTGATTTCTCGGTTTTATTATACAGGTACAAATTGGCTCACACACAATCTCACTACCACTGTTTCCACATTGAAGGAGACAAAATTCAAGACTCAATTCTAGATCTATAAACATGCTCTCCTGAGGGAAAAATCCCACTCTTATCCCTGTGAACCTGTGTGACTAGGAATCTAAATATTATCATAGGACACACACAAGATTTTCTTTATTACATGAAAACCAAAGTAAAACTAAAAATAATGCAGAACAAACATTAAGAATGAATTTCAGCATATTGAGTTCCAACTATTTCTGGTTTTGATAATCTGAGATTTGAAATCTTCCTTTTTTAAATATGATTTAATATATATATATACCCTTCTGATGCTCTAAGCCCGTTGACATGACAGTTATACTCTCTTCAGAAGTCATGAGTTACAATGTTCACTAGTATTTTAATCATACGCATTTTTTATGGAGGACATGAGGAGAAATGGCATGTCAAAAGGCAATAAGCAACTTCTTTGCAAGCAAGAGATTGGCATTTGAGATGCAATTCCTACTTTTTCATTGACTCAGCATAACTCCCTGGTGAAATTACTGTCCATACTTCAGTTTCCTCAGCAATAGAAAAAGCTTAGTGACCTTTGTCCATCTCACTTGCTCCTCCTTGTGAGGATCAATCAGTTCTTTTTATATTTTCACAGTGTTTTGAAATACTAAATCTTATCTTTTATATTCCCTTAGTGATTGTTTTTAACAATGTTTGTTATTGTTGTAAGTAGATGTTAGAGTTTCCTTTCACAGAGGATCAGAAATTGAAGGAAAAAGGAACTTGAAGACAAATTATCATGCAGCAGATGCTGGTTCTGGAGGCAGTGATAACCAATGCTGGATGTCAGAAGAAAATGGTCTGATAGGAAATTCATCCTGTGAAGAAGACAACTGTTTTTATGGGCTATGGCTCAAGGACTTTGTCATGTAAATCAATCAGTTAATCACTCTTCCAATCATTCACACAAGTTTCTGGAGAGAGAAGAATAGTAATAGGAACAATAGGCACCTTGCTTGTCAGCTGATTAACAAAACAGTGGAAAAAGGGGAATCTCTTTTCCAAATGGCATATGAAAACCCGAACCTCATGATTCTTTTTCTAGCTTGCTGATGAATGAATAGCCCCAGGAGACTTCTGAGAAAGAACGTCATTTGGAAATCATATTTGGAAATAATTTTTATGTGCCCAATTCAGATAAAACAATGTGTGGGAGTCTGACCTGGGACTATTAGTCTGCCCTTGAAGTGGCATAGTTAGCAAAACACACTTTCACTGAATCTGCCTTACTAGAAGGCAGAAGCTTAGGAATACAAATGACAATTGGTCCTAGTCCACTGTTCTGCTACTGGCACTGTGTCATAACATACCCTCTGCAAAGTGAATAACTACTGTCCTAACTGTAGTAAGGTACTGAGTACGTGCTGCCCTTCAGAAGACTGAGTAATGAAATACCAGGAGGTATAACAGGAGTTCATGCAAGATCAGCTGCAGGCATTAGAGATGGCTTTAGATGTTACAAACCAAATCAACAGTTGAACAATCATTGGCTTCTCTGGCCATGAGTTTAAACCCTGAACTCTTTATGCTTGGACCTGATGAGTGGCTATTGGCTTGTTTAAAACCAGCCTTCACAGATGGTTTGTGGTGTTGGGCTGGCTTTGAGCATCATGTCTTCTGGCTAGCTCTCCGCTAGATCGTAGTGGTCCAGCGAATGTTTCTGAGCAAGCTGATACCATGGAGGGACATCGTGGAAAAAACTTGCATAGAGAAACTTTCTAAGTTTTATTCCCATTAAGGTGGAGACCCTGACTAACCAGAAATCAAACTCTTGACAAGGTTATTAATTTAATTATAACTGAATAACATCTCAGAATTATTTTTCCAGGTATGTCTCTGCCTATGAAGAAATATACAGGATAATCCCCAAAATTGTGGCTAACTCTGTAGGTGTTTGAATAACCTCAAAACCCAGCGACTGTTCAGTTGCTCAGATTTCTTCCATGAGCCAAAAGCTCAGGCTCAAACAGAAGGTAAACTGAAAGCTCACACTTTTAATGAGTTTTCTTTGTGATTATGGCCAAATTGTTAATCTTGTATCAGGCTTATCTAAAGGGCATCAGGCATACCTGTGTTGAAGAAGCTCATGAAGTGAATGCCCTGTAGTCCAAGAACCCTGGTATGTTCAAACATTCCTGCAAACTAACATGGTGCCTGATTTAGTGGCTGCCTTGTGCATTTTTATATAGATGCAAACAATATTCTGCCTTGATGGCTGTCATTTACTTGTGTGGGAGTATAAAGCTGTGTAGTCTCCATCCTTTGAGGTTTTAAAAACTGGGCTGAGCAATGTCCTGAGGCAGCCTTGTCTGGCCTCATAGCTGATTGTGCTTTGAGTAGAGTTTGACCTAGAAACCTCCTGGGACTCCTTCCAAGCTTATCCCTTGACACCATGATCCTAAGATTTCACCTTGACATCAGCTGAATTATCATCATTTTTGTGGTGGGTCAACCTTGACAGAGTGCCAGATGCTGACCCAGCTGCTCTTTCACTACTCCTCCTCAACTGGACAGGGCCAGAAAATAAGATGAAAAGCTCATAGATCAAGATAAGGACAGGGAGATCTCTTACCAATTACTGTCATGGGCAAAACAGGCTTGACTTGGGAAAACTTGATTTAATTCATTGTCAATTAAAAATAGAGTAGGATGGTGAGAAACAAGGACAAAACTTAAAACACCTCTTCCACTTCTTCCCAGGCTCAATCCTCTCCCTAACTCCCAAATCTTCTACCTCCTCCTCCCCCCAGACCCCAGCAGAGAAGAGGGATAAGGAACGGGGCGCTGGGGTCAGTCTATAATGATGCCTCTCTGCTGCTCTTTCCTCCTCACATGTTTCCCCTGCTCCAGCATGGCGTCCCTCTCATGGAATACAGCCCTTCACAAACTGCTCCAATGTGGGTCCTTCCCATGGGCAGCACTTCTTCAAGCACTGCTTCAGCATGGGTCCTCTCCACAGTACAGTCCTTCAGAAACAGACTGCTCCAGCATGGCTCCTCCACAGGGTGACAAGTCCTGCCAGAAATTCTGCTCCTGCATGGGCTCCTCTCCCTGGGCTGCAACTCCTCTAGAGTGGGCTCTCCATGGGCCGCAGCTTCCTTCAGAGCAGCTCCACCTCTTGCAGTGTGGGGTCCTCCATGAGCTACAGTGCTGATATCTGCTGTGCCGGGGTCCTCCATGTGCTGCAGGGGAACAGCTTGCTCCACCATGATCTTCTCCATGGGCTGCAGGGGAAATTCCACTCTGGTGCCTGGAGCACCTCCCCCTGCTCCTTCACTGACCTTGGTGTCTGCAGGGCTGTTTGTCAGATTTTTCTCACTCCTCTGTCACAGATAACGTGATGGTTTTTCCCTTTCTTAGAGATGTTATTACGGAGTTACCACCATCTTGGCCCAGGGGCTCAGCTGTGCCCTGTGGTGGGTCCATTGGAGCTGGCTGGAACCGTGTGTGGGGCAGATCCACCCTCTTCCCATAGAGGCCACTCCTGCAGCCCACTCTGCCAGCGCCTGGGCGACCACACCCAGTGCAAGTTCTGCTCAACAGTCTTCTAAACTTGGTTGCTCCAAGACCAGAAGGATTACACAGGAAAGAACAAGAAGTGAATGAACTTTATAAATTTGTTCCTGAAATGGGATCCTGGTCCTGAAACTTTATGCTGATACCAAGCTGAGTACTGCCATAATTTCTTGCAAAGCTTTGAAGTAGCAGATGAAACAATCACTTCAGAAGACCCAATTATTATTATGAAAAGGTCAGAATTGTTTCCACCAGCTCTCTGCCACTCCTTACATCATTTACAAAGAACCCTGAAGCATTGGTAATGATTGGTATGCAGTCAATATTGCCTTCTTGGTTTTCTTTACACCTCTATAAAGAGAGCAGTATAAATAAAAGACTTTTACTTAGTTTTTAATGATCTATTAATTAATTTTTGATGCTACAGACAGAAGCAAACAGAAGTACAACATAATTAACCTTATATTTTAATTGGTAAACTTAGTAACATTATAGCCTGTGCAAACACATGTCTATAAATATGCAAGGAATGATGTAAAACTTGGCCATATGCATCAGTTGGGTTAACAGACTTAAAGGTATAAATAAGCAGCTATTCAAAATGGTATTCCAGGTATGCTGTTCTGGCAATGCAGTAAGATGATAGAAATCCTGACCCCATCAAAACAGCATGGACATGATATAAAATGCATGCACAAGCAAATTGAGAATTCATTGTGATCATCCAGCACCAGCAGCAGTGGAAACATTATCAGTGAACTTGGTATTACCAACATGGAAGTCTATCAGGTAGTAAAGAATAAGCTTTTCTGTGAAAGTATTAGCAAGGAAGGAACGGTTTAATCTCATCAATCTTCTCTCCACAGATGCTGTGTACAGAGCTCTTACGTCCTTGGAGCACCACTACATCAATCTCTGGCAACCTGCGATATTCTGTAATGTGGTGGTTGAAAACATGCATGTATTAAAATAGTAATACATATTACATGTTGTGTTAGCTGAGGAACATTCCTATTTTTGTGTCGTAGAAAATATACGAATGTCGATGCTGTGGGCAATTGTATACAATGTATATAGTGTGCTACGTACAGAGGTGTACACTGAAATATTCCGGATCATCTACCAACATCTAATACAGGACGCATTATTCTCCAAGACTGTGACAAAATCCATTTTTATTTAGAAGATATAGGAACATATTTTGCTTCATCAACAATTGCTTAATTTTGTACATTCAGCAGCCAAAAAAAAAAAAAAAAAGCCTTGCAAATGCCGAAAAGACTTTATGTAAGTAACTAGTGCATGCCTTGCTGTTCAACCCGTGTGGTCAGGAGGAGTTACAGTGAGACGCATCATTAGCTCCCTGCCTGAAACACCAGAAACACATGTTTAAAAACTGTGTTACACCATGTGGCAAAGAAGCCGGGCGAGGAGAGCAGCTTGGGACCATGAGGAGCACTGGAGGGCTGTGGAAGCAGGTAATGGGGAGGAACACCCATGGTGCTAGACCACACTCCAGTTGCCTTCAAGGCAAAATGTTACATTTGAGGATAAGACCTATGCAAGCAGCATTTGCACTTCAATTCCATCAAAGCTGTTTACATTTTCATGACCCAGTCTGATCCTGCCTTTCTGTCCGTGTTTGGCAGGCACAGTTCCCACAGAAGCATCTCCTGCTTAGAGCATTTTTACTGTACTTTCATCTTCTTTCTGGTTTTTAGTTTATTTGCTTTTTTCCTCCACTTTTCTTTCTTTTGTTTCTCTTTTCTCTGATGTTCCTTTCATTGTTTCTTTTGTTTTCCTAGCCTTCTCCTCTGTATTGTATACTTACTTTGCAGTTCTTGTTATCCCAACAACGAATAGATCCGTCTGTTTCTCTTCCTCCCCTTTCTCTTGCCTTTTCCTTGTATTTTCCTCTCTCCTCCCCTATGCTGGAAATCGACTTTCTTTTCAGCCAGCTGTATGTTAGCATGGCCAGGTAACTTGAACTCGAAAGTGGGGTGGCAAGAAGTTAGACTATTAGCTACACAGAATGATGAGGAATGGGTGGTATTGCTGTACTCTTAAAGCCCATGTCAGACTTAAATGATGACAATATGAAATACAGCAGTGCCAGGACTTCAAAAATGCTGTGAATATCTTATTTAGCTCAACCAGTTTCTTAAATGACTCTAGGGGCTGAGAATCTTTTTTCTGAAGGCAAGTCGAGTTCCTTAATTTCTTTGGTTTATTAAGGGATTTCCTTTTCCATGTAGTTCTCATTTACTTTTTTTTTTTTTTTAATGTTTTAAGGAAAGAATCAAAGGCTATCAAATGATGCACGACACACCATGTCAGTCAGGTGTAACCACACTTACAAACAAACGCCCAGAAAAGCAGCCAACTTTCCAGATCTCCCTGTTGTTCAGTCTGACTTGATAATTCCAGAAAATACACTTTATCAGAGAGTTCCCGGGCTCTGCAGGAAGAAATGTTCCCTATGTTCAAGGGGACTTGATCAAACAGGAAATCAGTCAGGCGGTCTGACTTTGAACAGGAGCAATCCCTCTGCAAGCTCAGCATCACTCAGAGTCAGTGATCAGTGTGGAAGATTGAGAGAATCCTTCCCACTATCTGACTGCAGAAAGGAAACTTGAAAGGAAGTCACAGCAGGCTACATGTGAGGTGCTTCAGTCTGTATTTTCACTTATGAAGTATCTGAGTCTACATGATATGTGGCAAGCTGGTTATTTTCTTGATCAGTTGCAAGCTGCTGCTGAAATCCTTTTGCTTATGAAATTACCGTAGATATGTGTAGTCACTGAAGAAAAGACTTATTTCTTCTGATTACCTACAGCATCCCATCACCATCCCATCTCATCATAGCTCATGACAGGACAAGTTCTCCAGACAGCGACTGCGTTTTCTGCATTCAAGCTACAACTAGAGAGGACTGCTTTTCCAGAAAGGGTGATTCTTCATACAGACCATATAAGAAAATCTCTAGATTTCCAGATTATCCAAAACTTGAAATCTTGCTATATATACTACAAGTGATAGTATTTTAATATTGATCTCACAACATGAAACCGAGGCAGCTATATGAGAACTAGAGCTTTAATTTAGAACCCATATTTAAGGTTAACATTGACGATCTCCGTCATGAACGTGGCTGTAATATTCAGACATCAGAAGACAAACAGAATAAAGACCTAATACCTGAAAAAAAAATTTGGACCTGACTTTTTTAAAACTAAGGTTCACAGCGATGAGTTGAATAAACTTTATAACAGTATTCAGTAGTTTTCTCTATCAGAGCTTCCCACTGATGGCTTGCCTACATAAACACTGTCTTTCTTTTATGGGTGGGAGACACTCCCTGTTAAAACGTTCATCTTAATTAGCATCTGTGTTGCTTTAAGTAGGTCCTGACTGGTTGCCTTCCTGAACTGGCTTGAAGTTCTGGCTGGGGAATCCTCTCAGCCTATGGGTGACTTGTGTAAGTCATTGCTTAGGTTAAGTGCGTCCCTGGGTTTATTTCCATGGCGTGTAAGGTCTGTAAGGTAAAGGTCTGATGACCCTCTGGGAAACAGAACTGAGGATCTCTTGGCAATGATGCCCCCCAAAACTTGCATTCAGAATGTGGGGAGAGGAAAAGAAGAGATTATAGTTATAGACAAACATAGTTTCTGTGTGTTTGAACAGCGTGAGGCTCAACCAACAGCAGACTGACTGATACCTGAGTTCCTTCTAATTTGCCAGTCAGCATGGCCAGCCTATCTTTGGGATGAAAGATGCTTCACTAAGTGTGTTCAGAACGACTGCCTTTTACAACATCAGAGTATATCTAGTGCCTTGGGAAAGGCACAGCATCAGCTACCTGGGCATGGAGTTTTTGGCACACCATTGCTCATTGCCTTACCCCAAAGATATACTTCTAGAGCTCCTCCACTGTGGTGGGGAAGAGTGCAGCAGTTTGGAGAGAATTTATCCTCTCTTTTCTGTGCTTGAGCACGGGTCTGTTCAGACCTATCTTACTAAGAAAGGTGATGGCTTATCCATTAGGTAGCATTCTTTAAAAAAGATATGCTTTTCTCCACAGGAAGTTCACCTCCTGAATGTTCACAGGTCTTCACAGCCTCTATTTTTCTGCTGATTGGGGCCACAAGGTACCAATCTAAATTGTCAGAGCATGACTTAAAAACCTGGAGAGAATTTTATTCTTTTTTTCTCTTGGGAAGTTAGATTGTTACATCTTGCCACTCAATTATCTATACTATTAAAACATATTTAAGCTCTGCAGCGGAAGCTGAGCACAAGCGAAATAAAACAGGATCATCTGGTTCTTCTTTGCATGGAGGTAACTTGTCAGAATCTTGATAGAGCCTCTGCAAAATCACACACAAAATTAGGTTCAATAAACAGTAGCCAAAGACAGAAATTTTTCTTGCTTTGATAGAAATATACAGATTTTGTAGTTTCTAATTTTAGCTCTATAGTTTACAAGAAATATCCTGACAATTTTACTTTATATTTTTGAGTAGACAAAATATATTTAATGTCATGTTTTCTTTATTAAATTCAGAAAGTAAGAGATATTTATGATAGTTGCTAAGCCACTATCCATCATATTTCAGAAGTCATGGCAGTCTGGTGAAGTTCCCCATTGTGGATCCAGCTGCTATCAATAAAGTTAATTATGGATTAAGGCGAAGGCTCTTCCTGCAAAAGGTGGGCCATATCCTCCTGGCTGCAGGAGATGCAACAACCTGCTTTGGAGCCGCAGACTGAAGCCTTCTTCTGGTGAGCGACACCAAATAGCTGGAAAAGGGGAAACATAGCCTTCATTTTTAAAAAGGGAAAAAAATAAGACCCAGGGAACTACGGGCCAGTCAGTCTCACCTCTATGCCCAGCAAGATCATCGAGCAGATCCTTCTGGAAACTATGCTAAGGCACATGGAAAAAAAAAGAGGTGATTGGTGACAGCCAGCATGGCTTCACTAAGGGCAAATCGTGCCTGACAAATTTGGTAGCCTTCTGCAATGGAGTTACAGCATTGGTGGATAAGGGAAGAGCAACTGACATCGTCTACCTGGACTTATCCAAAGCATTTGATACTGTCCCACACAACATCCTTGTCTCTAAGCTGGAGAGACATGGATCTGACAGATTGACTACTCCATGGATAAGGTATTGGCTGGATGGTCACACTCAAAGAGTTGTGGTCAATGGTTCAATGTCCAAGTGGAGGCCAGTGATGAGTGGTGTTCCCCAGAGGTCAGTACTGAGGCTGGTGCTATTTAACATCTTTGTCAGGGACATGGACAGTGGGATCAAGGGCACCCTCATCAAGTTTGCTGACAACACCAAGCTGTGTGGTGTTGTGGACACGCTGGAGGGAAGGGATGCCATTCAGAGGGACGTTGACAGGCTGGAGAGGTGGGCCTGTGAGAATCTCATGAAGTTCAACAAGGCCAAGTGCAAGGTCCTGCACATGGGTCAGGGCAATCCCAAGCACAAGTACAGGCTGGGTGGAGAATGGATTGAGAGCAGCCCTGAGGAAAAGGACTTGGGAGTGCTGGTGGATGAGAAGCTCAACATGAGCCGGCAATGGGTGCTGGCAGCCCAGAAAGCCAACCGTGTCCTGGGCTGCATCCAAAGAAGAGTGGCTAGCAGGTCGAGGGAGGTGATTCTGCCCCTCTACTCTGCTCTCGTGAGATCCCACCTGGAATACTGTGTGCAGCTCTGGAGTCCCCAGCAGAAGAAGGACATGGAGCTACTGGAACGGATCCAGAAGAGGGCCACGAGGATGATCAAAGGGCTGGAGCACCTCCGCTATGTAGACAGGCTGAGAGAGTTGGGGTTGTTCAGCCTGGAGAAGAGAAGGCTCCGGGGTGATCTTATAGCAGCCTTCCAGTACTTAAAGGGGGCCTACAGGAAAGCTGGAGAGGGACTTTTTACAAGGGCGTGTAGTGATAGGACAAGGGGCAATGGCTTTAAACTGAAAGAGGGGAGATTTAGATTAGATATCAGGAAGAAATTTTTCACTCAGAGCATGGTGAGGCACTGGACCAGGTTGCCCAGAGAAGTTATAGATGCCCCATCCCTGGAAGTGTTCAAGGCCAGGTTTGATGAGGCTTTGGGCTACCTGGTGTAGTGGAGGGTTTTCCTGCCCATGGCAGGGGGGTTGGAACTAGATGATCTTTGAGGTCCCTTCCAACCCTAACCATTCTATGAGTCTATGATTTCCTTAATATGACATGTGTGTTTGCAGTGCTACGATCTTCCACGGTCTTGTTAAAAAACCAAAAAGAACAATGGATTTACCCAGTGCCATATCAATTCAGAGGTCCTCAAGGTGTTTATTGCTATAGAAGCACTAATAAATTTAATTAGCTGTTCAAGTGTACTCGGAAAAAAAAGAAGTTGTCGTTTTTTTTTTCTGATTATCACTGCATTATAGATCTGAATATTTGCCTTAATTTAACATTTCTCATATTTAAGTGGTCTTGACTGGCATGTCCTACTTTAAGGGCTCTGTAAGTGTATTGCAAACAGTGTAAAGTCAAGTCACTACATTTTTTGAGGAAATACAAAATCGATCAATACATGAATAAATTTATTTTTACAGTGTTTTTGACCATGGATTGTTACTGCCCAGTGGATACATACGTGTGTGACATGTAATAGTAACACAGAGTGTAGAGAAGTCATTAGATGGTAACGTAGCGTGTGTTTTAAGTAAAACCTTCATTAGTGAAGCAAGAGATGTGAATTCATGCACATTTGTAACACACTCAAACCTCATCCTTTAAATGTTGTAAAATACCATGTGGAAATGATTCTTGTTCCATTGCCTGTTTCGGTCCTCTTTTTGGGTGGAAGTCACACAAATAAGTATAACTCTCAATAGCACATTGAACATCTGGAGAACCTCTCTGGAAGGACTGCAGATGTCTGGGGGCAGTGATGTGTGGACAGGTGGGCATGTGTTGAATCAGAGCAGTGCAGTGATGCTGAAGGAGTATTACCTTATTTTTCCTATAAACATCCCAGACGCTACTGGACAATAACTGTTGAACAGTACTCCTGGTGGGAATTTTTCTTTAATGAAAGATGCATTTGGGCTTGCACATTTAGCCCACAGAGTATGTGCATTGCTTTCTGTTTTCATTTTAAACTTTTCCATTAGACCTCAGCGCTTTTTTCTGCTCACTGTGTGAGCAGGGAGCTGGGTCCAGGACACTTGTGTTCACATGAGATGGAAGAGGAGGTTCTGTGGCTTGCTTTAACTTTTCACTCATCCTCTGGAAGCGCACATGGGTAAGACATAGAAATTGCATCTCTACAGATCAGTAAATAACAGTGGTCAGTAAGCGGTAGTGATAACGGCTAAAACAGGTCATCATGCCTCTTACTACATGTTCAATTACTAGCAGAAAATGTTTGTGAGAAAAACTGTAAAAATCAGTGAGAAACCAGATATGCAACCTGTTTCCTTTGGGCAGTTAGTCTCATTGCTGATATGTTAGAATATGGATGTACATCATTTCATATATAGAAGTCCTTGCAGTGTTCAGTGTCTTGTTTATACGACCACATTAAAAATACTTGATTACAGCTAAAACTGATAATATTAACAAAGGTGTACTGGATCATAGAGGCTGCAGAGTGAATTGTGCTGGGTACCTCATCAAACAGGCAATAGACAAAAATGCCTTTATGCCCTGGTCCTGTACGTACATGCCTGACTTAAACATGTCCATAAGCGTTTGTGTGATGAGAGCTTATGTCGGCAAGTTTTCCTTTGCGGTGCTTGACCTGTGTTTTTTCTTGTAGAGAGAAATAAGAAGGAGCTCAGTTTCCGAATGGATTTGGAAAACAGATGACTATCTTCTGTTTCTTTCAAGTTGTGAGCTGGCCTGATACTTGATATACTGAGGCACAGCTGGTCTTATGTAGTATGGAGCTCCAATCAAAGCTTGGGCCCTACATTTTTGCCCCTATAAATAATACTTGTTTCACTTTCCTGAGTTTCTCAGGGCTCATACTGGTTTCTAGTACAGATCCTATCCCCTCTTCGTCTGCTCCTCTCACTAGTTTTCTCCCTTCTTCAGTTCAGGACCCCCTCCAAATTTTTGTCTCAAACAGTAGGTTCTGGTCTGCTGCTGAATCAGCAGCTAGTTATTGTCAGTAGCTAGTTAGGAGGTAAGTTCATATGTTGATGGCTCTGTGCTCCAAACACTGGCAACAGCTGAATATGAGTGCACGTTAGATGCATCCCCGGGTCCTGAAGGAACTGGCGGCTGAAGTTGCTAGGCCACTAGCCATCATATTTGAGAGGTCCTGGCAGTCTGGTGAGGTTCCTACAGATTGGAAAAGGGCCAACATAACCCCCATCTTTAAAAAAGGGACCAAGGACAACCCGGGAAACTACAGACCAGTCAGCCTTACCTCTGTGCCACGTAAAATCATGGAACAGATTCTCCTGGTAGCTGTACTAAGGCACATAAAAAATAACCAAGTGGTTGGTGACAGCCAGCATGGCTTCACTAGGGGCAAGTCGTGCCTGACTAATTTAGTGGCCTTCTATGACAAAGCTACAGTGCTGGTTGACGTGGGTAAAGCAACGGATGTCGTTTTCCTGGACTTCTGCAAGGTGTTTGACACTGTCCCTCATGACATCCTTGTCTCTAAAACAGAGAGACATGGATTTGATAGATGGACCACTCGGTGGATAAAGAACTGGCTGGATGGTCACACTCAAAGAGTTGTGGTCAATGGTGCGATGTCTACATGGAGACCAGTGTCAAGTGGTATCCCTCAGGGGTCTGTTCTGGGTCCAGTGCTGTTCAACATCTTTGTCAGCGACATGGATGACGGCATTGAGTGCACCCTCAGTAAGTTTGCCGATGACACCAAGTTGTGTGGTGCCATGGACTCACTTGAGGGAAGAGATGCCGTCCAGAGGGACCTTGACAGGCTTGAGAAATGGGCCAGTGCTAACTGCATGAGCTTCAACAAGTCAAAATGCAAGGTCCTTCACCTGGGTCAGGCCAATCCTAGGCACAAATACAAACTGGGCACAGAGTGGGTTGAGAGTAGCCCTAAAGAGAAGCATTTGGGGGTGTTTATAGATGAGAAGCTCAACATGAGCCGGCAGTGCGTTTATGTGGCCCAGAAGGCCAACCGCATCCTGGGATGTATCAAGAGAAGCGTGGTCAGCAGGTCAAGAGAGGTGATTCTCCCACTTTACACTGCTCTTGTGAGACCCCCTCTTGAATACTGCATCCAGTTCTGTTGTCCCCACCATAAGAGAGACATAGATTTGTTGGAGCGTGTTCAGAGGAGGGCCACAAAGATGATCCAGGGGCTGGAGCACCTCTGCTACGAGGACAGGTTGTGGGAGCTGGGATTGTTCAGCCTTGAAAAGAGAAGACTTCGGTGGGACCTAACAGCTGCCTTCCAATACCTGAAGGGAATTTACGGGAAGGCTGGGAGGGACTTTTTACAAGAGTGTCCACTGATAGGACAAGGGGAAATGGGTTTAAGTTGAAGGAGAACAGATTTAGATTAGATTTTAGGAAGAAATTCTTCAGTACGAGGGTGGTAAGACTTTGGAATAAATTGCCCAGAGAAGTTGTGGATGCCCCCTCCCTGGAGGTGTTCAAGGCCAGGTTGGACGGAGCCTTGAGTAGCCTGATCTAGTTGAGAGGCGTCCCTGCCCATGACAGGGAGGTTGGATTAGATGATCTCTAAGGTCCCTTCCAGCCTATGCCATTCTATGATTCTATGGTTTTATATATTCCCTGTGGGCCAATCAGCTAATGTACAGTAGTGCAAAAAGAATCTTCATATACAGAAGATATGAAATAGTTTACCTGGACTGCTTATAACCAAGACTAGTCTTAATTTAAACTGCTCAGCTATGGGATTGTGATGTAGCTATATGAGCAACTTTTAAATTATTATTAAAGGTTTTAAAACAGGTTTTGAGTTCACTGAGCCCTCCCTCTTACTTGATTAATCAGTGATTTATACATATATAATGACTTTAACTGATTTACGGGGTAATTTATGTCATGATGTGCATAATATATGGATCTAAATAGACTAAAGAGAGGGAAAAAAGAACCATCTGTTCTCCAGAAAACTAATCGTTGTCAGAAGGACTCAAGAACCATGTTTGAAAAATGTGCTTGGAAAAGCAGGAATAAATTATCTAAATTTCTTGTGCTGTCTGGATGACATTCTCATCAGGTTTATGTTGTCCAACAAACAAGATTAGGAACTTGAGTCTTCAAGCTTTTGCAAGACTTCATATGCCTTAAGTTGTTCAAAAGGCTATTTTCTCATAAACATAATATCTTTTGTCCTGATCTTTGCATTGTTATGGAACACTGTTTTTGCAGCAAGAGAATGGATACAGAGATCCCAACACCCCACTGCCCAAGTTTAAACACTTCCTGCACCAAACTAGAAAATGGAAATGGTATTTCCTGGGAGTAGCAGGTTTTCATTTAGGCTAGGGGTTTAAAAGCAGAGGTATCATTCTCTATGCCACTTACCTACATACCTAGTAGGGTTTGTCAAGTGAGAAATCTCCTTGTGCCCTTCTCTTAAGCATTATGAGCAAGTCAACTATTGTAAGAAAAAAATGTATACATACTCTGAAATTTGCACATGCAAACTTTGTATGATTTTCAATAGGATGACTCATGCATGCAAACTTAAGCAAATGGACAGGCCTTTGTGGGATCAGGGCTTAACTTTCCGCCTGAGGGGAAAAAAAATGATAGAATATAGATGTGTGCAGCAATTAAAATACAAAGGTGGACTGGTGTGTGCTCCAGAATATAGACAGGAACTGCAAAGGCAGCCACAACTTCTTTTATGTTCTATCCTTTCGTTGCGGGGTTGTTTTTTTTGTTGTTGTTGTTGTTTGTTTTTAAATATTGCAGGGTTGTTGGGTTTGAAGTTAAATCTGTCCGTAGCAAGCGTATTTAACAACGTGCTGCGGAAAACATTTCCTGCCAAGGCTACTTTGGCTACTTCTAAAGTCAGCTTCTCCTGGACCCTCACCGGCGCCTCCGGGAGCGTTTCCCCGCGAAGTACGGAGACACAACCCCCCCCGACCTGGCGCCCTTCGAGGAGCACCGCCGACCCCGGCGGGACGCGCCCAGCCCGCCCTCACCGCCGGTTCACGGGGCAGCGCAGCCCCGGCGACCCCCGCGACCGGCGGCCCAGCAGGGGTCAGTGGTGCCGCGGCGCACGGGGCCGCGGCCGCCCGGAGGGGCAGCGGTGGCGGGAGCCGGCGGGGGGAGCCCGAGCGGAGCGGGACGGCACCGGCACCGGGACCGGGACCATCGCCCCCGCCCCACCGCCGGCAACTAGCACAGCTCAGCCCCGGGAGAGGGCAGCGAGTGTCCGGCTCCAGACCTGGAATGCCGGTGGGGTACCGTGAGATGCGGCGCGGTGCCGCGGGCCGCGGCGGGCACGGCGCCGGTGTCGTTGCCGGGCGGGCGGGGCGGGCGGGTGCGGAGCGGCCAGCCCACGGGCGGCGGCGGCTCCTCGGCTTGGCAGGTGCCGTCTGCCGGCCTCCGTCTCAAAGCCGCCCCGCTCCGCCGCCGCCCGCCCGGGGGGAGCCCTGCGCGGCAGACTGCGGGAGGCGGCCGGCGGCTGCCCGTCGGCTGGGTCGCTCCCGGCGCCCGGCGGCGCTGCCCCCATCCCTCCGCCTCCGCCGGGGGAGGAGGCGAGCGGCTGGCAGCGCCCTGCCTGCATGGCCGGGGACCGCCGGGGGCCGCCAGCCCCGCGCCCGCCGGGCATCGCCGCCGCCCTGCTCCACTAGCAGGGTCCGCGGCCGAAGGTAACGCGCTGGTCGGGCGGAGACCCACCCCCCCTCCCGGCCGCCGCGGCGGAGAGAGCTCTCCAGGCACCCGCTCCTCCACACAAAGAGGAGGCGCGGAAGCGTGCGCGGACGGGGCGGAGGACGGGGCGGGTGGGCGGCTCGGCACCTCCCCGGGGCGGCAGCGGCGGGGGAGCCGCCGTGACAGCCAGCCGCGGGCGAGGGCTGCGCCCTGGTCTCCTTCCTAAAAAGCCGCCGGTCTTTTTCCTCCTCCTTTCCCACAGGGAGCGCCCGGCACCCCCCGTCCAGGCTCTTCCGCGGGATGGCGGCGGAGGGCCGCCCCGTGGGGCCGGGCACTGCGCCCTAGCAGCCGCCGTCCTCCAGCCGCTGCGGCGGGGAGCGGAGCCGGGCGCGGAGCCGGGCGCGGCTCAGCCCCGGCTGCGCCTCAGCCCCTCTCCGCCGCCGCTCGGGGCTCTTCCCGCCTCCCCGCCCCGTCCCCGGCCATCGCAGCAGGCATGGGCTGTTTCTGCGCGGTCCCGGAGGAATTTTACTGCGAAGTTTTGCTCCTGGACGAGTCCAAGCTGACCCTGACCACCCAGCAGCAGGGCATCAAGGTAAGGGCGGCCGGCGGGGCTGCGGGATGCGCTGTGGGAGAGCCCCCGGGATGCGCTGTGGGAAGAGCCCCCGGGGCCGGGCTCCGCGCCGTGCGGTGCGGCTGGCCGGCGTAGTCTGCCACCCCACAGCGTTTCGGTAGCCGGGAAGGGAAAAGGAAAAAAGAGTTTTCGGGATCCCACGGGAGGCGAAAAAATAATTTCCTAACTTTCGTTGCGGTCGCACAAGGGACAGATGACTCCGAAAGACGCGTGCCGGTGGGCTAGACGTGGCTTGGGAGACTTTGAGGTACTCATTTAAATGAGCAGGTGCCGACCATTCCGGAGCACTCGGGACACTTGGCACAAGTATTTTTCTGTATGTGGCTACCAAAAAAAAAAACCAAAACACCAAAAACCCAACAAGAAAAAGGCGCCGTGTACACAGGCTGTCGCGCACCCACGTTGAGTCACTCCCCTCTGCCTCTGGCCGCTGCTGCCTGCCGTGCCCTCCCTGGAGCTGGTCGCCTCTCCGGGGGAAGGCCGCCGGGCAGAGCCGGGCGCGTCCCGCCGGCCCCCGGCAGCGGCTCCCGAGCGGAGGGAGGGGTGAAGGTCCAGCTTCGTCTCCAGCCCTGTGGCCGGTAGCCTGGTCGGTGGGAAAAGCTGTTGCGCTGCTGCAGCACGCTTGGCGCGGATGAACTCTTCAAAGCAGTCATCTGCCAGACGCTAATGAGCCCTGACAGAGCATGTGAAAACTGAGATTTTTCTAAAGGCCCTTAACTTGGTCCTGTTTGGTTAAGCCTGATGACAGCAAATGGCATCTCTCGGACACTTGAAGCTCTTGTTCGAAACGCTGGGGACTTTAATTTGTTAGCAAGATAGGAACGTGGTTTCGGTGTTGGGTTAGAAAAAATAAAGAAACCAGTTCTTCTAAAATTGATTCTTGGCAAGGGCTAGTCTATTTTACCTAAGACATTAGAAGAATAAAAATCCGTGTGCCTGTATGTTTCAGTTGAAATGATTAAAGTTTAGTGAAGCAACTGAGGAAAAGAAAACCCAAAGGTGGGGAGAGTGAGTCTGAATTTAATGATACAATTTTAACTACAATCTGTGGCAGTACCAGCTCTACGTGTATTGAGAATTGTCAAGCTTTGCTGAATCAACTACCTGCAAATAGGCTCGTAAATCCCTGCATGGTGCAGAGGAGTAAGCAAATCACTATGACACTGGAATTCAGTACCTATTTTGGTCTTTGAAGTCCAAGTTTAGATACTTCGGGAAAACTTAATATGTGCAGATATGGGTATGTATGTTATGCATGCATATATGCTTCTGTTGCCTATAAATGTGCAGTCACAGAAGAAGTATATTAAAAGAATAACCTGCGAAGATAGTCCTATGGTTAGCTTCATGAATCTAAACTCTGAAAGGTGAAGGGTTTGTGCAGTGTCTTATAAAAATTAATGCCCCATAGGAAAGAAAGGATCTTAAATGTAACTTCTTTTTAAGAAGTGTGACTTGCAGTGTTGGGAACCGTCTAGTTTAAGATGAGGGTATGGTTTCCTACCATTCTTAGTGTGATCTGAATGTGGTATGATGCTAAAGATTTCACCCCTTCCACCTGCTCCTTCTCTGTGTAGAATCTAACCATGGAGCAGTCATAGGGTTAATCGGAACAGTGTGCAGATCTGATAGAAAAGTAGTAGTTAGTTAACATTCTGGGATAGGCAGTGAGACTGCCTAGCAGGGAACTTTAGAGAAAGAAGAATCTCTTTTCTAGCGGCCTTTTTTTTTTAATGTTAAATTTGTATAATGTGAAACCACACCCCAGCGCTGTAGCTCCATGAGCCTTTGGAAACCTACAGAGACTAACTGCATAGCTCTTCTCTAGTCGATAGTTTTCACCACTGTGTCCTCCCTTGCCTTTGTACTTGCACAAGTGTTTGTGCAGCTGTGCGCGAAAAGCAGCGCCATGTCCAGCTGCAGGGTAACCACTGGTTTTCCTTTTGCTGGGTTAGTTTTCAGCTGGATGAGTGCTGTGATCTGCTTCACACCTGGAGGAGGGTAGAACTGGCTCTTTCAGCTGCGTCCTGGCTTATGCCATTTTAAACTGTTCAGGGAGAATTTGTGTTATTTTTATTCTACAGGTTTCCACTGAAGTTACATGATTATTTCTTAGCAAAACAGAACTTAAAATTTGTAATGTTCTGTCATTTGGCACTTTAACTTGAAATATGAATCTTTAATTTTAATTCTTTGTTAGCATGTACACATCTAAAAATGCAGAGTCTTGTATTTGTTTTTATAGAGTTTCAGCTTTAGCACTGAGGTATGGATTATGAATGTTCTTATGTGGTTTACTGTGAAACAAAGATTTTCTTAGAACTTCAGATCCTGGATGTGATCTTTCTTTTGTCTTCACACTTTTACTTGAGTTCACAGTTACTCAGGAAACTTACGTTTTTGGTACTGTTTCACAAATCTTGGACTATTATAAGAGCAGAAATTTTTAAGTGGTTTTATGAGCAACTTCACTCCCTTCCTGTCCCCCGAGCAGATGCATGTCTGATAGAAATAAAACCCACAACTGAATAGTTATTCACTGTCTATGTACTTACTTGCTATTAGTAGATTTAGTCCTATTTGCTTTGAAGGGTGGAAGACTGAGCTCTGTGACGGTAGGAGTCCTAGGCAACTTTGGTCCTTCAGTGAAGCTGAAATAAAAGCATGAAGTAGATGCTTGTTTCTGAACTGATGTAGAGTTTTGAAGATGCATTGCTTTGTTTGCATGGTAGTTATTTCTGGCTTGCTATGCTTGACAGCAACTATATGCAGCAAAATGTGGCATTTTTGAATTACTGTTTTTATTAACGCATTCTTGGTACTATAGTGGGCTTTAAGTTGTACTTCACATTAAAACAATGAGTCGAGGTGGCACAAGACTAAGACTTTGAGCGCAATTTAGAGATACTTGTCTCTTCTCTGTAGATTTCAAAGAGCTTGTTAGGGAAAGGCTTGTTGTTTTTTTTTCTGCTTCCAAGTGGGGAAGCTGAGGTGCAAAGAGGTCGAGTGACTTTGCCAGGGTCATACAACAGGTCAACATCAGAGCCAGGAATAAAGTTCCCGGCCTTCTAGGCTGGTAGCAGCTGACCAGTCTACCATGGGCCACGCTGGCTGGAGGGGTTTGTGCTGATCTCTTCCTTGGAGTTGCTCAGACTTACTTTTGCTTTTCCGTAGTTTGTTTCTGTTTTCTCATGGTTAGCAGTGGTGTCTTGCTGTTCTCCCTTTATGTCTTTGTGTTTTAAGGTCAGAGCACTATTGTGTGAAAACGTGGAAGCTGGCTCTCCAGCCTTCAGCTTTACGGCGGGCTGATAATAGCTAGATAATCAGGAAATGGCATCAAATATCTTATAATCTCAATGTTTTTGTTTCCTTACAATACATTAACAGCGGGAAGTATTTTGGAGAGTACATGTTTTGAGATAATAAAGCAATGGCAGTTGTTAGTCCAAACAATTTTGGATTAAACCAGGCTATTCACCAGGTTCTGGTACAGTTTGTTTAATCAAGGTATATGGTTTCAGAATGGGACGGCTTTTCCTCTAAAAAGGATGTTCAAGGTGCCAATGAAGAAATGGGTTTTTAACAGACTTTTGCTACAGATATGATAAGAATTAACTGTTAACTGAAAAATAATCACTTTTCCAGGACTGTTACTTTGACTCATTTTCACACAGATTAAACAATAACTTCAGCATTTCTATGGTACTACCTTCTAAGTAGGTATAGTTTATTTGATGATGTCGCAAGACAGGTCAGTAGTGTTTTGACATGACATCTGACTGATAGGTTGTAGGTATTACGTATTTTGACTCTGTTAAGAGTTGGAGTAATTGTCGTCTCAGAAGCAGATTGGTGTGCCGTGTTGTGCAAACTTGTTATTGGAGGTCAAGGAAACCTCTGTAGGCTCTTTGAAAATACTGCTATGAAGCCTATTTGTGATTAGCTGTTTCAGAAAGAACGGTCCTCCTGTAATGTGTATGTAACAATAATTTTACAATTCTTTTACTTATTTTCCTTGAAAACGTTATTTAAGGCAAATGTTTGTTTTCTTTTTCCTGAAGAAATTAAAAATATTATGAAACATCTCTATTTTATATTTCTTTCTCTTTGGTTGGAATAAAGTTCTTCAAAAAATACTACTTCTCCAGTGAACAAGCTCTCTAATTAGTCTTAAACCATCTGGTCATTGCACTTTTGAAGTACTCCTTGAAATTCCCCTCTGAGCGCTATTTTTGTGCTAAGTTCTATTAAATTTTACACGTATTATGGGCCAACAACAAAGTTTCATTGTAAGAGGAGTGATGAACAGGATAGATACAGTAATTCTTCCTGGAAGACTCCGTTTACAGTATGTGTTCTGTAACATTATTTTATTAGGTAGTGCCATCTACCATTATTTTATATGGTAGTGCCATAGTGATATTCTGGCCGCCATACCACTTATGTGGTATGTTATGGTGTTAATTGGTCATTCTGCGACATACAAGGCTGTCTGGCCCTCCATATATGGCTCTCCATACAGAGATGCATTTCATAGTTTGTAAGCTACACTTACAGGTTGAATTTTTGCATAAGGTGCTCAGTTTACAAAGAAAGTGTGTGTTTTTTTTGTCTGGGAAATAAGCAGATAGATTTTTCTTCATTATGATTTCCTGAGAATTTAACAAAATGAGATCTAAAACCAGGCTTCAACATCTCAACATGGTTTTGAAAAAATAAACAAACCCCACAAAAATACCTGAAATAGTGAGTGACTGAGGTTAGGACCGGTGTTAAATGCCTTGACCTGTAAAAAACGTAAGGGCGTTCATCAGAATATAATACGTGTTGTTAAGAAGCTAATGGAATAATTGACAGTATGAGTTAGTATGAAATATAGAAATAGGTAAACATACCATTTCTTAGAAAGTTTTCTGGGGATTATTCTGGCATTATTCTTCTTTTTCCACTCCCCAGTGAAGTTTGTTAGTTTTTTTCTTTTTTTTTTTTTTTTTTTAATGTGAGCAGTTCAAAATGTTCCAGGCTTCATGCCTTCAAAATTTAGTACATACAGAAAATGCGGGGTGCACTTCTGGATCAAGTTAATTTAGCTCTAGGGACTCCAAGGAGTCAATATGGGAATGGTAGGCTCCTATTTTTTTCCCTGGTGAAAATGCTTAATGAATGCACATGTCAGCAGGAAATAGAGCCCTATGAATAGAAAGATCTTACATTGTGTTAATTATTCTAATTGAGAGTTGGCATTAAAAGTCAAATTGGTAGTCATTTGCTCTGTGAATATGGAATGTGTTCTTTGTGATAGTGATTTTTTAAAAAGGAAAGCATCTTTCTGTGAGAAATTTTCTTATTTATGCAGGTGCACCATTTCAGAAATCCTAAAAATCTTTTTAGTGGTAGATGGTTTGATATTGATTAATAAATACTTCCAAGCAGATTCTTCTAGATATTCAGAATATTGTTTTTAAAAGAATAGTTAACAGAAAGTGAATTGGTTAAAAGGATACAATTGTGAAATCCAGGCTTTTTTTTTTTTTTTAATTAAACACTGAAAATAGTATTTAGAAAAACAGGTACCATTCTAAGTCTTGTTGGCAACCTTGTAATTTCTTCTCTTTATAAAGCTACAGTTTTCTGTCGTGTGTGTATTTTACACAGCAGCAGAGAAACTAAAGAGATAATATTGTCAAGCTCTAAGTGTGAGTAAGTACATGTTTTCTTCTTTAATGCCATAGATACAATACATCTAAGAGTTGTTTGTAGCAAAAGCAAAATAAAAATATTAACAAAAAAGGAAATTATTGATATTCCATAGCACTTGTATGTTAGAAAGATGCTGTTCTTTCTTAAATTTCTATTATGGTTATAAAATAGTCGTATGATTGAACACTGAGTACAAGATGGTGCATGTGGAATTGTACACTGTTTCAGTCCTCTAAAAATGGACTGAAATAATGCACAATTCTAGTGAAAAAAGAATGAAAGGAACAAAACAGCTTACGAACCTTGCCATTAACTACTTCTCAAAATTACTGTCACATATTTGAAATAGATTACTAATTTCACCAGTATCTTTACAGATGAGACCAGCAATTTTCAGTACCCCAGGGAATAACCATAAAATAAATGAACACTGAGACACTTTATTTTCCCTAGCTGCACTTAACTAAATTAATGAAAGTAGCATGACAGCAAGAAGGAAATCCATTAACTTTTAAATGAAGTTACCTCTTAGTCAACCTGAGGTTTGAGGAATAATATTGTCAGAGGGGTCTGTTTTCCTGGTTTCAATGAGCAATAATTTCTTAATATAACCAGGGCAAATGTAAGCTGTGTGAGGCAGCCTTTTTATTAAATGCTTTTGGCTTTCTGTAACTTGGATCGAGCATGTCTTATATTAGAATGTTTAGTATAGTTAAGTACCATCTGTTGATATTTTATTCATTTTAGTTTATTAAAGTTCCAAACTAAAATTCAACTGCAGAATTGCAACCCTTTCCCTCAAGAAAGAAAATTGCTAAAAACTACTGTGTAGTGTGAGGGAACTCTTGAAGAGACTGAATAATTTGAAAGGTGCTTCAGAAAGAGAATTTCATTAAGAAGGTATAGTTTTATGTCACTTCACACTGTAAAATATCTGTTGCCAAGATGGTATGGAACACATACGAGAAGACAAGAAATTATGTATTAATCATGTTGCATCATTACTAATATCTATATTTTTGATAGAAAGATGAGAGATTACTGATGTGTTCTCCTTTCTTCAGTCTTGTCTCTGGTTTTTTTTAACACTTATTTTCCTCAAGAGGATTTCATTTTTGTAATGATCAAGCTGCTGTATTAGCTGCATTGTTTTCAAAAGTGAGGTCTCTGCAAGTGGGTAATAATGTTTCAATATCTGGGTAGAATTTTGCAGACATTTCAGATACTGCCTTTTTGATCAGATCTCGTGCTTGCTACATACCAATGTATGTCGTAGTTTAAAAGGAAGATTGTAATTCCAGTATTGATTGTGCTTTTGTTCCCACTTCTTCCTTTGCATCCTGTGTTGCAGATGGTTGAACACTGTAGGCCCTAAGGTCAAAGGGACATGCTTGGGGTCAAGCCATGCTATTATTTAGAAGTGGAAAACCAATAGAAACATTGCAAACTGAGAGCTCTGCTCCTTTGGTTTTGCTGCAGCATTAAGAGGGGAACCTGCCTGATTTGCCAAGTGGGAAATGTGCTTTTTCCATCTCTGATAGAAGGCTGTATTTGCTTGGTTTGTGACCATAAATATTGTTTTTTTTTAAAGCTAAAATTTCAGTATCACCATAGACATACCATACCTTGTTTTGCCTGTTGTCCCAATGGTCGGAAGTAGACTGTGCTTAGTGACTCTTTGGGACACAGGTGCTTATCTGTAAGAAAATGGGTCAAGATGGTCCAGTCTGAGGTGTATAAAGGAACACAAGCAGCAGTAGTCACACAGCCAGTGGATTTGCATTCTTTATTTGAGGGAAAGGAAAAGAAAAACAGTAGTATTGAGGAGGTTAGAAACTGAGAGAAGCAGTTGGGAATATGAGTGAGAGAAAATAAATGCTGTGATGACAAGGGAAGAGACCTTTTGTGAAATGTAATTCTAGTAGTACTTTTCCAGAGCTGGAAAAAAGACACCTTAGTAGTTTCTTTGAATTGATAGTACACATCATCATTATTGAAAATAACAACTAAAGTTTAAATACCAATGTAGGGATTTTTTGATCATTCATTGTGGAATTCTTTAGTAAGTTGAATGCATCATTAGCCTGTAGTTAAAGCTTAGTTGTTAGAAGTCTCAGAGGTTTGTACATATTCCTTTTAAACAAACCCTTCTTTCTCATTGCGCCTGGTGAATTTTTTCGTTCTGTCTTGGTGTGACGTGAGGGAAGTGGATGCAAGTGGCAAACTCGCCCTCCTATCAGGTATTTGTATTAGTTATGTTTAATAAGGGGAATACTTTACATTCTGTGAAATCCAACTGCTCCTTCCACTTACACTTAAAATATATAATAAAGTTGTTATAGTCATGGGTAGTTACTAATGTGGAGGAAAAATTAGGCTACATTTTGTATGGTTCATGTACTTATTTATTTGTCAGTATTTACCTCTTAAACTGTGCAGGGTTACAAATGGCTCTCTGTAAGCCAGACAAGAACATACTCTGTCTTCCTCTAGTTCTTGAAGTTTGGGGTATGTGGGTAAAATCTGTATGTGGTTGAGTGAGCCAATTTGATAAGAAGTAGCTCAGCACTTTACTGTTTTTCCTCTGTTCTCAGGAAAATGAGAACTGAATGGACAGAGGGATAAATTCTTCAGCTGTGTGAGACAAAATGCCTTTTAGTAATGGAAAAGGAGGATCTTTTATATCTCAATTGCATGAAAAGTATTTGGAAGGCAGAAAATGGCAGTTTCCCTATGTAATTAGTGGTAAAATTTGGCATGGCTACTAATGTATGTAAGCACATGCTTTAACACTTTGCAGAACTAAAGGCAGTTAAGCATCTTGCAGGACTGAGCCAAAAGAAAGATCATCCAGATAAAAAAACCTGGACCTGGTTCTTGTTTTCCAAATACTATATATTTCACTGTAAGTTCTCATTTATGTCTGAGAATAGGTTATTTGTAGTGTCACCAAAACTATTTTCTCTCTGTAGTAATATCCACTTCTTATTTATTAAATATCTAGTTTATTATTAATCTTTTAAATAAATTAGATATGGAAAAATTACGGTTCTGGTTTTGGTTCATCAGTTTTGTTCAGATTGTCAGTGTCACCACGTAAAAAAGTTACAACAAACTTCTTTCCTATTTGGTGAATGAGTGGTGGCTAGAGGGAATGTAATGGGGTTTAGTTATTTTTGCCTTCAGAATACAACAACAAGAGTTGTCTTTATAAGGGGCTACGTTCTGAACCATAAGGGAAGATACACTTTTTTAAATGCCATGTGTGAGTACCGCAGGAAACCAGTGAAACTAGCTACTCAGAACTGAAAAAATGAGGAAGAATACTTGGATGAGTAATGACGAGTGAGTTCAGCACTGACTTACGACTTGAAGCAAATGATTAGATATCTGTTCTGAAAAGAGCTAACCTCTGAATATTGGTATGACACATAATATGAAAGCAGACTCTCCACATCTTCCTACTGGAGGCATTTTAAACTGTCCTCAAAAGTAGCTGGTGTTGGCCAACACTGGAGACAGAAGACTGCTGCATTGGGCCTCGCCTCTGCTCTAATTATGTTTTGGTGGTGTTACCTATTTGCCTATGGGATAGAAGATGGCTGTTGTTTATGAAGTAGTATAATCTTCTCATTATGGCTGTTGAAGGGAAAGGAAGTCATGTGTCAGAACCAAATGGGACTGGAAAGCCATGACTGCTACTACTTTTCCAGTTCTTGTTCATGCTGTGGAACCATCAGATTCCCGTTTCCTGTAGTTTTCAATGGCTGTGCCTGTACTACCTGGGAAGACAATATGAGGGAGTGCAAGGAGCCCGTTGCATCCGAGGCTAAGTGTTGTGGCTGGCCACATCTACGCTGTGTTGCACACAGCCCATACCTCCCCCTTTGGGGATCCTTTGAAGTCTGCTTGATGCTGACAGACAATCTTTTGTCTGCATGGCTGGTTTGTTTATTCAAGATGCCAGAATGAAAGAAAGCTGAGTCTCAGACTATCATAATTCTGATTGTCATAGCATGACTGAAAGGGGTGAGTGATACGTATCGGGGTGCTTTGTAGGCACATGCATTGCTGGATAATGTTGAAAACTGGCTCGAATGACTGAAACCAAGCTGTTTATATTGAGTACCATGCAGCAAATGATCATGACATCTCTGCCTGGATCTCCCTTCGGAGGAAATGAGGATGCTTCAGAAGGGGTCATGGGAGAAAGGTAGTCTGAGTTCAGTAGTGGTGATCAGGAGAAAAAGGCCCTGGGCAAATGAAGGAGAGATGCAAATTGACAGCATGGTTACACTCGCAAAAATCTTTTCTCGTTGAGCTTTTTCCTCTGTGAAAGAAGGCAAGAAAGCCACAAGACCTTGTAGTGGAACCTTTTGAAGAGGTGTGTGAATGTCCTGACTTGCCCTCATCTTTTTAGGCTTGATTTGCGTTGGCTGCTTTGGGTAGGGGAGGAGGGAGTGGGCTTAAAGGTGTTTTTAAATAATATTTTCAGCATGCAATAAAGCCCTTAAGTTCAAAAGATCAAATGTTTTGCCTCTGTTTTGAAGTGATGTCAGATTCTTCAGCCATATTCTTCCTCTTATTCTTTTTTCTCTAAAAATCCCTCAGCAGGACCTAGATGTTCCAAAACATGTACTCGTATGCCTTTTCTTTTTCTGTATAACATTTAAATTGAGTGAACACTTCAGTTCTCTTTTCAGCATGTATGTTCTTCACCTGGAACGTAGCAAGCTCTAAAGCCGTGGGATCATACTTGAAAACAAAAGCTTTTGATGTCCTTCAAAGGTACCACATGTATTCCAGATTATTTTGCGTAATCTTTTGTTCTTCTGTGTTTAGGCTTGGCAAACTATAGTGCTTTTAAAATCACCTCTACAAACTGTCTTTCTCAAAAAATGAGGGGCATTCTCTGCTCTCCCAAACTCCACATAGGTATGAGTGAGATTTACTATTAAGAAAATGCTCTTGACCTTTTGATTCCTTCAGCCGCTCCTCCAGTGTCCCTGGGCTGTTCCAGCAAAAACCAATTCTCTTCCTCAGGTAGTGATTTGTTAATAACATTTCTTTTTCTTGTGAAGGCAATAGTGAGTCACCAAAGCCTTTCCTTGATTTGAGAATACTTGAAATCGTGGACCCAGTTTCAATTCCAATGAAGACAATAGGTGTTCTAGTGTGCTTTGGCACCAACTTCAGGAGGAGCCAAATTGGACCAATTTTTCTGCAAGCAGGCTCAATTAGTAAATGATGACGCTGAAAATAAAATGTGTTAGATCTTGTACAAAGATATTACATGTTGTTCACATAAAAGAAACGTGTAAATTCTACCTTTTAAATAAAAGTTAAACATTTCTTAGTCATCCTTGGCCTTTCATCTGCCTTCAGATCTTTGAGTCTGACTGTTTAGGGCATGAAAGCTGTGTTTGTTGCTTTCAGGATTGAATCTTTATTCCGTGATCTTAGAGTTGTTTTTCCCTCTTTTCTCACTTTCCTGAAAAAATTCAGTACAGAAATTGAAGGAGTCTTGGTGAAATGAAGATGTTTTGAGGGAGGAATCTGTAAAATATCAAAAGGAAAAAAGTTTCTCAGTACTTCCCTTCTTTTGTTTTATATCTTTCTTTGCATTGATTTGTCGTGTTTGTGTTAAGAGCCCAAAATTTTTACTGCAGCATGCAGAAACTCCAGAAGAAGGTGGAAGTCCTGCAGGAAAGCATGATTTTGATGTGCCATACTTTGTTGAGAGGAAGGTTTGATTGGCAGGGAATTAAACTACCTGTGTTGATTTCACTGAAAGTTAATCAAAACCCCCCAACATTTTGCTATAGATGTGGCTTTTTTTCCTGTTATGTACTCTGTATCTAAGCCCATGACATTTTCTATTTTCGTGATTTTTAAAATTTTCTTCTTCTTAAAATTTTATTTTTTGTCCATGAGTTAGATCAGGGTTGAAACTTTGCAGAAATACTTTTGTTGCTGTGTGTGACGTAGCTGTAGTGTGCTTATAGAACCTCCCTCCAAGAATCTTAATCCAGAACTTTTCATGAGCAAATAATGCACCCAAAGAAAGTCCAAAAAAGGGTAAGTGAAATTTTCTTCTGTATTATTTAATCCTGCCATGTATCTTCTCTTGATGATGATTCAAAACAGCTAGATTTTTATATACCTGCTCTACTGAAGTTCAAGCATGCACTTGAAAAGTCACAAAAGTACAAGACAGTGTTCATTACTGCATTCATCTGTCTTTTGAAGTTATATAGATGATGTATGCTATGCCCATCTCTGCGCTTAACTTGAGGTGATCATACTGTGTGTGTGTGTGTTTGTATCTAATGCACTGGTGGATTGATGTAATTCTATTGAAATTGGTGGAGCTTCTTCTGCTTTGCCTACAGTGGATTGAGGTTCTTCATCTTAATATACCATTTTTTCTACATAAATTTCACCACATAGAGCAGATGGACTCATATTATTATCTGTAAGAAGAAAGACATCTATCAGGCCGCAGCTTATTATCTAGTATCTCAAGCTTGCTCTGATTCATATTGCTTTTCTTGCATATAGAAGGAATAGAGAATAAGAAAAAAATCACTCAAACTGTAGAAAAGTAGTGTAGTTGAATTTTGAACATTGATTTCTGAGTGTACATAAAATGAAGTGAAAGAATGTACTCAAGCAGTAAATTACAGGAGCTAGTGGAGTGTACAGCACCTTTAAGAAGCAGGTGTTTGCTATGAAGTTCACCGGGCATACAAATGTGCTTGCATTTTGAAGTTTGTTAGGAACAGGTACAGAGGAACAGGAAACCTGACTGGCCTGTTACAGGCTTTTTCTATTCAGTACAGGCTTGCAAAAAGGAAGCAAAAAATCATAATGCAGGGAAAACTGTGATTCTTCTTAGCTCTTTCAAGTCTGAAGCAGGAGAGGGGAACCAGAAGAATGATTTAAAGGAAATTGCAGTAGTGATTGTTTTAAGCATACACAAAGGAAGCCTTGGGCTCTGTCAGTGTTACCGAAAATCCGGAATAAGAAACTTATCAACACCAATGGGATGTAGATAAGCAGACACTTCTTTATTGCGGCGCCGGGTGCACGGGGGATATCTCCTCCTAGCGTGCGCACCTTGCACCAAAATTAAACTTCTTATATAGAGCTTACACATGCATAAACAAATTATTTCCCGAAAATCATTAGCATATTCTTCTCCTATTTCCGATTCTGCGCAATAAAATTTAGAATCATCTGGAAATGAGTCTGGGGTATAATATGGGTAGGTGGTCTATGAGTCGGTGGTCGCGATCTCCCCCTGCCGGAATTACATTTTGCTTAAGTTCACAGTTTCTGGTAATTACCTCATGGTTTCTTGGCAAGTACCCATAACTCGTTAAGGCTGGCCTTCTTCATTCTCATTAACCCAAACCTTGATAGCTACATGCATTCTTCTAGTTCTATGTAAGTATCATAAATCAATTGGTAGGTCAACTTGTACTCGTTATCTACTTTCTACATGATTCTAACTTATCCCTTTGGTCTTGGTACAGGATTATACAAAGGCTTTCATAGCAGCATCTGGTTACTGTACGAGCATACTTTTCATTGAAATATTTCTTATAGCTTTATATTATTAAAATCAATTGCAACCTATATTAATCACAAACTATTGATTAAATTCTAATTACTAAAATTCTAGGTATCAGTAACATTTCCCCCCTTTGAAAGTGTTGAAAACTATTTCAATACTTTCACCACTTTTATCTTTACTGCTTAGCACTTATTCATTATCATTTTCAAAGCTAAGATTCGTTTCAGCATAATTTGGTGGTAAACTTTAGTCTGGTGGAATAGTAGGTAACTCTCTCATGATTCTGCGACTGATTGCAATTCTGTTAGCAAACTGTTTCTTCAAACAAGTATATAACAGCATGATCATCAGGAAGACAATTAGCAACAGAAACAGAGTTTTAATCAAAGATTGGATCCAAGAGCTTAGATTCCAGCCCAGCCCTTTGAAAATTTTTCCTATCCAGTCTTCCGACATGTCTTCTTGGATTGATTCTGTTTCTTTTTCAATTTTTCCTAGCAAATCCAAGTCATGCTCTACATCCTGAGTAACGTTTGGAATGTGTATACAGCAGTGGTCTAATTTATCCTTGAGATATCCACATACTCCATGTTCTTTGAGTAGAAGCATGTCTAAAGCCATTCTATTTTGAAGTGTCATTCTAGATGTTGCCTGCAATTAAATGTTCAATTCTTTGAACCCTTTCTTTGTAACATTTGCTAACTTTTCTACTTGACTTGTCAAATGATACAGCCATTCTCTGTTTCTATATGAGGCTATAGGATTTAGAAGAGACTCAAGGGCCCAGCTGATTTTTAGTCCTGTTGATGGTTCGTTCCAAGTGTCATCTGTTTCAGACCTTTTAGTTCGTTTTAGATTTAGCTTTTCTAGGGGTCCTTTAAATGGTGATTTTTTTCCAAATTGGACACAATGTTGGCATGCCTAAGGTAATTTGTTTAACTTTACCATCTAATGGTAAGTGAGTTGTCCAGGTCCCATCATTTAATGCCCAAACCAAGTGTCCAGGACTTTGGATCGTACTATTTTTACAACTTAGGAATGTTCCCTTTTTAATCTGATAATCTGCAGTCAATTGAAGATCGTTTTTGAGTCTTCGACAGAAACACCCATACCTCACTGCAGCTGCTAAAGGGGGAATTTCTTGTATTGCTTTACTTACGGTACTACAATTGTAAACTTTTTCACATTTCCACTAAGATACTGAACTCCCTTTTTCTCGTGACGTAGTTCCTCTATCTGTCACTGTTGGCCAAACTGAATAAACTGACCCTACCCATGTAAAACACCAAGGGGTTTTTGCCATGTATTGAAATTGGGAGAATATAGCCATGGACCAAATTGATTCCCAAGTAAGTTGTTCCTTTTGTGAAGTTTGAGTATTTTCTTCACATTCCCATTTCAGTATTATGCGGCTTGTATTTTTCCTTATTGGTTCATCATAAAAACACCATCCGTAACCATATCCTGAATCTAGTCCTGTCCAACCACCACTAGTGTCTACAAAGTTTGAATTCAATAATTTTCTACACTCAGCCCTACTTCCTGGGAACTTCCATTGTTTTCTAATATATCTCACTTGTTCATACCATTGAGTCACTGGCTTTTGTTCACAGTGAGTGGTCTCATTTTTATGTTCTGGATCAGTCAAATTCATGGTTAAGATTCCCCATGGAATAGATTCACCTGCTGCCCTTGGTATTGGCAAGCAAGCAGTAATCTGTGTAACATTCTGTAAATTGGCAAATCCTTTAATTAATCCTAATATTAAATTTTCCTCAGGTGATTGTTTGGGAATTTCAATCACTTGTTCTGTTTTTAATTGTCTTTTGTTCCTACTCACCAAGTCAGCCCACGGTTTCACCAGTACTACCTTCCAGCATAAGATCCAAAGAACAATTGAAAACGGATATGAGAATTTAGACATGTTTCAAAGTCAGTTTCAAAGTCTCTGGGTCATGATTCACAATTTTCCAGGGTGTTGGTGCTTTCTTCACTCGAGTGTAATGTATCCAAGCTGTAGATTCTGCAATCTTGACTGCTGTAAAGGTTGTCAACAATATTTGGAAAGGTCCTTTCCAGCGCTCCTGCAGAGGTTCAGAAGTCCACGTTTTTACGTAGACATAATCTCCTGGTTGGAAATCATGCACTGGAGTGTCTAAAGATAAAGGTCGATTCCAAATCACAGCACTCCGAATTGCAGCCAAGGTTTTCCCTAGAGAAAGCAAATAGTTATATACATCTTGTTTTCCTTTTACATGCATATCTGGATTTGGTTCCGGGGATTCATAAGGTTTTCCGTACAACAATTCATAAGGACTGATAGAGGTTCTACTCTTTGGCTGTACTCTGACTCGAAGTAATGCCAAAGGTAATGCTTGAGGCCATTTTAAATTTGTTTCTTGACAAATTTTACTTATTTGTCTCTTTAGAGTCTGATTCATTCTTTCTACCTTTCCACTGGATTGTGGCCTCCAGGATGCATGTAAGTCCCAGGCAATGCCCAGTACTTTGCTAACGCTTTGGACTACTTCAGCAACAAAGTGTGGACCTCTGTCAGATGAAATTCCAATTGGAACTCCAAATCTTGGAATTATTTCTTGTAGTAACCATTTTACTACTTCTTTTGCTTGTGTGGTACGACAGGGAAGGGCTTCAGGCCATCCTGTAAAAGTATCAACCCCCACCAGGACGTACCGGTACCCATTCTGTCTAGGTAATTCTGAGAAATCTACTTGCCAATAATCTCCAGGTTCTGTACCAGATTTTAACTTACCCATGTGGGCTCTTTTCTTGATTACTGGATTATTTTTCAAACATATTTCACATTTTGCAGTTATCAATTTAGCTAATCCTAGCATTTTAACTGATACTACCTGTTTCTGTAAAGAAGTTACCAAAGCTTCTACTCCCCAGTGACATTCTTGATGCTTTGTTTGAATTATTTCTCTCATCAAAATAGGTGGAATTACTACTTGTCGACTAGGGGTTACCCACCATCCAGCTAAGTTTTTCTTAGCGTTTAATAATTGGCCTAACTTATCATCTTCCTCTGAATATTTTGGCTTTTCCCTAGGAAGGGCTACTGTTTTGGAGGGAATTAATGCCATTTGGAATGCTTGTTTCTTTGCTACTTTCTTTGCTGTTCTGTCAGCTAAATTATTTCCAACAATTTCTTTTGTATTTCCAATTTGGTGTGCTTTACAGTGCATGATTGCTACTTGTTCTGGTTTCTGAACTGCTTGCAGTAATTGTAAAATTTCATTCTGATGCTTAATGTTTGATCCTTGAGAGGACAATAATCCTCTTTCTTTCCACAGAACTCCATGGACATGCACTACTCCAAAGGCATACTTGGAGTCAGTCCAAATGTTCACTTTCTTCCTTTCACTTAATTCTAGGGCTCGAATCAGAGCAATAAGTTCTGCTTTTTGGGCGGATGTGGTGCTGGTCAATGCTCTGGCTTCTATAACTGTGGTGTCTGTTGTTACCGCATATCCAGCGTATCGGACTCCTTGTTCCATAAAGCTGCTGCCATCTGTATACAATTCCCAGTCTGGTCGCTCCAGTGGTACATCCTTCAAATCTTCACGACTGGAATAAACATACTCGATAGTAGCCAAACAATCATGTTCCAGTTGTCCTTCTTCCTGTGTGGAGTTTAAAAACACTGCAGGATTTACCAGGTTAGTTGTTCTTAGAATCACATCATCCTGTTCGGTTAGTACCACTTGGTATTTTATCATCCGGCTTGGGGATAACCAATGACCCCCCTTTTGTTCTAAAACAGTTATCACCATGTGTGGGACATAGACCGTTATTGTCCTTCCCAAAGTCAATTTGCGAGCTTCCTGTATCAGCAGCACTGTTGCTGCCACCGCTCGCAGGCAACTTGGCCATCCTTTACTCACTGTGTCCAGTTGTTTGGAGAAGTATCCAACAGGTCGTTTCCAACTGCCCATCTTCTGGGTCAGCACTCCCAATGCAAGGTGTTGCCTTTCATGGACAAACAACTGAAAGTCCTTAGTCAAGTCTGGAAGTCCTAAAGCAGGTGCTGACATCAAAGCACGTTTTAATTCGATAAAAGCTTTTTGTTGATCTGGTCCCCACACAAAAGGAGAAATCTTTTGGGCTTCGTACAGAGGTTTAGCAATCAGCCCGTAATTCATGATCCAAAGGCGACACCACCCAGCCATTCCCAAGAATGCTCTGAGTTCATGAATATTTTCTGGTTCAGGTATATTGCAAATAGCTTCTTTTCGACTTTTTCCCAATTGTCGCTGTCCTTTAGAAATTTCAAAGCCCAGATATATTACAGTCTGGCAAGCTATTTGGGCCTTTTTCCTGGATACCTTGTACCCATTTAGTCCCAGAAAGTTCAAAAGATCTATTGTTACCTGGATACAAGTTGACTTCTCCTCTGTAGCAATCAGTATATCATCCACATATTGTAGCAGTAGATGTCCAGGCCTTGGTTTCTCTTGTTTCCATATCTCAAGTTCTCTGGCCAGCTGATTCCCAAAGATTGTCGGACTGTTTTTAAATCCTTGGGGTAGCCTTGTCCATGTTAACTGCATCTTTCGTCCAGTCTGTGGGTTCTCCCACTCAAAAGCAAACAGTTTTCTATTTTCTTTTTCCAAGGGTATACAAAAGAAAGCATCTTTTAGATCAAGCACTGTAAACCACTGATAGGTCTCTTTTAACGAGGTTAGTAATGTATATGGGTTTGCTACTACTGGGTAAATATCTTTGACTATTTGATTCACTGCTCTTAAATCCTGTACCAGCCGGTATTCTCCGGACGGTTTTCTGACTGGTAAGATAGGAGTATTGTATTCAGATTCACATTCCTCTAAAATCTTATACTTCAAGAACTTGTCAATTAATTTCTTCAATTCTTGTCTGATTTCTGGTTTAATTGGATATTGTTTCAATTTAACTGGTTTTGCCCCTTCTTTTAATTCTACTTTAACAGGCTCTGCCAGTTTTGATTTGCCAGGGATATCTGTTTCCCATACTGTGGGAATCACAGCAAAATCTACATCCGAAGGTATTTCTTGTACTTCGGTTGTTTCCTGAATCATCAGAATTTCACCTGTTTTTGATTCCGGTATTTTTAAGAGAATCTCTCCTTCTTCAAAACTAATCTGAGCATTTAATTTAGACAATAAATCTCTTCCTAATAAGGGTACTGGACATTCAGGTACATACAAAAATTCATGGGTAATTATCTTTTTCCCAAATTTTAAATCCAGGGGTTTCAGGAACGGTCTGCTTTCCTCTTTCCCTGTGGCCCCTATAATATTTGCTGTTTTTGTTCCAATTTTTCCTTTACAGGTGTTTAATACTGAAAATGTTGCTCCAGTATCCACTAAAAATTTAACTTCTTTTTCTCCCAGCTTAATTACAACCAGAGGCTCAGCTGGGTTCCCCTCCGGTCCCCTTCAGTCATCCAGCATCATGATTTTAGCCATTTCTTGCTGAGCATTTCCCTTTCTAGGGCAGTCTCTTTTCCAATGTCCCTCTTCCTTGCACAAAGCACACTGATTCATTCCTAGGGGAGTGTTAAAATTCCTGCCACCACCGTTCACAAATCCTCCTCTTCCACCGAATCCTGAACCTCTTCCTCTGCCTTGTCCTCTATTCACTGTTCCTGTCATGACTGCTAGCAGCCTGTTTTCCCGAGACTTTCTTTCCTCCTGTTCTCTATTGTTATACACCTTCCAGGCTGCTTCCATCATCTTATTCAAACTCCTAGAGTCTTCTCCCTCTAATTTCTGAAGTTTCTTTCTTATGTCTGGTGCTGATTGTCCCATAAAAATCAAAGCCAATTGTATTTGTGCTGCCTCAGTTTCCACCTTTAAATCAGTATATTTCCTGGCAGCTTCCTTCAATCTCTCCAGAAACACTGAGGGAGATTCATTTTTATCCTGCCTTACTTCATATAATTTAGACCAATTCAAAGATTTAGGCATAGCATGTTTAATTCCGTATAAAATCCATTTCTGATACCGACTCAGTCTCTGTCTCTGCTCCGCATTATTTGGATCCCACTGCGGATCCCCAGATGGAAAATTCTGTTCTAAAGTTCCAGTCATATTTTCATTCAGAACTGCCGCTTCAGCCTGTGCTCTACCTGCTTTCAACACCATTTGCTTTTCTGTATCATCCAATAAATTATCTAAAACCACCTGCAAATCACTCCAGTCTGGGTCCTGCGTTCTAATTATAGTATTCACCACTCTTCCTACCCTTTCCGGATCCTCTCTATAAAGTCCGGCTGCCTGTTTCCAAGCCATCAAATCGGTAACTGAAAAAGGCACCTTTACATACACCGGCCCATTGCTACCAACTCCCTGCCGCAGGGGAGCTATTGTGTGTGTCTGCTGCCGAGTTCTCCGAGAAACAGGAGTATGAATTACAACCTCAGAGGGACCCTCCTCAGCATCCTCAATACCACTGCTTTCTGGTTCTTGCATCTGTTCCCGATATTCTCGACCCCGATTTCTTTCTCTCCTAGGAGGAGATATATCTAATTCTGGTCCCTCATCAGCTTCAGGAATAATCCTCTTTTTCAAACAATCCTTTCCAATATCACATGTTGTACAACACTTTTTCCCCTTTTTATTCCCTGTAGCAACAGCCAATATCAGACCATTTCCATCAATCAGTCTGCACTCCTTCTGCCAATCTTTTCTTTGCCTTAAATAGAAAAACAAATCTACATAAGGTATTTCATCCCATTTCTCTTCCCTTCTACAAAACAGCATTAACTGAAAAATAGTGTTATAATTCAAAGTACCATTCACAGGCCATACTTCTTGATCTTCTAACGTGTACAACGGCCACCAATGATTACAATATTGAATCATTTTGTTCTTTCGCAAATCATCTCCTATATCTCCCCAATGTGCTAACAAACATCCTAACGGAGAAGTTTTCGGGATTTTGTCATTTGTAGCCAAATTACTCGCACTTTTACTTTTAAACAAACGAGTTAACTTAGATGCCATGATATAATTGTTTTACAGTACAATATACAATCACTCAAATCTGTCGCTTTGTTCTTCTCCGACTGCACCCCTCGCGGAATAGCAGGACCACGGATCCGAACTCTGCACTCGCTTCGTGTTCAGTTGCACGTCTCTTTCTCACAGTCACACTCACACAGTTCTACAATTATTACTTTGAATACAAGTATGTAACACAATAAACACAAAACTCAGCGCCTCAGTACCCCGTCAAGACAAACAATTCCACAATATAGCACACAAGAAAACTTCTAACTTACGTTAGAGGCACAACTTATAGAACACTATAGCTAGCATATAGGTTCCAAGTCTCCGCTATGTCCAACCCTGCAATAGCTTTCGCTTATGGCTTACGGGCAGACGCCTAGGCTTCCACTCCACGAGGATCCTCTGCCCAACCCTGCGCAGCTTTCACCGCGACTGACAGGCAGGCTACAGCGAGGGGACTCGAACCCACTCGCAGTGGGACTCGAACCCACTTTCCAGAGGCGGGACTCGAACCCCCTCTATGTGGTGGGACTCGAACCCACTCACAACGGTGGGACTCGAACCCACTCGTTTAAAACAAAAGAAGTGTCTTACCCAAAATCCAGGGGACGTCGCGAAGAACCTTACGGATCGGGGATCGATGGGTGTCCCCGAGAAATCCTCGGTGCCGGCTGGAACCGATCAGGTCCCCGACTCCTCCGGTCTCCTTCAGCGAGGTCCCATCTGGGTCGCCAAAACTGTTACCGAAAATCCGGAATAAGAAACTTATCAACACCAATGGGATGTAGATAAGCAGACACTTCTTTATTGCGGCGCCGGGTGCACGGGGGATATCTCCTCCTAGCGTGCGCACCTTGCACCAAAATTAAACTTCTTATATAGAGCTTACACATGCATAAACAAATTATTTCCCGAAAATCATTAGCATATTCTTCTCCTATTTCCGATTCTGCGCAATAAAATTTAGAATCATCTGGAAATGAGTCTGGGGTATAATATGGGTAGGTGGTCTATGAGTCGGTGGTCGCGATCTCCCCCTGCCGGAATTACATTTTGCTTAAGTTCACAGTTTCTGGTAATTACCTCATGGTTTCTTGGCAAGTACCCATAACTCGTTAAGGCTGGCCTTCTTCATTCTCATTAACCCAAACCTTGATAGCTACATGCATTCTTCTAGTTCTATGTAAGTATCATAAATCAATTGGTAGGTCAACTTGTACTCGTTATCTACTTTCTACATGATTCTAACTTATCCCTTTGGTCTTGGTACAGGATTATACAAAGGCTTTCATAGCAGCATCTGGTTACTGTACGAGCATACTTTTCATTGAAATATTTCTTATAGCTTTATATTATTAAAATCAATTGCAACCTATATTAATCACAAACTATTGATTAAATTCTAATTACTAAAATTCTAGGTATCAGTAACATCAGGAGCACTACCCGTTTTCAAACTGGGAGAGGAACTGAACATTTAATGGAACAATGCCCTTGGTTCAATTAGTTTATGCTCCAGCATTCATGATACGTGTAGATTTAGATTATTTTTCAAGTGTACAGCTGCTTCCTCCTGTGCAAAGTTTGGGCTGGAGTTTTTGTAGAGTGATACATTGTTTTAGTCGCGGTAGCACTTGAATATGCTGATAAAACATCAAAGTACTCCGCAAGCAGCCAACGCAAAAGCGGGCCCTGCCCCAGAGAGATCTGGGAGTAGGGCTGCAGCAATACACGAGTGAGCAAATTGACAAGTGTGGGAGGGGAGCAGGTTAGGATGAAGGAGAAAAGAAGGCAAGTTGTCAGTTCAGACAATATTGTCTCTAGGCAGTAGAATACCTGATTAGTCTGGGGTTGTTCCTCTGGTAGTATACATGTGCGGAATTCTGCTGTGAGTGAATTGCATCAGGCGTCTGCCCCAAATTGCAAGTGCGTATTACGGGGAGCTCTGGGCGGATGTGTATCCAGTTCTTGCATGGCTGTCACGATTTTGGTTGTGTGTGTTCTGTTTCCATTGAAAAAAAAAATATAAAGGTGAAACTGTGTGAAAACAGTTTATAGTGATACAAATAATCTTGTACTTACCTAGCTTAACCTTTCCTTCAGTGAGAAAGATAATAGGTTCGCATTAGCAGCTCCACCGCCCTTGCCTGGGGCAGGCTGGGAGGGAGGTACTCTGTGCTTCCAGGAGCATTGTGAATGAAGGTTTCTAGGCAAGCCTGAAGATTTTAAGCATCTCTAACACAAAGCTGCAAAGGTAGCTGCAAAGTCTGCCAAAGGCCTTGCAGGTAATTCCACAAGTACTGACCTTATCAAAACACAGAACCCACAATCTATCAAACCTGTTTGATCAACCCATCAGCCCTGACAGCCCATCAAACCCTCAAACCTCAAGATTTTTTATGCTTGCAAAAATGGTCTTTATGACTAACTGGATGTGCTTTCATGGGGCAAAAAAATACAACTCCCCTGCAGTCTGTTTGGCTACACATTGTGATAGTGCTCATCTTACACAGGCTACTCACTTGTGAGAAAAGGAATATGTTGGAGGAAGTTAAAGCACACTGAAACATGTATATATATATATATGGTAAGGATTTGAGCAGAGAAAATACTTTGGTGAAATAACAGCTTGTTTGAACCTTAGTGGAAAAAATTATTTTTGTGATTTTTTTTTTTCTTAATCTACTTCAATTAGATAGAAGTCTGGATCTGCTTGAAAGGATTTTTTATTCTGAACAAAAGGTTGTTCTAGGTTTGGGCTGTTGATTCAACTGGGAGTTAAATCCTCCAGTGACACTGGGCATCTTTATCTAGCTTGATTAAGTGAAATTGTTAAGTCAGTGGTTAGGCTTTAGTCAGCTCACACATGTTCTGCTACAGGGAAAAAAGTACTATCCTTTGTTGGATTATCTCAAATGTCATTTAAGCAATAATGGATCAAAGCAAACAAAATTCAAATCAAAACAGAAAAAAAAATTTGCATATGAGAAAGAAGAAATTGGAAGGATCTGATCTTGGTGAGGAAGATCTTGTCGATGTCAATGGGGATTATCTTGTATCATGTAATCATAGGCTGGACTGGAATTCAGGCATGGTACTTATTTTCAAAAGTATTCAGGTGCTTGCATAAGACTCTTCAAAAGTAATTTCTTAAAGATGGTGCTTGGCACTTAGGTAACTCTGAAAAACTGTCTCAAGGCCTGAATTACCAGCTACAGAGTAAATATCAGTGCAACAGTATCGCTCACATAGAGGTGCCTTTATGATGCCTGGTGTATGAGAGGTAGACCCATGAGCTGAAACTGGGAAGAAGTATCTTAGTGTAATGTGTTGACATTTTCTTACTCAATGCTAGAAGCAGAAGATAGAGAATTTTATGCTGTTGAGTCTGTATTTTTAATCAGAAAAATCACCCAATCTCAGATAATTAAATGTGGATTTAACAGTTTTAAGGAACAGCTGCTGCTGACACAAAGAAATGTTTGCCTCTAAGCAATAGTGTAATTCTTCACATAGGAACATATTAAAACTGTATTTCAAAAGGAAGGTTTGACTGTCACAGAGTCATTTATTTAGTGATGTGGAGCTGTAAGTTCTGTGATTCAGGTAGATATGTTACCCTATCTAAAATTAAGTTCTCCAGTGGAACTATAGTGTCTAAATTTTTACTTGCATGCAGTATTTGTGGGCTTTGCTGATTCTTACAAGTTTCTGTCGCAAGGTTTGGGCACGTGATCAAGTTGGTAAGTATCAGCTGTGGTAGCTATCCACATACATGAACAGCAAATACTTAGTAATTCAGTTTAGTTTGGATTGTAATAAGAGGATTTAGTTGCATTACCTTTCATTTGCTGTTGGCTAAGAGCCTGCAAAGGTTGTGGTAGTGATAGTTCAGCTTACATAGGTATCTTCAAGGGTCTTCTGTTTCTCTGGGAGTCTTCAACTCTGCAGTGTTACAGACTGCTTCTTGTAGTAGATTTCATGTTGGTGTTTTTTTCAGTGCAAAGCCTTAGAATTTCTTTCTTGCTTTCATTTAAAATAATTTAAACTTTCTGTTGTCATGGTTGCAGAGAGGAACTCAAAAGCATGAACCCTGCTGACTCCTAAAACCAGTAAGCCTGCATATTTCTTTGATGAAGCTCAGAATTAAAGCAAGTATTAGGATTATTTTTTTCTTTCTTTCTTGAAGGTAAAGTCATCGTTTCTCAATGGCTAGGATTGCTTCTGTACAGCAACAGGGGTAGAAGAGAATTAGATGAATAGGATGTATAGTAAATTTGTAGTGAATTGCGTTACATGAGGGCATGGTCACAAGTATGTGGTTCATTCTTTGCAGGTTTTTTTGTCTGATCTGTTTTTGAAAACCTTGACTAAAGGAGCCTCCCAGGAGCTCAGCTGCAGTCCTTTGTTACTCTTCTAGCTAGAAAGCTTTCCCTGACATCTAGCCAGGGTCACTTTTGTTTTCAGTTAAGCTACTTTCATTTTTCCTAACTTCAGTGGGTCTTTGCATAAAGTACATTTGATCCTTAACCTTTTTAACATGCTTTTTTATATTATGTTAGGGGACTCGATGTCATGAAATGCTGGATGCCTTTGACTTTGGCTAGGGACAGGCACTGAGACAATTATCTTGCACTCAAGATGAGGGAGGGTGTGCGTATATGGGGCATTAGGCTGTATGCAGGTGTCTTCCACTACCATCTCATATTCATGTACCCTGGGGAAAAGATCAGGACTGGTTTGCTTTATCTTGGCTGTTTCTCTTCTGCTCAATGTTTTTGTGTACCCCTATGAAACTTTGTCTTTGTTTCTGCAGTGTGTCCTCACTGAAACAGTGCTTTGCAGTTCCCTTTTGTCTGTCTTGAATAATTCTTCTTGTTGTATTATTTCCTTCCCGGATAATAAGGAGAAAGGACTGAATTAATTTAAACAACCTTCTTAGTCTCTCGCTCCACCTTTTTGGTTTGTTTTTTCCCACTCTGGTAAGTGAGAGGGAGAGAGAGGCTTCCTAGCAAGTAGAGGACAGCATATACCTTGCACCATCAATGATACAAAGCAAAAAACTTTGAGCAGCAATTTCATCCATGGGTAGGTGGTTGTACGTAGATTCACTTTCTCACTGTGTGCAGCAAATCAACTAATGTTGTTAACACATTTTAAATATCATATACTTTTATGGCCCTGTATGGATACTCTTATTTGAGAGGTTGAGCAGCAGTGGACCTTAGGCTCCTGCCTCTAAGGATTATTGTTCTGCTGTGTTTTTCTGAGAGTCTCCATGCAGAGAGGACTTAACCTCGTGACTCTGCAGAAGCTTTGGCAGCTTCTCCCTCCCCTGCTCCAAACCACAACACGCTTTCCGAATGCGTATCATTATCTCCGTGCTTCATGTTGGCTGTCCCTGGAGCTATTTGCTTGGCAGAACGTTGCCTGTTCCAAGGCAGCTTTAAACTGAGCCAGGCTGGGATCCAGCAGAAATCCTGAAGATGTGATATGAAAGTCTTCTGAAGAAGATGATGAGGAGACTGAAAACTGGTAAGATTGGTCTGCTGGCCAAAGCGTTGAGATGGTATGTAAATGAGCAGAGAGCAGTTCTTGCTTCTGCCAGTCTAACCCCCTTGGGAGGGTCTGGACTTCCAGTCTTTGCACTGAAGAAATAGGGGAAATTATATTCCACCCCCCACCCCCCACCCCCCCCCCCCGTTTTGTTTCATTATTTTGACTTTAAGTTTTGGGAGTGGAGTTAGGAACTAGTAGATGTATTTTTTTTTACAACTGGTACCACAGGGAACTACAATATTTTGGCAGTCTTTTTGTGTCTCCTCTCTGTAATTGACGATGATGGTAATAGAGCAGAGGGGCAAGTGATATGAGGGGAAATAAGCACTGCAGTGTGAAACAGCTACTTTATATTTTAATTAAAATTAATCTTATCAGATAGAAGTCCTTCTACCAGATATAAGTTCTCATACAGTTCTTTGTTAGAAGATCTAAGAGGACCTTGAAGACTGGAAATGTGTTCAGGCAAAAATCTGGGGTTTTATTAACCTCAAAGAACAGGGGTTGACTTAAAACAAACCCACAAAACAGAAGCAGAGCAAAAACATATGCAAACAAACCTCACCACCCGCTCTGCCAACTTCCTGACCCCTCTCCCCTTGAAAAAAGTGCCTGCAGCCATAGACAGATTTATTTCTCTCTGCAGACTTACTGAGTTTGTTGGCTTGGTTTCATGCATCTCATTTTTGACATCTCCGTGACACTGTTGCATCCAGTGTCCCTTCCTGTTTTTAAAAGTTTGTGTGAATTAACTTCCCAAAGGTAAACCTCATGAATTTAAAAGATTTTGCAAAACTCAAGATCTCTGCAAGAGCCCTCTGCTTTCAGGAAGTTCCTAGAAGTGAACTTACATCTTTCATGGACAAGGCTGCTTGCAGTTTCATCTCGGGCTTTGAAGGACCTGAATATGTAACGGCTTCTTATTATGCAGTTCTCATCTCTCATATTTGAAAAGTTCTCCAGTGTCTTTGTGATCATGTTGTTCTGACAGTGTAAAATCAAGCTGAATCTGTAAATAGTATTAACCACCCTTCTTGCCAACTGCTATCCAGGCAGCAAAATTACAGAAGCAGAAAAAGGGCATTGAACCAGTGTTTTCCAGTGTTATTCCAGTTTGGGTTCAGTTTTACTGAAGTTCTGTAGAACTTAAGAATAACAGTTTGTGTTTGTCTCTGATTTGGCTCTTGGCTTGCTGAGATGCTTGTCTTCAGGGACAGCCTGTTTTGAGTTGCTTAACCCGATGAATCTCCTGGGGAGGAAGAGTACGTTCATTCTCAGCACTGGCATTGCAGTTGAATTTTTGTCATCTGGCCCCTTCTTTTACGATCCAGAAATCCTGAGTGCATTAGAAATACAAATGACAGGGCAGAGGTAATATTCCCTTCCATTCATGCTTCTTCCTGCCTAGACTTGCTAGAATTTGTATCTGTGGCCGCAGAGATGGGAAGGACAGGAGGTACTCTACAAAGACCATTGTAAAACTATTAATACTCGACCAAATTAAGAGGAAAAATGTTTTTGATTAAGAGAGAATGTGCTCCTTGAACCCTATCCTAATTACAGCTGCATGTTTCTTCTCTCCTGACTTGGCCCAGCCCTATCTAAGGTAGCCTGAGGACTACTTTAATTTACTCCGGTTGGCTGTGATTCCCGAGGAGTCGTATGCCACCTGGCTGTGGCTAGAACAGAGCTTATCCCAGCCGCTCCCTTTCCCCACCCTGAGAAGGCACTGTGGGCAGGAGTGTGTAGGAGCTGGATCTCCTGGATCGCAGCCTGCCAGGTCACCCTGAAGCGGGGAGCCCCCACCGGGGAACTCGCAGAGGGTTTCCACTTCGAGCTGTTTGGGGAGCAGAGAAGGACCGAACGCCTGCAGACCTGCTTCAAATGCTTCCGTATCCCCTCAATGAAAAGTTCAAATACTACTATCCAAAGCCCTGTAATTTTAAAGATCGGCATTACGACATCTGCACTGAAGTCAGTATGTTTCGTCAGGGACCTTCTCTACTTAAAACACTTCTTTAAACAACGCTGTAGTTTGTAAGTCAAAGGTGCTAATGTTTTGTCTCTGATGCTTTTGCAAAAATGTTACTTGCGCAAGCAAAATAGGGATATTTCAAAGAGGAGTTAGTTGCCTTAGTTAATTTACAAAAGATGTACTGTTCATTTTGCTGAAAAGAGTTTTTTGTCATGCTGTTTCACTTAACCGAATGCATACGAAGGGTAAATGCAATAAAAAATTACAGAATACAGTGTTACACAATGAAATCAGTTCATACTTTGTTGAACCTGTAAATTTATTTTTTTTTTCCCCACTCCTCTAGATCAGAAATACTTTTAATAAATGATGTTAAATCTACCCTTCTTCCTTCACCCTCTTATATAAGGCCATGTTTTGGGAGTCATTATTAAAAAAATTTGTGCTGAAGTGTAGGAATCGATTTCATGTCTTATGTTTTTTCTAGAGCTATTGTTTGTTTAAAGAAAAAAAAAAGGCACCTCCACTGATGATGTGCTGTCACCAATACTATTTCTACGGTTACCTTCCTGCTTTATGTATTTATTAAACTTCATGATCTATATCTAGGCCTAGTATTGACTTCTCTCTTTGTTGATGGTAGAATCAATGCAACCACACCTGTAATATATTAGGAATTGGAGTGTCATCACAACAGTTTACAAAAATAGGGAGTTGCTCCAATGTATTATGCCAGTTCAAAAAAAAGTAGTTTTTAATAGGGAATTGTTCTCTGCAGCCTTTTCAATAGGCTTATAATTCTAGAAGATATATCTTAAAATATCTAATATTATTTTGTAATAATGTTATTACAAAAGCAAAACAAAGTATGGTTTCTTCTCTTTTCTATCTTAACCTTTTCCTTTTACTTCAACTTGCTGCTGCAGTACCCTGTTGTCCGCAAGAAAAAGTTTTACTTTACAGTTCAGTGTATTAATTAGTGGTGAAAAAAGTTCATTCTCTGTCTGGTTTACAGAACCTGGGCTGGTTTAAGATTATAGTGAACCTCAGTGTTTTAAGCTGTGTAACTGAAAATCTGAAACTTTGAGAAAATATTGACTGTGAAAATTAATTTTCTGGATTTTAGAGCATCTGGATGTGTTCTGTGCAAATTAACTGTAGAGTTTTGTAACTGGTTTGGTGTTACTGAGTGGTTATTGAAAATATTACTCTGAAAATGAATAAAAAATTAAGCAGAATGAAAATGCCTTTCAAAATCTTTTCCTGATTTTTGTGTGATAGATGATGCGGTGAAAACACAGGGGAAAACATTCATAATCTCAAAAAGTTTACCAATTATAATCATCAAGCAACCCCATTACCTTACAGTTATGAGTGTATCTTTGTTTTATACTGTAGTGTCAGCTTGTTTACAAAGTTATTTTTCATTCTTTCCCCAGAACTCTACTTTTCATCAGTAAATTTGCTATGGATTAATAGTGTACTGTCAAAACGGAGAAATTATGCTGATGTATTTTTGGTAAAGTGAAACAATTGTTTTAATTGGTATTATATTGAAGGTCTATGCTTGGCTGTGCAGTATTTAGATAAAAAAAATATACATTTTCTGAGTTTATGAAAGGACTGAGCTTTCATACAAAACAGACTGAAATATTTTACAGTCATGCATAAAATTGTTGACTTGTGTGTCCCTGTTTCTTTAATACTGCTTCTTTTCATCTGGCAAGTTCAGTAGTTTGCTTGGTGGGTAGTTTACAGTGGTATTACTGTAAAGTGTTGGCACTTTGTAATTAAGATTAGGCTTCATGGTGGCGGTTCAGTTACGTGAAATAATTTTTTCCTCATTTTGCATTTTGAGGAGTTAGTATCCTGCAATTCTAGCACTAGCTATTGATAGAGTTACTACCAAGTCAGATGTGTTAGCAGTAGCAATTCTTGGTAGATAAACAAGTGGAGCACCAATATATATATACATATGTGTGTGTGTGTGTATACAACATATATTATATATTAAAAAGTATGTAATATGTATAAAAGTACAAATGTATTATATACTTATGCATCTCTATCTGAAAAATTAATTGAGGGGCCAGAGCTCTTTTCCAGGAGAGTAGTGGCTGAAGAGTGTGGTGTGCTGGAGAACTGCTGAACTGCTGTGGCTTGCGTGCCTGGAAAAGGTTTTTGAACCCCTTGTAAAGGAACAAAAGGTGCTCTTAGTATTTTCGTGTGAGTTAGCTGACGATAGGATGAAAGTTACAGACGTGTTGTCCGTGTATTAGTCGTCTTCACTGACTATGATGCTGTAAATTTGAAGAATTTGAATTTTATCCTTGTATAAGTAGCTTAGTTAAATGTGGCACTCAGCATTGTGACAACCAAGCAAGTTACCAAGAAACTTCCCACCCTCCGCAACTTCTGGTGTTATTCTCCACTTCTCTATCGTGTGCATGAGAGCGTATTTGTGAATAGCTCTTTGCCTTTTTTTTTTTCCTCATATATTTAGTGATCTAGGTTAGATGCACAATTGTTTTGTCAATGGAAATTTTTCCACTGATTTCAAAAGGTTGAGGGTTGGACTGTTGTCATTTTTTCTTTTTTGTTGAAGGTGACCTTTGATAACTTTTGACAGGGGCCTGGCATAAAACAGAGGGGTGTGTGTAATTTTCTCAAAAAAAAAAACCCCAAACCTCTGTTTGTGTTACGTAAATGTTGTTATAGTGGAACAGAAATTGGTGGAGAAAGTTTCAGAACATTAGTATTCACTGGGATCTTTTATTTTTAGATGCAGTTGTGCACACATGCGTACCGTAAAGATTGCTTTATGTGTTAATCATCTTTGTCAAGAGACTAATTTAACATGTAAAAACAGTATTTACATAGTAAAGCATGATTTAATATCATATTATTTGACTGCATGAACTCACATTTTTAGCCATTTAAATCTTGAAAGTAGTGTATTGCTTTGCATTTTCCAATATCTTTTTTAGAAAACATAAGGCCAGAATTTTAGGTACTGTTTTCAAGTGTTAGTGGCATATTTGGTATCTTACGTAGATTTATAGCTTTCCATTGACTGTGAATTAAACTTGCAAGCTATGGAGTTTGTGAATGTTCCAGAATAATCTTTTATATAGCGTATGTTATTTGTGTATGTTTTATATAGGATTTTTAAAATCCGTTTCTTCTCCAGTGTTTTTTCTTTGCAGCTTTTCTTTTCCAGTTCAGCTACTGACTCTTTTAAAATGTCATTAATCAGTCTCTTCTCACTGCTTGCATTGGATACTAGAGATGATTCTAGCTGTATAGTGTTAACACTGAGATGCATTTCCAGGTATTTTTGCGTATGACTTGGAAAAACAAGGTATCAGGGAAATCAGATCACTGGAGACAGAATTGCTTGCCCCAGTGGCAAAACCTTCACAATAGCAGGGAGCACGAAATCTCCCTGGAAGTAAAGAGCTCGTTTGTTTTTGGTTTTCTGAACGACGTTCGCAATGCATTGCCGGAGTAGACCAGGTGTGGTTTTGTGCTTTGTTTGTGTGCAGCGGCGTGTTCTGAGCAGAAGCGGGGCCAGACTAGGAAGCTTTTGGATATCTGAGTATTCCCAAAGTTTCTGTTAGTATAATGTTTAGAAGCGGGTTTATAGCTGCTGTCTGGATTTTAAATAGTTTGGGGGATTGTGAAGAAAATAGCAGTATTACAGTTCCTGGTTCATGACAGGTTTTGTGGAGCATCACTGTGGAAGTAATCTGTCTTGACATGACTGCAGGGTGCCAGGCATGGCTTGATAAAGTCAGGTATGCTTTCGACAGTGTCACAGACGATCATGGTCTTGGCCAATTTTGAAAGTGAATGAACAACAAATCTCTACAGCACATCTGGATCTGTTTCAGAAAATTTTGTAGGTTATGCGTGTGGTTCCCAATGCGTTAGTAACTTTCTGGCAGAGCAATTAAAATTTTTCCTTCATCCCTACTTTGGCAAACAGGGACTGCCAAAAAGCCTGTTTCTAGATCGCTTCTCACAAATTACTCTGTCCTGTATTCTGTTTGCGAAATAGTAAACTGACTTATCCTGTCACCTGTGTACTAGCAGCAAGCCGTGGAGAAGGTAGGGACTGGAGAAAGCATGGGATTTTTGCTTCGTAGACAGTAAATAGTATGATGGGAATATAAAGCAAATCCGGGCTGTGTGCTGTATAGTTCACCTGAATGGGAGCATTCAGTAATTAGACTTACACACAGTACCCAGGGGGAAGTAAAAATTATGCTTTTAAAACAGTTGTGGATAAACTGCACAATGAATTGCTGCCTGACAGGCTCTTTTCTGTGCTTTTCCATCTGCAGTGCACTTTGGTTGCTGCTTGGTTCCTATTTCATCCCCACTCTCTTCTTACCTTTTTTCTTTTACTCTGTTTTTAGTAGGTGTTGTGAGTGGGTTTTTTTTTTCATTCTGTCTCCTTGGTTGCTTGTGTGTGCTCATTACATATGGTCTTTCTCATGGAGTTGTGTATGATCAGATGATGGTTCTGCAGAGCCAACAGTTTCACATCTGGAATCTCACAGTGGTGTGAGAGTAGGAGGACGGGGCATGGGGGACATGGAAAGCTCATGTGCTGCTTCCTGAAGGCTGACATTTGTGCTGCCCTGTCTGTTAGGCAGGAGAAGGCAGAGCTGAACAAGATGCTTGTTATTTCACTCATCCACAGTGTTGGCAGTGGGAAGAAAGGAGCCATGCTATCCCTCCCTCTGCCTCTTTCTGCTCTTTTGCACGACCTCCATTTAATGCATCTGTGACTTTCTCCTCCCTGATTGCAGCTCCAGAGACGCCCATCCTTCCAGTTGCTACCTATGTTCTTTGCAGTTTGTAGCAGGAATAAAAAAGACTTAAAGAAAACAGACTGTGGAGTTCAAATCTTTACCCTGTTGCCCAACTGTGTTGAAAGTAGACTTCAGCTGCTATGTGTTACGTTGCTTATCAGTACGCAAAACCAAATGCATGACTGCTTTCAGTACAGCTCGAGATCTTTTGGTCTCAGGCATGTGGCTTTCAAGCAAGAGGCAATTTTTTTAAGGTAATTTTCTCATTCACTCAGCCAGAGAGAGCCCACAGAAGGGAACTCTTCATTTTAGTCTTTTCAAAATGCATCTATGTCTGTTATTAAAATTCATATGAAAAGCATCATCGGTATAGCAGGATTGGTTGTAAACAGCTAATTCTGAGTGCATTCCTGCCGTTCCCAGGGCTTCCCAGCCGAGTGTGGCTTACCTGCCAGATGCGTGCACCAGAGTCGAGTACCTGTGCCTGTATCTGCAGGGTGAAAGAAGGAAGCTTGGTTTGTTGCACAGCAGTGGTCAGAATTGTTTGGAAGGATCTTAGAGCTGATGACAATTAACAAAGCCACCCCTTTTAATAAATCCAATCAGCATTTGCACAATTAGTTTCCACCATTTTTTTTTTTAAACAAAATCCATTTTCCTCCTGATTGTTCACTCCTTTTTGATGAGGGGAACTGAAGGGTGGTTTTTAAGTATCCATTATAATTTTTTGGTGTAGATCAAATCAGTCATGACAAATTATGTTGTGTGTATGTCTTGCATATGTAAGTTCAAGTGTGACACTTTAAAAGCTCAGAGTATTTTATATCCAACTTACAAAGATAATTGAATATGGTGTTTGTGGGTTCTGGTATTACACAGATAGATAAATATGAGCAAAATACAGATACAGAAACCTGACTAAGAGAGTGAAGTCTGAGAAGATCTGCTCAGAAATTGCTTCTGTTTATTTCATCTGCAGAATTTAGTAGTTATATATGTTCCTAAAAAGTCAGCATCCATAAGAAGAAAATACAGTGCATTTTTTATAGCAGATTGTGTCAAATTGGAGTGGATTGCTGTGGAGGAAAGGGATTTTGTATCTGCTTTAGGTACTAATTTCAATGCTGCTTCAAATTTGGAGCAATCATTACATAAAACTACCCATCTTTTAGCTTATTTCTGCTGACTTATATAGTTCCATAAACCTGCAGAGCCAGATCTGACAGAACAGCCTGTTTGGTAAAAGAACCCCAAGAAGGCTAAGTGCTTAAAAATTGGCATTCATCTTCTTTCAGACAAAATGCATTAGAATATTCCTGTATACCTGAAATGAAATTATTGTTTTCTGGAGCTGCTGTCATGTTGGTTTGATTATTTTACCTTTCATATAATGAAACCCAGAGCCTCAGGATATCTACTGACATAGCACTTGCAATGGAATACAAAAGTCATTTTTCCAGCCCTTTCACATTGTTCCTGCTCATCTGAGAGCACCTTTTATCCATCAGTATTTGAATGCAGTGCTGCTGTCTTGCTATAAACAAAATGACTTTTCTGTGAATAAATCCTAAAGACTAGTGAAGGGCTGTAGTCTGTTGGAAATAGAGAATGATACCTGGTAGAGAATGGTATCTGGTATTGAAGTGGAGAGGGGGGATGAAGTGACCTAGTATATTTACTGAGTAATCATCCATATTCTTTGTATGATAGAGATATAGTATAGCTATGGCATAAAGCACAATGGGTGATATATGTTTCATGTAAAATTTAGCTTAACCTTTCTCAGGAAGTTTCTTTTTGTCTTGGTACGTGTGGAGCATGATATCTGCTGATAGAAAATGTACCCTTGGGAAACGCCCTCAGAGAAAGAATGTTTTGCAGCTTGGTGTAGTTGATGTCCATCAGCAGAACAAGAAATCAGGAGGTTTATTGTTACTAGGGCTGGCAATGGGTTAGGCAGATGAACGCAGCTGGCAGTGCTCTGAGGAGACTGGAAAGATGAATGCATGAAGGAAGTGTCCAGGCTTTGGAATATACGTGCTGTATTTGTAGACAGCCACACTTCCTTCACTGGAGCCGAGATCAGTAACTACAGTGGGTACATCCTTCATTTTCATGTGACATCCTGTTAGCAGTGCTGACCCAGAAACCATTCCATTAGTTGGTGATAATTTAAATAAATGCAGTACTGCCTCTCCAGTAATTTCAGCTCAATTTTTTAAAAGGCAGTGATAAGAATATAAGGTTTCAAATTAGGAATTAGTGTATCACCTGTTAGGTTTTTTGACATATTTATTATTATCGCTGTTATTTTATTTTTCTTTAATGTTTAATGTAAATTTGTGTGGATATCTTTCACCTATTTGACCTTACTCTGTCTTTTGTTGTTAAAAAGCCATCCATCAGATACCTTGCTTGTGTAGATACTGGGAGACATTGACCAAGTCACCCCTTTAATCTCTTTCTGATAGACTGAATATTTCACATTTCTTTCTCCCCTTCGCAAATGACAAAATTTCCAGAGTTTCTCTATGTTTTTTTAAACCCCAGTCTGAACCAATTTTATTTTCTTGCATGGATGCAAAGAACTAGCTGTATTTCTTCATCTATATGAAAGTGTTGCCTATAAAGTTACCTTCCTGTCTGGATACTTTCCTGTTCATAGGACTGTTGTATTCTCTCCCTGCCTAGGCTTAATAGCTGCATCACTGTGATCTCACATCTACTTTCTTATTCATGGTGATGCCCAGGACTCATTCGGAGCTGTAGCTTTTCAGGACACAAACCTTACTTCATAAAATTGGCATAATTTTCTTGTTGTAGATGATCTTGCCCTTTGCAATTGTTAGAATGCATGCTTTCAGAAGAGCCTGTCTTACCAAATGACTCAGGTTACTTTCATGAATAACTGGCTTGCCTCATTATTTGTCACTTTAGTAGTTTTTGGAATGTCTACAAATTTTACTCGGGTGGTTTTATATTATCTTACAGTTGAAGACAAATCGTTGCAAAACCGTGTCTGAAACTGGAAGACAGATCTCTGCTAAAAACTGTATTTTGGAATTTATAATTCACCCCATCTTTATTTAATTAAATTACTAGTATTTTTTTTATAGTGTTACTTTTTAACACTGACCAGTGTAGATTTGCTTCTTATAACTGCTAGAGCTCTCAGAACAGTTTTGCCGGCTCCTAATTTTGAGTGCGTGTAGGGGAAAAACAGATCCCTATCATAAGGTCCATTTATTTCATACAAAGGAAATTGCAGATTTTTATTTTTTTCCCCTGACTGTGGTTAATTATATTGGGGAAGGAAATGTTACATATGAAATTTCTGGTGCTAGAGCTGACATGTTATGAAACCTCTAAACAAAGCCTTCCCCCCTTCTATCCTCCAGAACCACATCATTATTAAACTACATCGTCAGACTCCCAAAGGTTTATTCAGTTATCTATTTAGACAATTGTATTGGATTTACATGGCAAGATTTTTGTAGCAGGGGTCTGCATGCGTGGCCTCTGTGAAGGGAGGAAAGGAAAAGTGGGAAGGAGGGAGCAGCAGAGAGGAGCTGTTGTGGACTGATCACAGCCCCTATTCCTCATCTCTCTGCACTGCCTGGGGAGGAGATAGAGGAGTTGGAAATGAAGTTGAGCCTGGGAAGAAGTGAGGGAAGGTGATTGAAGTTTTGTCTTTGTTTCTCACCATCTTACTCTTTTTTTTTTTTTTAATTGGCAATGAATTAAATCACTTTTCCTTAAGTTGAGTCTGTTTTGCTCATGACATTAACTGATGAGCAATCTCTTTGTCCTTATCTTGACCCATGAGCTTTTCATCTTATTTTGTGCCTCTGTCCAGTTGAGAAGAGGGAGTGAGAGAGCAGCTAGGTTGGCATCTGACTGCCACCCAAGTCAATACCCACCGTAACAATAAAGATTTTTGAGCAAAAATCTTAGTAGTCTTGTTTCCTTGAATTAAAACAAAAACATATTATTCTAAAGGGTTATGATAATACTGCTCATATTAATGAATAAAAGTATTGGATAAATTGAAATATAAAAAAGATTGCGTCATACACATTTGTCGTGGTTTGACCCCACCTGAGCTAAGCTCCACACAGCACCTTGCTTACTCCTCTAACCCGATGGGATGGGGAGAAGAATCAAAAAAAACCAACTCACAGGTTGAGACAAAGAGAGTTTAGTAGGACAGGAAAGAAAAATAACCAACCACAAAGATAATAAAAGAATATACAAAACAAGTGATGCACAATACCATTGCTTACCACCTGCTGACCAACGCCCGGCCTGTTTCTGAGCAGCAGTTGCGCCGCCCCCAGCCCATTGCCGTGGTTTATATACTGACCGTGATGTTACATGGTATGCAATATCCCATTGATCAGTTCGAGTCAGCTGTCCTGGCTGTGCTCCCTCCCATCTCCTTGTGCGCCTGGTAGAGCATGGGAAGCTGAAAGTCCTTGACTGCTTAGCAACAAGCAAAAACATCTGTGTATTATCAGTATTGTTCTCGTACTTAATCTCAAAACATAGCACTTTACCAGCTACTAAGAAGAAAATTAGGTTTATCTCAGCTGAAACCAGGACAACGTGTGGCAATAGTCATGGTGGACAACTGCTCTCCTTCCCCAGTTGTAGCATTGAGTTGTCACATTTTGATCTATTCTACCGCTGTATGTAGTTCAAAACTACTTTGCTCTGTTTTAAAAATGAACTAATTATAAGAGCTATTTATGTTGTAATCATCTTTAATTTTATTTCATTGCTTTTTATACGTTTTCAAATACAAATCACCCTAGTTTGGATGCAGAAGGGAAAGCTTTTTCACACTTTCGATAATTTCGGTTTTTAGGCTTTTATATGACATGATAGACTTGGTGTAAAATAATTAATGTTTTATGGGTTTTAGTATTTGTGCATTATAATACTATTCTTCACTTAATGAAAATAAAAAAAAATGAAGAAATGAGAAAAAAATGATGAAATTTTTTATTCATGGAAAATCTTTGTAATTGTTTCTTACTGCAAGCTCTAGTCAGTTTTGGAACAGCATATGAGCAATTAATGCTGGTAATGAATTACTGATAGTTTATTCTGGAATGTGACCAACATAAAAGTTTTAAAGCTCTGAAGTGCAAAGGGTGTCAAATTAATGTATGGAGAAAATTCAGTAATTTGCATTTATCTACTAACATCTTGAGTGTTGGCGTTATCTGCTCTACTAAGTGGGACTTGCTTTTTGAGTTTTTGCTTTCTTCTTTTCCAATTTCATACCCCACCTAGGCTTACTTCTTCACTGTAACTTTATTTACTGTATTTAAATTAACAGGCACAGATGTATCATGGTGGGCTGTAAAGAGTATGTCCTCTTGCCTATCTGTAGAAGCATGTGTGGTTTTTTTACCATACTTAATGTCATAATAGTTATAGTGACACAGAAGCCACCCATTCAGCTGTGTACCCTTTATTGTCATCCTAGTAAAATCAAATTTCTCAGCGGGCTTAAAAGTAAAGTGCTTATGTTGAGATCTGTTCCAAAGTGTTACTAATAATTTATAGTGAAAGAGACTACTTTGATTATTACTGTATAGAAAGAGAGCAGCAGGCATGAAGACATCTCCAGGTCTGTCCACGAGGTCTGTGATACATGCACTTGTGAAACTCACTTGTTTCATGCTCCACAGAGCACTGTTTTCTTTTTTTTTGTCTTCTTTAACTAATACCATGTGTATCATACCTCTAAATGGAGATTGTTATTTTCAAATGCATTTGTAGAGACTGAGTTAGCAGAACAAGACCTGGTATTGTGGCTTTGGTTTAACTCCTAGTCAAGATTTTGTTTCCGTTTAAAGTATTGTTGTGCGGGTTAAGGGCCGACAAATTAGGAATGAAATTGGATTGGAATTAATGTAATGTTTATCTTTTTCTCAAAGATGCTGAAAATTTCTAGTTGAAATACATGTTAATTGGGTATGTGAACCTCCTGTTGTGTCTTTTTATTTCAAAGAGAGAAAATGGCTTAGGATTGATTCTTCTGTCCTTCTGGATGGGTGATGCAAGCATTGGCTGAAGTAAAACTTGCTGAATATTACATGCTAATCATGAGAATTGCTCTTTCCCTGCTTGTGACAAACTCCTCTCCTGGGATGCAGGCATCCCACATGTTAACAGCTCCACAACTTCCCATACCGGAGGCAACTGGCAGGCACTAGTGCCTGGCCACAGCCTCCTCAGGCTTGCAACAGGTTTGCTGCATATTCCTCAGCCTTGATGTAGCTCTGTGGCCTGCCAGTATGATATGATCTGGATGGAGGACGTGGAGGACTCATGCATCCTGAGATTGTACTGAGATGTGTCTGTCCCATAGACCTGGTGGGCTGGATTTCAAAGAATTTGAGAGGTCTGAATGAGACAATAGCATCTGAATAGTTAGATGTGTTATCATATGGATGAGTGAGCCAACAATGTTGATAGTCCTTGTTAATGCCAGCTTTCTGTATTCTTAAACTGGGTCATTTGAAACATTTGGAAATAAATTCTCATATTTAAAATGTGTTCCTTTTGTGAAACCTGCCCGTGGAAAATGGTGTGATTTCAACTAAGAAATGACCTTCTCATCTGCAGCATAATTTGTGGATTGAGACCTGATTCAGTTCTCCTGTTTTATAGAGGAATTGGACCAACGCCTAATGTAACAGCTTTAAATCAAGATTTGCTGGCATATCTGTGTGGGGTCCAATTATCTCAATATTCCTTTCTAAAACAGTGCCTGAGGCTGCAGTACCACAGATTTGGGCTGAAATTTTGACTTAATTTATTTTCCTGCTAACAGCTTTTTATAAAGATAAGAGAATGAAGGACCAGTAAGATAAATGTCTTTTCTTGTGCATTATTAATGTAAACGTCTTAGATGCTAATAGATTGCACCTATTTAAATCAGTGTACAGGTGTAATCTGATGAAGACATCAGTTAGCTACCTGCCTATACAGCAGAGGTTATGAAAGAGGTTGTGAAATAGTATTTCACCCTGGGAGATTAGCTTGATGTTTTGGGCCATGAAACTACGTAAACTCGGAATGTTTTCTTACATAATATAGTAAACAAAGAGGTATTAGAAACATTACCTGAAGAGCATGTAAGTATAAAGTTTTAAGGAGTATACTGGCTTGAAAGAAACTTTCCTTTTACATGTTGATGGTACCTAACAAATTATTAGCTGAGCCAAGACTTTTAAATTATCTTGCTTGTTACAACTAAGAAACATGTCCTGCCTTTAAAACAATCAGCTTTTAACAAATTTGGGCTTTAAAAATTTAAAAATAATTAAATTACTTGAAAGCGTTGTTTTGGAGATGACTTTTGAAGGGCGAGATTGCTATATGGCCTGCCTGAGTTTTGCAGGCAGATAGCACTTGTTTCTCTCTTCGGAAAAAAAAAAAAAAAAAAAAAATTCAGATGAAGATACTTGGAACTTGATATTCAACTTGGTATTTTTCAGATACTGTCTTTCTCATTTCCATATATAAACAAGTGATGAAGAATAATCTTAGCTTAAGAAGAAAAATTAATGTATCCACAGATTTGTCTGTGAAATGCTTGAGCTATAAAGCTATAGTAAGAAAACTTCAGTCTTTTAACAAATGTTACATGTAAGAGAGATATTTTTTTTTATCAACAGAATGTTTCCAAAACGTAGCAAGTTTGGCTCTGTGATATAGATGGCAGAAACTACACCATTAAAAGCTACAGTTCAGTGCTAAGTTCTGACATATCTGTTGTATATAATGGCATGGCTCTTTTTTTATTTTTGCCCGTTCATGAGCAGTAATTACTGAAGAGTGAAAGATTGATTTCGAGTTTCTGTTGGGACTGGTTTGCTTTCCTCATCAAGTTAGTGTCAGCAAATTCAGTGTTGCATTGCCTTTCCCAGAGGAAAGTCAAAGCATTGTTCTGTTACAATAGAGGTGATTACAGCTAGCCCTGTTTAAGCTGTCCAAACAGTTTTCTCTTTTCAACAGTAATAGTTCATAGTAGGATGTATAGCTAAATCGGTTGACTAAAAACATGAAAGACAAAAGTAAATGTAAGAATTGCAAAGTCAGTCATCTATGTTATAATTAATGCTAAGCTATCAGATCATACTGTGCTTGAAATGGCTTCTATGTGGGTCACTGTGATGCTTGTGCCATTGTTTCACAGCGGACCTGTTAGCAGCACGGTAATTTATTGAAAGTAGGCTGCTTGAACTAAGAGACTTCTGTTAATGATTATTTAAAGGAACTCGTGACGAGTATTGCTGGCTTAGACTTTTCCAACTATTCTCTTTAGAAAGTCCTCAGAGGTAACATTTCTGAAAATTGTGCTAAAGGTAAACAGAGATTAATGTTATGATTGACTTTATGTATAACCTGTCTTTTGGTGTGTTTGCTTTTAAAATTAAGCAGACTTGCTGGTTAACACTAGACTATTTCACTGTAGTTAAGAGTTGTAGTTAATATCTAAGAGCTTTGGGTAACTTTTTTGAACTCCTGCTTTCCTTTTATATAAACCGAAGCAGTGTAAAGATGAACATAAAATATTCTTGAGGAGGTAGTCTTTATGAATGTGTGTGCTGTGAATTGATCATATGCTATCACACTTTAATAAAAGTGTTTTTTTCATTTTTTTTATTTATACCTTCAAAATATGTTTTCGAAGTTAGAGTGAATAGCATTTTATTGTCTTGGAACAGTAAGTGTACTGTTTTTAAACTTTTCAGTAAAAAGGTACTGATAATGCCTGTTGACTACATGTTTATACAGGCTCTGTTAGGAGTTGAGAGTTTTACAGACCGACGTTTGGGTTTTTTGGTTGTTTTTTTTTTTTCCCCCACTGTTTATAGTGATATCAGTTGCACGCGTTTTCTGTATGAGGAAGAGGTTTCTTACAACATCCCTTAAAGCCAGGGATAAGGGCATCCTTACCCCAAAGTACTATTTCCATAAATTCATGTTCAAATCTAATTCTAGCCAAATGCAAGTAAAGGGATGCATTCTGTAGACTGTGTAATGTGTGGCTGTTAAGTTAAGTGATAGGATCGTTTAAGTTGGAAGGAACCTTGAGAGGTCATGTAGTCTAGCTGCCTTCCAAGTTAGAGCAGTTTGCTCGTGACCTTTCCCAGATGAGCTTTGACTGTCTGTAATGGCCGAGGCTCCATAACCTGTGGACAACCTGTTCCTACACTTAACTCGCTCTTGAGTACGGAGTTTCCCTTACTACATCCTGTGATCTTTCCTCTTCTTACTGTGCATCTTTGAGAAGAATCTGGCTCTATCATTTCTTACTGCAACTACATGCTCTCTTGACTTCTTCTCTGCAATATAGACATACAAGTTCTCCTGACACTTATATATTATGTGCTGCAGCCCCTAACTGCCTTTGTGGCCCTCTGCAGAATTTCATCCCAGTTTACTTTTGTGCAGGACTTGGGTGAACTTACTGTCGTTTCCTTTTGTCTCTAACCTGCCAGGGATATTTGTTTAATTTATGACTGTAAGACCGCAAACATTCCTCGCTTTTACATTAAAACTGGTTTAATACAAAAGAAACTTCAAGTTGAGGGGAAAACTCAGAAGGTGTGTTATGTTCCCATGGGTGTGGTAATCTGTGAGGCTGAGGTACCAGAACACTTTGCAGCACTCTGCTCTTCAGCCAAATATCAGAAAGGTGGTGGATTGTACCTTTGCTGAAGCTGCATCAAACCGTCTTGTAAACCACTAATTTAGGGTGTTCATGACAAGTGCTCGTGGTGCTGTGTTTGATTAATACACCTTTGTGCTTTGGACTTCTGCTTAGTGATGTTCCACCTGGAACAGAAATGTGTGGTTTTGGTCTGTAAGATCATATCCTTGCAATTTTATCTGCCATCTAATTTCTACTGACCCTGTCCTCCAGGTAGTTTTCTGTCTGTGAGGTGTGCCTATCCTCTTCCTTTATACTTCTTAATTTTAGACTGGCATTTGTATTAACTGCAGAAGTACAAAAAAATGCTAAGCGATGTATGTTCCACTTTTAATATTAGAGGAAATTGCTTTGGTAGTGTCCTTTTAAAAAATAAAAAATCTGCTGTCATTTTTCTTTAGTCAGCCTGTCTGTTTTACAGTTCCTCTACTGAGCTATACTTTGTCCAATTTAATTGATAACATCTCATGTGATGCCAAACCAGATGTTTTACTAAAGTTCAGACTGGTGAGATATACTGTGTTTTTTTCTATTCTTGAAAACCACTTCTCAGCAATGGCAGGTGGTTCCTTACTGTATCAATATAGCTTACAACCAGCAAAAATGTGTTGCCTTTTTGCATCCTGTTTACCTGCGTAGCTTTAATCATGGCTTTCTTCAAAATTAGTAGGTTTTGTAAGGTAGAAAAGCCAGACTCACAGCTTATTTTTACAGAGGAGGAGGTTTAATCAATGTGAGATAACTTAGACAGCCAGTACAGAGCGAGGAATGGACATGGATTTTCTCATGCCTGCCCAAATGTAATATGCAAAAAAGCTATCTTTTATCTCTGTCTAGATTATGATGTGTGTTGGGTTTGTGTGGTGGGCTTTTGGTAGCTGAGGAGGGGCTACACTGAGGTCTGTCGAGGTGGTGGGGCCCAGCTTGGCTGCAGTGGAGAGGGCAGTGGGATGTGAGAGAAATAGCAACCCAGACACTGAGGTCAGTGAAGATGGAGCAGGAGGAGGTGTGCCAGAGATGAGATTCCCCCGCAGCCCACAGTGAGACAGCAGCGGCCCCCCTGCAGCCCACGAAGATTAACAGTGGAGTAGTCCACCTGCAGCCGTGGAGCACCCCACACTAGAGCAAATGGCTGCACCCGAAGAAGGCTGTGACTCTGTGAGAGTCTCGCACTGGAGCAGTCAGTTGGTGAAGGACTGCACTCTGTGGAAGGTACGCATGCTGGAGCAGTTCAGGAAGAGCTGCAGCCCGTGGGAAGGACTCATGTTGGAGAAGTTTGTGGATAAGTGTCTCCCATGAGAAGGGACCTCACGCTGGAGCGAGGGAAGAGTGTGAGGAGTCTTTGTGCTGAGGAGGAAGGAGCGGCAGAAACGACGCGTGATGAACTGACTGCAACCCCCATTACCTGTCCCCCTGCGCTGCTGCATGGGAGAAGATAGAGAAATTGGGAGCACAGTTGAGGCCGGCAAAAGGGAGGGGGGAGGGAAGGTGTTTTTAAGATCCGTCTTTGTTTCTCATTAACCTTCTCTGATGTGATTGTTAACAAATTAAATGGATTTTTTCCCCAAAGTCGAGTCTGTTTTTTGCCCATGACTATAATTGGTGAGTGATCTCTCCCTGTCCTTGTCTCAATGCTCAAACCTGATGTTATATTTTTTCCTCTCCGTCCCACTGAGGTAGGGAGGAGCGAGCAAGTGGCTTCATGGTGCTTAGCTGCCAGCTGGACTAAAGCACAACGTGATGGTAATAAGTTATCAAGACTTTTGATTTGTAAGTTCTCATCCTAATGAGCCTAGAACTCTTCCAGAATGGTGGAGGTGTGGATATGACATATTGACTGCAACCAATCTTAGCTATTTCAGGTCTAGCTTGTGAAGGCAGACAAAAATAAGTATTACAATATTTATAAAATAAGTTGGAGGGAAATATTTGTCCTCTTCATACTTCTGGTGGCAATCTACTCTGCTTGTTATTTTTAATGAGGCATCTGTTTCTGAAGTAAATTACCGGAAGAATTTGGCAGCAAAATAGCTTTTTGCATAAAACAGAACTCTTACACTTTCCAGTCTAAGTTCGTTAGGTCTTAAATTAGTGCTTAATTTGGTAAATGTTATCTGTTTAAATGCTTCTGTGAAATACAGTTTTTTTGAGTAGTATCTTGTTTGTGGAGTCAATGCAGCATTAGGACACACTGAGTTGACTGTGTCTGCTGTGAAAATGGCTATGTCACCAGTTGGCTTGTCAAACAGTGAAATATTTTGAAGCCCAGATATGCCACTTGGTTTTGACAGTGGAATTATACACCTTTTTTCCTTCATGACAGATCTAAGAGCAAACATTGTATAGAAAAACACAGTAGAGCTTACAATATTCTGCTGCTTTGTATATCAGCAATGTTTTTGACTTTTCAATGGCTGTGCATTTAAACTGTTCAAACATTTCCTTTATATTTGTCACCTGGAACAGTACAGGCAACTGCTTTGTACAGTTGTTTGAACACGGGGTGTTTTCAGGTGTTGTAAATTGCTCTGTGGACCTAACTGAAGCTATTCTAATCTATATCATCTGAAAACACTGGAAAATCTTAACTCTCTAAGGACTCATTGCACTAATAAAATTAAACAGACGGGGATTTTTCTTTTGCCATTGTTCAGTTAATCTGTGGCAATGCATTTATGTTCCTTAAGGAATGAACTTGAAATTGGATTTCAGGACCAGTAGTGTAAATCTTTTTTCTTCTAACCTGAAAGAAGCAGTTTCATAATGAATGTAAGGTTCACTGGTGTGTATTTGAAGTGTAGACTTCCTTAGTATAATTTGGGTAATTAGCATGTTTTATCTGCTTGTATTGTGTGATGCTATGTCTAGGAAGAAAAGTCTGAGTTCTCCTCTGACATAGCTCAGTTCTACTGACCTAAGTGGATTTATGCCAAAAAATAAGAAAGGGCCAGTGACTATATAAATGAGCATTTTGGTGAGTAGCATTTTTTTTCTTACAGAAAGGATGAATAATCATGCTCATAAAAGTAGAGGTGAAAAATTGAAAAATTTTGATTCTTACTGAAGTATCAAGGGAAGAAGTCCAGAGAAGGCTTTCCTATCAGATCGGGAGGAGCTCTAATAATTATACCAAAAATATGTGTGGACAAAAGGAAGTCAATACAAAAGTGCAAACATCTCAGTCTTTGAATGTTAACATACTCTTGCCTTGTTACCTTTGATGTTAGATGTGCTCTAGTTTCAGTAAGAAGATGTGATGGTTTTGTTCTTGCTAATTGTTGAATGTTTTAAACCAAGATTTAATCCTGTAATGACAGACTAAAGTGGAGTGATAAAGAGGGCATATGTTAAAGTGTTACCTCAGGTGAATAGTGATGAGAAACTGTCCCTCTCACCTCCAGCCAGTGCTATTAATCAAATCATTTGCCCTAAGTGATAATTGTCCCCCTACTGAAGCTGGAAGCTCTGCTGTTGTTTGGGTTATTGCGACATAGAACAGGACAACAGATGAGTTCCTTTCATTTATCTAGACAGTAGTGTCAAATGTTATGTCTGTTTCAAAAATACGAAGTTGTCAAAACCAATTAACTCTGAATTGAGCAAAATGTATGTCTTGGTTTCTGCATACAGTGTCCTGGATGGACTATTCTCAATGTAGCTGTGCAAGTGGAGGTGATGCTTCCTCTTATATTACTTGTTTTCTATTATCTGCACTCAGTTATCATACTGTGCTGCTTCTGTGCCAAAATGTGACAACCCCAAATCCATCAATTCCCTTTCTTGAGGAAATGTCAGCAACTTATTTCAGGCTTTGATAGTGTCTTCAAAGCATAGTGTCAGTGCTGCTTTTCTTCACGGCGTTCCCAAGAAACGTTTTTGCTCTCATGGCAGAGAGTGACAGCCACGTAATAGTAATAGGTAATAGTTTATAAAAACCTTCAGACAGTTCTAAAGTGCATAGATGTGCACAGTTTGAATGAAAAAAAGTGAGAACTTTTTCATTCTGGGAGAGTGTCTGAGTGTGCCTAGGACAAGGCAAACTTTCAGTGTCCAATTTGTGTATTTTCCCTATTTTGGTAGTTAGCCTGGATGATCTTTGGTCATCCTTCTGTCAATGAGGTTTTTCTGGTGTTTTTTTTCTTTTTTTAAAATTTACATTAGAATACCAGGAAGATACTGGGATAGTGTTGTCCACTCATCCATGAAAGAGAGCTGTCACTGCCTTTTGTGGGGTGTTGCAGGGAGGCAGGTCCAGGCTTGGCCTTAGAAGTGTCAAAGCCACTGATATTAGGTGGTTAACTCCATAATAACTGGATGAATGACATGTGCATCACTGGCATAGTGTTGTATTCCTCCCAGGCCCAAGCTAGATGTAAGTCTCATTTTATAACAGCGTAACTGTGGCTTGGAGTTGGCCAACTTTCTGTTAATTTTTCATGTGTTTTGCTTAACTGGATGGATATACCAAGTGCCTTGGAGGCCTGTGCTGTACCTGGGATAACTGATCACCACCCTGGTGTAACTTGTACGGTTTACGAAATTTGTTCATGTTAGTACTGATAGGATACGTATAGCCTAAAATTCCCAGTGGGTTTCTGACAGAGACATCAGCAGACTATGGTAAGTCAAAATCTGTTAGATTTGTAGAGTTTAATAGACATCTGTGCTAGCCTGGTGTATTTTCAGTGAAATCGGATGAGATACGCTCCCAAGAGCAGCTCAGCAGAGTAGGATCAGCTCTGTAGGCTGGCATCCATCATCTCTTCTGCACAGGGAAGGGGATGTGTGGTAGCTTCGGCGTCTGGGTGACCAGTGGGTAGATTTGTTACAGCTGGCAAATTGACTGAGACTGTCCTGGAGGACATTTGTTTTGTGGGTATTTGTATTTTGCAAAACTGTAGGATGGAGCTTACAGGGCAGATAAATGAATGCCTTGATCCTTTTTTTTTTGCGGCTGAGACATTGTGGTGCATCATGATGGCTTGGGAGCAGAGCCTGGGAGAAATAGTGCAGGGATGAATATTTACTGTGGTGTAGGTGGATATTGAGCTAACACCCATTAGGAAATAAAATGTTTGGTTTAGGCTTTTATGGTGGAAAAATTTTACTGAAACCTACCTTGGAGGTTTTGACTCATGCAGAACTGCACCTTTCAGTGGGAAGACAGTCTGCTTGCAGTCTTATTTTCTGTCCTCCTTTTATTAGCTACGTGGGACGAAGTTTCAGATCTCACCCTGGCTGAAAGGCATCAGTATTTTGGGGGCTGCTTTAAATAATAACACAGCCTCCTCAACTTTTAAACAAATACAGTTATTTAAAAATAATTTTAGGTATACATTGTAACTGTGTACATTGAGAGAGATACATATTCTAAAGTTCTGATTTTGTGTGTTGTCTCATGTAACAGTCCTGGTGTGGTTATTGTCAGCAGAGACATTTTGTAAGTAAGAGTTCATATTACCAGAAAAAAATTGTGCAAAAATTAAAAATCTTTATTTTACAAGGAAAAGTGCTTAGTAATAGTTCATACTGGAATATGAGTGTCACTTACTTCGTAATAGCACTTCAAGAAGCACTACCTGGGCATGTGTCATTTACTAGCCTGTTGCCAAAATGATGAGTATAGGTGTGGTTGAGGTCCATATGAAGTGGCACGCCTTAAAAACTTACTGAAATGGTGCCTCTTAACTAAAATGCAAGGGACATTACTTTGTTCAGTCCTGCTGAAGATGCTGCCGGTTTAAGTAAACTGTATTATTTTATCCTCAACCAGTCAGATCAAAACTGAAGGATGTGAGCCTCCTGTCTTCAGACTGGAGTTTTTTTTGCCTTTGGGTTTCAGTGTGAATAGGATCATATCCAAATCACACAGTAAGTTATATTTAATGTAAACAAAAGTAATGCTGCCAAAAGTCTTGTACTCAACACAGATCACAGATGAATCATTTTGGCTTCAAAAAATGGAAATAACCAAATACATTTCAAGCAAGCTAAAAATGAAAGTGGTGATTTTCTATTTGAAATTTAACAGTCTAGTCCACAGGACATGTTACAATTTGCCTGCAGTGAAAGAATTGCACTGGGCATACTCAGCACTTTACATTAATTCACTTTAAAGCATGATCATTTGAGGTTTGTCTAGTGCTCTGTGGCAGGGTACAACTGCAACAGAACTAGGGATACTCTGATGGAGACTTCTGACAGCACACTAGTGGCTAACCTGCCAGCTTGTGATTTAAAGAGAAAACTTTTTACAATCAGTCTTCAATTTCATAGTTTATTTTGCTTTGATTACAGTCATCAGTTTTTACTCTGTTAGGTTGTTTGGGAGTCCAAACAAAGCTGATTAAGCTCATGACTGTAGTAGCTCCACTGTGAACAATCGTTGGTCTTATGCAGAATTTAGGTTGAAGGCTTGACTTTTTCGATAATAAATGTTGTAGAAGTAGTAGAAGTCTTATTTCTAGCATTCATCTAAAATCCTCTGCAGCGAAAGTCAGTAATAAAATTCATATTGTTTTAAACAGAATCAGGTTTCCACTCTGTCAAAATTCCCTGACTGAAAAAGCTAAATGAGTGACTTTCTCCTCACCAGTAGATTCTAAACAGACTTCTTTTGTCTTCTGGTATTAATGGACATTTTTTGCTAATGTGAAATATGTTTGTGATTTCATGTCTGTATTCAGAAAGCTGTTTTAAAAACTGTTTTCCTTCTTGCATGAAATGTGTGAGCAGACGCATGGAGTACAGCAGATAGTCAGTCCCCTTAGCAAAGGATGGCATGCCTGAGGCATTTTATTAATTAACCTCTGGAGTCTGATACTGAAGATGCTGCAAGGATACATATTTCATTAGAGTCACAATATTTAGACTGTGAGCATTGAGAGGTTAACTGCTTGCATCTCTGTGACCAGTTTTTTTAATGAACAGACATATTCGTTAGTTTTGTACTAAATGTAGAGAAAGAAGGGTCTTATTCTGCAAAATTCTATGTGCTGTATTTGTGTATAGATATTTATTTTGTGCTTATCACTAAACTGCCTGTCAGCTGGCAGTGAAGAAATTCATCTCATGTTGCACATGTATATGAGCTTTTTATAATCTCCTTCATGGAGGTGCACTACAGAAGTGCTGATTAATTAGGGGTTTTGTTTATTTTTGTTTCTTCAGTATGTGGAATATTTTTGTTAGTACAGGCAGGCAGACACTATATATATCAATATATATCATATATATAGCTCTCATATACCTCATATTACACCATATATAAGATGTTTGTTTTTTTGTAGGCTCCATATCAAGGAACAAAAGCCTTCTGTAGAAATTCAAAGCCAAGGTATAGCAGTTCTTTGATTTGTATCCTCATGTTAAAAACACATTTCTCCAACAATCTCGATATGTTAAACATTTATTAAAAATAAAGAGATTGTGGTAATTTTATTTTTATTGATGAGTTTACAAGTTAATCATGACAGGTTGCACATAGAGTTTTAGAAAAATATTCTGGATGATCTTTAAAGATACACAGCGTATATGAAATCTGATTTTCTATGCATAATGAAAACTGTGGTATATCTGAAATTTTTACAGATGAATAAAAGATTTTTTAGAAGGCTGTCTATAATGTTACATGCTCTAAACTTTCAACATAGAATTAGTTTTAATGGTCAAGTAGCTACTGAATGTTGACTGGTTGAACAGTGGTTCACTGTGGTCAACACTGGTTGACCTGCTCCTTGGACGTGAACATGCAGAATTTTTTTCTTATGTATACGCAGTTTTCCCGTGGCATATAAAGACACTTTAAAATATACTAACCATTTTAGGGAACAAATGAAGATTAAGCATACTTGAGAAAGTAGTGTCCTTGTCTAAATCACTGGAATTAACATCAGGTTACCACTTGAAAAATTTTATTACTAGAAGGGGAAAGGAATGGAGGTCACAGGGAAAAAAAGAACTGGCTAAAATGTGCCACAATTTCTCTTAAAAGCACACAGAATATTTTGTGCATTACTTTTTCAGAGGAAAAAAGCTGGGTTATCCCTGCAGCTCCATGCCTAAGAACTCGTTCAGAATAATACTGACTTTTTAATGAAACTTCCTAGAAAATAGCTATAAATTCAGTCTGAAAAGCTTGTGGGATGTTCCTCTATGGAAGATGCTAGGGAAGGAGTTGTTGCCACTTCTGAAGTTGCTTGGTCTGTTTGTAGGTTTGCCAGTCATGAATTTTTGAACTCTGTGATGAGTTACATTACTTCACAAAGTTTCATTTGAAACAGTTTAGTTATTTCCAAGAGTGAAGAAAGGAAAAAATTTGGCTGTCAGAGAAAAACAAACTCATACAAATTTTGTCTGAGGAACTCGAATCAAAGACTTGATAATTGCTTTCAGTATGGTCACCATGCCAAAGATAGTTGTTTTCTGTTCTTTTAAAAATAAGCCTGTTTGTGATGCTGAGATGTCTCTCTCAGGAGAGATTTCCTCAAAATTTTATCAGTTAAATTCTGTACGGATGCTATCTCTTCCAGTCCCTGCCAGGTCTCAGTGGCAACCGTGTCATCTGTGTAACTGGTCCTTCTAGTGGTTGAGTTTGGGCACCAGAATGGAAAACAAATTTCTTGCTTCTAGAGCTGTCAGATGTGTTTCTGTGTTACCTGTCCCACAATACAACATCATGAAGAAATTTCCTGGCTTGATGCATGTGGGGGCAAGGGCCAAACTGTCAGGAAGGAGTGAAGAAGTAAACTGAGGAAGAGTCAAAGTAGAGGAGAGAGGAAGGGTCTGTGATTTAGTGCACAAGGAGTTCAAGGAACATGCGGGAACCAGTGGGGATGAAAGGCTGAGAGAAATGGCAATGTATGTAACAAGGGAGGATGAGCATGGAGGGTGCTATCTGGAAACAGAGGTGATAGGAAAGTGCAAGAAACTGTGAAGTGGTCAGGGAAAACAGGAAAAAAAAACCCTGACATGGCATGCAGATCTAATTACGGAGCTCAGGGCTGGCAGCCAGGGATGAGGAATGATGCCAAGGTGAAGGCAACAGTAGTCCTGTGTGATTGGAAGGGGGGAAACAACTGATGGTAACATTGACACAGTACATGCATCCAAGAGGCTGAACTAGCAGTTTGCAGGTCGCTTTAATTTTTATTTTTTTTTAATTTGTGTGTTGTTATTTGAATTTAACACTTGCTCTGTGTGTTTATGCGCAGGAGTGTCATTCATCAGAAAAAAAAAATGGCTCGGATTTTGGTTTATCTGAATATGCAGGGCTGAAATCTGCAGTGATTCAGGAATTGATTGACAGCTGAATGAGGCACCCTTGCTGTGAGCGTGGGGGTGAAGGGGCAGGCAGCACTAGTCAGAGGGTGAAGAGCAGCGTGGAGCTGTGACGGATACGGCCTTTTCATCCCCCTCTGCCTCCCGAGTCTGTTAGAGTCCTTTTCCCATGGAAGGGCTTTTTTTTTTTTTTTTTTTTTCAGTCAGGGTTGTTAAAGTCGAATGCAGCCCAGTAGCAGTAAGGTGGTAATGTGACCCCGTGCAGTGTGTCGCACTGGGTAGCAGCTCTCCGGGACAGGCAGAAACTCTAGAAGGGGCAGGAGAGAATGCGGATGTATAGAGTTCCTCATTAGCAGTCATTACAGCCTGCTAATGGGTAACTTATTCCTGTCCTAGTGCAAACATGTTGACTGTTTTTTTGTGTATGGGGTTTGCTAATGAGCCATATAGAAAACCACTTTTAGAACAAAAATACCTACCTAAGAAGTATGTACATTTTTTAGAATAACAAATGTACCCATTTGCCTTCTTGTCAACATTGTGGGAGTAAGTAATTTCCTAGTGTCAGTCAAAATGAGAAGTTAAACTCTGTCAAATTGTAAATAAAACTTTTGAATTGTTAAAATGATACAACATTTTGGAAAAGCATTTTTGAGGATGCAGCAAATCATCATTACTGACCTGATTTTGGCTGGGATAGAGTTAATTTTCTTTTTAGTAGCTAGAATAGCTCTGCATTTTGGATTTAGTATGGGATTTGGTATGAGAAGAATGTTGATAATACACTGATGTTTTTAATTATTGCTAAGAAATCAAAGACTTTTCAACTTCCCATGCTTTGCCAGTGTGCAGGTGCACAACAAGCTGGGAGGGCGCTTGGAGTAACTGAGGTGGCTGATCCAAATTGGCCAATGAGATATTCCATACCATGCGATGTGTCCTGCTCAATATATAAATGAGGGTTGGCTGGGAAGGATTCTCTCTCTTCCAGGATTGTGGTTTCAGGATTTCTCTCCTCTAGAATTGCTAGCTGGAGATGGGCTAGGCGTTGGTCAGCAGGTGGTGAGCAATTGCACTCTGCATCACTTGTTTGCATATTCTGTTGTTGTTGGTACAATTATTATTGTAATTATTATCATCGTTATTACCATCGTCACTATCATTGTCAGTGTCATTTTCTGTTTTATTTTATTTCAATTATTAAATCATTCCTATCTTAACCCATGAATCTCCTTACCTTTACCCCTCTGATTCTCTCCTCCATCCCACCAGGCACCGGGGAGTGTGTGCGAGCGGCTGCCTGGTGTTTGGTTACTGGCTGGGTTAAAACCACAACAATTACATAGACTGCAAAAGGATAGTATGTGTTTCAATGCAAATATGTTCAAACATAGGTGAATCTTAGACTGAAACTAAGCACTGTCATATATGAACTACACGTTTTTATATAAAAAAAAGAGTTACTGATTCGATACAGTGTAGACTGCATTAAATTCAGTACTAAAATATCCAGTTTGCAATTGACAGGTGAAAAGAAATAGCTTGCCTTGCCTGTAGGAGAGCAGCAAATGAAAATAACATGATGTTTTCTTGGCAGGCAGGTGCTCTGTGCGTCCTGATTAGAGACGCTCCAGAAATAGACCACAAGCACCTGGAGAGGCAGAAGACGAGTACATGCGAATTTATAATGCGTGCACTTCTCATGCACTCTCACGGTTTTATTTTGAATAATTCCCCATGAATATGGAAGACGTGTCCCTTTGGACCTGCCAAGGGCTGCGAAGCTGCCAGACAGGAGGAGGTCCTTTTGCCCTTTCCCCTTGGAAGCTGTGAGCAGCTCCGTGGCCGAGCAAGGCTCTCCTGGGTGCGTGGTGGAAGACGAGGGAGAGCTCCTGTCCCAGCCCTGGGCTGCCTGGCGGCAGGCAGCGGGCAGCAGGCAGAGTGGGAAGGGAGAGCCCAACATGCCAGTGGCTCTGTGGAAAGCCCCTTTGCGGGCACACTGCTCACAGAAGCATGCTGCCCTGGGACTAGGGGAGTAGGAGTTATGGTGCCCTCACCTTCCTGCACCGTGCCACGGCCCCCGCCAGCAAATCCCACCAGCAGTGAAAAAAGCGGCAGGGCTCTGCGATTCTTCCCCAAAGGGTGGTGCACAGAAATGCTCTTGCTCCAAACCCAGAGAAGATGTGGAACCCTGTGAGTGTGGAGGGAGTGGGCTTTGGTCGTTTCTGCAGAGGAAAGCTCAGTGCAGCCCGAGCCTCTTTATTCTGACTTGCATCACCTCCAGAGGACAGCTCTGGTTTGCACCCAGCCTGAGCTGCCTTCAGAAGGGCCTCAGCAGAGCTCGCTCTACAGAAAGGTCAGATCTACGTCATCGGGGTGTGCATCTTGGGGCGTGAAACATGTGAAAGACCCCAAGGTCAGTGTGCTGTGAAAGGCTCGTTTAATGCAGAGGGCTACTCTTTTTGCTTGTATTTCCCCCTCTTCTTTCCCTGTGTCACCCATGTCAGAGCCAGAAAGAAAAGGAGTCTCTGTCCTTTCAATAAGTGAATTCTGTCTTTGTATTTTCCAATTTTGCATCTGAGATGGATTCCACTGTTTTTTTGGTAACTTTTTCTCTTGAGCTTCTTGTGATATCTCTTTATGAAATCATGAAACAGTTCAATGAATGAAATTATATCAAATGATGACAAAACCAAGTCTGACAAGATCACCTTTGCTTTTGAAGAAGGAAAATATGAGAATTTTTTCAAAAACATTTTTTTGAGCTTGATAGAGGGCTCTAAGATGTGTAATGACTAAGACACAGATTTAAACTTCTGCATAATTCCATCCTAGCCCTTACTCTTGAACATGGGGAGTAGAAAAAAAGGTTAAATAACAAATTGAGAAGTTATTTGGGATACCATCAAAAGTTGCTGACTCCATGGCCAGAGCTTTGAAAAGACTTAGGGAAAGATAAGTGGAGGATAGGAAAAAAAATAAAAATAATGGGATGACACAGGAGAAAGTCAGGGAGGAACAGAAATATGTATCCTAAGAAACAGAAGAATCAATATTGAAAGAAAATATGGTCAGGAGGTTAACAGTGTCACCAGAGCTGAGACCAAGTGATAAAGGAGGACACCAAATCTGGGCTTTGACTGGGGAAAGGGAGTGTGAGAAGGTGGTTTGCTCTTTGGTTGGAGAGAGTCTTGTGGTACTTGGTACAAACAAACTTTTGCAGGTGTGCTCAGCTCTGACAGTGCAGCTATTCATTCTGAACAAAAGAAATGGCAAAATAAAGGATTAACAAGATGTATACTGATCTTTTCTTCTTCTCATTCTTCTTGCTCCTAAAAAATCCCCAAAGAATCCAACATAAAAAAACCCCATCATTATACTAATAGTTTGAACCAACTTCTTACAGCAAGACTGTTAACCGTATTAGTGCTCTGCTTAACAGCTGAAGTAGCAGTAAAATCCTGAAGCACTTTGGCAGAATGAGTGTCTTCTCTTTAATTTTTAACATTTTCTCTTTCTGAAAGCCTTTTAGTATTTAGCTTTTTACTGTCATTCTCCCTTGACAGTCTTGCACTTAAAGCAGTTAATCAAAGTGACATATTTAAATTTTAAGTTCTTGTGCTCTAAAACTTTGGTGCATAATGAGCTTAATGTGCTCCACAGAAATGCATACAACACTTAATTTAAAAGAAGTGTTTAGACTGATGACCATATGAAAAGTTAAGAATGTTAGAAGTGAGGTTTTGATACTTAAAATGCCTCCCTTGTGCACATAGGCACAAATCACAAAGTCTTTCATAGAGGTGGAATAGATCCAAACATACCAGAATGAGACAATTAAAACTAAAAGATTGTACTAAAAGATTTGTAAATACAAATTTATTCTGCAATTTGTATTTTGTATGTACATTGACAGGACCAACCTAAGAAATATTGCTCATGTAACACGTAAGAAATGAAAGAAATAGGGGAAAAGAAATAAGATATAAGGCAAAACAGCTGAGAAGGTGACAAAATGGAAACTGAAAATGCTTCAGAACGGATTTATTTCAATATAAGACTAAATAAGCAACATCAACAATAGATTTTTTAAATTGCAACAAATTTATATGCAAAGGTTCTAAGGAAGGCTTCAATGAATGGGAAAAGGTTTTGCAGAAATGATACCAAGAAAATTTACTAGAAACATGGGATGCTTCCTTTATTTGGAATGAATGTGCCAAAAGTAAGTACATCATCTTTTCTCTGCCAGCAGAAAACTCTGCTGAGGCCCTTCTGAAGGCAGCTCAGACTGGATGCGAACCAGAGCTGTCTTCCACCACGCGCCCAGGAGAGCCTTGCTCGGCCACGGAGCTGCTCACAGTTTCCGAGGGGAAAGGGCAAAAGGGCCTCCTCCTGTCTGGCAGCTTCGCAGCCCTTGGCGGGTCCAAAGGGACACGTCTTCCATATTCATGGGGAATTATTCAAAATAAAACTGTGAGAGTGCATGAGAAGTGCACGCATTATAAATTCGCATGTACTCGTCTTCTGCCTCTCCAGGTGCTTGTGGTCTATTTCTGGAGCATCTCTAATCAGGACGCACAGAGCCTCTGCCTGCCAAGGAGATTCACCAGGTCACACAGCTATGTGTGAAGTGTATTTTCTGAAAAATAGAAAAATAATAGTAGCCAGCATCTTAACCATTCCAGATGAGTGGTTGTATGCTGTATTTTTGAATTTCATTATTATTATTAGAATGGTTTCTTTCTTTGATGTAGGAGTTATTCAAAGTTCATGGGAATGATGGAAATTATCATTGGTATTCAGTTGTTCAGAACAGCTCTTTTTTTGTGAAAAGCTGAAAATCATTATTGTTGGGACCTTTAACTATGTCACACGGTACATTTAGATGTTAATGAACTGGATAATTTTAATATTAGGGGATAGATTAGTGAACAGATTTTTAAATAAAATTGCTATGGTGAGAATCCCTCTACATAGAACTAGTTGCCATTTTACAAAATACTGTTCATTACTGATGAGAGATCAATTTTAAAGCATTTGTAAGTATTTAGTTAGATTTCCAAAATTTAGTTGTCTTTCCATTACTTATTTGTCTGCTGTAATTGCCCTTTATTGTCTTCACTGGACTTTGATTCCTGCTTGGAGCATTTCTTACAGTTTGTGTGCATGTACAAATTGCATCACTATAGCAAGTAAATATAGCTGCTCATATCTACCCCCCCAAAAAAGCCCCTTGTGCGGAAATAATTTCCCATAAGCCAAATATTTAAAAAAATATTTATTTTAAACTTTTTTCTTCTATATGTCTTTTCTCAGAGTCAAGTATATCTATCTGTGACAAAGCCTCAAAATGCACTCTAGCCTGTATTTACAAGGGGAGAGGTTTAACTAGCTGGAGACCCTGCTCCCAGGAATCTTCCTCTCCTTGAAGGAGTTGGCCTCTCAGTAGATTTTTAAAGGTATTTATAAATTCAGGACGGATAGACTAATTGCAAAACCAGACAAATAAGATGCACCTTTGGACATTTTTCTAGAATAGCATTATCTAACTGGAATGCATTGGATTGAGCGTTGGTGAAAATAAAACAAGTCTACAGGCATCTTCACATGCAGCACTTAAAAGTAAGTGCCATAGGTTACATCCAGCAGACAGAGCAGGCTCTGTCTTGAGTTCTTGGGAAAAGAGATGGAAAGTTCTGTGCATGTGTCCATAAATTTGTGAGGAGTTTTCAAAAAAAAAAAAAACCCCACTGAAAATAGGTCGACATGTCTTCTGTTAGTGAAAGATGAGGAGAGAGAGAGGGATGGATTAGTAGAGTTTGAGTGGTGCATTTGTATGATGTATACTTAGGGCAGGCTGTGGTATTACATTTGCATATGTTAAATCCTCAGTTTCTGAAAGTGTTTACTTCTGTTATGTGATTGCATTGGGAAATGTCTGCACATATAAAATAACACTAATGTAAATTCTTCTCTGGACATGAATACTGAAAATTAAAGTCAAACTGTTTTATCTAGGTGAATATTTGTAAATACTTAGCATTGTTAATGTGAAGGTTTTTCTCTGCTTGAATATACAGTTTGTAAATTGAGGCGTGGCTGCTTGACTGCCTTGGTGAGAACGGGTGCTTACTCTATGTTGGTAAAGCCCACCAAGAACTTTGATTTTAGAGCCTTGCGCCTTGCTGCTTTTGTAAATGGAGGGTAACGGAAAACTGTGGTGGTGTCTGGTCTTTTTTGAGCTAGAGGTAGGAGGGAAAAATGGATGAAGAAGAACGGTGAGAAAGTGCTGTTTGGAGACATCTGTTTCTCTTAGGTATCTGCCAGGAATGGGGTGAACTGGTGGCCTTGCTCACCCTCAGTTGCAGGACTGTAGGCTGGTTTTGTGTATAATTTGCATCTCTCCTTTGGAACCTTTTCTTAAGGCAAAATACTGCAGTTTGATCGCTGAAAACGCTGCGTCAAGTTTACTGGATGGAGTACATCTGCCTCAGAGTACCGATGCTGTCCGGGGGATCGATGCAGCTGGGGTGCTGCTGACACGCAGCTCAAGAGCTGTGCTTGCTCTCTGCCTATCCCTGCGCACCGGCGGGGAAAGTGCTGGTGCCCATGCTCCATCGCCAGCTTGGACGGAGCACCCTGTGTGCTGCACGGGCACCAGCTGCTGTCTAGCGCGTAGGTAGCCGATCAAATGCGCTTCCCACTTGGGGGGGTCGTTAACAGCATGACCCGCACAGCCCTGTACCGGACAGGGAAATGTGGGAATGTTACACAGGTGTGTCTGGATGTCTCAGCATGATTGTGTGTCATCCTCCGTAGCATCCTCCTTGTTTTTCTGTACTCTGATATAGACTCCCTTGTTGTCTCTTGCCAGTATACAAGCAGCGTAACTAATTTGTCATCAGATGTGACCTTGCAACAGATTCAAACAGTGGTCGTGGTGGGGAGAGGCATCTCAAAAGGCAACAGTTGTGTTCGACTGAAGTTCTAAACCTCTTTTTTGAGCTAAGGCACATGAATTCATCCACATCTTCCTTAGCATTTATGAAGTTGTGATAGGTTAAGTCTGTGGGTTGAATTACTTTCAGGAGAAAGGTTTCATGATGGGTGCTTGAACTAAAAGAGGTGATGTGTTTTTCATTTGGTTCTTAATAAAAAGAGATTTCACTGTCTACACCACTTTCTTTCAAGAGAGGGGCTAGCATCCTACTGAGGCAGACATTGCTGCACGTCTTGCTTTGCCTTTAAATTCAGTTAACATTGATCACGGATCTGATTTGGCGTGCATTGCTGTGTACAATACAAAAGAGAAAATTAAAAAATATGCAACCAGAAAAACCGCCCTGGAGCTAAAAAGCAGTGAGCAGTGTGGAAGATAAGAATTCCTGGTGACTAAATATATAGTAATGTCAAGATGTTAAAATATAGTACTGTATGTGCCATTTTTAAAAGAGCAATTTAATTTTGATTAAAAAGATACAACTAAATCTGATCTCTCTTGAACGTTCTGGCTATTATTTTCTTTAGCCAGTAGAAACCTGCCTTTCTGGTTTGCAAAGCCACAGTGCTAACATGTAAAGCAAGATGTTATGACTCATTCGAACAATTCTTTGTTCTCTGTTGAAAGCATTGCCAATGATATTTTCAAATATACTTGAGTTTACCTCTAAGAATGCAAGCCTCTAGCAAGTCTGAGCTTAATGCAAGGCAGATTATGTAATTTTTGCGATGCTGTATGATGTGAATATAATCCTTTTAACATCTTTGATAGTTTTACTTTGCGGTTTTGCTGAATTTTGCTGTAATTTTATCAGGGGAAGTAAGATGGCTTTTCTTAGTTGGCAAAACTTTCTTCAAATGCAGTAAAAATGTATTTCAGGACCGAGAAGTAGCCACTTAGGGATTAATCAGCAAAACTGCTTTCTTAACTCGACTTGAAGAGGCAATTTACTTGCATGAAACCCTGAAATCATGCAGCTTAAAATGAAAACTTTAATTAAAAATGAGGTTGCAGTGGTTTCAGCAAGAGTCAGTGTGTTTTACCTGGAAAGTACTCCTCAGTGCTGGGAAAATAAGAGGTTAAGGAGGAACTAGGTTCCTGAGACATTGTTTTACTGTTTAAATGATAGTGGGAACAGTTATAATGGTGAACGTAATTTGCCTTACATGAGGTATGAATGATGAGATAACTATGTGCTTTTTAGTGGGACATCTCTCCTGCTCCTTTGAGTAAAAACTGATTTGAAGATAAAATGAAGTAGGGCAAAGAATCCCTGCTGTCCAATAATTTAACCTGTTATTTGTTGTTGTTTTTTTTTTTTTTTTCTTTTTCTTTTGATGTGTTTTGTTTTGTTTCTGTCTTTTTGCTGTAGTGCTCCTGGTAGTCACCCTATAGCTAAGAGGGGCTGATTCTTGTCTCACATTGTTCTTCTTACAACCCAGATTCAGTTTCTTGTTGAGGAATATGATGATAAAATCACTGTATTGCTCTGCCTTATCCAAAATGCTAAAATGAGATTCAGTGAATTTCTACTTACCTTAATCATGTTTTCCCCTCAATTGTTTCTGTTTGTGACTGGTCATTAAATCTCACTGTACATGCTGAGGGAATATGTAATTACAATTGCTTAGCGTAAACAAGCTGTATGATGGCTTTAGACTGTTACACACTGGAACCTGTTCAAGAACGTCTCGTTATTTAAGCAAATACCTAGGAAATCTGGTGAATAGCATGGATACACAATTCCCATCCTACAGAAATGTTTACCTTCTCATGGCTTGCTTAAGGTGTGAGTGGCCATCTGAAATTGTTGTATTGGTCCTGCCTGTGTGACTAGGTGCAAATTCTGACCAAATGCACCTGCTGAAAAAGAGTGGATGCATCTTCAGTCTTGTTATGTGATTGGTACTTCACCAGCCAAGCTAACGTAAATGATTTTTTAATCAATAATATTTGCCATTTTAAGTTTGAAATTATTCATTCATAGGCTAAAAAGTGAAATGGCACAAACTATATCCCACAGTTTCCTCTTCCTGTTTCTTTTCAGTGATTTTAGTACAATCTAGCAGTTTGTACAAAATGAAGCAGTTAGCCAAAACCTGATTGTGAGTGATGTCCATATTTTCGTGTGGAATTTAGGATTGTAATAGTCAAAGGCTCTAATTTATTCTGAGAAGGGGATCATTCTATGTAATTATTTTCGGTCTTTCTAGTCTGTTGTTGGCTGCCAGGTGAACCAACGAATAAGAATCATTCAGGTGGAAGTGAGCTTTTTATAATGCAGTATCAACATTACGATGTTTGCAATATTGTCCCCAGCATTGTTTGCAAATACTGGCCTAAACCCTTAATGAAGTATTATTCAAGAAAACAATGAGATTATTTCAATTCAGGGTGCTTGATTGCTCCCACTTCTCCTATCAAAAATATTTTAAAAGAGGACAAATAAAACCTAACCTTCTTTACAAAAAGTAGTAAAAGAGCAGCTAAGGATGTATAATTTAAATATTATCGGCAAAGTTTTGCCTCCTGATCGTCATTGTCAGAGGTTGAGTGACAGGCCTGTACTGGAAGGAAGAGTATGATTTTAGAATTAAAATATGTCACGAGGATTCGAATTTTCATCAGGGAACAGAAATTTTCTAGAAAAATGCTAGGTTCACCAGCATCGTGATTATGCAAGTACACTTGAGCATTTGTTTTGGTTTGTATTTTGTAACCATTTACCTGCCAGCTTGCTGATAGTGTTTACAGAATGGTTGATTAAATATGTACAAAGACAAAATATTTTCTTCTGTACAGCAGAAATTTTTGTTAAAGCCACTAGGAACTGCCCCCTTTTTTTTTTTTTTAGACAAAGCTAACTGAATGCATGAATGGCACTGCACATAGCTGACAAAGGCAGAGCATCTTTGTGAAAAGGCTCTGTAAATTCTTTCCCACAGAAGTCAACGAAAGGGTCGGTTGTCCTGGGCTACGTATTTCGTCATTTAAACCTAGTGGAGATAGATTACTTTGGACTGCGCTACTGTGACCGAAGTCATCAAACGGTGAGTAAAAGACATGACAGACTGGATTTTCCATATGTAAGATTTACCTTGTTTGTGCCGTTTGCCTGTAGTGTTAGATTGTCATACTTTCCCTAACTTTCACTATTTCCTGGCTCCAGTTTCCAGTAACAATTTCTTCGTGTTTGTTTGCATTAAAATCTTGGAATAGCCATTAATATCTTAGATAGGAACAGAATCAAATGCTGAATGTTGTTGAAAACTAAATGAAGAAAGTATAAATAGTACAAAATTATATGCGAAAGTAGGATTAATATTTTTTCCCTTTTAATACTGTGCCCTGAAGCCAGCGCTTGGTGCGCTATGCTGTCCAGTGCCTGGGAAGCAGCGTTCTTGAGCGTGCCACAGGCTACTTCACTTGGAGCACTTGAACCACTGCTTCAGAGTGTATCGTTGGGTTGGTGTGGGCGCTACCACTTCACTGGTGGAGACCCAGGAGTCAGAATGTCAGCAATAATGTTTTGACTCCACCTGAACTGGCTCTGTGTCCTTGAGCCCATGCTCTCTTGAGCCTTCTTGACAGGGACTCAGCAGATGTGAGAGCTTTTCCCCACCAGGAGATTGCAGTCCTAAATAGGCAAGAACATCAAAACAAGGCTGAGATGTGTCAACCAAAGCAGGCAGTGGCTTGAGGCAGCACTGTCTGGAGTGCCTCCCCAAAATGGCCTGTGCAGGGTTACTGCAGTCAGAGGTGAAAAGCAGGGGACGCTCAGCAGGTGGGACCAATGCTGTATTCATAGTGTTGTCTTCGTATTACCCTAAATTTATAAAGGGAATAGTGCCTGGCCTGTGGTTAAGTAAAGCAGTTAAGCTTTTAAAGTCATTGTTCTGTACTGAGAGTACTGCACAAGACCCTGACCTCAAGAGATGTCATGTTTCATCTGAAAGTAATAAGTTATTGAATTGGCTAAGTATTTGCCAATTTCTTATGTTTAGCAGAAGTTGAACGTGTAGAGACTGAAGTCAGAACAGCATTAGCAGCAGATTATTGATTGCTGCTGAGAGCTGCAGACTGCCCTACTCAGTATATCTTTATTTCTGTGCTGTAGTCTAGACACTTATGAATTCATTTCCTTGATAAGCTTCTAAGCAAGTTTCATTCCATGGAGATGAAAGTCAGATTCAACTGTGTACTAAAGGTGAACTGTTAAAAACCATATTTTTGATTTCATGAGGAAATTGAGGTGTGAATGAAGAGCGGGTAGGTATGTTTTGCTCTCGAAACTGTTTCCCTTTTTCTGATACAGGCAAATAAAATAGAAGTGGCTATTCCTGGGAACATTTCCAGAGGCATGCACACTGTGTATTTAATAGTGCATATGGCATTATGAAAACAAGAGAAGCTTACATCTTTTCTGTGAAAAGCTTAGCACATAAAGGCACATTTTAGGACTCATGCTGCTAAAAGACCAGATTATTTAATTGTATGATACCAGTGCATTTTGTGTTATGGTAGTGTGCATGAGCTATAGGCTGTAAACCCATTAACCTGGTTTCTCCAAATACAAATACAGCCTTTTTGCCTTTTTCTCTCTAGCGGTGTAAATTTCATGTTAGCCTTTGTCTTTATTCTTTGGCTAGCCTAAGGTGAGGAAGCCACCGCGCTTCTTGATTTTCCCATGGAGTAGGAAGACGTTCATCCTGCTTCCCTTGTTGGCCTGCTCTTGTGCTGGCACCGGTCAGGCCAAGGGAATACAGGTTGTACTGGCCCGGATAGGGAGCTCCAGCCTCTTTCTGCATGGAGGTCTGCTGGCTGGTGTTTTGCCTGGCTTCTGCACCTGTGGGCAGGTGTCTCTGCTGTGTGGTTGTATTCCTGGTCCCCTGACAGGACCACTCTGTGTCTCCCCCAGCCTCTGGGCTTTTTTTTCAGGGAAATCCCAGGTGCGGGGGAGATTGGTGCACCCATCAGCTCTGTCCTGATGTGCAGCTGGGAAGTAACCAGGATGTACTACCATAGTGGGCCACATTACGAGGTGCACCTGCCGTGCAGATGCTGTGTAGATGCTGCCACAGTGACCGACCGAGTTTCTGCTGCAGGCTTTGCAGCTGGGCTGTGCTGTACCAAAAATACTGTGAAAATGACTGTTCCTGTAGTTGGTCTGTGTATGAGGAGTTAGAAGTTGATTGTTTTATCTGGAAAGTTCATAAATGGGTAAACCTGTGCTACCATGTTTAGTTTTACATGTTTTATGACAGTTGTTGCTAGCTTGCTATTTTTAGTGAAACCTTGTAAGCTCTTAAGAGTGGCCAGTATAAAGGAAAAGCTTCCATGCAACAAACAACACCTTATGCTTTAGCTGTAAAATACATTCAGTTGCACACTGAATACAGCTAAACACAACAGCACTGGGCTGTTGTGGGAATTACTCCTGTAATGGCTGGCAGGACGCCTAAATTTGCATTTTGCATTCGGTATTTTTTGGATTGGCCACAGCAGATTTCCTAAGGGAAGGTGAAAAAGGTCACCTTGCTAATTAGTTTTAAAACCATGCTCTTGAGTAAGTCTCAGATGGAAAAATGTGTTTGGAGGTTTTGCTGCCTATTAATACATTGCTCGTGGTGGGGAATATTTTACTATATTTGCTCTGTCAGTTTTTTTGTTATACTATATATTTAACTGAATGACGAATAAAGCAGGGTGGACAAAACTATGTATTTTAAAGAATGCAACCCAGTCACAAAATAAGTATTTTTTTATTAAGGGTTTGAAAGAGCTTGTTTAGTTATTTTCCCCATTACTTTTGCATGCCTCAGCACTTCCAGGTGGTCTTTTAAGTGCTGTGTTGGTGTGCTACCTGTTATGTGGGTGGTATCATAATTATTTTAGTAGGACCAGTAGAGCTCTAATCAGTGAACAGAGTTTCACTGTGCTGTGTAGCACATGAATAAATAACACTAAAATGGTCTCTTCCTGAACAGCTAGCTAATTAGCAAGTGAGAGAGAATAGCAGGATGCAGCAAACGGATTGACAGAACTGGATGGTGCTGGGAAGACCATCAACAGTAGGATAAAGTATAAATTGGATGACACTGTCTCTAGGATAGTAATTTGGTCATATTACACAAACTTCTCTTTATTGACATTCCCAGTCCCTCTAAACTCTATGTTAAAAAGACAGTATTTAATAGGCAAAATCAAGTTCTTGAAGGTTAGGGCTTGCCAGAACACTTTCTCTATGAAGTATGTAAGCTTTATCTATTTTGTGTTCTGAACAAGACAGGATTCCTAAGGGAAAACAAAAAGCACCTTATAATAATTATTTAAAATACAGCATTTAATAATTAATTACAAATCTTGTAATATAAAACTATGCCAGAGTAAACAGATGGATTGAACTAATGCTATAGGTGGTCAGCAGTGTTTCCTAACCTCTGAGTGCTTTGCTTAACAGGCTACATGTTGCTTTTTAATGTAGTACCTTTTTTGGTGCAAATACTTTAAAAGGAAGACCAGTTTTCTTGAGTGCCACCGAATCTCTCACTGCGCCTCATCATCACCCCTTCACCTGAGCCTTTTGCGTTGCTGCGCAGACTGCTGACAGTCAAGTTAGGCTAAGCTGAGACCAGATACAGTCTTTATCCTTCTTAGTGTGGATGGTCAGCTGGGTCCTGATTGACAGGGCATTTTTGTCTTCTGCCTCATCTGCCAGAAATATGGGACATTGTGCCCTGTCTGGTATTTTCAGGCGAAACATGGTTACCAGAATCTTTGTTGCAGAAGCTGAAGGTGACTTAGGAAACTATCCTGCCTTCTACTCTCTCATTGCTTTAGTATTTGAGGAAAACAGCGGCCCAGTGATGTACCTCTCCTTGAATGGAGTATGGGCCAAATGCTGGGAAACTGGTTTTGGGAGGTCCATGCAGATCTCCTGCCCCACTGACTTCTGGTTCCCACTGTGCTGCAGCTCCCAGGTGCTCCCCACATAGTCCCTTTGCTACTGCCTTTGTGGCATCTCCAGTGTGCCTTAGGATAGTTGTGCTAATTACTGTTCTGGCAGGAGGCCAGTATTTTCTTGAGGCACACAAAAGAGAGAATGGAAATGGCAATTTTAACGCGTAATATCTCAGGAAAGCTGAGCAGAATTTGATGAGGGAAAGGGTACTTTTGAAGCCCAAAGGCATTCCCTTGTCAAGTCACAAAAGCGTGCGGAAAAGAGTCATGCTATTACAGCTTCTCTTACAGAAAAGATTTTGAAACTCTCTCACTGCAGAAAACTAAACAATCGAAAGCATTTTAAAGGTCTGCTGCAATAAAAATATTTCTTTTTTACTTCCAGAAACCTGGCTGTGCTTTACAATCTCACATTGGTCAGGTTGCCCCCTCACCATCCCTAACTGAGCTCTCAGGCTAAACCTGTTTAACCTAAAGCTGCAGGAGGCACGTCTGCATTGTACAGCAGGCTGTGATGTAAATATCCTGATTTTCTTATCCGATATAATGCTAATCTGAGCTATTGTATTTACAATGTACATACAGCATGACGATACTTTCTGAGGGCTCTAAAGGGAGGAGTAAAAATACAGAAAGCTGTGTCACTGTGTTAATTCAGCATCGCAGCCAAGCGCATTTCCCCAGCACACAGTTAGTTCAGGTGCAGCACTGTTTGGACACCTATGCCTGCTCCAAAATCTGGAGCTGACAAGAGATGGACAGCGCTCTTGTCTCTGTACAACGCATCCTCTCTGTAGCGTAGTCTTTTTTCTCCCCTGCCATGAGGAAGCTGTGTTTTGACCGCACAGACCTGAAAGCACAGCAGGTAGGAGGTAGCCCATGGCAATACATTTCGCAGCTGCGTAGCCCAGAGGACACGTAGAGATGGAGGGGAGATGCAGGTCTCCGTTTCTCATGAAGCTGAATTTTCTACTGTCAGTTGCTGTGCTGCAGCGATAGATCAGGTCAGCCGCAGCAAAGCTGAGCACAGAAACCTGTGCCATGAATTGCATATCCCTGCTGTGCGAGCTCATATATCGGAAAGTTGTTTCTTGATCCGTCCAGCGTGATTAATAAAGTAACTGCGGTGTGCTCAGATGGCCAGGTTACTGTACCAAACTGGGTAGGGCAAAGGATTGAACAGGCTGTGTGTAACTCAGCTATAGAAAAAGGGCATGATTTTAATAAAAGGTTTGTTTACAAAAAAAAATGTCTGTTCTGTAGGGAATTACTGTCATACAGTGTAGTGTATATTTTGATCTCAAGACCTTAGAAAAACAGATTAACTGTACTTAGCTTGTATTTTGCTTTTGTATGGATTTGACATTTGCCCACAAGCATGGTATACTAAATTATCTAGAAAGAAAAAGAATTGTTGTGCTTGTTAAAATAGGTGGCGTAGCCAGTGGAAAGAAAACGGAGACTGGTAATATTGATTTATATTATATGATATTGATATAATACTAATATTAATAATAGTGATAGAAATTTAAAAATATTATTAATGGATTAAAACAACCTAGACAATGCTGATGGTCAGGTGAGTTAAAGGTGGTAAGAGTAAGCTTTTAGAATGTAGCGGGATCAACAGAATACTCACACTGGTGATCTAATACTAAATATAATCAATATAACTTTAGATGCTAACAACGGAAAGACAGCAGTATTAAATACATATATTTATGTAGGAATTGCCAGATGATTTACGCATGTCTTATAAAGAAGTCTTAATCTTAGCTAACGCACTGAGCATTCGCAGAAAAAAAAGACAAAATAATTCTGATTGTTAGTATTGTCTTAGATTGTGGAAAAATCTTCGTAATTCAGATTATAATTGAAAAATACTGGATTTTCTCTTGAAAGCTGTGTTTTTTCCTGTTGTGAATGCGCACAAAACCTGGCACGTGTGGCATGATGGGTACAGCTTTGCAAGAATCTAATTAAGACAAGATTTAGTTTGAAGTTGATAGATTTTTCTCCACCAGACACTTCATTGATTGATACCACTGCAAACATTTCAACCTAGTTAATATTTTGTTTCAAACAGGTTCATGGAATTTGACCTAGGTTTAACCCTATGCAGATGTAAGGAATGAAGATTCCAGATCTGTGGAAAAATGTTTGTAGTCATTTAAAAGGGCCAAATATGAAATACTGCATGGCACTTGGATGCATCCTGCTTACACGTCTGGCTCGTACCAGAGCCAGATTTGTAAAAGGACAAAGGACAATAGAGCCCATTTATTCTTAGATATACTGTACTTTAAAACATCATTTTTAATAATTTCTACCTAAAAGTTAAAAGGGATTACTTTCTTTAATAACATTGTACATTTATCATCAGTCTTAGTAAATAAAAAGTTATTAAATTAAACTAATACGATATGGTCTTCATAAATAACAATTAGTAAACTAGAGGCTATCACTTTAGTATTTGAGTAGCTACATTGATTAGGTCTATTTAGAAATCACTTCCTCCCCCCTCCCCCCCCCCCCCCCCCCCCCCATTTTTTCCGTAAATGCTGAATTCCTTCTTTCAGATTCACAAGATGGATGGGTATACACTACTGCAGTTGGATGGGTATATGCTGGGCCCTCCACCTCTTTGCAGTAGTGGTGAGCTGTTTGTAAGCCAGATAACCCTTGCTGTCTGTGCAGGAGAGATACAGGTGGGAAATCACTGAGAGGTGTCACTCTGGCTGCCAAACAGATAGAAAGAGCGAGGCTGCATGTTGGAGCTACTTTGGCATTCACGAATGCAGAGTTTGTTGTCAGCACCTGCTGCGCAAGGCTATTGGATTAATAAGACACTCTGCTTTTTTGTTCCATTCCTCTCGACACTTTAACATGTGACCTCAAAGCTGTAACTAAACCCAACGTTATTTATATGTATATGCAAACATTTAACAGGTATCTTATACATACTATTATGTATGTGTGCGTATGTATGCTTAGAGGACTCTGTTGTCAGGGTTATTGGTTTTGTTAATGTTCTCATCTTTATTGTCTAACGTTGGCTTGAAAAATGCCTTTTCATTATCTATGACATTCCATTCATCTTTGGCTTAGAAATAAAATGTTAGAAATCTCCCTCTCCTACCCCCACCCCTGGCATTCTTCAGGAGGATTTTGGCAGCCTTTGAAATAATAAATAGCTACACAGTGATTTTAAGCATGGGTTTGTGGCATTGCCACAACACTAAATACTACTGGAGAAATGAGAAAGCAGAGGAGATTCTTGCCACTTCCCTGCCACTCTCTGTCTCAGTAAATCAGTCTGAGCTGAAGCATTTAACTTTACCTATGCAGCACATGGATCTTGAGGCCCATGCTACACTCAGAAGTGCATATGTCCTCCTGCCAGCTGATGCTTATTTTCACTAGCACGAGTAGGAATCTGTCTTACAAGGATGAGGGCTGGGAGTGCAGTTCTTCCTGCTGGCTCAGTTCAAGGGAAGGAAAGGAAATGTTTAGCAATATGAATAACCAGGTTTATTCCCTCTCCTCTCTTCAGATTCCCTATGAATCTGAACTTGCAGTTTTCCCTCTGAATTTTGCCCCTCTCGCCCAAGCTTGGAAACTGGCTTCAAAAGACCATATAAAGAATATGATTTGGCTTGCCAGTCAAGTACAACCTGGTGAGAATTAAGAGTTCCAATGCAACTCTGTTTTGAATGTGTTGTCTACATGTGTCCAAATGGTCTTTAATTACTTGGCCAAATCCTGGTTTGTCTCACGGCAGCCAGTGAATCACATGGATACAAGAGGCAATGGAATTCAGGTTGCAGAGACAACCAGAAATCTGTATCTGTTCTGGGCTCGACTGGGCAAACGAATGATGATCCATCATACACATTTTTTTTTTTTTTCCACAAATAATCAATCTACATATGCATGTAAAGCTAAACTGTGAAGAGGACTATAAGGCAATAAATCTTGAAGTTGAACTGAAGTTCACTTCAGGAGAGCTTAATGAAGGAGTTATTCCTTGGTAGATTTTGATCTGATTTTGAAACAGGAGAGTTTTGATCTCTTGCTGTGTAACACAAAGCTGTCAGTGATAAGCAAGTTAGCTTGACAGTGTATTGTTTATACTGTGTTATCAGTTTTGAGAAGAGGTCACACCACATTCTGACCACATTGCATAGCCAGAATGTGCACTGCAGAGTCATTTTGCCTTTTTTCTGCCTGTTGACTGTAGCATCTCTTTATCAGCCTATCGTACTAACTCAGATTATTGCTGATTTGGAGTTCTAATAGGGTGTTTGGACAAGTGTAACAAGTTTTTCTTTCCCTCCCACCTTCTGTTGAGGTTAAAAGGTTTATATTTGACTAGGTGTTGGATATATTTGATACAAGTAGGTCCTGAATATTTTTTTTTCTTCAAAATTTAAGAAATTTTCTTAACAAATATTCTGGGATTTGAAATAGTAATGGCCAAGGAAAAGGCAAACAGCTGTTTCTATTGCAGGTGGATGAGCAGCTAATGGAAGTAGTTTGTTTTTGTGTTTTGTCAAAATCATGATAGTTGTTTCAACCACTTATGAAGTTAGTTGCTTTGAGATTTTCCACTCAAATGCTTTATAGTATTTTTCCCTCCTTTCTTTACGCTACTCCTTCTAACAGTGAAATTTTTTAGTCCAGATAAGTTCTCTGAATTTTGTTCTCATTCTCTATAGGGTTATTTCAGGGGTGCAGGTGAGGATTTTCTTTGTTCATTGGTCTAAGTAGTTCCTCAGTTAGAAAAGGTGTGGGTACTAAAGGAGTAGATTCAATGTGCCTTAATTTGCTCTTTCTAGCAGCTGTGTTCTGCAGCCTTTTTGTTTCCCATGTTTTAAGAACGAGTGCCAATCTCAGCTGGTCCAAAAAGTTTGTGTATGAGAAAAGAGGACTGAAGATAAAAAAGACAAGAATGGTCTTGGCAGCTGCCTCTGTGCTTTCTTCCAAAACTGAATCATAAAAATGTCAAGCTAAGGAAGAAATAAGTAGCTGGAGGGATTACGAGAGCAGGATGCTGGTGACCTGTGTAGCCATAACGCAAAGTATACAGCTGGGCTGTGGTCAGCAGTAACACCAGGATAACTAAAGGCAGGGCAGAGTAATCAGTAAGAAATTATGCTGAAGATTCTGTTGATGAAACGGTATGGAAACCCAGGTAACAGTTCATCCCTTTGCAGCATACTAAGCATACTTCAGTCATCTCTGACACATTTGTCCTGTAAACCGTCTGGTGGAAGAGTCTGTGCCCTTCCCTTCCTTGCTGCCAGTTTCCAGTCATCCTCTCCCCCAGCTAATAGAAGCCATTTATGAAAATCCAACTTAATTTTTCTTCGCTTCTAGTTAAGCCGATTTCTCCTTACTTGGTGGGCATGAAAAACACCTGATCACTATGTTCTTACAGCAATTTTTCAGGCATTGGAAGAGTGCTGTTATGCCTGTTGCCCCCCTACAGTCTTTTGTTTTTCAGAAAACAAGTGAAGCCCCTTCATTCTTTCCTTATAGGTCCTGTCTTACGTGCTTTGTTGCTGTTAATCGAGAGTTATCCTGCTTACGTTAATCTCCCAGGAAGGAAATAGTAAAGTTGCACATCTGTATTCTAGTCATAGCAGATCAGGTAGTCACCAATGGGTACTTAGTATGATACTTCTGTAGAGCCAGCTTGTCATGAGCCTCAGATGTGTGGCTCTCACCAAACAGATTTCCTTTTAGGAAGACTCCTATCCTCAGAGAAGATAGGTGACATTAGACTTGTACAGTGTTTCTCTGATCAGAAGCTGGCACAAGTTTGTCTTTAGCAGATTGAAGTGTGTCAGTCTGCTGATAAATATCAATATATGAATAAATATAAATTGCAATTGTTCTGTATTAATTTTCCATGTTAAGTGACTAATTTCCATAATTATCTGTCTCACAGTACTGGCTGGATCCTGCAAAGACCCTTGCTGAACATAAAGAATTGATAAACAGTATGTATTTAATTTGAACTTAAGGAACGTATCTGAAGATGAAGTAACAGAGGCAATGTTCAATATATACAGCCTGTACAACATCTGTATTCTCGTCACAATAGATTGATAGTTCTTGAACAAGTTTATTACTGCAGTTCATAGCTGTATCAAGATTTCACACATAGATTAAACATACCATCATCTTCCAGTAATCTGTGTGATTATTGTCCAAAGACTTCTGTGTGCTTATATTTTATTTTAGTATAATAAACGGTGCTATTCTTAACTTATGTAATTAATTTTATAGTAGCTGTGATACCTCTATCATACTGTACCATTCCATAACCAACTTAGATTCCTTTTTGCTTCTGAAAGTCAAAGTAGTATGTCTTACTGATAATAGAGTGTCTGCTGTTACTGTCACTCTTCAGATGTCACAGATGCAAGATCGGTTATTTTTATCACAATTAAAGAACGTGATAAAATTATTTTACTTAAGAATTTGGAGGCCTTCTATAAAAAGATGTAGAAGTGGAGCATGCATGGAATAAATGTAGCGCTAAGAATTTTGGTACTGAATTACCTGAGTCTTTTGGGAGAATAAAGTTTTTAAAAGGTGCATTAGAAAATCTTTTCCAAATATTTCTTAATTAAAGTGACACATAATTAAAGTTGTTGAATAAGATATTTGAAAGTGTGGAAGGGATTAGTATTCAGTATCGTTAATCATGAGAAAGAATCACATTTCATGCACAATTGTATTTTTTCAAAAAGTTTCACTGGAAAAAGTATCTAAAGATCAAAATCAAGCAGTGAAAAAATATATGTGTATTACAAAAGTAGTAAGTTAGCAATGAAATCTAAAGTTAAGTCTTCAAAATAAGCAAAAACTCCAACTAGACAGACAAGCTGTGAATAAAACACAAGACTAAAAAAATAATAATAAAAATACTTTTTTTTTCCCTTGTGTATAGTGAGTGTAGATGCATGGATTTGCTATATGGATGTAAAATTTTTTTCTGAAACTTTAAAGTTTCACAAAATACTAAGATGGGCTTCTCAGTAGCTGTTTGTAGTCACCTAGTAACGATTCATAGCAAGTAACAGTTCATAAATTCTAACTTTTGCACCAAACACTTTTTTTCCCTCAGCTGGACCACCGTACACTCTGTATTTTGGCATTAAGTTCTATGCAGAGGATCCATGTAAACTTAAAGAAGAAATAACAAGGTATGTTATTTAATAAGAGTGTAGTTTGTTAATTTCTGGGTAGTAATCTATTCCAGCCAAGTGCGTATTGTTGTGGTGTGGCTGGGTTGGATCTTTTTTGCTTAAACGTGTGTGTAGGAAGAGAATTGTGACTAGCTTCACAGTGGTCAGTATGGACAACTGTTTTGAAGGCCAAGATGAAAAGGTGCTCTCTGGTGCATCAAAAACCAAAGGAACTTGGTGTGCATTTGTGTGGGATTTTTTAAGGAATGCATTGTCACATCTGCATTTATGTTGGTGCTATAATCAAGTTTAAGAGGTTACTTGGATATCAGATAAAAATACAGGGAGCTTTCTTCTTTATTGGCCATAGCTTAAATTCCAGAACTGTTTTTCAAGAGAATTTATTTTGGTCTTCCTAAAAATATGCAAAGGAAATGTAAGAGTCGCATGCTTTTGATTCTTTTAGCGAAGCTTGGCCTCTATGAAATATGAGGGTGCACACACTAACGCATGCACACGCATGCACACAGACACATACACACACTTCTTGCCTGAGCTCTCACGCACGGGGTTTTCTGTTTGCTTTATTTATGAAAGGTCTCAGACAATTAGTTTTAGGTTCAAAAGGAAATTGGAGAGTTTGGATAGGTAGGCGGACAAAATTAATGTGCTGGCTTGCATTCATAAATGCCAAAATACTTCTTTTGATGTCCTAGGAATATGACACATGAGAATTCATTAGAATGCACTCAAGGTTTTTAATTCTCCATAATCAAAGGTGGCAGTTGTTGCAGCGCAGACAGAGTATTTTTCTTGTACCAGGGTGAGAAAATTCTTTTGTTTCCGTACTGGCACGGTGGGAACGGAAGTCTCCAATATAACAAGATTGAGGCTGGCCTGGTAAAAATAATAAACTCTGTGATTTTGCAGGTAAAAGAGTGTAAGCTGACTGCAGTGTGATGCCCCTGTACCATCAAAGTTTGATGCAGTTTTCCTGTACTTTTCCAGAAGCACTTTGAACCTGCTCACAGGGGAAGACAGATGGCCCAAGGAAGGGAGCTTTGGCCACCGAACCTGTCGTAATTGCTACCCGGGAGGCAGGGTGGATTTCTGTCTGGGAAATGTCAGGGGCTAAAATTTCAAAAACTGTTTCTCTTTGTCTTGTGGTAAGGTCAGTCAGTGATCTGCAGTGCTAATTAGTTGTGCAAATCTAGTCAAGAAGCATTTTAGTATAATTAGTAAGCCTGTGCTCATGTCTGCACAGTGTTTGGTCATGCAAAATTTGCACCTTAGAAGGGAAGAGAGAGGGCCTAAGAAAGCAAAATGCTTGTATCGGCAGTCTTCAAGAAAACACATTGAACAGTCCAATGCCCTCAACATTTCTGATCACTTATTCCTACAGGCTCTTAAACCTTGGAATGAAGGTATACCGTTTAAAAAATAAAAAAAAATAAAACTTCCTTCTGCTTAGGAGAGATTAAGGGCCCTATTTTTCTTTATAATAATAATAGTTTTCTTCCCAAGTGTGTAATTCCAGTGATGTGTTAACCGTTTTGTGCACATTTGTGCAATATGTTTCTTTGGAGCATGTGTTTGTAATTTTAATGGATATGAGAGCGGAGTCTGTTGTTACTAGATGTTGATGATCTGTGGCGTTACATGATTACTATTTGCAAATAATGAAAACCTGTCAAATTTGTAATTGCTTCACAGCAAAATCTATCTGGCTTGTAGCAAAAGCTAACACTGAGGTGATTCCTATTAACATTTGCTGGATGTGTCTGGTAGAGCAAACGAGCACTTAGGCACTATTGTATATGCATGACAAACTTGACAGCGTACAAGATGAGAGTGCTTTAGCTACAAGTTTGGACAAAAGGCCTGGTTTTGTGAGGAGCTTAGCAGCTTCAGTGGGAATTGAGATGGTTCATTTTGTAGGAGTCACTTAAGCATTTAACAGTTGGCTCTGCCTTTTGCAGAGAGATTTTTTTTTTTCCAGTTTCCTATCCTGCTTTATTTTGAGACTCCATGATGAGAATGCAGAAATATAGATACCTTCTCCATGGAAGAGACATTTGTAGCATCATCTGTTACGAAGCTCTGCACTGTAGAACTGCAGAAGTGCTAACAGAAAGATGGGCGCATATTAGAAATACGTTTCATGTTAAAAAGAAGATGCTGTGTGCTCCACAGTAGATGTAAAATCATCTTTGTCATTATCATCATTCATACAGAGAAGATTTGTCTAGGTAGAACTAGCAAACTTAAGCTAGAAGCAGTACTGAGGTACTGCTTAGGAGGAAGAAACGCAGAGTGTATGCGCTTGATATTGCCTAATGACAATCCCAGAAAATTCTTATGCAGTGCACTGGTCCTTTAAGGTGGAGAACATTAGCCATTTTTTTAAAGGATGGGCATTCCTACTGTAGTATCTGTCACAACACAAATTCTGGGGGATCATTAACCAGAAAGACAGTGGTATCCTTATTCAGGGGCTCATCTGGGCTGATAAAGTCTAGTAAATTTTATTAGGTCTTAAATGATTTGTGGATCAGCTGCAGTTACTCTTGTAGTTTGTGACCTTCCCTGAAATCAGGGTTAGATGCACTTTGAACTACGGATCATTCCAAGGTGCTTTCGTAAGTAACTTGTACTAACACAGAATAAATTATTTGCAATGTAGCTGAATGGCTCTACATACATAAAGTTGAATTAGTGAATAATGAAAAAGCTATACGCTTGTATGTATGTCCATTTTTTTTCTTTAAAAAGTTACCTTCTCAATATTGTTACCTTTTGTATGAACTTAATGCAAGAGATTTGCTGAGGATTATGTGAAACACTGCTTAAATCTGTTGCAATGAAAATAGACAAAACCTAAACATCAATTAAAAGATTTCCTGTAAATGAGTATGGGGAGCTGGAAAACCAAGCAGATCCATTCTATGATGGCTTCTTTTCTTGTCTTTACTATTCCATCTGTTTTGTGCATAATCATTCATTGTACATGGTCTCTGTATGTGCTTCCTTAAGTGTAGAAGCATGTTATGACACTGAAAATTACATTTTCACCCCTGCTATTTCTGTTCCAAGAAGCAGAGTACCCTAGGCTGTGACAGATACAGTTAGCTACTGGTGGTATGCCCACCCATTTTTTTCATGGGAGTATGGACTCCATCAAATCTGCTTACTGCTCTAGAGTATGTGGAGAGGAAACTTTTTAGTCAAGAAGTATTCAATACTCAGTTCTCCCTTTTGTTGGCCCACTGATCAGGTTAAACTTTGGCCCTTTGATAGATTTCTTGTTCAATTTTTCTGATTCCTAGCCTTCTTCCACATTTCCTGACTGCTTTATGAAAGTCAAGAGAGAGAAATTACACTTCTAGAAGGAAAATGAATTGTATCTGCACAATATAAGCAGATGGGAAAACTGCGGAGTGCTCTGCTACCTATGTTCTTTCACTAGGTTGATGTTAGTTGTTACTTCAAGGTCAATAGGGGAAAGTCATTGAGAAAGGAATACAGTTTTTGACTGTCGTATAGTTCTGGTATCTGATATGTCTTCAATAAACTGGAAGATGATGAAACATTACTTGGTGCATGAGACTCAATATTGAAATAATAGCTTTGTTTCTCTCTGTGTTTTAGGTATCAGTTTTTCTTGCAAGTTAAACAAGATGTTTTACAGGGCCGTTTGCCTTGTCCAATCAACACTGCAGCACAGCTGGGAGCGTATGTAATTCAATGTAAGTTCTTCTGGCCAACTAGGAGCTTATTTCTTTTAATCTTGTATTGTGATTAATTTTAAGTGGTGACTGAAGACTTCACTAACACTTTATACATTCATTTTGAAAGAAAACAAAACTAATATGACCGATTTCAACTAAAGAACTGTAAATGATGACTGTTCCGAACAGGTAATATAGAAGGTAATGTAATGAAGAAACTGAAAAGTCAGTCTGGAGACTCTGCCAAATATTCTTTGCCTTGCTAAGGAATACCTTATCAGCTACTTAAGACTTCATGTCTTACTCTGGATTGCACAGAGAGTGCAACAAAACCTTCATCAGGAGGTTTACAGATTTGATGGGCTATTGGCAGCCTCCAGCCAACAAAGTCTGTCAAATAAAAGATTCTTTCAAAAATTACATTATGTCAATATGAGTGTGCCTATGCCCGAAGGGAGGATGTGTTTTGACCTGAAGTGAAGAATTTTAATTCTGTCTGTCATTTATCTGCATTCACTCATCAGTAGTTAGCTTTTCAGAAGTGGATGTTATATCCTGCATACTTGATAGAACTAGCAATCAATTAGAAACCAGCTGTCTGTCTACCAGTTAGTTATTCCTTTCACAGTACAGCTCAAGCTCTGTATTCGAACACAATTGGTAACCAAAAGTCATATGATGAGCAATGCTGGGACCTGTATCTGTAATTTATTCTAGGTTAAATTTGGGTTTCCTATGAGTGATATGTGTTAAGCAAAGATTATTTGTGTTATTGGTGTTCCAAGTATGACTCAACAACACTTAATACAACATAAAATATAGTCCTCCTTTCATTTCCATTTTAGAATAACAAGGAAGATTAACTTGTGTATGAAATGAGAGTGGGCTTAATACAGAATTTCATGGTATGTTATACATGTTTCCAAAAAGCTAAAATTTCAGGCAGTTTCTATTTTTGTACAATTATTTTTAACTTCATTTTACCATCTACGAAATGTGACGTGTCAGAGTCTGAAAAACTGCTTGCAATGCAAATTTCACTTTACAGGCATATGTGCCATCCCTTCAAAAGTACTGCTAGTACAAAGCAAGAAAATATGTAATGATGGTAACATCTTAATTGTATCATGAGAAATGAGTAAAGTGAGTAAATTCTTGTCCTTTAGTCATTTTTAAGGTGGTTAGAATATGAGGAGGTGTTCTTTTGGTATAAAATCCTGTTCCTGTGGTTCTAATCTCAGATACTCTATTGGAAAACAATGAGGAAGCTCATGTGAGAGAGGAAAGTTAAGGCATGGCAAAGATTACATACAGTGGGTTAAAGTTAGTCCTGGCACCAGCAAGCATACATTCCCATTGACTCTATAAAAAACTTTGTCCTTTTATTTAAGGCCTGCAGTTGTTCAAAGTATATAAAGACACCTGAGAAATGTCTGTGTCAGATGCTGAAAATGTCAACCCAAAGCATCAGCACCAAGGTCAACATTGCCTTTGCAAGAGTGATGTGCCAGACCAAGCTTTTTGCTTTTCCAAACTGAGATGAAGTGTGTTTGTGGAAAAACAGTAATGGCTGAGAAGCTCTGCTTCCATAATGATATCAGTGATGTCTTTCCAAGTGGAGCTAGCAGTTGCTGAGATCTGGAGGAGGAACCAGGGCCACATGTTCTCCCAGAGTCCTCTACCAAATGTCCTGCTACAGCCACGGGCCCTGCTTTCACCACAGAGGTTGTGCCTGTTGTCATCTTTGGTCTCTGGGCAGATCCTGTCCTTAGCACACGAATTGTTTCCTCCTTTTGTGTCCAAAACCTGCAGACTATTGTAGTGATGATGGTGAAACAATCAGTACCCATAGTACAGTTTGCAGAATATACTAGTTTTCCTATTGTAAGTGCTGGAGTTGTTGCTGTTATAGTAATTCCTGTTGTTGCTGCTATGGGCAAGGGTCACATGGTTTTTACAGAGGTTTTCTAGAGAAACTTCTAAACATCTCTTCTGAACAGATCGCTGTCTTGTTCTAGAAACACCATTAAATTCTGGAAAGAAACATGATTTATTAGATGAGTCTTTTTCTCCTTGGTTCTTGAAGCCTCTTTTTGGCTATGTTTTTGGCTTAGTGGGCATTGGATAGAAACCTTTCATGAAGCTTTTCTCAGAGAAGCCCAGTCTATGCAGATTTTACTCAGGGTTATTAAAAAATTTGAAATACTAACTTTTGCAGTGTTTCTCAGGTAGATGCAATTAGAGTTAAGTTCAGTAGAAGTGAGTTCTGACCAAGGTGCGTATTTATTTTATAATTTCATGGCAACATGTAAACTGATACTACCAATGTATGCGAATTCAGTGTTATTCCAAAGAAGATTATATCGGCTCTTCATTAGGTTCTTTTCTTTAAGAAAATTATTTTAAAAAATTATTTTGAAGGTGAATTTAATGTTCAAGAAATATATTGATGTGTTATTGAAAAATGAAGTCTTGTTTCCTCACAAGAAATGACGCTTGCTCTTAGAAAGACATAACTCTAGGTGTCTCAGGATATTTGCCTTTGTTCGCATTCCAACACTGACGTTTATGTTGGGAGTTCCAGCAAGAATATTGATCAGTTCTGTCTGTAATATTACAGCTTATCGTGAGGGCATAGGAATTCCAAAAACCAGAGTTTGCTTCTACACTTGTTTTACATATGCTGCCAAATAATATGTGTCATCAAATTTCAACTTTGCTGGCTTAGACAAAATTATATCTAGTCCTATACAAGTGGTAGATTTCTAGTCAAAACCTCTAGCTCTTTGAACTTTCCATTTCTCTTTAAAGATGATTAAAGACATTTTTTCTTGGGTTTATGTGCGCTAATACAAACAGGTCTGTACTCTCTTTGGGTCTTTTAGCTAACTGCATAGTAGACTGACAGTCAGTTGGAAAGAGGTGGCTTGGCAATAAATAGATCGATTATGTAATGTGTTTTTTGATTAACAGAAAGAGTTGAAAATAGGTGACCTTTCTTTTCTCCTTGTGTCCTCTAGCTGAGCTGGGGGACTATGACCCATATAAGCACACTGCAGGTTACGTCTCGGAGTACCGTTTTGTTCCGGACCAGAAGGAAGAGCTGGAGGATGCCATAGAGCGGATACACAAAACTCTGATGTAAGGATTCAGTACTGTTGGGAACTTGACAGGTCACGTTAGATTTGGAGGTGTTTGGTAGGTGGGGAAGGGAACAGCTTGTGGTGCAGAGTGGTGGTCTCTAGACCCAAGGAAAGAACGCAGGGCATCCAGTTATGTCTCTCAGAAACAGGAAACATTTTATGTAATTTGAGTTGTTCTTTTAGGAACCGAGTAGGACAATAACTGGAAATACGATGTCTGTCAGACCCAAGTATGGGTTCTTCAGAACCAGCAGTTTTAATACTGCTCCTGTTTCCCCTTAGTTTTGTAGTTGAAAAAGAACAAAATAAAAAATCTGTGAGTTCCGTTCCCTGTTCCAGGACAGATTTCCTGCATAATTTTGGACAAATTGCGTATTACACCCATGCCTCAGTCTACTGTCTATAGAATGGGGATAGTAACATTTTGTTTCTTCGTACTGCCCTGTACATTGAAACGAACTCTTAGGACAAACCCACTTTTAATCTAGTAAAGTACAGCACTTGGTACAATGAAGCCTCTATTTTCTTGCCAGATCCTTAGCTGGGGTAGTGAACGAGTGCTTGTAGCAACCTGCATGAGTCTATGTGGGAGCAGCTCACATTGCAGGAGGTACCAGGAAAGCAGTTTGTATGCCCACAGTTTAAGTGATAATCTCAGTTGCAACATCTGCATGAATTAAAGAGACAGTTTGGTTTTACAAGCATAAAGTCATTTCATTTTATTATCAGCATATTTTAAATAAAACATTGGTGGTGGTCAATATAATAGATTCCACTGTAAGGAAGAACATATGATTTGTAAGAAAAAAAGCAGCACCTAGAAACAAAGTCATCAGGCAGCACTGAATAACACAGGGCATTCAAAGTGCTAGTTTCTGGACAGAAACCAAACAACTTCCAAAACTTTGCATGTGACCTTAAAGCAGTGGGAACATAGGGTATCTGGTAAGCCTTGAAATAATTTTGGTTTAAACTGAACGTGACACTACAGAAGTTCACAGGCATTGAAACTGTACCTGATAGCATTTCTTACATATGAGAAAGAGCTGAGAAGGCAAGAATAAGCTAGAGTTATGGTGCTTGGCAGGTGCAACCATTGAAGAGATTGCAGGAGGAGAGTATAGAGTGCGCTGCAGATAAGTCAAAGGAGAACTGCAGAGATCTGAAACATGTATGTCAACAGATCTGGGAGATTCATGCAATCCCAGCGTAACCTTCACAAAAGCTGGAAAAGACAGATGCATTTTCCTAAGAGAGACTGCAAAACTTTAATTCTTCATCCTCCAGTTAATGGAATAATAATCACCTTGACACAAAACATGCAAGTTGTGCTATCATTTGCATTCTGGATAATCTCTACCTGATGGTGGATCCCAAGAATGCTGGTTTGGGAGTCAGTTGATTTTCTGTCAGACTGCAATTTGTGCATACAATGCCTTCCCTTGATTACTTGTCATCGGAGTGGGAAGCAAAACTGCGATAAGGACAACCAGGAGAAGGACAGGAGTGCCCACCAAATGAGAAAAACAAGATAAGAACTCGTAACCTCTAGCCCCATCAGTTCTGTCAGTGCTTGAGAGAGAAACAACAACAGCAGCACAGAGAGGAAAAACATAGCAATCTTATAGGGAATTTGGAGCAAAGAACATAATTTCCAGTAAAGAAGGCAGAGCCAGAAAGTGATCCTGTGTGAATATAGCTTAAAAACTGGATGCATTTGCAGCAGCTGTGTAAGTAGTCTTCTTAAAGAGGAGGTTTAACTCTACACTGTCTCTAGGTGTACAAAAAAGATTAAAAAATCCCCAGCAATTCAGAGCCACTTTTTGTCCCACTTACTCATTTTTAGAAATGACCTTCTACATAAGAAGTAGCTTGCAGTGAAATTAGTTTTAGAATGAAGTACTCTTGGTGTATGAGTAACAGAGGCCGAACCACCAGGCGCTATGTGAAAGCACGGGAAGTCAGAGAGATTTGGCTTCCCAACCCGCTGTTCCAAATATTAGACCACAGTACCTTCAAAAATGCGAAACATGAAATTGGTTTTGAAAATAAAACGTGCCAGAAGTTCAACCCTACATAAAGCCAAAATAAACATTTACTTGCTTATCTCCAAGTTCATGTTCCTGGTAAGTATAAAGAAGCCTGTTCTAACAAATGCAAGTTAGGTGCACTTGTGATATAACCATTTATTAAGATGAGAGCAGTAAGAAACATTTTCTGAGTATGTCCGTGATACCCTTTGTCAAAATAATGCAGAGAGCTAGCCATCTTTTATGTAGACCTAGATTTCTTGATTTTCTTGCTATAATGAAGCCACAGTCTGGGTAAAGGTTAAGTAATTTCTTGCCTGTATTTTTTGCATGTTTGTGTTGTTTGTACCTTGTTTAATGAGAATAGTTATTAACTCAGAGACACAGCTGTTCTCTTTGAAAAGTTCTGTAATTGGAGTCTGTGCCAGTTGCCACATTGACCTGAGCTTTCTCTTTTCAGAGAAGATTGACTGTTGTTCAATAATTATTTCTGTGTGGTTGCCCGAGTGCTCTATAGGAAATGATGCGTTATGGAGAACCTTACTACAGGTCCTTTTGTGAAGTAAAAAAGTACTGGTTTTTGCGATCCAGAGACTGGAAACTGACGCACTGAGAGTTTGTTTGGTTCAACTTCACAGAGATTGTGTTTGAGGAATGAAACTTGAGATGAGTTGCTATGTACCAAGCCACCAGTACTAAGCAACCTTCATTCATCTTTCAGGTTTCTATAGTCATTAGTGTAATAAATCAGATTAAGACCCATTTACCTCAAAAAGATTATAATCAAGATGAAATTCAGAAGCTGTGGGAACAGTAGTTGCAAAGAGGAATGATAACTGTCTTAAAACTGTCTCTAGTGTTTTCATATGGCTGCTGATCTAGAGCTCTGATACTCTTGCTGCTTGGCTGCAGTCATGTGTCAGGGATTTAGCCGCATCAGAAAAGAGAGTGAAACTCAGGTGTGCTCATTGCTATGTCAGCCTGACGGTCATCATCACCGGCCAGCATTGACCTCTGCACAGGTGGCAGCGGTCTCTTTAGTTAGGAAGATAGGAGCTGTAATGACTGAGGGCATATCCCAAATTATTTCACCTACCAGAGACATTTTAGGGACAGGTTTGTGATACGGTTTAGAAGAATTTTATCCTTTCTGGAGGCCAGCATGGAAGCATGAGGTGTTTTTGCAAGACAGCTGTTGGCTCTTCATATACCTTGCTTCTGCTAGTTATGTCACAATAAACTGTTTTTGATTGCAGGTTATCTCTCAATTTTTCACATGGCACAATAGCCACTCAGCAATTCATTCAGGATGCAATTTTTTGAGCAAGTTTCAAAATCAAGTGAGGTGAGGGAAGTCAGAGGTGGGGGAGGTTTCTGACTGCATGAAGTCTCTGCAGCCTGCCTGCTGTGATTGTTGTCCCATCTATAAACCAACATGACAATCACAAGGTCAATAGCAGAGTGAAGTGACCTTGTGTTGTCATGCACATCTGGAGGAGCAAGCAGTGGCTTCAGGGCTTGCGTGTAAGGAAGCAGACACTCATGGTGCTGGAGGAAGGCTGTGATCCCTCAGTGCAAATGGAAGAGCTTGTGCCTATTCCAGACTGCAGCAGATCTGGAACTGATACTTGGCAAGTCAGCTGTTGGTGTATTTTGAATTGGTATTACATGCTGTCGGCAGGGGATAAGGAAAACTAAAATGCCCCTGACAGCTTTGAGAGTAGCTTTGGGTATTGTTAGGGCCATCAGTGACACTCAGGTGCTCTTTGTCCATCTAAATGAGTGGTGCATGTCAGCTGTGGCTGTTAATGTTGGCTACTCTGTCATTACCAACCGCAAAGACTGTTCTAGTTTTGAAGGGTATTGTCAGGTTGCTGAGGAGGGTTTGTGTTTTCATACACGTTAAAAATGAAACACCCTTTGTTAATGGTGGGAATTGTTTCAAGCCCTGACATTCCCCTCTCCCTTTTGCTTTCTGTCTTCTCCTTCTGCATTTGGGAGAGCATCTTTCTCCTGCTTACATCTGCTTTCTTCAGAAGGTCCAGCTCACATCTTTACTTCCTTTAATATTTTTGCAAATGCACTTTCTCATAAATAATGTATTATTCTGAAAATATTTATACACGTGCACACACTTGACATTTGATCCTTTTGGTACCTGAAGGTCTCTGAAGAGACAGGTAAGACTAGTGGAATAAGCACATCAGCATTTTTCTAAGTATGATCAGTAAGGAAACACAGCTGTATTTAGATTGGTGTTGGATTCTAGCACTAATTCAGTAATGGGGTGATCCACTTTGCTCAGGACTGACATGTAGCCTTGCTGGGTACTCAGTAAGACAATACTGCTCCAGTGAAAATTTTGCTTGCATTTCTGAGAACTACCAACAACATTGCAAAAAAATCAAGCTATGGAGTAAATTTTTATAGCAGAAGTGGATAAAAGATGTGTCAGATGAGACAACGCTGACATGCTGAATACCCAGTGTTCTGCGTATTCTGAATACAGAGGTGAATCACAGACCTACTAGGGAATACAGCTCTTGAAGAAAGGGATTTCTTTTACAAGCTTCAGCTCTGCTGCTTTTCCAGGAGTCCTTGGAAAGAAGGGCTAACACCTGAAACAGTACCAGTGCTGCTCTGTTGTTAAGATGGACTGAAGCAGCCCATCTCCCAGGTACAAAGAAGGCATTGTAAATACCAGTACTGTTGAATTCATGTTAGCACTGCTGTTTCACGTCTTTCACATTGGATCTATTTTTGACCTCATCAAGCATAATACAAAGTTGGGGAGACCTGGAAGGTCGCTGCTAGGCTAGAGAGAATGGGGAGACTAGACGCGAGAAAGTTCACATTCCAGGACTTTTCCAGGTCTTGAGTTAAAATGTTGAGCTCTGCTTCACACCTTGATTTTGAAAGGTAGCAAATGAAATGAAGCATTTCTCCTAAATCTTTTTGAGATGATGTTTTCACAAGATGTGCTGTACTTTCCCAATAACGGTCCAGTAGCTTTTGCAGAAGTATTAGAAAGGAGTGAAGATGAAAATGTAGCTTGAATTACTTCAGCCTTGCAACAGAGTGTCTTGCTCTTGTATCAACAGCAGTTACTAAGGGAAGAACAAATTAAATTCTGAGGAAAAGTCTGTTGAAGGCTTTGAATTTGTTTAGTCATTTAGTTCTTTTTGAGAATAAATCCTTCATCAGTGCTGTCAAATATGTTTCTAGTAGCCATTTCCCCCCCCCCAGTTTTTCCTGATTGTTTCCTACCAGCATGCAGATGATAGTAGTGATGAATTGATGTTTGCAGATAAGAACTGCTGAATTGATGTTTGCAGATAAGAAGGCAAGCTGGATCTTTGAAACTGGTAATCTCTTGAGACAGACTCCAAACTGGGTTTTCACAGTAGCAGACTTGGGTATTACCAGTTGGTGTGACTTCTGTTGGCAAATTTTCGTGAAGAAAGGAATGTTTTATCTGAAGTCATGAACCCTGCTTTCAGAAATCCTTTGTAGCTTCAACACTGCTATGAGGAAATAGTACTCCAGTCAATCATTCCATTCCTACTTTATTAATAATTATGTAGTTATTGGGGGCAAAAAAAGTTATTTTGCATATTGAAGTCTAAAATTGGAATGTCTGAAGTGTATTTGTGAAAGCAAGGAAAAGATTGGCCGCTGTAGTAGGCTTACTTTGTATATACGATAGCATATATCTGTGGTAGGATCTTACAGCAGAGAGTTTAGTAAAAGTTTGTGCCTACTGTTCAGTCTCACTTGGAGCGAGCAGAAGTACTGTGCAGAAAGCATAATGACAGTCTAATCAGGTAGGAAGGGTTGCTATACCTGACCAGCAAACTGTATTTATTAATATGATCTATTTTAATATGTTGACTGGAAGTGCGAAATTCTTACACAGAATTTTGTTTACAGGGGTCAAGTTCCTGCTGAGGCAGAAGTGAACTACTTAGGGGTGGCCAAATCCCTGGAAATGTATGGAGTGGATCTCCATCCTGTTTATGTAAGTATTGTTTAAATACTTTAAACTTGGTAACAATGAAAAAAAAAATTCTTGTACTAATGTGTGAGAGAGTATTTATATAGTTTAGTTGCCACAGAATAACTTAAAAGGAAACTCTGTACTTAAGAAATGCCAAGGAAGACATATTTAGAGACTGGGGGGATTCAGTCATTCATACATACAGAAGCATAATGGTTTTCAGATGAAAGGCTGTGATTGTACTACACTTATAAAAGACAATCAGTTATACTCTGGAAAAAACAATTCAGATAAATAAGAAGTGCAAGTGTCAGGAGACATGAGAGAGGGTTATAACCTTTGTCTTTGACACAAGAATTTGCACATTATTCTGGTATAAACAAGAGTAAGTGTGTCCTGAAACCTTTCAGTACGGTTGCAAAAGCTAGAGTAGGGTAGCAGCAGCATGTCTGATTTTTTTTTTAATTACTCATTGTGAAAGTTTTGTTAAAGATGCAGAGTAAGTTTCCAGCTTGTCCTCAGCTGTATCATGCAGCATTGCAAGTTGTCTGTACTGCCTCAGCAAAACCCTCCACTTCTTTTGTAAAACAGCGTGTATGTTGGGATTGGATCCAAGTCATCACCTGGAGGCTATGTGCTCCTGGTGGAAACATAATTCTATCTTGTTTGAATAATTGTGCTTGTGGCAGGTTTTTTGAATGGAAGAAAATCAGAAGTTCAAATGGGGAGTTGTAATGTAGATCGCTCACTGAGTTAGATGTCAGTACTTTGTAAAATTACTTGAAAGAAAATAAAGAAATCAAGATAATACCAGAGATTAAGTATGTATTTCCTGCTGAAAATTGTGTAGCCTGAAATATGAAGTATTTTTTAATGCACCCTGTGGCTTAATTGTATTCATATCCCATGCTCTGTGCTCCTCCCACCCATGGAAAGCTGGGGGAGTAACTGAAACAAGATTCAACATGATCCAACAAAATCATGTTAAATTAGCAGAGCTTGAGTTTTTCTTTTTTTTTTTTTCCCCCTCTAACCTTGCTTTTGCTATGCAGTGAGCCTGGATAATAAGGGGTGAGTTGTAATATGCCTAAGTCTAACCTATGAATATCATCATTTCTATTTATATGACAACAGCAACAGAAGCCCTCATTTTAGACAGAAGCTATGCAGATGAAGAGATGTAGTTCTTCTCCTTGCTTGGATGTATTAAAAGTTGCCTTTAGCAGCTAGTTCACTGAGGAGTACAGGCAGAGCTCGCAGAGGTGTGCTTGAGCTTTCTCACACCAGCAGTCACACAGAAGGACACTTTCTACAGTCCGTCGGTCTGTCCGTCTCACAGCTGATATTTTTTGTGGTTTGTGCTCTGCTGGTTTAGAGCTTGCAGGGCTCTTCTTTGTTGCCTCAGCAGGCAGATGAACGAGCTTTTGCAGCTGACTTTCTTTTAACCTTATGCACTCAGGCTTGCACTCTTTCAAGCATTGAGTGCAACTGATTTTGGTTACGGACTGTAAACTGGGGAGATGGGACCTTCTGCCACTCGGCACCGGTGTTTTCACCCTGTTCTCTCCAGACGTAGTTTGTGATTCAGATAGGGACGTCAGGAACAGTTTACTTTGGAGGAGAAGATGCATGAGGTGTTCCTTGCATGTTGCTACCCATTCTGAACAAAAAAATACTCTGAATCTCTCAAAGGAGCTACTTCACTTGGTAGCAGTACACAGGTGATAGATAACTATTTTAGGTGAGAGAAGGCAGCTGTGAGGTTACATGATAGTCAAACAGGTCAGAAAATCACTATTTGCCTTCAGTTGAAAGTTAGAATGTCTGTTGTATTCACGTCTGAATAAAAAGTTTCATTTCTGAGTTTTGGCTGCTTGCCAAATAGCTGAAAGTAATTCCTTAAAAAAAAAAGGTTATCTTTATTTTTCACCATGGCATGTGGAATCTCCCATTCTTTCCCTCACCGACAGTCTTTCTTGCCTCTTAGGCTCTGTGCCTACAAGTTTTCATATAGAAGTTTTCATCGGTAGGTCAAGTACTATTTTCCCATTTGCAGGAAAGAGTGAAACAGTAGGTTCAAGTCAGTCATCAGGGTGGCTTCCTCACTAGACCTCACTGCTACAGTGATACAACTTGCAACTGTATGACTGACATACATACGTTTTTATTTTCTAGGGTGAAAACAAATCTGAGTATTTTTTAGGATTAACACCCATAGGAGTTGTTGTCTACAAGAATAAAAAACAAGTAGGAAAATATTTCTGGTATGTATAATTTAAATGTGCAGTCTGTGCTAAAATAATAACAATGTTTTATGAAAATGTATGATTTGCGATGTCTACTTGAAAGATTAATTTTATCAAAACCCCCTCAAAACTTGGAATTCCTAATCTTTGTCTGGATTATACAGATTTTTAATTCTTTGATAATCCAAGTAGTCAAAAAAATAGTTCATGAGTTTACCATACTCATGCTGAAATGTTTAAGTACTGCTAATTCTCTGTTGATATCTGGTGCATACATGAAAAAAAAAATCTACCTATGAATTCCTTTTTGTCTTTGTATGTAAATGTATACAACTTTTTATTTTATATGCATGAAATTAAAGTCTCATGAAGTGCTGTCTGTCTTTTTTTTTTCCCAATATTACAGGCCTAGAATTACAAAAGTTCACTTCAAGGAAACACAGTTTGAACTTAGAGTCCTGGGAAAAGATGTAAGTTTTTATTTAAGCCTAAAAGAAACAAAACCAGTAGTCTCAGGTCTAATGAAGTAGGAATTTTTGTGTGTCTGTCAAGGCCTAGTTTATTTTACTGAAATTTACTTCAAGGAACCATCAAAGTGAAATTAATTTTATTGATAGTTACTGCAGGAAAATTATCTTATCCTCAAATGTAGTATGTTCCTGATGACACTTGCAGTTTTATTGAAGAGAGGAGGAAGTAAGATTTTTCTATCCACCTTTTGCAGGCAAGGGAAGAGAACTTCAGCAGTATAGTACTGAAGTAGGAATTTTGTAACAAAACTTTGTTTGTGTCATGCTCTGTAAGTTAGAGTAGACTGCTTCTGCAATGCCTTGTTTATGGCGTTACATAGTGCTTTTAAACTATACTAAATCTACAGGGAAAGCTAATATTAACCAAAACGTGAATGGAGGAAAACTTAGAAAGCTGTTAGGCACAAGTAATTTTGTAGCTTGGAAACAGAAGCAGCCACATAATATACCTTGAAACCCATTTGTAAGACTTGAACTTCATTGTTCTGTTAGACCATTTGAGCGAAAACAATGTTGGTTCGAGTGGAGCCAGGATAGCAGTTTGATAGCAAGAAAAGAGATTTTAAGATAGAGTCAGTGGATAAAAGAGGAAGATACTTGTCACTTATGGAGCATGTGGGGCAGGGCGGGGGATGAGGAGAGTGTTGAGGATGCAGGGAAAATTATCAAGTGTAATAAAACAAATAGTTGCAGTCAGGCTATGATTTTTAGTATCTAGTTCAGTTATCAGTTTAGTTTTCTGAGTTATTTTTTTTTTTAAATACTTTGTAGGTCTCTTTGGAATATCAGGACCGAAATTTTATAGTTTTGAAAAAGTATTAGCCTGCTAGCAGTATTCTCCTTTACCGATTATCCATGTATCTTCATTTATTCATGTAGTGGATTTTAGTTTCATCCATGAGGCCATTTGGTACATTCTGGGAAATGTAAGTGTACCACTGACTGGTTGTCTTGATTCTATAGCAGACAACATTTCTTGTGTCTCTGCAGATGTATTAGCAAGTTTTGCTTTTGTTACTCCCAAGTGATTTGTTTCTATTTGGTGTGGTGATCTATGGGAATTTTATTTCTAATGGTGTGTTTATTGAAATCAGAGCGTTGTTTGAAGGCTTGGGGAAGGTTGGGAAAACTTTTCTCAATGTTTCATGTGAAGGGTGAATGCCTGTTCATGTATAAACAAGTCCAAGTTTGACTTGAGTGAATTGCATTGAAGTGATGCTGTAGTTTCTGTTTGATGCCACATATGTACAGTTTTTGCCTGATCCATGTGGAATTGCAAAGGTGTAACATGCTGTGTGGAAAACCTGGAAGCTTTGGAAAATGTGCTTAAGTCGAGACTGTGAATGTTGATGGCTGATGAACACTTTCTATTGTGATCATAAGGCAAACGCTTAGACAGCGCTTCATAATTTCAAGTCTCAACAGGTTCTTTTAGGAAATTGTTCAAGAGAACACTAAGTACAAGGGTGTGTACAAGCATTAAAATCTCCTTTGCAACTAATACTCATTTGAAGTGTTTCTACAGTGCTTCGTATCCTAACAAGATCAGGAAAGGCCAAAATGGCCCAGAAAAATCTTCCTCTCCCTTCTTGTTAAACATTCTGGTGGTGTTACTTTGAGCAAAATTAGGGGTTGGAGTAAGCAAACAGTAGCCTTATTTTCTGGATTAAAGCTGTGATAAGAATTTATGCTGCTCTGCACCCAGAAGAAGAAAGCTCATCACTGTATTTATACGTCTCCTCGAAAACTTAATTCACCAAGATTCAGGAAGAGAAGAAATAATGGAGACTTTCCTGTGTCTTAGCTGGAACTTTATGGCATGTAGCAAAGAGTTCACATCGTGTAAAAGGAAGAGCAGATTATTTCTGAGTCTGTTGAGTGCTTTATATGAATCATGTTTTCTATTTTGTAGTGAAAACTGTGCAGGATGTATTTTGGTTTGTGTTTCCACACACTAGCTATCTTTATTCACAATGATAGGCACCTTTCACGAGTACACCTGCTCATCAAGAGCAGGTTGATACTTTTAGTACTGAAGTGTTGCTCTTTCCCTGCACTGGGTTACCTGTGGTAATTTCTTTGTTCTCCCTTTCAATAAATTTGTCTGAGATTTTTTCAAAGCTACTGAAAGAATTTGAATGTGTACTTCCCACTAAAGGGGTGAAGTGGACATCCTGATCTCCTTGACAGATGGCAGACATGGCAGTGTAAAAGTACTGGTCCATGTCCTTTGACTACCTAAAAAATACACTGCGGGGTACCTGTGTCAGCCATATTTATGGCTGCTGAGTTTGTTGTTTACACTGTTTCACTTTTCATTAACTTGATGACTTACTGAGCAGAAGATATTTGTGCTTACTGTCTTACAGTTAAGTAAGGTGCTTCACTTTTCCTTTTTGTAGTGTAATCTCTTGTACTTCTTCGTATCTTTTCCATGAGAACATTTGCTGAATATTTAACTTCTTTATATTTTTCCTGCATACCTGTTGCTATTACATGCAAGCATGACCATCGGTATTTTGTCTTATCTTTCACTACTTTGCTTGTATTATATGTTTTCTCCCTAGGGCTTTTATTATTGCCCCTTCATAAACAAAATACTGCCCTTAATATTTGGCCATCCGTGGCTTATCCTGACATGAGACGAAAGATCTGGACCACCTGACAGAAACTCTTTTTCAGTGGTGTAAATCATTGAATCAGTGTTTCATTGTGCCCTAAGTGGACCCATGCTATGAAATCTGAGCTGGAAACATGTTAGGCTTTCTGTGAAACCTCTAAGTATCAGCATGAAATTAGGAACCCTTCCCCTGCAAGGACTGCACAGAAGGACTCCCTGAACACAACAAGCAATCGCAAAGAATTTTTGAAGATGAGAAACGTGTACGTTTGTGCAGTTTTCTTTAAGAAAACTGAGAGATCCATCTGATGCCTGTGCGCAGTTCCCGGTAGCATAGATGTCTGTTGAGCAACCTTGCTGGAAATGATCCAGCGATACAGGTAGCTGCCAAAGGCCCCCCTGATGCAGCAAAACGGAGTTGAATCACAATGGATGCACTGTGTGGAAGCGGGAGATGGATGGGTTGCACAGCACACCTTGTGCTTTCCCTGTCTGAGGAACACAGCTTGCTTCCTCGATTTCTCTCTCAACTAAGGAGATGAAACAAAATAGAGAAAAATATGCTTTGGTAGATTGGGTAGGCTGGGAACGTAAATGTAATAATATGCAGGAGTGAGAGATGCGGAGCTTTTTTGCCTGTAGGTACCAGGTACTCCAGTGCTGTTCCCCTCAACCCCATACTGTTTTCCGTAACAGCATGTTTTATTTTGATTGCACTGAACATTGTGTCTGAACATGCCAGTGAATGATTTCACTCCTTCGCAGAGTTTATGCAAAGCTTCCATGCTTGTTACTTTTCATGTTTTTCTTTCACCAAGCCAGAAAGTGTTGAATGTGCAAAACGCTTGCTTTCATTATTTTTTGTTGTAAGAGAAGGGTCTTTTGGAAGTCTGAAATTTTTGTTTCGAGGGATTTTGAAATTTGGGTTCTTTCAAGTCAGAACAAACACCCGAACTGTGCAATTAAAAATGATTTACACATTTTCAAGGCATGCCTTCCTCTGCAGTCTTGCTTAGTCAGATGAAGAGGCCCGGCTCAACTGAATTCATGAAGTGAAGTTGGTAAAGACTGTTTTCAGGAGCAATACCAACAACTGATACATGCTAGAGGAACTTCAGGGCAATTCCAAAGCACATAATACTCCTGATTCTGGGGGTTGAAACTTGTCTAAACACAAGATTTTTGTGTTCTTTTAAATAGTCTTAGAAAACCCTGGAAATATGCTTTATTCTTTTGTCTGCTTTTTATAAGTGACAAAAGTCTGGAAATTAATTACATTAACAAGGTGGTTCAGCTGTACAACTTTTTGCCCTGTCACACACTATATTCCATCTTGAGGTGCAAGTTCTAGGCAGGAGCTTTTAAGTTGATTTTTTCCTCTTACAGTTTCTTGGGAAGATTGAACAGGGTTTGAAGAGATGTTCCTCCTGTTCTAAGGTCCAGTTTAGCTTAGATTTCAGTTCCAGACAAAAATAGCATTTCAATCTTTATTATGGTTTAAGAATTAGAAATTACTCTTATATCATTTGCATTTGAACCCACTTAAGCCAGAGTGGTAGTGGATGGTGGAGATGAGCAAGCACAGCAGTGTTAATACATCATGTGGAATGGTTTTGGCTTGTTTTTGTTGGTCGGGGGTTTTCTTGCCTTTTCTTAACTACTTTCTGAGCCATCTTAGAAGGATTGTAAGATTGGTTCAAGGCTTGATGGCAAAATCTTCAATAATGAACATTTTTGAAGGAGAACTAGAATTAAAATTCCTGTATAAACTTAAAATCATTGCCACTAAGGTGTTACTGTCAGCTTTTTTTTGTACATTCTTCTTTAGTCTTTTTTTTTAATTGATGTAATATGAGGCTGAGATAAGTTTGTTTCAATCTCGACATGCTTTATGCAAATTGGCACAGCATTATTAATTTAAATTCCTAACTTGTATAATGTTCTTAAAGAACATTATACAAGTTAGGAATTAAAGAACATTATACAAGTTAGGAATATATGCGCCTAACCTGGCAGAGAATAGTGTTGGGAAGCAGTAGCTTCAGAGCTAGTGCTAATATTCTGTTACATGTACATTCACGTGTATTACATGTACATGCAGTGTGCTCTGTAACGGGGCAAGATCCCTCCTTACGCTACATTAATATTCAGTGCGACTAGGAAGAGTGGTGTATATGCTGGCAGGGTTCCTACTGTGGTTTTGGGTCTGGGTTTTTCTTCTTCAATTTCTGAGCCTGGATTGGTGGGAAACAGTATCATGTCTTGTCATAAATTATAGCAGCTAAAGCCTGCTCTGAATCATAGGTTTTCAGAATGTTTTTGATCTGTGGAGGGGTGCAGTGCTCCACGGAATGGGTGTAGCGGCCCCCTTATTTTTGGAGTAATCTACGAACTTGACAAACAAGGCATCTTCTGGTTCCCAGAGGGAAGAACTGTCATTTTAAGTGGGTGTCTTCTCTTCCAGACGGACGTGAGTTTGCCCCACCTGGGCACCGACCTAGCTAGGCGCAGAGCAGCTCTGAGCTTGAGAGCCATGAGTTCACGTTGGCATGGCAGAGCAAGCCAGGAGCTGTTTGCAAAGGGCAGCGTGGGCACTCCCGAACTAGTATGTCAGCTCTGGCAGTTCCAGAGGCGTTTTGTGGTTAGGCAGAGCAATGACCTCTCTGACTTGTCTCCTTTGAAGGCGTTAGTAACAGTCTTGCAGTTAAGCGTGTGTGTGGAGGTGGGTGTTACGGTGTGGCGCTGTACCAATTACCAGCTGTTTAATGGAGATCTCAAAGGCCCTGACAGATCAGTCTTCTGGCTGATTTGGGAGGCAGCCTAAAACAGGTAAGGGCTGTGGCTGCGTGTCTGAGTGCCTCTCGATTCACAAGCTCGTAGTGTAGTCAAGCTATCTGCATCCCTTGTGCTAGTCTCTCTCTCCTCCCATGTTTAAAAATGGTGGTAAAGCTATGGCAGTATGAGCTTTAGCATGTTTTGGATACTGCAGGACAAGCTTTTAAAGCATTTAGAAGAAGAGGAATCTTTTATGTTTGTCCTCACAGTTTTTAGTGTCTTGCCTTTTTCAGGATTAGGAGAAGGTAGCCAAAGAGCTCAGCAACTAGATACTGCTGCAAAGGGCTATGCCTGTCCTTTTGCAGCAGGGCCATGTGGTCCTGCCCCCTCCGTCGCTGGTGCAAGTCACAGATGTGATCAAAAACCACCATACGAAAATAAGTGGTTTTCTGCTTGTTGCTGTGCTTGAGCACAGCTGTCTTCCTGAAAGCATAGACCAACACCAAAGCTGGTTCAAAGGCCAGGAGACATCTTCAGAGTGTGCTCTGTCAGAGCTTGCTGACAACCAGGACCACTCTGGAAGCAGCGAGCCATCATGGTTTACCATGCGAGCCTCACCTTTAGTACACTGGGCACTCTGAAAGCAACAGGATGAGTTGCAGGCAGTAGCTTGTGAGGCACCAAACAGCACTGAATGAGTTTGGAATTATCATTTCCTGTAAGTCATTAGTAAAAGTACAACAGGACTTTGTTTCTTTTGATTCAGATATATGAGAATAATAAGAAAAAAACCCAGCTAACTCTAACTACCTGTAAGAAATAACAGTTACTCAAGATGCTAAAAATGTTGCCTTTTATTGGAAATAAAAGTTTATGGTGTTAACAGATAAGGTCATCCTTGCTTTACCTATACAAATAAATTTATTTCCTTAGGGGTGAAAGATTAAGCCTGGAAAATGTTACTGCTTTCAGTACTGCTTAATTTTTATATATACATTTATAAATTGTGAGGGTAATCAGAGTACTCTTACAGACCTTAAAATGTAAATGGAGGAAGTTCTAAACCTAGATGTGCTGTATGCAGTGTCATAATTGGGCTTAGTTGCATTAAGTTACTGACTTCTTTGCAGAAAAGGTGGAAAATGGTAAAAGAATTATGAATTGTCTGCTCTGTGTTGGTGAAAGACTGTGGAGATGAACGTTTTAGGCTTTCTTTCTCTCTAATAAAATTTAACTGTGCTATTTGACTTAGTACAAGCATCCATTCTGAGGCAACAGTTTTCAAACATGTGCTTTTCCTTCAAATTCAAATAAAAAAACCTCAGTGTGTTATCAGAAAGTTTGTTGGTCCATCCTCTGAGTTTTAGGCAATTGTTTCTTTTCCAGACCTGAATTCTCTAACTTGTTGATAAATTGAATCTACAGGGCTATGCTGTTTTTTCCTGAGTACCTTTGATTGCTGATACTAACTATAGATGTTTCACCATGTAGTCAGTCATCAAAACATTTTTCTTACCAATTGAGATGAGCTTTCTTTCACCTTAGAAAATAATGCCTTCAAATGATGGAATAAGTAATGTTTGCTGTTCAGGTCTTTCAATCATATGGCAATGTGGCTCTACTGTCTCTCTTTTAAAAGTCACTGATTTTCATGTGTTATGTGCCATTTGTTCGGTATATGGGAAAACTCTAAAACTTTGACTTAAAGAAGGGAAAATGGACAAGTAGAATCTTTTCCCTGATGGGAATCTTTCACTGAATTCCAGTGGCATTTGGACAGCAGAAATACCTTGGTTTAAAAAGTCTCTTTAAAAAAAACCCCAAACCACCCTTGGCTTCTCTTCACCACCCCTCCCTTCCCCCAACCCACAAACTCTCTCATCCGATATTATATAATTAAATAAATTAAAGTGCAGCAGAGGATTCTTTGTGTAAAAGTAAAATTTAGGAGTGGACAAAGAAGGAGCAAGATCCTGCATATTAAAAGTGAGTCACTGAGTTCTTTACTAATAGGAGTTAAATTGACTCATCATATTGCATAAAGTTTTCAATACTACAGGCCTAATCTGATATTTTCCTTTAAAAGTGCACTGGTGACTATAGTTGTGTGGGTTTATATGAAATTGCATCAGATGATAGTCTGATCTAGATGTTGTAATGTAAATTAAATAATAAATTCTGAACCTATGTTTCTATGATGTGTAAAATAAGCAAATGAAAAGTATCCCTTCACATGCCTTCTTTAAAACTTTAAAAATGTAAAAATACAGTGTGATCTTTCAGTGGGTAGACTTGCATCCTGGTTGCCAGAGGATCAAAAGCAATATGATTACTCTTGAAAATTCTAGTATAAATAGATTTTCTCCTTGACAATCTTAAAGATTCTCTAGGAACCTTTTTTTAAATTTTTTTCCTCAGTTACTTAGATTTTCATTTTTTTAAAAAAGAGCTTCAGTTTTTAAATTCTCGGTTTGCTTTTTATAAATGAAACTTATTTTTGCTCCAACTTAACCCCCTTGTGAATGCTGCAGAGAGATGAAGATCCTTGTCAAGCTTAAAATTGTATTTTAAAGAACTATAGGAATATATTTATGGGACTAATCTGCTATATAATGATTTTATGCTATGCATAGTAATCTCAGACAAATCCTAGTTTTCAGCATTCTTGGTGCCGTGTGTCTTACTGTACTCCTCTTTCTTGCTGGGGTGCCCTGGAGAGGAGAATGTGCTTGGGAAAGAAGACTAGAGGATGATTTCCACTCCTTGGCTATTCCATGGGACTGTTCTAGACAGCTAATTAAAATAATCCATGGGAGAAAATAAGATCATCTGTATGTCTTCAATTTGGTGGGGTTTTTCTGGTGTTTGTTTTTTTTTTCTTTTTACCAGGGAATGAAATCTCAATTATTCTAACCACAGGTGCAAAATTCTGTCGTTTTCACTGTTATTTGTTTCAAGGTGGAGGAAAGGCTGCTTGAGCAGATAATTCGTGATTTTGCGAGGCTGCCTGACAGCTGTTAGTAGAGATGTAATTGGTTTGTGTTGGAGGTGAAATTTTGAATTCTAGAGAATATACTGAACTAGTTCATGGTGTGCAAGGTGCTTGCAGGTCACCATACCTCATTAAAGGAAGAGTGGGAGAAGCTTGCCAGAACTCTTCACCTACCTATGCATGGCACTGCAGAAGTATAACCAACACCAGGGCATCCATTTCTTGAAATCAGCTGCCAAATGTGGTATGAATCATGTCCCCTTTGTAATTCACATATCGGGGAAGGGGTTTTAGGACACAGTTTTGTTACAGACAGTATCATACCACGCTGAGGATTCACACTGAAGTCAGTGAGACTACTCACAGACACAAACCTGAGCACTGAAGTTTACTGAGTGACAGATAATATGGAAGTGTATTTTGTGTGAACATATTTGAACGTTTATCTTGTTGGAAACAAGCAGTGTGATATGTCTGTTGTTTTTTCTTGTCTGTTGGAAGTGCTTTATAGTTTGTGTATGTCTGAATTCTCTTTCATCTCTCACTGTCTTTTTCTAATGTCTATTCTATTGACTGCCAATTTCCAGTGAATAGGTTTTAAGTTTTGAATATTCTTTTTGTTGACTTCCTTAAGAGATTTTAAGGTGGATTTCATGGCTTTTACCTTTGACCTTTTTCCTAGAATTTTGAATTATTCTGAAATTGGCTAATTTTTTTTTTAATCTTTCCTTCCACTCATCTTTTTTATTTCCAGTTTTATCTTTATTCTTCTCTGCATGTATGTTTTATGCGTTTTCTCTCTGTGTTGCTTCATATTAGTCTATCACAAACCTTTTGTTTCTTTCCTTCACTTATTCTTGACGTTTTGTATGCTGTTAAACAGAGCCTTGGGCATATATTTTTGCTTGACGTCTGAGGTGCACTTTCAGAAAACATCAACAACATACTATTTGAAAAAAACTTTGTGCTTTTTGATTAGGAAAAAAGCTGACATCTACAAACAAAAATGAAGGAACAGAAGTGTTTCAGTAATCACCTTTCTCTTCTGTTTTTCTGTATCTATGGAATTGATTCTTTAAATAATTATTTTCAGGCAATAAGAAACCAAAAAGAAAACCTCTTTTAAATGAAGAACTCTGCAGAATTATAGAACCTGCATTTCTTCATATTTATGTGTTCTCGTATGTGCATTGATACGAGATGGTCAGTTCTCGTGTTCAGTAAATGAAGATTGACTTCACTGGCAGAATCCCTCATAACAATATTGATTTGTTTTGTTCTGTTTTCAGTGCAATGAAACGTCTTTCTTTTTTGAAGCACGTAACAAGATCACATGCAAACATCTCTGGAAATGCTGTGTAGAACATCATACGTTTTTCAGGTGAGTGATGCAGAAGTTGTCGTTTTGTTACTAAAAGGGGAGGGAGGGAGACTATATTGAGCAAGAACCTTGTTATACCTAGAGTGGTGTAACCGAGACTTGCTGCCTGGAAACACGTTTTGGCTCTTGATTATAGAATGCTCTTAAAGCTGATGCCTTCCCTTTTCTTATAATGATGTGAAACAATAATTTTAAAATTGGGTAGTTTGGTGGTTTCTTTTGTCTTAGAATTGTTTTTGAAACAGTATCTCAGGTTGCACAAAAAAGGCTTTACCAGAAGTATCCGCAAACGTATATGGCAGGATTAAAGCTGCCATATACATTTTTATGTATTTAACCCATATGTTCTGTAGCAGCATTGAATTGAGTAAGGCCTTTGGATTTCAGACATTCCTATTTTCTACAATGCACAGAAACTTTGTTTTTTCATAGGAAGACATTGAATTTCCGTAATGTTTTGCTTACTTACTGAAGTGTATAGTTTCAAAGATTGGACTGTTTCCAAGATTACATGTCTCAAAACACTTTCTTTTACTGTTGAAAAACACTGACAGAAATGTGCAAGGGTGTCTAGCTAAGAATTGGTCAATGGGATGCTTGGATGGGATAGGCTTTAGCAGTGCTGTAAATAAGTAAGCTCATAATCCCTCCTGCGATCTCATTACTGTGGTGTGATGTTTTTGCCTGCTCCTATGAAATATTAAAAGAGAGGCTGGTGTAGCCAGCAGTCTATAGTAGACCCTGAAATAAAGAGGTGTCTTTAAAGAGGTAGTCAAAACAGGAGGGCATAAACATGTGGCTTTGTGGAGCTCTCAACTCCATAAGAGTCAACCTGGAGGTAGGGATGAAGAGGAACTAGCAGAATTATTTTTTTTGGAACTGAAAGTTTGTATTTTCCTTTTCTCGGGAAGGGGACTGTAATTGAGACCTATCTCTGTAACTTACTCTGTTCTTTTATTTTTCAAACTACACAGAGTGCCAGAGAATGAATCAAACTCTCTGTCAAGAAAATTCAGCAAGTTTGGATCCATAGGTTATAAACATCGATACAGGTGAATTTATTTCATTGTTTAAACTTCAATTAATTCCTTCATTCCTTCTTCTCTCCTCTTTTCTTCCAATGAAAGAAAAACCCAAACCAGACTATGACTCAGAGCAGTTCTGCTGACAAAGCATGAATCAGGGCCATTTTAACAGACTCCTTTTGGGAGTCTGACAGTTTTGGGACAAATGTGAGTTATTTCACATTCTCCATCCAGATCCCGAGTTGGCCTAGGCCTGCTGTAGCCCATAGTGAAAGTGAGAGCAGCCTTGGCAATGCTTTAAGTCAAAATCTCCGTGTGAGTCCTGAAAATATATTCATGTCCTAAAGGGTTTTTCCTGACAACCAGGAAATACCAAAACGAGGAGGCGTGTTGGCTGCCACCTTTCTTCTGGGAATTAGCGAAGGGTTGGCGCAAAGAAGCGTATAAGGTGCGTAACCGTGATCCCCTTCTTTACAGCTGCAGCTGAGCTATGGCAGAGGCTCTCGATCCAAATGGTTGCATCTAATCCTGTAGCAGTACTGTTGCTATCAGTGCTGTTGATTTAAGAATAAAAATCAGGGCACATCTGAAGGAACATGGGTGTCTCTTTTCTAACTGGAGTATCTGGCAAAATTGGATTAGCATTCACGGCTGCAAGCCTTGTGCGATGCAGTAAAGTTCAGACTAAGGGTGTATAGGGAGCACTTGGTCTCACTTTTAGTCTAAGTTAACCAAGCAGACAGTGTGACGTAAAGGTCAGTTAATAGTGTGATACAGAGGAAGATGTGGTAGAGAGAGTGGGTTTACGATCCTCTAGCAGAATACAGGATGTAGTTAAAGTTGTCAGAAACCCAGTAGTTTTTACTGAGTTTTATTGAAACGTCATGTTTTTAAATCTGTTGAAATGACAGTCTCTGTCCAGTGAGTAAGGCACTTGATTTGGCAATTGGTGACCACTGTTATAAATCCAGTTCTGTCACACTGGCTGAGCAATTTTGGGCCAAGTAACTTATGGTCTGATTTTTAGAATTGCTTTCAAGTTGCATATTCAGTGAACCAGAAAGGGAGTAGGTGCAAAGCAGCAAATCAAAACCACAACTGTAAACCAGGCCCTTTCTTTTTCCATTTTCATTTTTTCTTGTTGGTCCAGTTGGGATAAAAATAGGTTTTCATCTTTTGTAGTTATTTTGAAGCTGCTGGGTGAAAAGGCCCTGTTTACTATAGCAGCAAATTCTAGAGTTTTTTTCCATGGTCTGCAAATACACCAGGCTTGTTTAGGTTTATTTTTGACTTAGTCGTCTGTCTCTCCTTCATGTCTGTATTTCCACCATCGCCCAAGAAATACATGGATCATAATGGGCAAGGCTGACAGCCATTAGTTAGGCAGTTCTTTGGCACTGCCTCTTAGGAAGACTTTTCTAAAAACGAGAAAACCATAACCTCCAATTTCTCTAGCAGCTCCTGGATTGGAGTTAGTGTAGTAGGTACTGTAGTAGGTACTGATAGCAGTGTGTAATAGCAGCTCTATTACACTTGTCACCAGTCAATCAGAATTCCTAGTCAACTCTCTGTTACCCTTGGATGTAACATCTTGCTTGTAAGGAAGGTGTTACTGATGGAGAGATGACTGTGCCAGTGCTGAGCCTGAGCTCATGTGACTGAACCTAGGCTGTCTCCAGCCATGATCACTGATGTGTTTTTGTCCCATCTTCTTCAATGTATTTCAATAATCCAGATTGTTTGGCTTATCACACTATCTGTTGTGATCCAGCTTCTTTCTCCTGTAGATAATAGGGGAATGATTGTACTGCCTTTGGGGTTTCTAGTTGGATCCTGACCCATATAACCCCATCTCTGAAACTGGATAGGAGTCCAGTGGATACCTTCCAGAGTACTGTATGTGAGAGCTTCCTCTGTTGGATCATTTCAGCAGATTGGAGGAGGGCACTGGTGCTGGGGAGGAGATAGCTTTGTACTTTCCAGTCAATTAAAAAAAAAAATACCATAAGGCAGTTAACTATGTTTGACTTATTCCTGCTAGTGGTGCGTTTAAGCTTATCTTCCTTTTTCAGTAAGTTTCAAGGGTGATCTGTAATATGGGTTGCCATTTTGGGATGATAGTCGTTACTGACAGCTATGTTTATAAATGTTAGTTTTGTCTAAAGCACATTAAAGTGTGTATTTCCCTTCTGGTATGAAGTGTTCCCTGTTTTGCTGCAGGGATTCTTAAGGACTCCTCCTGACCTGAGTAGATATGCTAATAAATGTGGGTTGTGACATCTAGTTGCACCGTATTGATTATACAGTGTTAATGATAAATAGTGATAATCAATTGATGTTTGACATATTAACTCTTGTCTTGGAATTCAGAGCAGTGGTAACAGCATTTTCATGTGCTTTGAGAATCTTCTCTTCACTTACCCATCGGCTTTGATTGTCTTACCTCTGCCTCTGGTCCCTGTTGTAGCCCAAAAGCAGTGACGGTGTTGTGTTTCTGTATACATCATTAGATCAAAGCAGAAACCATAATCTCACCATTTGACTGTATGCAAGGGGACCATAATATTATATTTTGGCTTTTTTTTTTTTTTTTTTTTTTTTAATCTTCTAGGTATTTCTCATTAGGTGACAGATAGTCTTCAGGAAAGCAATTTCCTTGTCTTAAGAGCAGATGCTTTGCTTAATATGTGGAGATGTTATTGTGAGTGGAAGGTTTTATACTAGTGAGAGCAAACTGTAATAAACTGCTCTCAGTAGTATAGGCCCAAGTGATAATAAATTGAGTAGAAATCCTGATTCCTCTTTACTCTTTAGGATGTCATTCCACATGGCAGGGAAGTAGTCCCTTACTGACTGGAACTGAACAGTATCAAATATGTGTTTTCCTGGGATAAAAACTTACAGAAAGAATTGAGGAAGTAATCAAATTATTTATGAAATCTTATGTTCGAATATGCGAGATTGCAAAAGGTCACACTTTCTTAGCCTCTTCCTAATAAACCAGCATTGTGTTTTAGTTGTTTAGCTCCTTCTGAAAGTACCCAATTTAGAAGAGATTGGCACAATCTATTGATGGTTCTGTGAATGATTCAAAACAAAAATCAGGATTGTGCTACTCTGCAGGAGAACCAGAGCTGAGATGAGAAGTGAATAGCTAACAAACATGCTGCCCAAACCCCATGCATTTTTTTTGAGTCTAAAGTGCCTCTGTTTCTTTGATCCTCTTCCCAAGTGTTTATCCCATGATTTTGTTGCATTTTCAAGTGGCAGGACATCTTTGCAAATGACCAGAGACCCTTCTGTGCAGCTCCCGCGGCCTGACCAGTGCATTGAAAGAAGTCGCAGCAAGACTTATCCCAAAAGAACACAACAGACCGGTAAGTCCTTCTCTGCTGGGCCTGTGGAGAGATGTCATTTTCAGTCTTTGGTTCATTTTGTTTTCAAGAGGTGACTCAGAACTGCTGCAGTGTCCTCAAGGATCTCTCAGAATGGGTTCTCTCTTTTGCCTTAGGTCACTGTTTGTACCTGACCTTAACTGGATCTCAAAACTCTAGCTTTGTGGATAAAAGTAAGAGAGATGGTGTCAAACATGATAAAATGCCATGGTTTAGGTCTAATGTAAAGTGTGGAAAGGAAGCTTGAAAACAGGCAGTGAGAGCATGTTTTTTTTTTTTAAGTCCTGTCTCTCGCTAAAGAATTTTATACCCGTGTGTCGTGGTTGGTACCTCGTTGTTCCAGCTGCTTCACCCAAGGTGTCTCTCTTGTACATCCTCTTCCTAGTTCAAGGGCAGTATCCCTTTATTTTGATATTAAGTGGAACTGAAGTTAGTACCATGCCTTCTGCTTAACATACTTCAAATGTGTGAGCTGGAAATCTATTCTGCATGCTAAAGATCATAGAATCATAGAATGGCATACGCTGGAAGGGACCTTAGAGATCATCTAATCCAACCTCCCTGTCATGGGCAGGGACGCCTCTCAACTAGACCAAGCTACTCAAGGCTCCGTTCAACCTGGCCTTGAAATGATGTCAGGGGAAATTGGAAATTTTTACAGGTATTAGAGGAAACATGTAAGATTAAGCATGGATCACAGGAGTCCTGTCCCAGAATAATGGATGTTTGCTGAAATTTAGTAATAGAGGCAAAAAGCTTTTCTAATGTCAAGCTCCAGTTCTACATGTGATTACATGTATATGCTTAGCTTCATCTATGACAGCAGTCACGCATACTTCGGTTGAACTTGTGAACAGAGTTAGGTTTATATGTATATGTGTCAGCAGTTAGAGAAAAAAACTTGTCTAAGCTTCAAAACGTAAGCGAGATTTCTCTTTATCATGGACTACTATGACATTATAAACTTCTGAGAGTCCCCATTTTTTAAAAAAAGAGAAGATATATGCATCTGAAAACCTCCCATGTTTGTTCTGGATGCCATGTTTTTACTCAGAAACAAAGCTGGTGTGTTCTGCCTTTTAGCTGCAGTGTAGTGTAATTAAAAGTATTGCCCTTGGTAAAAACAAGCAGCTTAGAACAGATTTATTTTATTTTATTTTATTTTATTTTATTTTATTTTATTTTATTTTATTTTATTTTATTTTATTTTATTTTATTTTATTTTATTTTATTTTGTTTTATTTTGTTTTATTTTGTTTTGTTTTGTTTTATTTTATTTAGTTACGTGTAAGAAGAAAAGGATTGCCTTACTTTCTGATTATGGTATCTTTTTGTTATGTCTGCAGTTGTCAGTGCATGCCTAAGAGGACAAGAAGCTGTTCACTCTTCATCTTAGTGACTTAGACTTTTGTTCAGGTGGGCTACCCCATTCTTAGAGTGGTAGTTCAAAATGAGCAGGATTTCCCACCTCACTAGTTCCCAGTTCAGTTGTGCAGAAAATTGTGTGGCTACTCAGAGGTAAACTCAGCCCTTAGTTGAAGATAATGTTTGCCTTAGCACAGGCAATGAAAGTCAGAGTGTATTGCTGTAAGGGCGTACATGTTGTGCTTGTTGATTTTTTTTTTTGGTCTCTTTGACTAGAATTGTGAGGAAAACTGAAAACTTCCCATGGCCTATTCTGCTGATGTAACATGGCGCATAATTCTCTGGGCAACACGTGTTTGTTGTTTTGATGGATATAAATACTCTGTTTTACTTTGAAATAAAAAGACTGCATTTGCACCATCTTACTCATATGTATTTGTGTAACTTGTATTTCTTCTTAAAATAAATATTCCTTTTGCATAATGAGATTATGCCAATGGTTAGCATTGACGGCTAGTCTTTGTTCTTGATTTTGTGTTTCTAGTGTGGTGTGTTAAGATTAAATATGCCTTGTTTAACATTTTAAATGTGCATGTATTACATATTTCTTAAGGTGTTTTCTGCCAAACGCTGCTTAAACTAGGATCTGTATAAAAATGGATCCGTATCCAATAAAAGTTCTTATACAGTAACTTCCTTCGACCTTCTCTAAGTTCAGCCATCCTTCGTCGCCTACTTCTTTACTTTTTTCCCTTTTCATAAGATTGCAAAGTTAAGTGCATTAAAAGCTTCCTTTCTGTAGCCAGTTCAATTAGCCATTCTGGTTTGGTTTGGTTTTTTATCTGTTGGTGCCAGTAATGGGACCAGCCACAGCAGTGTTTTTGGAGGCAATTAGATGCACCAGTAGCTACAAATGAATGGCTGTGGCATGTGCAGTCTGCATTGCCTCCATCGTAGAGGTGCGTGTGAAGTGCTAAAACCTCTAACCTCTGACATCTCATTAAAATGTTTTCCCTTGCTTATTCTTTTTGTATACGTGTTCTGGTGTTACTCCCAGTTATATAGTACATGTTTTTTATACTTTGTCACCTGAAGGTATAGGTTAGCAATGTTTTGCAGAGCTGAGCGACTAATAATGTTTCTTTGTCTCATTGGTCCATTGAAGTATGCTAAAGTCATTAGGACTGCATCCACTTGATGAACTCTGGGTTAAGAGTTGGAGTAAGTGTCAAGACACTGACAGAAAATATTTACTTTCATGTTTTCCATAAAAATATTTGTGCTTTAAGAGAAGGATTGAAGGAAATAATACTGTGAACAGAGAGAAACTAGCTTTCTTGTATGAAAGCCACTGCCATTGACTGATTCCACTGATAGGATAGACAGTGTAGGCAGTTTGACTTTAGCATGGCAGCTTATTTTCCTGGAGTCCAGATTACAGTGGTTTAAAATGCAATAACCTCCCTTTTGTCACTTGCTTAATATATTTCATATCTCAGTTGTTCTAGAGGTAGTGGAAAAGTCAGACCAGGAAACTTCAATGGCTATGCAATCAATGCTTTTATATTAGTACCGTTTTGGGGGTTTTTGTTTGGGTTTTTTTTGGAATGTGTGTTTAGGTTGGCATTCAAGTTGGTGTTCAGTTGGAGAAGGTTTTTTGTTTGTTTTGTTTTGTTCTGTAAGGTCTTATACATGAGATATATGTAGCTTGTTTCATTTGCTTATTCTCCCCATTTCATTTCAGCTAAGAGAGAGTTACAGTTGCATTTTTCTGCTGGCAGATCATAAGCTCAAACATGGAACAGGATCTCTCATTGTTCTGCCTTACCCTCTTAAGGCAAGATTGATAATGTTCAGCTTTCGCAACAGTGCATAGAGTGAAAGTGTTCCTTATTCTTCTGTCTGAATGCTGCACGCGAAAAGCTCCTTGGGAATGTCCTCTCTGGACAAACATTGATGTGACTGGACCTGTTGCCGTGGGTCTGAGTTTATTCAGAAGGGCAAAACACATTGCTTAGGGTTTGTTGTTGTTTGCTAGCTGAGGACTTGATTTGTCCCTGCTTTGCACTCTGGATAGTTGTATAAACTAGTGTAAAGTGCTGCCATTCTGATTTAAAAGCCAGGTGGAGAATTGAGAGTGGATATTAAAATTACAGTACTGTCTGTGTTATCATAGTCCCTGAGCAATCACAGTCAGTCACAATCCCACAATCCCTGCCCTGACTAACTTAATGTATTACCACAGTCGCCTATCATTACCCTGCTTCACCAGCCTCGGTCATGGTAGCTGGAATTGTTGGTCTTGCACGTTCAAAGTCACAAATCTTTTCCCAGAAAGTTGTGAGGCTGAGTTTGAAAGTTAAATTTTAGAAAATGAATGTTGGGGTAGTTTTCTCTGCTTACTTAATTATTTACTTACTTGCTTACTCTGAGCTTTACTCTTCAAAGTTTATTTTAAATCCCAGTTTTTGTAAAAGGATGAGTGTGATCACTTCTGCATTGCACGCAGGTAGTGGTGAGATGCATAAAATGTTGAGGCTACAGGTTTGGAAACTAGTTTTGGAAATGTTATCACAGAGTAGGCTACGCTAGTGTAGACGTATGGAAGTCCATTCATTTTTGTAGGCTCTTAGTAACACCCAGTGCAAAGCATGAGCTCTTACTGCATGTTTTCCTTTTGATCACACTATCTTCTGCCCTCATTAATAGATTTAAATACAAACGCTACTTCCAGATAATGTCAGTGAAATGACTTTAGTTGATAAGAAGCAGGCATGACAACCCGATTAGCTTGCCAGGCTCCTGAGCTTTTGGACATTTGAGTTTTTAAAATCTAATGGTCTATTTAAATTGAATGCACCGATCAGCATCAAGATGGCTGTGAGAGTGAATCGAAGTGTGTGCTTTCACCTTATTGGAAAAAGTCAGTGCAGTGAATACTGACATTAACTTACCTGACAAAAGGTAAACAAACAGGAAAACCTTCTACAAGTGAGACATTCAAGATTTCTGTCTATCTAAGGTATTTTCGAGAGGCCTGTAACCTTGGCATACTAGAAACAGAGGTATAGATAAGTTATTGCAATGGTATTAGTGTTTGGACAGTTTTTCTCTGGAGACTGTTGTCTTATATTAGGGATGCTGTGTCATATGGAGGTGTACGTTGGTAGAACAGTACTGTAGCTATCGAAAGACATATGACGTGGAACATACTTGGAGACAATTATTACAATTTCTGTGTGGACAGAAAGCTCCTAATTAAGCTAGTTACTTGTACAAAACAGTTGTACAGCAAGAGCTTTTTTATAAAAAAAGGAAAGCAAAGGTCAAACATGGCTAATATGAGGTCTTGTCTCAGTAGCAACCTATTTTGTTCTGCCTCTGTGTGATAGTCACTGGTATGTTGTCTTTTCTTTGGTTTTCCCTCAACTAAGTACTTGTTAAAATAGTAGAGTGGTAACCAGGCAACTCAACAGTGAAAAGGAGCTGCTTCTTTTGTAAGGATTTGCTAGTACTGGCTGCTCCAGAAGTGGAGATGCCCCATGTTGTAGGCTCTGCAGCACCAGCCTTCATGCAGGGCACTCAAGGAGTTGCAAAGGCATCATAGATTTTCTTCACTTGCGTGGTCTGACTCTGCGTCTCATAACCCCCCATTGCCTGACAAACATAGCAAAGGATCAGTTCTGGAGGTGGCTATTACTTTTATAGCACTTGACCCCTGGCTCTTTTCCTGCCAGTTGTTTCATAGCTATGACATGTTTTGGAGCATGAGGTCTTATTGCTCCATCAAGTTATGAGTGCTCTGAGGGGCTTAATTGGAAGCGACCTCACACAGTAACATGTGAAGTACTGAAATTATGTCCTTAGTTTGAAAAAGTCGTATCTTTGCTGATTTCCTTACTTCTGTGGACCAAATCACTGTAGTGGGTTATTTTATCTTACGTATTTGATGGCTTAGGAAAGGGAAGCTAAATGTGTCTGCAGGCAAAAAAAAATACAGTCAGAAACCTTGAGATATCCTTGTAGTTTAACACTTTGACCTTCTTCATTTTCATTTCACTACCCATACCTTCCTTAAAGGTGGGAAATTTATCCTTCCTGTTCTCATGTGCTATCATCTTTATTTGTGATTTTTGACTGTAGCCATCCTTCTCTGTTTAGAGGTGACAGAATCACAGAATCACAGAATGTTAGGGATTGGAAGGGACCTCAAAGGATCATCTAGTCCAATCCCCCTGCCTGAGCAGGACCACCTAGATTAGATCACACAAGAACGTGTCCAGGTGGGTTTTGAACATCTCCAGAGAAGGAGACTCCACAACCTCTCTGGGCAGCCTGTTCCAGTGTTCTGTTACCCTTACTGGGAAGAAGTTCTTCCTCATGTTTAAGCGGAACCTCCTATGTTCCAGCTTATATCCATTTCCCCTTGTCCTATCATTGGATGCCAGTGAGAAGAGCCTGGCTCCATCCTCATGACAGTCACCCTTGACATATTTATAAACATTAAAGAGGTCCCCCCTCAGTCTCCTCTTCTCCGAGCTAAAGAGACCTAGCTCCCTCAGCCTTTCCTCATAAGGGAGATGCTCAACTCCCTTCATCATCTTTGTGGCCCTGCGCTGGACTCTCTCGAGCAGTTCCTTGTCCTTCTTGAACTGAGGGCCCAGAACTGGACACAATATTCTAGATGTGGCCTCACCAGGGCAGAGTAGAGGGGGAGGAGAACCTCTCTCCACCTACTAACCACACCCCTTCTAATACAGCCCAGGATGCCATTGGCCTTCATGGCCACAAGGGCACATTGCTGGCTCATGGTCATCCTGCTGTCCACCAGGGCCTCCAGGTCCCTTTCCCCTGTGCTGCTCCCCAACAGTTCAGTCTCCAACTTGTACTGGTACATGGGGTTGTTCTTACCCAGATGCAAGACTCTACACTTGCCCTTGTTTTATTTCATTAAATTTCTCCCCGCCCAACTCTCCAGCCTGTCCAGGTCTCTCTGAATAGCAGCACAGCCTTCAGGTGTGTCAGCCACTCCTCCCAGTTTAGTGTCATCAGCAAACTTGCTGACCGTGCACTCTATTCCCTCATTCAAGTCATTGATGAATGTGTTGAACAATACTGGTCCTAGTACCGACCCTTGAGGGACTCCACTGGATACAGGCCTCCAACTGGACTCTGTCCCATTGACCACTACTCTCCGCCTTCTATCCTTCAGCCAGTTCACAATCCACCTCACTATCCAATCATCCAGACCACACTTCCTCAGTTTAGCTGTGAGGATGCCGTGGGAGACTGTGTCAAATGCTTTACTGAAGTCAAGATAGACCATATCCGCTGCTCTACCATCATCCACCCACTGGGTGATGTCCTCATAAAAGGCTGTCAGGTTTGTCAAGCACGACTTCCCCTTGGTGAAGCCATGTTGACTGCCCCTAATGACCCTCTTATCCTTGATATGCCTAGAGACAGCACCAAGGATAAGTTGTTCCATTATCTTTCCCGGGATGGAGGTGAGGCTGACCGGTCTATAGTTACCTGGGTCTTCCTTCTTGCCCTTTGTGAAGACCGGAGCGCCATTTGCTTTCCTCCAATCCTCAGGCACCTCTCCTGTTCCCCATGATTTAGCAAAGATGATGGCGAGTGGCCTGGCAATGACATCCACCAGCTCCCTCAGCACCCGTGGGTGCATCCCATCAGGACCCATGGACTTATGGATGGCCAGGTTGCTTAACTGGTCCCTAACCAAGTCCTCATCAACCAGGGTAGACTCCTCCTCTATCCTGACTTCCTCAGGAGCCTCAGGGTTCCAGGGCTCATCAGGGTAGCCTCCAGCAGTATAGACTGAGGCAAAGAAGGCATTCAGTAACTCTGCCTTCTTCTTATCCTCTGTCACCAGGGCACCCTCCTCATTCCCCAGGGGGCCTACATTGCCTCTAGTGCTAGTTTGATCTGCAATGTATTTGAAGAAGCCCTTTCTGTTGTCCTTGACCTTTCTTGCAAAGTTTAATTCCAAGGAAGTCTTAGCTTTCCTAGTTGCCTCCCTACATCCTCTGACAGCAGACCTATATTCCTCCCAAGCAGCCTGCCCCTCCTTCCATGATCTGTACACTCTCTTTTTCCACTTGAGTTTGCCCAACAGTTCCCCATTTAACCATGCAGATCTCTTGGTGCCCTTTCTTGACTTCCTACCTGTTGGGATGCACCGGTCTTGAGCTCAGAAGAAGAGGTCCTTGAAGACTAACCAACTATCTTGGGCCCCTTTACCTTCTAGTACTCTGTCCCATGGGATTTCTCCTAGCAATTGTTTGAAAAGATCAAAGCTGGCCCTACTGAAGGCCAGGGTTCTAGTTCTGCTAGGTATTCTCTTCCTGCCACATGAGATTCTGAACTCCACCATTTCATGGTCACTACAACCAAGGCTACCCTCGACCTTCAGCGCTTCAGCCAGTCCCTCCTTCTTAGTGAGAATAAGATCCAGCAGCGCTCCTCTCCTACTAGGCTCACCCACCATTTGCATCACGAAGTTATCATCAACGCACTGAAGGAACCTCGTGGACTGTGGATGGCTGGCTGAGTAGGCTTTCCAGCAGACATCAGGATAGTTGAAGTCCCCCATGACACCCAGGGCCTGCATTTGCGAGACCGCTGTCAGCTGCCTGTAGAAGGCCTCATCAACCTCCTCATCCTGATCCGGTGGTCTGTAATAGACACCAATAACAGTATCACACACACCAGATTGTCCTTTAATTCGCACCCGCAAGCTCTCAACTTGCTCCTGATCTGCCCCCGGACAGAACTTAATGCACCCTAGTTGCTCCCTCACGTAAAGAGCAACTCCACCACCTTGTCTTGCTGGCCTTTCTTTCCTGAAGAGGACATAGCCATCCATGACCACATTCCAGTCGTGTGAGCTGTCCCACCAAGTCTCAGTAAGTGCTACCAGATCATAACCCCCTGATCGACACAGATTTCTAACTCCTCCTGTTTATTCCCTATGCTGTGTGGATTGGTGTACTGGCATTTCAGAGAGCCAGCTGAGCACGCCAATTTCACTCTAGGGGAGTGGGAGGTCAGAGAAAGAATTTTTGTAGCAGTCTTTCATGGCCTTAATGAAGATGGGGGTTACTTTTTCTCATCATTTTCTCATCCAGATTAATTCAAGAAAATTTTTGTTCAGTAATTCTGTCTTATTACTGAGCAGGTCTTATTACACATAGCAGTGTAAATATTGCTTCGTTCTTGGAAACGGGAAATAACTGTCTGAACAGATGTATAATGCTTCACAGAATCTGGAGAGTTGGTTGTCTCCTACTGTATAAAATAGAGGATTCGTTCAGAATGTCAGAACTTTCCTTTCCTTTCTGTCTGTGAAGCCATGCCAATTCTACATTTCCTTCTTCAGAATATTCCAAATTCTTCCTAGTGCTTATGCTTGCATAAACAACACAAAGTGCTTTGAAGGAGCAAATATTGTACAAGACAGGACCCAGGCTGCTCCCCTCCTCTGCCAGGCATTATTCTGAAAAACTAAGTAGGGAAATGAGTAAACTACATCGTTAAAAGTGGTGTGGTCAAACACAGAAAGGGCTTGGCTGAATTGCTTAAGTGAAGGTGACTAATGCCACTTGAGACCCTCTGCATCATGTGAGGCATCTGCAGAAGACTAGCAGATTTAATCTGTAGGAGAGGCAACTGATGGCCAGACAAGATGCCTTGGGATATCTCTCTGAGATTGTGGAGAAAGCTTGTAATGCAAAATCTCACCACAGCTTATTTTAAGACATGACATTTTAGTTTTAGCCAAACAAAAACGATTTTGAGTTTGTACCACTATATTAACAATGCTGTGATGCTGTTGCTTGTGCCCAGAGGATATAGTATTTTCTTCTTATCAGTCTTATAAGCTTCAGTCAATCTGCTTCATTATCTTTAATGAACATGCTCAGAATCCTGTCTGGAGCTGATGTACATCATAAGTGATGTTACTTTGTTGTTTTACTTAACATCTGTTTCTGGAGTTGGTAACAGTTTTGTAAGACATGACTGAAATTGCCAGTAGGATAGAAAGAGAATGTGTGAACTGAAGAAAAATTAGAGATTAATATTGATAGCATAGCATGGAAACTGAAATTATAGCACCAGTAGGAACAAACGTGTCTTGATGACTATTACTACCCACCAAGCTGAACAGAACAGTTCTTTTTTTTCTTCATGATACTGGGCTGTATACATCTGTAGAGCATAATCTTATCACACTACTTTGACGTTAACCCAGTATGCAATATTTAGATTCCATTGACCCTCAGTGTCCCTATATCATGAATACACAAATCTGTTTCTTTGAAGCCTGTTATATGTGGGCTCAAAAAGAGGGGAAAGTGCATGTTCCTCCTGCTTCTTCAGGTTCCTTCTCATGGCTCAGGTGGGAAATTAAGTGCCAACACTGTGAAAAAGTGCAGGATCAATATGGAAAGAGTATTGGGCACAAAATTGGAAACTAGGCAGATGACTTTCAAATATTTGGCCAAAAGTTTCTGACTTATTGAAACTGATCCTTAGCTGTCTCTGTCAGAGTATCTTTATTGTCTCTCTCTATTTACATTATTAGCTTTCTAATCCATTGATTTACAGTTACTATTTTCCTGATCATAATTTAGGATATATTAGTGTTGTGTTGCAGTCTTGCTGCATCAGTTTGTAATGGTTTCTTAGAACAAACATATTCATCTTGCTTTACCATCTAATCTAACAATTGTTTGGTTTGTTTTAGAGGCCATAGTTATTACATTGGAGATTCCCAAGCTTTTTCATACCCTGTATTATCCTCACACCTTTCTTCTCACTGGTCACTGAGCAGGGAATGCCCTTCTGGTGGCAATAGCATGGTATCCCTGTGAGAACAACCGCTTCAAACTCTGTCTCGTGGAAAAGTAATGAATGTCCCCTATGTTAAAATTTCTTGTAATGTGGTATAACTATAAATAAGGATAAAACACAAAAGTGTGATCTATTGATGTGCGGAAACAGACTCCACAACTCGGAAAGTTGTAAAGTAGGTATGTTTATTGCAGCGCTGGGTGCACGGGGGATCGCTCCACCACAAACGTGCACACACGCCGTAGCAGTTTTTCTTGTATTTATACAGACATACTCATCACCCCCTCCCCCAAAAGGGCAGTCTCTCCCTGGAGATCATTTCCATAGCCTCCACCTCAGGATCCGCCTCAGGCTCCTCCTTGACACGCCTCCTGGTGGTCGTGGGCAGGGGTCTTTGGGATGAAGGCCATAGGTCTTCCTCGCTGTGTGTTTTCACTTCTTCCCTAAAACTCTAAAACTCTTGTTTTGGCTGGGCCTGTAGAGCCAAACCGTCTCCCTGGCCTTGAGTGGACATCTGGTTGTCTCCTACTTGTTATTGCTTGAAGACAAATGTTAGTTCTCGTTAGTCCTTATCTCTCCTCTTTGTCTGTTTTTCTCCCTATGGGTCACAAGTTACAACCTTGCCATCATTTATTTTGTCTCTCTTACCGGCCTTCTTTTCGGGTAGTTAGTGTTTCAAAGCAGGGATTAGTATTTGATAACTTCTAGCAATTCACAGAGCTATTTCACAGAGCTGTGTATTTCCCAGAGTCTTATGCCGTCTTATGCCTATTCTTATACCTATCCATAGAAATAATAGCTAATATAGTCTTATGTAGTCTTATGCCTACTCCTATACCTATCCCCGTATCACTATATGCACTCTTATCAAGTTGACCATGTACCAGATGTCTTGTGTATCGTTTTATTTCTCGTGCTGGACTGTGTGCAGCAGGTGATTATGCTGAATAGGTGTGCAAACATACATGCTACAGGACTGTTCTGTTTGTGCCTTTTTTTTTCAGGATCTAAGAATACGAGCCAGATTACAACAAATGGGGAAAATGAAGGAACTACCAAAATTATTGCACCTTCCCCTGTGAAAAGGTACGTAGACCAGCAGTTCCATTCCAAATTTTAAGAGTTTGTGTATTGCATTGGGTAGAGGAACACATTTAGTAATCATTAGTAGCAGTTTGTCCTGCCTTAAGTTTAGGACTGTCTGATCTCCTGTTGAAGGTCTGCCCAGTATTTCATTTTAACAAAACCTGATCTGCTGAGGAACCTGGAACAGGGGTTCCAGGTGGCACAGAGTTTGGAAACCTGCAAATCAGGACAGGTTAATGAGAAGGCAGTTTCAATTTTAAATACAAAAAAGCTAGATAATGACCCAAGGGGCATTGGTCAGTATAGTCCTGTGAAGTCCTGTGTGTCACTCCCCTGGGAGCTGTGGGCTGGCTGGCTGGGTCCTCAGGGCACAGGTCTTGCCTCTGCATGGGGCAAGCTCTGCTTATGATGTGTGGGCAGGGAAGAGCTGGGCATGGCTTCTCTTCCAGCAGTGCTGTTAATCTTGCAGTCCATTACCTGTTACACTGGTAAATCCAGAAAAAAACTCAAAGTGTTTGTGCCTGATCCTTAGAAGCAATGAATTGCCAGAGCTCTCTGGATTTCTGTGGTCTGCTGTGTTTAATTGTCAGTGCTGAAGTGCACATCTCTGGTTATTAGCCATATTTGAAAGAAAGAGGTGGGTCTCAGATTCAGAAGGGGATTTATATCCCCACCCTTAATTTTAGATGGAATTTGGATGCCTGAATCAAAAAAGAGTGGTCTGACAAAGCAGTGAGTCAAAAACTTGGCACCTGACATTTTTGCTTAGTTGCCGCAATGTCTGTCTCTGCATGCCCAGTAGCCCTGACAAGATTTTTTGAGCTCAGCACCTCTGGTCTTTTATCTCCATTGAAGCTGTGGGCTTCACATACTAGGTATCTGGACTGACCTCTGAAGAAGGGTCTAAAAGATCTACTGCATATACTTGGTAGATGGTGTTTCCTATTGCCTAATGTTTAGAGCAGTTGCCCAAGAGAAGAAGAGCTGAGTTTAATTGCTTCCTCAGTTTGAGGGAAATTTAATCAGATATGCTAGCCCTTAGAAAATAATACAAATCATGGGTTGAAAGAACGTTTGTGAGTTTGCCACTCAGTTATGCTGAAGCTAAGCCATTGAGCAGAAAACAATACAAAGGAGGGTGCACAGAGGACAGAGGCAGGCTCTTTTCAGTGTTACACAGTGACAGGACCAGAGGCAATGGGCACAGACTGAAACACAGGAGCTTCCATCTGAATATCAGGAAACGTTTTTCACTGTGAAGGTGACTGAGCACTGGCACAGGTCATCCAGGGAGGTGGTGAAGTCTCCATCCTTGGACATATTCAAGAGCCATCTGGACATGGTTGTGGGTACCTGGTTCTAGGTGACCTCATGTAAGCAGGAGAGTTGGACCAGATGACATGCAGAGGTCCCTGCCAGCCTCAGCCATTCTGTAATTCTGTGATTTGTTAGGAGAGAGAAAGGTACGAAGCAAGAGGTATCCTTATTCCACAGCGCAAAGATTGTATTGGGAAAAGATAGGAGCCCTTCACTACAGCTTGTGCTCCGAATGCTGTGTATAAATTTTCAGCAATGAACTGTTAAAAAGAAATGGGTAGGCAGGTTGTAGAGCAAGAACCAAAACAAAGGGCTCTCAATATGGCAGCTTCAACGTTTCTGAGTTTAGTTTCTTACCTTGACAGTTTAAAAGCAATTCACAGGCAGATTCTCACAGAGTCAGTTTTAAGTAGTGTTAGTCACTTCCAGCAAAAAAAGTGTGGGAAGTTGTTTTTCTTGCATGCTTTCTATTTAGAAACTGATTTGTTTTCCTTTGTGTCTCTGTCTGCACATGTAAAACACCTTTCAGGTCTGCCAGGCTTAGTAGCGTGATAGGCAGCACACATACTTTGTGAAGTGTTTACAGTTTGGTAGCTTACTCCATCCTGTAATTCTCGCATTAGTTGTCAGTCATGCTTGCAAAGCATCTTTCAGCAGCTCTTATAAGCTGAGTTTTCGTAGTTTAGCATCTCATTCACTGTTGAGATACATAGTTGTTCACTTATGCATAAGTGATGTAAGTTCAAGGTAAACCATAAAAACGCCCAACAACAATAATCTCACGTGAAATGCAGATCTTAACCTTTTCAAATACTTTGAATTAACTCAATCCCTTTTGCAACTGCATTCCTGGAGATAATGCCAGTATCTGAAGAGCTGCCATGCTGTAGCTCTCTAGCTGTAAAGTGTGTGCCTGCTCAGAATGAATAATGACTTAAGAATCTAATGCAGGGAATTCACTTCCCAAGATAATTTCTTTCTCTCTCTCTTTTTTTAAGATTTGAGAACACTACTCGAATTACTTTAAGCCCAACTTCAATCTAAGTGTTTTTCAGTAGTTTATGCTGTGCAAAACTGTTTTCTTTTTGCAATCCAGGACGAAAACATATTTACCTGAATTACATGCTTAGTCTGTAGTAAGCACATATTTTTAAGACTGGGAAGAGATTGTGTGCACATATGAGTTAATAATTAATGGGTGCAGTATTAAGAAAATGATTTACCTGATAAAGTATAATTTAATTTCTTTTCCTGCTGACTTACTGTGGCTTTGCATTTTGTTCACTATATGAGAATTAAATGATTAACTCAGTGACCTGTAGTAACCAAAGGCTGAGGTTAAAAGTGGATTAGTGAGTTAAGTAGCCACGATTCCTCCATAAAGCTGAGTCTGTCACCTCCTCCTCTGGGCAAAGAATTATGGCTTATATCCTCCTCATCTGTAAGCATCTGTAAAGCTCTCTTTTTTGCTGCTTAAGTAGCACTTTGGAAAGATACATGGTATTAATGCTTGTAGTGGATTGCTGTCAGTAATGCTTCTTGAAGAGCTGAGTGCAAATCGACGTGGCTATCTACTTCCGTATCAGGTGAACTGCTTGTTCGTGTAGGAAGTGAGCTCTAGAGATGATGATTCAGGAAAAGCATGACTAGCCATTGGCGAGAAGATGGGTGCAGAAGCATGCTCTCCAGCTGGAAGCCACCTTGCAGCGCCTGGAGTGGCAGTGAGCAGGCTATCTAGGAGCATTAATGAGTTGGAAGTTGTTAAACCTGACACTATGAGAATGGTAGGAATAGGAGAAATTGAAGCATCCTGCTGTTCACCCCCTCATCTCCCGTAAGTACAATGGGAGGCTAATTACAGACACTGATATATGTCTTAAGCCAGGTGACTATTTTAACTGTCCTGGTACTTCATCTTGCACCAGTCAGTGAAAACAGCTCTTTCACATTGTCAGATCTACGCTCAGTGTCTAGCAAAAAGAAAACATAAGGAGTTACTGGGGAAGGAATGAGAAGTATATACTACTCTTTGAACCTGTGATCTGTCATGTTTCGAATAGTTATCACCCCTTTGTTGTTCCCATCTTAAGAAAGGTACTGTAGACCTGGAAGATGATAGAGAAGTATGATAAGGATAATCAGAGATATGTGGTGACTTCTGTACTGGAAGAGATTAAATAGTCTGAGATTCTTTCACTTCAAAAAGAGATGAGACAGTTGTTAAAAATGTATTAAAAAAATCCTTAGGGAGTGGAGTTTGTGATTAGGGAACCATCATTCATAGGGATCTTTTTCTTTCTGTAAGCACAGAACTAGTGAGGAACACAGGGTGGAAGTTTTGGAATGAAATAATTGTTTGAGCCATAGTTAAATACTGGAACATACTGCTACCAGGCACTATTTATGCCAAAAAATAAAAAATGTTCAATAAGTGTTTAAGTAAGTCCATGAAAGAAAGCTCCATCAAGAGCTATGTGTAATAAAAAGCAGAGAAAGCCTCTGGTTCAATAATCTTTTAACAGCATATCGTGGAAGAATGCATATTGTATATTTACCCTATTGTTAGACTTTTTACCTAAACATCTGTTCTCATTTATTCTGAGACAAGATTGACCATTTTTCTGACTCAGTGCAGCCATAATTATGAGCTTGTAGAGCAGATTTTCAAGTCTTGTTTTTTTCCTTCCAGTCTGTCTTTCTAGGAGAGATTCTTCAACATAGCAGCTGTTTTCCCCCTTTCACGTAGCAGGCAAATAGCTATATGCCAGAGTGGGTCTCGGTAATAACGGTATGGTTTTAAGATAAATTTTTAAGAGGTCAGGGAGAGAACATGTGATCTGTACACTATGGGTTTTAAAAAAATATATATATCTGTACTTCTATTTAGCTTTAAAAAGATGAAAAATGAAAACAGTCCAGAAACCCAAAGAAGTAAAACAAGCACACCGTGGGAGGAAAATGGCCCACAGAGGTAAGGCGAGGGCAATGGTAAATATCATGCCATGGCAGTAGGCTGAAGGATATTAATGTAATGTATTAATGTATTAACAGGGTCATGATAAATCTGTATTGCATATAAGAAGATAGGTCCTGTCATGGATAAATAATCAGTCAAAAATTAGGAAAGTAGCTGTAGGAGGAAGTGGTCAGTGGATGAGTCACCAGTGGCTTTCCACAGAGATCTCTTCATAGACCTCTGCTGTTGGGTATATTTGTCAAAGACCTGGAAAAGGAGTGATAAGATTTGATTATGGCACAGAATTGTTTAGGATAATGAGAGTGAAAGTCATCTGTGAAGATTGGCAGAAAGACCCCTAAAATATGAGTGATGAGTCACCAGGCAGTGGATGATGTTGAGGCGGTAAGTGTAAAGAGAGGCAAATAAATAAGGGCAAAAAAATAACCCTGAATTTCTGAGTAAAATGAAGTGCTGTGGAGTAATGATGGATAACTTCATGAAAACATCAACTATGTAGCAGTCAGAAAAACAATGAGCAATTAGGAAAGCAAGAGAACGGCATTATCCCATTAGAGAAATGTGTGGATCACATATTTGCTCCATAAACTGTGAGTGCAGTTCTGATGTCCTTATAAAAGGCTTTTAGAGGGGCAGCAAGGGTAATCAAAGGTGTGAATGGCTATGCAGGAAATCTATACAAGGAGCATAGGCCAGGTGAGACTCTTTCTTCAGTCTGGGAAAGAGATCATTTCAGGGAATGTGGTCTAGAAAATCATGAGTAATACAGAGAAAGGAGAAAGAGATCAGGATTCTATTTTTCTGGCATTAAGAATTTGAGATCTTCAGATGAAGCTTTTGGAGGTGGTTTAAAAGCGTTGAGAAAGGCAGTGAGTAGTGACTCACCGTGAGCAGGAGACTTGTGATCCTGCTTTAGAAGGGATGCTGGAAGTTAGTGGATTCCTGAGAGAAGCTGGGTGAGTCATGCAAGAGAAGTCCCCAAGGGTTTCTGAAGACAGAGGTGTAGCAGCTGGCTCAGTAAGTCCCCTGGGCCAGGATACCAGCAGACGGAGAGCGCACTGGGGAGCTGTAATACGTATTCAACTTCTTGCTTCCTGTAGGTGGTTGCTTACAGGCACTGTTGAAAACAGGCCACTAAACTAGACGGCACATTAAGTGTAATCCAGTATGGTCCTGCTTTTATGTGATGGTTCACATCTATACATAATGTGTCTTTTGGGGCACCTCGATGATTTACCTTGTGTGCTCCTTCTGTAAACATCAAGAGTTTTCAGAGTAAGGACAAGGCAGTGTGCAAATATTCTCTTGCTACAATAGACGTTTATTTGTGAGTTTTAAAGAAATGGTGTCAGCTTGTCACATTATGGCTCCAGTGTTAAAACTGTTCTCAGAATAGCAGGAAGTTTGATCCCCTAGGAGCCAAAGAATGGTCAGGTTGAGTTTTTGGAAATCCATCTGTTCTAAAGGACTGTGCAGTTTTAGACACATAAGCAGACTGTATACTGCACAGAGGCTTTCACAGCGTCTGTTAATAATTCTTATGGAGATGAACTATGGCAGCTTTTCAACTATGCAGACCAGTGCTGTAATCAGCAGTCTGCAGAAGCAGGTGAAGGAGAATGTATCCAATTTGAAGGCCAGAGGGTTTTAGGAAAGCAGAAAGAAATACATTATCTGGAACTTGGTGAGAATGTCATATTCACTACATAGTTGTTGTGAAAAGGGCTAAGAAATGTTAGCTAAAGATATGTGGTTGAGTTTAGCATCCTTCCTCCAAAAAGTTGTGGAACATCAGTAGACTAGCTTAGAGTTGATATGGACTCCATCGCAGGCTTACACTTCTGTATGAGGGTATCACAGGATAATCTATATACGCATTTCATAGTCTACTTCTAATTCAGGAACAACCCAAGCGATTGAGCCCCATCCAGGCTTAAGTACGTAACCTGATGCTTGAAACACCTCCAGACCATTGGCAGAGGGCTGCGTGGATGAACAGCAGAGAGCTACAGCTAAAATTGTTACACCATCCCAAGCATTACCTCTCTGAAGAAGATGTACGTCACAATAGGAACACCATTTTCATACCTATATCCATGGAAAACATAAAGAACAGAGGTGCATTTGAATGCCTAGTTTCATACTAAAGCACAGAAATTTTATTATGCTGAAAGAGTATGTATATACTTGGTTGTACATTTTGTAAGCTTAGAGCTGTTGGCTTGGCAGTGGTGAGAGGTCTCTCTCCTACATTTTCAAGGTTCAGTGTGAAATATTTAGTGCTGGAAAGCAGTACCATCTATATTTACACAGCACGAACACACACACATGCGTTTATAGCTGAATAAATATATAAGTGTGCATATGTGAGCCTTCTAATTTTTGTAGACTGAATCTCAGATAGCTGACCTACCTCTGCTGAAAGTTTTAAAGGTGACTGTTTGCTTTTCCTTTTTAACCCTAGTGGGCTGTATAATTCTCCCAGTGACCGCAATAAATCGCCAAAGTTTCCTTACTCTCGTCGACGGAACCCATCAGGTGGCAGCGAGAATGAGTCTGGGCAGCCAGTCCGGAGGAGGTAAGAGCATTGGGGTTAATTGCTGTTAGCTTCTCACAGTAGAAGGCTTGAGATCCTGCATGCTCTGTGTTCAGTAAAGGCTCTTGGAGATGCAACTGGGTCCTGGGAAAAGGGGTTCTGTAGGAGCCAGTTGTTAGTCCAAAAAAAAACTCAGCAAGAATACCAGATTTACTTTTGGAAAGGAAGGTTTGGTCAGGCTTTTTGCTGGTGTACTGTTCTGGGTACTAGGAAAATGATGTTGAAAAGATGAGAAATTGCATTATTGACACGTGCAAGATCCTTTTAGTTGCTGCTGCTATCTTTCCCTTGTGAAGGAAAGGATTGATGGATGTTGCTTGCTTGACGATGAGCTTCTAATACAGAGAAGTATTTTGTTTTAAGTACATTGCTTTGCTTTAAGTGTGACAAAGATTAAACGAATGAGCCGTAAAGCTGTCTTCAACAGTCCCGTGTGTGAACTGCTTTACATTAGAGAGGGTGCCAGCAAAAATACAACTATGAGATACTTGATGTGTTTTTAATGGGTACATGCTGAATTGAGTAAGTTAGAGAAGTAAAATTAAGTGGATGAAGATTCTGTTCTGTGTGTCCTGGTGTATGTCCAAAATGCAAATTACAGGAACAGTTCTGAAGAGATACAGTTTTGAGAGACTAGATGTTACCTGGGATGATTTGTCCTGCTAAGAAGCTGATTTCGTCACTAAGGTACCTGGTGCTGTGATCTGCAGTGAAGTATAGACAAGCATAGCTACAGTGCCATGTTGATCGCAGTCTTCTAAGACTGCCTTAGGAGCCAGCACTTTGGAGTTACATCTCCTTCTGACATATCTGAAGTGATTACCTATTTGGCTTTCAAAGACAGGGTTTGCAAAGGAATCTCTGAAGATACAGCTATGTCTATGAGGAAATGTATTTAGATGTGGAGCTTTTATATTTGTGAGGTTTCTGAGCTGCTCCAGACATTTTATCTACCATTAGCTGTCTGGAACAGGAGTGAAGAAGCTCACTCTTGGCATATGCTTAGTGGCCTTATGCCTGAGTAAATCAGTGCAGTCAAATCTCTCTAAGTCAATAGAGTTATGTTGATTTACCCTGTTGGATAAAGCCCGTGTAAGTGTTAATAGCAGTGTGTTTCCTGAATGGGTTTTCTGCTTCATTGCTAGCTTAGTTGTCAGAAGGACTTGTTGGGCTCTGTAAAAACAAAGGAATAGAGAGATGTGTAGTGCAAAACTGTCTTGTACCAAGAAAAGGACAGTGTTTGTGTACTATGCAGTAGGAAAGTTTTTGAGATGCTAGGTGTTTATCATCTGGGATTTGTATTTGGCTGATCTACTGGGTGAACAGGTGGTCAAGTTTTCTCGTGGGCCACCACATCAACAAAATGTTTTTAAAAGTCTTATCTGACCTGTGAGACTGTGAAGACTGACAATAGTAGGTAGATTCTAACCTAATTATGTCTTCCTGAATCTTAGTTTTATTCATGCACTTTCCTTTTTCAACTGTTTAACAACAATAGCTGTGTTGTTTATGTGCTCTTTACTGGAATTAAGAGGAAAATGTCAGGCTTTGCTGGAAGCAGTAGGAAACTCTAAAGGCTAGCATACCGTCCTAACCTTGCAAATCAGGGGTTTGCAGTGAGAGCTTGACTGGGATCATGCCTTCGCAGCTTATTGTAGAGGTGTCCTGAAAAGCTTAAAACAAGCATATGCCCTTTTTTCTCTGCCTTAAATCATATTGAAAAAAAAAACCTTTGTAAAGTTTGTTTTTTATTTAAAAAAAATGGGAGTTTTTGTGTGTTTGCGTTAAGTGACCCGATGGTGTTCATTAAAACTTCCTTAATGTCACAGGAAAAATCAAAACAGTGGCGAAGATTCAGATTTAAAGCAAAGGAGAAGGTAAATATATAATCTATAGCAGCTATGAAATTATAGCAAAGGTACCGATCATATTTTAGTTCCTGCATCCTCTCCTGTTCTTCCTTTGCCTCCGTCTTCTTAAATGTTTAAAAGACTTGTTGTGTTCTGCTTATTTAGTTTTTAATTTCCTATCTTACTTTTACTGAAGCGCTCAGTAGCATAACCTCATCACAGCACAAAATTCCTCCAGGCTGCATTGCACGTTGTTACTACACCATGCTAGTTTGTGGAAGTTTACTAAAAGGCTTGTCTGCAACTTGAAAGTCAGTTCCAGAAGGTTTAGCTTTTTGGATTTTGCATCTGCAGATTTTGTTTCCTGTTCTCCAGCCTCCCAGTCCACTTCTAATTAATCTGGTTTGAAAGCAAGTGTACTATCATTTGAGATTAATTGTCCTGCAAAAGGTAGGTGCAGAGGCATATGCAACTTACAGTCTTGTCACTGTCTTGCACATTTTCAGCTGAATTTTTTCCTAAGCTGCTTTTTTTTTTTTTAATCCTGTGCAGTCTTGACTAGTTGTCACATTTCCAAATAAAATGTTGATGTGAATTCGGGTGTGCCCTTCAATATCTTCAGCTTTTGACAGATTTTTGCATCTGGAGTTCTCTAGTGCCACATCTGCCAGCCATGACTCTGTGCTGTGCTTCTCCTTGCTCGTGTGCTCTTGCCCTGGCTGCTGGAAAAAGGAGACAGTACAGTCCATTTCAATGTCAGAGTCTCTTGAAGCTTTCAAAGGAGAGGAGGCACTCCCAGGATCTGATTCACTGCTGCAGCATGGGAAAGGAGCTCTGGCAGAGATACAAACATCTCAGGGACAATCACAGGAAGTCAGGGAAAGTGCTCATGTAGTTTTCACCTATTATAAAATAACAGATTATTTTTCTGAAGGGTGTTACTGTTACATGCTCCCAGTGATAGTCCCATGGTGCATGTCCAACATATAAAACTGAGAGGATTTAGTTACGTATCTCGGGTGGAAAACCCCAGTGCTCAGAACAGACCTCTTCCCCAAGGCTGTGCCTGCTGTATTACATTACAGCTGTATGTTTTGGGGTTTTTTTTATTGTATATTGGAATAGACCTTCTCCATTTCCTCACAATTTTACTACTTTTCTCTCATTTTAATCAGAAAGGGTCTCTGCACCAGAATATGAGCCTTCTCTGTCAATTGTTTCTCTAAAATACCAAATCCTGCAACCCACCCCCCAGGTCCCCTCCTGGGTTGTATTTGTTCTGTCTCTCTTGCCAAACTGACTATGCCTTCTTTCTTGCCCTTTGCATCAGGCATAGATATACCACCTACAAAATATCACATATATTTGCATGACCAAGAAGACTTGAGAAAAGGATGAAAGGTGCTTTGTAGCTGTCAGAGATGAGGATGATTTTATGTGTTCTTGCACCTGACTTATGAAACCACCTTTGTTTCCATTTTTGGTATTTTATTCAGTTCAGTAAAAGCTGATGTTTAATATTCAGTGAAAGATAGTATTCTGACAGCCAGCGTGAGCAGCTGCCACTCAGCTGACAGCTCAGCAGCCCTGCTGTCTCTCCCCGAAGGGCTTTCCTGACAGGGAACACAAGGTAATGTGATGTGCAGTATCCAAAAGGTGGATCAGATTTCCATTCCTGAAAAGCTAGAGAAAGGCTTATCTTCAATTTGAGCAAATAGGATGTTTTATCTTGTGGTTTTTGCTGCCGTGGTACCTTCTGGGATAAATTGCTTAAATCAGTGTAAGAAAATACTTGAAGTGTTGAGAAATGTAAAAGAACAGAGTCGCTCCGATGACCTGGAAATGTGAAGGAATGGTGTTGCTTGGATGACCTAATAATGTAGAGATTCAAGATTAGTGGAATGTTTATTAAATATCTCATAAGATTTGCAGGCAAAAGAAGGTGTAATTTTGGGAATGTAAGGTCTGCTGCAGTTCTGGGGCATTTATTGCTCTGAACTCTCTGAAAGTGCTTGAGCCAATACCTTTTGAACACCGTCTTTTAATCTTCCTTCTTCCTTTGGGGTTACATTGTTCTGTAGTAACATACATCTTTCTTATCCCCACTTTCAGCTTTACTCAGAAGTGTGTACTTTTACCCAGCAAACTGGCTATCCTGAGCCTCTCAATGACTTCAAATTATGAGCCATGAAATTTCAGGATGGGGAGAGGTTTCTACTTCTCCTCTGGGGAAATTTCACTCTTCCAAGCCTATTCCCTATAGACAAGCTGGGTTGAACTGATTTTCCTAGGCTTTGATTGTCCTATTTTTAAAAAAAAATTCTGTTTGAATTGGAGCTATTTGAGTTAATTATTTCCTACTTTGGAAGAGGGGGAAAAACAGACTCCGTGGACTTTAATGACACAGGAATTTGATAATTCACTGCTATTATGGGCAAATTTGTGAGACTCAGCTCTATCAGAAGGACATCTATAACAGTGTCCTAGTTTCGGAGACAGAGGGTAGAGTGATGTGTCCCTGATCAGATGGGACACTTCGGAGAAGTCCACACCGCAGCTATTCTGTTCCCTAGGAAGTGTCTCTCATCTACTCTCATTCTGTTTGGGCTATTCTCCCTAAACTGTTAGAACATGCAGTGAGCAGCTGCTTCTCAATAGCTTCCAACCTTGTCATGAAATGCTTCTCCTTACTGTTACCACCTAATGAACTGCCTTCACTCCTCAGCTTGTTTGGAGTGTAGTTTACCAAACCTGTTCTCTTACGAAAGTGGCTCATCAAAGAGGAAAAGAAGAACCAGGAGGCACCAGAAAGTACTTGTCTCTGCCAGCAGCATCAGGGGTCATCCCCTTATATCTCCTATTTCATGCCCAGAGACCTCAGAAGAAAACTTCTGTTTTCCATTGCAGCAAAATCATGACTGATTCTAACTCCTGATACCCTAAGTCCTTCTAGGCCGCTCATGCTACTATCGGCCAACTTTCCCCATTAACTGGCTGGACCGTCAGTGCCGCAGAGAAACGCATCTTTCTTTGGAGGCATTCAGACACCATCATCGCACCAAAGAATAGTCTAGACCAGGTTTTGACGAGTGCTGTGTTTTAGTACCTAGCCCAGTGGTACAGTAACAGACTCCTGGTTTCTAGGACCAGAGCCCTGACAGCTGGTCTGCCTGCTCCGAAATGTTGATTGGTGGCAATCAAGGATTTAAGAGTCTCAAATAGTAGTGGCCTAAGAGTCTCAAATAGTAGTGCCCAAGCACTTCTCTCTACTGAAAGAAGTTTGCCTGTATGTAGGCATACACCTATTTTCTTCTTGGAAGTTGAGCATCAGCCTGTTCCATGAGTCTTTTTCAGTAATAAATAATCAGAGCCATAAATGTCACCTTACCATTTGAAGCTTCACAGTCAGAGGTGATACAGAACTAACTGCTGTATTTCTTCTTCCTCACATGATGCATCATCTTTGTAGCTGTGCATCGGGTCACCCCAAAGCTGTGCGGATAAACAGACCTGCCACAGTATGCACTTCAGCCTTTCTCTGTTTGTAACGATCAGTAGAATCACAGTGTTGGTGGTGTTTCTTCCATACTGCCTGACACTTGAAGAATCATACACACTTATTAGAAGCCAGATGGAAGTTCAGGTGGATAGCAAAAGGTGAATCTGGTGAGGATTTTGTTTTGCCTGCAAAACCAGAATTAGTGTGTTGTTGGGTGTCCCACCATACGCAAGAAGAAAAGAGCCAGAATGCATACAGTTTAAAGACAAAACATTTCACACCTTGAAGAAACATTACACTCTGGCATATACACAAAGATTGCTGAGAGATAAAGTAGAATAAAACAAACAAACAAAAATGCAGTGCAATGATTCAGCAGGAAAATAGCACTCACCTGACTCTGTGCTCTGGGTGCACTACCTTCAAAGCAGTTATTCCCAATCAATTAATGAAAAAAAGAAAATATGACTTTCAGGTATAGACAAGCCCTCTAGAGTCTTTTAATTCTGATTTTCCTAGCAATGTCTTTGCAGTCCTGTTCATTCCTTGTTTAGAACTTCAGTACTTCAGATGTTAGTAGATAAATTCACCTTGAGATGTTGCTTTTTTCCTCTCCAGATCACGATCTCGCTGTAACACCAGCAGTGGCAGTGAATCTGAAAATTCCAACAGAGAGCATCGAAAGAAGAGAAACAGGTAACCTTGATATATTTTGGACATGGAGACATGAAATACAAACAAATGGAGATGGACTTTTCTGAGATAGACCTAGAAAAAGGAATCCAACATGTTTTATACATATATAGTCCTCTTTAGGCAGTTTAAGATCCTTTTTTGAATAAGAGGAGAGATAATTGGCAACATACAACATAGGTGGATGCAATGAATGCATACCCTTCTGTTGCTTGAGAAGAGCTCATTAATAAACTGCAAAATCAAATATGGGGCACATTTACAAAAGACTTGCAATATTAATGCAAATAAAGTGAATAATGGGGATGACAAGATATTCACAGCGTATACTTCAATATCTCAAAAAGTTCAAGTGCAGAATTCTAGCAGAAAATAATCTTTTGAGGAGAAGAGTCAAAATATTTCAATAGATCTGAAACTCAGTATTGTTTTTAAATGCATGCATTTAATTTTATATTTTTTTTTCCAAAATGTAAAATGTGGGCTATAAATTAAAATGTGTACAGCGTCAGCTTTTAATAGGACAGCAGTAGTTAACGTCAAGTGATGCTAGCAAGTTTTGGTTTTTATATTCTATTTATTTTTCTTGTTGCTGATATGGAAAAGTTAGCATGACACTTGATTCATTGTAGCAAAAAATTTCCTTTAAAACTGCAACTTTCATGTTGCGCTCAAGATAAGTGCATTTGAGAGTTATTTATGAAAATGTATTTTTGAAAATGCACAAACAGAGCATAAGAGAACTGTCACTGGACAAAAGAGGAATTGTTTAAGGCAAATTTTCTAAGAAGCTGTCTGCACAAGCTGCCATAGTTTCCTGTTGTCTCACATGCAGTACTATGAGTGATAAATGATTTTCAGATATTTGGAAGCTTTTGAAAATAATTATATGCTAGATAGTGCTGCAGAAGTATGCAGTACAGTAATATTTTAAGCCTGACTTGCAGTAGTTAAAGAGACGCTAAAAAATCTTGTGACATACAAATGAGCTGGTATAAGCATAGCTGAGCCATGAGATTTCTTCAGAGTTTATTTAAATCAGAGCACAGTCTTGTGAGATACGTGGCTAACAATAACCTAGTGTGCATGGAAGATTCGTTTTCCAGGTGAACTCTGAATGAAATGCTAAGTATAGTTTCAGTGATCAGTAGGTAGATGGTAATTTGCATCCCTTTCTCTTAGAACACTCTTACCAGTTTTTTTTCTCTGGTGAAACTTCTTGTTCAGGGGGCTCCACAAGCAAGTGAAGGAAATTAGAGACTGACCATAAGAATGTTTTTAAGAGCTTCTTGAAATATAAAGATTGAATTGTAGGAAGGATTAAGTACTGCTTATCATTTTCTGAAGAGTAAAAGGGCCTTTACTAACCCTTCCTCACCTCATGGAAAAGTGCTTAAAATTAAAAAGAAAATAAATCAGTTTGTGTGGATTGTGTTTTTCACATTTTCAGAAATGTAAGATATATCAAAAATGTGAATGATGCGGCATCTTTTACTCTTAGGTGGTCACTTGAAATCAGACCAGATCAAAAGTCTTTATCAATGTTAAAGTAAACAAGTACTAAATGAGCTGGAGGTCGGAGACTTGCTCCTTGTCATCAGGTGCAGGAAAACCACGAGTCATAATGAATTTCTGTATTTTGTTAGCAGCCTCAGCAGGAATACAATAAGCTGAAACTGCACAGGCACTGAATCGCTTTCCTGTTAGCAGAGGTGCGCCAGCCCTAACAGGGTTAAATGAGACAATATATTGAGGCTGGCAACTGCTGTTACTCAAGTTTACCTGTTGCATGGATTAATACTAATTTATTTCCCAGTACGATAATCAAATCCCTGGCACAAGAAGACACAAAGTTGTATTGTTTTATTGGAATAAAATGACTGAATACTCACATTATCCAAAAGAATCTGCTTCTGATCATAGAAGAGTAGAATTTATGGTTTGCATGAGAATAGATCACTGTGGACTATTTATCAGATAAAAACAAATTATCAGAGAAAAGCAGAAATGCAGATGAGAACTTCTGAACACTGCAGAAAGGTTAGGGAGAAACTCTTTACTTGATCTTAATCAGTCTTTGAGGTTTCACTCCATCATACGAATGTTTTATCCTAAGCAGATGTTCATATGAAATTAAGGAAGAACCTATGATATGAGCATATTTCAATCATGGAAGAAACCTATATGCTTTTTTTAATGCTGTGGTCAAAATTTATTGTGTGGATAAAAATACAGTAAACTGGTAGACAACATGTACAGGAGCATAGTCTTCCACTTGACTATACTTAAAAGATACGTCTGGTTAGAGTCACAGAATGACTGAATGGTTGAGGTTGACAGGGTGCTCTGGATGTCATCTGGCCCAACTCCCCTGCTCAAGCAGGGATACCTAGAGCCAGTTGCCTGAGACCAGTCCCAGCCAGCTTTTGAGTATCTCCGAGGATGGAGACTCCAGCACCTCCCTGGGCAACCTGTGCCAGTGCTTAGTCACCCTCAATGTGAAAAAGTGCTTGTTGGTGTTGAGAGGGAACCTCCTGTGTTTCAGTCTGTGCCCATTGCCTCTGGTCTTGTCACTGGGCAACACTGAAAAGAGCCTGACTATGTCCTCTTTGCACCCTTCCTGCAGGTGTTTATACACACCAATGAGATCCCCCTGAGCCTTCTCTTCTCCAGGCTGAACATTCCCAGCTCTCTCCACCTTTTCTCGTAGGAGAAATGCTCCGGTCTCTTCATTGTCTTGGTGGCCATTTGCTGGACTCTGTCCAGTATGTCTGTGTCTCTCTGTACCAAGGAGCCCAGAACTGGACACAGCACTCCAGATGCGGCCTCACCAGTGCTGAGTAGCAGTGAAGGATCACCTCCTTCGACCTGCTGGCAATAATTTGCCTAATGCAGCCCAGGATACCATTTGCCTTCTTTGCTGCAAGAGCATGTTGCTGTCTCATGTTCACCTTGGTGCCCACTGGGATCTGCAGGTCCTTTTCTGCAAAGCTGCTTTCCAGCTGGGCAGCCCCCAGCATCTACTGGTTCCTGGAGTTGATCTTCCCAAGGTGCAGGACTTTGCACTTCCCCTGTTGAACTGCATGAGGTTCCTGTTGGCCCATTTTTCCAGCCTGTCCAGGTCCCTGTGGATGGCAGCATGACCCTCTTGTGTATTGGCCTCTACTCCTATTTTGGTGTCATCGACAAACTTGCTGAGGGTGCACTTTGCCCCGTCATCCAGATCATTAATGAAGATGTTAAACGGGATTGGACTCAGTATTGACCCGTGGAGTACACTGCTAGTCACTGGGCTCCAACTAGACTTTGTGCCTCTGGGCACCATCCTCTGGGCCTGGCTGTTCAGCCAGTTTTCAGTGCCCCTCACTGACTGTTCATCCAGCCCATACTTCAACAGCTTGTCTATGAGGATCTTGTGAGGAAACAGCATCGAAAGCCTTCCTGAAGTCCAAGTAGACAATATCGACTGATCTCCCCTCATCTACCAAGCCAGTCATTTTGTAGTAGAAATTTCTCAAGTTGAAAAAGTATAATTTCCCCTTGGTGAATCCATACTGATGGCTCCTAGTTACTTTCTTGTCCTTCACATGTCTGGAAATGGTTTCCAGGATTAGCCGCTCCCTCACCTTTCTGGAGATCGAGATGAGACTGACCAGCTTGTAGCTCCCCAGGTGTGCCTTCTTGCCCTTCTCGAAGACATGAGTGACATTTGCTTTCCCCTAGTCTTTGGGCACTTCTGCCAATCGCCGTGATTATTCAAAGATCATTGAGAGAGGCCTTGCAATTGCATCAGGCAGCTCCCTCTACACCTATCGGCCTCTGGATTTACATATGCCCAGTTTGCTTAAGTCTTCCCTGACCTGATCCTCTTCCACCAAGGTTATGTCTTCCTTGTTTGAGCCTTTCCTCCTGGTCTCTCAGGCTTGGGATTGGCAGGTCTTGTGATTTAAGACTGTGGTGAAGAAGGCATTCAGTACCTCAGCCTTTTGCGTGCCCTGTGTCACCAGGTCCCCTGCCTCATTCAGCTGTGGCCCCTATACTTCCTTTTGTCACGTGTCTACTTAGAGAAGGCCACTTTCTTGCCTTTGATATCCCTGGCCAGATTCAATTCCATTTGAGCATTGGCTTTCTTAACCTCATCCCTACGTTACCTCATTGCCATTGGGTAATGTTTCTGTATTCCTCTCACATCAGCTGCCCCTGCTTCCACCCTCTGCATGCTTCGTTTTTGTGTTTGAGCTTTGCCAGGAGATCCTTGTTCGTCCATGCAGGCCCCCTGGCATTTTTGCCTGTCTTGCAGCTAGCTGGAATGGACTTCTCTTGAGCTTGGAGGAGATGATCCTTAAATATTAACAAGCTTTCTTGGGCCCCTTTTCTCCTCCAGGGCCTTATCCCACTAGGCTTTTCCACAGAGATCTTTGGAGAGGCCAGAGCCTGCTCTTCTGAAGGCCAGGGCTGTGATCTTGTTGCTTGCCCTCCTTGCTCCTCTCAAAGTCCTGAATTCCACCATCTCATGGTCACTGCAGCCAAGGCTGCCTTTGGCCTTCACATCCCCAGTGAGCCTCTCGTTGTACATTGTACCTAACTGATAACTTTACCCTCAAATATTTTGAATGAGATTTCAAGAATCAAGTCTTCAGAGTTGCTTGTCTTAAGAGAATTTATCATTGCATAAACGTAGCTTGCTATCGTATCAGCTGAAATGGGTAAAAACATCTCTTAAGTCAACAGATGAGCGATGATAGTCTTATGACTCTGTTTTACCTTAAAGTCTTCCTGTAAACAATGTCTAATTTGTTGCTGTGATAGCTATTAATCTCCATTGGATTTATTTCACATACCAGTTACAAGGATTTTTGTTGTATATGACATAAATCAACTTGTTCCTTTGTGGGAGCAAAAAGTGAAAAGAATGAAAGTAAAGTTGTAATGGACTTGGAGTACAAGGGCAGCACATTTTTGTGAAAAATATTTTTAGATAGAAGTAAGTCTAGGTTTTGAGTTAAATTTCTTTCTACTTTGTTTTGGTGGGTTTTTTTGTCATATCTGTGGTCAAAGAGCTGAAGATTTTGCCCAAAAATAATTTTGATTTGATCATTGCATCTAAATAATGTATTTTGTGTATTTGTGTAGAGATTGTGTTACCTTGGTCATCCTTTACATTGTTAAATGTGAGCATCGTACCTTTCCTTGCAAAATGAATGCTTTATTGCTTCGTATCTCCATCTAATAGACTTCTGCCGTGGTAAACGGTACTTTGACTGTGCTGACGCTCCTTGTTTTAATAGCTGCCATGCTACTTTATATGTTTAGATTTTTGGTATTTTGCTCAAATTAAATAGATAAATAACATACAACAGAGTTCATCATTGTTACAACAAGTAGAAGAAAGGAGGCAGAGTAGAAATATGAAATACTTGGAGGTAAATAAATGCATCACTTAGGACTGTACTTGCCACACAGCAGTAGATGCTAATCTACTAGATTAGTAGAATGGACCGGAGCAGAAATGATGTATTAACTCCCTTAACAAGAGGTCATTTATGGTCAGTGTGGAAACATGGCTTCAAACACAGTGGTGCAAGATCTGATGTGCTCTGTGCCAGACCATGGACCTCGTGCTGTACTGCATTGTGTAGGTTTCCTGAGAAGAATGAGTAGCTCTTGATTATTTTATGGCAAACATCTGAATGCCTCCTTCAGAGCACAGCTGTCTGCTCGACCTGTTAGGAGTTGTTGTTTGGGAGAGATGGGGGAGGTACTGGCAAGTGGGCAGACCCACCACCCATGGCAGCAGCGCTGGTCTGACAGCCACATGTCTTCTTTTTGTACAGGCAGCTGCCGTATGTGCGAGGCAGTTGATAGTGTTTATACCATGTGGGATGATTGCTGTCTCCACAAAGTGGATTATTCAGGATGAAGATCACAATTCATTACTTGTTGCTGTGTGAGTTCTACGAAATCCTTAGAGAGAAGTTTATGTTAATGCCTGTCAACAGATTACAGGTTTAAAAAGACTTGCTTAGAAATCAAAACCCGATGATGCGGTCTCCTCCAGATGCTCAGTGCCATTTTGTAGAGTTGTGGCTGTTTACAGTAGTTGGGGATCCAGCTCAAAATTCATTATGCATGTGAGAGAAGATCTGATTAAAGGAAAAGCAGCAGCCTGCTTAGCCAGTTTAGCCTGATACAATTCAAAACTCAAGGAGAAAGGTACATCTGTAATGAAGAGCAACAACAACAGCATGCTTTGCATTTCCTATCAGTCACGTCTCCAGTGTAATCCCTTTATCTCCGTTGGCTTGTTTGTTTTAGCTGTCGGTTTTCCTGTTCTTTGTTAAGCTCCTCTGGTTTCTTCAGTATGCCAGTCCTACCATCATATCAGAAAATCCACTCTGGGAGTGATATTTTCCAGGGTTCTTTCGAAATCTCCACTGAATTTTAAATTTGCTGCTGCATATCTGTTTGTTCCACCTTAGCATTTCATCACATCGCTCGTGTCTGCAACCCCAAAACTGTGAAGCATCTGTAGGGCTTTGAATGGCCAAACACTGGCACACCAGGTGCCATGCTGGTTGTGTCATCATAGAGTTGCTTCAGCCTACTAACAAAAGTGGTGAATTTACAGGATTTCGACATTTGGTTTAATCTGTATTACATTCCAATAGTGGATTCAGGGATTTTACTTAAAAAATAAAATAAAATAAAAGGCATATCATATTGTTTAGAGGCACACAAGCAGAGACGGGCCAAAGCCACAGGGGACAGTGCATCTACACTTGCTGTAGGTGAGATGGACTTGAACACTTAAGCAGGAAATAAACATTTGGCTTGGGCTGGAAAGACGCGTTCAAGTTGTAGTCCTGTTTTTAAAGGGTCATCTCATTTTTGGCTTAGGCTGTTTCTAAACAGCAAATAAGTGAGTTTTCTTTGATAAAGGTTCTTACATTCCAATGTGGTTTGGGAACATAAAATCTAGCAAGATAAAAAGTTAAAGTATTGCATTGCAGGAGCTGGATTTTTGTGAGGAAAAAACCACCCCATTGCTTCTCAGAGCATCCTGTGTCCGAGATTTCAGGCTAAACTCCCCGTACTTCTTTTGCAGATTACGGCAAGAGAATGACATGGTTGACTCGGCTCCTCAGTGGGAGGCTGTACTACGGCGACAAAAGGAGAAAAACCAGGCGGATCCAAACTACCGGCGATCCAGGCACAGATCTCGATCGTATGTAACCCTTGCCCTCTTCATTGGAAAATTGGGGCTGCTGTAGCATGTTAAAAAGCAGGAGGAACATCTCCGGCGCAGTGATGGCTCTCAGCTGCTGAGGAACAGAGACTTTCATGTGGCATGTTCTCTTATTCACAGATTTGTCTTTGTGGTCAAACTCCTTTCATATAGTGATTTGAATTTCAGGGTACAAATGACACAGGAAGGGCTTTGTAACAGGGTTTGTCAGGAGCTCTCTCCATCACCTTGGATGGAGTCCTGGATGATTTTGTGGCTCCTTGAGCATTAGTTCTGTAATGAAGACAGTGATTCTCCTCTTCTGGGCATTATGTCTGTGAAAACATTCAGATTTTGTGTGATAGGTGCAGGCATTTTTGTGAGATGCTTTGTTTAATCATCTAATGGCTGCGGTATTGTTCCAGATGAGACCAGCTACTGATGTCTCCATGTCAAATTACCATTGGCAAGCAGCAGTCAGTGATCTATTGCATCCTGATGTCAGGATTTCCATGATGAAGCCCTGCCGCCAGACAATGCTGTTGCTGCTGACAGCTAGTTTTGACACAGTGAAGCTGTCAGCTTCTCAAATTAATTTTCTCAAACTCATGAAAACGCTGATTTCTTTTAATTTGTATTTTTCTTTTAATGGCATGTTTTTGGAGTGCAGACATACTGTTTTGTGTTGTGTTTGTGTCCAGCCTAATCTGCCATCCAAGCAACCATCCAAAGCAGCACCAGCATCAGTGTGCCTGGCAGGCAGGGCAGGGCAGGGCAGGGCAAGACAGGGCCAGGGATGTTGAAAAATGCCTGGAGAGCAGCTGTGAGGCCCTGGGAGAGAACGCAAGAGAGAGGAGGCTTTGAAACTGTATCCCCACCCTCACTGCGTGGCTGAAATGGATGAGATGTCCAGCCCTGATGCTGGTGGTGTAATGTGTGACCTCTGTAACACACCAACATAGATACTTCCTATTAATGTCTTTTCTTAAATTTACCTTTCATGTTAAGACTTATCAGCAGAGACTATATAGTGCCTTAAGTGATTATTTCATTCATACTGGTTGAAACCGTAATCTGCGCAGAAGTTTCCAGTATTAAAGTCCACTTGAATTCTGTTCTCAGTTGCCCGTGTTGCTAGAACTCATTTCTGTCTCCAGTTTCATAGTGTACAGTTTTCATTCTTTTATGAGAAATAGAATTTGCCATTAAAATTCTAAATGTTGGAATTTCTACTTTAACTAGCTTTGTACAGACTTGTTCACTTCCAGCTGCACAAAAGTCAAGTGTTATTAGGTGTAATCATACAATGATATATGACTGAAAATCAGGATTATTAAAGCTCACTTGTATGGAATCCACAAAATATAGATGATTAAGTTTGATGTTCATTTTTTACTATATGCAGAAAGTGCATAAACTAGAAAGTGTACTCAGTTGATAATGGTTAGATTAAATTTATAGCCAATTTTAATTTTTTTCCCATAGACCAGGTAGATTTCATTGCTTGGACAGCATGGGCTCCCTCTTGTGGTTTACTTAACTTACGAAATGGCTTTTTATTTTCCAGCACAGTGACGTTCTAAGTCATATTTTATTTAAGCTACTATTAGCAAAAAACGTAAATGTATAGCATCTTACTTAACAAGGAAAGGTCCTAGAGGAAGCAAAGAAATGAGGAAATCCTGAAGATTTTGAATAGCTTCTTGTCCCTTTTTCCTGTTGTGTTAGTGATGAATATATTCCTTCTTTTGGTCTCTTCAGTTTAAAAAAATACAAAACCAAAACAATGAAATAAGCCCAAGCCTCCCAAGTACGAAAAAGATCATTAATATATGCAAGTAGGAACTAAAAAAAAAAAAGGAAAATTGGAATTCCCTTGTTAGTTATAAGAGCGTTCTTTTAATTTAGTTTGGCTCAGCTTTTTGCTTACATGACTGGATGCGGGTCAGAGGGAAGGGAAACCTGTGATATAAACCTGGGGTATAGGGTATAGTTGGTTTTGTTTTTAAATGTGGTCATTTCAATTTGCACATTTAATGATTGATACAAAACCTTCATTCTGGTAGTACAGATAAGTCACATTAAGTTTCTTATTGCAGTCATCTTAACTAGTGGTTCACTTTGGAAGCGTGAAGTAATGGCTGAAATATTTGTTACTGTGCCTGGCACAGTGCATTTCATTTGTGTGATAGTGAGTAATATTAATCATTGGTGGTGGTGGTGGTGTGGTGTCTCCTTGATCTCAGGAATAAAAATATTTGACAAGAATTTGACCTTTCTTTCTCCTAAAGGAATCAGCAAATACAGAGAGCTCCCAATTCTAGTTCTACAGGGTTTATTTTCAAGAGTTCATGTAAAACATCTGTGTAGCCAAAGGGCTTCTTTTAATTAAGAAGAATGGCCATTAAAATTCCATGGCTATTTAAATTTACCTTTTGTGACTCAAACTGAAATATTAATGAGGGTGCAGATGCAGACCAAAAAATAATGTAGACCTTATTAATGTGTAGAGTTGTTTGAGCTTGTGAAAATGAAATAAGAATAAACAACACCCCCCTCGGAGACTCATCACTTACTGGGAATTCCCATTTGGCTTGGTGCATTAGAGAATCTGATTAGCGTACAAATTATCGAGAAGCTATTGATTCCAGGTACTGCAGTAGGACAATCTGAGTATACATTGTATTTCAGAACCGTGAGTTTTAAAACAATTCACAGTAAAAAGATGAAAACACAGTGAAAGAGGGACTGTGATCTGGCTTTAAAGATTTAATAGAAGGATTGCTTCGTTGTGGGCTGTGAAGAACTATACAAACATGAATTTCCTATGCCATATATGCAATAGTGACATTTCACCTTAACAAGACCTTTCTTTTTGTAAGCTTTTCTTCATTTTGCCTTCAAAGAAAGCAGGAACAAGCCTTTGGAAGGAAAATGCTTTTATTAAGATACTTTATCTGTGTCATATTTCTGGATATTCTTTTGTGAGGAGTTAACCTGAATAAATGCTGTGAGGTTTTCCCAGTATGGTAACACTTCTTAAATGTATGGAAAATAAATAGTGTCGAGATGGGAATTCCTAAAAGCAGTTTGCTCTCAGGAACTATTGTGTTTAGTCCTTTTCCTTTTCTTTTTTTTTATTTTTTTCCCCCATGGGATGCCATATTGCTAAACTGGTATTTTACAGCAGTGGCAATTCCTTGTTAGTGTAGTTGCAGGGGTGGAAGGAGGGAATATGGCAAGGATCACAGAATTAAATTCCTGGAGTTGGCCGCAGAAAGCAGGAGGCACAGAAAACAGAGAAACAAAGATGACTTCTTCTTTAACCACTCTCTTTCCACCCCAACCCACAGATTAATATTTCTTACTGTAGGTGAGGCTTCACATGATGTTTGGTGATATGAGAGACTTAAGGCCACATCCTGAATGGTTGTATTTTATGAATAAGTAAAAGCCATGAGCTGATCAGATGGGTCAGTAGTGTGCACAATACCTTCCTTTGTGGGGATGCTGAATTTGGGAGAGACTTTGAGGCTTTGCTTCCTCGGGCAAAGGGGGGCTTGTAAGCATTACAAAGCCTCCCTGGAGAAACTGGCATTTTTCAGGGAGCTTTTGCATTCCCCACTGCCTGATTATTCAGCCTCAGAAGAGGACGCCTATCTTCACAGCCCCAGGGTGAATGCAGGGTTTGCAGCTGCTATTTCGTGAGCAGGGGGTTGCATGGAAGGAGAAATCAGTTCAAAACTGAGGGGTGAGAAAGGCTGTCAAATGCCACTACATACCAAGCTACTGCATCAGGGAGTTAAAGAGCAGATCTAAGAAAGAGAGGAGACATAAATGCAAGAAGGGAGAAGGAGAGACAGGAGAAGTGAAAATTGGAGAAAATTAAGCGCATTATAATGAACACAAATACATAAAGCCACAGAAAACTCTGAATGCTGAGAAAAATCAGAGTGCAAGCTACTCCTGGCCATAGCTGTTACCGTTATGAGGACCTGAGCAGTCGGAACGGACAGCAGAGCAGTCCGTCAAGGACGGGAATCACCTGGGTGGCTGCATCATGCTGCCTGGAAAGCCATCGCCACCTTGGAGCCTGAGAAGGTTATGGGTTAGTTCATATCAGTCCCACTAGGGAATCACAAATGTAGGGTTGTTTTCTTACCCTTCTGTCCCTTTCTGGTGTTTGTAAAGCAGTAAACTAGTTATCTCCCAGTACTTCTGCACTTGTAAAATCTAAAAAAACCACACAACCAGAAATATTATCATCCCTAAATAATCTGCCTTTACACCAACTGTAGAACATTTACTGCAATATAGATGTCTCTGAACATTATGCCTAGGCTGAAGTCTGGAAATGAGTCGAACACGGTAACGGTGAAATAAGAAAACGGTGAAACTGTTGGTGCTGGAGAGCAGTTTGGAATTCTCTCTCATACAGCTCTGTCACTGGGCAAGGGAGAGCCCATTTAACAGATGCTAAAATGCAGATCTCTGCTGTCCTCCTTGATTGATGTTCATTTAAATTAGGATTATATGACTCTAAAAGCATCTTTGAATATGATAGGCCCTTTTGTTTAAGGAAAAAAGGAAGTTGTATGATGTAAGATTTAATCTTTGAGAAACTGTGAGTTCAATGAGAGCATTTATGTATGCTGAATCTGTATAAAAGTTGCATCCCTCACATCTCAGATGGTGTGGAACAGTCTAGCTGTCTACACAGAGTTTATATAATCCTAATGAAATGAGTTATCTGATCTCTCCATGCAAATGTAGTTCTTGTCACTGTGTAAAATGCTTATTTAATGTATTACGCTGCATGGGTTTTAGTGAATTCTAGGTGCAACTCCAGCAACAGCAGTGGTTTTGCACTAACCTTGCAATAAGACAGGATAAGAAAAATAAAAATAAAAGGGATCTGGTTTGGAGATGGTATGGTCTGTGATTCAGTGGAAATGTGGGGCATGCCATTCAGGCTTGCTTTTCTACAGTATCTCTTTGTCTGCAACACTTTTGGCTAAGAACTTTCCCTATGAATGAAGCACTTGCTGAAATACTTGTTTACGTGAGTAAGCATGGTTGCTGGTTTGGTTTGTTTGTTGTTTTGGGTTTTTTTTTGTCCTGGACATCACAAAGGTTAATGGAAGTGAGCAGAAACCCTTCCTGGAAATGACCAGGAAGCGAGAGGCTGTACTGTGATCACAGCTGAACAACAGATCCTCTTTACTGGTGCTCGCTGGGAATGTCCAGGGCTTACTGGTGTGTCAGCCTGGTGTGGCCTGTCCCTCCTCCTGCCACAAAGGGCTCTGTGGGCCACAGGACATTTCTGGGGGCCTTTTACAAAAGTGTTGTTCCAGAACATGTTGTCCTCAACTGGATAAAGGGTGGCAGTAGCTGAGCACTGATTTGGCTTGGGAAGTTCTGCTGTTGCTTGTATTTTATGCATGCTCTTGCTGAAGGCTAGCGGAACAGGAATTGTGACTGAGAGCCTGTCATTCAAGAAATGACTTTTCAGTTATACAAAGGGATGAAGTTTAATGCATTTTCTGAGATAACAAACCTTAAAATTGAAGTCACTGGTGGGTTAAATTTTCTATGATTTCTGTTCAGAGTCTGTGCTGTTAAAAGTAATTTGAACAGCAGCATGTCAGACAATGGTTTTCACAGCTCTGCATTTGTTGGCTTTCTTGGTATTTATAGGAGAAGCCCGGATGTACAAGCTAAAGAAGAACTGTGGAAACATATTCAGTAAGTATGGTGCTTGTAGGGTCCGAGTGACTGCTTGGTGTGCCTCTAATGTAGTTATCCACATTCGCTGCACTGTGGCTATAAGGCATTACGTCCTGGTTTAGTTATGTGCCACAGGAAATTATGCGGGTGTTAATGACCTGCTATGTGTAGAAGATACTGCAGATAACTGAATGCACTGAATACCGATGACCATTGTATGTAGATGAACTGTTAAAGAAGGATACAGCATTTTAGAGTTTTGTTCCTCTGAGGCTTCCAAAATATCCTTGTTTGTAATACCGACACTTTTAGGATGAGGCCCCATATGCTGTAGAACTACTGGTTATGAAGACAGTTAGCTATTCCAAAGCATATTTGATGTTCAGTATACACAATGTTCATATATTTTGTGAAGCAACAAGATGAGATTTGCAGAGAGGTGAGAGGAAGGTGGAACAGGATGCGACATGCAGTTGAAGCAATCAAGGTGAAGTTAGACACATTTCTTAATAGATTTCCTGTTTTGATGTCAAGATAGCTTCAGGGCTGACAAGAGCTTGTTTCAGTAAATCTTTTCAGCCTCATATAATAAAAAGAAGAACAGTTTTGCAGTTGGTAGCTGCTGTTACATTTTTTACTTTGCCTAATCCTTTCTAGGAAGGAGCTTGTGGATCCCTCTGGCCTGTCCGAGGAGCAGCTGAAAGAAATTCCATACACTAAAATAGAGTGAGTTTGTCAGGATTTTTTTTTTGTGAATATAAAAGTCCACTTTTCTTATTTTACTGTGAACTCTGTCATACTGATATGGGAGTGGATTTACATATAATCTCTAAGCTTTTATCTACTCCGAAGGCTCCTCTAGGATGGGTTAGGTGAGGATGCTTAACAATTTTAAAACCTAATATTTTATCTTTCCAAAATACAAAAAAAAATCATCTTCATGTCTCCCTATCTCTCACACATACTCATGAACCTGGTGGATGTCTGTATGTCTCTCTATGTCGTCCGTCAATCTGTTTTATGTTACACGCTATGGAATCAGAGAGAAATGAATGCAAACAAGGAAATCCATTTATTTCCTAAACTTTTCTTCCTTTTCAGTTCTTATTCCTATCATCTAAGGCATTGTTTGACCTGTTCGACCCCTTTCCTCGCTTGTCATGGGCAGCCGCCAGGGCATAGCTATTTCCTTAAGAACGGACATCTATTTCACTGTGATAATTGCCCATTTGGGATGCCATGTGTCAGTGCAAGCAGCTGCATGTGGCAGAAATGTGATCCGGGTTTGCATTATAATGTGCTTCTATGACACCATTAAACAGAAAACGCTGATGTTAAAGCAGTATATATTAATGGGTTCTTTATTAAACAGTTTTATTGTGAAATATGGACTTGCCAGTTTGTGATCTTTGCACTTTTAAAGTACAGACTCCTAAGAAAAGCATCAGCCTTTTAAATTCAGCCAGTGCAAGAAGCCGTTACATTTCAACAAGAAATGGGAGGATCTCTCCATCTGCAATTGAATTTATGGTTTTGTGCTGAAGATCTGGTTTACTAACCTACCATTGTGAACCCTGTGTCTCTCTTAGGACTCAAGGCGACCCAATTCGCATTAGGCATTCACATTCCCCTCGAAGCTACCGTCAGTATCGGCGGTCCCAGTGCTCTGATGGTGAAAGATCTGTCCTGTCTGAAGTGAAGTACGTGAATGTGGTTGCTAGCAATGGACTGGTTTAGTGTGGCCCAAAAGTTGTTCAAAGGTCATGGTTACATTAGAAGTGGCATAAATGTGATTGCTTCCTGGCATAGGATTTAGGCAAACCTCTAAATAGTAGGTCATCAGAGCTAAATGACTCAAAAAAATGCAAAAACATTTCTGGTCTATTTGGGGTCACAGAGGCTGGCTTGATCTACTCAGAAGGGGGAAAAACTGAAAAAGCCAAAATAAACCTGTATTGCTCTTTGGTAGGTCATGAAGTTACCTAAGGGGTGAGAACTCCTGAGTTGCTTTCCAGATACTTCATCCTTAATGGAGTTAAGATGTCATCTTTATTAAGTCTGTAATTTGTTTCGTGGGAGCTCTAGTACAACCTTTTTCAGCAATGAGTGAATCAGTCTTTCCCAGAAGACAGACTTGTAAAGGGTGTGCTTGCAAATGGAGAAGTCATAGCCCCATTCTCAGTTTTGTTAAGGCCTTAAATATCAAAAGCAGTCCCTTGATGATACCACCCACTTCGGGGCTAGTTTTAGCTGGATTGCACCCTGAAGGAGGTGTGGCACACCCATGATTTCAAGTGAGACTCATCTCACATGAAGTTGGGCTGCCTCTGTAGACCAGGAGGAGACAGGTTCCTTGAGAAGGGATGGGGTGACCTATACCCCAAAGGTGCCCACTGACTACTGAGGATCAGCATGATTGCTTTTGGATCTCTAAAGTCAGGTGATAAACCTTTTGGAGCCTTTCAGATCTGTGTAGCTCTCTGGGTCAGTTTAATTATTCTTCCTGTGCACAGTTATAGTTTGCTTCCTTATAACAATATCCATTCTGTAATATCCTAATTCCAGTGCCAAAAATGATCTGGTGCCTCCACTGCCTGTTACACGATCTTCAGATGCTAGAGGGCCCAGCATTCAACAGGTTAGTAATTGTGCATCCTTTGCGATTTTCCTGTTTTGGAGACCTTCCCCAACCAGTGCTTTATTTAAATTAGATCTTTGTTTTTCAGTGAAAATTAAAGCTGGTGGAGATTTTTTTTTCAGAAGCAGTGTGACTTGAATCTTCACGTTTTGCAGTCTACTTTGTTTGTATTTCCAAATATATGTAGTTCTGTAGCATATGCCCTGCAAACGTCTACTTCTGCTACTGGAGGACTCTTTACCAGTTTGAGTTTGATGCTTCCTTGAGATTATACCCTGTTCTCCACAGGAGGAGAATCAACTTTCACAATTTCTTAAAATATGCAAGTGTGCTTAGGATGCCGTTGTAATTACAACCTACTATCATTTATTTGCCTCTTCTTAGAGCTTTTCTTAAAGTTTTGTTGCTTGGGCTTGAAGCATTGCTCTTTTTTTTTTTCCTTTTTTTTTCCTTTCTTTTTTCCTTTTTTTTCCTTTCTTTTTTTTGCCTCCAAATGCTGAATAGTTTTTTACATTATTCAAATCTGAAAAGGATAGAACTTGTCTTTTTAAATGTAGTCACTGGCTTTCATCATAAATTATGGTACCATATCTCTCAGCTTTATAGTTTTATTAAGCTCAAAATGTGAGAAGCAAATTATATTCAAAAAGCACTTGCAAGTCTGTTGTACAAGCACACTGAAGGAAAACCAAAACATGATAGACGCATTTTTACCTAACTTCCCACACCAGTCATTGTGTCTGTTAATCTAACTTGTGGAGATACCAAAACCGCATGCTGATGTAGTGTGAAAACTGCACAGAATATAACCAGCAAAATATGTCATATTTTATCTTGTAAGCGTTAGAATAACTTAAGGTTGAACAATTTTAAAACAATAAACAGATATACCAGTTCTTTGATTGGAATTATGTTCAAGGATATTGGTACTCCTGTGTATGATGAAATTGAAAAAGATGAGCTGTCCTTGATGTTTCTGTAAGGACTTGCTCCAGCAGTGAAGAGGAAGTTGATATACTTAAGGCTGATCACATTTACGTGCTTTGTAGAAATAGGTAACTTGCATGATTAAGTCCTATTCAAAATTCACATTGTCTTATTTCCATTCTTTTCCAATACAATGATGTTGCTTAAATTCATGCCCTAGAAGGAATTAACATCACAATGTTCTGTGTCCACAAACACCTCTGTCTTCCCTCTGCCTCAGACCCGCTTACAACAGTGGCCATTAATTCCTTGTGAGTGCTTGCGTGCAGTGTTTTGCTAAATATCTAATAATTAGTAGTGACATTTCTTGAATAGGGAACATGAATCCAAATAGTGCAGAGGGGCAGCAGCTGGCAGAGAGAGAGGAGGCAAGAGGGGGAAAAAGTTCTGTCTGATCAAAAAAATGTAGACTTTTTAATATTCTTGGGATGTGTGTGTGTATATATATATATATATATAAAAATTGCTATATCTTTAGCCTAGGGCTTTCATAGCAGCAGTTATCAAAATACAGTATTTAAATTCCGGTATACGTTTTCAACAACATATTTTAATTTGTTCTTTTCAGAGACAGAATGGTTCTAAAGACAGCCTAATAGAAGAAACATCTCAGCTATCCACTAACATCGATGGAAAATCCACCACTAAGATCATAAAAACTGTTCAGGTGTCACGCTTCAAGGTGGAAACTTGACTGCCATAACTGAAGATGGTGAATGGATTCTGTTGTTTGGAAACTGAGGATTTGTGTGTGTGTGCAAGGGAAGTCGACACGGTAGCAATTTCTTCAGGACACTCGGAAGCACAGCCTGCTTGCTGGAAAGGCCAAGCAATGCTTTTTATCACCGACACGCTTCTAGTGGTGTGACTGATTGAGGAGCAGCTGCCTAATTAGACAACCAAAAAGAAAAGTCATGGTAAAACTGAATGATCAGCAGTTACACTTCCAAAAAACGAACAAAAAATATTGCTGCAACAAAACAGGCTTTACTGTCTGCTCTGTAACTGAACAGCCTTTTTCCAAAAAATGACTGTTAACTGACATGATCAGGACCAGATGCTTCAAGAGAAGCAAAATAGTCATATTTTTGGCCAATTGTGCAATACAGTGTGATATGGGGAATATTACCTTCACAGTTTTATATGGGGATCAACTTGTGTCCTGAGACATAAGGACTGATAGCTCTTACGAGGTTTATTTTAGCCTAGCACAACAACAGATGCTTGTGTTGTTAATACAAATGTTGACTCAACCCATTTTAGCTCAAAAATAGTAGACTGCGTAACACCCTGTAGCAGAGAGTTCCAGAGGTGATACAGACTTACTTTCCCTTGGCAGTTTTAAGTGTTCTCAACTTTGAATGCCCTTTTACGTAGAGGGACTATTTAATTCAACATTCCATACCATAGAAATACATCTATCACCTTATAGTAAACCACACTGGAAAAAAACTGGAGAATATGTACTGATCCACCGTATTAAGACTGCTTAGCAAGGCACTTAAGTACTGGTTAAATGAGACTTGTAGAGTAGGATTTATGACAGCTAGCAAATAGCTTTTTTTTAAAAAAAAAAAACACTAGATGAGCAAAGTCTGCCTTAATCTCTTTTCATATGAAATAATCAACTTCCTGATGCTTTTCTCTGAGCCATGACAAAGGCAGTATTTAGGGTATGATAATTGCAATTTTTTTCTGTTGACACGGTAGGAATAGTAAGTTTTAATGATGCTGCACAGTGAGTGGATTATCTCCTAGTACATATCTGAAGTGATGTCTAGCTCTCCTTCTGTCCTATCACTATGTAAAAATAGCTGAAGTTCCTCTGCCTCCTGTTTGTCCGTAGTCAGTACATGGATGAGCCTTCTGGTGTTGCTAACTTACTAAGAAGCTTAGTAGAATCTTTGTGTGGTGAAAGTAACTCTCTAAGTGTAAGCCTCAAACTAAATATTGAATTTGTGAAACAGAATTGGAAATGTAGTAATACATGTGCCTTTTTACATCTGTCCTCCTTAAACTCAAGCCCCACTGCCTTCAGTGATAGGCAGTGATCCTGTCTTCTACCCCTTGCAACACCATACCAGGGGACTGCAGCCCTGTAAGAAAAGCAATACTGTTTGAGAACGGGAGTGAGCGTAAGGCATCCAAGCTATGCTTTACGAAAGGCATGGGATTACTAATACACATTTTAAGTGACAAAACTGAGAAGTGAAACCTTGAGTGGTGTATTTTCCACTTCATTTTTTGATTCTTTATTGTTTCATGATCTGAGGTGGTCAGGTGGATGCTACTAGCCAGGGTGGTAGCCATATGGCTTGAATATTCCTATCACAGTATGCATTGGTCTGCAGGTTGGGAGATGCTGCATCGTGCCAGGGAAGGCAAATATTTTTCTTCGGTCACTTATTTTGGACAGTTCTGCTTCTTCAGTCTCAGTGAACAAATCTAAGGGAAGGAAAGAGCTTAGAACCTCTCTGTGGTAAAAGTTTTGTTTTCATGGAGGTTCTTCCGCAATTTATGAATTTACTATGGAACTCATCCTAGGACATTGTTTGGCTTGCCTTGAAGTATTTGCTCAAACTGTTTTGTAAGTCTGTTAAGTGGTTTCATTGTCATTGCTCCAATTAAAAGTGATCCTTTAGGATCTTGTTATGACATTGTGTAGTATTCTTACAAGCACCAGTTAAAAAAAAAAAAACCACCAACCAAACCAAACCAAAAGAAGAAAAAAAAGCCCATCACTGTGGCAAAGATTGTGGTGGTACAGAGCATCACAATCTTTTGGAAGACTACTGAAATTCAACAAACTACACAAGAACTGGTTATTGTGTCTGCAATGAAAGACACTCCTTATTTCTTCAAGGTGTTCAGAATAGGAGCATTATACGCTTGCTTGTAGATTGTGGCTTTCTAAATCATTACTGTTATTCTTCATTCCGTACTCAGGCACAAGCAAGTATAACATATCTACTACTTTAGGAGGATTTGTGTTGTTATTTGAGAATTATCTGTACATAGTGTCCATATCTTGCCAATCCTCAAATATTGATCAAGAAGAAAATTACTTCTAAGGTTTATTTCAAACCTCTTGTTTTCCTGTATGTTGTTATCTGCCTGTGGGCTTTTGTATATTATTGCTGGACAGCATCAGCCAAATGTATGGTATTTTACTTATCCCACTACATCAGAAAATAGGCTTCTGTCTAGTCTAATAGTGATAGGTTTAAAAGCTCAAGTCACAGGAGAGTTGTCTCATAATCAAGTCAACTTTTTTGCTTTTAAATGAGAAATTTACAGAAAGAGTCCTGGATTTGAGTTAGTGGTCTTATCTCCAATGAGACTACGTAGGAAACAGGTTTTAGCAAGTCCAGTGTTCAGTTTTGGGCACTACAATACAGTCTTGTGTCCACTAAGCTTAACACCTGTATTACATGTTAAGTGTCAGTACCAGAACAAGGCAAAACTTGAACAAGGATGTCACTGTCAGCTAATAGTACAGAAAAATAAACTTCTTCCCTATATGTGACCTTCCTTTCCTTTCAAGCTTATTTTCCTCCATCCTTTGAGGAAAGGCACCGTTTCTTGTGATGCTGTTATTTTTGTGTGAGAGATACCTACAAGCGATCCATCACTGAAAGCACTTACTGTGCCACAGCTATGCTCTGTAGCCCTAAACCAGCCCTACAACATCTGTAAGCAGCTGCCCTCTTAAAACTCTACACCTTGCTCTTTCCACTGTTGCTACCCTTCGCTGGCTTGCCTGGGGCTTTCGCTGCCTGGAGGCACTTATGTTTTCATACCTGGAGTTTGAATGCCAGTCCAAAATGCCTCCATCTCCTGATGAGTCAGGCAAAAGTCAGGAGGATGTTTAACCATGTCAGGCAAAGTTTACACTGGTTGGATGCCATACAGACCTGTCCTCACAAAGGACTGGTATTTCAGACATCCTAATTCTGCTTCTGGTCTGCTGAAGTGATCTCAGGCCAATAATTTTAGCTTTGTGCCTCTGCATTTAGCTCTTCTGAGACTTCTGTAAGTGCTAAGAATAGGTAAGTTGTGGAACTCTCTCACTTATTAATTAGCAACACCTACAACATAGATACAGCTCTTTGCAAAACATGTATTTTATACAATAAAGAGGGCTTGCTAACCACACCACAAAAGCATTTTTGTATATCCCATATTGATCCCCTGGCTTGTTAGCTGGTTTCTTTCATTAGGAGCTAGCCTTGACCTGCTGTTTTCTACACGGCACTTCTTAGCAATATCCATAATCTTGCAACTCATATTCTGATTGAGCTCATTAAATTGAACGTGTTTTTTGGGGGAGAAAAAAAAAAATCACTACCATTTTAAGTTGCCAACTCAATCATCTTTATACAGGTGCATACTGAACTGAATGGATAGCATATTTTCTTTTGGGAAAGCCTTTTTAATTCAACGCTCCCTAGAAAGATGTTTGAAAACAACATACATAAACTATCAACGTGATGCATATGTTTTATGTACAGTAAGTATTCATGAAGCAACTGTGTGCTTTATTTTAAATTGAGTTTGATAGATGGCTGTGTCAATACTTGTGTCCAGGTTATTTAAAAGTCAAGTAAAACTTGAATTTTTAGGGCATTCCATGGTTGCCTGTGTGTCTTATTTACATTACACAAAGGAGCAAAGCCTTCAGAAACATAGATTAATTTGACAACACCATATGGCAAAAACAGGTGTAGTACCAATTAAAATCCACTTGAGGATACAGCTTCTCCAGATTAAGTGTTTTTCCTGGTAGCAGAAAGTTGTCAGTGTAAGTTTTATACTTCCAGTACATAGCCATACTACAGTTCCCTTTCTTACCTAAAAACCACCAGAAGGCAGCAGCAGACTACATAAGCCGTCAAACCAAACATACAGCTGCAGAGCCAGTGTGGCAGATGCTTTCTCCTTAATGTGCCTGTTTTAATTTCTCTGCTCTATTTGTCTTCTTGCTATGAGTTGTGGTGAGTTGACCTTGGCTGGACACCAAGCTGCTCTGTCACTCCGCTCCTCAGCAGAACAGGGAGGAGGAAAGAAAATCAGATGGAAGAAAAACTCATGGGTCAAGATAAAAGCAGTTTAATAAAGCAAAAGCCGCACATATAAGCAAAGTAAACAAAACATTTATTCACTGCTTTCCATCAGCAGGCAATTCCAGCCACTTCCCAGGAAGCAGGGCTTCAGTACACATAGCTGTTGCTCCAGAAGAGACAAACATCATAAATAACAATGATGTTTCTCTCTTCCTTTCAATTGCTGAAGAGACATCATACCGCTTGGAATATCCCTTTGGTCAGTTTGAGTCAGGTGTCATGGCTATGGTCCCTCCCAGGATCTTGCCCACCTCCAGCCTACTGGGTGAAGGAGGCATGTTGGATAGACAGGTCCAATACCATGCAAGCACTGCTCAGCAGTAGCCAAAACACGGGTGTGTCATCAACACCTTTCTAGCTACCAATACATAGCACAGCACTAGAGGGGGCCACTATGGGGAAAATTAATGCCATCTTAAGCCAGACCCAATACAAAAGTGAAGAAAATCACTGCCCTCCCAGCTGGTCACCATTTACATGATACACCCTGCTCGCTGTAACATGAAGCTCTCAAAAATAGCCAGGACTATGCAGCTATTTCCTCAATGAGAGTATCAGAATGTACTTGACATTCTTCAAAAAATGCCACTGTTAAATTTACTACAAATGAGCCTCTTTGCTAGGTAAAAGATGAAACCCATCTGCATTTGAGAATGCTCCCACAGGTCACCCACTAACAGAACATTTTCATTTATTAGAGCTAACCTTCACTCGACTCGGTGCGGTGTGCTAAAGAGTTAAAGAATAATTTGGAACAAGACCCTTTTCTTTCTCAGCACACCTCTCAAGAGTTCCGATTTGCAGCCCTTAACACTGAGAGCCTTTTTCCACAGAGCACTGGAGGTGAGGAACAGAAAGGAAGGTTGGTGCAACCCCAAGCTAGTGCACAGATCTTTGTTCCCTTGCTCCCCTAGACTCCCTCCGAATCTGTCCTCCTTCTTACTATCAACTTCTAACAGTCTGCCAGACCTTGTGTTCATGTAAAACAGAGGAAGGGGAAAAAAATTAAGGAGTCTTAAGGTTTCTTCCAAGGGTACAGTCCAGTTAGCCACTCATAAAAACTAAAAGGCAGTCAGTCCTAATGCTTAACACCATTCTTAATGTTTACCAGCAGTACTATCTTAGTAATCGGTGTCCCTTCCACCCACCTATTCCTCCCTCTACCTCACCTTTTCTTTGTTCCACCACACCATGAAACAGGTATTCCACACTGAAGTTTAACATTCTACCATTTTTCTTGTTGAAAGGTAATCAACATTTTAGACAGCCATAATTAAAACTTGGCACTAGCTGTTGCTCTCAAGAGTTTAAAAAAAAAGTACAAGTCTTAAAAGTGACTCCTGCCAGTCTTCCACTTTAAGAACAAAGACCCATGAGCAAAACTCCTGAACAGATGGTATCTTCAGGGAATATAATCCCTAACAGAAACCCTAAGCTTTCAAGTGCATCCAATAATTACATTTGGATCACTAAAAATTAATTACTCCTGTCTAAACCTCCCTCCCTCTGGACAAACCAAAAACTAACTTATGCTTAGACTTTGCATTAGTAATTTGCTTACATTCAGTACTGAAAAAATCAGACATTGCAAGATAAGGAATTTCAGCATTTGCTCTTTTGGTAAACTTAATTTATGATAAGTCTTCTTGAAAAAAAACAAGCAGGAATTCCAATTGCTATCCCTACAGAATCTCACTCTACTTCAAGTTTAGTTGAAGTACCATATTATGAAGCTGTTCAAGGTATTAATAAATGAAGCTTGCCGTTTTCCATGAAGAAATACCTTCCTGCTATTTTTAAACCCAGGTTTGTTGAATTTCAATTTCTACTTTTCCTCACCACAGTACAATCTCAGTTAACTCAATCTATGAGTACTACGCAAGACCATGGTTTCAGTGATCACTTCCCATCCGCTTAATAGCTTCTAGGTTTTATTTAGTCCAAAGAGGTGAACTGGTATCTCAAAAACAATGTAGAGTAAGTCAGAACTGTCCAACAAAAGCAACTGCTATTATAGCTTAGGGAACAGAAATTCTGAGAACAGGAACATAAATCTTTATTTTTTGTCTACAGAAACATCACCAGACACTGCCCCAATACAGTTAAAAGCACCTTATGTTACTACACTGCAGCTTAGCACTCCATCTTTTTAACAGTCTTTTGTTTCTGACAGAGTCATCTTGCAGATTGCCACTGGTCTTGGGCTGGTTCTAACAACTCCTCCTAGGGAAAAAAGTAAACACAATGTGAGACTGGACACATGTAGCACACGGTGGTTTTCAGTAACATACTCTAGATCCCTGAGACTCAGAGACTAAGTCACAAGGATTAGCTTCCCACTCATCCCTTTGGGAAAAATAAAAATAAAAATCAACGACTAACGTCCAAATCTAGTTTTTTAAGAGCCTACATGCAAGAGAGGTTCTTTACCCATCTAAGCAAGATTTCAGATCTTAACTACAAGTTGGAGGCAGTACTAACACCTCCTAGCTGGTGGGAATCAACAGAAAGTTTTGTAGTAGTATAACTCCTGCACACATGTGCCTATGCATTATGCAACAGTTTGAAAGAACGGTGAGCCAGCAACTGAAAGAAGAGATTTAGTAATTTACACTGGAAAACAAGTAGCAGCCCTGTTATTAGATACGTTACAGTGGATTACATACACATTTCTCTTCCCACTGTCTGACATGTTCACACAAAGAATGCTCATCTTATTCTCCGGCCTTGCAAAAACCCCCAGTGACTGGCGCTAAAGGTCTGGGATGGATTTCACCAGTTCATTTTCTATCGACAGCACTGGTAAAGCATTAAGCGCTTCTGCGTTTTTCACATTGTTCAAGGGGATTTTCACATTTCAATGCATGAAACCTTATGATCCTAGTATTTTCAAGGGCATTGTAACAAACTTGAAGGAATTTCATCACTTCACTGAAGATTTCTGTTAATTTCATGTTGTTAATTTAAATTAACTGAAGATTTTCCTCCCTCCCACGAGGAAACCAACATTGATGTAGTAGATCTTATATCACTAAAGCTCACTTTTGTATGTACATATAAATGTTCATGCAAAATACTGACTCATATTCAGTTTAATTTTTCCCAAAAAGTTACTTGATAATTTCTCATCAGGAAATAGCATTTATTGTTTACACAACTCCACATCAACCAGCCTGGCAGCTGCTGGCAAATCACTTTCTGAATATCTGTGTTCAGCACAGACAACTATTGGATCACAAACTTGCTTCAGAACTTGACTCAGCTCAGTTTGCACAGCTTATTTCCTGGCTTAAGAGCTTGTCGTGTTATCTTTGTGAGCAGCTACTGCAAAGACTACACAACTATACAATCTGTATTTCTCTTCTGTAGCAGTTTGTACAGTATTATCAGTTTCTAGCACAGTGAAAAAAGAATAATTAAAAAAAGGCAACAAAATTGTTTATCACTCAAAAACCTGATAAATCCAAAAGACTCATTAATAGGTGCCAAATGCCACCCCGATTCTTCCTGAAACTGCTCTTCAACTTTTATCTCTTCCAAGTCTCCTTGAATTGCATTTATAGGGTATTTATAGTTCTTCCCTAGAAAATACTGTGCAGCACTGTGTTTCAGCACCCTTCTCTTCACTATGCCCCTAGGAGAGCTGAATGCATCAGTAAAACAACAAAAATGAGAACGCAAACAAATATGCAAAAGCTACTTTTGGTTCGTTTTGTGTCCCGGAACATAGCTCCTGCATAATGAGGTTTAAATGAGGCACGATTGCACCAGATGTGTCAGCAGGACATCTTTTACTCGTTTTCTACTCTGTTCAGCGTACCCTTCATCATTGCTGTACTGTCCCATGTCTGAGCAGCTAGGCTGTTCAGAGTCATAAAAGCCAGCTGCTGTTGCTAAAAAAAGTCTGGCATTTTTTTTCTTTCACTACACAGAGCATTCAACAGGAAGACCATTCTCTAGCATGTGGTGCAATATTGTGACCCTTTCTAATTTACAAGACAATCAGTCATTTCTTCGGTTTGACCTGAAACTGAAGTTTGCACTCTGAATTGCACCTTCAGTTTAGTGTCTGTAAGTTTAGAGTATGCTGTCTAATAGTTTACTCAGTGCGGTTTACAAACCCCGATAGATTAGCATAATGATTTCTCAGTACTGGATCCTTCTTACATCACATTTCCAATAATCACCAAGAAGTTTCTGGCTTCAAAGACTTGGATTACTTGTCACGTCCTCGAGTGCTTAGTTTACACAAAGCACCGTTTCAGCAGTGAAGCAATCTTTGGCAATACACGCAATCGTTATTAATCTTTTGTTTGTACCACTGAGTATCATGCTGACTCGCACTACTAACTTCAATAGTGTTGGCTCTTGCAAGACTTTACAGCGAAAGTGCATTTTGCACATAAGATTCTGAGCTTTCATGTTCCACCAGTCTTTGAATGCTTTCAGCCCTTGTATTCCAAACTGCTCCACAGTACCATTCCAAAAAAACAAACATGGAAAAGCACAGACTCCTCTTGGGCAAACTGGCAGCCATGCACTGCTTTGAATAAGCCACTCACACCAAGCTTTTTACTTTAGGGTTTTCACTTTGCTGTTGTGCATGAGAACACAGTCATCAGGCTGATCTCACTCTCAATGTTTCAATTCTAATTTCTGCTCTGAAGTAATTTGACCAAACTTCTTTTTCAACAGAAAGTCTGCCTCATTATAAAACAAGGCTGAAGGACATAGCTACACAAGAAATTATTGTAACTCACCTCATGAAGGAAGCTGCAGGATAGCTGGGCAATCAGTACTTCCTAACTTTCTCTACATGCCCTTCTCAGGAGGCTTTCACAACGTAGGGCTATCTCTGTGAGCTTCTGAACTTCCAGTAAAACACACTAGAACTCTGTAAGAAGCATTCATAGCATTAAGTATTCTGGTAGGAAAAGACCTCGCTGTCCCCAAGGTAAGAGCTGCCACTGCTAGAAATATTAAAAGTATGCTTTACACTTTCAAAAGTGCATCAAGGAAAGACTGTCCTATGTACAGCAAAAGAGTAGAATACATTATTATCCGACACCAAATAGTCCCACAGAGAGATTCTCTTTATACTTTTCTGACTCCAGACATAAATAACAAGAAGGCGAATGCACAAAGGCAAAACAAATTTTTCCCAGTTAAAGAAGATTTTTTTGTCTTTTCTGTAGCTGAGCATTCAGACGTTGTAGATATCTTTTTGCAACAGAAAAAACTAGAGGCCGCTGCAGGAGTCTGAAGCATTATGTACTAATTACCTGCAGCACAGATGTAAGAAGTTATCATAATAAACAGGACAACTAAACAATGCTAAAATTGGCCACTATTATTTTAGTTTTTCCCCTTTTATTAATGTCAGGTTCTTAAATTAAAAAGACTGATGTATAAAATCTACTATGTAACTGCTCAACCATACAATCTCCACAAGTTTTCTTTTTGTCCTTGCAAAAACAGGGAGGAGAAAGGTAAATAACCAGCTCCTTAAACAGCCTGAGCAAGAATTCCTGTTTGCCTTTTTTGACACCACATTCATTCTGGACAGGAATGAACGGGCAACACAAAGGCAAAAAATTTAAGTATTAAAACTGATCACCTCTGCAACATTACATTAACAGCATATGAAAAAGATTAATCCAACAAGAAGCAAATACTTAAAAAATTCACTAGTAAATACAAAGTAAGCATTTAATGAGAAAAGCCAAGCACACCATGCTCTTGCCACATCTTGCGGTCAGGTTGGTGCTTGCTTGGGCCACCGACAGACTTCCGTTGCTTTCATCTGAAAGAAGCAGGAGAACACACTTTGACTTAGAAGACTGACTGAGATGTACTGTTCGTGTAAGGAGCCTAACAAGACGTCCTTGAAATAAGCGCCCAGTTTCAAAGAACAGACAGTAGACTCGATAACCCCTTGCCCCTCAAAAAAAAAAAAAAAAAAAGAAAAAAGGCCCAGTAATCCCCATCAGCAGACTTTAAGATTATGGGCTACTCTAGCACACCAGTTCCAGTGGCCCGCTACAGCAACCAGGAATTACGCGGAAACCCATCGACAGCCCAGAAAGCCGGGCACAGGTGACGGTGCGTGACGGCCCCACTCATCTTTTCCTCGTTATTGAAAACGTATTCCTTCAAAATGGGCGGTCTTTCCATCGAGGGATAGGGTGCATGCCAGACCACGCAGTGCCGGCCGCACAGCACAGGCCTGTCCGAAAGAGCTCAACGCAAACCAAGTACATAAAGACAGCAGAAAAGCCGCTCTTCCAAAAGGCGTTTGGCGGCCCGCCGCCGCCTCCTCCCGTTACCGGACCCCCGCCCCGCCTGCTGCAGCCTGACCGACCTCTTTGGCCACCCCCAGCAGGGACTGGCCAGGCTCAGGACGGTCCATACGCCTCGGCTCCTCCCCCGCGCCCCGCCGGACAAGGGATCGGGATCGAGACCGGGAACATCCCCTCACGCCACGCCGCCAGCCACGCCGAGGAAGAGACCGGCAGCCCCCGCTGCTCCCAGCGTGCCTCAGGAGGGGCGAACCAATGCTCCCGCAACGCGAGGGGCGGGGGGGGGGAAGGGCCGTGCGCCAGCTCCTTCCTCAGCGCGAAAGCCGCGTACCGGCTCTTCCACAGGCGAGACGCTACAGCCTCCGTTACTCTCGCAGCCGGAGTCCCGAGCAAGCGAACCCGGTGGGAGCAAGGCGGCGAGGTCTGGGGCAACGCCGCTCCTCGTCACCTCCGTGAACACGGCGATGGAGCACCCCGGGGACCGGGCACGCCCCGGCCCGGGCCCCGGGAGCTGCGCATGCGCAGTGCCGCCGCCCCGCCGCGGAGCGCGGGCGGGGGCCGGATCGCGAGCCGCCGCTCCTCCCCCGCAGCGCGAGTGGCGGCGGCGGGAAGCGCACCGATCGGGATGCTGGCATACCACCGGTGTATCCTGTGGCAAGGGGGCTGCCCTGTGCGCGGTGTGTTCCCGCCAGCGAGCCGGGCGCGCTCTGGGGCCGTCACCCGTGTGGCTTGTCCAGGCTGGGCCCCGAATGGCGCAGTTATGCCGCCGCAGAAAACGTGCCTCCTGCCTGAGGCTCTCACTCCGTTACGCTTCCCTGCTGCAGCCACGGGGTCTTCCCGAGCAGCGCTCTCCGGAGGGCTCACATGGTGGGAGGTGATCCCCACGCCCACAGGCCCCGTTAGCTGAGGTACCTCCTGAGCACGCTGGGTCTGCGTTTTTGCAGTAGCTCTCCTGTGGAGGGTGGTGAGGTTCGTGGTGAGGCAACTGCGCATAAACTTCCTGGTCTCGTGTGTTACTCATTTGTGACAAGAGCCCTGTTTGTTTTTTGCTCCCTCGCTGGAGGAGTGTGTGCCAAATAACCAGCCTCAATTCAGGCAGGCAAAGTGTGCGATAGCCGTGCACGCTGAGCACTTGGATGCTGGCTGAGGCTCTGATCTGAGCACACCGCCTCCAGGTTTGCTGACCCTGTACCTGCCATGTTTGATAGACTGAGAAGGCAGTCTGCTTTGGCAGGGTGAGACATTGCTGTCCCTGTAGTCTTCTTGTTGTGCCACAGGTTACTGTACATGTTGCATGGTGAGCAGAAGGGAATGAGCTGCTCTGATACAAAGCTGTGTTGGAGCTTTCATGGCCTCTTATGGGGAATCTCCTCATCCCTTTCAGTAATCATTGATTTCTATGGACGCTTAATAAGCAGTCAAAATCTGAATCTGTAATAAATGTTTTGTTTTGTTCCACTCTGCCTGGGTGTGTCTTTAGTTTTCCTGAGTGAATTCCAGCACTGCCCTGTAAGGGTATAATTCCCCGTTACGCTTTCTTCAGCAAGAAAACCAGTTCCTGCCCTTCCTGACTTGTGGCCCCTTGTTCCTGTTCCCAGCATCAATTAACTGTTCCATGAGTTTTGTCAGTGCCAGTATTTGTGGCAGCATGCCACAAAACAGGTCAGTGAAACTATCAGGACTCCTGACAAGTGGTTTGGCTTCGGGTGCAACTAAAACGTGTGATAGAATTAAAAATAAACAGAAATAGTTAAATATAACCTCAGTAGAGCCAAGAAAGGTTAGAGTTTAACATACACACTTTAGTTTGAGATGTGTGTTGCATAGAAAGCTTGCAGATCCACCTATTCTTGTCTTCCTCATGTAGAATAAGGGGCTGCTGTGTACACGATATTTTAGTGATGTTACAGGAAATCCTGACACAAGCTGATAGAACATCTTGAGGGAACATTGTGAGTAGAAGCTGGACTATTAGTGTGATACTGCTCCTGCCCTGCTGTCTTCAGTGATGTGGAGCACTTTCACGTCAGGCTTTCCGCAAGCCCTCGCTGAATTGCCACCAAAGTTGCAGGGTGTGATTTCTTCGGCTTTTTGTGCGCTCCGTTTCTCTGCGTGTGGGTTTGTTTTTTTTTCCTGCAGCCCACCAGAGGTCAGTGTAGTGCCAAGAATGGCGAGGAATAGGGCCAGTTCTGTAATGCCAAGTTTCTGATCGTTGATAGGATCGTAGGAATTACTTGAGTGCAGCAGTGATCTGTCTAGCAGCCCACCTTGCCTTCTGTCAGTACCAGACGAATTAGGGGAAGGGTATGCAGCTTGCAATAGCTCAATGTGACGTCACCTGTAGATGATGAGACTGCTAGAGATTGACTAAATTCCAGAAGCATGAAGCTTGCTATATCTTTCAGAGGGTATTAACATTAATTAGCAGTGTTCCAGATATTCTGGAGACCCAAAGAAATGGCCAAGTCTTACTGAGCTCTTGTCTCAGTGGCTCCTTGAGCTAACATAGGTCGCAGCGTATTTGCAGTTTGAATGAGAAAATTGTTTGATTTTCAGTTTCTCATCTCTTATTCAGTTCAATGTTCTTGTAGCATGAGGCAGGATGAACAAGTTCCCAGGATTTGTGCCTTCATTATTTTACTTGTTATTACCAATTTTACTTGTTATTTACAGTTTTCCATGGAAGAGAGGCACTCCTGTCTTTCAGGCTCTCTTTTTCGTTCTGATTATGATTTTCCTGAGCATTATTGGAAATAATCCCACTTGTTTTGAGGTCGAATGCCTGGTAATGGCATACAAAATTCTGCCTGAGTCTGATTTACAGTTTATACAGAAGCACTGTATTATTTTTGTTATTGACCCATCTCCCATTTATTAACAGACTTCAGTGTTTCCCTTCCTTTTCCTAACAGCACCTGTTCATTGAATAAAGGTCTTCACAGGGCTACAATGACATGTCAGGTTCCTTCAGAACTTTTCCCCTGTGATGTGAATCCACCAACTGACTCTTTGTTTTGTGGTACTTCTAGGACTGAAAGTTTGGTAGAAACAAGTACAAGAAGTACCTAACCCAGGCTCAGGCAAATCAATTAGTAAACCAGATTTTCACACACTCTGAGCATCCCCAAAAGAGGACTTATTTACTAATGTGTGAATCTGGATGCCAGTGCCAAATCACAGACTGCTCCCTTAAATATACCTTCAGGCTAACATGTTTCCACAGGTGGATATAAATAATTCTTACACTTACTGAAAAAGTGATAGAAAGTCGATATGGTAATTGCTTGGTGCAGGCATCTCCACAGCAGAAAATAGCTATTTACTCTTAAGAAGAAAACTTAAACAGGTGCAGGAAAATGACGTGATAATCCCTGTCATGGAGTGCCCACTATTCTGCTCGACAGCCTGGTGTGAACTACTCAGCTGCTCTGCAGAGCTGGTAGGTGAACCTGCCCCAGCTTCTGCTTGTGAGAATGCTGCCTTTGGGAAGCCAAAGGATTGTTAATTTTTGTGTAGGAGGACTGATTCATTTCAGAGCAAGATATTTTGTGTGTATATTGTTACTCTCTCGCTCTATGTATGGTATATACTCTACATTTGTTTTGGAAAAGTTAACTCTAATTCCTGGTATGTTCACACTTTCTAGAAATAGCTTTTATTTTCAAAACATTAGTTAACATAAACATACACCCACTCATCCTTGCTAGTGGTGTTACGGCTTTCAACTGTTTATTTGTTGTTGAGAAGCCCAGTCAAGGTGGGTACTGAGTAAACATAACAACTATTTGTTTGTCTAAATTACCGCTGTGTAGTAGTGGTAGTGCTGGAAGCTTTTCAGGTTGGTTTGTGAAAGTAGTTTTCTTCTTCCCACAGAAGTTCAATCTTATTACGGCACTTTGCATGCTAGCCAGGAATAGGGTGTTCAGTTCATTTGGCACTGGGCACGTTTGAAGTATGACTTCTAGGTTTTGCTTGACTCCTTTATTTTTTTTGTTTTCTTGGAATAAGATTCTTCTTGCTCTGTGGAAATGGGCAGGACGACAATGAGAAAGATTGCAATATCTTGACTTTTCTTTCAGGTGTGTTCTGTTTGCAGCATCCCTTGGCCCAGAGCTACATATTCTTCCATGTTCTTCAATTTCTAGTGAAAAGGGATGGAAGAGATCCCAGGTTTGTTGTACAGAAAAGGGCTTGTTTATTCTTGTCCAGATAATCAGGAGAGGGCATCTGGGTACTCAGATTACCAGTAGGACTTTTTGGCAAATGTGTTTCATAATTGTGGCTCCCCTGGCTTTGTCAGAATGGAGCCCATAGTTGTGTTGCAGAGTGATGCATCAGTGTCCTGCCTTTTGGTCCTGTGTAGGTTTAAGAGGTTGTCACAATTCCCTCTGCACTCACTGCAATGCCAGCATTTCTCACCCTGAAAAGGGTGCTGGCACATCATTATTGTAAGATCTGCTGTCTATATATAAATGACTTACCGTGTAAGTCACCGTGTCTCTGGGTCACTGAGAAGCAGGGGAAATGGAAGCATAGGGATGTGCAGAACAGACACCCAAAATTTCTGATGAGAGGAGTATTTAAAAATGGCCACCTCAAAAAAGTTAACAAATGACAATTTAAGTCTTGCATCTTGCCTTTCCTGTAGTGTTCTGACATTTCCAGTGTTTCTGGTCCTCACGCGTCCCTGCTAGAAGTTCCTAGTCTTGATGTGCTTAGGAATTGCCTGGTCTGGACAAATAAGAAAAGAAGTGTTGCCCTTTTAAATTCAGAAAATTTTGACATGAACCTATGTTTGCCTGATGGCCAATGTTTCTAGTCAGTGAGCAGTGTTGGTTTTCCTAATGGTAGCAGTGGGCCCTGCTTCTTAGCCCTTGACCAGAAAAAGCTGTTATGCGTATACTACAGTTCTCTTCTGCTTATATGGTAGATCTGATGCTTCCTAGAAATCTGAAATAAATCAGTGACAACTCCTGAGGGATCCTTCAAAAGGAGGCTGCTAGGTGCAAACTGCAGCTGCCACAACAATTAGTGCATCTTACGACCTGCGTCCACTGAGCCCTTAGGAAAGAGGGGAGCTGGAAGGAAACCACAGGCCGGAGAAATTGCCTTGGCGTGCTGCATATAGCCCACAGGACTGCAAATCAGTTTAATCCATACGTTTTTCTTCCTTCTTTCTCCCTCCTTTTCTTCTGCCGTGCACCTCTATAATGTTCTTTGATGACCATTGATCTTTTGGATGTTTTAGCTATTTTACTATATTCTGAGTAGGATGTAAAATCCCAGGAGATTTTTCTTTTTAAATGGCAGCACTGTGTGATTCAGTGAATGAAATACTCAGTTGTAGAACCATGAAATAGTTGGGAAATAATGTTATGTGCTGGTGATAAAATGCCGTATTAACATTATTTTACACTAACACTGCTCATTAACCCTCACCATTGAAGTTCCACTGGAAAAATGTGTTGGCCTGACACAGGCTAAGATAATCAGAGCTTTTCTTTCGTTCTGTGATTGCACATCCTGTTTAATTAGGAAATTGCAGACTGGAAGATCCTTTCAGGCTGCAATAAGAAAAATGTCAGTATTAATCTACAATATTTGTCCCATTCACTAAGAGCAATTATAAGCTATGAATTAGAAATGATAAATTATACACTGTGGTTTTCATCTGTACTGCAACACAAATAGGTTTTCGATTCTTGTCCCGTGTATATGAAAACCTCCATAGCTTTATTCACCAGGAAAATGGGATACAAGTTTCCACTTGTCTTTGAGAGCTATTGGCTTTAAGTTAGACTAGAACAGTCACTGGTCACACGTGTCCATTCTATAGAAGGTGTTTGTGTTCAGGGACCATTGCAATGCGGGCATGCACATTGATCACATGCCCGGATGAACCAACTGAGGAACTAGATCCCTCAAATACCAATGCCTCCTTGCAGGTATGCCTTTTTGCTGGAGTAAATACAATGCCAAAACTCTGGAAAGGGAAGCTAAGACTTTTGTTGTAGCCTTCCATTGACCATTATAGGTAGTACTTGCTCAAAATGCTGTGGTTTTGGTGTGGTTTGGTTTTTTTTTTTTTTTTTTCCTGGTGCTCATTCTGAAATATTTAACTCTTCCTTTGCAGAGTAGAGAGAGAAAAGCTTCAAAGCCAAGGGCTATGTGGTATCACTGTAGTACACTCAGTGTTGTGGATGCTATACTCCTCTGAGAGTCTGACCCCTGATCAGCCAAGTCCTAATTCTGCCCTGGGATTCACTGAGACCTGCACATATGACTCAATATGGGCTTGAAGTTGGAAGCCTTTCAAAGCACCGTGGTATCCCTATGAAAACAGATTTCAAACATAGATGTCACTATTTCACTGTGTTCGTTGGCCTATTTATCACTATTTAGTGCTGGCTTTGCTTACCAATGTGTACTGGCTGTTTCAGACTTCTCAAAGGAGGACTCTGCAGTTACCTGGTCAGGTTCAAATTTGTCACTTAAGTGTTTGGAATAAATGCAGATTTCCAAACTTGACATGTAATTCCCTAGTGTTACTGTATTAACCATTTCAACTGGTTAAAATCTAGAATATATGCAGCTACTCCGGAAGTTTGCCTCTAAGTTGGCAACCAGATATGGCATTTTGAGATAGTGTTTTGCCCAAAATTACGTTTACTTTAGACTTAAAAACTCTGCTCTGCCCCACCAATTGTCTACAGGAAAGGCTTTTGTTTCTCAGCGGATCCGCTCTCTGGATTCAGGAAGGATAGGATAAACAAGCATTAACCAACTTTTCCTCCTGTTAACCTTAGAGTCAACTCATCTAAAAGGAATGCCCTGAATCCTCTTTTTGCACATTCTTCAAGGAGTTGCTTACTGAATGCCAACTTGTTTAAACCTTTTGAAAACAGTGGATTTCCCCGTTCCTGTACAAAGGCAAAATCACTCTTGGCGACTGTTTGTTATCATGGTCACAGGCAAACAGGAATTAACTCAGCTTGCCTTTCAAATCCCATGCTAAATTTAGGCTTGTCAGAAATTACTTCATTTTAATGTGGGCATACTTATACGAAGGTTCCGGGAGAATAATAAATACAGAATGCTCAAAACACCTGCCTAAGAGACACAGTTCAAAACAATTCTTTTACATTATTTTTTTTAATATGGAGTTTGAGGGGACAAATGGGAATATCTCAGTTACAGCTGATACACTTAAGAGAAGAATGCTTTTACCAGCCACAGATGCCAGTTGTGCTTCTTTGTGACATGTTTGGATGTCGCATGTTGCCTTCGTGTTCTTCTCAGGTTTCCACTGCTATATACAGTCTGTCATCCTGGCAGTTGTGAACTCACGGTCTTCTTTTCTCTGACCAGTGAAGTTTGGCACAAGTGTCATTAGGTGGTGTGTGAAAGAAGCATATGGTATCGCTGTGACTGAGGAGGGATTCCTTGTGGAAGTATGACTGCTGGAAGTATTACGTCAGTGGGAAGATTTTTTTTTTCTTCTTTAATTGTTATTTTTTCTTTATTGAAACTGACACGTCAGTCTGCAGCCAGGCACCTTGCCACTCCAGCAGATGGGCAGGAACATAAGTAGCCAAGAGAATAGATCTGTATACGTCTCAAATGTGTGATGGTCTGATTCCCAGAAAGAGCTGTCACTAGGGAACTTCCTTGGCATATGGCTATAAAGGAGATGGTATATTGTCACTCAGCTAGTTCCAAAAACCAAGCTATCAAAAGTAGTGTCCAGTAAAGTTCCTGGGTTTTTTGCTCTAATGAATAGGAGGCAGAATGTCTGGAGTTACCAAAAAGTCTTTTGTTTTGGGTGTTTATATGAAGGAAAGACTACCATGAAAAGCTAATGACGGGTAGTGTGCCATGCCTGAACTGTAGCTGAGTAGCTTAAAAGAATGATAGATTTACTTTACTGGTACTGCTTTTTCTTTTTTGTTTAATATTTAAAGCTAGTAGTACCTCTAAGGACCAACCAGGCTTGAAAGCTCTATGCAGTGTGCTAATATGTGGAAAATGATAGTTGATAATCCCGTACCCCATGGAGTGTTTACAACTCAGAAGCAGGCAATAGATAACTGGTGCTGGATCAACCAAGCAGCTGGAGCACAGGCACAGTTAACACAGAGACTAGCTATCCCAAATGTATATAATAATATGTTTTCTTTTAACGTGATATTAGAGATTTTGCATATAAAATAATTTTTTAGAACTTTTCCCCTGCTGGAAATTCTTTAAGCCTCACAGCTGTTCCAGTCAATGAAAGTAAAGTGTAAAAAAGCCTACAGTCTATACCTTTGCTTAAGTGAAAGATGTAGTCACTTCTCCCGTTTTTGTCCGGAAGGGTTTTTCAGAAAGAAGAACACATTATAAGTGCCTTTTTTACTATTATTACAACTTTTTTTTGTTAGCCTCTTTTCCTAGGGAAACTAAACCTTTGTGATCCGACTTTCTGGCTGCAGACTGTCATAGTTATTAAACCATTTTGGGCGTCAACTGATTTCAAAAGGGAGAAAAAAAATCTTAGAATGAAGTATAAGGCTATGGATCTAATGGAAACTAATGTCTTTGTAGAAGCAGAAGCCCTCACTGAGGAAAAAAAAGATAACTCAGCTGTTAGATGTACTGTTGGCAGCCCATTAGGCAACCAACAGTCACAGTTGCGTATTAGCAGCTGCATATTCTATTTATTGCTTTGTGAGGGTGTTGTCTAAGGGTGCAGAGAACAAAGGACACAATCCCATAGGAAGCCCTCTTGTTAGTTCTGTTACCCACAGAACACCCTGTAATACACTTTTAGATGAGGAGAAAATCAATATTTTCAAACCAGAAATTGATCCGATGTGAAATATAAAGTAAGATCTTTCTTCAAGACTGCTGATGTATTGAGCTGGCCAGATCTACATGGGGAACAATAGAGAATATTAAAACAGAACAATTAATAATACTCAGTGAGAAGAAACAAGAACATCCTTTAGTATTGTGGAGGGATAGGAGGTTGGGTCTGTCTTGACTTCTTTTCCTGCACATGTAGGGGGGTGTATGACCTTTGTTTGCGCAGACGCCTGCAAGGTTAAAAGGGGCCATTCAGGCATTAGCAATAATGTAGCTTTAGCAGTGTGCAGCATTGCAGAAGCTAGAGGCCTGAGTGTTTTGTTTGTGGGGACAGATTGTACAGCACCCTACCCTGCTGCAATTGCAGTTAGCTGTATAATGCCTGCTTGCATCATATCCAGGAAAACCTCTGACTGCAGGGCGGATATGTCATTGCCCACTGCACACAGCCCTGAAGGTGAGTATCGGATCATGCACTTGGCCCTGAAATGGGAGAATCGGAGAGTGCGTGGGGGAGCCCCAGTACTTGATATGCGTTAATGCTGAAGCCTAGCCAGACGTGTACTCAAGCACAGCCTGATGCTCATTCTGGATGCTTCTCCAAATCCTAAGTTACTCATGGACACACTTTTCTATTTTTGGAGCTAATCTCCTTTTCCATTCTTTACAGATAAACCAAGAAACCTAACAGGGTTCGAACTGAAATAACTTCTTAGATCGAGACTGATTTTTCAGATCTCTCTGCCCATTACTTCTCCATTTTCAGTAGTACTCAGATGACTAAAGTAAGAATGGACCCCTGCTGTCCTAGATGTGAACAAAATCCTTAAAAATGCCGTTTCCAGCCTCAAGAGCTTGTTATCTGAAGGCCTTATCTGTATTGAAGAGCTAGTGAAAACAGTTTCATTAGACTACCTGCATGCCTGCAGGGTAACAGTAATATTAGTTGTGTGGCTAAGGTTAAATGTGCGTAAATACAAGATCTGGGCCTGAGAAAGTAAGTGATTTGAAAATACAGAGAAGAGGGATACAATTAAATCTGTATGTTAAAGGTAATCTGAAAACAAGTCTGCATGCTTTTACAATTTTTACAATGCTATTAGATAGTTGTTTAAAAACTGAAAATAAAAGCAGAGACCAGTTAGCTTAGGTATGAAAAGCATTTATCTAAAGACAAGTTAGTTACTGAGGGAGAAGTAAAATACTGATATGTGGATTTTTTATTTTGAGTGAAAAGTACATTAGCTTCTAAAGAAGCAATACAATGCACTTGACAGCTAGAGTGATTGCATAATGCACTACATAACCAAGCTGCTTTCTGACCATCTCTAGAAAAATGCATTTGAATGCAGATTGGATCAAAACATTGTTTTGTTGGTGCTTGGATGTCTTCCCTCTCTTTTTCTTTTGTAGGGTACTGTGCATCTGAGCTGTGTATCTGAGCTAGCATGAGAGCCGTAACTTAGAGGATTTTAGAAGGATAACTGTATTTTAGGCCTAAGTTAAAAAACTGTCGGAGAAAGCACTGTCTCTAATCAAGAGATACTCACAAACTTATGTCACTTTGTCCCTGGAATAACTCCACTGAATTCAGTTGCAAAGCTGCAGATTTACACAAATGTAAGTGAGCTCAGAAACTAGGCATTTGTCTATTATCATTATCTGATCTTAGAAAGATAAACAGTTACATTTAAAAGAGGCCACAGCAGGTCAGGATTGCAGAAAGCTTAATTTATTCAACTCAAAAAGCAAGTACTAGCCACTTACAAAGCCATGTGATTAAAATGACTCACTCTTGGCAGCAACATACTACAGTAGAAAGGAAAATCATGTTGATTCCAGTGCTGTAATACTAAACAGAAGCTCAGGGACAACGAGGGCAACAAGAAAAACTTCTATAGATACGTCAGTGACAAAAAGAGATCTAGGGAAAATGTAGACCCTCTCCAGAAGGAAACAGGGGACCTGGCTACCTGGGATATGGAGAAGGCTGAGGTACTCAATGAATTCTTTGCCTCAGTCTTCACTGGCAAGAGCTTCAGCTGCGCAGCCCAAGTCACAGAAGGCAAAGGCAGGGACTGTAGGAGAGGACCAGGTTTGAGACCACCTAAAGAACCTGAAGGTGGACAAATCCATGGGACCTGATGAGGTGCATCCGCGGGTCCTGAGGGAACTGGTGGATGAAGTTGCTAAGCCGCTATCCATCGTATTTCAGAAGTCATGACAGTCTAGTGAAGTTCCCAATGACTGGAAAAGGGGAAACATAGCCCCCATCTTTAAAAAGGGAAAAAAAGAGGATCCAGGGAACTACAGGCCTGTCAGTCTCACCTTCGTGCCCAGCAAGATCATGGAGCAGATCCTCCTGGCAACTATGCTAAGGCACATGGAAAATAAGGAGGTGATTGGTGACAGCCAACATGGCTTCACTAGGGGCAAATCCTGCCTGACTGATTTGGTGACCTTCTATGATGAGGTTACAGCATTGATGGTTAAGGGAAGAGCAACTGACATCATCTACCTGGACTTATCCAAAGCATTTGATACTGTCTCGCACAACATCCTTGTCTCTAAACTGGAGATACACGGATCTGACGGATGGACCAGTCAATGGATAAGGAATTGGCTGGATGGTCGCACTCAAAGAGTTGTGGTCAACGGTTCAATGTCCAAGTGGAGGCCAGTGACGAGTGGTGTTCCTCAGGAGTCAGTACTGGGGCTGGTGCTATTTAACATCTTTGTTGGAGACATGGACAGTGGGATCGAGTGCACCCTCAGCAAGTTTGCAGATGACACCAAGTTGCGTGGTGTTGTGGACATGCTGGAGGGAAGGGATGCCATCCAGAGGGACCTCAACAGGCTGGGGAGGTGGGCCTGTGAGAACCTAATGAAGTTCAATAAGGCCAAGTGCAAGGTCCTGCACGTGGGTCAGGGCAATCCCAAGCATAAGTACAGGCTGGGCGGACAATGGATTGAGAGCAGCCCTGAGGAAAAGGACTTGGGAGTGCTGGTGGATGAGAAGCTCAACATGAGCCGGCAATGTGCACTAGCAGCCCAGAAAGCCAACTGTATCCTGGGCTGCATCCAAAGAAGAGTGGCCCCAGGTCAAGGGAGGTGATTCTGCCCCTCCACTCTGCTCTCGTGAGACCCCACCTGGAATAGTGCATTCATCTCTGGAGTCCCCAACACAAGAAGCACATGGAGCTGCTGGAGCGAGTTCAGAGGAGGGCCACGAAGGTGATCCAAGGGCTGGAACACCTTTGCTATGAAGACAGGCTGAGAGAGTTGGGGCTGTTCAGCCTGGAGAAGAAAAGGCTCCAGGGTGATCTTATCGCAGCCTTCCAGTACTTAAAGAGGGCCTACAGGAAAGCTGGAGAGGGACTTTTGACAAGGGCATGTAGTGATAGGACAAGGGGCAATGGATTTAAACTGATAGAGGGTAGATTTCTATTAGATCTAAGGAAGAAATTCTTCACTCTGAGGGTGGTGAGGCACTGGACCAGGTTGCCCAGAGAAGTTGTAGATGCCCCATCCCTGGAAGTGTTCAAGGCCAGGTTGGATGAGGGTTTGGGCAACCTGGTGTAGTGGAGGGTTTCCCTGCCCATGGCAGGGGGTTTGGAACTAGATGATCTTTGAGGTCCCTTCCAACTCTAACCGTTCTATGATTCTATGATATACCATTCAGGATGATGAGGAGGACTTAGGCACGTATGTTCAAGGGAATTGAAAATTTGGCCATACCTTTATGCTTGCTTTGAAATGATCTGAAGTTCAGCAAAGTTTGCTATGTTGCATGATAGACGACATTTTATTTTTACATGACAAAATCATGTGTCATTGCATGTGCTTTTTTAATGCCAAATGATTCAAATAAAGCACTGCACAACTTTATAAATGGAAACTTGTTCTAAGAGATGACCTTCGTTTTATAGGACAAGGGCTGTCTTGGTCATCCATGCTAACGGGTGATGGAGATGCTGAAGATTGTGTGGAGGGCTTGATATAACTTTAGGCAAGTTAAGAGTGTGGAGGAATCCTTTAGTAGTTATGATTCTACCCTGTTTGTTTTTTTTTTTTTTTTTAACTCTGCAAAATACCAAAAGCTTTGAATATATTTTTAAAGTAGTTTCTGAAGTGTTTTGTTTTGCTTTTAGTATAAAACTTACTGTGTCTAGAGTGGAAGAAAATAAAATTAAAGATGTGCAGAGCTGGATCTTGTCAAAAAAATTTCCGCTGAAATTTAGGCGGAATTTCCAAGCAGTCATTGGCTTGCTGGCTATAATTTGCAGCCATATTAAGTGAGCTGTTTCTGACCAGTGTGTGCAGCTTGTGCAGCTCAGCACGTAAAGCTGCCCAAGTGTGTAGCACAGAGCTCTGCGTCAGCTGCTGTGCATGGTGGTGCGCAGTGTGGATGGGGGCTGTGTGAAGAGGGTCCCTGTGTGTCCTCACTGTGGCCCTGGGAGACTGGTAGCAGATGGAGAGGAGAACGAGCAGATTTTTCCTCCTGGCAGAAGTAAAACTTTCTAGTAGTTGTGGCCTTGTAGAGAATGATAGTTCCACATGATTATGCAAGGCCTTGATCTGTTCAGCAATCAGAATTGTACTTCACATGGCTGCCATGAGAACATAAACTCTTTGTTTCCGTAGAGTTTTGCTAACCCCCTTTTGCAGACATATACGCACACAGGAATTCAGCATGGAGTGAGTACAGGTAATATTTTTTGATGCATTCCGTGAATTAACTTCCAAATCAAGACACTCATTACGCCTTGTGCTGAAAATATTTGCTGGTTCATTACTACAATTCGGTATGGTTCACCCAACTGTTTGCACAAAATGGAGCTAATGGAGCACTTACGACTTTCTGCTGAAGTTTAGTCGTTTGTGTGCTTTGCTGTACTGGTAACCTAATACGCTGAAATTTGTTTAAAGGAAGATAGTCACCATGCGTTTATCTCATTGTGGTCTTAGTAGAAAAGGTCACTGATAGGAAGTATGTTTAGCTCCGAAAGATGGCACATACAGATTGTTGGAATATTCTCTGGATTTTAAATATTTGTAAGCCCACCCTTGGTGTTTTTTTTTTTAATAAAGAAGTTTAATGTCACAAAATATAGGTTGACCATTACATTGTGCGAAAGAGAAAATAATTCTTTATCATTGGCCTGTCGTGTTTTGTGTGGTGTTGCAATAGTGAGCTATTTTTCAGGTAAAACCTCAGTAGAGAGATTTACCCATGGTACATTCCATCTGGCCTACCTATAAATTTATATGAATGTTGGATTATTCATCTGATAAAAAGGTCAACCCCCTACAATTTATCTGGTGATTTTGATCTTGATACTATGAAGTTCTCACTAATTTATCACCTATGAGATTTATTCCAACTTTTGAAACTTCTAAACACAACAGATGATTGGGGGACAAAAAAAGTATGACAAAGAAATGTTTTCTTCTCTTTTTCAGAATATATATAGTTATGTAGGTTTTTTCTCTAAAATAGTCTCTATTCATGAGACATTATTAATATAATTTAATCCAGTATTTGTTCTAGCTTTGGAATTTTATGGAGATACATGCTTTAAAACGGCAATGTTTAGTCTATTTGACTGTACTTTTGAAAGACTTAAAACCTCAAATGTTTTTTTAATTTTTTTTTTAGAAAACCTAGCTTATTTTATTGATGACTTTATGCTTCCTCTGTATCATAATTTGAATGCATGATATGTAAGAAAAAAATGCTGTGGGCAGAGAAAAATACTGCAGATCCAATACAATATTGACATATTTTAGTGTTCATGAATCCTATTTTCATACATATGGTGTGTGTAGCGTATAGAAGTGAGAGGACATGGTATAGACACTATGGGAATTGCATAACACATCATTCAGTGGTTTTATTAATATTTAGTAGTATTCCTAATAACTATTTTTTTTGCAGAAATTACTGATAATATAATTATATATGAGATAGAAGACAACTGAACTTCCCTTTAAAGTATTAGCATTGACTATTTGGGACTCAGTTGTGCTTCATGCTTTCTTCCTGTTGTTTTATTGTGGTGAGATTAATCAACACATTTCTGAATTGGGATATTGTCTACCTCTTACTTGTGCCTTTGACTCATGTTAGTAAATCAGCCCTTCTAAACACCCCACCTGAGAAAGCTTGTTTATAGACTACTGGGGAAACAGTTCATGTGGTACAAATGTGATATGGTAAACCTACTTTTTTATTTACAGAATTTGATTCTTAACATCTCCGGGAGAAGGACAAAAGATAACAACAGAAGCTGGTTAAGAGTGCCTAAAAATGTGTTCTTTCACAATTAAGTGAAAGACGTTGGTCAAATGAATGCCTCAGGCAAACACTGAAACACTTGAAATCAGCATTTCTCTGCAACAGATTGAAGTAGTGCTTGGTGACAATCTTTTGTGAGTAAATATTCATTAGCACAAGGAGACAGAAAACAGATGCCCTGTGCAGACACAGAAAGCTAAGTAACAATGCCATGCACAGACTTTAGTCATAGAGGAAAATGTTACTGACAAATAGAGGGCAGAAAAATTTCTGCATGTGATCTGTGTTTTCAGTGACTCAGCGGGATGAGAAGTCTCAGTACAGTCAGTGGGAGATGGGGAGCGATGCTCCATAGAGGTGAACAGAATACCTTCCTGGGTAGAGCTGCCAGTTTTTTTCCCCTTGCAGGTTCTTTAAAAAGCACTCTGGTAGATGCGCCTTTTATTCTCAGCCTTAACCTGTTGAGAATAGGCTTGGTTTTCATAGTTAGGAATAATGCATGAGTCCTCGGGCTGAAAACCACTGACCATGGCCAGTCTTTTCAAATGTGATCAGTAAACTCAAACAAACAGCTCTGTTCCTGGGGGTTAACATAGCCGATGCCTTAATGTGCACAGTGCTTAACATCTCTAAAGCTCACTCCTGGTGTATCTCATGTTGAGCTTCTAAGCATGGAGACAACCAGAACGAATACCTGCAGCTGGAATGTTGGCTGTGAGTGCATTTTTATGGACAGATACAAAAAGTGAATATGTTTGCTCCAACTGCACTTAAAGTTGCTTGGAAGCGGGTCAGTTTTGGCCTGCAGATCATATAGCTTCATTACCATGGCTCTGAGCCTGATTTAATAAGCTGTACTGAGCAAGCTCATGTGTCTCTGCACCTGTCTCCAGAGCTACTTCAGAGTCCTTTGGGGAAAGCTGAACACTTCCTTTGTGATAATTGCAAATGCTTTCTTTTAAATCTAACCTATTAATTCTAGGAGGTTTTCAAATTGATGAACTCAGGTAGAGAATCGAGCTTGTGTAAGAGAAATTTATCCTGAAAAAGAAGTCCAGCTCATTTATTTGTATTGCAAAGCTCCTTGCCTCATGCTGTATCAACTTATTTCTTTTAATCCTATCATCCTCAAAAGTTTGGGTATTTTCAGATACAAGGGTACTAAAGGCCTCAAAATCATGCTTTTATTTAAAATATTTACTGTTTGATGACACCATAGTTAGTGGAAGGACAAAAAGGCTACCTTTGCAGTAAGCTTTTTGCTTTTCATTTAACACTCAGCTCACATAATGAGGCTGTAGTAGCCTTGTACTTTCTACTGCTGGTCATTCATATACTGATACTTTGAAGTTAGTAAGAGTTTTAGTGTCTTTGCGGTTTTGAAGATTAGAACTACTACATATGGAAATACGTCAGTGACATGCAAAACTTGTTCAGATTTGAAATAAATTTGACTAGCCTAATTTATAGCCATTAAATATTTTGTAAACATAGGCTTGATTTGAAATGATGAACAACTATTGCACAATGTTGCTTTTTCAGTGTTTGCCACTATCGCCAGTAGTCAGGTGTTTAAATTGAAATAATTACTATCACATCACAGTTGCAGTGTCTTTTGTAATGCACGCTGATGTACTTTGTAAGATGAATGTCATAAGCATGTATTTTTTACTTTCTTTACTAAGGCTACTACTTTATAAACTGAAATAAAATGTAGGGTACATCTGAATCATACTTTGGTACTACCTGCTATTCATGAGCGAAAAAAAGTTGTCATGGAAACTTGAACTGGGAGATACAAGACAATAATTTGATTGAAATCATTTATTCAATGAATATGTTCTCTTTCTATTAATTAATTATGAAGGATTTGTGTTTTGCTCATATTTGTCTGTTATTTGAAATAAGTTGCTAAGCAATTTCTATTAATATAATTTCTGAGTATTTCTTTGCACGTATTTAATATATGACATTGAAAAGGCTTATTAGTTTTGATTGAAAAGAGTGGTCACATGATATGATATGTTGCTTTTTCCTGTACATCTGTTTTGTTTCTCTTAAGAAATTTCCTTCTTTCTTAGGTTCATGGTTTTGATATGAATACTTTTAATTCTGGATATTCACTTAACAGGCCTTGTTCTGGGTGACATTCCCATCTGCACACTGATTTATTGTAATATTTTTTGAGTATAAGAACGGAAAAGGAATTAAATTTGTTACTTGAGCATACTGTAATAGGATTTATTGGATGATTTTTTCCTAAACTGATTAATTAGGAAGCAATTTATTTGACAATATATAACTTTAGTGTTTCCAAGCGGATCTGTTCAGTGAAATGCACTTCTGTTATGGGAGGAATACTGAAAATTTGGGAAGAGTCATTAAGTTAGGATTTGTTTTTCCATAGTCTACTTAGGAATTGTAAGCAATTTTTGCAGCATATTTTGCTGATCAGTTTCTTGTCAGGTGGGTGCAAAAGTTGTTCTGATAGATGAATAAATAGCCATTTTTATAAAGGCTAAAACTGAAATACAGCCACGTATTTTTCTGTGAATTAATCAAATGTGGACAATTCAGGCTGCTTGGCTTTGTATTCTAGTTTCTCTTAAATACACATCTTCTTCATGATGACCATAGTCTTTTGCTTAATATTGTATTTGACGTTTTTGCCTTCATTTCTAAAGGTTAGTGAGCGTTAAATATACTGGACCAACAGCAATGGAAGGTAAATTCCTCTGTGAATTCACAGTTTTAGTCTAGGCTGCACAGTTGGTCCAAGTGAATTTTTTGTAACTGAATGGTTCCCATGGGCAAGTTACGTTTCACAGTGGAAAATACCTGTTTCTGCTCCGTAGGGCTCTGCAGATGTTTCTGTGTACTTTTTTTATGCAACTTTGTTCTCTTTTTCTCTCCAGTCATACTCTTTTTTCTTCTCCCATATCTGCTCTTCTAGGTTCTCCTTTATGTAGGAGGTGTCTACATGAATTTTTAAAATGTTTTTCCACCAGGGCTGTTCCCTGAGTATTGACATGTAGTGTACCCAGCCACTGGTGTTAAGCATGGTGTAATTTAGTTCTGCTCTGAAGAAGTGTGGCTGGCACAGTAGCTGGGTGGCTTTTGGCCATCAGTAGCCTTACTGCCCTGTCAGCAGTTTCAAACTCCTGGGAGATGAGTTGGCTTTAGTAGTTTCCATTCTTGTATAAGGTATCCTGGAAAAAGAACTCACGTCCAATAGAAAGATTTCATGAGGTTAGCTAAACCAACAGATTTTCCTAACAGAACTGCAATTTATATGCAAATTTAGTAATATACCAGCAAAACCTTTTTTGTTTGTTTGTTTCCTGAATGAAACATGTCTTTAACTTTTTTTGAAACTATGTCACTGACCAACATTTCTAGACATGTGGCTGTAGTGTGCTAGCAGCACAAGCCTTAAAGAGTTAAACTTCAAGAGATGGAAAATGGAGATGCTGATTGATAAACAAAAGTAGTAAATGGTGGAGAGGACTATCTTTGCTCTCCCTGATATGCCTTTCAGTGATACAGGCTTTATCTGCATAGATGAACAGCTGTTTTTTCACTTTTTTCTACCCCAAGGTTGAGACAATTAATTCTGTAGTTTCAGTGGTATCAACGTGATTAGAATTTGCCTTCTTACGCAAAAATCTTGTCTATCCTTCTATTTTGTGATTGTGCTTTCTCACAACAGTGACATCAGTTTTGGCTTCAGAATCATATAGGTAATTACTTATTGATCCTCTCTGATCTTTTGGCAGGTGACCTGAGAAACTATTAGTTCAATCCCTCCGTTATTGTAAGCTTTATCAAAATCACCGCTTGTGCCTAGACAGACTTTGAAAAAACACTGCATGAAAAAGATCTCATTCAGACAGCATTTTTGATCCTCCATGAAAACTGTCATAAAAACCAGATCATCTTCCTTTTTTTATACCTTATGTTTGACAGACCTTGCTTAGCAGAGAAGTAGTTTATGCTTAGGAAGAGATAGTGCAAAGCAAGTTAAAGAAAATTGTCTTATCTAAGGCCATCATTTATTTAGAAGACTAATAACTACATACTATGTAATATCTATATGTTTAAATAGAGTGTACATAAAACACTCTGGGAAGCTCTGTGTGTTAAGAATCCAGCGTGCTTGTAAGAGAGGAAATGAAGACCTGGTTCTCCATGTCTTGTCAGTTACTTGTAAAACCTATTTGTGCAAACAAGTGAATAACTTAAGGAAATATCTTGAAATAAATACTTCAAGTTTGTGTACATAGGAGTACTCAACAAGTCATTAGCTCTTCTTATAAAGAAGAGAAATTACCATACTGACTGATATGTATAACTATCTGAGCAGAACAGAAGAAACTTTCCACGATGCATCACACCTTTCAAATCACTAGCAAAAATCAGTCTCCAATTACTAGCAGTTGTTCAGAGTAAATGAACATTTTAGAATAACAATAGTCACAACAACATTGTTACCAAAACAATCCAATGCTTGGTTGGACTTTCTAACCCCAGACTATTTTGGAACTGTGCTAATATCGCTTTCTGCATACTGTGTTAGTGCCTGGAGATCTGAGGTTAAAAGAGCTTTTGGAATAACAGGGACTTTCATGTTATGTGGTTTAAGGGTTTATGATCTTAGATTTGGACATCTAGATATATTGCCCTCATTGAACACTCTCTGAAGAGATACCACATTAAACACTTGTTTAATAATTCCTTAAAGAAGTGATATCATAGGCTTTATTTCAACTGGGCTTTGCAGAAATAGGATTTTTTTTTTGCCTGTTTGGATCCTGAGTGCCTATAGAGACAACTCTTAAGTACTTGCAGCACTGCGACTAAGATGGGCCCTGTATATGAAAGATGGGTTGTATTAGCAAGAGTGCAACCATCAGTGATTACTCCCTTCTGTTTATGCACTTGTGAGGCCACATCTGGAGTACTGTATCCAGTTTTGGGACCCCGGTACAGGAAAGATACTGCCAAGCTCGGGACGGGCCAGCAGAAGGTCACTAAAATGCCTGGAGCATATAACATATTCCGTGACTGAGGGGTTGGGTTTGTTTGGTTTAGTTTTCAGAAGACAAGAGGGGATTTTATTGCAGTCTTCAGCTGCAAAATGAGGGCTGTTGAGAAGGTGAAACCATACTCCTCCCAGGGGTGTATGCCTGAAGGACAAAAGACAACAGTCCCATCTTGCAGCAAAAGAGATTCTAACTGGATTTCTAAGGGAAAAAACCTGTCACCATGGGAGTGATTAAGCACTGGCACAGGTGTCCAAGAAGATGTGCAGTGTTGATCCCTGGAGGTTCTGTGTCCTGGGCTGGGCCCTAAGCAACCTAATCCAACGTGGAGGCTAGCATTGCTTTGGGTAGAGTTTGGACCAGATGACATACAGTGACAACTTAAAGTGATTCGACTTGAATAAAGAGTAAATGTGAACAAGATGAGGAGACAGACAAATCTAAAAGTTTCTGGTGAAATTGTCCCACTTTCTATGGGCTTTGTGTTTTCAAAATTTGTGTTTTAAAAAGCTACAGCACTGGTTGACGTGGGTAAAGCAACAGATGTCGTTTTCCTGGACTTGTGCAAGGTGTTTGACACTGTCCCACATGACATCCTTGTCTCTAAAACGGAGAGACACAGATTTGATAGATGGACCACTCGGTGGATAAAGAACTGGCTGGATGGTCTCACTCAAAGAGTTGTGGTCAATGGCGCAATGTCTACATGGAGACCAGTGTCAAGCAGTGTCCCTCAGGGGACTGTTCTGGGTCCAGTGCTGTTCAACATCTTTGTCAGTGACATGGATGATGGCATTGAGTGCACCCTCAGTAAGTTTGCCGATGACACCAAGTTGTGTGTGGACACCAAGTTGCTGTGGACTCACTTGAGGGAAGAGATGCCATCCAGAGGGACCTTGATAGGCTTGAGAAATGGGCCAGTGCAAACTGCTTGAGCTTCAACAAGTCAAAATGCAAGGTCCTTCACCTGGGTCAGGCCAATCCTAGGCACAAACACAAACTGGGCACAGAGTGGGTTGAGAGTAGCCCTAAAGAGAAGGATTTGGGGGTGTTTATAGATGAGAAGCTCAACATGAGCCGGCAGTGCGTTTATGTGGCCCAGAAGGCCAACCGCATCCTGGGATGTATCAAGAGAAGCGTGGTCAGCAGGTCAAGAGAGGTGATTCTCCCCCTCTACTCTGCTCTTGTGAGACCCCACCTCGAATACGGCATTCAGTTCTGGTGTCCCCACCATAAGAGAGACATAGATTTGTTGGAGCGTGTTCAGATGAGGGCCACAAAGATGATCCAGGGGCTGGAGCATCTCTGCTACAAAGACAGGTTGCGAGAGCTGGGATTGTTCAGCCTTGAAAAGAGAAGACTTCGGTGGGACCTAATAGCTGCCTTCCAATACCTGAAGGGAACCTACAGGAAGGCTGGGGAGGGACTTTTTACAAGAGTGTCCACTGATAGGACAAGGGGAAATGGGTTTAAGTTGAAGGAGAACAGATTTAGATTAGATCTTAGGAAGAAATTCTTCAGTACGAGGGTGGTAAGACTTTGGAATAAATCGCCCAGAGAAGTTGTGGATGCCCCCTCCCTGGAGGTGTTCAAGGCCAGGTTGGACGGAGCCTTGAGTAGCCTGGTCTAGTTGAGAGGCGTCCCTGCCCATGACAGGGAGGTTGGATGAGATGATCTCTGAGGTCCCTTCCAGCCTATGCCATTCTATGATTCTATGAAAATACTTTTCTTGCATTTATTAAGCGGTAAAAATCAACTGATGTAAGTGGTATTTTGGATGAAGTTTAATTCCAGATGTAAGAGATCTTTTTGAAGAAAAGCTTTCCATTTTGAGGTTTTAAGTCTTTTTTTTTTTTTTTTTTTTTAAGTAAGTGGTGGGATATATTGAAGTAGAACTTGAAGTACACTGGTGTAACATTTTCATGTCTTGTCATTTATGGCATCTGTTTCTTGCACTTCAGACCATCCATTGCAATTAGCACAACATCTGAGTCTTGGAACATTAGTGATAAACAATTAAACTTATTAGCTAGCTAGCTCTAAAAATAGACTTTATTCTCTATCTTTGTCAGTCAACAACACCTGTGATGAAACTTGAGTTCCGTTTCCCCCTTTAAATGCACAAACCATGAAATTACCCAGAAAAATAAGATACAAGAAGTCTATCATGAAAAATAAAAGCTGTGAAGTGTAAGACTAGTGTGTTCTATGCAACATTCATAGTAATTATATCCTTGACTCTCCCCTTCCATAAGAAAGGAAGAGGTTCTTTAACAAGTGGTTTTGCCGACACTTACATGGCAGAAAGACTGCCTTCTCTTCTGTAAGCATCCCACTTCAGTGAGCTCTAAACATGTGGCCAACCCACTGTAGGTGGAGAAAATGATGGCTAGAGAGGAATCAAAGATCATTTTGATAGTGAGAATTATATTTAGTTTTAAACAAAGATGTTCAGTTTGATACAACTTGTATATGAGTCAGTAATGGACAGTTCAGAAAGCTAAGATAGCTTTCAAGGTTTTTTCTGTAAAGGTCTCTTAATTATGCTTGGTTTATTTTTTCTTTGAATCTGAACCCTGTCTTTATTTACAAAACAAGCTCATGGGGAGTTGTGTTGAAAAGAGAAAGCTTTTGGTCTTCTGGGTGGGCTATAAAACATGGTCTTTCTTGCTCATTTTTTCTCTGCTTTTCTTTTCGGAAAAGCTTCCAGCTGTATCCAAGTAATGATTACACATGGGTTATTGTAAGAGAGAGGGAAGAGCCAGATAACTGGAATAAAGGTATAAATTGAGATCAAGTTATGGAATGCTTCCTATTGTCCTGAGAGTTAGGAAAAAAAGAGAGAGAATGGGAGAAAAGTAAAATACCTGACTGAAAATGTGCCATGGGCAACTATGAGATTTCTTTTTGCCACCTGTTTCCAGGTCTAGACCCTACAATTACTTAACAATTAAATAATTTAGCAATTATTAAAATAACAAATTATGTAAAGCTTAATTAATCAGAATACACCCATCAGAAACACGAACAAATGTAGAACAGCAGGGAATAGATCTACCCACACAAATTCTCCGTCTTCCTGAAAGACATAACAGAGATAATTGCCTTCCTTTTTGTCCAAATACCTAGAAAACATTTGGGTCTTTTTAGGATATTCCAGTGAGGAGGACAGAGCATGCATAGAGCTGGGTTAGTTTATGCTGGTTTGTTCATTTGCAATGACTCGGAAAATTCGGATTTTTTGAGTAGAGGAGGAATCTGATCATTTCCTCCTGACAGTCTTTTAGTTTGGGACCAAGCTGGTCTTTCTACCTTTTTCTGGGCCCCAAGAAAATCTGGGGTTTTTTTGGTCTTCTGTTAGCATCTCATTCCTCTTCTACCTGAACTTCCCAACATCCATTCACACTTTGAATAAAAACATCAAATCCTTTTACCTATAGCAAGAGAATTTCTTTGTTTTCAGCAGGAAAATGTACTTAACATTTGCTACATCTACCTTCAGTGAAGGGAAATGGTTGAACTTCCCAGGTGCAGCAAGATTTAATTCAGTGTCAAACAATACCCATTGCCATTTTAGTTGAAAGATGAAGAGTCCTGGAGCTTTGACCCTAGAAGAAAACATCTGTCATCATTCCCTTAGTTTATTTTTCAGAGCTCTAAGTGGAGAAGCACCTTTGACAGAAGCAGTAACAGTATCCCATGAGAAAAGAGGAATTTTTCCAAATAGCAGCTCTCGTGCTATTCAAGTCAGAGA